>NW_025106647.1:4877693-6097117 GCF_013123115.1 Colletes gigas | reverse complement strand
GGGCCGTCACGCTGACGTTAGATTTAGGTTTACGTCGGGCGTTCACCTGGAGATTTGTTGTGGCCGAGGTTTCCAAACCGATAATCGGCGTGGACTTTTTATATTATTATGGACTTCTTGTAGATATTAGGAACCGTAGATTAATAGACAATGTGACGTCGCTGTCGGTGCCGGGACAGCCGGCAGGTGAAAGTGCGTCGAACATTCCGCGCGTAAAGACAATAACCGGTAGTTCGGTGTACGTGGAGTTGCTGCAGAAATTCCCGGAAATCACCAAACCGATGGGGATTCCGGCTGCAGCGAAACACTCTACGGTGCATTACATTAAAACCACAGCAGGTCAACCGGTCACCTGCAGGCCACGCCGTTTGGCGCCGGATCGGCTGAAGGCAGCGAGAAGGGAGTTCGACGCGATGCTACAGCTCGGGGTTGCCCGTCCGTCGGAAAGTAGCTGGTCATCCCCGCTGCACGTGGTGCCGAAGAAGGGACCGGGTGAGTGGCGACCGTGTGGTGATTACCGGGCCCTGAACGCGAGGACATTGCCGGACAGGTACCCGGTAAAAAACATTCAGGACTTTGCGCAGTCGCTGCATGGTAAGCGTGTATTCACTACCATAGATTTAGTGCGCGCGTATAATCAAATACCGGTAGCCACCGAAGATGTGCACAAAACGGCCGTGACTACCCCGTTCGGGATGTTCGAGTTTCCGGCCATGCCCTTCGGATTGCGTAACGCGGCACAGACGTTTCAAAGGTTCATCGACGAGGTGCTTCGCGGTTTAGATTTCGCGTACGCGTACATCGATGATATTCTCGTGGCGTCGCAATCCGAAGAGGAGCACGTTGAACATTTAAAAACATTATTTAATAGGCTTAAGGACTACGGCATCGTAGTGAATTCCGGGAAGTGCGCGTTCGGTAAACCGCAGGTACATTTTCTCGGTTACGAAGTGTCGGAAAAGGGTTCGCGACCGCTAGACTATAAGGTGCGCGCGATAGCGGAATATCCGAAACCCGTGACGGTAAAACAATTGCGGCAGTTCCTAGGTATGGTGAACTTTTACCGACGGTTCATACCTAGGGCTGCGCAGGTACAAGCGCCGTTAAATGACCTGCTAAAGGACAATGTAAAGGGTCGAGCGCCTGTTACTTGGACGCCGGTGTCGATAGCCGCGTTCGAGGCCTCGAAACGGGCTTTAGCGGAGGCCGCGTTATTGGCGCACCCGCGTAGCGATGCCCCCCTCGCGCTCACCTGCGACGCGTCCGATTTCTCCGTCGGCGCGGTACTCCAACAGCGTACGGACAGCGGCTGGGAGCCATTGGCGTTCTTCTCCAAGAAGCTGACCGACGCCGAAGGGAAGTATGGAGCATACGACCGGGAACTGCTGGCGATCTACCTGGGCATCAAACACTTCAGGCACATGGTTGAGGGTCGGGTGTTTGCTATTTACACCGACCATAAGCCGATCACGTTTGCGTTTCGGCAAAAGCCTGAGAAGTGTACGCCCAGGCAGTTCCGGTATCTGGACTTCATTGGGCAGTTTTCCACCGACATCCAACATCTGGCCGGTAAGGACAACGTTGTGGCGGACGCCCTGTCCAGGATTGAGGAGGTCAACGGACTCCTCGACTACGATGACCTCGGAAGGGCCCAGGAATCCGACGAGGAGCTTCAACGGTACCTGCGTGGAGAAATCGGGAGCGCGTTACGGTTGAAGCGAGTGGGGGTTCCGGGTACGCACCGTTTGGTGTATTGCGACGTGTCGACCGGGTCGGTAAGACCGTTTTTGACAAAGTCGTTCCGTCGGGCGGCTTTCGACACGTTACATAGACTTGCCCATCCGGGGATTAAAGCGTCGGTTAGAATAGTGACCGAACGTTTTGTGTGGCCGTCGGTCAAGGCCGATTGTAAAAAGTGGGCGCGCGAGTGCGTCGAGTGTCAGCGGTCGAAGGTGACGCGACACGTGCATTCGCCGCTCGGAACGTTTGCGCCCTCGGGACGATTTGAGCACATTCACATTGATATTGTGGTGTTGCCCGTTTCCGAGGGATACAGATATTGCCTGACCTGCGTCGACCGATTTACGCGGTGGCCGGAAGCGTTCCCGTTGAGGGATCAGGAGGCACCGACGGTAGCGCGGGCGTTTTACGAGGGATGGATTACCCGGTTCGGGACCCCTCTTCGCGTTACGACGGACCAGGGCAGGCAATTCGAGTCGCACCTGTTCAGACACTTAGGTGAGCTGACTGGGACATCGCATCTCAGGACGACGGCGTACCATCCGGCGGCCAATGGCATGGTGGAGCGTCTGCACCGCCAGATGAAGGCAGCCATCCGCTGTCATCAGGAGGTGCAGTGGACAAAGGTGCTTCCCACCATACTGCTGGGCATCCGCGCAGCCTGGAGGGAAGACGTAAAGGCGACGGCAGCGGAGCTTGTTTACGGCGAAACGCTGCGTTTGCCTGGAGAATTTTTATCGCCGCGACCAGCCGCGACAGATCCGGACGTGGCTGATTTCGCGAAGGAGCTGCGCGTGCAGTTTCGCGAGTTAGCGCCAGCTCCGGTTACTCGCCATGGGGCGAGAAAAACATTTGTGTTCAAGGACTTGGGGGTGGCTGAGCAGGTATTCGTACGGAACGATAAGGTCCGGAGCCTGCTGCAGCCACCTTACGATGGACCATATACGGTGGTTAGCCGTGGTCCAAAGACATTCGTCGTTAATATTAAAAATAAGCCGGTGACTATCACCGTTGATAGGTTAAAGCCGGCGTATACAATGTCTGATGCGACGGAAGGGGACACGACCCCATCTCCGCAGACGACCCAAGCGGCCAGTCCGGCGCCGCAGCAAAATCCGCGAGTTACGCGTTCCGGGAGACGAGTTCGGTTCCCGGATCGATTGCAGTTATGCAAAATCAAATATTTTTAATAATGTTAAGAAAGGTATTTTGTAAATATGTGCCGCACGTAGGGTAACGCGTAGATATAGGGTAATTATTAGCGGAATGGATGGATGAGTGATTTTTTATTGTATTGTATGAGTATGGATATGTATGGACAAAGTGTTATATAGTATGGGTGCAAATTATTTATGTGTACTGTATATATTGTGTTTTTTGTCTGTATGTTTGGTTGACTGTATGGGATATTTGTTTCGTGATTGGTCAATCACTGGCAGGGGGGTGATGTAGCGGCCATTGTATAGCCACTACGCCCTTGCCAGAGTATGAATGGGAATGGAATGTAAGGATAGTTTTAAGCTTTCTATTTTTCCATTTTCCCAGGGTCTCGTGCGAGCCTGGTCGTCCTGTTAAACACTTGGCGACCAGAGCCGTGCGAGGCGTCTGTTTTCCCTCAAGGTTTCGCCTGGGCCTCGGACCACCCTGATCCGGGCCCGGCGAGCCTCTTGACTTTTATGACTCGCTTTCGCTAAACTTTTCCTATACTGAGTATTTTCCAGTTTCGTTTTTCCGTCTTTCTGTCCTGTCTCTTTTTCTCTACCTTTGCTATTAGGGTAAGAAATTGTATATATTCAGGGGACGTGAGAAGAAAGACCCCCAGTCTATTTTAGACCTCAGTCTGGCTAAGACGTCGCGCGTTTGCGAAGCCAGTGTTATTAACTTTGACCTACGTGTGGCTACACCCCCGACACCCGCGAAATAAACACTTTAATAATTGTTGGGGTAGATTGAGGTTTGTCACTTGAACCTCCAGCCCCCTCAATGTCCAACGATGGACCCTACAGCTTTAATTCCGTTCAAAAATAATAAAATTTATGTAATTTTATTTTCTGTCTCACTTCCTCTTGTGTTAATTTCTGAATCTGTTGATAACGTTGCGAGTGATACGAAAATGGTAATGGGGTCCCGGGGCCCCAGAAACTCCGGCCGAAAAATTACATTAGGTGAAAGGTCTATTCATATACCTCGTCTGTGATAATACCACAAACGAGATATACGAGTAGACCTTTCACCTAATGTATTTTTTCGGCCCGTTTCTCTGGGATCTCGAGACCCCATTACCATTTCCGTATCATTCGCAACGTTACCGATAGATTCAAAAATAATTTTAATCCCTTCCATAGTCACTCACATGACTTACGTATACACTACAGCTGTCTGGCCCATCAATGCTAATTCAATGAATAGTTTCTCAACTGACCGCCATCCGTGAGAAGAGGCCGCTAAAATCAGCTCCGAATTTTCAGGTCGGTATGGCAGTCAGATTGGGCCACGAAAGGTCTACTCGTATATCTCGTCCGTGGTGTAGTCTACTCGTATACCTCGTAAATCTAAAAATAGACGCGTACCCGTTTGCGAGAATGCAGCGGTCGTAGCTCGGCTTCTGTTCGATGTATCCGTCGAAGCTGTTTGCACCCGCGAACGCGGGAAAATTTGAACGTTCGAATGAGCGCGCGCGCGACGGGACGGCGGAATACAGAAAAATATTATCGAGATACCGCGAAACAACGGGACGGATAGTGTTCCCATTGGCGGTATGGTGTTTACCGTGAAGTGTCGGTTACGTGGTCGACAGGAAACAGGAACGGAATTCTTTCGAGCCGAGAATAGCATAAGGGAGGCGGAGATCGCGTTTCGTTGGTAGTCAGTACGGTGACGAGCAATCGACCAGTGAAGAGCCGGGTTAAAATCGGGACGACGGCCAACAAGGCGACAATCAATTATAGAATTGGATTGGATCGAGGAGTTCGAGGAGGCCCGCGACGCCGGTATCGTTTTATTTTAGCTTAGCTTTCGAAGGCATCCGGTTGTGCATACTCATCGCGGATCATCGCTACGACTACAGTGAGTGTTGTCCTCCTTTTAACACCGATTGGTTATTTCCCTCGCCCGATGCTTGTTATTAAATAAACGTTGTTTGTCGGCGAGTAGCGAACGCGTCGCGACGTCCTCGTAACGCGCCGCGGATTCATTTAATATCGCCCCGTGGCGCCGAACGATACAGGGTGAAGTAAGTACCTAATTTAATATTTCAATTCGGACGTTGATTCGCTACGTTTTTCTCGTAGGTTCGCCGATGAATATAATATCGAATCGGTGCTATCGATATCGAAGAGCGAAGTATCGTTTTGTATCAAACTGTTTTAATTGTGATATCCAATCGATGGTCGTACGAAAGCTTCGATATTATAGTCGCGTTACTCGTTAACTAATCGTAGTCTTATATTTGCATTCGCGTAAAAGATATCAGACTTGCACGCAGTAGGTGAATTGTGGCACCAGTTGTTTTTCATTATATAAGACCGATATTACGCGTGTTTGTTTAGCAGTTTCTATGAAAAATTTTCACGATTTCTTCCATCAAACGTTGCGATCATAATCCGACTAGGCCAGCGCGTCTATGTATGTCTCCTCCTGCACGTAATAGAAACGGATTTTTGATACGGAGACGTCTTTTGTTTTTAGTCGTGAATCAAGAATCGAAGGTGTAAGATGTCCTGTGGTAATATAAGAACGAATCCTCAGAGGAGGACCTTAGCATTCAAAATACAATTGTTTGAAATTGTGAGCATTTGTTTTTCATGTAACTGTTCACTAGGCTAAAAAACTACTATATGGGTCATGCTCGATCACTCTATCATTAGAATACCTTTGGAACAATTTTATTAATTCATTTTTTAGCCGACACTTTCTCAACGATCAACATTTACTTCATAATTAATAAAAACAGAAGCAACCTGATGTTTTTAAAAAAAGTGTCAGTAATCAAGAGTTGTGAAACTGAAGGTAAAAATGACAACGCGCGGAACGATCTTTATAGCGTTTATATATCTTGTATTTTTTTTTTTAAAGCCATTAGATATCTTCTAATACTCTGGCAAACTGTCCTTTCGTATGTTAAAATAGTAAAAACACAGTAAAAATCACATTGTTACAAGGGAAGTAATATTCGACAATATTTTGAACACCGAATGCAAAAATATATGCGTCGATCTATTTTTTTTTTATGCAAATTCATCGTGCGAAAGCTTGTCAATATCCGTGGGTAGTCAGCTGAGTTTTCCCTTTGTCAACATTTAAATAGTCTCCGACTGTTTATAATTCACTGTAATTCCTCTCTAAAATATTTGTTACAAACGGTGCACCTATTTTTTTAAAAAAAAAAAGAGAAAATAAAAATATTGTATAATGTCAACAAGCGTTAGTCATTTTAGTGGAATCAGCTTTGGATGTGAAAATAAAACTGAACGCGAAACGGTCTAAATGCCAATTGTCTCTTCGTATTTTTCGACGAGTTAGCTCCCCGGTTAAAACGTTAACAAAAGGAGGATTCAGGTATAACGTTCAAATAAAATATTTTCCAAAAAATACTTTTTTTATGAAGCTCAAGTCCGCCTCTGAGGTTAACTGATTTCACGGGTTCACCAGGTTTGAGGACGAGGACCGACTGATAAAAGGGGAGAGAATCACCAGGTCGTCATCATGGAGGCGATTAAGAAGAAAATTGCGGCGCTGAAGATGGAGATGGACGCCGCGAACGAGAAGGTGGAGGCGAACGAGACCAAGGCGAGATCGGAGGACTTTCGCGCGGACAAGCTCTACGACGAGGTGAGGGATCTGCAGAAGAAACTGGCCCAGCTCGAGCGGGACTACGAGGTCGCCAAGTCCAATTTGGAGCACTCTACCGCCGATTTAGAGCAGTGCGAGAAGTCTTGGTCCAGAGTGCGTAAAGGCTCCTTGAACTATTAACGTTAAGCGTCTTAGAGAACGTTGCTATCGATGAATTCTCGTCGACAGGCGGAGCAGGATCGGACCACGTTGACGAAGAGAGTCCAAGAGATCGAAGCGTCGCTCACGAAGAAGGAGGAGCTGCGTCTTTCCGCTCAGCTGAAGCTTGGAAGCGCGTCAGAACTCGCCGATGACGCCCGGAGGTGGCGATACAATTTCTTTTTCTTGCTCTTTCGCGTTTATAAATATTAATCAGCACGAACCAGATGCGAACATTGCCTAAACGAAGAGCATTGCCTAAAGAAACTGTTTTATTTTCTGATATTTTTATATAGTAACTGTTGCTTTTGTTCGCAGAATGTGCAAAGTGCTGGAAGACAGAAGTCGGCTCGACGAGGAACGCATGGAGAAGCTGATGCAAGAGCTGAAGGACGCCAGACTGATCGCCGAGGACGCCGACGCAAAGTCCGACGAGATATCGAAGAAGCTGCAGTTCGTTGAAGAAGAATTGGAGGGGGCGGAGGAACGAGTGAAAACCAGCGAGGCGTTTGTATAATTTCGTTACACTGATCTTTCCGTCGGCGTCCAGCGACGCTTTGCTTATGCTAGCGAACGTGTCCACAGGAAAATCATAGAACGAGAGGACGAGCTGTTCATCGTGCAGAATATCGTAAAATCCTTAGAAGTATCCGAGGAGAAGGTAATCGCGTATTAGTATCAAGTAAAAAATGCTCTGTCGTTGCTCGAACTCGTAAGGTAGAACGGTTTAGGTTCATTTTGACCGATATCTCGATTAACATCGACTCTATCGAAAATTCTTATAGGGGACAAAAGTTTCCAATTGCGATCTTCAACGATAGTTGTATACATTTTTGCCGCGAGAGTTATAATAAGCGAGATTCCGTGCATTTTATGGTAGACGCTGTTCACAATTCTTGCATCGCGTAACGAACAGATTGGACTGTATATTATCCGTAGAGAAGATTAACGTTTAATCAGCGATCTCCTGGTGTAGGCTAACCAACGAGTAGAGGACTTCAAGGTGCAGCTGAAGGAGCTGAAGAAGAAGTTGAAGGAGGCCGAGAAACGCGCCATTCTCGCCGAAAGGACGGTGAAGAAGTTGTTGAAGGAAGTGGACATGAAGGAAGGCGAGTACGAACGATAATTAGATTTAATTGGTGATTTGTCGGACGCGCCGTGAACGATTGTTCTGTTACAGACGAGCTTCGGGAAGAAAAGGAGAAGTACAAGGCGGTCTGCGACGACATGGACGCCACGTTCGCGGAAATGACCGGATACTAAAGTCACGGACACGGACGGAGTTTCTTTTATTTTGTTATTCTGTGCTTTATTCGCTTGTTCGCTACATTTAACACGGACGCCGTACTTCGGACTTTCAGCCATCTGCATTCAGCCAACGCCGATTTTATTCGTTACAGCGTATCGTGACACGTCTCGAGGTGCTTCGTGAATAACTTGCTACGCGAATAACGCGACTAACGGGCGAACAAACGATGTATATTGCTAGTTTGTTAACAAAAAAAGAAAAAATGAAAAATATCGCTTTGCCAAAACCGCTTTGCTTCGCATAACATCCTGGACGAGGCTTCGGGATCGGCGTTAACCGGCCGGAGTGGCTTCAGGAGCGACAGCCTTTCTTGTTTTCGTTAGAATTTACGATAGATCACCTATTTTTCTTTCAGAGGTACCGAGGAGGAGTTCGCGAAACATGAAACCAAGCACGATACTGCGCCCCCTTTTTATCGTTGTATATCAAATCTGAATTTTCAATAAATTGGTATTTAAAAAAAAAGAAGAAAAAAAAAAGAAACATGCATGCGCGTCGTTTTTCACTTCTTTGATCTCCTTACTATATTCGATCGAGGAACAGTCACTTTATTCTGAGTATCTCGAGAACCCGATGTCTCCCCGACGATCGAAATAAAAACGAGCGATCTACAAATTATTTTTTGTTACAAACGATATTAGTTTTAAAGTTAGGTTATTTTCTTCCGCATATGTTATTTATTGCAACCGTGTGCAATTTTGTTTCCCGTTTTGTACATTTTTAGCGCGTACGGTACTGTCGTTTCCAGCGTGATATTTTGCCATTTAACGCGGTTGCGATAGAATAGATGTTCTTTAAAAATGTTCCTAACAGCGCCGCTACGAAATTTGCGTGGCCATTTACGAACGATCGGGAGAATAGAAACGTCCAGAGAAGTCGAAGAATTCGTCTGCGTCTAACTAAAGAAACAGACTGTTTGTTCCTTTTGCATTTCTTTGAGTTTATAAAGCATTGTCCTCGCCGGTCACGGAGTGCAGTAACCCGCGAGCACTTGCTTTGAGAGACCGATAGGACTCGAATCTTCGGAAATTTGATTTTTCGAACGCCGGTACGTAAAATCCATAGTTAATTCTCACGTCTCGTACAAGTGTCGAAGTGCCTTAATATTCGATAATGCATTAAAAAGTGCGTATCACTGAAGCGTAGCAACGAGGCGACTACGAAATTGAAACGAGAATACAAAGATCCGTGGGATCTTGAAGCAATATTTTGCAAATTTTTCTATTATAATCAAATACCCCTATACAGGGGGTGCTTACTTAATCTTCCACGTCTCAATATCTTCGTTATTTTTTACGAAAAGAATATATAAAATTTGATTCGAAGAACATTACGATTCATGTTTCTTTTCCCCCCATCAATGTCATTTTGTTTGCACGCTGATATGTATTTTTTATAATGCAACGATCATACTAAGAACCTCGAGAAAGAAATCTGTAGTTCAAAGACGGTCGAAAAATTCTACGTGTTACGCGAGTAACGAATATTATTTGTTTTAGACGTTTTCGAAGGACCATTTTGGAAGTAAAGAAGACGTCAGGACGAAAGTAACGAAAGTGGGATTAGTAATTCCGTTCGATACGATTGAATTTCTCTTTGTCTCGATTTAGGTTCGCGTCGAGACTCGATCGATCGTCGCAGTCATGAACGCGATCAAGAAACGCCTGCAGACCCTGAAGATCGAGAAAGACCTGGCGATGGACAGGGCCGACATGTGCGATCAGCAGGCGAAAGAGGCGAATCGACGCGAGGAGAAGCTCAGGGACGAGGTACGAGAATTGGCGAAGAAACTGTCGCAGATGGGGCGCGACTTGCAGCTGAGCAAGGCACAGTTGGAGAAGTCGAACAGGGACCTCGATCAAAAAGAGAGGGTCTACATAGTGGTCGGTAATTTGCGGCGATCACGCGGACGCGAATCATTGTTTGTAACGGGTGTACCGTGTGCTCATGGTATATTGTTTCTGATTTGGACGCGGACAGACTCAGTCGGAGCTGGCGGTTTTGAACAGAAAGATGCAACAGTGCTTGCAGAATTTAGAAAAGTCCGAGGAACGTCGTTTGATCGCCCAGACGAAGCTGGCCCAGGCTATGGAAACTGCGGAGGACGCGAAACGGTTTGTATACACAATACCTGGAAATTGATGGTCACCAACGGTTATTCTGCGCGTTCAGCATAGGAGAAAAGTCTTATGGAACGTGGGTATCCGCGTATAACACTGATCTACTGGTAGATTCTCGTTTCTTGCAAGTATCGAAGCGCGTGCAACTATCGCGGTAATCGATACAATACGAATATATCTCCGTTACTCGTTGTCATTGGCTGTATTTTCTGCTTTTAATATTATTTGATACCAAGTGACTGTTCATTTGTCAGGCAAGAATGCATTCATCGAGTGGTGCCATTGCAGTATAGTAGATCTCGATTTTTCTGACTCTAGGGACCAGCATACAACTGGATTGTTCGTATTACGTAATACGAGTTTCATCTTCAGATAACTGGATTCAATTACAGTACAATTTTACCATCTCGATTTCAATTATCTTTTCTAAGATGATAGAATATTAGAAATATAGTGACGCCATTTTGGTGTTTGAGTTCGAATCTCTTGGATCGAGTATCGAAATGTGTTAAGAAAATAAATCGTCAAGAAAATGGTATTCAAAAACTCGTGGAACGGTAGGAGAAGGTAATAGAAACTAGTGGAAATTATGTAATTGATTAAATCCCTTTTTGTAAAAACAGTACGGTCGAATTTATTTAAAATAAGGACGACAGCAATCCTGACAAAAATTTCAAGTTAAAATTTTAAAATATCGTTGCGGCGTAACTAAGAAACAAAGACCCAATGCTCGTTAGGACTTTTCTGTTGTTTCAGGAATTCTCGATTCCCTTTAGAATAGAAACGGTTCGTTTCAGGATTTGCAAAGTACTGGAGAACAGGAGCAAGCAGGACGAAGAGAGGATGGACCAACTGATGGCGCAGCTGAAGGAGGCGAGACTCATCGCCGAGGACGCTGACACAAAATCGGACGAGATCTCTCGAAAATTGGCGTTCGTCGAGGACGAACTGGAAGCTGCCGAAGAAAGAGTCAAATCGAGCGAGGCGTAAGTCCGATAAACTATCAAAGAATTCTTCGATAACTTGTAAAACAAAACATTTTACGATCGTATTACGTTCGTCATGATTTTGTGTTCTTGTATCAGTAAGTAAACTAAGCTTTTTCTCTTGGACACTTTCTTTCGTTTCTGTCTTTTCTAACTATAAAATGTTTTCTTTTATTTAAGCAACTTTTCTTGAGTCCTACGTCACATGTACGTACATTTTTCATTATTATTATTAAGCGTCCGCCTTAGCAATGAATCCTGCTTACGAGAAAAATAAACATCAGCTCTACTTGTTTTTATTTTCGAATTGTAGCGAGTTTCTTCTTCGACGCTGTACGAAGAGGATCCAAACTCTATAATAATATAATAAAGTAACGCATTGATTGACCCAAATGTCAAATAATGTAATTATTTTTATATTATTCCATTGACAACTGTGAACAAGAAGGAAAAAGAAGAATATAATAAAATTTAAAAAAAATTTCTTTTCTCAAAAATATTTGACTATTTTTTAACCACCGTACAATTTCAGAAAAATTATGGAACGAGAGGACGAGCTGTTCATCGTTGGCAACATATTAAAGTCGCTAGAAGTATCCGAAGAGAAGGTAATCACCGTCTCTTAAATATATTATTGAACAATGCTTCGCAATATCTTGGGACTTTCGTAGGCCAATCAAAGGGTGGAAGAGTTCAAATTGCAGTTAAAGGAATTGAAAGCGAAACTGAAAACCGCCGAGAAGAGGGCGATCATCGCGGAAAAAATGGTAAAAGTATTCTCGAAAGAGCTGGACGCAAGAGAAGGTACGCTCCAAGAATATTTCTTCCTATTTTTATATCCAACGATCGTATTTACTCTTCGTCCGAATCTTCTTCTCGCTTTTCAGACTTTCTCTTCAGAGAAAAAGAGAAGTACAAGTACATCTGCGACGACATGGACTCCACATTCGCGGAACTCACCGGATACTAGTCGAATTTTTGTAATACTCGAATCTACTGTTTCCCTACATCAGTGTGTCAATTAATTTTTTTTTTTTATTAAATGTTATATTTAAACTACCCGTCCTCTGTATCTTTGCTAATTCGATCTTCGTTGATTGGTTAGTACGCGCTGGTCAAATTAAGTGCAGCCAATTTTTATACGGGAAAACTTGGAACCTATTTTTGATTTTGATCTAAATCAAAAATATCCTCCATACTCTCTTGTATTACTCTTTTGTATATATGCAGTTTATATATATATTATTATTTGCATAAAAGGTGGATCAAACCCGGAAATAGGACGTATTATCATTATTACATTACGTTAGAACTGTCGTTTAGAATTCGATATATTGGCCTCGAAAATTGTATTCGATCTTAAAAATCGGGAGGAGGTGTTCGAAATGAAGAGTCGTCGAGTCCCGACTTGTTTTATAGTACTTTACAGGATATCAATTTATTTTTATCGATTCTACGATCGACACAATGCTTCGAAACGCCACACCATCGACCTAATACAGTTTTCAGTCGTGGCGCGTTGGCCGCGTCGCCATCATTGCGTTGACATCGCTCGAAACACAGAGGAAAATCGCGATTTATACATGTACGGTTCGATCGCGGCCGCGGCCGCGCCACAGTGTAGAATCTCGATACCCAGGCATACTCACACATTCGCGCCATGATCTCTCTTTCTTCTTACAACGATGCTAATAGCAGTTACAATAATTGTTCGTTTGATTTGCTCACTCCCCACGCCTTCGTCACTTCGGAAACGTGAACAAACCGGTAACGTAACTTCGAGCCGCAATCGAGCGTGGATCGATCGAATGGAGGAAGGATCCAGACGACAAGGTCGACGTACAGACTTTTGATCCAAGTTTCCCGCTGTATCTTTTCCCTGCAAATCTGGATTCCGTGGACGCAAAATGTACGATTTGTTGATTTACCTTCGCCGAAACTTGTCGTCCGGCTTCCCGGATCCTTCTGTCGCGCGCGATCGTTATTCGACGATGCGTCAAAGTGTATTTCGAGGTGTTCCAAGTTACGTCACCGCTTTAATTAAAACGTACCGCCGTTCGTGGCATCACGTGGCTCGATTGTTTGACCCAACGATTAACGCAGAGAAAATGATTGGCAGTAGGGTCGCGTGTGTCCGTTTAATTCCTGGCTCCTGATCGATATCGAGCAACGTCAACGGTATAATCGCGAAACGAAAGTGAACGAGAAAGTCGACGAACGCTCGAGTTGCTGGAAACGTTACGTTGAATCAGTATTTTTCAGAAATCTAGAGATAATATAGATAACCACAACATTTATACACGTATACATGTATACGGCCTTCGATATCTGTTTATGCTGGACATTTCTTTAAATTACGAGTCACGAAAATTCGGAAGCGTATTCTGCACCTCGAATCTAAGAAACAAGTACAAACTACTCGTTCCAAAGATATTGTCGATTTTTGTTTCAGTGTGCATAGACATTTGCATAGGAAAATATTTGTATAGAATATACTGTCTCCAAATTAACGCTTTTACAGATCAAATTCACCATTTATTCGTAATTCGCTCGAAAGACAATGAATTGATATTTTATCTTAATCTCATGTAATTTTACTGCAACATTTTAAAAAAACAAATTTGTCGGACAATTTGATTCTCAAAAAGGCGAACACGATTTGTAAAAGGTTTCACTCGAAGAGCAAAGTCTGTATCAATAGTCTAGATTTTTGTTTCGAAGTCGGTTGAAATCCACAGTGTATTGTAAGTATTCAGTCCGCGTGCAACGCAATTAGAAATACATGGAGTATTTTCAAACAGTACATATAAGACTGATGCGAGGTACGAACGTCTGCTTAGCAACAACGGTCATTATGAACACGTTTAATGATTAATCATTAAGCTATGCCGCAACTTAAATCGACCATATCTTAGAAACAATAAGCTCGCGTAGCCATGCCTTAGATTCGAAACGCATAACGCCTCTGTAAACTTTATGATAGTATTTTAGAAACACTTAGACGCGTACAGAGCGATTCTTACGACGCGACTACTACGATTATGTTCAACATTGAATACACACGAAGAAAATTGTTCTTGATGTTATTTGGAATCTGTGATCTGGATGCTGTTGTAGAACGATTTGTTTATACAAGGAATGTTATGAAAACGAATGTATTCGTAGGTGAAAGCGTTAAAAAGAATTTAAGAACGAACTTCGTTAGCTTTAAATAAAATGTTGCACGAATAGACGCGGTTGTCTACGGATAGTGTGCGTTTGTCTAGATTTTACCACTCTGTTCGTAGGTGACTGCGTCTATTCGATAAGTAAAGACCATATTTTCAACATTTTACCCCTAGTATTTCGAAAACTAATCGTTTTTGGGACTGCTTGTCTGTTACGCGACCAAGGCTCGCTGGGTCAGTCTGGAACCAGATGGCGCGAGGATCGGTTGACGGGGACCGTGGTTGCTCTCGACGAAGAAGTTGGTCACCTTTGAACTCTCAACTGCATCAAGGTAAAACTGTAACCAACTCGACCGAGACCCGCTTCTAAAAGCTGCGACAAGCATCGTCTGGCAATCGTCAAAAGGTATTTTCAACGCGAACTATCGCACCGATCGAACAAAATCGAAACACCACGATCGACGAAGACGTTAAGCTACATCGAACAATCAGCTGACTTATCTCGTAGTTTCCTCGTTCGTTCGAAGGGGTTAAAACGTTCAAATCTATGATACTAGTGTAATATCGATAACATTCAAAAGTCATATATTCGAATCGTTAACAGAGAATCCCCGCGAATCATGTACGAAAAATCGAATCGACGCGAGCGTTCGTCGCCTCGAATCGTACAACATCGACGTTCGTGTTGATTTCTCCGGCTCAGGGAGCCAGGGATTCCTCGTAATCGGAAAACAATCGGACATCGAAAGAACCCGGTTAAATGTACGCAGTCCTTGTTCAGCGGACGTCAGTCGGCCGGTGACATAAGAAAAAATGTACAAAAATGTCGTCCGATAAACGATACCCGCTTCCCGCACAGGATCTAACGAATTAATCGAACTCTACGAGTTTGATTGACATGCTTCTCGTATATACACTCGTGTATGTATCGCATGTATGCGCTTTAAGTACATATATATATATATTTATATAAATTTATATATACGTATACTCATGCAATCGTCTTCGCAGTGTCGCGCACACTTCCGGAACTTAGTCACTAAAAACAACGTGAAATAAAGGTCGTCGATACAGTTCTCGAATTTTGCTTCGTCGGATCTGCGTAAAATACATCGAAAAAACGTACGGTTTACTCTTCTTCCCCCTATTTCGTTTTAATCCTAAGATCGATAGAAATCGCGTTAAGATTATTGTTACCCGGAAATAGGAAGTTCGGCCGTGGATTTGGCACTTTCGAGTAGTCTGCTGATGTGGCAGTGACGTGGAAGTAGAGGGAACTCTTCGTTAGGGGAACACGATACGCAGAGATGTTCGCTTAGAGGCTAAACGGCGTTTATTTTTACTTTCATGTCAGTCTGAGGGAACGTTCGAATTCGTTGCGGGTCGCGCGGATTGTCCGTCTCGTTCCTTTCGATTTTTTGGCCCGACGCGATCGACGGTGCTCTCGCGAGACGGAAATCGATTCGAAAGTGTATGGGATGTACCACCAGAAACGGAACCCTCGGTTATCAAGATATAGGCAGAAGAGAAGCAGAACAGAATTTAAACGGTCTCTCGAGATCAGCTTGTTTTGGAATTATAAAATCTTCTTGTTAGTCTTTTTGTCTCTGGTCGTCGATCTTTATTATCGAGGGTACATCGATCCCTATTTCTCTATTATGTTATTTATTTTCAGGTCTAATGCATCCTCTTTACTATCTCGATTAATTAGTATTTTTAGGAATTCATGCAAGGGAAGACACTGATTCTGATTTATTCTTTAATTTAAGTATAGAAACAGGGATCCCTCTACTGCTAATTTCACTTGGATCTCGTTCATCCACGATTTTCACGAATGATAATAATAAATTGAAAAAATATATTTCTCAACGTCATCCGCCGCTAAACAAATTATTAAACTTGTATAATTTTGTAGCAATTTTGGAGCCATTTAAATTCTGCTACAACCCGTTCGCGTATAATTTTGAGGGCAGTCGAGACGGTCTGGTTTTGGCGATCCACTTCGACGATTGCAGCCTTAATTTGCTAAATACGGGTTCAACGATTCGATCGGAAACAATTACGGAACGTTGATCGACGCGCGCCGCGGAAATGCGTTTTGATACGATCGCTCTGAGCGCGGCGGGCAGCGTCGAAGTCGAAGATGCGAGTTATTGGATTTAGAAATAGTTCGCGGGCCTTAAGTTAAAAAGTGCGCGACATTCGAAGAGGGATGCCCGGTTTAAACGGTAAAACCCGGCGTCGAAAGAGACGCCTTCGACGTTAGACTAGCGTTTCGTCGGCACGGAAGAAATGTACAGAGCGGGAGAGGGAGCGCGCGACGGCCGATTGTTTATCGCGCTGCTCCGCGCGGAAATAATTTCTCGCGACGGAAGGACACCTCCGATTTTAATCCGCTTCTACGCAACGATAAACCACGTGTCTCTGTCGCGTTCTGTAAAATATAAGGCGTAACGATTCGATAATTTTCGAGATATAAGAAATTAAAGCACCACCAATGCCTTTAACACTTTGACTGCCACGTCATCCACATATGGGTAACAGAATTTACCACTACGATACTAAAAAAATTGATTCTCAAGTTAAGACGTCGAGGGAAATAAATTTGAATAGAATTTGTGAATCTTAACAAAGTTACAAAAATAAGTACTGAAACAAATTTTAGGTTATGTGGTTTACAATGGTTTAAAATCAAAATTGTACTTTTGCAGAATATTATACGGTTTTGATCTGGCAGTGAATGTGTTAAATGGACCAAACTGAATGTAATTTTACAGAGAGGGGGCGCGTTTCGTCTGGGCCTGCTAGTGGACTCGTCAACAAGGCTTTCTAGCAGGCCCTGTCTTAGACGACTGGGATATTGGGAAGTCGTTCGAGGAATGTATATATATAGCAACCGAGGGGTTGGTCGATCGCTTGTGAGAGCGCGACCCCTCTGGTGGCGAGCATGGGAAGCGACGCCACAGATCAAACGTCATCAATTAACCCTTAACGCTCCAAGTGTGCCACTCAGGCATCACCGGTACGCAGCACTCTACTCCAAATGTATTTTTGGGTCGTTATCGGTAATTGTTTACAAATAAAAAATAAATGTCTTGTTTGTTCACCAAAAGGAAGTAATGCGGTAAAAAAAAACAAACAGTTTTCTACTGTGAGACCTGTGAATGCAAACCCAGTTTGCATCCCAATGAATGCTTTAAAAAATTCCACACATTACTCAATTATAATCAATATAAACATTGTAATCAAAATTATATTACTTCTGAGAAGAATAAAGACTGTTTTGAATGACTTTAAAATTATTATTTACACGTCGTCGTAACATTTAAAATTTGACAGTTAAAAACTTGCAAGTAGAAATATGATGAAAATAAGTTGGAGTTGCCGGTCGATATTCGCAATTAAAAGTCGGAGCGTTAAGGGTTAAGACTAGTTAACGATTAATAACTCACGAATATAATAAAATAAAGTAACAATGTAACTGATGGTTGTCCCATTCATAGTAATGATAATAAAAAAAAAAATGTATAATCTATGAACGAGAAGCATATTGGTGGTAGTAGTATAGAAAAGTTCCTAATTTGTTAGGTTTCTATGTTTACAAAATACATAGTTCGTTCTCTAATGTGTCACTCGAATTTATTACGTCTCCAAATTCATCGAGTCGTTGCACCGAATATTTTACGCGTAACAAACAGAGGTCTTGTTCTATCATTCTGTAAAACGAAACGAAAATCGAGGAGGGTCCTTCTCTCGTCGGAGACGTCTTAGGATTAATAACGGACTTAAAGTAATCAACGGTGTTAGACGTACATATAAACTTTACAATGCAACAGAGCTCAACCCTCGCGACGATCGTCGCGTACCCGATAATCGTGTTTTAATAATTCCACGACTACCCTAAATAGCTGTGTATACGGCCAACTCGGCTCACGGTCTCGTACTCTCATCCCGATTCTAATACCACCCACGCACTGGACACAGACGAGCACGGTTTTTGCGCGCGGCAAAACGACGCCGGGCGTTTCGATCGGCGAAATTATTTACCATGAAGACGTGATCAAACGGAGAGTAAGAAAATCAGTCTTTGAGAATCGAAAGGGACGGCTCTTATTTTCCCCGCGAGCGTCGAACGAGTTTGTAATAAATTATCGGTGCCTCGGTTTCACCCATCAAGTTCCAGAGACCATATGAAAAATCATTTTTCGTCGTTGTTGAAATTCGCGAGAGCATCGTGTGATTTTTGAGGCGTGCAGTCGAGTCTCGAACGAAGCGTATTGTAATTTTTTGGACAATTCGTATAACATACTGTGCACAAAAAGTAATATTATATATAGCGATTCTGGTCTGGAATGTACTTTAAGTTTGCTGAACCGCACAACGTTGTTATTTGTTTTATTACACTGTATGCCGTACGAGTGTCTCGATACCAACCAAATATATCATTTTTAAACATCAGATTTGGAAAAATAGTGAATGTGTATGTAATGGGTTATCGGAATCGGAAGTTCAGTTTATCGCGTTTCAAAAGGCAAAAATACTCGAGTATCTATTCGATCCATGTTAGTTTAGAAGTCGAGGATTGAAACGATAAAGCATTGTTGACTCTTGCACAATAAAACGTTGCTCAAGAACGGTCGCTTTGGCGTTACGTCGAGTCGCTGACGCGGGGAACGGCGTTGCAAAAAATAACGACTTGTCTAGAATCGATGAACGAATTGTGTAGGCCAGCGAGACTGAAATAAATTTGCCAGTCTGTATCTAGCAGGGTTAAGCTGCAATTAGTTACGCAATGATACATTTCTCCGACCGAGTTCCATTGTTTCGTCCGTGATCGATGCTCGAAGTACTTTGATTCGCCAACGAGCAAAGACTGCATTCGTTGCAACGACAACACAATTAAGAGACTCAAGTTTATACAGGGTGTTCGGCCACCCCCCCGGGAAAAATTTTAATGGGAGATTCTAGAGGCTAAAATAAGACGAAAATCAAGAATATCAATTTCTTGACTGAGGCTTTGTTAAAAAGTTATTAAAAAATTACAAATCGTTCTGAAAAAATTATTTTTGGTTACCGAGATCGATTATAATCATTTCTGGTGAATACACATACTCCCGGAATCGTATCCACTTTCGAGAAAAAAATTTAATATGCTTCTGCGAATCTTTAAAATCTCATAACTCCTGAACGCATTGGACGATTTTAATGTTTCGAACGGCAAACAACGCCTATTTCAGTGTAAAATATGTAGATATTCCAAGAATATTCGAAAAGTTGTTCCTTGACCCCAAAAAATTGGTCCCATTTTCAAACGACCATAACTCCTAGAATAGTGAATATATTTCAATGAAATTTTTTTCTGAAGTAGAGCTCATGGATACTCACAAAAAAGTATTAGAGAAAATTTCCGTACAGCGTAAAAGAAATTTATCAAAAATGAAAAACGAATTCTTAAGAAAAATCGACGTTGCCTTAATTTCTGGGCGAAAAAAAGTTTCGAATCGTTCTAAAAAAATTATTTCTAGGTTCTGGGCTCAAATAAAATCATTTTTGGTGAATACACATACCCCCGAAATCCTACGCACTTTCGAAAAAAAATTCAGGAAGTTGAACAAATTTTTCGGCGAAAAAAAAATTTCAAATCGTTTTGGAAAAATTATTTTCGGTTGCAGGGGTCGACTTCAATCATTTTTGGTGAATAGACATACCCCTGAAATCATGCGCATTTTCGAGAAAAAAAATTCAGTACGGGCGGAACTTTAAACGTTAATAATTTCTTAACGAAGCGTCCATCAACAAATTGGTATTCTTGATTTTCTTCTTATTTTGGCCTATAGAATCTTTCATTAAAATTTTTCCCAGAGTTGGTCGAATACCCTGTATAATACTGAGACGATAATCAAATAATTAGTTAGTCAAGATCATCGTGGCGCTTTTTATTTTTGTTCCCCGCTACCATCGCAGTTTCATTCATCGTAAATAAAAACGAATTAACATTGTGAAATAAAGCTGACGCTTATTTATTCGTTCCGTTGCAACGGTGATTTATGAATCGTATCGAATCGTGAATGTAACTCGGCGATTTGCGAATTTCGGTCGACGCTCGCGGGAAATTTGTAACGTCCGTTTCAGTTGGAACGCGACAGCCCCGTGAAATCCGCCACGGCGTCGTTCTCCGCGGTACCCCGGTGCTCGATGGACCTTCCCCGTGCTCTGTTCGTACGATTTTAAGTCTTTGGTCTCGAATGGGTCGCCCGCCGGCAAACGAGTCGCAGCGGTCTGAGCAAATTGTCGTTTGGCACGCACTCCTACACGCGATCAAACTCATTCAACCTCGGACCATTCACTCGGTCATGTCCACGCACGCATGGATGTAATATCTCGTTGCGTCGCGGATAAAGAGGAGAAAGTCTGTACAGATCGGATAAAGAAGGATCGGCTTTCGATCGCGGATCAGCCATCGCGACTAACGATTGGTTCAATTGTCGTTGACACGACCGTTTCAGTGTATCAGATCCAGTAGACCAAATCGTTACTTTAGCGTCACTGTAAGATCCACGACTAAACAAACATTCCTCGACACTGTCAACGTTCGACTCAACGCATTGAAAATAATTAGCTCCGAAATCAGACGTTAAAGATACTAAATTTACATAGGACTCTTGAATTCTAACGAGACTGGAGAACATATGGTCCGCGACAAATCGTCGGTGTACCGAATGTAGTATAGTATATAAATACAATATAGTTTCTGGCAGTGAACGCGCCAAAGGAATTGTGTACAGTCTTGAACTCTCTCCTCGTTATACGCGAACGATTCGCCTGCCGATTTCCAGCAACGAATCTAATTTTAATTTTCACCTATAATCGACAGAGAGAAACTGGGAAAACGGGCGCGCGTCCCGTTTTTCCTTCTTCGTTATTAACTCTTTTTATTATTTTTTTTTTTTGTTGTTTTCTTTTTTAACCTAACCGCGTCGAAATTTCCGACGAGACACCAGACAGAAGGATTTATTTACCTAAGTGTTTTGGACCACGGGCGGGAACGAGAAAGGGGAGAGATTTGCCCGTCGTGGACGCGCGCGTGGAGTGTAGGTGGCTCACAGAAAGAGAAAGGGGGGGAGGGGGGTGGTGAAAGGTGGAATTAAACGGCGATAGAGTAGTCGGAGGAAGGATTATTTTGGGTGCTCGGCCTTGACCACAGGGAGCTCCTCAGGCCGAGTTTCAGCTTCTTCAAGGAGTCGATGTCGCACTCGGCTTCGCTGAGCTCCGGTCGATCGGCGCGATCGCCGTTCCCCGCCACGACGTTCCCCTGATTCCCACCGATGAACGTGGTCTCCGCAACCGATATCGGCGGTAACAGTGTGCGTAACGAGCTTCTGCTGGGAACATGCCATCTTGCGTGACGGCCAAAAGAAAATAAACTTTACTACTCCGCCAAAGTACCATACGCGCTTACGAACAGAGCGCCAGACGTTCGCTGGTTACTTTCTACATCGATCGATCTCGTTTCTTAACCCTTTGGCGGACTCTCGATCTCAACTGAATTATTTTACTTAATGTTGATTTTGGTAAATGGAAATCAACGTTCCCTTAAAGCATTTAAAAAATAATTAACTGACAGAGGATTAGATCAATTTTCAAATAACCTCGACATATATTATACAATATTTCTTTAAACTTGTGGAGGGCCCCGATAATCCACTTAAGGGGCCTTTCTACCTTGTGGGATTTAAAAAATCGAATTTTCTTTTGCGTTTTCATTTAGTATGTAGTCTCGAAAATATATCTGTCAAATATTAAATTGAAATTTGAAAAACTAACGAAGTTATAGCCTGCTGTAATGTACCACACGCAGGTATGACTGGACGTAAAATTTTAAGTTGCCCTTCTATTTTGTGGGATTATAAAGATTGAATATTTTTTTTGCATTTTCTTTTAGTATGTAGTCTCGAAAATATATCTACCAAATATTAAATTGAAATTTGAAAAACTAACGAAGTTATAGCCTGCTGAAATGTACCGCGCGCAGGTATAACAACTGGACGTGAAACTTTAAAGCTGTTTTTCTCGAAACTACATTTTTCGGCACTCCGTATGTGATAACGAAAAAACTATTCAAGATATCAACATGAAATTTATACAGTATCTTTAGACCTGGTCTTCTTATAGAATGAACTAGGATAATTGCGATATATGCAATACTTTTCCTTTCATTAACAAAAAAGCAACCGAATATATGAAAACATTCAGTATTTTTTCGTAAAATAGCTGCTATTTTGCCATTAATTTGTTTTTTTGAAAAGATCCTAGTTCATGCTATAACCACACTCATCTACATTAAGAATATAGTTGGTTTTTGGATTTCGGATAACTTGTTCGCAAGATATCACATACGCAGTCGGGCGCCGTTCGTAAAAACTGTTGTTTGTCGATCAACAAAAACAGCGTAATCAATAGATATTATGTGTTGCAAAAATTCGTAAATATAGCTAAATATATAATAAATGTATCTACAAAACACGGAATTAATCGCTCTTTAATAGCCCGCAAATAAAAATCACAAAGAAACATGTATTTTTCGTGGCTACAAGGTAGAATGGCCCCTTAAGGGTTAATCGACTCGAATAGCAAAACCCTGCTAAAATAAAAATAAAATTCAATTTTGGCCCACTATGTGGTGCATCGAGATTTCGTAATCTTGGTCCCCTTTCCTTGGAGTGTCTTTTTACCGTCTCTGTGTATTTACAAAAATGAAATTCGTTAATCACCTAGATCGTCCTCTTCGAGGAAGCGACTTCTGTTCCGACATGGGTGAGATGTCCGATGAAGTGCTCGACGTACCGTGATAAATGAAGTCGGAAACGGCCCGAACTGAAACGAACGTTCCATGTATTACGTCGATGATTATTATTGTAAACGAATAAACGTACTGTGTTTGAGTTTGCCTGGATCCAGCTGATTGGAAGACTCCGTGCGAGAGCTCGTTAGTTGATCCGGGTCAGACTCGCTCTCGTCGCTCTCGACGTCGCCCGGAGTTTGTTGCTTTCTCTGTTGCCGTCTCCTCGACGAAACGCTTTTCATACTCTATCGACATACGCACTTTTTAAACGTTTTCGATCAAGAAATATCGAAGCCCTAACGAGGGAGGGCTTGAAATTAATCAGTATCATGTCGATACCAATAATATTTGAGAGATACCCTTTTCTGTACACAAAGGAGACGGAAACAAAATGTTATTGCGAACGGATATTCCTCCAATATTATTATAATAATATTATATTTTTGCACTCGATAGCACTTAGCACACCATAGCTCAATTCAAATTTCATTTACGATAACGCAAACTAAATTTAGAAAATATACGGATAAAATTTTAATTACAGATATTTATATATTTTTTTAAGTTTAGAGGTCATGTCACAGAAATCCATTTGGTATTGCTATTGATAAAGCAACGCCAAATCGTGCTGATTGTTGCGCGAATCTATCGAGAAAGTGAAAACGAGCTTCGGTTTCTATAAAAGGTCACGTTTAATAGTAGCCAATGGACGTTGCGGACAATTGGTCTTTAATTGGCGCACTTCGTAGCATGTTCAACCTTTGCGTGATGACGTACCGCCGCGGCAGGTGGAGGGCTCGCACACCCTTCGGTCATGGCGTGCTCGTGATACATGAAGCTGTGAAGAAGAGTGTTGTTCGGGTGGAGACCGGCCGCTGAGGCTTCCGCCGCGCCTCCCAGTCCTCCCAGTCCTCCCAACCCTGCCAGGCTTCCCCCGCCACCCTCCGAAAGCTGGAACGTAGCGTACGGCGAGATGTCCTCCGCTGTCTCTGTAACCCACCAGCGGCATTGCCTACCTTTCAAATCGCGTCGGTATTACTTGGTTAGGTATGAACGGAATTCGAGCACTAAATCGGAATTTACTTCGTCAGCCCGCGCTTGCAAACAACGTATACAGGGTGGTCCATGCAATTGTTTTAAGTCATGACTCCGTTATTATTGCATTTACGCAAAAATGCCAAAGGAGAAAGATAAGTGGTTCGAAGAGCACTACATCCGTAGGCCTTTAAATTTTTTTTAGATGCAGCAGTGCATGTGCAATTAACAATTGCATCATTTCTTTAAATAGAAATGCATATTTTTTTTTAGACAGATCGATTCTTCTGTTCATTCTACGCAAAAAATGATTAGGGTACCATGGCAAAAAAATTATTTGATCTTGAGATATTTTCAAAAAATATCTTGCAATAATAACGGAGTTATGACTTGAAACAATTGCGTGGACCACCCTGTATAATCGCTGTTCGCGTCACGTGGAGTCTTTTCGCTCGAAGGAACAATCGCAACTGAAAGAGCGCTCCTTCAACAGTCTACAACGTGCGTTCGAGGCAGATCTTTCTTTCTCATACTATTGTCTACTCTCAACTCGAACAGAGTTGATAGTCATGGAAGCCTATCAACGAGAGAAGCTTCTCGTCGATGATACTCCCTTCGAACGAAACGATCCATCGCTACATGCTTCGGAAATAGAGTCGAGCCTCTAGAATTTTTTCATTTCATCTTTAATTCGTCGAAATATTGGCACGATGCTGTGAGGGTATCATACTATGTCTAAAAGAATGAGAGAAGACAGCCAATGGAGATACAAAGCGATGCATGAAGAAACGCTCAACAAAACGCGTGACTTTTATGATCGGCACATTCGACGATGATACACAGTGATCGCGTAAAAGGCGCAAAGGAAATATACGATGTCCCGAGAGTATCTAGGGTTACTTTTACGGAATGAAGATGCGACAAAATAAATCATCTTCGCTGGTGAACTGCAATTGATCGCTAAACGGGTCTGTCCAGACCCCGCTGGAACAGCGCTACGCGTGCGACTTTTACCTGAACAACAATTATAGTACCAAACCTGGCTGCCGTCCGTATCGTAACAAAGGTTCACCTGGAATCTTGTCAGGCCCTCCGCCTGTATTTGCCGCCTGTTGCAAGGCCACCTTGTGAATGGTGGCGTAGTAACGCTCCCTTTGGGTCTCTGCGTTCTGTTGGTTCTCCTGGGTCTCTTTCATGGGCCGTTGAACCCTGTCTCCGAGGTATCCTAACGCGTCACGGACGAAAGATCATCAATTGGCAATTCGATGCTCGACGAACACGACATTATAAAATCGAAAAGCGAGAAGCAGGAGTGTTTGAGAATGTACGAAGATTCGTTTAGAAATCGAAGAAGAACTCGATAAGAAAAGAAGATGGAACTTACTATTTCTCCAACGAAAAGCTACGATCACCACGGCGACGATCAACGCGACGGTGGCGACGATCAGAGGCAGCATCACCTTGACGTCCGCGTAAAACGGCACGGCCGACGCGATTCCGCGTTTCGATAGTTCTGCAGGTGGCGGTTCTGCAAAGTTTCAGGAACACAGTGCTTTTGGATTGAACCGTTTCACTTTGAAAACGATCGCCCAGTGGGACCCTTAGGTCTACGGTTGTTCCTGTTTCCGCGACACCTTGTAAAATCTGTGCATATATATCCAAGCTTACCGCCTTCCTTCGTCAACGTGACGAACGTGAACTCCGCTTGGTTGGTCCCAGCCACGTTGTGCGCCTCTACCTTCAACTGGTAAACAGAGCTAGGCTGTAGATTCGTCACGACGAACCGTCTTTGCATTTTCACGCTGTTGGACACCAGCGTCCAGTGGAACTCGTTGATGGGCCTGTACTGGATCACGAAGTAGAGGATCGGGCAGCCGTTGTCGGGCCACACGTGCAGCCGGAGAACCAACGTCGTCGAGTTTGGGCTCAGGAATGCTGCGGCGGGTGGTAATCCTGGCGCCTGGCCTTGAGTTCGGACCGGAAGTACCGGCGAAGACGGGCTGCTCCCGATTTTGTTGTGAGACGTCAGGTACAGCTGATAGGTATTTCCGCACAGGAGACCCTAAACGTTGAGCAAACGTTATATTTTCGGGCATCTTAATTGCAAAATGTTTGGTACTCCAAAGCTAGTTATAAAATTATTTTGTGGAAGGTAAAGGTCACTGTCTTGGCATTAAACACACAGTCGCGGACAGATAAAGGAAATAAGTATAAATTAAATTCAATCAAAGTAGTATAACTTTCATGTACTTCAGTTTTACATATTATATACCTGTCCATTTAATTTTGTCCTCGACTGTATGTAATTTTGAAGCGGTCCGATTTCACGACTAAATTACTTGTACCTTGAGTTCGTGACTCGTGGCGTGACGAGACAGTTGCAATTCGTCCAGGTTGCCGTGGGTCGTTCGGTAGTGTAAGGTGTAACCTGTGAGTGGAGCGCCTCCGCTGTGCCCGGGTTTCCAATGTAACAATATGCTGCTAGACGTGGAACTTGTTACGTAAAGAACGGGCGCGCTGGGCGGTACTGCAAGCAAAATAGTTTTAAATATTTTCGGAATTTTTAATAACGAGGAAAGAATTTTAATAGTCAAATGTTAAGAAGAGTTTTAAATCAGAAGAATCTGACACTGCAATAATATGTATATTACCCTGTACAGTCAACGTATAATGCAACTTGTCGCTGCCCTGAGAGTTCTCCACTTGACATGTGTAATTTCCGC
This sequence comes from Colletes gigas, assembly GCF_013123115.1. NCBI lineage: Eukaryota > Metazoa > Arthropoda > Insecta > Hymenoptera > Colletidae > Colletes > Colletes gigas. The sequence continues at coordinate 6,070,206 of NW_025106647.1, read as the reverse complement.
CGTCTTGTGACTGAAGATTCGAGAGGACGAGCTCTCCGGACGGCAGGATCTGCACGTTCCTGGTGGTGTCTGTACGAATTTGCTCGGTGGACCCTTTGTACCAGGCTCTGGTCGGATCGCCGACCGCGTTGCAAGCCAGGGTGGCGGATCCTCGCCACGGTCTCACCACGTGGCCCCCGAAAGACGTGATTCTCGCCGGTACGCGATTCGTGGGTATCTGCGCGGCTACCCTGGAACTTTGACCTTCGCCTACGCGGGTGCTACCGGTCACCCAAAATTGATACTCTACGTGTTGCTGTAAATCAGTCGCCTCGAAGTATGTGCTCGATGCTGGCAGTGTTCTTTTACCGTGATTCAGTTCCTCCCTGCCGTCCACGACTCTGCGGGAAAACAGATTTTCATAAAGATCGATTTGTGGACGCGCCATAAACGATTTATACTGGACGTCGATACCTTGTGTATAGATTATATTTCGTAATGACTCCGTTCGGTTCGAGGGGAGGTAGCCAAGAGATGAAGAGCGCCTGCGGTGAACTGATCACCACTTTTATGTCCGCTGGACTCCCCGGCACTGTACAGAATAATTTCAATCGTACGATTCACCGGTGTTCTCATTTTGTATAGCTCACGCTATTAGCCAGCGATTTTTTGCGAGAAATCATATTGAACATCTTTTATAATCCTAACAATACAGAGTTCTAATAAATACAATGTTATGAAATATTCAAAACCTTTCTTTTATTCCCGATTTTCATGTGACATAAAACAATATATGACATTCTATTTAAAAAATCGAAAGTCATCTATCGATCATAAAATACTAAAAAACTTTTTCCTCTCTCATTTTTTTTTTTAATCATAACAGTTTTCGAACAAATCGCTGGTTAGTAATAGCGTGGATATCCTGTAATCGAGTAATTTTACCATCTTCTTCGGTTTGGCAGTAAGTTACTGTAGTGGGTACTCCGTCCCCGATTCTGGTGAATGCTAGCACTTGAATAGTGTAGTTCGTGTACTTTCTCAACCCTGTGAGCACGGTGGTTAAAGCGCTGGTCTTACGTACCTGGTGAAACATTAAGGTCGACGAAATTTAGTTTACGCCTCGCCATCGGAGCAAAACGCGAACGGTTCTATGCTTACTTCCATTTCGTCCACGCTGCGCCAAATATCCGCCAAAATCGGTTCGTAATGTAATTTGTATCCTTGAATGATACCGTTACTGTGCGTGTTTGGGGGTGGCTGCCACGATACTTGAAGGGACTGCGAAGTTAGCGCGGCGCATCTTACGTCTTCCGGTGGCACACTGGGAACTAACGAAATATTTTATTTTTTTTTTTTTTTGGCATAATCGTTCTCGTAAAATTGATTTTACAGCGAATAAAAGAACGTTCCTCACCGTCTTCCAACGTCTGCGTGAGCAACGGTTCGGATAGAGGTCCAGAACCGACTTGATTGTACGCCTGAACCACCAGGGTGTACTTTGTGTAGGGTCGTAGGCCTGTCAATCGAAGTTCTGCGCCACCCTCGTCGCCGTCGCTGGATACGGAACTGAAGTTGTACGAGGGATTCGTGGAGCTGGAAGAAGATTCCCAACGTAACGAGACCCGAAATTCGAACCGTTGAGTACATTTGAAACCACAATGGCGGACACGTATCGACGAACATACGAATTTTGTACATAATTATTTTTTTCCTCGAAAGTGCGTAGAATTTCGAGGATATGTTTATTCACCAAAAATGATTGCAATTGACCCCCGAAACCGAAAATAATTTTTCCAGAACGATTTGACATTTTTCTTTTTCGTCGAAAAAAGGCACCTAATTAGATTTTCGGTAAAGAATTTTTTTCTCGAAAGTGCGTAGGATTTCGGGGGTATGTGTAATGACCAAAAATGATTGTAATTGACCCCTGTAACTAAATATAATTTTGTTAGTGTGATTTTAAATATTTTAATTTCGTCTAAAAATTTCAATTCCTACTCGAATTTTTTTCTCAAAAGTGGGTAGGATTTCGAGGATGTTTATTCACCAAAAATGATTGCAATTGGCCCCCTAAACCGAAAATAATTTTTCCGTGAATGATTTGAAAACTTTAATTTAATTTTTTAATCATTTTTTAACGAAGCCTCAATCGAGAAATTCCCAAATTCCTCCCATTAAAATTTTTCCCAAGGGTGTCCGAACACACTGTATAAAAATATTACAAGTTTCGAAACGATCGGTTCGTATAGCGATCGTTTATTTCGCGAACTTCGGTAGAGTTTGCTCGAAGCGTGATTTCGTAAGATTCGCCGTCCAAGTTCGACGAGCTTACCTCGTTTCTCTGTAGCCAACGTTGAATCCCTGAATGTCACCGTGTCGTAGTTCAAGCAACGGCGGCGACCAAGTGATTAAGACTTCAGAGGAGGACAGAGCTCTGGCTGCAAGATTAATCGGAGGTCCAGCCGGTCTTTGTGGTTCGGTTCTGACAACCAGTTCCGCGGACGGTACTGATCTACCAGCTGGCCCTTCGGCAATTACACGTATCGTGTATCTAGTAGCTGGTTTCAATTCGTCTATAAGGGCAGCGTACGGGAGGGGTGGTCCGGTGAATTCTTGCTGTTGCCACATTCCACCTGTCGCGACACGATCGAATCGGTTATCATGAAACTGGCCCAAAGTCGAACTTACACTCTTTGGATCGTTATCGTACGATCCACGTTTATTCGAAGCAAACTGGTTTAACGCTAGATCTACCGAACTGGTCGAAATGACCCATTCATAATTTCCAATAAAAATTGTTACAAAATCGTGGTTTTCTATAAGAGAACGAATAAATATTTTAGCCATTGCATTATACATCTATTCTATAAACTGTAATTCTCGATAGTTCTAGTGTTAAAAACGTTGCCTTGCCTAGGAGACAACAACGATGATTGCAACTTTCGACCTAATTATTATAGTATTATTCTGGGTCGATAGCGACCCTGGATTAATTTCGAGAACGTAGGTTTAGTGAATTGTAATAACACTAACCGTCGCCTTCTTTGTATTGCAGGATGTATTTCGTCACTTCGCTGGTGTCTTGAGATTTGTGCTGCCATTTCACGTTGATACTTCGGCTGGCAACCATCGCGGTTTCTAACGAATTCGGTGGCTGCGGCGGCTCTGCGACCGAACAAAATTTCCTCGTTCTTAACGACCGTATCTTGCTCGTTTTTCTACGCCATTATATTGTTGGTTATTCTACCTTGCACGAGGAGTTGCACCAGCTGCTGGTCGCGACCGTAAAGGTTGCTCGCCTGGCAAAAATATGCTCCGCTGTCGGACGCCTCCGCGGAAGAAATTTGTAACTGCGCTATTACACCGTCTGGCGTGACCTCCCGTTTCACTGTAACTCTTTGTACGAATTAACATGTTCGTAAAAAAATTCGTACACGTGACCACGACGAGTTAATTTTGGTTTATACGGAGCGTAGAGCACGATTAACACGTTGATTGTTTGCGCAGGGAATCGTGAACGCGGCTCGAATATCCGGAGAATGAGATTCCCGTAGCTTGGAAATATTCTACAATTTTTGGTAAGTACCATTGTTTTCGCGATATAAGTATATTTTACTTTGCACATATGTTTCTTTTAGTATTCAGCGTATTTACGAGTCGATGGACAGTCAACGTGTCAAACTTATTTTCTTCGAATATAAAATGATTAGCAAAATGTGTATTAGGTTGTGTAACAAGTTGTTGTAAATTTTTATTTCATAACCGAGACCATTGCTGATACATATTTATGAGAAAAGTTGTTTTCCACCGCGATAACAACAATTATTGCAGCTTAGTTTTAAATATATACGTATCTAGATCTTTAAATAATGAAAATAATGACTTCCATGACGCAAACTTCTACGTAAACTTGGCAGTATTTAATATTCTCATAAAGAAACGTGAGCTTATCGCACAACCTAATATTTGCTAAGTTCTACTTGAGTTCTCGAAATATTAACCCATCATTTTTCACTATACTCATCTACGTTTCATTGTTTTAGAAACGTACGAGCCTTTGATATGCACTTTCATTATATAGTTCAGCCGATTAGATTCTTACTATTACCAAAGTCTCGTTCGATAATTTTACGCTTATTAGCTTTACCGATAGTTCGTCGAGGGGTTTAACTCGATTTTTCCGCCCTTCAGCCAAGTGACGGTGACAGGCGTGTCGCCGTGTACCTCGCAATGCAACGTCGCGGTGTCACCCTTTTTCACAGTAACGAGCCTCGAAGGAGCCGCAAAATATGGGGATGCTGTTGAAATAACGAAAGAAATTAAAATTCCCACGATCGAGAGTCGTTCGAACGCTATATTTCCAGACAGAATTTTCCGTCGAAATGGAAAACAGTTTCGTTCTCGAAAGCTGTATTATTTCGTAGCCGTTCAACTTTTAAGGGTGTTGTAGGAGTCTGCAATACGATATCGTCGATTCGTAACGAGTATCAAATTGAAAGGCGAAGGAAAATCGTGTGCTGTAATTTATTTAAAAACGTCCACTTCGTAGTCGTATGAAAATATTTTAATTTTTAGAATTCACACCACCTTAAGTAGACAGAGAAATAATTTGATACTCACAATTCACCTTCAGCTGCACCACTTTCCCGATACCGCTCCCAATGCCGTTGCTGGCTTGGCAAAGGTAAAATCCTTCTCTGTCTTCTTTCACGTGTTGCAACACCAGCGTACCGTTACCGAGAATTTTCGTGTACGCTCTTTCGCGCAACTCCTCGTATTCACCGGATTTGCTTCCTGTTTCGCAGAGACGACTAAATCACTTTGGTTCGCGCGACGAACGTACGCGACCAGAGATTAAAAACCAATTTTAGTCGGGCGCGTGGGTGGGAATTCGACTCTAATCCGTTTGTTGTTGCGCGTGAGTCCCTGGTTGACCAGATTTCATAATTATCGAGTCTTTTATTTTTGTCCTACAAACATTGAATTTTTTTTTTTCTAATTATTATCGATAATATTTGGCCAAAAGAAAACGCAAAAATACATAGCCAAGTTACAAATAACGCTGTTAAATTAAAGGATTTGTGCAGATATAAAAATCATCAGTTATTATACAGAACACGTACAAAAAAAAATTCAACCCAATGATCTGAAAATACAGAGGGCATCTTTTGGCTATTTCAGTGTCACAGTAGCCGTATTTATTTTTGAAATATAATAAGTTTACGACTTCTAGCGGTTTTCATTTTCTGGACGCGTTTTCGTGACGACCGTGGATCGCAAATCGATATGCAAACGTCTCGTCCTTGTGTTCCTCGAATATTAAATACCTTTCTTACCCGTTGCTTTCTTCCAAACGATAGTGGGAGTCGGCACGCCCTGCGCTTGACAGTGCATGGCGACGTGTTTGTTTCTCTCCACGCTCACGTCCGCTGGTTCCACGATCCATCGCGGCGGCACTGAAAATCGTTAGGTCCAGGTTTAAATCGATCCATCGTAGATCTCGCGTCTAAGTTACTTCTTTTTTTTTTTAATTTCACTGGTCGTTAGCGATTTAGAGACAGGTACGTCGTGATAGAGTCGTGAAAAGCGCGGTCACAGAAAGACAGGCTCGTCGACGGTGCGCCGCGACGTTTATCGAAAATAGTAAGCACCGAGGCAGGTATATACAACGAGGCAACACTGTACATAGAATAAAAAAAAAAATAAAAAGAAAACAAAGAACAGAAACGGCCGTTCGTCGACGAGCGTCTTCGTTTTCCATTCGAATTCGAAACAGACGTTACAACGCGGAGACAAAATTTCCGAACTACGCGAATCAATTTTGACGATCTCAAGTTTCCGTTGCGTGAATGGTGGATGGCAAATTCACGTATTATGAGAAAGTGACAGAGAGATAAAGAGAGAGACATTAAGACAAAGTGAATGAAGGTTCGTGGGCGAGGTACAAGTATGGAAGTCGGGTATTACCAGTCGATGCGCGCTGCGTCTTTCGCGAATCTTTTTTACTCTCTTATCATTCGATGCTCTTTTTTTTTTCACGCGAGAAACGACCGGACTTTCGCTTCTACGTAGGGGGATCACCAGTAAAGCGGTTTCGATTCAATAACACCATGAACGTACAATAAATCCAAAAACGATCAAAACGAAAGGAAGAAAATATCGAAAATAAAAAATATATATATATATATATATAGAACGAGACAGAGAACGCAAGATCAGGTGGTGCACAATAACCAAGCGTCTATCGAGACTTTGTAATTAACTAGCCTACGCTGGTAAAGAAAGACAGAACGAAAAATCGCCACTAATTGTGCAATCGTCTAATGCGGACGCCGGACAAGTCGGTTCTGGCTGATGATCTCGGTTTACGTTAACGACGCGCATCGACCTGACGAGAGCTTTTTCGGACTTTGTCTTTTATTCGGGTGTACTGTTTGGCGGGTTCTACATTTTACGGTGGTGAAAAACGCTGCACAAGCGAGATACTGTGAGTGGGAAGTTCCAACGTTTTACAAGACGGCATATACCGGCCACGCATTGATGCGTGCGACAATATAATATATATATAGATATATATATGTAAGTGTGTATATATGTGTGTGTGCGTGTGCCTGTGTATCAGAGAGTACGTGTGACAAGTAGAACTCTCGGAAGTAAAGGCGTAATTTGGATAGGGACGTGTGAGGTTACGGAATGAGAGCATGTCGGCAAAAGACCGAAAGATATATCGTGGAGAGGCGAATAATAATATATATATGTATATATAGATATATATAAGTACCCGCTTCTAACGACTAGTTCGACGAATACGAATTTAATTAATAATAATACGTACTACTAGCCTACGTTACCGAGTCGCGCGCGGAACATCGGGGCGCGCGTGTCACTTGAAATTGAAAATCAATCATTTTTGTACAATTTCGTTGTTTTCGAAGATCTTCTGGAATTCCTCGAGAAGTCATACGAGAATAGGTTTTACCGTAGACGAGAGCCCCGCGGTTACGTCGCGACGAAGGAAAGATAAAAAAGAGCGTGACAGATAGAAAAGACAGTGAATTAAAGTCATGCATAAGTGTAATTAAAAAAGGTTGCCTTTCAACGAGCCCAAAGGAGGAGCCAGCGCATAGTTTTGGTGAAGATCAATATTTTTTTTTTTTTGTTGGTCGTGAGCAAAGTGGCGCGTGCTCGTACTCGGGTGATCAAAGAACACTTAAGTTATAATAAGTAAGTAAATATGTACAAATAGAAAACACGTAAGGTGATGCATACAGAAATTCTTACTACATACTTCGTAGACGAAGAATCATGCAGATAAAGTGTTATGCTCACATACACGCACGCACGCAGGCCAGAAGAGAGTTTCTTTTTTTTTTTTCTTTTGTTTTGTGATACAGATAGTTTCATTCTTTACACGGTATTGTTGATTGGTTGGTTGGTTGCTCCGTTTAAATAAACGAGTAAAATAAGGATAGGTGCAAACTGTTACCTTTATTATTCGGTCAAGTCAAGCAAACCTCGGGGGGTCCACGAGATACCGACGCATTCCCAGAGAGCCAAAGCAACGTAAATGTAATACACACTGTGTCTGAGGGATGGATCCACGGGATACGAGGACGAGGGACGAGTCTTATGGCCAGGAGGTTTCGCGATGAGTCGCGTGATCTCGCTCGGATGACAGACTCTCTTCTCTTAATTTACTTTATCCGTGTTTATCGAGACCCTTCGGAGCTTTCGAGCTGGTCTTTCGTCCGGGCGAGAACGCGTCGATGAATAACGTGACGCAGGAGTCGAGTCAGTAAGCGTTATGACGTGACGATGGTCAATGGACGATGATAACGATAATAATGAAGGAGATTCGATGGACTCTCGAGGACGTGGCGAGGGACGTTCATCGGAATTCGCCTCGACCTCGACGATGATTCTATCGCAAAGTGTATTCGCTTCTTGAATAGACGGTGTACGTAATTAACATTCAAGATTATTAAACGCAATCTACAAGACTCTTCGTACAGGTAAACCGAACAGATTGTTTATTCTCAGCGACAGAAGCAAGATAATCGTTAAACGTTGAAATGAAATATTAGTAATTCTCTGTCAAAGTAGAAAGACTCGCGATGTTACGATTCTAAACTTGCTGATCGTTCGGTGAAATATTCATCGGAAGTACGACGACGAAGGAAACCTAGTTTCGCGTGAAAATTTTTCAAAGATGTAGAACAAAATGCAGTGAAAAGGGGAGTCGATCCACGTCGAGATCGATGACAAGATTGACGAGGACGAGTGTTGGTAGTGGTAGTGGTGGTGGTTTTTTTTTGACGATGATGGAAAAGGGTCGCCGATCATCTAGTTACCTTTTACCTGTAGCTTGGCCGTGTACCTGACCTCGGCGGCGGGGTTCGCGGCGACGCAGGTATAGTCGCCGGAGTGCTCGGCCGCGAGGTTCGTTATACTGAGGAGGCTCGAGTAAGGATCCAGTTGGGAGACGTTTGCTACGGACGCCAGATTCGGTGGCAATGGGAAAGGGGTTTGGCCGTCTTTCAGCCAGGATATGGTTAGGGGTGGATCACCCGCCGCGACCCCGCACACCGTCCGCGTCCGCATCCCCTCGGATAGTCCCTCTTGGAACGTAAATGGCTCAATAATAGGGGGTACTGGAAAAGGTCAAGAGAGAAGAGAGAACCATACGTGAGAGCGAGAAAAAGATGGCACCAAAAAAAACGCAAGAACCTTTTTTTTTTTTGTACCAGGTACATATGTGTTCTTATATATATATGTAATAAATATATATATATACGGTATAATATGGTAGCGGTATGTATATATATATTTTATAGACAGTGGTACGTCCATGTATATGTATAGATATATATAGAATATAATATGTATATATATATACGTAGAATATGTACAATAGAGGCAGTATAGTAACGTAGCAATGTAGAGGAGAGAGAGGTTGGCCCCGCCCCGCGAACCTGCCCCTGCCGCCCTTAAACATCTTGTACACATAATTTGGCATCGCACACTCACCCAGCATACGATCGTTCTCAACGCAAGAGCTAGCAGCGTCGATCTTTCGAAACCTCTCGCGCGCGCTATAAATTGAACAAAATTCTCTTTCGATCATGGTGGCCGGTTCCGAAAGGTCGACGCAGGGATCGTGGAGGTCGTGGTAGGACACGTGGCAGGTCTCGTGCAGGAGGATGGAGCGCACGCTAAGCGTGTGCCGTCATCGAGAACGCGTCACCAGGTCTCTACGTTCCTGGGTGACGTCTGAGGCGTCGTAGATAAAAAAAATCTTTCTCGAATGAACAGCGTAAGAACTGAACGGGCTGTCGCGCGTTTTCGTCACGGTTTCTCAACATCGTTTACCCTCGAAAACGTCGAAAGCTATTTACAGCGGCACAGCAAACGCCAGACACCGGGTCTGTATTTCCGGGGATGGTGGCAAGCAACGCGCGGTCGGCGCGAGTTTTGACTCGTCTGTACAGCGATTCGAGATCCTCACGCGCTTCATTCTCGAGTGTGGGCAAAACCGTGTACGCACGCACACCAAATCGTCACTCGTACGGATTTCGGGCGGTCAGGCGGTCGTCGGGCAAAACTGAAGGGGGCCTAGAGGAGGATTACCATGAACCACAAGCCGCTGCGTGTGCGATACCTCTGCGGCCAGATTACGGGCCACGCACGAGTAGTTCCCATTGTGATCTGGAGATAAACTTTCAATCATCAGTATGCTATTGTACTGGTCCATATTGGTGACACTGACACGCTCCGAGGGGCCCATCGATCGTCCGTCCTTGAGCCAGGAGATCGAGAGTGGCAGATCGCCCCTTGTCACCGAGCAAGTCAACGTGGTTCGTTCGCCGAGGTGTAGATCACGATCTGCCGTGAATGGGCTAATTTTGGGAGGAACTGGAATAATAACAACAACGACAGCTCGTGAACTCGAGATGCATAGATGCGGATAAACACGATCATCCGCGGGGAACCTCCTTCCTTTGAGAATCCTAGAAATTTATTATACCCCTCGTTCCACTGGTACCTTCTCGAGGAACGGACCTGAACGACGGCGTGGTCGTCTTTGTTTCGTTTTGGTCCATGGCGGAGCCGTTCATCTGCAACAGTCGTAGAACAGGGAATCGAACTTGAGGCCTTACCGATCACTGCCACGTCGCCGGATCTTCTCGCGCTGTGTCCTTGTTTGTTCCTCGCCGAGCACGTGTACACCCCCGCGTCGCCCTTCTTCTGTACGCTCGATATTACCAGCGTGCCGTCCGTGAGCACCTTCTGGCGAAGGTCGTCCGGTAGCTCGCGATTCGCTCGTTCCCATTTGATTTCCTCGATCGGGTACCCGGCCACTGGACACTTCAATCGCAGAGTTTCACCCGCGACGGCTGTCACCTTCGGGATCAGTCGAATATATGGAAGACCTGAAATTGGAAATTATTCTTATTCGTTTATAATTCGTCATTTGTAAAAACCCATTACAGTATACAGGGTGTTCGGCCATCCCTGGGGAAAAATTTTAATGGGAGATTCTAGAGGCCAAAATAAGACGAAAATCAAGGATACTAATTTGTTGATCGAGGTTTCGTTAAACAGTTATAGAAACATTTCCGGCCACACGATATATTTTCGGTAAAGAATTTTTTTCTCGAAAATACGTAGGATTTACGTAGGCAAATATGTACTGTACGAACTGATATGGCTGTACAATATACGAAGAATATTATTATACAGAACCCGAGTCGTTTTATTTTATGGAATTTTTGAAAAATCCCATAGGATAACCGACAATCCAGAGGTATTAAAAATATTTCCGTATCTCCTGTCTCTTTCGAGTAACCATTATAAACGAATACGGAATACGAAAAAAGCTCAATCATGGTCAAAAAGACCCCGCATTCGCTTCACCGAGGGTTAAACGCGCCGCAAGTTAATCCAAAAGCGGAGTCGCGTTGAGCCGATTACGAACGTCATATTACTACCACTGTGCAATGCAATCGTTCCCCATACGGTTGAAGCGTGGCACAAAAGCGTAGACATTGCGATTCGTGTGCCGGGTTTCATGCAAAATGGAGTAGAACTAATATTGAGCTTCCACGCCCCCGTAATAAGGCAAAAAATGAACTTGGTATTTGAAGAAGCAGTCTGACAGCGTACGAGCTAGTACCACTTTCTCCGTCTGAAACCGTGCTATTTAAACGAGCGAATACCGTCGCTTCGAGTAACTCGAGTCAATAAAAGAGAGGGCGGTAATAATGTTTAAATCGCGAGCTGTATTTTCGAATAATTTAAAACGCGAACAATTATCAAGCGTTAATACGAAAGTCTCGGGAAAGCAGTCTGTTGTTAAAATCGAATCGCGTGGTTTAATCGTTGATCGAATTTTGAATTTACCGTAAACGTTGAGGCGTGCAGCGTGGGTGACTTTTCCAGCTCGATTTTCGGCCGTGCAAGAGTATTCTCCTCCATCCTCCACCATCACGTGGCTGATATTGACGTGCGATATAACGTCGCCGTGGACTGTGACGTATTGACCTATGACGAACCTTTGAACGCAAAACAGAAATTCTTTTTTTAATGAAAAGTGACTACGTACACTCTGAACAGCAAACGGAACGCGTGTATTCGTATTACCGATCATTACACTTAATAGAAAGTGTAATGTCTCTATTAATTTTCCTCTTTTATTTTCTTTTTACGCGTACCTATTATTGTTATTTGTTTGAGATTTTAGTTCTTACATACCAAAAAATGTTCACGCTTAAAGATGAAGTGAACGCATAGAAACGTACCATTTAATCATCAAGATATCAAATTATTTTCGTTTACGAATCATTGTATCAATTATATGTTACAGTTGGATCTACGCGGTGTCTCGAAGATACCAGATACCAGAATACAATGTTGGAGTCACGGTTGGAGTGTGTTTTGTGTGCGAAACGATGTGACTGAAAATCGATACACCACGAATCCAATTTTCACTCGACTAAATTTCCCAGTTTGAATCAATTCAGGTCTCCGACCAAGAAGCTGGTTAATAATTTTACACTTCAGGTTGGCATTTATCGCTTTGTCTCCGATGGTTTCTTACGGCCATTTCGTAAAAATAGTGCTACCGTAGGGGTTAATGGACCTGTCGGATCGTATATATCGTCCAAAATGGGTCGCTATAGGAGGAGTTTGGGAATCACTGCTATAGATCCAGACCCAGAAACTCTCTAGAGTCCTGAGTAACCTCGAAACCCTCTCACTTGGACACCTAAAATCCCATCAAGTTCCTGAGACTCCCAGTACTTTGCAGACCTACCAATACCCCAGAGATCTGCTCGTATTGGATTCCACGAACCCGAGCAGGGTGGATTCCAGTTTCATGACCCTTGATCATTAGTGTTAAGTTTCTCGAACTCGTAACAGACCAAATCCTATTTCATGGCTCCGGGTTCGTTGGCAGTAACGACGACGAACACACGATGTGGTCTGGGTGATATTTGTATCGTGGATAATAATCAGACTAGTCCGGCGGTATGCTTCTTAACCCCTTAGCTTACAATTACGTCTCAGAGACGTGACAACCGGGCCAAACCTTGGTGTCGCTTTTGGCACGCACAGTTAGAAATTAAATCATAAGGCGAGGGGGTTAATATCGATAGATACCTGACATCTCGGAGTCTAATTGACTTCGAAAGTATTTTAATTTTTTTTTTTTAAAGACACTAGACCGAAAATAGAAGAAAATCGATGCTCGAACTTCAAATTACCATTTTGTTAAATATAGAGTTATTTTCTATAGTTCGAATTATAACTGTATCTTTCCTAAGATAGTCTGAACGTATCGTTGCGCAATTTTTACAATTTTTGTCAGATTTAAAGATGGGTTAAGAGGCAGGAGAAACTCTCGTGTTGAAAAGTCGTGTGATTTGTAAAAAATTTTCAAAGAAATTAATTGCATGTAGAAAATGTCATTCGACTTCAAAATTCAAAATCTGTGGTGGTCGTAGTTATAACGGAAAGCCGTGTTTAATAGCCTTTAATCGGCGCTGGTTCCGAGAACCAAATTTCAATCATAGTTATTAATGAATCAAAGTTCGAAAATTAACAGGTAATTCTGCTTTCAGCGAACAAGCAATGTTCGATGTTCAATTTGCTACACGTCGCAGACTGGTGGTTTTTAATTATAAAATTTCATGTTTGACAATTTTAATCATATTCCCAGTAGTAAATATTTCTCCGTTATTTCTGCATTCTTTAGATACTCGTATAGAAGTCCGTTTATCCGATTTCTTTCTATAATATATAAATTACAACTCTCGAGCTATTTCATGTATACGTTAATACTTTCGTATAGGGATTAAGAAAATTGAATGAATATGAATTAAAATGAATAAAATTACATTCGATGCATCGCATGATATTTCGTTCTTTCGGTATTAGATCGTATTTATAGCATCCAGCATCGACGATATTTTTATTATTATTATTATTATTCATTTATTAACGGGTAATTAAACCCTTTAGTACAACGATGTAATATCTAAGGAACTACAGATGTGGATTTTACATAGTCAAACATTATCGCTTAGTGAACGTAACAAGAATAAATTAATTTACAATACGTTGCAAGGATAGTTTTAGACTTTCTAATGATTGTTCAATTAAATCTGTTTTTGTGTGTGCGAAATTTACATTAGTAATCATTCTGTTTACACAATTCTGAGATCCAAACGTTGTGCGGTAAGTTTCAGGGTAAAAAAGAAAGTGATTTCTTAAATATCTAGACGGTACATACAACGGAAACAATTGAATAATTGTTGAAGACGAAATGTGACCTTTGATTAGCTTACTTACAAATAAAATATCTGCGATTCTTGTTCTATTATGCAGTGTTTGGAGATTAGTATTAATAAGTAAGCCATCGTAATTATGAGACTCAAGAGGCATGGGACTCCCACTATGTCTAGCAACAAGACGAAGAAATTTGTGTTGAACTCCCTCAATGCTGTTTATGTATGTTTTGTGATAAGGAGACCAAATTATGCTGCCATATTCTAGAATAGGTCTCGTCAAGGCACAATATAAAATTTTAAGTGTTTTGGTTTTGATAAAATATTTGGAAACCCTATGAATCAGTCCCAAAGAGCGGAGACTTTGCGAAGTAATTTTTTCGTAGTGAATTTTAAAGGATAAATTAGAGGAGAAAGTTATTCCAAGATCTTTAACATGATTAAGAGAGGTTAGCACGGTTCCATTTAAAGTATAATTATAAACGATATTATTTTTCTTATTACTAAACTTAACAGTATGACACTTATCTAAATTGAGGGACAATTTATTTAATGAGCACCAATTCTGAAGCCTGTAAAGGTCATCTTGAAGTGATTGAGCACTTTGCTGATTATAAATGCATTTAAATATCTTAAGGTCATCAGCATATAATAAAAATTTAGACTGATGGAATACCTTAGAGATGTCATTAATATATATTATAAATAGAAGAGGCCCCAAATGTGAACCTTGTGGAACACCAGATGTAACATTAATTTCTCTAGAGTAGTTATTATTGAATTTAACTATTTGAACTCTGTCTGATAAAAAGCTGGATAGCCAAGAGAGCATACAGCTGTTTATTCCTAATGCCTTTAATTTGGACATTAAGATTGAGTGATTAATAGAATCTAAAGCTTTAGAAAAATCAGTATAAACAGTATCAACCTGCATGCCTTTATAAATACAGTTAGTTAAATAGTAATGGTACTCCACAAGGTTAGTCACAGTCGATCTACCGCTTACGAATCCATGCTGCTCATCAATGATGATGTCTTTGCAAAGAAATGATAGTTTACGACTAATTAAGTTTTCCATAATCTTAGGCATGACATTTTGAGTACTAATAGGTCTAAAGTTTGATATTGACGTTGCGTTATTAGATTTAGGAATAGGCTTAATTAAACATAACTTCCATAATTTAGGAAAGATGCCAGCAGATAAAGATTTATTAAATATCAACCATAGGACCCTAGACATGATAAAAACACATGATTTAAAAAATATAGGAGGAATATTATCATATCCTGGATCACAATTATTCTTGAGTTCATTAATACATGTGAATATTTCACTAATATCGAGTGAAAGGTTCGAAATATTTATATTAGAGGGGTATTCGAAATCAGTAGAATTACTGTGGACAGTATCCCGTGTGTATACTGATTCAAAAAATTCAGCAAAGGCATTCGCCACCGATAAATTGTCCTTCAATATATTATCCTTATAAATATAACAAGAGGCAGGTGATTTAGATCTCTTTAACGAATTGATAAAATTCCAAAACGATTTTAGATTTAGGGGAATGAATGATTCGGCGCGCGTAACGTGTTTATTCCAGCAGTATATCGAAAGACTTTTACATTTCGATCTAACATTGGAAAACATTAGGTAGTCTTCGTAGGATTTGGTGAATTTAAAACGTCTGTGGAATGCTTTTTTACGTTTAATAAGGGAGATAAGTTCACTAGAAAACCAGGAAGGATATAAAGAAGTTTGGTATGTGGTAGATGGAACAAAATTATCAATCACAAATTTGAGCTGTTGATATAAAAAATCTACAGAATCATCTACGGATAAACCACTTATGATACCATCCCAGTCTATTGTGGAGAGATAATAATTTATTTCCTGGTAATTAGCTTTATGAAAAAGTTTTTTGACAATGAATGAAGAAGCGGATTGAAAAGAGCGAGGTAAGGGAAGAGCAATATCCAGAGGAGGATGATAAGAGTCAGGAGGTACGAAAGGTTCAGATGCTGGTGAAATCACAGCACTATTTGATGACGAAAAGACGAGGTCAAGTAGATATTCGGATGAGGAGGAGGGATTAATTTGATATAAATTAAAAAGATTAAAATAGTTACAGATAACTTCAGATTGCTTTTCAGAGGGACAAAAACCTATAGAAGAGTGAGTCAATAGTCCATCCTGAACATTAAATATTCGCGAACGAGATAAATTATAATCGCCAGCAATAATAATATCCGAGTTATTATTTGAAAGAATAACTTCCTCAACCGTCAAGCCATGAGCCTCGTAAATAGATGGAACGGTGCCCGGCGGCATGTAAACAGCACCAATAACAATAGATTTAAATCCGTAATATACTTTGACAAACAGCTGTTCAATATGAGCTACAGATACATTAATACAATGGCTAAAGATTCGCTCCCGAACAGCAATAAGATATTTATTCATTTACCGTACGAAAATCCATTAGCGTACCAGAGAAAATATAATGATATTTTCACAGTCGAGATAGAGAGCTCATATATAAACAATATAGAAATACCGAGGCTCGAAATTTATAATTTTAAAATTTGATTTTCGAGGAAATTTAAAAAAATTCAAGCATAATATGTCTATTGTATAAGAATAAAGCGGAAAAGGTTCTCGAAGGACGATTCGAGCCACGGAACGGACAAGAGCAAAGGATCATTTTCCGTCGCGAGGGATGGAAATGGTCGAGAGCGATAAAACGGCCCCGTCGAAGAATCACAGGACGTCTTTTATGTCTATCAGTCGTTAAACACGTACGAGAGCCTCCGTGTCGTCATATCCTCGTGTCCACCCTTCCCACGCCTTTTCCATTCTCGACGAACGCCGGCACTCCAACGGCCCGTCGCAATAAATATTCCACCACCTTGCCTGGGTATTGCACTTGAAATTGAAATTGGCTCGCTGCAGATGCGGCAGCGACAATCACCGACGGGAGATTGCGTTTTAATTACGAGGTATCGAGCACGCGTTAAAACGATCCTTTGTGAATTATGGTCGTACCGCGTTTCCGCGACCATCGGAACCAACGAACGGAGGTCTTTCGACTCGTTGATTTCGACGTTTCCTTCACTGTCGGATATAAAGATGTTTACCCGTTAGACTTTCATTGCGAGGATTAAGCTTTTATGGCGGCAATTTGTCCGGAATCTTGCGCGTTACTCCGCCCCGCGTAGTTCCCCCTTTACCATCGCTTCAATTTCTTTATTAGCTACATAAATAAATTAAACTTGCACAGCTCGACATCGAAGACGAATTACTCGTTTCTAGAATATTCCCGAGTCGTTTCGAAACGTACAGTTTAATTCCTTGACGTACGATTTAATTTTAAATCATTTCTCAAACGTATACTATTTAATTTTGTTTAAGTTTCTTCCTACAATGGTCGCGAAAACAAAATTTATTTTAAACACGTTTTGATTTTAAGGGAGTACTCTGGGGCGAACTTTTGGTAAAATCGATTTCTTTTATTTTGCATTTTTTTAAAGAATATGGTTTGAGAAATATATCTGCGAAACCTTTTGCCTGAGTTCCTGCAATTAACGAAACTTTGTTTACCAGAATAGTGTTCATGATATCTAAAAATCTACTCGACCAGTTGGTTTGAAATTCTAGGTGCACGTTTAGTACATGTATGGCTATAGCTCGTACTAGATATCAATTCAATATTTTTATTTTTTGTCTTCCTTTAGGCCCCGGGAATTTAAAAGAAAAATAAAAATATCGATTATCAAACTTCAAAGTGTTACCATTTCTTTAACTATCGATAGTTTTCTTTTGTTCTGGCACCAGGTATAGTCAAGCTCATACTAATTAGGAATGTTTCACAGTTTTTCATTTCAAACGAACACCGTGAAACGACCTTTTTTAAACGCAACTCTGCTCGAGAATATGCAGCGCCACCAATTTCGATTGCTTTCCACTCACAAAATTTTAAAATATCACTGAAACATGCATAAATAAACCCTGTAAATTCTACCGCGTATGGTGATATAGTTTATTTACAAAAAATTCGCCAAAGAGTTTAAGAAAGTATACAACATCAAGTACGTGCAACGAGTCAGACTCGTCATTGTAGACTATTTTTATAATCAATCCTTACAGTTGGTCTCGTAAAGGGGCTATTTCTCGGTTTAGACATAATTAAAGGACGCCTACCTTCCGTTGGTTGGCAGGGGAAAACCGTCCAGGGCCCAAGAAACCTGAGGCGTAGGGTTCCCTGCGGCTGAACATTTCAAAGATACTGCGGGTCCAGGTTGCAGCGTCTGCTCGATGAACGAATACAGCAGCACGGGTGGTGCGTCTAGAAACAAAAAACAATTACCACCTCGATAAATCAAAAAAACAGTCCCAACGGTACCTCGACGCGTGCTCATATTTTCCACGCGTGGTTCAAAGGCCAGCTCGCCGGACACCGTACGAGCATCGGAAGGAATCTTTTTTAGCGGTGTCCGCGGTCCGCTGGAAGCTTCGATCAGTCTCGTTCCCATTCGGGTCGCGGATGAAAAGGGCGTGGGGAGGGGGTGGAAAGAAAAAGTAGAGAATGAAAAGTCGGTGATCAATCCCGGCCATTCGCATCGTACAATGACCGCGACGCAATCGAATCCATCTCGTTAAGAACGATACGCTCCGGCGTCGCGGACGGGATATCAACGAAAGTAGAAACCCCCGCTGGTCGGGGCGGGGTGGAGGAAAGAACAAGAGGCAAGAGCGTGAAAGACCACGGGAGATTCTTGATTCTGAAAGCCGCCACGCCTGCCGCGCATCGCGATAGAAAACGAAAGACAATGGGCTCGCTGCGACGGAAGCGCGGTGAATATTTTTTTTCTCCCGATGTTTCTATCTCGGCGACACGACGAAGGGAACGAGGACGACGGAGGCGAGGCGTCGCCGGGCGTCGAAAGAAAGAGGGGAAAGTACCGTTGGATGGCAAAGGCACGAAAAGTCCAAGATCGAAGCGCGGCTCCTCCGACGAGGGACTTTTTCATAATTAAAAGTGTCGATTTCGTCGTCATTAAAAATGCTCGGGCGTCGCGTTACAAAGGACAGTTCCGTCGTTTATAAGTCGAGGGAGACTGACGAGAGGGGGGGAGGAAGAGATAGCTTGGAATGCTTTCGTCTAGGTGGTATATAGGGGGGTACTCCTCGCGGACGATGCTCGCGGAACCGTGAGGAAATTGATGAACCTCGTCTCGATACCTCCGTGCGATCGACGATACGAAAAAACTCGTCTTTGGACTTTGGTGAAACTGAATCGCGCGATAAAGTAACGGGAATTTCTCTTTTTCTCATCGAAAGAGCTCGTTTTTCAACTTAAAATAACGCTTGTTATATCAAATATCAAATATACAGGGTGTTCGGCCACCCCTGGTGGAAATTTTAATGGGAGATTCTAGAGGCAAAAATAAGACGAAAATCAAGAATATCAATTTCTTGATTGAGCCTCCGTTAACAAGTTATTAAATAATTAAATTAAAAAATTTCAAATCATTCTGAAAAAATTATTTTTAGTTGCGGGAGTCAATAACAATCATTTTTGGTGAATAGACATACCCCAGAAATCCTACACAATTTTGCAAAAAAAATTCTTTACCGAAACTACAATGTCTGACCATGAATGAATCATTCCCCTGTATTAAAAGTATTAAATTAAAAAATTTCAAATCGTTCTAAAAAAATTATTTTCTGTTGCGGGGGTCAATTACAATCAGTTTTGGTGAATACACATACCCCCGAAATCCTACGTATTTCCGAGAAAAAAATTCTTTACTGAAAATGTTTCTGTAACTTTTTAACGAAGCCTCATTCAACAAATTAGTATCCTTGATTTTTATTTTATTTTGGGGTCTAGAATCTCTCATTAAAATTTTTACCAGGGGTAAAATTTTAGGATAAAGGATAAAGGATAAATTCGCTATCTTATTATTCCAAAAATATATCTATGAATTTATTATTATTCTTTGTTAAAAAATCCTTTAGTACGGAAGATGTAATATGTAAGGAACAAGAGAATATAGATTATACATAGTAGATATTGTCGCTCATAAAATTTCAACAAATCAATTTACGATTTTCAATAAAAAATAAATATTTATTTAAAAGTTGCGTGAAAATTAGTTAGCCATCCGTAGTTTCTTAAATTATAAATTGAAATAGTACAAATTGGACGAGTGCATAAGAAAAATTCGAGAATATTTATTTCGTTGGTTGAAGATATTTAAATATCTTTTATTCTATGCTCGTCGTGAAAATATTTAACTTGAAATGCTTCTGAATCGTCGATAGTTAACGCAACAGCAAAAATTTCCATAATTAATTGTCCATGAATACGAAATCTATATTTGTATTTCGTAAATTAAATTCGTTTCCGCCTTACTTCAAATACGAATTCCGTAAGCTTGTGTCTCGCTGTGTCTAGCGAAGGTGTCTGAAAGATATTTGCGAGAAAAATAGTTTCGTCGCGCAGCGTGAAGTTACGACGATGAGAAATGACAGAGAGGAACGAGATAGAACGAAAACAGCGAGGGTGACAGTGAGGTATATAAGGAGCTTAGGGGATAGGGAGCCGAGGGTGAACATAAAGCGAAGGATAAAATTATTTGATGCAATAGTTAAGAGCAAATTGATGTACGTGGGGGGTGGGGGGATGGTGGCGGAGATGGGAAGGAGTGAGACGGTTATGGAAAAGGCGCGTGTCAGATATTTAAGATGGATAATGGGGATGGATAGATCGATGTCGGGGCACCGTTCAGTTAAAAAGAGACGAGATAAGAACGAAGACTCGTAAAAGGATAGTAATGTATGAAGGGAAGCTGGAAAGGGAAAAGTTGGAAAAGGAGGAACGAAGAGAAGTGAATTATTTCAGGAGATACGTGTACTTGGTCACCGTGGTAGACAGATTGGGGCAGAGACGGATAAAGACGTTGATGGCGGTGGAATCGTGAAACCGGAACGTACTGAGAGTTGGATAGTACGTACAGGATAGGGGAAGTACAAGGACGCGAGGGTCGTTGACCTACTAAGATATTTAAAGACGGAGGAGTTGCGACAAAGGAAGAAAGATGTGAATAATAGCAAGATTGAGAGAAGGAAGCGAAAAAAAAGGTAACAGGTACTGTGGAAATACGAAAGGAGATGTAACCTCGCGAAAGACGTTGGAACACTTTGCTAGCAAGAATGAAAAGTTGAAAAGAAGGAATAAATAACTCGTTAGGGGTTGTCGAGGAGGAATTGAAGCGGAATTGCAAAGATAATGGAAGAAAACGATGTGGTTTCGTCGAGGGTTGTTCAATTTATTTAAGATTGAACAGGATGATATGTGAATACCGTGAATGTACTGTAATTTAATAATCGTTCAAAGGACTTTAAAGAATGAGAAATCGAATGAGAATTTAAAAAGCATCGCGTTTCAGGATGATGCAGGAAAACTTTGAGATTTTATTTTTATTTGTAGAAGCGTCTACATTTTATTTTGATATAAACTATCCGGATCCAAGGATTGTTTCGATTCTCATTGAGCTTCGGTTGGAACCCACTTTTCAAGCTTCTCGACTAAATCAATTTCTCCTGTGCGTTTGGAAACTACTATGCACTCGTGCCAATCTATCCTGTGAGTTTCCTGACAGTTTGACGTGTATCTTACTCCACTAGTTCCCTTTAGAGTATTAGTGACGCCTCCATTGAACCGATATTTCGTATATCACGATCTAATTGAAAATAAAACAACGAATCCGAAGTCGACGATACGGTTAAACAATGTTCAACTCCGCAGTACGATAGAGTGTAGAGAAAATCAATAATTACCAGGATATTTTTGATACGATTTCTAGCGCAAACGATGCCCGAAATATTGTTTGTAATGCTCGATGTAATGCAAATCGGTTAATGAATGAGTACGTTGTGGGGCTTCCGTAGTTATAGAATTATATGTTGTAATGGCGTATATAATGATGCGAATACGCGTCAATTTGTGTCACTCATTGTCAGTCATTAACCAATTACGCATTTCTATCGAGCGGAACGGACAATATTTCGAGCGTTACTTGTATCAGAAATTCCGTCAAGAATATTTTAGTATTCATTGATTTTTAACCTACGCCGCAGTATTTGTTTCCTCTATACTTCGCTTACAAATGGTACAATTTAGGCTAATTCACGAGGTTCTTTTTAGATAGAAAACTGAAGTAAGAAATACGATCAGCGATCGGAAGAAGACAGGCCATTGTATTTAGGAATTGATTTTCAACCAATTCAATTTTCTTCCACCGAAAAGATAATTTACTTCATATTTTTTTTTTTTCATACAAAATAAGACTTATCGTTAATGGTTTTTGCTCCAACGCAGTGGTTCTTAATCGACGATCCCCGGAGCGCTAGTGTTTCGCAAACTTGTTACGAGCGTTACTCGAATTATGAAAGCAGCGTACTAGCTATGAAACTACGCTCGAGTGAACTTTAACGTAAATGCACTGCGCGCAATTTAGAATGCAGACAAGATGCAACTTGTATTTTCGAAGGAAATACACTGGGTCTTAACGGTAGCTGTTTCCTAAATTTTGATTGTAGCCAAAAGCATCCCGTGGTCTCGAAAATATCAAACACCATTGGTCCAACGTGTTTTACTCCCTTGATATTTTTTGGTATTTTTAATTCCTTCTTTTCTCGTCGTGATTCTTTATGAAAATATAAGTCGACAAGAAGGGATACAGTCTTTTCGTTCGAGGCTTCGTTTTCGAGAAAATCGAGTTTAAAAAAGACAATGTCAGACAATTAACCACTTTTGGACCTGACTGGTAACGAATAACTTTAAAGGATATGTTTCTACGAGTCGCAGGGAATCCGAAATTAATAATTATTTATCTGGGAGGCGATGGGAAAATTATAAAAAATAAGCGAAAACTTTGGAAAAATAAGATGTAGTACTTGGTCAAATTTATCTGATTAATTTCTTTGGATAGTAATTTTTGATTCTTTGAGACTCGTAGGAATAAATTCCGTGATGGGCATTAGTTGGCAGACAGAAAAGAAAGATTGGCCAATTTCTGTGCGTGAAGGAGTAAACGATAGTGAGAAGCACCAAGTAAAAATAGTAAATAAATGGCCAGACACGTCATATTTTAGGACGTTAGTGTAGTGTTCTTTATTTTGCATACTTTTTGATGTGTGGTATATCTTCGATAAATAATCTGTCCACATACATTACGTAAAATTAAAGGGTTCCTCGTTCAGAAACTAAGGGGATATTCTACAAGATTTTGCAGACAAATTTCTCAAATTATATTCTTCAAAAAAATCTCTTTTTAAACAGGAGTTACGTATTTAGCGTGAAATTTCAGAAAAATTCCAAGAACCCTAGCATATCCTCGGCAACATGAATCATCGTTCGCGTAGAAAACACGTCAGCGAACGGGGGTAGAAATTTCATAATGCGCCTCGTAATTTCCACGGGAACGTAATACTCGGTGCTTCTCTCGCGTGTTATAAATATACGTAAATTCGCGCACGGTCCTTCCATCCGTTCCCTGGCTCGACAGCGGACGGTTCGAAAGGCTCTATCGTTTCAAGAATATCGAGAACGCGATTCTCGTTTTCACCGATACGGTTCGAGGCCCTCCCTCTCTCTCACGTCGACGTTTCTTTTTTTTTTCTCCCGCCCCAACGCCGTTAGCCCCTTGGTTCGCGGCATTAGAGGCTAGCTTGTTCCCCTTCCCTCCCTTTAGCTCTTTGCTGGTCGCGAAATTGCAACGAGCCGGGTCGTTCTCCCTCTCCGTTTCTCTTTCCAGGCCACGGTACGTCCTTACCGCCGCGCCGCTTGCTCGAATTCCCTTTGACGTAAATTCCGTGCATTACCGACGCTGACGAGCGAGAGACGCTAACTTCATTGTTGTTTCAAAGGCCCTCTGGCTGGGCTTCGACCCCCCCTACCCCGCGTTCCACGTCAGCGGGGGACGTTCCTCTTTCATACGGAGCTCCTCATCCATAGGTGGGCGGTTCAGATATAGGGCAAACGGGCGAGAGAGACAACGCGCCCGTAGCGGTTACCAAAGAGCGGGTAGGGGGGCAACGACTGCGACGAACGGGGCTGTGGGTGGATTGAGAAGAGCTAAAGCGCCGTAAAAGAAGCCTCCTCCACTTCAAAGCGGCGCCCCCGCACTCGACGTAACGGGCCACGTGGTCGACTTGCTCTTTCCACGGTAATCGAGTTCCCCGTAATGCGATCGGTAAAGCTGACTACCGATCCCGATCCCCCCCCCGTCGCTTTCGTGCCCTCTATTGTGTCACTTTTGACACCTCTGCACCCTTACAGGGGGCTTATCGATTCGACGAAAGTATCTCGAGGACCCATCCAGGTTATCTCCTCCGGAGATCGATGGAACCAGGGACTTTCAACCCCCCCGAGTGGACTCCCAATTTTATTGGGGCTGTATCATGGGTAATTCTTATCAACTTTACTTTCAAAAGATTTCTTTTTTTTTGCATTTTCTTATGGGGTATTATTTGAGAAATGTGTCTGTAAAACCTTACGTTTGAATACTGAAAATTAACGAAGTTATGGATCTTTGTGCATGTAAATAGATCTTCGTAAATTTTACTGCGAAAGAGAGTTTTAAGATCGTGTTGATACACGTTTGCGTACCGGGGATAGCAGAGTGCCTGGCATTGGTCCTCGATGAGTTTTAAAATTTTAAGATTTTCTCGGAAACAAAGTCTCCTATGGAACGAATTTACTCCACAGATTTTCAATTTATTTTCTTCGATACAAAATCATCCCCTTCCCTGTGCATTCATAGATAATAAAATGGAGAGACTATATAGGAAAGGTCTATAAGAAATTAAGAAAATATAATACTACATAATTTCATTTATGAAAAAAAAAGAAAATACTGTTCGAAGTATTTACCAGTGTCTCGATAGTTGCAATTATCCCGAAAATTTAAAGTTGTCTGAACATTGCTGTAAATAGTACAAAAACCCTCTAAAGCGAAAGTGGTTTAGTAATTTATCCACTCCGTGCAATAATTGGAATTTTCGTAATACATCGATATAATTCGAGTACTATGTCGGTGTGTTCATGCTTCGTTGAATCGTTCCGTGGCGTTTTGTTCGTCGATGGCACTTCGTATTCGTGTTTTAATTGTACGGGTCGCAGGTTCGCGCGTAACCGTCGAGAAGGCAACGGAAAATGAATCTTCGCGAGTGACCTAATTCGCTTTGTGCTTTGGCGAAGGTGGGTAGCGCCCGGGAAAAGTGAATTTATACGTGTGCATGGACCTATTGGAAAACCACCCCTTCTCATCTGCAATTCCGATCGAAACTGCACGGCAACTTTCCATGTAATTTTCCTTTGTGCAGTCGTAGTCGAAATGAAGCTGAGTACGTGGAATTCAGTAATTGAGATCGTATGAATTGGATCGAACGGAACCGCGGCACGTTTGTGCATTCTCGTGCTTCCGTGTTTCGCGAGCCAAGATACATTCGAACGCGGTTCGACAGAGTTCTTATTTACTTATCTTTATCGCGAATCTTATCTATTGTATTTCCAAACCCGAAACGTGGAACGTTGGTTTTTAATAATTTCCGGGTTTAGATTTTATTTACGATGCAATTTATTACGATGAAGTCCAAAAACAACCAAAATGTGCAGGAGTCGATTCTGAGTGATGCTTTGCAAATTTTCGGTTCCTTTAACACGATTCTGATAGAGTTAGTTAATTTTATTTTATTTTGCTCTAATAAATTTGTTCAGTTACAATTAATTCACGTCAATTCTACTTGATTTAGGCAACGTGTTGCCTGAAAGAAATTTTTAACCCTCAAGTGGATTATTGGGCCCTCCGCAGGTTTAAACTAATAAATATATGTCAACGCTATTTGAAAATTAATGTAACTCTCCATTAGTTTATTCTTTAAATGCTTTAACCCCTTGTCATACAAAGACGAATCTGACAGGTCACGAGTTCTTGATGTCAAGTTTCACAATTATTAAAATCAACACATTTTTACATTCACAAGGTATTCGTAAAAGAAATCTATTCTTTTTCGTAACCATTCCTTGTACGAACAAATTTAAACAATTGAATAGTGTACGTTTGAAAAATTATTTGGAACTAACAAGGAATCATCGCGAACGGTCCGGCTTCGATTTTGATGAAACTTTGTACACTTATAAAGCAGCCAAAAATAATCGACACGTATTTTTTTATAGCTGCGGTAACTCGAGTTTAAGGGGTGAAACCACCCCTTGAAGTTTTGGCTCGAAACGGCTATCTCGAAAACGGAAAGACATACAAAAAAATTGTTAATGGGCGAGGTTGATGGTTTCTTATGTACAATAACATGGTGTTAAAAAATTTTAAAAAATACAATTTGTTTATAACAAAAAAAAATTTATTAACTTAATTTTTCATTTTATTGAAATTTTCATAATGACAAAAAATGACGAGCATTTTATTCCAAATCCATTGGTATGCGATTTTTTAAAATTGCCTCCTACAGTTTTGCAGATTTTGATGATTTACATCTTGCGCGCACATCCATTATGGTAGTAGCCGTTCTAACTTTGATTTTAATGAAGCACTGTAGGCTTGTACTAAATCAAAGTTAGAACGGCTACTACCATAATGGATGTGCGCGCAAGATGTCAATCATCAAAATCTGCAAAACTGTAAGAGGCAATTTTAAAATATTACATACCAATGGATTTGGAAAAGTTCGGCCACCCTTGGGAAAAATTTTAATGGGAGATTCTAGAGGCCAAAATAAGACGAAAATCAAGAATATCAATTTGTTGATTGAGCCTTCGTTAAAAAGTTATTAAGAAATTAAATTAAAAAATTTCAAATCCTCCAGGAAAAAATTATTTTCGGTTGCGGGGGCCAATTACAATCATTTTTGGTCAATACATATACCCACGAAATCCTACGAACTTTCGAGAAAAAAATTCCTAATCGAAAATGTAATTTATGGCCAGAAATGTTGTCCGAAAAATGCGGATCTTTAAAATGTCATAACTTCTGAACGGATTGAAGGATTTTAATTTTCAAAAATGCAAACGACGCGTATTTTAATCAAGAATACGTAGAAATCGCAAAAATATGCAAAAAGTTGATCCTTGACCCCGCAAAATGAGAAAAACCCCATAAAAATGGTCCAATCTTCAAACAGCCATAATTCCTACAATAGTGAATATATTTCAATGAAACTTTTTTCTGAAGTAGAGTTCATAGGTACCTACAAAAAAGTATTGGCCAACTTTTTTGTAGGGCGTCAAACAAAATTATTAAAAATGAAAACCGAATTTTTAAGAAAAATCGACAGGGCGTCGGTGCCTAAATTATTCAGCGAAAAAAAAAAATTTCAAATCGTTCTAAAAAAATTATTTTCAGTTGCGGGAGTCAATTTCAATCATTTTTGGTCAATATATATACCCCCGAAATCCTACGCACTTTTGAGAAAAAAATTCGAGAATGTGTGAAATTTTTTAACAAAATTAAAAAATTTCAAACCATTCTGAAAAAATTATTTTCGGTTGCAGGGGTCGATTACAATCATTTTTGGTCATTACACATTCCCCCGAAATCTTGGGCATTTCGGAGAAAAAAATTCAGTACGGGCGGAACTTTAAACGTTAATAATTTCTTAACGAAGCCTCCATCAACAAATTGGTATTCTTGTATTTTTCCCGATTTTGTCCTCTAGAAGTAGTGCAAGCCTACAGTGCTTCATTAAAATCAAAGTTAGAACGGCTACTACCATAATGGATGTGCGCGCAAGATGTAAATCATCAAAATCTTGAAAACTGTAGGAGGCAATTTTAAAAAATCGCATACCAATGGATTTGGAATAAAATGCTCGTCATTTTTTGTCATTATGAAAATTTCAATAAAATGAAAAATTAAGTTAATAAATTTTTTTTTGTTATAAACAAATTGTATTTTTTTAAATTTTTTAATACCATGTTATTGTACATAAGAAACCATCAACCTCGCCCATTAACAATTTTTTTGTATGTCTTTCCGTTTTCGAGATAGCCGTTTCGAGCCAAAACTTCAAGGGGTGGTTTCACCCCTTAAACTCGAGTTACCGCAGCTAAAAAAAAATACGTGTCGATTATTTTTGGCTGCTTTATAAGTGTACAAAGTTTCATTAAAATCGAAGCCGGACCGTTCGCGATGGTTCCTTGTAAGTCGCATGTCAAGGGGTTAAAGGAAAGTCGATTTCCATTTACCAATTTGGTAAAAATAATTCACACAGAGACAAAGTAACTAGTTAGCTATTGCATTAAAGTGCAAAATAATTTAAAAAAAAAAAAATACTATATAGAATTGAATGCATGAAAACGTGGCTCGTAAGTTTGAATGTTACAGGACTCGTGTAATTTTGTATCAATCGCGATAGAATTCTTACGGGGTATTAAACAAATTCTTATCGAATAGATATTAAATAAAATCGATCTAGTTTTCTAGTCTAAGATGAAACGTATCTGGCTTACCGCCCAATTGAAGTTCGGCGGCGGATTGTGCAGTGTCGCCTTCCGCCCGTCTGACTATACACTGGTACATTCCACGATCTTCTCTGCCAATACCGTTGAGCCTCAATAATTCCGATTGTCTACCAGTTCCCGGCAGCTGCCGACCGTCCTTGTACCAAGTAACAAAGTGAGGTCCTGCTTGCGGATGCGTGCTGACCTCGCATCTAAATTCGGCATTACCGCCCAAATGGACGCTGAGCAACGGCGGGGTCACTTCCACGTGCAACGGAGCAGTAACGATGAGCCTGAAGAACACGTTCCTTTATATGTACCTCGAGCCCGGACCGGGAAATGTGCAGGGACTCTCGTGAAACGGGAGCTTAATTTCCGGGGTTGAGTTCAGCACACCGAAAAGGTTCGCGGAAACACTTGTCCCTATCCGATCTTACCCGAAGACCGTTCAAAGACGTTACTGCTGACTTTATTATAATAATTCAGTGTCCATGTAACCAAACTGATTCTCCTCAAACGAACGTAACGATCCTCGTGTACGATATTACTGACTCTTTCGGAAGAATAGTTTGGGAATAAAATATAGAGGATCGGTCAATAGATATTATTACTACTTGTAATTGCTATCATTGCGAAAAATGTTTCGTATCGAATGGTTCCCATACGAGGGTTATCAATATTTTTTTTTTAAATAGGATCGTGTTCAAGAATTAACTCATTCTCTGGCCACCACGACGCTCATCAGCAGCACCTTTCGAGCACGCTTTATGCTCGAGAAGTATAGCTGGCCCCGCTCACTGCGCGATGCGCCCAAAACCGATTTTGGGCATTTGCACATAATTGATATGCGCGCGCACCGATCCTCCATTTGCCTGCCGGTCAAAACCTCGTGGTGACCAAGAGCGCGGCCATTGTCACGGTCTTGTTCTAACAGCGATCGTGAAATTCTATACAAGTGTGCTTTAAAGTTTGTTCTGTTCTCAAGTTCTTTGATCTTGTTTCATGCAATTCACTCGCACTCTTTAATTAATGCTTACGCTCAAAGGCTTACGCGTTATGTATTTGTCCAACATATAAAATTAGTTATTCTCATCTCTCACACTCATCAGGAAATGGCGATCAATGATATCATAATTTCCTTAAAGATCTCATAATAGCCGCTCATTTCTCACGAGTCGATTATATTTGAACGTCGTGTTAATAATTGCAAATTAAAGACCTTGTTCAACATTTTGCACCATACTCATTTTTTGCGAACCCATCCACCTAACCGACATCCTCAAAATCACAGTCCCCAATTTCAAACAGATCGTATATTTTTTTATCGCACCATTCATCTATTGTGTCAGAATAAAAAAATATTTTGAAGATATTTTAATTGCAATATCGTTAGGAAATCGAGGTGGCAATATCTAGCGATTCATCTTGTATAAAGAGTCTCTAAGATTTTAACCCTTTATAGATCACTGTGTCTAAAGTAGAATACTTATTATGCAGGGTGTTCGGCCACCCCTGGGAAAAATATTAATGGGAGATTTTAGAGACCAAAATAAGACGAAAATCAAGAACACCAATTTTTTGATCGAGGCTTCCTTGAAAACTTATTAACGTTTAATGTTCCATAACGACCAGAAATTTTTTCGGCGAAATTAAAAAATTTCAAATCAGTCTGGAAAAATTATTTTCAGTTGCGTGGGCCAATTACAATCATTCTTGGTGAATAGACATATCCACGGAATCCTACGTAGTTTCGAGAAAAAAATTCGAGTAAGTGCTGAAAGTTTTGGGTGAAAAAAAGAATTTCGAATCGTCTTGGAAAAATTATTTTCAGTTGCAGGGGGCAATTACAAGCATTTTTGGTAAATAGACATACCCTCAAAATCCTACGCACTTGTGAGAAAAAAAATTTTATTAATAATTTTGTTAATAACTTTTTAACAAAGCCT
Source organism: Colletes gigas (assembly GCF_013123115.1). Taxonomy (NCBI): domain Eukaryota; kingdom Metazoa; phylum Arthropoda; class Insecta; order Hymenoptera; family Colletidae; genus Colletes; species Colletes gigas. Next base: position 6,039,969 of record NW_025106647.1, on the reverse strand, counting down.
CAATCAACAAATCGGTATTCTTGATTTTCATCTTATTCTGGCCTTTAGAATCGCCCATTAAAATTTTTCCCAAGGGTGGCCGAACGCCTTGTATACAGGGTGTTCGGCCACCTCTAGCAAAAATTTTAATGAGCGATAGTAGAGTCCAAAATAAGACGAAAATCAAGAATACTAATTTGTTGGTGGAAGCTTCGTTAAAAAGTTATTAACGTTTAAAGTGTCGCTCTTACTGAATTTTTTTCTCGAAAATGCGCAAGATTTCGGGGGTATGTCTATTCACCAAAAATGACTGTAATTGAACCCTACAACCGAAAATAATTTTTCCACAACGATTTGCAATTTTTTAATTTTCTCGAATAATTTCACACATTCTCTATTTTTTTTCTCGAAAGTGGGCAGGATTTCGTGGGTATGTCTAATGACAAAAACTGATTGTAATTGACCCCCGCAACCGAAAATAATTTTTCCACAACGATTTGCAATTTTTTTTCTCCGTTGAAAAATTTAGGCACCTAATTGGATTTTCAGTAAGGAATTTTTTTCTCGAAAGTGCGTACGATTTCGGAGGTATGTGTAATGATAAAAAATGATTGTAATTGATCCCCGCAACCGAAAATAATTTTTTTAAAACGATTTGAAAAATTTTTTTTCGCCGAAAAATTTCAGCACCTACTCGATTTTTTTTCTCGAAAGTAGATAGGATTTCGGAGGTATGTGTACTCACCAAAAATGATTGTAGTTGACCCCCGCAACCGAAAATAATTTTTCCAGAACGATTTGAAATTTTTGAATTTAATTGTTAATAACTTTTTAACGAAGCTTCCATCAACAAATTAGTATTCTTGATTTTCGTCTTATTTTGGCCTCTACTATCGCTCATTAAAATTTTTGCTAGAGGTGGCCGAACACCCTGTATATTTTTTAATTATCTTATATCCCACGTTAGTTGAATTAAAAATTTGTGTTTACTGATATTTACCTTTCAATTTAGTCATCAATGCCCATACAGAACAATACTTTTCAGAATATAATTTACGAGTTTCAAATAACTACAATTTTGAACGAAACATAGAAACGTTGAAGTTTGTTCGCGCGAAAACTGACGTTTATTTTGTTTATTTGCGAGTAGCCGAGCGCCTCGATTCCGTATTAATATTTTATTCCTCCACGGTTAAAGTATTTAATTAAATCAGAAATGTTTGAAAAGGCGTAGCGAGACTATAGAAAACCAGCTCTTTATTGTTTCGCGATTGTTTGTCCGGACCGAAATGAAATTTTTGAAAATTGACAACTTTTTTTTAAGCACAACGGAGTAACAGCAATTTTCGGTTCACTTGTCTCTTTATTACCGGTAAGGAAAATACACGTTGAAAATTTCTAACAATAGTGTACACCGACACGGGCAAACAACTTCGATATAAAAACAGCTGTATAATTTAGGAAGGAGGTCAGATGGGAGAAACGTTTGCATAAACTTTCCTTATTACTCTTCTGTGCTGAATTCAGCTCCAAAGTTACATTCGGGTATTATGCTACGCACCCCTCCGTAAACTTAATTAAAATAAATTAAAACTATCTTCTGTCAAGGGACGAAACATATAATTTCGCGAACGATACTGTCGTAGGGTATTTTATTCAAAACGAAACGAAGGTTTTTTTATAAAGACTTTCACGTTGTGTAATCTTTATTTAAAAGTGCATGCAATTAATTTTTACCGAATTTCGGCGCTGGCTTCGCCTCCGGGATTAGCCGCGGAGCAACGATAAATTCCACTATCTTCTAACGTCACAGCTTCGAGGGCCAGGACGGAACCGAGCAATCTGGTTCTTGGTCCGGAGAGTACCAGCATTGGCTCGGAACCAGTTTGTGCGTACCATCTGAAAATTAGACAAAATTCGACCATTTATTTCTCGGGCATGAAAGTCTCACTATCCGTTCTATTCGTAGAAACAGTTCCTTCGTTTCTTGTCGCAGAGAACATCCGCGCGCTAAAAGAATTGTTTCTCGTACAAAATAATCAATGGTCCGGTAAACGATGTTCAGGTCGCTGCCTCTGATCCATTTCAATGACCTTTCTCAGAGATTGTTTCGACCCTCCTTTTATCCTTTCAGTTTTTATTAATTAGATTTCTTTCTAGATTGCTTTCTATCGATACAAATACTACTTGGAATTATTCGAAAAAATAAATCACAGTCATCGTACGATTTTTAGTTCATCTTTCAGCGTTTATTTCTTTTCTTACACTGTTTAGCAACGAATGAAAATTTGTTTATACGTTATTCTATTTCTTAAGTTTAAATTTCTTACGAAGAGAGATGATTTCTTATCTCGTATATCGTTAAGAAATTTTCCACCATTCTATTTTTAAGTAGTCTCGTAGGAAGCTGATTCAACGATTCTACGTTGGATCGTTTTCAGAAAGTCTTCTGTCCACGCGTTGCTCAGTACCAGTCCTCGTCTCTCTCTGAGTTTCTTCAACTGTGCCAAATTTCGACCCTTTGAGCTTTGTCTTCGTTCCAGGGAAGATGAAAGCTCTTCCCATTTTCTTGGTTTGGCCATCCGTGATATTTTCATCGTCTCTAGGACGAGAACGAAGCTCAAAGAGATTTGGCGCAGTTGAAATGATTCAAGAAGAGACGAAGATCGAAGCTAGAGGACTTTCACTGTTCCATCGATGACAAGATCGCTGTGATCTCGAGCTGACTGTTTCAATTATTCACGAAGAATTTAGTTTCACAAGCCGTGAAGACTAATTTACGACGTTACTACTCTGCTCTTTTTGTTTAAAACGTATTTTAAAGTTTTCATAAAAGAAAAAAACAGATATTAACCCCTTGCACTACTCTGAAATTCGGAAGAATACCATAAGAATACCCATACGCCCGAATGATCGGAACTTGAAACACGATATGTCGATCGACGGAATATCGATATTTATGAGTTCGACTCGTGATTTTCATGTTTGACGTGAAATTGAACAACGAGCCTGACTCGTGATATACAAGTTTGGCCTAAAATTTTCATCACGAGTCAGACTCGTGAAAATAGTGCAAAGGGTCGAATACCGAATAAAACAAAAAATATGTATCGACGCGCATAAAAGAACAGTTTTGTCCGGCTGGTACCTCTAATCGCGACGCTGTGGGTCTCCCGTCTCCCAGGTTTTGAAATAATTCCCGTTGTCTCGATAAAGTTCGCGCGTTTCCGTGTTCGTCGGCCGCGTCAGCTATCCCAATTTACCCGGAGAGCACTATCGTGGGTGCCCCGACGAGGAATAATTTTTCATCGAAAGGCAAAGCGGGCGGAGAGGCAGTCCGGGACGCGGAGGGGTAGCTTCAATTTCACTGGCTTTCGGGTACGCCGACCTAGAAACGACATCGAGTCGCATCCACCGCGAGCATTTATCCCCGAGATTCCCCGCTTTCTTTTGCCTCTTCCCACCGACTTCTTGACAGCCTTCGGTCCGACTTCGGTCCTCGAACCGCTTCGGACGGATCTCCGTTTCTTTTCCCCCTCTTTTATACGGGGGGCTTTCCCCCCATCCTCTTCGTCTCCTCTTCCATTCTCGTCGTTGCTTCGAACCACGACGCCCCGAAGTTGTCGCGAAAAATTATATTCGAATTACGGGGGTAACCACTCTTCGAACCGGTTCGAAGTTCGTTCGTGATCCGCACGAGCGATCGAAACTTTTCGTACTCGAGGAGGATTCCAGCGATCGAAGGGGGTCCTTCTATCGAGCAAAGCTGCTCGTTATGCCATCAATTTCGCGGCAATCACGTACGATGGCTTCGATTTGTACACGATCTAAATTACCAGCTAACTAGACCGAGTTTGCCGCCTGAATCGGCGTGCAGTTTCTCTTGCAACGATTGATCCGAAGCGTTCTAATCCGTTTGACATCGCTCCCACTAACGACCCTTTCATCGCCCGTTATGGGAAATAATTATTTTAGGGGCCACATGGCCTCGAACAGATACCCAAAGTAACGATACCCATGAAACTTTTTTACTTTGGCCACGTAATAATTATTATTTTTCTGGCGCACTCGACCGATCTTTGTTTTGCACCACTGAATGTTAAATGCCTTCAAATATATTAAAATTCAAATTTTGTAATATTGTTATCGCCTTTTTTAACAAACATTTCGTTCGAATATTGTTTGTTGTCGTGAATATGGGAATTAAAAGTGAACTGTTCGATTTGCCTTGAAACTTTTCTACCTGGCCACGTAATAATTATTTGTTACGATGGAAACTTTTTTTCTGGTGCACGCGACCGATCTTTGTTTTGCATCACTGAATGTTAAGTGCTTTCAAATATATTGAAATTCAAATTTTGTAATATTGTTATCGCCTTTTTTAACAAACATTTCGTTCGAATATTGTTTGTTGTCGTGAATATGGGAATTAAAAGTGAACTGTTCGATTTGCCTTGAAACTTTTCTCTCCGGACACGTAATAATTATTATTTACCATCGAAGCTATATGTAATATCAATATTACCTCTTTTAAGAAATATTTCGTTCCAATATCGTTTGTTATCGTGAATATGAAGACTAAAAGTGGATATGAATGTAAACTTGTTGAATTAATTATCCTAACAATTCCACGGTTTATCGATTATTTTTCAAATGCATTATCATCTATGATAATGCACTCGACCGATCTTCGTTTTGCACCACTGAATGTTAAATGCTTTCAAATATATTGAAATTCAAATTTTGTAATATTGTTATCGCCTCTTTTAACAAACATTTCGTTCGAATATTGTTTGTTGCCGTGAACATGGGAATTAAAAGTGAACTGTTCGATTTGTCCTGAAACTTTTCTCTCTGGCCACGTAATAATTATTATTTACCATCGAAGCTATATGTAATATCAATATTACCTCTTTTAAGAAATATTTCGTTCCAATATCGTTTGTTATCGTGAATATGAAGACTAAAAGTGGATATGAATGTAAACTTGTTGAATTAATTATCCTAACAATTCCACGTTTTATCGATTATTTTTCAAATGCATTATCATCTATGATAATGCACTCGACCGATCTTCGTTTTGCACCACTGAATGTTAAATGCTTTCAAATATATTGAAATTCAAATTTTGTAATATTGTTATCGTCTCTTTTAAAAACATTTCGTTCGAATATTGTTCGTTGCCGTAAACATGGGAATTAAAAGTGAACTGTTCGATTTGTCCTGAAACTTTTCTCTCCGGCCACGTAATAATTATTATTTACCATCGAAGCTATATGTAATATCAATATTACCTCTTTTAAGAAATATTTCGTTCCAATATCGTTTGTTATCGTGAATATGAAGACTAAAAGTGGATATGAATGTAAACTTGTTGAATTAATTATCCTAACAATTCCACGGTTTATCGATTATTTTTCAAATGCATTATCATCTATGATAATGCACTCGACCGATCTTCGTTTTGCACCACTGAATGTTAAATGCATTCAAATATATTGAAATTCAAATTTTGTAATATTGTTATCGTCTCTTTTAAAAACATTTCGTTCGAATATTGTTTGTTGCCGTGAACATGGGAATTAAAAGTGAACTGTTCGATTTGTCCTGAAACTTTTCTCTCTGGCCACGTAATAATTATTATTTACCATCGAAGCTATATGTAATATCAATATTACCTCTTTTAAGAAATATTTCGTTCCAATATCGTTTGTTATCGTGAATATGAAGACTAAAAGTGGATATGAATGTAAACTTGTTGAATTAATTATCCTAACAATTCCACGTTTTATCGATTATTTTTCAAATGCATTATCATCTATGATAATGCACTCGACCGATCTTCGTTTTGCACCACTGAATGTTAAATGCTTTCAAATATATTGAAATTTAAATTTTGTAATATTGTTATCGTCTCGTTTAAAAACATTTCGTTCGAATATTGTTTGTTGCCGTGAACATGGGAATTAAAAGTGAACTGTTCGATTTGTCCTGAAACTTTTCTCTCTGGCCACGTAATAATTATTATTTACCATCGAAGCTATATGTAATATCAATATTACCTCTTTTAAGAAATATTTCGTTCCAATATCGTTTGTTATCGTGAATATGAAAACTAAAAGTGGATAAGAATGTAAACTTGTTGAATGAATTATCCTAACAATTCTACGGTTTATCGATTATTTTTCTAATGCATTATCATCTATCCTCATCCTAAGACTTTTTAGAATAAATTCTGTAAAACGTAAAATTCATTCACTGTCAGCCAGATCGAAAATAGCCAATTTCTACCAAATTGCCACAAACAATGTTGTTCTATAAATCGTGTATTTTTAAAATCCATACGTTCGAATTCGCGGCTAATTTCTAAAGGTCTCGCGATAAGCGTTTTGTACCACCGCACAGTGTGTCCAGCAATGGGCAAAAGTTAACAAACTAAAGTCCATGTTTTATAAACTCTTATATTCCAAAATGTTAATAAAGGAACGTAGATTTCAGCACTATCCATAAGTTTTACTGAATTTACCAATTTGTTTGTGGAAAATGATGTAAACATATGCCATTTACCGAAAATTTGTGTTTTTAATTTGATTTTTGCAAGTTGTGTACACTATTATAGTACCTTCCGAACTGCTAAACAATCTTTTTACAATATTAACAATTGATCCCAATTTTTTACGTTAAACGTTTATCAACTTTGAATTGAGTTTAAAAAAAAATACCAAAAAATACCTCCATGATTTGTCGCATATTAATTTAGGGCACATTAAACTTTAATTCAACGCTAATTTTAGCTGCTCGAATTTGCCCGAAACAGAGAAAATGATCAAAATCATTATTGCAATTACTGATACCTGCTCCGAATCAGAATCGGAATCAATCTAATAAAAAAATGTTCTTCTATTTATTTACAAGATAAGAAATTGTATCTGTATCTATTTCATATTTTAATCAAAAAGGAATAAAGGAAAAACATTAGACAGATGCAAAGTTATGATTTTCTTCTCGAATACCCATATACTGGAAATGATCGTTACGATACTTCAGGCACTTCCTCTAAGCCAATCAAAAAACTTTTCGAACAAAATTTACACAACAATCGCTTGACAAGAAATTGCAATAGTAAAAATTAGCGAAACAATTTTTATGCAATAAAAAATCAAGGTCGATTCAATTTTTTTTAACAAAAATGTATAATTTTTGTGCATCACTTGATGCATCTTTCTATTGTCTTCGAAGAAGTGTAAGAGGTCTTAGGTCGAAAATTGACTAGTTTAGAAGGTATGATTTTTGTTCTGAATTCCCATTTACGCGACACACTGTGACCCGTACGTCGCCTTGGTCACCGATATTGCCAATAAATTTTTATCCTTTCTGTTTCTTGTCTAGCGCATATACATAGATAGGCGGCCACTGGGAAAAAGGGGATCCGGAAATCCCAGGAGAAAAAGAGGGTCCGGAGTAGAAGGCTCCTCGTAGACCTCGACCGACATGGAGAGTTTCCGATTGTGCACCGCTCGCGAGGTTTCACGTTCGAGTGCTCCCACTTTTCCTCGATCAAAGTCGCGCCCAGTCCTTATTCCTTCACTTACCGTCTACCTCGAATATTCCCGTCTTCAATCTTCCTTTGGCTCTTTTCCCTCCTTTCTGTCTCCCTTTTCAAGTCCCCCATCCGCACCCCCTCCAAGAAACGGTCGTAATTTTTTCGTCGTTTCTTTTTTTTTCCCAACCCCTCCCCGAAAGAAGAAACGACAGATTAGAGGAAAACGCGCTCTGCTTTTTCTCGTGTTTTCTCGCGTTCTCCTTTTATCGTCTTCCCGAGCGTCCCAAAAGCGCCGAGAGCTGACGCAAGCTGCTCTTCGCGCGCGAGACGATAGATGCGAAATGTATCTGGAACGTACGCTTCAAAGGTACAAAGACGCAGCGCGATGTTTCGTGCACGGCACACCTTTGAGACAATATTATCGAGGCATCGTGCGACATTTGGGAATTTCGAAAATCTCGTTAAAAGCGATCATCCGCCTACGAAATTATTTTTAGCAAATTTTATCTCCTTTCAAAGTACCGCTTGAAACCCTCGTTGGAAAATAAATGGTGAAAGTAGTGGATTTTAATACGAGTTTAGGAGCGTTTAGGTGATACGAAAGTTTTCGAGGAAGTTAGGACGAGCGACTGTTCGCTGGACGATAAAGATCCTCGAGATTTCCACTGTCCAGGTTCTGTAAAGTGCGGTTTGCGGACGTGGCCCTCTGATAAATGATTCTGCCAGCGAAACAGCGCCGTTGGCGAGGAGTCAAAATCATTTTCTGATAGGACACATGTTGCACTCGGGCGGATCTTTCTCCGAAAATAGTATTTAAATTCGATTTCGACGTTTAACAATTTTATCTCGGGGCCTGCATTCTCCATGTAGCGATTATAAATTGTCAAAATGCTTTATATCAAATTAAATAATCAATTTTTTAAATTAAATTGCAAACTAAACGAGAAATTGAATAAAATCAAAAAATCGCTACAATGTACAGCTACCGGATAAAACCCGGAAATTACGAAAACCGAATAAAGTCTAATTCGGTACACGACAAATAAATTCCTCGAAAATGTACGACGAAAGTTTCGAGCAAGTATTATCGCGAGTTTCCGAGACATAGAAAATTATGCAAATTGGTTTAAATAGCGTAACGATAGATGGTGCGCTTAAAAGTTTTTGCCACGCCGTGAGCGTATGATCCCACGCTCGACTATAAGACGGTTAAGAAAATTACCATTACCTTATCTTTTCACGAATATTGTGCACTCGTTAACGCGAAATAGTCGACGAACGATGGGAGATAAATTTTTTTAGAATTCTAGACGGGTCGATTTCGATCGTTGCATCGGCGATTTGCTAACACGTCATTAAATTCGTTCGGTGCGGTTTGCAATAATGGCAACATTAAATTCGAGAAACAAACGGCGCATCGGGTTTCGATCGCGCGATTAATTATCGCTGATATTATTGTAATTGCATTAATTTATATTTGCACAGTCAATTAATCGATTTCGCGAACAAAAGTGGAGCTATCTCGGGCAGCTCGTGACCCTGGCTATTGGACGAGATTTCTTTAATCAATCTTCGAGATGGAAACTCACCGATATTCGGGAGTGGGACAGGCCTGCGCCACGCAGACCAACGACGTTGATTCGTCTTGGGCGACGTGAACCACGCCAGAATTTTCAAGAATCACCGGTGGCATTACCCCTCTGTGATCTGCAAAAAGGTCGGAAGAAGTCGATTAACGCCGCGTGTAATTGCAAAAAACGCGATCTCACCGCGAAACCCACCCGCTATCCTGACGTTCGCCACGGAGCTTACGACGACCTGTCTGGTGAGACGATGCATCGTTCGGCACCTGTAACCGTGTATCTGGTCGCTGAACTCCAGACTGTGGACCAGGAGTTCACCGGTAGGCAGCAGATGAAATTTCCCATCTGTAATTACAGAAAAATTATAATATTTTACTGATTTTGTCGTGCCGAACTACGATCAGCAGTTCTAAAAAAATTTAAAAAAAACGTCTCGTTCGCTGTGTTAGCAATTAAATAGAGAATATCACGAAGGATATCTTTGAAAAATATTTTAAAATTAAATATCGCCCGTAGTCGGAGCATTTTGAAAATCTATTTCCACCGAAACAATGTCGCCTAGAAACAATTTTGTCGCAGATTTTCGATTTGTTTTTTCGCGTAAAATCACTAGTTTTCCAATCGCCCCCCCTCCTCCCTGCAGATTGTTTTAGTAATCAATTTCGTTGTAAGTCACAACTGGAACGGTTTGTGATCGTGTTTAAACTTTTTGCCGGGCGAACGGAACCGTCGATTACAATTTCGACGACGAAAACGACGAGAACCATCGCTCGTAGCGTCAAATGCGATTAAATGGTCCCTCTGGCGATGATACTCCAGGCGTGTCATTTGAACGAGGGACCACGAATTTCACAGTCGACGTTTACGCCCTTCCAGCGGTAATACAGGATGACCCACTGAAATTAGAGTACCTTGAAATCTTTGCTGTTTAACACGTTGACTGCCACATCAAAACCGTACAACTTTTTACGAGACGACAACTTGGATTTTAAACAACTGTAAACTGCATAACTTAAAATTTGTCTTCGGTACTTATTTTCGTAACCACGTTAAACTTCGTCCTATACAAATTTATTTAACATTTCAATTTCAATTTTAGAATAAATTGTTTTAATTCTATAGTTGGAAAATTTTGTCAGAGTGTTAGTCAGAGTGTTAAATAACACGAATATTACCAGCAAATATACTATGATTCTGAATGGAATATAAGTAGTTTTTTTAACTAGTTTTGTCTTCTAGCTATAAAATAATCTTGCAATTACAACGCTAGTTTGTTTCTTGCGGCTGCAACTTACTGCTGCCCCGAGAAATTGGTATATAAAAGTACCGTTCGAATGCCTATCGATTGTATTTTCTGTCCAGTCCGCATCCACAAAGCCGATTAGTTCTCGTTGACTGTATATCCAAATTTCGACAGCTCATTTAACCGGCTTAATGGAAATCGTGTTAGTCTTGTTAAATAGAGGCTAACAGACTATCAAAGTAAAAAAAATTTCATGAAATAATCATCGTCGGCGACGTCAAAAACATTTAATAGAATTGTTGTGAATTAAATTATCCCAGTAATTTACTTACTGTTCGTAATATTTCAATAAACAGTCTAGTAACGCGTATTAAAAATATGAAAACTTTGGGCGCGTGCAGTTCCGAAATTGCTCATGTTTTATCCATAACTGAGCCATCGTTAGAAGCGGTGAACCTTCCCCTTTAAAATGGTTTTTGGTTTTTGGCGATCCGACTTACCGTTTTCGAGATATCGTAATTTATGTAAAGGGGTAATTTTTCTAATTTGTCTATCTCTGTCTTCGTCTGACGCGTCGCTCCGGACCTCTCTTTCTCGTACGTGACTCGTGACTCTCGTGGCCCAGTGATCTAGTTTCTCTGAGCACGTGCGGTCAACGGCCTTAACGAGGCAGTAGTAAGAATGTAAACAAACGCTTCGGACCCTTATATCTCCGTAACTAGCCACCGCATCGACTTGAAACAAAAATCGCTATATCTTCGTAACTAATAAAGCTATCGACTTGTTCGAACGCTCATTTTAAAGGGCTTTTCATCCTCTATCTCCTGAGTGTAACAACTATTATAATTTACGCTGTCTTCCATATTTATTTCGTCGTTTACTTTGACGCTTCACAGGGGGTTCATCCTAACAGTCGATTTTTGAGTCATTTACACTAATCCGACGAAAAAATGTTTGAAATAAAAGTGAACAAGTACCTCGACGAGAACAAAGTGGAGTAATAAAAATGTCGAAAAACTGTTTCATTCGATAAGACGAGTCACCTTGACTGTTTTAAATAGCATGTATTTTTTACTTCCTATCGTCACGGCTAATGAAAAAACGAATTCAACAATCTCAATGACTTTCGAATTAATTTTAGCTTGGAAATTCTCGAAAGATAATTTTCCTACGCATTAACGAACACGTGACTCGTCTTCCTCGATGGTATAACATTTTCGTTAGCAACTCCCTATTATTTCAAATAACAAAATTATTAATACCCTCGCAATGGACCGTTACGTATAACACGCAATTTCCTAAGTCTCTGTAATATTCATATTTGCCGTATACCACGGTAATTGGTACCGACATTTTCCAATAAACCGGGACTCCAGCTCGGAATTATCTTTAATAACTCGGAACCATCGATGCGACACCGGTGCCCCCGGCTTGCGATACTTTACCCGAACGGTTTTACCGTTATGATAATTATGCTAATTCCGAGATTTCCAGCGACCTGTTCCTGGATGACGCCAGATACGATCTCTTCGTTCTTGCGCGGCTTAATCCCTGCTCGTACCTTAGATAAGCCGGAGCAACGTTAATGACGGCAGTTATCCTAAACATTCACGAACGCTTCGCGAATCCTCCTTCGCCGCTGGGGGAATCTTTAACGTAGTTCACGAATCGTCCAAGGGAGGTCCTACCGTCGGTTTCTCCTTTTCTTCCCGTTTTTCTTTGCACCTGTTATTCTTATCTCGTTACTCTTCCCCGTTTGGCTCGCCCATTTTACCGACTTAATCTCTTATTCATTACTCTCCCAAGGTTTCTTCTTCCCGTTTCTTCATTGTCTTCCTTCACAACCATCAATGTTACTATATCTTGCAGGTTTCTTAACAAACATTCGTCACTCCCTGGTATCTCGATTTCCTTGCTTCTTCACTCTTGGCATTGTAGACGTGCAAATAACACGTGGCAACGTTCTTTTGTCGGAAACCTCGATGAATCTCTACGAGCCACCTTCGTTATCTCTAAAAAGCAACAGTTTTTATCCAAATCCGAGTTCGTGGAACGCTCGAAGAACTCCATAAATTTGTCTACAATTGTACCCACAGCGCACGAGGGTTGACATTCAAGTTTATCTGCTATCTTCCTCGTTCGTTTCTTCTCCTAAAATGTAATCCGGCTTCCTTGGTATCTCGTTGTTAATTTAAACCGCGATCTCTCTTATCTCGTTTCCCACGCTTCTGCCTCTATCGCCGACTATTTTCGACTCTCGTCGCTTTAATTTCCTTTCTTCCCTCCCTAACTGCGGTGTCTTGTTAGCGACCGTCTCTATCTAGACTCTCCCGTGCACGTTATTGTATCTACGTGCAGGAGTAGATTCGGCCACGAGACATTAGCACAGCTAAGACTGGCTGAGATAAGCGGCCCACCTAAATAGCGATTGTCGGCCAAGTCAGCCGGCTTGGATGGGTTATGTAGTTTCGGTATTACACTCGATGTTACTACCTAGGCTCATCCCCTTGGTTCTATTCAAGGTAGATAGGCCACGTATGTACCTTATGTATAACCGTACATATGTACATATACACGTCCATGTACGAAACAAGGGAGGGGGAGACCGACGCCGGCTACCTCGAATTACGTGTAGTCTGACCATGGCGCTATTAGTAAGATGGATATGTTACGCTTAGAGTAATATGTTGAAACTGGTGTCGCAAATCCAAATATGTTGTCGACGAACGATAATTTAAAAACAAGATCGCCGAATTCGCGAGGCATCGGTCGCGATCAATAAAACTCGAAGAAAGAAAATTGCTCAAACGGTTCGTAAATACCAAGGATTTACAGTGACCAACGATTAATATTCTTGGATTCATGATTTTTAGCGCGTCAAGTTTCTCAAATATTACTACTTATTGTTAGAAGAAGAAATCGTTCGAACGGTTCGTAAATACCAAGAATTTTCAGTGACCAACGATTCGAAAATATTTTTGGATTTATGATTTCTGGCGTGTTAAGTGAGTTTCTCGAATGCTGTCGTTTAGAAGGAATTCAACGATCGTGAACCCGGTTTCTCGAGCGGAGGAGACCGTAGATACGCGGAACGTCCAACGCGCGGATCGATCCACTGTTTCGAAAAGGAAACCCTTCCGACGAAACATACAGATATTGGAAACGAATGTTTGCTTTTGTAGTCACGCGAATTCTTTCGCAGCGGAGGAGAGAAAAGGGAAATACAAACAAAAATAGTCGAAAGGGAACAACGAAACGTCTCCCGTTCATTTTATTGCGAATCGTATCGAGTCGTCGATACGGTAGCGACGGTATATGCATTTTTATATTATTTTCCCCATTGAGACCCGGCCGGTCGACGCGCACAATGTTCTCCGGCAATTTATACCCGGGTAAAGAAATTAAATAAACATACTTATAACGTTTCTTTCACGGTTTTCGATTCGCGCGATGAAATCGCGGGAAACGAAACGCAAAACAATAACGTTTTATCTTTGTCCGAGCTTTAACGAGTCGCGACCGGTCGTTAAAGAATTAATTCAAACGCGTTACAGCAACTTGTACGTGGAATGACAATTCAATTGGCGTGCTCCCGAGCGTAGCAATTAAAACTTCTCGGTAATTTAGCGAGAAAATTTTAAATGCGTCGCGTCTTTAATAATGTACGGATTCGATAAAAATATTTCACAATTTTCCTATTCGACCGGGCGGACGTCGAATCGTCGGATTCGAAGACTTCGTATTCGTACTCCTATTGAATATCAAGTCCTTGCTAACGTCTTAATCAACTAGTTTATACGCACACGTACGTCGACGCGAGCGTGAAAATTTCAATGTTCATTTCATTAGCAGATGTTGTTTTGAATGCTCGTTTACCTGAAAACCGTTCGCAAGCGATTGTTCGCGCTCTCTAGTGTTTGTTCCCATTCGCTAATTGGCCTCGGTGAATGTGTTTTTATACTCGTTTTGTTTCGAGAACCATGCAATTTCACGAGTTACTTTGCAATATCCGACCCAAGCCGATGCTTATTATTTATATTTGTTTTTATGCACACGCTGTTATTCATCGTAAAAGGATCGAAAGCACAACGTCGTAAAATTAAGGGGCCTTTCTACTTCGTGGGATTTAAAAAAATGAATTTTTTTTGCATTTTCTATTAGCACGTAGTCTCGAAAATATATCTACCAAATATTAAATTGAAATTTGAAAAACTAACGAAGTTATAGCCTGCTATAACTATAAGAACTGGACGTGAAACTTAAAAGCTGTTTTCCTCGAAACTACATTTTTCAGCACTGCGTATGTGATAACAAAAAAACTATTCAAGATATCAACATGAAATTTATACAGTATCTTTAGAACTGGTCTCTCTATAGCATGAACTAGGATAATTGCGATATATGCAATACTTTTTCTTTTATTAACAAAAAAAGCAATCGAATATATGAAAATATTCAGTATTTTTTCGTAAAATAGCTACCATTTTGCCATTTTTTGTTTTTTTGAAAAGATCCTAGTTCGTGCTATAACCACACTCATCTATATTAAGAATATAGTTGGATTTTGGATTTCGGACAACTTGTTCGCAAGATATCACATACAGAGTCGGGCGCCATTCGTAAAAATTGTTGTTTGTTGATCAACAAAAACGGCGTAATCAATAGATATTATGAGCTGCAAAAATTCGTAAATATAGCTAAATATATAATAAATGTATCTACAAACCCCGGGATCAATCGCTCTTTAATAACCCGCAAAAAAAGAATCGCAAAGAAACATGTATTTTTCGTGCCTGCAAGGTAGAACAGCCCTTTAAGAATTGCTATGGCGTAGATGTATCGAATGAACAAAAAAATATCGCAGTCGAAAAGTAATCCACGAAACTGATCCACGGAATCGACGAAGATTTAAGATATATTCGACCGTCGAAGAAATGAAGATGGACGGTTCAGCGTGTGTGTGTGTGTGTGTGTTCACGCACACGTGCGCCGAAGATGAATTGCCCGGGCGGAATTAACTGCAATCCGATCCTGATAGATGTGCATGGATGGATGTAACAGATAAACGGATGTATTGTTTCGATTTGTATCGATCGTATTATGATTCCGGTCAGAAAATGGAGTTTCCCGTCTGGCGAGCTTAGAAGGTCGAAGGAAACGGACGAGACAAGAGGAACGGGTAAAATTTAATCCCGCGCGGACGTCTGGTACGCCGAGCACGTCGTCGTTACGATTGAAATCGCATTGGGTGGCTCGTATTAAATTTGTTACGTTTTTTACTCGCGCGACTTTCGCGTCGCCCGTTAAATTCACGGGCGGGGTACTCTCTCGGCTCGTGACTCGATAAATAGCGCCAGGAACGCGCGGGCGTGGATTATGGTTCTCTCGACGGTGATTTAATCATCGGGGACGGTCGAATTAGGTCTCAGGCGAATACAGATTGTGGAAATTGGAGAGATTGACAGAGTTCGTGGAGGGGTTGACGAACGGAGGCTCTCGGGACTCGTCCGTATACTCGGTGGTGCGAATAATTGTAGGTTCGAGGAGTCTCTTGTAATGTTTCTACAGAGCAAATATTACACGGTATTATACACGTATGCAAGTTATACGTAACAGTTTGCTTGTACGCGCGACGGTTACAGCTATGGGAAACATAATCTCAAGCAGAATCTGTGTAATCGTTAATTTCAATAACTCCACGAAGTTTACCGATGCTTTAAATATTTGTATGAATATTGTCCCACTAGACTCGATACTATCAGCAGTCCCAATAACACAAATAGGCCTAATAGTAATCCCGATAGTCACAGTACGTTCAGTAATTTTGATAATTCAAATAGTTCTGTTAGTCTTCGTAGCTACGTTGCTATCAATAACATTAATAATTTCGATAGTTCCGACAGTATTAATATATTCAATATTCCCTAACCCAGACCTGATATCCACAATATGTTCAGAAGTTCCAATAATCGTAATAATCTCTCTAGTTCCAATAATCGCAACAATGCTAACCAAACCCTATAGTCTCGGTAGTTCCATTAGTACCATTAACCCTAATAATCTTAATGCTCTCGAATAGCCTTAATAAGCCAAATATTCCAAGTATTTGCGACTACGATATTTCCGCGTAGCTTCAACGCAAAAACGCGAATCATTTTGTATAGGCTATAAATCATTTAGTTTCACCCTTTAAACCTGAACTATGATAGCTAAAAAAATATTATTAAAAATCTGCGCTACCGTCGAAAGTGTTTCGTTATTATTTTCAAGGAGTTGTATAACGATTAACCGACGACAACGACAGTGTTTTATATTTTTTGGAAGTTAATCGTAAGGACGATTAATGTAAACGAATGTTTACAAGTGGCACGAAGAGGTACGTCAGGTAAGGTCTCCATGGTAGATGGTGGGGAGATAGTTTTGGGAAGAGCGAAACCAGTCGTGTCTGAGCAAGCGTAATGGTGGCTAATGAACCAACAACGATAGAATTTTCGATATTCATCGCGTCAATTGATCTTCCCATCGTCTTCCAAGAACTATTAGTACAGGTCACTGAGAGTAATCATCATTGAAATATAAAATTTTGTATTTTACTTTATTTACTGTCAATTGATCTAGGCAGCAGCCTATTACAATCTGGTGTTTGTGACATTCTAGCGTGTTATTGTTATACTTACACTATAATAAACTATTAACTTTAGAAATATGTATACGTGAAAATAGAATGGATAAAATAAAAAATTTAAATCTTTGGTTGATTCTCAGTGCCATAACATCTTGAAACATGTGTAATTTTAGGTGTAGGTTATAGGTGTCGGTCGTAAGAAGAGACTACATGTTTTCGATAAACAAAATTATATTTTTATCTGGTCGAGTGCAGGGTACATTTGTCAGTGTCGGTGTTTTAAACGGTGAAATTCTTTTATCTCGAGTATAGTGGATGGTTTCGCGATACACTGTTTGGAAAGTTGGCTTTGAAGCGTGTCGCCCCACCACTGTCTTATCCATAGTTGCTTTCGGTAGCAAAGCAGCTTCGCCGGTAAACTGTCTCCGTTATCGTGGATAGGTAAACGTTAGACGACGTCACGTTATATACATACGCGAGATAGGAACACAATACAAGCACGGTACAGCGTGTAGAGAGAGATAATACCGTGTAAGGAGGCTTCAGCCTCGCGCGGGATTGCATTTACCGAAATAAGTCGAATTTAGAGTCCGATCAACCGCGTTAGTCGGTTTATGGACGCGTGGAAGAGGAAGGATAAGACGATTGGATTGCTAATGCGGGTGTCTAGTCTGGTCCAAATTACTTCTTCGAACAACTAATCCCCTAATCCCCTTGCAGGCACACGGAAGTAATCGCCAAAGTTATGAATTGAGCATTCATAATTGAATTTTGTAATGATGTAACACACGTTAATATCAGTTTGATGCTCGGAGAAATGTAATATACATTATTTACTCGCGTTTTCATCTGTTAGCTTTTCCCGGTGTATCGTATCGTCCTAGTATTAAATTTAGTACGACGACGCTAGATTTGGTTGGTTGTACTTTCCTTTATTGTTTCTTCGATCAACGATCATAGGTTGTTTCTCGCAAAAAATCTGTATTAATGGAAGTTAAGTTAGGATTCGGTTAGAGAGGGTCTCCATTCGCAGCAACCTCCATGTGGTGAGACCTGGGTAATATTATTTAGCGTTTAATTAATAATCGTATCACTCTTAGATGGGTAATGCAATTATTGACTAAAAACTAAATCGTATTAGCAAATTGGCTGCGATCCGCGTTGCATAGGTTATCATAAATATCGAGATTTTTCGCTAGATTAGTTTTCTCATAGTTGGTAGCGCTGCGGTTTTATACCATTCTGAATTCATACCTCTGGGATCGACACCGAAATGGTAAAAAGTTTCTAGAGTATTCGTCGAAAAATTTGTTCACCTAAACCCCTGTCGATTTTTCTAAAAAATTCGTTTTTCATTTTTAGTAAATTTGTTTGATGTTGTACGGAAATATTGTGTAATAGTTTTTTATTGGTATCCATGAGCTCTACTTCGCTGCTAAATTTCATTGAAATATATTCACTATTGTAGGAGTTATGGTTGTTTGAAGATTGGACCATTTTTAAGGGGGTTTTCTCATTTTACGGGGTCAAGGAACAACTTTTTCAACATTATTAGAATTTCTACATATTCTTCACTAAAATATGCATCGTTTACGTTTTGAAACATTGAAATCCTCCAATCCGTTCAGGAGTTATAATGTTGCAAACATGCGCATAAAATTTCAGGGAAACATATCAATGGATGGTCAGACATTACATTTTCAGTAAGGAATTTTGTTCTCGAAAGTGCGTAGGATTTCGGGGTTATGTGTAATGACCAAAAAGGATTGTGATTAGCTCCGCTTGCTAACGATAATTTTTTCAGAACGATGTGCGATTTTTTTTTCGCCGAAAAATTTAGCCGTCTACTCGAATTTTTTTCTTGAAAGTACTTAGGATTTCGCGGGTATGTCTATTCACTAAAAATGATGGTAATTGACCCTCGCAATCGAAAATAATTTTTCCAGAATGATTTGAATCTTTTCAATTTCGTCGAAAAATTTAGGCACCCTACCCCCAGTCAATTTTTCTTAAAAATTCGTTTGTGATTTTTAGTAATTTTTTTTGACGCCTTATAGAAAAGTTGTCTAATACTTTCTTGTAGGTACTCATGTGCTCTATTTCAGAAAAAAGTTTCATTGAAATATATTCACTATTCTAGGAGTTATGGTTGTTTGAACATTGGACCATTTTTATGGGAGATTTCTCACTTTACGGGGTCGAGGAACAACTTTTTGAACATTATTAGAATTTCTACATATTCTTCACTAAAATATGCGTCGTTTGCATTTTGAAACATTGAAATCCTCCAATCCGTTCAGGAGTCATGACGTTGCAAACATACGCATGAAATTCAGAGAACCATTTCTGGCCTCGTATGTCTATTCACCAAAAATGATCGCAATTGACCCCTAGCTAACAGTAATTTTTTCAGAACGATTTGAAATGTTTTTTTTTCGCCGAAAAATTTCTGCACCTTCGCCTCCGAATTTTCGAGTCTCTATGGCAGTCAGATTGGACCACGAAAGTCCGTAATGTGTAAGGTCTATCCGTACACCTCGTCTGTGCTTTGATCTGAAGCGGTAGATAAAGCGTTCAGGTTCATTACTGTACCAAGTGCACGAAACGATACCCAACAAATTTCGCGATAGCGAGCGATAACGGTTCGCCGATATCTTCGTGTCGCGCGTTTTTCCGGCGTATTTTTTCGCAGCGTCGGATAAAAACTGCCGGGGCCCGCCTCGTCGTAGAACCCAAGCGACAATGGTCCGTTGGAAACGAGCCAGCTCTTGTATTTCTCTCTCCTTTGACCCGTTATCGACAATGAATACGTTCGTCTCGTCGGTCGGCTGACAATTATAAAACGTTATCGAATCGAGTACACGGTTACAGAGAGATTAATTACGTTCGTTCCATAGATCGCGCGAAGATCGCCGTCGAACGGCGTTAACAACACGACCTGTCGCGTTCCAATTAAAAGGATTACTAATTAAGCTTACTAATTAATAGCAGCGGGGTACGCGATGTTACACGTTTTAATTACCGAGCGTCATCTTTTTTCGATCCGACGCGACGCCCGCCGTCGTCGAAACAACCCCGGCGTTCTTAAATCTAATTAATTTTCTACGACTATTAATGAGTCGGTCGCGTTACGGGAGGTCGATGTCCCCGGGAATCTCGACCCGCGCGAACCCAGGAGGAGGGGGGGAGGGGGCGGAAGGTGATGCAAGATTATTGTGGATATTAAATTTCAGTGTAGCGGCCGGTTACGGCCCCCGTTGCCCGGATATTAAATTTTAGTCCCCGGTAAGCAACACCCGCGATGGCATAATACACCCCGGTGCCCCTCTGCCTGCGTGAAAATCGCCCGACCGCAGTCCTCTTGCAACCGAAACCCCCTCCCCTCCTCTTGTTCCCCCGCGTTCCACCACCGAGCGCGTATAATTCTTCGCGGCGTGCACCTATCGGCCGTGTCGTTGCATCTGCGCCCCCGGAATGTCCCTTGGGCTTTTATTGCCATCTCCTGCCCGCAAGCCCGCGGAATATTACATTTTGCTAGGTAGATAGGCGAAATTATCGATTATACGATAGCGCGTCCGCTTTTCATATAGAATAATAGCGTTCGAGTGGCCGTACGTGCACACGGCTCCGGCTGTTAGCCCCCACCCTTTTTCCACGTATTTTCGAAACCACCTTTTTCCTCGACTTTTACCCCTCCGCCCCCTCCCCGTGTCGCTTTGCGATTAATCCACGAAATTAATGTCGAGGGAAATATATAGAACGTTCGCGTTATTATAATCTTGGGCCACCCCTCCCTTTGCAGGCGACAGATTTATGAACGGAAAACCGGAGCTGGGAAAAAGTTTCGGTATTTTCTGCGGTGGTCGAATAAATTCTTGCGAGTCGTAATAAAGGATGAAAGGGTATCCCTTTTTCTTGCGAGGGGATCCTTTTCGTTGGAGACTTCCATGATATTCGGCGGAACGTATCTGGAGGAAACGGTGACGGTACGCGTGTTCTTTTATTTTTTAAATTTTTACTCAACTGGAATTATTTTTGGTCCACGCCACGACGTATGACGTCGATTAATTCGCAAAATAATTAAATCGTCCGATATGTAACTCCTATCAAGACTGACTTTTATTAAATGTCAATTAAAATCGATCGAAATAATATACACTCTTCTATAAATAGAAAAATTAAAAAAAGAATTTTCCTCGTACGTCCGCTTTACATAAAATGAATTTAAATATTATCTTTCACGAACACATCGATACGACCAAATGAGCTTATCTGCTTGTAATTTCCGCGAACGTCACACAGAAAATCGATGCGTGTTATCGGATCTCATTATCGAAATTCTGGCCACGCGATGCAGTGCCATTGTAAAACTTAACATCGAGTCCCCGACAACGCGAATATCGCGCGTTAATTGCACCTTACGATCGTCGAGACCATTGACGTTCGAAACGAGTCTTACCTCCTTGTAGAGAGGGGTAGATGTAAAACGAGGGTTCCTGCAGCCAGGAGACCACGCGTACCAAATCTTTCACGAAGCTTGGAACGACGCATCGTAACACCGCCGTGCATCCTCTTGATGCACCCCCGATCACTTCCACGTCGACTTTGTATGCCTGAGCCACCACTGCGAACAAATAAGCGGGAAGTTATTTATATTCGCCCCGGAGCCGGGACGCGAACTTATCTGCGCGAAACTTCTGTCGAAGCGACGAATACGCGCTTCGAACACCGTGACTAGGATTTAAATAAAAATGTCCAGCGAACGTTAGGGTGGTTCTGAGAAATATTACGTATTTCAGTCAGTATGGTATCTGGTCACTTTTCGAGAGTCCATCGAAACGAAGCACGGGTCGATTTTGGCTTATTGGGACACGTCGGTGTGAAAACAATTTATATATTGCGTCGTATTTAAACGAAGTTTCGTGCAAATATTTGACAAAAAGGAAGAATTAAAATTTCATCGAACAGGAAATGCAAGTATTTTCGAATATACAGGGTGGTCCACGTGACTTGTGCAGCTCCATAACTTCCAAAATATGCGTTGTACGAAAAAATTTTGCGTAACACAAAATTGCATGATTTAAAAGAGTACATTATGTAGCGCATTTATTTTTTTTTATACGTAGAGGCGTCTCGGAGATTTGAAAGTCAACTTTGTTTTTTTAAATAGAATGCTATATTTTTTGTATGAAAATGTGGAAGAATATCGAATTCTGAGTAAAAAACGTATTAACCTTTATTAGCCCAAAACCTAATGGCTAACGAGAAATTTCACTTTATTTCTTGACAATTTTCTTCGCGTAATATCAAATTGGAGACTCAACTTTATCACAGATTTCTATAGAACAATGAAAATAATCAAGGAACAAAGTGAAATTGCTGGTTAGCTATTAGGTTTAGGGCTAATAAAGGTAAATACTTTTTACTCGGAATTTGATATACAAAATATAACATTCTATTAAAAAAAAAAAAAACAAAATTGACCGTAAGGGCCTTAGACCATAGTCAGGGCCGTACGAATAACTGTTTTATCCAGTGTCGCCATTTTTAGAGGTATCGTAACAGGTAAAGGTCTTACTCGAGTTTTTGATATCTTAATTTACCTGCTTATAATATATGAAGGTAGAAAATGAGAAAAAGTATCGCAGTTACGGACACAGAAAGGCATACAGCAATACATCCTCAAGCAAGATGTTATGTAGTCAGTAGTTGGTCCCAACTCTCAAGAGTTTAGTTTACGACCTCGCTATATCGTGGCCCGTACTATACATTGCCAGATAACCAAATCAAGTGATGTTGAACTAAATGATGTGTCCTATAATACAAATTGTTGGGCTTCCCAACACATTGAAAAGAGACAAAAAAAAAATTGCCGTCATAGTGGTTTTCCCCCTTGATCTATCCATATACGGGGTGGTCCACTGTAACGCGACGTTAGTTCGAAACGTCTCGCGGTAATCGTTCGAGGAATGACTCCAATGAGCTCGCTAAGGCCCCCCGGCGCATGCAACGGTTACATTAATTCGAACATTAGACCCAGTGTCGCGATACACAGAACCGTCGGCATAATCCCACGCGGAATGACGCCTAGCGCGTGGCGGTAATTGAAACGTGTTACGCGATTCAGTGCGGAGCGTAGATGGATCGCGTCGACTCGCACGGCCAGACACACACACATACACACATACACGCAGAGGATCTCACACGTATAGACGGCCTTACGCGCGGGGTGTCACGTCGTTACTCGTCGTCGACAACCGGGTGAATCTCGACGTCGGCGTCTGGGAAGCGGCGAGGCGTGAAGCGACGCAAGCGTAACGAACGCCTCGTCCTCGACGTCTGTCGCTCGTTTTTCTCCTCTCGTTTTTTGTTTCTACCGTCGCCCGACCGCTCGAGAGGCACCGTGCTCTTCCGGAGATTTTATTTACGCGGAAATTCCAAGGGCGACGGCCAGCTGCCAGCGACGCTGCAATCTGACACACCGACGTCGCGACGCCCAAGACCGTCGTCGTGCTCCATCCAGCTGAATTTCTTGCCGTTTGTTTCGTACCCCGTCCCTCTTCACGTTCAACGTCCCTCGTCTCGTTCGACGTTTGCAGTGACGATATTTGGTAAATTTTTCAAATAATTCGAATTCCTTGAATTTCCTCCCCGAAGGGAAACCACAGCGTGGGACAAATTAGAACGGAATTTTATTTTTTATTGCTTCGTGGTAATTTGTGACAAATCCTCATGTTTTCTGGGAGATTGCAATTTTCAGAATGTTATCTATTCTCGAATTTTTTGGTATATTTTTTTTGTTTGAAACGCGCCCAAAAGAACAACTCTACGCCATTGAACCACCTTCGAATCTCCTTTTTTACGAATCCATGTAATTGACCGAAGCAATTGTAACTTACTTCTCTCATTATTTCTGATTCTATTACAAGAAATAGAAATAGAGAAGGGACGAAAGAATAGCAAAATAATGAACTAAAGAAAGAATTGTACTATAAATCTTTGACAAGATTCGTTCCTTTCACACTTTCTTGCGGAGACAATTTCCAAGCTAATGAATACACGCTTGGAATTCCACTTGATCGAAACAATTGTAACTTACCTTTCTCATTATTATTCATTTATCAACGAGTATGAAACCCTTTAGTACAAAATATGTAATTTCTAAGAAACGTGGATTATCGTAGATATTATCGCTTGTATAATTTTAACAAAATCAATTTACAATACGCTGCAAGGATAATTTTAATCTAGCGATTGTTCACTTTTATCGGTAATAACCTATAGTTGTAGATACCAAGGTTCGTATAAAATTTGAATTTAAACGTAGCAACAATAAAATTGCAAACGTCTAAACTCACTAAAATGTTGTATAAATATCTTCTTTATCACATAAGCTTCTTCTTTCATTGCGGTGTCCCGATGTTTCGATTGGTACAAAGTCTCTGATAAGTCTCCAATAAGTAGAATAAGACACAGAATTCCTGAAAGAGGCCAAGTGCCTACGCTTTACGTCAAATTTCTGCTAGTTTAACCAGAAACCGCATAATCGTATCACGCGTAACGTAAGCACGAACACTTTGCTCGCTCGTTTCCCTGAATATAATAATCCCTCGCAAACTGCAACAGATTTGTCCCTCGCGAGCTGCGCCGAAGTTATCCCCACCGCTTCTTGGAACTCCCGGAACGATCCAAAGCGTTATCCGCGTGTCGTGATCAACGTTAGAACAGATTACTAACGGATCAACGAGTAACCGTGTCCCGTTTGCTCCCACTGTTTCCTTTTCCCTTTCGTCGTATCGCACCCCTGTCCCCAATGTAAACAACAGCCAGCGGACCGTAATAATCAGAGCGATAAGTTTCGTTTCAACCACCTACGTGGCCTGCGTTGCACTCATTAGACGCAATTCAACGAATAACTATCGCGCTAAATTATCGTTGCTGGTCCCTTCCCGTAACCGACGATGCTAATTACCATTACGTTTAATCGTAGATTGAAATTTTCGAAACACGATGGATTTCGATAAAAGTTATTGACCCTTTGACTGCTAAAGGCGTATATATATGCTTTCACAAGTCTATCAATATATAAAAACGTAAATTCACGCCCTCTGCATTTTTTTCACTATAACGCCTTTTACTGTTTTACCAATTGATTCGACATGGAATTGGATACAAATTGGATATTTTAATTTATTTGCATTTATTATTTTTTTAAACGGTAAGAATGGTCTCTTAAATCTCCGGGTACTTTTTTGGTCACCAGTCGCAGCGACAGGCATGCGACCATCGCGCCATCTATGTTGATGGATTCTTTCTAGGACGCGCCGCAGTCAAAAGGTTAAGCCTGGAGTGACAAATAGGTGAAATTAGCGCCACAACGTCGTCCATTGCGATATTATACGTTGTCAACTTTGATATTTAAAGTAACACATTCAAAGCGAAAGGTGAAATCTGATTTTGAGAAGTTGTGAAAACGTAGCTAAGAGGTCCGTGACTCAAGAAACGATATATTTTGATATTAGGTAAAAAGTAACGTCGAATATTTTAATTACTCGGTAGGGGAACGAAAAGAATTTTAAAATTTGATTTTGAGAAGTTGTGAACCCGATACGACGATCCCTGGCAAAATTAAACTGTTCTAAGTTTTCAAAATCATTGCACAAGTTCTAAATTTGACGTACATCTGCCTCTATATTCAGTTTAAACGATAAAAGTCAGCTTCTGTGTTATTCGATCTGTTTCATCGTTTCGTTTGTATTTCCCCCGCAAATTTCGTGGAACGTATCGCCAATTTCGAAAAGTAAAGGGCGAAATTTTGAGTATGAAAAAGCAAGATCGACGATGCGAAACGAATTCTCCGGTTTCTCGACGAAACGTTTTTCCGATCGATGCGCCCGAAAAATGCATTTCCTTCTGAAAACGTTGAACGCGAACGGAGTTACGGGATGAAATGGGGCGAAACAGGATCTCGGGGCGGGCTTTCCTCCTTGAATTTCCCGCGGCTCGCGACGAATGTTGCGGGTACTTCCGTTCTGGTCAGCCGGGCCCCGGGATAGAAATTTCTTTCCCGTTAAACCGAAAGCAGGAAGTAAAGTTTTAATTAACGGCCACGCGTCCGGGCCAGAACTTTATAGCCGCGAGGCAGTAGTTGGCAATCCTGAAAGCGTCGACTCGACCCCGCAGCTGCCACGGATTTGCATTCAGATTGCATTTTTTCCTATTTCTTTTCCTTCCCCCCCTTTTTTTTTTAAACAGGTAATTACACCGAGGTCCGCGCGACGCTCGCCGCGTTTCGCCCGCAACTGGCGTGAATCGGAACATCCTTGGCCAGGACTTCATCCTTTCTTCACCCATTGGAACGCGTCTGACGCATTCCTTGATGGTCTTTTAATTATTTTTGTAATTATCTTTTTATTTCGAACGCTCGAACCGCGACCGTGTTCGTTCAGGTCGCTCTGTTTGCTCCATAATTCTCAAATGTGATCGAAACTGAAGTGGGCACGATTGGCAGAGCAAGATGGAAAAATTGTTAATCGATGGAATGTATAAAATTAAATCACCGATCGCTAAGGTAGTTTAAATAAATACTTAAATTAGTTCTCGTAGGTAGAAGTATGGACAAAAGTATTTGTGGAGAAAGTAAAAAAGGATATAAAGTAGATTTATTTAGTTTGACGTTATAGTGTGGATATTATGTTAAAATTCGTGTTATAATCGAGAAGTACGATTCTTTCCGTCGATACGAACAGCAAACGTGGAATGGGATTTATTTATACGCGAATTCGTTATCAACAATTGACGTTTTAATATACTTCGGCAAATGCGTCTAGCTATTATTCATTATTTCTACTTGCGCCCGGCGCTGGTAAGCATTAATGACTGGTATTATCTGCTTTTCGTCGATACTGCTGTGGTTTTGTAGTTAGTACCGGTTAAAGCGGATAGTATCACATCGCCGTCAATGTTTATTACCACTAACAAAAGTAGAATTAGTAATTAACGAGTAGATAAGTTTTCCATAAATAGTTAAATACATCGGGCTAAATTCTCTGCGGATTGGAATAATAATAAACGCGAGTCAAGTTGCGCACAATGGCACGTTCCTCCAACGGGTATTAAAAATAAAGTTTCTGAAACGTTAAGGCTCGACTCGGTGACTCTCGGAACAGTCAAAATTAAATATTTTCATGAATAAATTTAGAGAATTTCGTGCGAAATAAACTGCACTATTATTAATATTGCAGACCGTACAAAACCTATGAATTTTTTGCCTTCTCTAAATTGATGCAAAATCGTCTAGAAAATGGGGTGGTATTACGAGAGAGAATTACTTTTCTGGGAAACGAGCCCTTCAACTGTGCTAAAGGATTTATAGAAAAGTTTTAATAAAATATGGCAACGCAATCTTAGTTTATGCAGTTTTACGATAATCTCATATATACGAATGTGAAGAATAAAATTCTTTGTCGTCGAGAAAATCGACTTTGAATATTCACAGAGCACACATCCGATTGAATTTGCCTGACGCGTCTGACCATTATCACTGTTTTTACTTAGACCCATGGCCAAGCAGTATTCTAAAACCGATTTTCCAGACAACAAAGCCTCCAATGAAACAATGTTATTCTTCAATTTCCATTTGTTTTTTCACGTAGAATCACCGTATTCTTATAATTGACGAGACAAACATTGAATCCATAGCTCAACCTTAATAAAATTCCAAAATAATTTTATCTATACGTCGTAAACCATTAAAAAATTAATACGATTAATAATTGGACCGTTTATTTTGAAAGTGGTGTAAATCCATTTTCTCTTGTTTCGAGAAAATTAAAGGTTAACATATCTGTTAATTAAAAACTTTAGTCGAATTATATGAAGTCTGGCAATGTTTCTACTGTTTTATCAATATGTAATTTGGTTATATAAATTTGTTTTATGCGTATTTTACTAAACTGATGTATACTTACGGGCTGCAAATGGACTTGCACCACTTTCAAAATTAGACAATTGTAAAAATCGTTTAATTTCAATTTTGAAAAATCAAATATCACTTAAAATATATTTCATATTAATCCAATTTTGTTTACAAATAATGACACGACATAAAGTAGAAGTAGTATTTTTAATTTTAGACGCTAGTTGCATTGTTAAAATTACAAGATATTGATGGCATTTGCTTATGCTCTGCATGTGGCAGTGTTTCGAAATATGCATGATGCACCGGAGGTATATAAGGTAATAACTGCTAGATGTCTATGTAACTATGTGTCTAAGCACTAACTATGTAACGTCGAAAAATTAGTAGTTCAGGAGATATTTCAATTTAGATAATTCTAAAACACCATTACTGTTGTACTAAGACATTAGCGTTTATTTACAGGAATGGTTCAACGGTAGGTGCGGTAGTAATGATGCCTTAAGAATTTAAATAATTTAAATTGAAATATCTCCTGAACTACTAATTTTTCGACGTTACATAGTTAGTACTTTTTTATAACGATTGTCCAGCTGAATCGATTGATGTATTAAAAAATACCTCATTCCATTTAAAAAAACAAAGTTGATCTTTATATGACCTTTACGCGTCCACTCACGAAAAAACTAATAACACTGGCTGTACTGCAAATTCACTTTTCTGAAAACGGTATGCTTCCACTAAATGCCCTGAACATTCCGTATGAATTCTCGATACTCCTATGTGACTTTACAATCTTATTTCAAAACCTTAAGCCTAACGTGTGCAATTCTGTTTGTCAACGATGTACATTGGAGGCGTTCGAATACTTTCATGAGCTACCGTATATTATTTTCTATTCCCCCAGAGTAATATACGATTCATCATGCATAAGGTGTTTATTTCAGCGGAATTTCGCGACGATCGTCGATAGTAAAGTGCTGTTTTCTTACCTGCTCTGACCTGTACGTCGCGACTGAGGACCCTGCCCACGGAATTGCTCGCCAAGCATCTGTAGGCCGCGCTGTGCACATCCTGCCGGAACGCGGCCGCCGGAAACGGCAAGAGGACCAACGTGCCGTTTCTGAGCACCCTCCGCACGCCCGGTACGTCGTTCACCGGATGTCCATCCGCGGTCGACCAATCGATGTTGGGCGGCGGGCTTCCTGTCGCGGTGCAGTCCAGCCAGGCGCCGCTCGAATTTGAAAATTCCATCCTCGACGGCGGTTCCATGACGAAACTCGGACCGCGTAAATGCGCGTCGAAACCGTGACCGCTCGCGGACGTCACTGCTGCGGCTGCACCTGCGAACAAAACGTTGTAAAATTCGCATAAATCCATCGGGAGGATCGCAGGAGAGAGAAAAAAAAAAAGAAAGAAAGAATTCATTCACGCGCGGCGAATCGTCGTTCAGCGGACTGCGAGAGTTTAATTGCGACGCGAATCCGCGCGTTCCCCGATTTTCACCCCCCCCGGCGTTTCTCGTCGACGGTAACTTTTATCGTGCGCCTTTATCGCCGTTCGAAAATATTTACCGCAAAAAAATATTTAACGCGCGCTGATCCCCGTGGAGAACGCTTCGACGTGTAACAGTTTCCGCGAGATCGGGTTCGAGTTCCACGGGCGGAGCAATTTCGCAACATCGAAACGATCGAAGGCCGTATTTTCCGACGATGGATCGAATAGAAAAAGACTTTTCAAATAGTTTTAAATATTTTCTGTACGTGCACGCTTTTCGAACGAACGGTTAATATTATTTCGAACAATTGTCAACTGTTCTGCGTTGCGCATAGTCGAGAGAAAAGAACTTTTTTAATTAGTTTTAAATATTTTCTGTATGTGCACGCTTTTCGAACGAGCGGTTAATATTATTTCGAACAATTGTCAACTGTTCTTTGTTATGCGCAGTCGATAGAAAAGAACTTTCGAAACAGTTCTAAACGTTTTCTGTACGCGCACGATTTTCGAGCGATTATATAGGGGGTTGATATTATTTCGAACAATTATCAACGATCGCTGTATTATGCATCGCCGATAGAAATTGCTTGAATTTATTATTTATCGAAGAATAAGTTTGGCACAAAAGAACCGAAGAGAGAATTGTATGAGAATTTGATGTATAACATCGTTTTAAAGAGCAGGTGGCCGGGGATGAAGGAGATCGGTGAACAATTAAGCATCACGTGGTTAACCTTAATACTGCTTTATTTCGGGCTGCGACACGGGAGACGACCAAACTGCTTCCGCTACTACGCTAGTCATACACTATAAAAGTACCATAGTCAAGAATCGAGCGTACCATTTGGATCATACACCGAACGAAGTTACTAAATGCTGCCCGAATTCGTCCACGAATCGTTTTTAACGACGTTCGGGGAATTATTACAACGAACCTTCTCGATTCCGGGGATACTTGGAAAAACATGGCGGAAGTTCGGAAGAAATGAACGTTCGCGCGCGAGTCGTCGATTTAACCGCGGCAAATTGGTTCGCCGAGTTTCAGAATTGATTAAACGCTTCGGTTATCGCGATCGTTCGAACGAACGTCGACCGTACGTCGGGCAAGTTATCCTACTCGAAGTGTATCAGACACGCGGTACTTCGACATAATGCTTTGATCATGGGTGCGAAAACACGAGTCAGCAAGTACTACGTAGGGGGGGCGGGGAGGGGCTCTTGCGTCGTTAGAACCAGTGGCTTCGAGCCACTTCAGGTTAATAACTCCGGGCCAGGCCACTCCCGTCGAGAGTGTAGTTTAATTGTCGCCGGTATTCGCGACGAAAGAAACAAAAACGAGCCCGGGAAGTTTGATTCGAGGATCGAGCATCTCTATCGTACGCTAATTCGACAATTCAAAGATCGATGGGTCCGTTTTTGTCAATACGGATCGGTGATTCTTAATTTGTTGGGCTCTGCAAATAGATTATTGAGGATTTACGAATTTGTGCAGTTTTTAATATTCATTTTTTTGGATTAAATCTTGCAATTCGATGTTCCGAATCCACCGATATCTTGTACGGGGAAATTATTTATGTATTCGATAAACGGGAAGCCCTATTAGTGTAGAAAAATAGTAGAACAAGCTAGTCGAGATCGTTATAAGGTTTCTAGAATTCTTGAGAAAAATAAATTTTGCAAACACCTGAAAACGCAACCCTTTTCTGTGAAATAAAATTTTGTTCGTCAGAATTTTGTTCCTCTCTTCGAAATAATTATTTTAAAATGTACGTGTATTAATGTTTAATCTATGAGATCTTTTGTTTTAATTTCGAGGTGTATTCATACGCGTGCAGAGGTTATAGGAACTATATAATTACACTGGAGTAAAACGTACGCCGTCTTCTAGCCTCCGCAATTGGTACGATGATATTAATATCCCCGTAAATTTTTTAATCATACAATGCCAGAGCATTCTATTTTGACGAATATCGAGATTTTACTGCGACTGCGTGAAACTCCCCGAGGTCGTGTATTAATTAAAAATTTATTTATCTTAAATTGAATTTCCTGACTCTGCGATGGACGTGGCACGCGCATGCGCGAATCAGACTCTTCTGCGAAAGGATAATGTTTAAAGATAGCCATTTTTTTATATTCGTAATGTTCATACAACTTACATTTCTACACCGTAAGGAAACAATTGTTGTTTAACGCATACTCGATGGGAAAGTTATTACCACATTGGGGATGTTTGCGTCAATAAAATATGTAAGTGACATATGTCAAATGTGTATCGATAATACGCCAAAATATACAGGAATATGCAAAATTATAAACATACATGACACACGCAGTATATTTCGACATGTGTTTTTATAAAAGGTATGCAAACATAGAGGGTGTTCGGCCACCCCCGTGAAAAGTTTTAATGGGGGATTCTAGAGGCCACAATAAAACGAAAAACAAGAATACCAATTTACTGATGGAGGCTTCGTTAAAAAGTTCTTAACAATTAAATTCAAAAATTTCAAATTGTCTGGAAAAATTATTTTCGGTTGCCGGGGTTAATTTCAATCATTTTTGGTGAATGCACATACCTCCGAAATCCTATCCATGTTCGAGAAAAAAAATCGGGTACGTACTGAAATTTTTCGGCGAACAAAAAAGTTTTCAAATCGTTCTAAAAAAATTATTTTCTGCTGCGGGGGTCAGTTACAATCATTTTTGGTGAACAGACATACCCCCGAAATTTTGCGCATTTTCGGGGAAAAAATTGAATACGGGCGGAACTTTAAACGTTAATAACTTTTTAACGAAGCTTCCATCAACAAATTGGTATTCTTGATTTTCGTCATATTTTGGCTTCTAGAATCCCCCATTAAAATTTTTTCTAGGGTTTACCGAACACCCTGTATATGCAAAATAAAAAATATATTTTTAAGGACCTCTACCGATGAAACAAATTTCTATTTAGGTTTCACGCTTTTGTCTATTTCCCAGAAACATATGCGTTTGCATAAACATCCACAGTCTAGTTATTACAAACTCGACATAAATTTCAAGGCACACCGTGCATAATTAACGTGCTTTAAATATCCGGACTATTTAAAATTCTTTTCCCTATTTCGCAAAGTATTTGTACTGGTACATCCAATAAAGCTTCACTTTGCTAATATCTATATTATTTCTCCCCTTAGTAACTTCGATACGTAACAAAAGAATAATTTATTACAATTTTATTAGGTCAATGAGGAAAATGAGGACCTCGATAAAAAAAGTAAACATTTCCTAAACCGTTATTATATTTCAAATTTGTTTGTCACCAGTCAAAAGAGCATAAAATTCCTTATAAATTTATAATATTTAAGCTTTTATAAAAGTTTTGCAAACATGTGTATAAAAAATATAGTGTTCCATATCAGGGCAACCGATCCTAACAAATTTTGCTCGGTCTCGTTTTCCGACGAGTACCAAGAATGGTTGTCGAGGGACTTTCGAGGGAAAAATTGGTACGTCCATCGAAGGAAAGATTAATTCTCGAACGGTTACCAGGAGGCGGGCTTAAAAAGATGGGAGAATGGCGTTGATTTACGAACCGAAACGGGAGAGGGCAGATTATTGCATATCTCTGCCCTCGTCCATAAGTGAAGAGCGGTTCAGTGAAACGTGGAACTCATAACGACGTCCAAGGGACGGGACTCGTAACTCGTTTATAACGACGTTCGGGGAGAGAAATTTGCGTCGCGACCGAATTTCGTAATACCGTCGGCTAGTATGCGCGCCGCATACAAAACACAAAGTATGCAAATCCCCGCCGCGGTCGAATTGAAATCCCCGTAGTGTCCAGCAATTACAGAGCGTCACGCCGACTCGCTTCCGGAATTGTCTCGAGCACTTAATTACTAATTCCAGCCAAGTATTTTGGTAGCCGGGTTCACGTTGAATTTCACGCATGGCTCCTTACTCGGCCCCCATATTCGTTCCATGCACGCCCCTGTAATCAAGGGTTGTCTTCCGTCCACGGAACCCCGAAAGAACTCTTTCCGAATTCTTTCACTAGGATCGGTAATAATTTTATTCCGAACCTCGCGTGTCTTCATTAAAAATACGTAACGTTGCTAAATATTAAGAAATTTCTTAAATTCTATCGACACGATTCATATTTCTCTTCGACATTTTTATTCGTAATTCCAGACAAGTATTTTGGTAGTTCGCGTAGAATTTCGCGCGGGGCTCCTTAAAGATCTGGATTTTATCGTTGTACTTTTTAAAATCTTTTCTTCTATTTCACAAAGTACTTATACCAGTACATCCAATCAAGTTTCACTTTGTTAATATCTATATTATTTCTCCTCTTGCTTAGCAAATACGTAACAAAAACGATTTACTTTTCGATCTGAGAATAGTAGGAGGACAGAAAAGGAAAGGAGGGGGCGCGTTTCGTCCGGGCCTGCTAGTGGACTCATCAGTAGGCCCTGACTTAGACGACTGGGAAATTGGGAAGTCGTTCGAGGAATGTATATACAGGGTGTTCGGCCACCTCTAGCAAAAATTTTAATGAGCGATAGTAGAGGCCAAAATAAGACGAAAATCAAGAATACTAATTTGTTGGTGGAAGCTTCGTTAAAAAGTTATTAACGTTTAAAGTGCCGCTCTTACTGAATTTTACTGTAATTGAACCCTACAACCGAGAATAATTTTTCCACAACGATTTGCAATTTTTTAATTTTCTCGAATAATTTCACACCTTCTCTATTTTTTTTCTCGAAAGTGGGCAGGATTTCGTGGGTATGTCTAATGACAAAAACTGATTGTAATTGACCCCCGCAACCGAAAATAATTTTTCCACAACGATTTGCAATTTTTTTTCTCCGTTGAAAAATTTAGGCACCTAATTGGATTTTCAGTAAGGAATTTTTTTCTCGAAAGTGCGTACGATTTCGGAGGTATGTGTAATGATAAAAAATGATTGTAATTGATCCCCGCAACCGAAAATAATTTTTTTAAAACGATTTGAAAAATTTTTTTTCGCCGAAAAATTTCAGCACCTACTCGATTTTTTTTCTCGAAAGTAGATAGAATTTCGGAGGTATGTGTACTCACCAAAAATGATTGTAGTTGACCCCCGCAACCGAAAATAATTTTTCCAGAACGATTTGAAATTTTTGAATTTAATTGTTAATAACTTTTTAACGAAGCTTCCATCAACAAATTAGTATTCTTGATTTTCGTCTTATTTTGGCCTCAACTATCGCTCATTAAAATTTTTGCTAGTGGTGGCCGAACACCCTGTATAGCAACCGAGAAGTCGGTCGAGGGCTTGTGAGAGCGCGATCCCTCTGGTGGCGAGCATGGGAGGCGACGCAACAAGCTGCATCTATTACAACGAATCACTATCTTTAAAAATTGTTCTTTTTCGATACAGATAGGCAAAATTGACAACCAATAAAATCAATGTAAAAAGATTTATTCGTGACGTTTGGTTCGTCGAATTAAATTTTTATTTGCTCGCCACGAAGTACAGATAGGGTCAGTCATTCCTACTTTGGAACATCGCAATATTAAATTTACACAATAGTAAATATTAAGAAATATCTTAAATTCGATCGACACGATTAATATTTATCAATTAGGTTACGTTTTTTAAATTGGTCGTGAAACGCGAACTTTCGTCGCCCCGAGACGCGATCCGCAGATTAAAGCGCGGGTTAATGAGCGAAGTTGATGCACAGACAGCGAGTAAAATACGCGCTTAATTGGGCGGAAGTGCCGTGAAACGGACACACGTTGGTCGAGGAAATGATGGAGCTAAGAACGTTTCGAGAAAAACGAACGGTGCTTTGTCGAGACGGTCTAAAGGGACTGTGAACAAACTGGAAACACTTGGAGAACTCGTGGCAAAGGGCACGAAACTTCTTCTCGTTTGGCTTTATGGAACGCGAAGGATCCTATCGAGTGGAAAGGATTTACATTATAACAGGCCAATGGGGCGTCGTAAACGCGGACGATACGCGACGATTACTACCACGAACTTTAGAAATGGACTCTCGCGGTGGGCTACTTTTTATCGTTTCCAGCACGCAAAAATGTAATACACCTGCGAACATACGTTTCTTTCATTCGCGTATACTTTGTTTTGTCGTACGACGTTACGAAGCCTAAACTGGAGATTTTGTTTCTAATATCGCGTCGAAGGATCTTTGATATTACTGTGTCAGATACCATTAAATTCGTATTTGTTGTATTCTTAATTGCAGGTAATGCACCTGTAAACATACGTTTCCTTCATTCGTTCATATCGTTCTCTCTAGTACGAATTTTAACCTGAAAATTTTGTTTGTAATATTATGATCTTTGATACTTTTTTTTTTATTTATTTATTTATAGTCGCATCAACCGCCCATGGCTTATTAGCGACTCAATAAAAGTTTACAGCTTGTTATACAGTTTGGACTCTTCGAGGTACTTCAGCAAGTTTTGGATAGATTCGTCATCCTTCGGGTTGTCCTTTAGGGATGGTTTAATGTTGAATCGCAGTCTGTCTTCTTTGTTGAGGAGGTATTGGTGGGTCAGTTTGGTATGGCCTATTATGATTCGAGAAATTTTCACTTGATCCAATCTGGATAGGGACCAGGTTATGGATTTTTGGAAGAAGTTAGATTTGATTGATTTGATACGGGGTTTGACTGTAGAATTCCATTCTTCGTTCCAGCTGTCTTTTATTTCATCCTTTAGGATGGAGAGCGTGGTTTCCACGGATAGACTGGAGTCGTAGTGGCCAGGGGCTATTGTGTTAGCTATTTCTTTGGCTGCTTGGTCCACTTTTTCGTTTCCCATTATACCAATGTGAGAGGGGATCCATATTATTGTTATAAAGTTGTTCATCTTTGATATCACTGTGTTATATACCACTAAATTCACATTTTTGGTAATTCGTATGCAATTTAAAATAAATAAATTTGTCTTTGAAATAATCTTCCAAATCAAAGAATGAAAGAATAATTTTAATTTCGTCAGACTGTTCGTTTGGAAATAAAAAATACTTTCACGCTACTATCGCCTCATGAAATTAGTAAAGATTCATAAAATAGCGTATTAATAACTCGTAAACCATACTTTTACATCGTTTCGCTTATACGGAACGTATTATTGAATATTGGATTTTTAATAATAGCAGAACTTTTCATTTTGGCGCGTTGTTCTCTGTAATAAATTCCGTCTCGTTTCTCGTTAATCGTTTTGTTCCGTATCGATAGGAAACCCCCGATTGTTTTCGGGTTCGTATCAGTGGGGATTCCTCTCGAGAGGGTCTAAAAACATTTCTGCAACCAGACGATCCGTCTCCGCAGACTACCGTCTCAGGCATTTGTTCACCGACGCGGAAAATCGAACGAGAGTTGGACAGATGACAGGAATTCCCCGCAACACAGGGAATCGGGGATTTTCTCGGAACTCGAGACCACCGAAAACGACGCGACTCGGCGACGGTATAGTGGCAAATAGCGAAAAGAACTATCGCCGGACGGAACGTTAAGGGATAAACAAAAGGAAGTTCCGCAAATGAAAAAGAAAAGACAGACCACGAAAACAGAGGCAAACTTTTATTCGAACAACGGGCAACGAATAAAACGAACATTCACTCTATCGAATAGTTAAAGTTAAAAAATATTTCGTACTACGATCGATGTATTAATTTTTGTTCGATGAGTAAACAGTCGTCCACCTTTTTCATTTGTTATTCGTTATACTTACTATTTTCTATTGGTATCGTGACAAGTACAAGCACAGAGAGTTGTTATACGATGTCTGAAGACGAAGTACAGCCAAAGTTGCTATTAACACTATCCTCAAACCCCGCAAGTAGTATCGAAACTCGATCGACCAATATTTGTCGAACGGTTCGTGGATAACAAAATGGATCCCAGTTTCAGGATCTTGGCTACGAGAGGTGTACATTAGTTTAAAATTGAAACTTGTAGAATATCGATCAGCTGCGAAACCTCGGGAAATTAAGAGAGGCGAGAATCGTAAAACGTTTCTAGTATGCTCGAGGAGTTTGGAGCAAGTTAAACAATGCTCGAGATCAACTTTTGGGCCGAGGTATTTGCGTATCCATTATTCCGTGAATTATGAAAATTTTGATACTTTCATTTCCGTTTATAACGTTTAGAAATGAGGTTTTCGAAGTGCGCGGTTCCTTTTGTGATCGTTTGATAACCGTTTCCGAGCTATCCTAGATCCGCTACTGTCAGTCGTCTATAGTACCACTCCATTTTCCGCGAACTATGCCACTTATCACATTTTATTGATGTTTTTTGTATACGCTGCACCGCTATTGTTCAAGCAAATACAATAGAACACCCATTACCATATGGGAATTTTCGGATAACGGACCACTCGCATACCTGAAATTGATCATTTCACATTTTTTTACGAGATAACATGCAACATAGTGACTTAATTTGGTTGTTTACAAATACAAAAGGAAAAAAGAGGTTTCGAGACTTCAAGGCAGGCGAAATGGAAAGCAAATTTTATTCACGAACGACGAATAAAAATTTGATTCTCAAATTGTGTTTCGCTTGCGTTTCGTTTACAAATTCATTTGTAAACTGTACTTCGTTAATATATTCATTCGCTATTCCTAATTAAAATTGTATTGCCCCCGTGAAGTGAGTCAAATTACATACTGATATTAAACACCAAGTATAATATTAAGAAAGCTACGTGTCCCTAAGCTAGTCATTTTTAACACATCAAATTGATTATTTTTGTTATTTTTTATTAAATATGCTGGACTCTGTTGAGGAGTCAAATTACATACTGAAACCATAAAATAAGTATAATATTAAGAAAGCTACGTATCCCCAAGCTAGTCATTTTTAACATATAAAATGGAAACTTGAATGCTCACAGTAGCTTCTATTTTTCTTAAATTTGTATTCGTTATTTGTGACTAAAATTTGTTAGACTCTATCAAGGAGTCAAATTACTTACTGAAACCATAAAATAAGTATAATATTAAGAAAGCTACGTATCCCCAAGCTAGTCATTTTTAACATATAAAATGGAGACTTGAATGCTCACAGTAGCTTCTATTTTTCTTAAATTTTTATTCGTTATTCGTGACTAAAATTTGCCAGACTCTGTTGAGGAGTCAAATTACATACTGAAACCATAAAATAAGTATAATATGAAGAAAGCTACGTATCTCCAAGCTAGTCCTTTTTAACATATAAAATGGAGACTTGAATGCTCACAGTAGCTTCTATATTTCTTAAATTTTTATTCGTTATTTGTGACTAAAATTTGTTAGACTCTATCAAGGAGTCAAATTACTTACTGAAACCATAAAATAAGTATGGTGTTAAGAAAGCTACGTATCTCTAAGCTAGTCATTTTTAACATATAAAATTGAGAATTGAATTCTCATTATAGCTTCTATTTTTCTTAAATTTGTTTTCGTTATTCGTGACTAAAATTTGCCAGACTCTGTTGAGGAGTCAAATTACATACTGAAACCATAAAATAAGTATAATATTAAGAAAGATACGTATCTCTAAGCTAGTCATTTTTAACATATAAAATTGAGAATTGAATTCTCACAATAGCTTCTATTTTTCTTAAATTTGTTTTCGTTATTCGTGACTAAATTTGCTAGATTCTGTTGACGAGTCAAACCTATCGACGCCATGCTACAAGTATGATATTAAGAAAGCTCTATACCCCTAAACCAGTCATCCTTAACGTATAAAACTGGACACTGGACGACTATGTTTCTGTTTCTGTTGAGTTTGTTCAGGGGACCAAAGTTGACTTTCTTTGATCCGACTGTGAGTGAATAGAGAGACTAGAGACAGGGCAGAGAGAGAGGGAGAGAGACGAGTAGGCGAGGAGAGAGAAAGGGGAAGAGCCCTCGACGGGTAATAGCTCCCAATTACCATAACGCTTGGCTAAGCCGACTAATCGGTTCCGCTTATGCCGACCGGCAAATTATTATTAATCACATTGCACGTGGATTACCGTTTATGCGCATCCATAGATGTGGCATTTGCACTCTGCTACGCGTCGCGCATCCATGGCTGTGTGTACCATGTATTCTCGAATTGGCCTTTGATCTCATGGTTACTCGCGCTTTGGTACAGCCGGATCCTCGTGAAGTACTAAAAGCTTCTCTCCGGACTACTTCAGATCCTAATCGACTACAAGATGTAGACAGAATGGATAACAGCAGCGCATTATGTCAGAGCTAACGCGTCGACTGCGAATTGTCCACGTTCCCTCGAACCGTACCGCGAAAAATAGAAATATTCGACATCGTTCGATCAAGTAAAAATTTAACAAAGGCCATTTTTCCCCGAATTCTGATAATCACCGTAATTTTCTTACTCGTGAATATGTTCATTCTTTATCCCAACGCCCATCGAGTCGAATTTACCCCACGCAATCACTAAATTGATTTATTTCACCTTCGAAGTAGTGTCCATCCGTTTCGAGGTTCCATCGCGAAATAAATAAAATTCTTCTCTCTCTCCGCGATAGCGTTATCAACCACGCGAAGGAGGTTGGAAAGCGTACCTGGTCGCGTACGTTCGAACGATAAAACGGACGATATAGTTAGGAGAGATTAAAAGATTTATATTCGCCGATTTCGCTTGTTACCAGCACGGTTCGTGAGATTAATTTTTCGCCCGGTGAATCATGGTCCCGGGTTCCGGGTGCCCGGCGGACGTCGTGAAAAATTGACGAAAATGGTTGAATCATATTCAGAACAAGTTTCCTTCCGTGAAAAATTGGGTTGCTTCCAGGATCGAACGCTTTTGTGCTCGCGACGTCGGAGTCAGTTTCCAGGGGCCGGCACAGGAGGGTCCGGCTCACCTTCG
Organism: Colletes gigas; assembly: GCF_013123115.1. Lineage (NCBI taxonomy): Eukaryota > Metazoa > Arthropoda > Insecta > Hymenoptera > Colletidae > Colletes > Colletes gigas. The sequence continues at coordinate 5,999,716 of NW_025106647.1, read as the reverse complement.
CCGGAGTACGGAATCAATAGGCGGAACAAACTATGTAGGTGGGCAGAGGTCGCTGGTAAGATTGAATTTGCAGGCTCTGCCGCCCTCGTAGGCGACGTAGGACCGGATCGAGGCGAGAGAAAAGGGTTGGACGACGAACCCAAAACGGATAAGAGCCCTACGGTTCCGCGTAGGTGTGTTCCCTTTTCGCGCCTTTCGTCCAAAGGCAACCGTGTTTCCTCCAACGATCGTGGCAGTAGTTATTTGATTGGACCATCTTCATTGTCCTTTCGACTTCGAGGTTCCATAATATTCCAACGTTCGAGCGAATATTAAGAGGCTCATCTCCCAAATTCTTATTTTCACAGTCATGAAACTTTGGCATTTAATTTTTGAATAGAAAATAAAAAACGAAATCGATCTTCTGACTGGCTGGCCCCCCCTAAACTGTAAACAGTATCACCGAATCGTACATTCGAGTCTGAGCGTGCATGAAATAATTTAAATGCGAGTTATTTGCGCACTGTTTTGACGAGTATTTTAATTATATAAACAGATCCCTGTAATATCTTTTTGCGTTGGAATGGTTATGCAAATTAAGAGCATATAAAGGACAGGATCATCGATATTTACAAATTATCGTATCATTGAGGGTTTTGATGCATCAACGTTAGAATTACCAACAATCATGGAGTATTTATTGGTAACAAATAAACCACGGTAAATTTGCAAAAATCCTGTCGAGTAAATTTGTATCAATTTTTATTAGAAATTCTTATGTAACGATTAACTAGTTGGACGAGTGTCTGTGTATTTAAAAATTGTTTTCGGACAGCACGTTGCAACAGTTGACGTAACAGTCAATAAATCGTAATTAAACAAATTGGAGGGAAATAAAATAAAATCAATTGCCTGATATACACCTGTATAGCTAACAAACTTTGCTGGAATTGTCTTAAAGGAACTCTTTAATTAAATTAAATTCTAATCCAATCCAATAAGATTTTAATCTGAATTTAATATTTGCCCGTTGAAATTTTTACGCGTTAATAAAACGCCAAGAAGGATTTGTTTATCCCTCGGCAATGTGTACTCCTCGCTAAAGCAATTTAATCGAGGAACGATCGTTGTCGGAACACTTTGCACTTTCCAATCTAAAGCACGATCTCGCGTAACGTGCTTAGCAGCGACAGAAAGGCGACGTTAATGCATGTCCTATCATCATCTTCCAGCGCTATACTTGGATAAGTTACACGATAAATTCGGTGTATCTTGTCGCTTACAGCCACCGGGGCGAATTCATCGGCGTATTTTAGAGGACACTCGAGTCATCTGAAATATTTACCTCATCCAAGTGGGTGGGTCTTGACTCGAGCTTCTCTATCTATCTCTCTCTCTCTTGCGAGAGAGCACCGAGTTTAAATTTTAAGGTGACCTGCTCTGGGTTACGCGACGACGCCGTGTTCCTGTAGGGAAAAGCCTGGGAGGTCGTTTGAGGTCGATACAGGTTCTTCGTCTTCCGGTTGGATAGTTTCGACGAAGTCGAGCGTCGCTCTGTTGCAACTTTCAGTCGGACAGGTGGATCCAATTTACCGCCACGCATTCGTGGCTCATATCTCAAACCCTGGTGCGCTTTAAAATACACGGTGTCCCGGAGAAACGTGGCGCCACCGGCTGGGGAACGATTCTTCGCGCACAGGTAAATCGAGAACGTCGAATGGCTTTCACTTTTCGGGGGGAGAAAATAAATTTCACGAGCTCGTCAGGAAACACTTCAATTTTGGGTACTTGGATGTATACTTGCAAATATGTATTATAAACCGCCAGCTGCAATTATCGTTGCTACGAGATTGCAAATTAAAAATGTGCTTGTACGTTTAAACAATTTCAGATCGAATTTCATACAGCCCCGCGTATTTATACATTCGATGTAAAATTATTTTAATTAATATTTAAAGATTGGACGTCAACTTTAAATTAAATAATTCAGTTTCATAAATTCATATCAACCCTCTGATTTGGAAACTTTTTCCGTCTTATTTCCTTTCTCACACGGGCAATACAAAGTTTCAGCAAAACGTTCGATCTTTTTATTTCATCGTACAAATGGTCAATTAACGCCGTAACACCGTATCGATTTCGACTTTTCTATTGTATCAATATTAACGACACGCTCAATTATTCCTTGAATATTTTCACTTTGTTCTTGCACTTTTAAATACATCTGCGCGAGCTAAATGAAATAGGAGTCGAGAACGAGCGAGAAAAATAATTATTCTAGACCGAATCTTAGAAACAAAAATAATAGAATCGTACAGAAATTTGAGTTACTGAAAGAATTTTCAGACAGGATTCCCGGCGTTGCGGGGGAAAATTCACGAGACAAATGAACGTCGTGGAAAAGGCGTCGTTTCGCGACAGCGTGGCGGCGAAGAAACGAGGAGAAGAGGCCACGAACGACCGATTTCAGGAGCCAATGTCACGCCAACCTGAACGGGAGTAAGTCAGGGCCAACGAGTTACGAAAGTTGTTTAGATCCCTTTGGAACGCTACGGGGGGGAAAAAGTACGATCGTACGGGGACACGAGCAATTTCGCAGCGTGCGGGGGTCGTCGTGAAAAGTTCCCGCGGACAGGCAACAAGTTGGGAAAAGTTTTGTTATGACCCTGGCGGCGTCGTCGTCGGGAACGTTTCGAAAACTGCCGAACGACTAATCTTACGGGTACTGGAAGGTCGATATGAAACTACGCGAAAACCGTCGAAAAGTTTCACGAGCGTCGGGAACATCGTCCCGGAGTTCATCGGATAAGAGAATTGGCCCGACGCTTCGACGATCTACGATCGCCCCGATTATACCGCGTGACTTCTTAATGCTCGAGATTACGTCTCGAGCCGATAAAGGAAAGCTATGGATCCACGGATTTAATCTCGCGCCTCTACCGGAAGACAATACGATCTGCTATCTGCATACGGTGCTACCTATAATCGATCGACGTACAGTAGCTCGCGAAAGCATTCGAACGCTTCTACATCGTTAACAAACAAAATACACACGTTTAGGTTCAAGTTTCTAAAATAAGATCGTAAGTAAGGGCACGTAGGAGTCTCGGAGTCTGACAAAAGTATTCGAACGCGTAGACAAGAAGCGTGTTTCTAACGAATGGAATGTAAGCATTACGACGTTGTGTGGTTCATACAGATTTCGCAGAGTATAATCTTTCGTAATTATTCCAATCACGAGCACGAAAAAGTCGGAAACCAGTAAACGTGAACGTGAATTAACATTGAGGTTGCATAATGAAAATAAATCTTATTTTGAAATTGCCAAATTCTTAAGTCGAAGTAACAATTCGTATTTATGCAGCCTAGAAGCTATTTTGTCGATCATCTATTGTGTTTTCGAAATTAAAAAATATTTAGTACACACCATAGCTCGATTCAAGTTTCGTTTACGATAGCACAAATTTAATTTAGGAAATACGTGAATAAAATTTTAATTCTAGGTATTTACACATTTTAGTGAGAAAAAGAATAGTTGTTTATTTTTAGATGTCGAATTAAAAAAATTGCATTTGGCGTTGCCAGATGTTCATACCAACTTGGACTCTCTTCAGAATTTCGAGCAACGAATAACACAAAATTTTTCATCTGCCACGACGGTGTTTCTCGAATCGTTCGAATAAAATTACGAATAAAAAAAAAACGAAAGAGAAACGATAGAATATAAATATCATTCGTACGATACTACGACGAATGGACGTGTCTCAGCAACGATGCAACTTTTACTCCGAGCAATTTCAAACGCGATCGAAGACTTATCTCTCTGCGATTTGTACCGCGTTGCTCAGTTCTCCACGGTCGAAACGAGCACGTAGGTAAACGTGAAATCACCATTCCGCGGCTAGGTGTACGCACCTCCTTGATGACGTCGAGTTCTCTGTCGGTTGTTTCAATTTCCCCCGAACAGAGAGGAGAACGAAACGCGGAAGAAGGACGGGTCCAGGGGTGTTTGTTAGAAATATGAGAAAAACTTTCCACCCCGACTGTTCCCACCCCCGCTGTATCTCCGCCGTTAAGACGAACCCCCAACCTCTTTCCTATCCTCTTTGTATCTGTCTCTCTCGCCCTCTCCTCCTTTTTACCTCGTTTTCCCGGGGCGGGCGCTCTTTCAGTTACTTTTTCTCTCCCCTTTCAGTTTTCTTTCCTGTCTTCTAGTACGCGCAGATTTCGCAGCGTACCACGAGTGCTCCGTACCGTAACCTTTTCGTCATTTTAAAACGCTCTGAAAGCCCCGTGCAGAGTTTTCGGGACAAAAAGCTGCTTTTCTTCCGGCTACGTTAGTTTTATCGTGCTCTGTTCACCTGCCGACTTCCTTTCCCCCTTTCTCCACCTCCCCCACCCCTCTGCTTCTTCCCTCTCTGCGAGTTCCCCGCCCCTCGCCCACCCCACCTCCGCCCCCTCGTCCACCCACGCCGCAGCCGAAGCAGTTTCTCGACTCTCTCGTACCACCGGGCCCTTTCATGCAACATCGCCGGGCTTCGAGTTGATACTTCCGATAAAAGAATCTTCTCGAGTGAAAAAGTTCCTACGGAAATCTTGATGACCTGCGCCAACGGGCGAAGTTCCCTTTCAATTCGACGTGGTCAAGGGACGCGTGCCTGGTCCGGCTACGAAGTAAGTTTGCGAAGCGAATTAACTACTGACGTAGTTACTACCGACGCAGAACTTCGCTAACGACGCTGGTACGGTGTATCGTTTCATATTTCTCGCTGGTAAAGGGATATTTACATCCCTTTGTGAACTTTGCTCGATAAAGACGCGGAATAAAATGGGCGAACGAACAATGCAGCCGAGGAAGTTAACTGGACGTCAAATTAGTCGAAACGGAGTAACTGGCGGAAGTTATGACACTCATATATCTCTTACCGCGGGGAACGAGTGTCGTTAGTAGACTCGGGATGTTGAAAAATATGTTAGCACGAAAATATACAAAATTAACATCACATTTTGCGATTACTATGACTAAACTGCAGATCTTTGTGAAAATTTTTATTAATGGGATTATTGAAATGGGAGCATTGTAGGGGAGTTGTCTTACAAATAGTTAAAGATACGAATCATTATATTTAGGGGTACCACTCGTATTTTACTTTAATTATTTCTTATATTTTGCGATTATTATAAGCAGACTGTGGATCTTTATGCAAATTTTTATTAATAGAATTATTGAAATGGGAACTTTGTAGGGGGTTGTCTCAGTTATATTTAAAGGATGATACGAATCATTATATTTAGGGGTCGATACCACTCGTGTCTTACTTCAAGTATTTCTTATATTTTGTAAATATATTATAAAATATATTAAAATATTTTAATGCGTATTTTTCTTTTGTACCCAGGACAAATTCTTCTGTTTTTTAATTGTCATTCGTTTAACATTCGTTTGCAACGTAAATGTTGAAACGGTGAATGTTACGTAAAAGGAAATTGGATGAAACGTGAATATTTTCTTTTCTTTAAGAAATTTACAGTCGTGTAAAATTTGTAATTACCTTATTCTCAATGATTTATACGTTTTTAAGTTGAAAAATAATTTTCATAGCCGTACGATGACTTTAAAACTACAACCTGGTGACCGCGTCTGACTATGTCTCGTTATTTCTACTTGCGGTTGGTGTTCGTAGGCCTTGATGTTACTACTTGCTAGGATATTTATTTTAAACGATATTCACTGATCAGAGGACGGTAAAATAAATGGAGAACCAATGTTTAAGAACCGAGACACACTCTTTTTCTTTTTCGATCACTTGAATCGTGTATGCGGTTTCAGGAATGTATTATAAATATTAATTTAAGAAATTTACAGCCGTGCAAAATTTGTAATTATTTAATTCTCAATGATTTATACGTTTTTAAGTTGAAATATAATTTTCGTAGCCGTACGATGACTTTAAAACTACAACCTGATGACCTCGTCTGACTATGTCTCGTTATTTCTACTTGCGTTTGGTGTTCGTAGACATTGATGTTACTACTTGTTACCTAAGTAAGTATTTCTTATATTTTAAAATTATTACAACTAGACTATGGATCTTTGGGCAAATTTTTATCAATAGAATTATTGAAATGGGAACTTTGTAAGGGGTTGTCTCAGACATATTTAAAGTAAGATACGAATCATTATATTTAGAGGTTGAGACTTCTAATTCTTAAAAATATAAGAAGTTTTTAAAGTAAGATACGAATCATTATATTTAGGGGTTGAGAAATTTTAATTCTTAAAAATATAAGAAATACTTAAAGTAAGATAGATAAAGGTCTCAACTCCTAAATGATTCGTACTTCACTTTAAGTATTTTTTATATTCTTAAGAATTAAAATTTCCCATAAATGAATAAACATCCGCTGTCTAATTATGAAATATCGTAATTCAAGTTACAATAAGTAACTAGTTCTCTGACAGACTAAATTAATTCGTTTTAATATAAATATGTTTTTGGAATTCTTTATTCGTAAAACGTATATCTATGCAGGTCCTATTGTTGCATCCGTTTTCTATAAAAATATGCATTTGTACAGTCTTCCGGAACACGTATCGTTGATTTCTTTATATTATTATACCGTTTATATCATTACATATATATCATTACCTCCCTATCGGTTCTATAATTATCCGTTAATTTAACTTATTAATCAATGATTAACAAAGAAACAACTTCGTAATAAATGTGGAAAGAATTCATAAGAAGCAGGCGTAGCAGTTTCTATTCATTAACGGGAGTGAATCGTCGTGTTACGGTCGACGAATACGAGCAGGGGGAGTAGCTTTGTGCGAGCAATTCAGGGTCACGTCGGGTCACAGAATCAGCGACAAATTGAATCGTGATACCCCCACGTTCGGACGTTCCCAAATCGCGTTCCGAAGCTCTCTAAACAGCGGTCGAATTTTTCCGAAGGACACGTCTCGCCCCCAGTCCCAACCCTTTGGGGTCCTTTGATCGCGAGATGTCCTTTCACGACCCGCGGGGAACCGAGAACGATAGATCCCGGGTTGAAAAGGATATGTCGCCGGGGCGTAACGAAACAAATTTGATTTTCTTTGTCGCGAAAGATCGCCGTGAATCTCGGCCGTTTGGCCCGCAGGTGCAAGGATATATAGGCGCGGCTGGAACAATGAGCGCAATCAATGCGGCGTGGCAGCCGTTCGACGTCAATCAAACGGCCCGCGTACACGCCACTAGCCCATTGGCCCCGATTGCCTTTTGTCGCCCTGTAGTGTCCGTTGCGCCCGACAAAGAGTAACCGGACGGACCGGGATGATGCCCGGCGATCGACGCAGATAGAGGAACAGCCCCGCGGAGAGTGGAAAAAGATGGGTGCGCGTGTGTGGGCGTGAGCCGCGCAGTATGAAAGAGACCGACAACGCGTGAAGAAGGACGTACGGTAACGAACGGGGGTGCGGGGGGTTGGATGAAAGGCAGAAGAGAATGGCGGGGGATGGACGGACGGGGGGGAGAAGGATAGACCAGATAAATGGAACGACACGAAGGGGTAGTGTAAGCTGGGTTACGGCTGAGCCAGGGATAAGGGGAGGAAACGAAAGGGGAGAACGGATAGAGAGATTGCACCGCACGGTAAATGGGGCGAATTCCAGCCGAATACTGCCGGTTGCGACACGCGTGTTGCAGAACTGACCAGTCCACGACCCAATTTCGGAGGGGTCGTTTCTCCCTCGCGTTTCCCCGTCTCTTTCGACCACCTCTCCGTCGAACTTCCGGGATCGTGTGCGTACGCGGCACCCGGCCACTCCCGGGAGTGGGGGCGGCGTTTCAGACAGGTCACGTGGATAACTCGTTTCTCTTTAACGGTTTCCAGCGGCCACTCGAAAATGGAAGACCCCGGGACTACGTTCGTTCGAACGTGATTTCGTGACTCTCGCCTATCTTTTCGAACGTAACGAGTGTATTTGGATTTTGTCGATGACAAAATCGAATCGACCCTTTCGACGAACCGAGGTCCGATTTATCCACGATATTAACTCTTCGACATACGAGTTAACCCTTGAGCGGACTCTCAATCTCAACTGTATCATTTTACCGGATGACGATTTTTACCAAACTGGCGAATGGGAATCAACTTTCCTTTAAAGAATAATGAACTAATAGAAGATTACGTAAATTTACATCTATTAAATAAGTATTAAACTCGCGGAGGGCTGCAGCGTAAAACGAGAAGCGATATTTGACAATTTTTTTACAGCATAAGGGTTCGATGAAACTTCTCGTCACTTTCTACGTATATTCTTTAACATTTCAAGATACGAATATTTCTATCGACTTTTAATGAAATAATGAATGGTATTCCTTATGTCGACGGTATCGATCTAGAATAAAATATCGAACTACATTCTGTTCACGTTAGTACATTTTGTACTATGTAATTTTGTTCAAATTACCTTGTAATATCTTGAGAATATGAAGATACGTTGATTGTAATATATGAAACTTCGCGACAAGTGTAGTCTTGTTATTGTAAAACTTGCTGGACACGTTATTGTACTTCAAAGGGGTTAAAGAAGATAGAACCTTCTGCATCGCGCGTCGAAAACAAATTAGAATAAACAAAGACGAAAGTATGGAATCGATTGAAACGTATGAAGAATACACTTTGAACGTGTCGACACAAAACATTTAATCGCTATCGACAACCTAATAATTGTTTTTTAGTGACTCTGGATGACTTTGTTCCGCGAGTCACTGTATTCGATTCGAAATTTCTCGTTCTTCACTTGGAACTGAAACAACGTATTTTTGGAAATTCGTCGCAATATCCACGTTGCACGTTCGAGTGGCAATACGCAGGCGGGCGGGTTGATTTCAACGTATTCTATGGGGGATATGCGTCGATCGATTATCGTAACACGCGAGTCAAGTGAAAGCGGTAATCCTCGTTCTGATCGCGGTTGCATCGCGTTGATTTATCGATCGGATGTTAATCGTCCCGAGATACAGTCAAATCAGAATCCCCGAAACGTGGCCAGGACGAGCAATTATAAATTTCTCCAAATAAAACCGATCGTGACGACGAAACTAGGCATTCACCGATGATAGATTGTTGTTTCGTCTTTTATGACTAGCATACGCATTCGTGGACATCGAAGGGAGTTCTGTTTAAACAAAACTGTACATTTCAATGCACACATGTTATTTTCAAATTGTGCACCCTTTGATTTGATCTTGTCTCGTGGAATTTTTATTCACACCCTCAATCGTGGGACACCCTGTATAAAACACGGTTCTAATAGAGAATGTGGCTCACGGGTATTTCTGACAAACGACATATAGCTTCTATTGTGATAAGTTGTGACCACGTTTGGTATTATACGCTCTATTTGCAACGTTGTAAAATTTAAAACTTCTTTATTAAATACGAGCGATGTCTTTAATCCGGTCGTGAAGAGTATCTTTACAACCCATTGTTCCCTTAATTTTGACGTAACAACAACACAGTCAAAATCCCACGACTGATCCAGTTATGTAAATCGATGGGAAACGAAAACGAAATTTTAATTATTGTATCTCGATACTGACGTTCCGAACGCGTTCCCCGATCAAAGTATTACAATATAATCGGGTCTGGAATGCGACGGAAATTTCAATTAGGAGTAATTGCAATTATTATTTCATTGCTTTTATCGATACGTATATTATTGTTCAATAGAGGATCGTAACAGTTAGACGAAATAATCCGATATATTCGATGGACCGCGGGACTCTCGATTTTTAACATTAAAACGTAACAAGTTCGTGTATTTCGGTAATTACAAAAAAAGAAAAGCCATCGAAATGTATCATATTGTTAAAATATAATTGATCCGCGAATTCTGTGTGATTTGTTTGCCAAACAATGTGAGATTTCATTCAGCGTTTCGCTGGAACGTAAATTGAGATTTAGAGCAGCCGTTCGCGATCGCTACGAGAGGCTGGACGAGAGGAATTCGTTTCTACGAATGAAATTTCGGTTTACGTTCGATGTTCAAGTGGCGAAACCTTTCACCGGCGATTTTAATAACGTGGTATTACGATTACACGTAGGTATCAATTGATCTCTCGATGGTTAGAGATTTTTGAAACCTGTTCGATTCTGCTACTATCGACTTACATTGTTAATCGTTCAATCCAATTACAGATTGATAGGCGGAATTTCACCGACGCGCCAATTGTTATCGAATTTAAGTAAGAACGATCGAATTCTCGTTATTAATGGTACAACAGAAACGAACGTATTCTTTTTCGACGAGTCTCAACGACGCGAGATAATTGAAGATGCAACCTTCGGCGCATCTTTGGTGGATGTTCGACGTTTCGAGCGGTCAATAACCTCGGGGTTGATCGATAAATGCGACTGCGTGGTGTATAATTATAGATAATGCTCCGCGGAAACGTCGAGCTTCCCTTGTTTTCGAATTTTCACCGTCTCCGAATTGAACGCGCAGGAACGGCGAGAATCCCATGCGCCGTCGACGTTTCTCTAAAGAGACGAACGATTTAAATCCGAGACCGACGAAACACTTGTGACGTTTGAATAAAACATCTCGCTTAGCCACCCCATGCGTACGATGTACCAGGAACGTTGTAAACGTAAACTTGGAAATCATTTTAATGCGTATTTTTCTTTTGTACCCGGGACAAATTCTTCCGTTTTTAATTGTCATTCTGCTTAACAGTCGTTTGCAACGTAAATGTTGAAACGGTGAATGTTACGTAAAAGGAAATTGGATGAAACGTGGATATTTTCGTTTCTTTCTCGATCACTTGATTCGTGTAAAATTTGTAATTATCTTAGGGGTTTATACCACTCGTATTCTACTTTAATTATTTCTTATATTTTGCGATTATTATAAGTAGACTGTGGATCTTTATGCAAATTTTTATTAATAGAATTATTGAAATGCGAACTTTGTAGGGGGTTGTCTCAGATATATTTAAAGTATGATACTAATCATCATATTTAGGGGTAGATACCACTCGTATCTTACTTCAAGTATTTCTTATATTTTGTAAATATATTATAAAATATATTAAATCATTTTAATGCGTATTTTTCTTTTGTACCCGGGACAAATTCTTCTGTTTTTTAATTGTCATTCATTTAACATTCGTTTGCAACGTAAATGTTGAAACGGTGAATGTTACGTAAAAGGAAATTGGATGAAACGTGGATATTTTCGTTTCTTTCTCAATCACTTGAATCGCGTATCACTTAAATATTAATTTAAGAAATTTACAGTCGTGTAAAATTTGTAATTATCTTAGGGGGCGATACCACTTGTATTCTACTTTAATTATTTCTTATATTTTGCGATTATTATAAGTAGACTGTGGATCTTTATGCAAATTTTTATTAATAGAATTATTGAAAGGGGAACTTTGTAGGGGGTTGTCTCAGATATATTTAAAGTATGATACTAATCATCAGTCTCAGATATATTTAAAGTATGATACTAATCATCATATTTAGGGGTAGATACCACACGTATCTTACTTCAAGTATTTTTTATATTTTGTAAATATATTATAAAATATATTAAATCATTTTAACGCGTATTTTTCTTTTGTACCCGGGACAAATTCTTCTGTTTTTAATTGTTAAACGTGGATATTTTAATTTCTTTATCGATCACTTGAATCGCGTATCACTTAAACATTAATTTAAGAAATTTACAGTCGTGTAAAATTTGTAATTATCTTATTCTCAATGATTTATACGTTTTTAAGTTGAAATATAACTTTCGTAGCCGTACGATGACTATAAAACTACAACCTGATGACCTCGTCTGACTATGTTTCCTTATTTCTACTTGCGTTTGGTGTTCGTAGGCGTTAACGTTACTACTTGCTACGATATTTATTTTAAATGATATTCACTGATCAGAGGACGGTAAAATAAATGAAGAATCAATGTTTAAGAACCGAGACACTCTTTTTCTTTTTCGATCACTTGAATCGTGTATGCGGTTTCAGGAATGTATTATAAATATTAATTTGGGAAATTTACAGTCGTCTAATTTGTAATTATCTTATTCTCAATGATTTATACGTTTTTAAGTTGAAATATAACTTTCGTAGCCGTACGATGACTTTAAAACTACAACCTGATGACGTCGTCTGACTATGTCTCGTTATTTCTACTTGCGTTTGGTGTTCGTAGACGTTGACGTTACTACTTGCTACGATATTAATTAATTAAGGGGCTGTAAAACCAATGAAAAACAAGTGGATATAACGATTCATGGCCAGACACGTCACTGAGTTACACTTGTTCATTGTTTAAAGGAATTTTAGCTATTCTTTATTACCGAATATGGCTAACGTAGGTGGAAGACGTTGTAAATATTTAGATTAAACACCCATTCAGCTTGTTCACTTCACAAGCAATATTTCCATGTTTTATCGTGATAAAACTTGTTACAAAGAATATAGAAAATATTAGGTACAGAAAGGTGAATGCATGTCTTAAAATGTTGTGCACGCTGGATTCTTTTTAGTTTTGAAAATGTTCTTAATGTCATCCAGCTATATTAAGAGATCGACACGATACGTCTGTCAAGATGTCGCGACGGAGAGTAATGCTTTCCCACTATGGCTGCTCTTCGCATGAATTGATATGGTTGAATCCAGTAACTTTCAGGACTTCGAGTCAACAGATCCTATTCTAGGCGCGACTGACAGGTATTTGTCACAGCGTGGAAGACTGATTCAGCGGATACAGATTTGTCTATTGATTAGGAGCGAAGAGCGAATTCTACAAATAGGAACGAAGTTTTGAGCTAACAATAAGAATAAAATACGATCGAAAATCGGTCAATTCCACATGCAAAAGGAAATTTCTTGCCCTCGAGATAATCGAATTTGGAAATCTGTCGGATCGCTTCTGGCCATTAATCGCTATTAAACATTTACAAAGATATTTTCTACACTATTTTGATCAATACATTCTTTAAAACGCGACAGAAATCGAAATAAAACCGAAACATTATAAACGCATTAAAAATTTGGCTATTCCCTTCGCCTCGATTCGAGCTTCTGATAGAATCGTTGACAGAATATCGATAGATGCCGTCAATTAGGCGAAGTTCCTCGTTAGTCGCGGGTCTCGCGAGTCAGATTAAGACGTCTGATCCGATACGATTCGTTACTCCTTTTGAAGATCAATCTCTCAGAGACGGGGCAATTTATTCGTGGCGTTCGATCGTTCGACATTTTTGTACGGATAAAAATTTCTCCCGTCGCTGTTGCGCGCGTCGAATGCTAATTCGGAGAGAATGCTCGAGAACGTCGCCCGTTCAGTTTTGCACCTCGACGCACGAGACACCAGGGTGAGACTGTGAGGGTTTTGTTCGACAAGTTAACGAGGGTACGTTCAACGTTTCGAAGTTTATCGCTTTCGACGGGTTCAAGAAGCCAACGGAGATGCTTGTCGCGCGGCATTATGGCAGCGTTTCTTTGCTAGAAGGAAAAAGCGCCGGGCAGATGGCGAGGTAAGGTGGACCATGATGGAACGAAGGATGGGTACGGACACCGATGATTTCCCAGGAGGGAGCATCTACTGCTTCTCGTTCTCCTTCGGTTGACTCTTTCTGCTATTTCCTCGACCCGTTTTACCCTACCTGGTAACGCTGCTCCAGGTCTCTCGGTTGGCAACGTCATTATTTTATCTATTCCGTTGCTAGCAATTTGTCCCCGATAGCGGGAAAGAGTAGGTGGATCGAGCAAATTTTGATATTCCACGTTCGAAACGTAAATCTTGTGTTACCGATACTTTGCAATCGTCAATCACGACCGTTCGATAGAACAAAATCCAATTTTTCGAGGCAATATGAGTCAAACGCAGTATCATTGGATTTGGGTTAGTCAAACAGCGGTTCTAATTTTGATCGATTTAATTGGCTTGAAATTTAACCGCGTCTTTCTTTTTCATATTTCGACGGAACACCGACAGAATTCGATTCGCTGTGCAACGAGTGTAATAAAATACAGTTTCAGGCTATGGTTTTCTGGCATCGTTCTGAAAGCAATTGGACATTCAGGAATACACGGTGCTCCTTTGAGCGCAAAAAATATCGCTCGAAAAAGGGGAATGGTCGGACGGGGCGGAGTCTGGACTGTACACTGGGCGAATTTTCATTATAGAAGTACAGTAAAACCTCGATTTAATGGATTTCGGATTTAACGGACAGGATCGCATCGAACTTTAAAAGTTTTGCGCGGCTGATTGCGTCTCTGTCGATTCTGGATTTTGCAGTTTTACATTCCGAACGTGAAATATTAAAATTTTTTCCAGGAACCAAATTGATGGTTTTCGAACGAAAAAAGGAACGGTGCACTGCTTCAAAATATAGAATTCGTCATTCCACGAACTTTTACACGTTTTTTTATGGTTTACGATTTTCCTGAATATGGTTAAACGGAGATTTAATTGTATAGTTTTGTATTCAATATTGGCACAAAAGCATCAAATTGTTTCTAGATCTAATTCGAGGATACATTTCACGACCACACTTTTTGTATAAATTTCCCTTATAGATTTGTCTGCAATTGCTCCAAGCATCTTCTTTCGATATTTCTGAATCACTTTGGTATTTAATTTGTCACCACGTTCTTAAATTTAAATTCCATAAGCCCTGATGGGAGTGAGCATAACTTTTTATAGCAGTACTTTATTATAGAGGGATAGCCGGGATTTATATTCGAGCAGCCAGTATACTTTTCTCATTTTCGCGTTGAGTTTTCTCATTTTCTTTTCGTCGTAGAGATGGGTTTCCAGATGAGTATATATCTAGGTATACAGAATTATACTCTTGGATATGTTATATGCTTCAAGACGAACGCGTCGCAAGATCATGTGTTCTTTTTTCTTAAATTTCTATCTTGAATTTACAGGTTCGTTTATCTGTTTCATGCAGGGAACCATGGAAAAGGTTTTTTCCCCGGTAATGGATTTTGTACGACATAATATTGAAAAATGAGCCCCGCGGTTTACTTGGAAGCATTTGTCGCTTAAATAGGATTTGAGTAAACAACACGGATAAGGGAGATTTAGTTTAATGTTTGTGGAGCAGCCTACCTGTCCACGTGATTAAATACCTGCGTTTTTTGTATAAAGATAACGCAACGTACTCTAAGTTCCTCAAGAATTTTCCCATTTTCATTAATCACTTGATGTAATCGCGTCAGACTTTTGCAATTAAGATCGATCCTCTGAAATTAGATTATCTTTTATGATGGTCTTCTAAATAACACGACTAATTGCATCCTCTATATGGAAGATTTTCGCGGCGAAATGTTGTGAAAAAATACCGGTCGCAGAAACAGTTACGACGTCGTTAAAGAGAATTAATTATTTGGAAAGCCAAAGTCGATCAATACCATTTGAACCGATACTATTTTAACCAAAGAAAAAATGACCAAAAAGTACTTTTCCGTATTATTTTCGCTCGAAATATATGTGATAATTTCAGTCTTGTAAATCCACTTTAAACGTTAATTATATTTACAATAACGTTTGTATCGGCGACTAATGGTGATGTAGTCAAGTGTACCGTGAATTTATATTCAATTCATGAATACCCATATTGCTACAGTCGGAATGAAAGGAATAATTCTGATAGTAACAGCGTCTGCTTTCCCGTGAAATTGCTAATACTTCGTCCATGCCATGCATGGCAATTTATATTTCGTCGAATATCCTGTAATCTCTGATCCACCTATGGCCCCGCGTTTTTCTATACCGTGCAGTTACGCGATTGCAATTCGTTCCTTTCATTCGTTGCTCGAGCCCCCTTAACGAGCTCAATTTCACCGTAGACTCACGATAGATACGTACACAACGTACCGTACGGTCCGTAAAGTATCATCCAACGTAATCAATTTATTTTATCTCGATCCGCGGGAAAACGGAGCCATAACTTGATATCTCGCGCGGGGAGCCTCGGATGTACCGCTGTCCCGTTTCATTTTCTCAACCGGAAGTCTTATCTCGGTGCAGCAGCCGTACTTCGGTTACCCACCCCCGCACATCCACCCTCTCGACAACCACCACGGCGCACACAATGCAATAGAACGTTCCGAGAAAAAGTTTAGAAAAACCCTTTGTCCCGTCTCAGCGACATCCAGTCGCTTTTATGGCGCTTCTCTCACCTGTAAGCATGCACGCGTCTATCGATTCCATTTCCCACACGATTGTCTCGACCCCGATGGACACCGTTTCCGGTCGACGATCGTTACAACGGGGCTATTTCACAAACGGAGAAAATTGTTCGAAAACACAGGAGAAATATAACGCACGAATAATTTGGTTCGAACGCTCGTACGATTAATTTTATTCCGTTGAAAGTCTTGAGCCAGAGAGCAAGATTAACGTTGTTATTCCAGAATAAATATAATGAATATATAAATAATCGAACGGAAGACCAATATGGAAATGTATATGTATATATTCAGCGATAAATTAAATATGGCACGTGTTCGAGAAACTAACGTGGCCAACATAGCCGCCGTGGACTAAGATGGATTTTACTCTATCGATGATCGTTTAAATAATATTATAGGGAAGACTCTACGTTATTAATTAATAATCTTTCATACGTATTGTACTCTATCGATGATCGTTTAAACGATATTATTGAGAAGAGTGTGTGTTATTAATGAAGTTAAATACGAGATGCGTAACATGGCCGCCGTGGATTAAGATGGCGTCCTCCGACAGTCGCGATTTTCCATACACACTTTAACGATCGTTTAAACGATATTATCGCAAAGAACTCTATATTACTAATAAAATTATCCGTTCTGTTCTACAGTTTTAAAAAGCATAAAGTCTCGTTGTTTCGCGCCCGGATGAAAATGCATTTCGAGTGCCGTCGATGGGTTTGATTATCGAGATGCTCGGTATCGGGCGTAGTATCGCGACGCTTCTTACGTCCGCGCGTGTTTGTATTCAATTACACGCGCAGCCGGTTAAGCACGTTCCCCGTAACGCGATAACCACGAATGCTCGTTCGGTATCAGGCAGCGATCTCGTGTCTATCAAAAGAGCAACACGGTTAACGATCCTCCCCCTGGCACGTAACATCGCGTGTTCAATAGCGCCGTGGTGATTCGAGTATCAGACCCACGGAGTGGCGCACGCAATCAAGACGACGCCGCGTCGAGACGCGCCACACCTGCGAGCCATTACACCGTGAATTATGGACGCGTGTGGCAGTTAAGTACGCGCTTCCGCGTTTCCCCGTAACCAGAGGCAGGGCCGATTGGCTCTCGCGACTCGACGGCAATCCTCTCAAGGGGGGATGAGAGAGAGGTTGGGGCTCGAGTCGAGGAAGAAGGACGGAGGCACGTTAGGTGCGCCTGGAGACTCGAGATAAGCGCCTATGCAGGTGTTAAGGGATGATGGAGAAAGGAAAGGGGTGGCTACGCGAGACTCATGGCCGCGAGAGACGCTCGGATGGCAGTGACCGGTCCCACGAACGTGCTCGAGCCGCGAAAAGAAACCGGAGCCGTCGAGGGCCGCCAACCCTCCTTGCAGGAACATCCTCCCACGCCTGCGACGTTCCGATAAACGATTTTTCACTGGATACCCAGAAATTGGACCGCGAATACGAGGTAATGCAGAATTACGATTGGGCTTACTCAAACGGTACGCGGAATCGTCTTCTAACCCATTTGCATCTTCGTTCTAAATGCGGAAGCTTTTTTGTTAATCAGAGATACTCAACTGCAAGTCCTGAAAAAATTATACAATATTTTCAAAATAGAATTTTATACGACGTTGGAACATGAATATTTATTTTTTTTTTTGCATAGCTGTGCGATAGATAAACTTAAAGTAACTACTAAAATTTTTTAATCGGTATGATGATCTTCGAAACATTTCAAATGTCACGTTTGAAAACAGTTTCTCTTCTTACTGTTATGGTATATGTTCTTCTTTATTAGGAATTGGGAATGGGTCATTTTTGATTAGTTCGGTAGCAAGATTTGGCGTTGGTTCGCAATATTCACTCACCGAGAAGATATCATTGTTCCGGGATAAATAAAGCCAGTGGATGGTTTGTTACTCACCTGTAACAAAAAGCAAACGTTTCTTGTCAATAAACCTGTCGAAACCACACGAGAAATGTCACATATAATACATGTTTATAACATACTTGTACATACATGTCGCTGGTGTCAAACTATTCTCTGTTTCGTTTGACAAAAAAACGATAAAATTAATTGTGAACGTATAACCTTAACGTGTCATTTCAAAGTTATAGCAACCCAGTCAGGTTGTTATTTATAAATTGCATATAGGCAAAGCAAGTAGCAAACCTTTTCAAAAAGCAGTCACGGTGGAATAATATAATCTTTTGTCGTCGAAAATAAGTTTGATATTTCTGATTCGAACGACGACGGATAATGTGACATGAATCAAGTTAAATTCGAAGACGACCCACTTTTTAACGCTGCGTAAGAGATAATACGATTATAGTATATACATATAATATCGAGCACTAAAGGGGAAATTTATGTTCGTTAATGACATATTGGGCAAAAAATATAATATTTAACATTTTTAAAAAGAAAATTGAGCCCAAAGTGCAATTATCACGAGTATTTACACAAAGACATTTTAAATTCTACCGGAATAACGATTAGAGAAATAAAGCACGGATCGTCCGGGAATATTTGCTTTGCCATTGTCCGAAAGTATTACATTCGCCTCCGCGGTTTCCGGATTTAAATCCCGTTGAGAATTTACGGGATAATTTCGATTGCGGGATGCGGTTGTCATCGATATATTCGAAAGGAGACTTGGAAAAGAGAAGAGAAGAAGAAAGGCAGCGAACAAGATCCGATTACCTAAAAAGAATTACAGCGAATATGTCCGATGATTGAAATACGCAATAAAAACGATATTCCGTCTAAATATTGAAGGTATAAAAATTATAAACGATGCAAGAATTAGATTTTATACGATGAAATATTTTCGTTGCGATTTAATAATAATATCAGACAAGCTAGACAAGTTATACACATCTGTAAACTACAATAAGCACCTTTAAGAATTAATTTTTTCACAATTATGAAATTAACCAAGGCATGGAGCATAAATATCGAACATACTGTTAACGCTCGCGACCGTCAATGGGACTCTTTAAAATTTAAATCGGCGACAGCGTCGAAATAAAATATTCAAATTGAATTCGTCTCCTCCCTCGGCATGTAAAGAATAACGAGTGTGTCAACGAGAGACGGTTCGCGTGGCGGGGTACCATTCAAATATTATTTTCGATTAAGCTCTTCAGCGTGAAGTGGCGAGCACTGCTTACATCGAGTCCTGATGCTTCGATCCCGCGAAAGCAAACGGTGCAAATATATTCCTCCCTTGTCTCCCGGATAAAAGGAGCAACTTTCACGAGACGTGTCGCGTGTCAATAACAATGCATATTCATTGTAATATCAAACGTTCACATTTCTCATTATTTAACTTGTTGGTCTGTCCGTTGCATCGTAATATTACAGTTTCATTCATATTTTTATTATAATTTCGTAGAATTCCTTCCTTATTTAAATCTAACAAAACACTTCCTAAAGTCTATTCGTTTCTCTGATACGAACAATTCAGTAAATAATTTCTCCCCGGAAAAATGCACTGTTTCCAATCGTATCACGTGCAATTCTTCTACAAAACGTTTCTGTATAGAACGCGTGCTTAAGGAGTTATTCGGGGGAGGGGGGGGGGGTGGGTGGACGCGTGCAAACATTCACGCGTACGGAATTTGTACCCAACATTTCTTCCCATTGTTATGTTCAGGATATTTCGTAGCAATGAGAAAAATGCAATGGATCGCAGAGGTGGGAGGAAATTTCGACCAACAGCGATATTTTTTATTCTGCTTGACAGAGTGAAAGTAAAAAAACGTTGGAACGGTTATCCGGTGGTTATTCTTTCATAAAATCGACCAGTTGGTAAATACATCGCCTCCAGACTTTCGTTCGAAGAGATTAATTAGGTTTAAGGGACGAGGTTGGGTCGTCTTCGATGCGTGGCGTCGCCTGCCATGCTCGCCACCAGAGGGCTCGCGCTCACAAGCGCTCGACCGACTTCCCAATATCCCAGTCGTCCAAGGCAGGGCCTGCTGGAAAGTCTTACTGATGAGTCCACTATCAGGCCCCTCCTTTCCTTTTCTGTCCTTCTACGAAATTCTCCCGAGATTTTACCCTCAAACAGCAGCGCCACAGATGCATTCGACCGTGAATGCAACGTTCGTCAACGTTGTCACGTTGCAGTAAAATTGGCGGCGCCTTTTGGTAGCAACAGGGCGTACAAACACGTGTAAAGCTTACTCGCGTCGATGGTCCACTGCGATAGCGTCGGTTTAACGACGCCGACCCTTGGTAATAAGAGGCGTCCCCGAGTAACCGCGAACGCCTCGAACGACCAGGTTGCGTCGCTTTATCAACGACGTTTATCACGAAGGCCATTCCTTACTTCTATTTAGCGCCGGTCCCCGTTGAAACGAAAACGAAGAACTTTTCAGGAACAGAACTCGCCGTCGAGGATTCCCACGGAGACCAGCGTTCGTCTTACCGAGTATTTCTTTTCCAATACCGGAGTTTGTTGTTCGCGGGGAAAGCTCGCGAAAAGTATCGTCGAAGTTCGAGCAAAACGGTGACTCGAGTCGGTTTAGAGACAGCTTACTTTACAGTTTAGATATATTTTCACTGGCACTGTCGGCCATTTCAGTATTAACGTTCTTTTATTTTTGTCTCGTAGAAACATTTTTTCACTGTCAATGTCAGTTATTTCGATGTTAATGTTCTTTCATTTTCATCTTAGGATTTCTTCTACGAGAAATATTCAAATTTATACAGGGTGTTCGGCTACCCCTGGGAAAAATTTTAATGGGAGATTCTGGAGGCAAAAATAAGACGAAAATCAAGAATATCAATTTGTTGATGGAGGCTTCGTTAAAAAGTTATTAACGTTTAAAGTTCCGCACGTACCGGATTTTTTTCTCGAAAATGCGCAAGATTTCGGGGGTATGTCTATTCACCAAAAATAATTGTAATTGAACCCCGCAACCGAAAATAATTTTTCCAGAACGATTTGAAATTTTTGTTTTCGTAGTAAAATTTCACACCTTCTCGAATTTTTTTCTAGAAAGTGGGTAGGATTTCAGGGGTATGTCTATTCACAAAAAGTGATCGTAATTGACTCTCCTAAGTAAAACTAATTTTTTTAGATCGATTTGAAATTTTTTAATTTCGCCGAAAATTTCACATCTACTCGAATTTTTTTCTAGAAAGTGGATAGGATTTCGGGAGTATGTCTATTCATCAAAAATAATTGTAATTGACCCCCGCAACCGAAAATAATTTTTTTAGAACGATTTGAAAATTTCTTTTTCGCCGAAAAATTTCAGCACCTATACGATTTTTTTTCTCGAAAGTGGATAGGATTTCGGAGGTATGTGTATTCACCAAAAATGATTATAATTGACCCCCGCAACCGAAAATAATTTTTCTGATAACTTCTTTCTTATGAGTTGAGTTTAAATTAAAAATAAAACTTGTGAACGGTCGTGTCGTAGAATTTTATTATATTTAGCGGACTATTACAGTTTTTAATCTGTATATTTTTGCTTCTATGAATTTTGTATGATAAAAGAACGTTTCCCCTTGCATTCGACTCAATAGAGAAAGATTTTATCCAGTGATTTTCAGAGAAAATCGAATTTGAAAGTTTGTAGGACGCGCGTACGCGACTTGGCTACCGACGTCTGACCATTAATCGATATTTCTACTTACAACGGAGTTTGCAAGCATTCTCATTGATACAGTATTATCTGCTTTCCGTCGATTGTATTTTTTTTTTGTACCAATCGGAGTGAAGTGGAACAGGTAACACCGTAAATGTTTGCAATTCTACCCTCGATGTTAATAAACGCCAAAGCAAGTAGAAATATCGAACGATGGTCGGACGCGCTCTTTAAATTTTAGAATTTTAGAATTTCGAGTGGACTCTCACATGGAATTTTTAATCTCTACAGAAATCTATGAAGGTATTCAAGCCCTGAACTCAATATTTTAAGAGTTACGTGCGTTAAAGTTTTTAAAAGTCGAGTAACGCGGTCAAATTGCTTTCAACCGAGCGTACGTGCATTTAACCCTTAACGGTCCAGAAGTACTTCAAGTGTACTTACCGCTGGATCCAAGCTATTTTTCGTACGAACTGGATTTATGGACTAAATATTTTTATATCTTCTAGTCAAAATCTCTATTTATATTTTAGTGAAAATTCGTTGATATGTATTCAGAGTGATAAGATAATGAATTTGTGATGTTGCATTGGACCGTTGAGGGTTGAATAACAGTCGGCCGAAAGAGGGGATGATTCTAAATAAAAAACAACCCGAAAATAAACCCGAGGGTAATTGAATATGAATAATTTATCGTATGCATTATTGCATCCACTACTGGATGCACTATTTCGTCGTCGAGAATTGTCACTGACGAACGGATGCCTCGTCGCGAGTTAAATTTAGTAAATAATTAATTCTCTTGCTGAGGTATATTAAATTGGGTGGCACAACATAAGCATGCGCCATAATCTTATTGCTCGGGCACGTGCGCCCGACGTCCCGTACGACCATATTGCATGGACACTTTACGACTAGACTCTGTCGCAACCATAGGGTTAAATTGCATATAATTTTCGCGAGGTTTCGCATTTCGTGTGGAAAACCTGTTGGGTTTATGAAACGGAAACAGCAGTAAAACACTAAAACACACGTACGTACAACTACTACCACTCGTATTCATACAGAGTAATGGTGATTCATTACAAATGAAAAAAAAGCTTGTTTCTCCATTTTTCGTACATCGAGATACCTAACCTTTTGCACGTACCACAGCTCGATTCGAGCGACAATGCAAATTAAATTTGGGAAATATACGAATGAAATTTTAATTACAAACATTTATATATATATTTTCGTGGGTAGAGGAATAGTTTATTTATTTTTAGAAGTCACGTCGCGAAATTGCAATTGATATTGCCTGTTGTTCGTGTCAACCCATTGGCGTACGATCTAATTCCAAACAATTTTTCCAACGTGTACCGTTTAATTTTGTTTAAAGTTTCACGAATATCGAGCTTGAACCTGCGACGATTAACAGTGCACGAACACGAGTGTAGCTTCATACAGTTGCTGTTATCGAAACCCAACCTTAATTGTAAATTGAAACTGTAAACTTTAGCACTTCGTTTCACGTGCAGCTTGATTTACGAGAACGAGAGACAGTTCCATAATGGTGGTCATGGAAAGACCGAGATACAAATCGTCGAATTACATTATCAAGTACCGTGATATTTCTCAAACTATTTCCGGCAGAATTTACCCTAAATAGAAAATTGGTCGTTAACTTTTGAGATATTGTTAATTCGACCGAATCGTTTCACTAGGAATCGCAGTGCGGAACGAGACAATGATAAAACGTTCCCTGTCACATGTAATTTCGCGTAAACGATGTTTGTTAAATACAAACTTAGGGCGGCGCAGAGACTGTTAATTAAATAGAAACTGTTCAACTGGAAATACGACGACGATAGTAATTCTGTTTCGCGTCCAACTTGTCTGCAAGCATCATTCCGGCAAACAGAGGAATAGTCACGCGCGCTGAACTTTCGAAAACCCGCAGACGTGAACGCGCAAACATCCATTGTTGAATGTTTCTAGCCGTTATTACAACTATCGCGACAATTTTCAACGACGAAACGTCCCCGGGAATCCAAAAACACCGTTCGACGAACGGATCTCGAGATCGACGAATTGAAAAAATTATAATTATAACAGAGTATACCGTTAAAAGAAACCCTGCATTTTGTTTGGAATTGTTTGCTCTTTGATTCCGAGCGTAATTATTTGTTTAATTAGACGCACGATAGAATTTGTCACACTCCGTGCGGTTGCATCTTCCACTTCCGTTATATCAACCTCTCGAGGACTAAATTATTTTAATTTAATCTATTTTTTGACAATGCTGACATGTGACATGATTCTAGTGGTTACTGTTATGTTGTGATATTCAAAATAACTTAAATACTAGACGTACACATACAGTAGCTCACGAAAGTATTCGAACGCTTCCAATCTACATCGTTAACAAATAGAATGCACACGTTAGGTTTAAGCTTTCAAAATAAGGTTGCGAGTAAAGTCACATAGGAATGTCGAAAATGCATACGTAAAATTACAAATCTGGCAATACATACAGAATTTAGTGTAAACATATTGTTTTAGTGAAAACATACGCGTAAACAAGAAGCGTATTTCTAATGAATGGAATGTAAACATTACACTTTAGTCAATTCCGGCACATTGTGTGGTTCATATTTTTATAATTGTTCCAATCACCAGTACGAATATGTCAGAAACCAGTAAATGTGAACGTGAATTAATATTGAAGTTTCACAACGAAAATAAATCTTATGACGTTCGTAAACGGTAAGTTTACACTAAAATGCCCTGTAAATTCTGTATGTGTTGTCGGATGCGTTTGTAATTTTACGTGTGCATTCTCGAGACTCCTACGTGACTTTACATACAATTTTATTTGTTAACGATGTAGATTGGAACCATTGTAATACTTTCGTGAGCTACTGTATACAGTGTTCGGCCACCCCTGGAAAACATATTAATGGGAGATTTTAGAGGCCAAAATAAGACGAAAATCAAGGATACTAATTTATTGATTGAAGCTTCGTTAAAAAGTTATAGAAACATTTCCGGCCACACTGTATATTTTCGGTAAAGAATTTTTTTCTCGAAAGTGCGTAGGAATTCGGGGGTATGTGTATTCACCAAAAGTGATTATAATCGATCCCTGCAACCAAAAATAATTTTTTCAGAGTGATTTGAAACTTTTCAATTTCGCCGAAAAACTTAAAGGGAATAGGTGTACGTCTGGTCAGACATTTTTTCCCCGAAAATGCGTAGGATTGTGGGGATATCTGTAATGACCAAAAATGATTATAATTAACCCTCCTAGCTGAAAATAATTTTTTCAGAACGATTTGAATCTTTTCAATTTCGCCGAATTTACGGATTTTTAACACATTTGGTTGAAGCTGTACGGAAATGTTGTTTAATAGTTTTTTGTAGGTACCCATGAGCTCTACTCCAGGAAAAAGTTTCATTGAAATATATTCACTATTGTAGGAGTTATGGCTGTTTGAAAATTGGACCACTTTTATGGGGGTTTTCTCACTTTACGGGGTCAAGGAACAACTTTTTCGATATTGTTAGAATTTCTACATATTTTTCACTAAAATACGCGTTATTTGCCGCTTGAAACATTAAAATCCCTTAATCCGTTCAGAAGTTATGGCATTTTAGAGATACGCACGAAATTTTGGAGCGACATTTCTGGCCTGAAATTATATTTTCGGTAATGAATTTTTTTCTCGAATGTGAGTAGGATGTCGGGGGCATGTCTATTCACCAAAAATGCTTGTAATTGTTCCCTGTAACTAAATATAATTATTTTAGTATGATTTGAAATTTTTCAATTTCGTCTAAAAATTTCAGTACCTACTCGAATTTTTTTCTCGAAAGTGGGTAGGATTTCAGGGGTACGTGTATTCACAAAAAATGATTTCAAATTTTTTAGTAACTTTTTAATTAAGCCTCAGTCAAGAAATTGATATTCTTGATTTGCGTCTTATTTTGGCCCCCAGAATCTCCCATTAAAATTTTTGCCAGGGGTGGCCGAACACCCTGTATAAAAGGGGAACGATTCTCCTCGTTCCGGTTCGGAGACGATCGTTCGCATTCCGTTTTAAAGTTCGTGTTATCGCGACCCACGGATCCGACAGGAGGGGGGAAGAAAAACCGAATTAAATTCGGATTTGCGGTTCGACGGCGAGGCGGGGGGAGGAACGGAATTTCGTCTCGCTGAAAACAACCCAGGAATTTCGGGGAACGATTGCGAATAGCCGGGAAATAGAATGTGCGTGCAGTCGGGCCGCGTTTCATTCGCGTTCCATCGTGAATTCCGTTCCCGGTTAAAAGTCTCCAAGTGGCGCGGTGCCCCGGAATCTGGTTTGCGAAAGTCAATGGCGTGTAAAAAGGCGGGACAGAGAGGAACGGAGACGGAAACGGTGATGAGAGCTTCGAACTTCGCGTAACGATAATGGGGCAACGACGCCGCGCCAGGAAAACAATATGTAAATCGTTCGTTTCGCCTCCCAATCAAAGTCAGAATCCGCGACCGGGCTTCCGCGTCTTCCTAACGACGTAATCTAAATTCCGAAGGCGACCCCGAACCGTGCCGCGGAGCGTATACAGGGTGTGCCGCTGGAAACGGGTCGCCTTGATTCGCCATTTTAAACTACAACGGGGATTCTTAATGGGACGCGAGCCACCTCGTAATTCTTCTCGAAATTTCGAGCCGGGTTTCTCGTACGCGACTGGATTTCTCAAACTAACGATAATTAATCGACAATTGGCTGGCTGACTGCAAGTTTCACGATCACGAGGCTACTTGTTGTCGAGTCTTGCGCAGGATGAGGCTTTCGATGGCCTGGGAAAGAGGTGTTTTCTATCACGATTGATCAGTATTTATAAGGAATTGCAGTTGCTTAAATTTAAAAACAAATCGCGGCAACGAGGTACTCGTAAAACGAATCTGTGGCGTCGCCTCCCATGATCGCTACCAGAGGGGCCGCGCTCTCACAAGCGCTCGACCGACCCCTCGGTTGCTATATATACATTCCTCTCAATATCCCAGTCGTCTAAGGCAGGACCTGCTAGAAAGCCTTACTAATTTTGAATTTTAAACAAAATTAAATAGTACACGCTTGAAAGATCATTTGGAATTAACGTTAGAACTACCGAAGCAGTCAAAATGACTCGTAATTTCTAATGAAACTTACCATAGTTTTCTGTAACGAATAAGCACTTATTTCCGTTGCATTATACGTTTCTTCGCGTATCTATTGTTTTAATTACTTTGATAGAAATAAATAATTGTCGGTAGTTCTAGTGTTAAATCGTACGCCAAGAGATCAAACCATATTCTCCGAGGTTCGAAAATGCAAGTTGCTCTTTTCAATTTTAATTCAAATATTCTGTGCCCGGAAAGACGAGTTCAACTACCTACGTCTTGCAAAGCAAACGTCTGATACTGATCAATTTTCGAGAGAACAGGTTTGTAAATTGACAAAATTTTATTGCGAAGGGACTTCGAACGAAACGATTACTCGCGTATCGATAAAACCGTGACCCGACGCGAAAGATCTGAAACGCGTCTACGTCGTTGGATTTTCGTGCAACTTTCGCGCGCAACAATTCTTCTTACAAGGGAAAATTTGCGTGCCATTCGACGGCAGCATGTAAGGTGCTTCGCCCTGTATGTTTCCGCCGGATGGAGAGAATGCACCGCGTTACGACGTTCGAGAGAAACATTCCGTGAAGAGGAACGAGTTGGAAAGAACTCGCGTCGAAGTGACTTTCGGAACTTTCAGTGATCTTGTTCGTCTGTTCCCGACAGTCTTCTCTCTATCTCCCCACTCTGTCCCTTTCTCCGTTCGAATAAGAATTGGATTTCATAGAAATACGTGCGTCGTTCCGGAAAGGGCGGAATGCAGTTTCCAGAGAGGGGGGAAGGGGGAAGCGTTTTAACATTTTCGAACGAGCGCGGGGGCGTACCGCGCATACCTGGCGAGCTCTGTCAATGAATATGATCCTAATATACGAGCCCAAAGCCGATCTACGTCCTTCCTCGTGCATTTTTATCCTCTCGATTCCCCCCGCGTGGGAGAAAGGGGGAATGGAGCTGTCGCATAATTCTATTGTGTCGAAGAAATGCGACGAAAATTTGATCCCCGTGCATTTCCATACGTTTGTTTGCCCGCGTCTCCCTGGAAATTTCGCGTCTCTGCTAGCTTCGGAAAATAACGGACTGTTTCTGCCCCTGGCCGCGCCAGGCAATTTGCTTTTTCTCCCTCCCTCCCCAAACAACGAGAACTCTCTGTATGTAACTTTGGCTTTTTAACGAGCTTCCGCGCGGGGATAGCGCTCGAAACGTTGAAACCAATGATGCACAGTGTGGCGTCGCCTGCCATGCTCGCCACCAGAGGGGTCGCGCTCTCACAAGTGCTCGACCGACACCTCGGTTGCTATATATTATATATTCTTCGAACGACTTCCTAATATCTTCATCATAAACATTCCAGAACCTAACAAACGTTGTTAACCCCGTAGGTGGTTCGGGGAGTTAATTATGTAGCAAATCAATGTCTTCTTGATTTCCAAAAACAACAATTTATTCAAAACAAAGAACAACAATATTTACTATATCGATCACTTGTAAGGTGCTCTAGTAACAGTTCACGTTTAAAAGGGATATCACTTGTAAGGTGATATCCTTGATAATGTCCACGTTTAAGAAGTACAGTTCTCTTGTTCGCGACCGGTGCGGAACCAAGTTCTTTGAGAATAAACGTTTCGATCCTCGATTCAGGATCCCCGTGAAAACGGAATATAAGTTTGACGAGAAGAAAAATCAACCCTTAAGTGGATTTTCAATCTCGACTTATTTTGCTCGATATTGGTGTTTACTTTCTTTTGGTAAATTTGAACTCTCCTTTAGAGCATTTAAAAAATAATGAACCAACGAAGGATTACGTAAATTTTCAATACATTTACATATATCACACGATATTAATAATCTTAGAGACTCGTAGAGCTTTGAAACAAACTCGATCCCGATCAACGAAGGTAAGGTCTGTACAGTAAAATTGATAGAATGTATACCTCGAAGATATCGAGCAACAACTGTGCTCGTAGGACGATTCATAGTTTTAAAAATTTTCTTATGATTTTAACTCGTTTGGAAGTCAGAGAGTCTGTGGTCTCAACGAAGCCATATTGGCGTCGGTATTTCGGGAGCACGTTGTACGCGAGGAGTTACACACGGGAAGTTTTCATTGAAAATAATGCATTCGAGCCGATTGATCCGGGTGTAACGCGGAACGCAGTTAACTACAGGCTCCAATTTGAAATCCCGATTCACGGATCCGAGCGATGGAGGGACGTTCTTGGCCCGAAAATGGAAAAAATGCCGACCGGAATCGGTTTGTGTACGGGCGACGTCCATGAATAATTCAACGAAGGTTGCCCTGTATTCCAAGGACGCGATTTCGCATATGTTACGGGGGGTAGGGGGGCGGGGACACGGCAGGAGGATCGATTCGCGGATTCGCGACCGGCGAATCGCGTGTACCGTGCGATTTCGGGACTACCGAGAGAATCCAAGGAGCCTGCATCACGTGCGTCGTTTCCATATCACTTTGGAACAATGGTATTTTTAACCAAATGGATATCGGGGCAAATTGAACGAGGAAACCCGCGTCTGAGTGAAATCACGGGAAGGTACGCTTTAATGGTATCGATTTTATACTTAAGCAATACCTTCGTTTCGATAGAAAGGTTCATTGTTAGAACTATGAGAATTACTCGACAAAGGGACCGAAGCAAGCTCGCGTTAATTCGGTATTGTGACATCGTTTTATCGTCGCGTCTGTTCGCGACAGTCGTTTACCCGCAATAGCAATGGTTTTTACTTTTATTTACTCGACGAGGAAAAAGCAGCAATTATTCTACGTATTAGGAAATAGTTTCCTGAAAATTTTTTTTACACGAATTCACGTCACATATTTATAATTTTGTACCTCCTACTACCTATATTTTGTATTGCTACGCGACTAAGGATTGCTTTTAAACCAAATCCGAAAGTTGTTAATCAAATACACTTCTAATTAGGAAATGGTTTCCTTTAAATAATTGCAAACAGTACACAAATAATACCAATAATACGTTTTTTTTTCCTCGAGCGGTAACAATGATGTTGTACTTCGGTGACGAGACGAGAGCCAGTGTTTCCAAAAAAGGATGGGGTTGTATTATTCAAAATAAATAAAATTACATTTAGTTTACGCCATGGGTATTTTCTTAGATTACCGTAGAGATTAAAAACTGCATCTAACAGTCCACTGAAAATTATAAAATTCTATTTAAAACAAAGGATGGGGTTGTATTATTCAAAATAAATAAAATAACATTCAGTTTGATCCATTTAACACGTTCACTGCCAGATCAAAACCGTATAATATTCTGCAAAAGTAAAATTTTGGTTTTAGACAATTGTAAGCTACATAACCTAAAATTTGATTCAGTACTTATTTTTGTAGCCTTGTTAAAATTTATAAATTCTATCCGAATTTATTTTTTCAAAATCTTAACTTGAGAATTAATTTTTCTAGTATCATAATTAGACTGCGGATGTTTATGCATTTATGAGAAATTTTAATCCTCAAAAAACTACAGAATGCATTTAATATGCAAAAATATAAGAAATACTTAAAGTAAGATACGAATTATTATATTTAGGGGTTCAGACAGCCCTCTGCGAAGCTTCCGTTTCATTAATTCTATTAATAAAAATGTGAATTTGCATAAAGATCTGCAGTCTAATCATAATGATAGGTCCTCTCACCGATATGTGACGTGGCAGTGAAAGTGTTAAAGTATTCAGATGAAGGCATGAACATCTTTAGAGATTTCTGTGGAGATTAAAAATTGCATCTTACAGTCTACTAAAAATTCCATTCGCCTCGCGCCAATCGTATTTCGGTTTTCACCATTGATATGGTCCTCCCCGTAAACGCGAGCGAGAGACAGTAAACCGCGAGGGTAAATAGCGATAGGGTTGAATAAACGTGGTCGCATTCTTGGAGGATCAAACGTCCAGAGGGAGGGAGGGGACGTTTGGCGGCGCGTAAAACGAATTCGTCGCAGTCGCGGGTCGCCTTTGAGCGCGTTCCCGCGTAATCCGGTCAAAAGGGGAAGATAGGAAACGGCGCGGGGGCGAAACGTCGTAAAGGGGGGCTCGAAAATCGCGGGTACGGGCGCGTGAATGGTAAACGAGACTACTCATCTTCTTCGTTCATTCTTCGCCGCGGTGGTCTGAATGTCCGTGAGATGGGCTAATATACAGGTAGCCGCGCCCGACACGGCCGCTGAAGTATCGGCATATAAAGGCCCGTAGTAACGTTCATAGGACGCCTGGAAATTACCAGGCCGGCGCAATGGCGCGGAGGGCGGTCCGACAAACGACGAAAAATTTAGCGGTAATCCCGAGGCCGGACGAGGCAATTCCCTCGCTGCCTTCTACGCCGTAGACGTTGCTCGCTTCGTGTGCGCCTCTTTGACTCGCTCGCCAACAACCTTCTACCCTCTCGCGTACCTCCTTCGCCCAGAACCATCCCCTCCCTCCCCCCTCGACGTCCCCGTAGTTCGTGGTCTCCTACCCCATCCGAGCGTCGAGCATCCCTCCGTTTCTGCTTCGTCCTTTCATCTCGCGCCTCGTCTTTCTCCGGTCCGGCTTTCTTCCGCGCCGGACCGAGAGTCTGCAATGGCGTGCAACCGCCGCGGAAAGTTTTCGTCTGGAAATATTCGACGGGGATGCCCCTCTCCACGAAAGGGACAGAGAAAAGGAAGACTTCGCGGGGAGAATAAATTTTTCGACGATCCCCCGTCCCCTCTTTCTCTCTCGATCCTCCCTTGTTCCGGCTGGCCGAGCCAACGACCAGCCGGAGGATATTTTACGTCGACGTTGGGTAGGGGAGGGTAGAGGGTATGATGAAAATATTAGCGGTGGCGCACGAAAGCCGAAACACCGCTTGCTTCTTGCTGCTCGGGTAACAAGAACAAAGATGACCGGGAATAATGAGGCGGCAGAACGGCTGGAAAATATAGGAGAGACCATTCCCTCTATTCCTGTTGGCGCACGACAGGAACGTTTCGAAGAGTATTTAACCGCGGCAACACCGAACCAAACTTTTTCCGACCGCTTCCGACTGATAATTTAGACCGGGCTGAAACCGGGGCCCTTTCGGTTTTGTGCGTCGCGCGGAGAACGCTTCCTTGCGCTTCCATTGTTCCGGTTCTTGAATCTCGTTTATTTCTACGTTCTCCATAGGGTTTCCCTACGCGAATCGAGATAGAATGGAACGAAAGATCGTCCGGCGATCGTTGTTCCATTTTCTTGCATACTCTACGACGTTTTTTTTTTTACAACTCAAGGGCAAGAAAAATACATGTTTCTTTGTGATTCTTCTTTTGTTGTTTAACCCCCCTTTTTGTACTGGCTTTGGGGTCTCATACAACACGGCATTTTCTAGGAGCCCATCTACCATGTTACAGGAGGGTTACCTGTATTTCTTAAATCCAATTTGCGTTGCAATAAATTGAAACTTGAATCGAGCTACGATTATATTTGTCGCCATTGCGGCCCCAGTAGAGTGCGAAGGGTTAATTATTATAGACGTAATAGGAACCGGCGTGGGAGGCCTCCAAAAATTTGTAAATACAACGCGTAGTACTGTTATAAACAAAATGTCGTTCGACTTTTGTTTATGTTGACTCCCACAAAGTTCCTGAAGCCGATTATTTAGCAAATAGAAAAGAAAACACTTATCTGCCAACACAATAATTTATTAACACTTCGAATATATGAACATAAAACGAGTTAACAGAAAATGTTCAGTGAGGATATATAAACGAAACAAGTTCTTGAAAACCTGAATCTAATCCTTTGAATCTCGAATTCTAAACTCGTCTTGTTTGGTCGTTGTTTAAGCACAAAACTTTTATTATGGGAGGTGTCTTGATTGGCAAATCGGCGCTGGCCCATCCTGTACTATTAATATTTGAAAGGAACAAAGAACGCGTCCTGAGCTGTTCGACAATAACAATGTTTGTAAGTCCAAACAGTTTAAGTAGACTCAAAGTCCTCGAAAGATGAAATGTTATATCGCGCGCCTTTTAAAATAATTGTCGTACGTAATTCACCGATTTCACGGTAAATTTTAGCGAGGCATTAACGGCCGGCAATGCGTTGAAACGCGTTGTGCGCACTTTCGCCATAAATTCTGTCGGTAAAGTTTAAAATAATGCACAGTGTGTGGATTTAAACGCGAAAAACGAGCACCAATGTCAACGTAAATCTGTTAGAACGTGGAACAATAGGGCATCGATACACAATGTCTAGTTACAAACAATTGGTCTTTACGAAGCAATGGTGCGGAGAGTTTGCATGAGAATCGCCTCGCTGTAATAACGTTATTTGAAGCGGGGAAACAAACGCCAACGAAACGCGAAACAAAAGTTCGCAAAAAGAAAAATTAAACACGGCGACAGATAAAAACTTATTTATGGACACAAGGGATATATTTTGTTATATAAATTAATTTGGGGAAAATTGCGTTGAAAATTACAATAGGCACGAAACATTTAATCATTCCTAATGGTTGCACGTTTGAGTTCTCAGAGCACTTATTTCGTAAAGTATTATATAATATACGGTAAATATTTTTTTCCTTTTCGTTTCGCGAAAGCAATTCCACATTGAAATATGTAGATTTGGAAGTTTCTATGTTCCATGGTGCAGGGGTATAAGAGAGAGAGAGAGAGAGAGACACGTTAGTATTTTTATGAGATTCGTACGAGGGAACAGCTCCGAGAGGCTTATCCGTGAAGAGCATGCGAAAGTCTGAGGTCTGTGCATGGTATTTGTAGCTGGAAAAGCAAACACGTATACGTCTAGGAGGCGGATAAGCGACAAAAAGGAAACATCCTTTATATTTGATCGTGGGATACATTTAGATCTATTTCGAAGGAAATTGGAAGAAAGAGGCGGGAAGGGTAAAAGGATGATTCCGATGTCGGATGTGTTCAAATATTTGTATTTTCCAACGGATAATTCTTGGAAACGTATTGCAGATATTTGCTGCGTTTGACTCCGAGCACTCTTGTGATCGAAAGAAATACGACTTCAAAAATGATACGGTGACATTACTTTCGACGAGCAAAAACGTACGTTACCATAAGGCAATTTTTCATAAAATTTAGTAAAAATAATATTTCTGGTCATTGCATGGCCCCACATACACTATTACAGATTTCTTCGAAAGCTAGAGAAACATACTTTTGGTCAAACTCAATATTACATAGAAAATAAAATAAATTTTTAGTGTCTATCACGAAGAACAAAGATCTTTATGACATTTTTAACCCTTAAGTGGATTATTAGCTTAAACCAATAATTACTTAATATAGGTCAATGTAATATTTTTTAAATGCTTTGAAGCTAATTTCCATTTACCAATTTGGTAGAAATGAACGTTAAGTAAAATTATTCAGTTGAGTTTGAGAGTCCACATAAAGAAAAGGTAAATTTCTTTTCGCCACCAAACCAGACAGACTCCGTAAGGGTCTGTACAACAAACAGTTATCCGTCCTCTGTTTTATTAAACGAATTATTACATTTACATAATGGTCCCTCGGGATTCCAATAAAGAAACCTACGGAGCCTACGGAGAAATCGTCATGAAATATTAACGAAAACGAGCGTGCACCGTAAACTCCGTTTCAAGGAACACGGTAAGACCATAGTCTCGAAAAGAAGTCTGGTTCGAAATAATACAAAAAGCGCGCATAATTCTTGGTCCACATTGTAAGGTGCTCTGCTGCACGTTCGCGAAATTTCCATTATACCGGGTAACTCCGAACACTCGCTAAAGGGTCCCCGAAACGCGAAACTGGAAACCTGGTAATCCGATCGTGGACAAATGTACAATTACGTAACAGGAGAGGGGAGAGGGGGGGAGTATAAAAAAGGAGAGTGAAGGCAGGGGAATAAAGGAAACGTTAAAAGCGGGCATGGACGGGCAGGAAAATCGCAACGAAACGGTCGGATGCGTGCGAGCATCGACACACACGGATCCAGCGCTGTTGGCTTAAATGCGAAAAAGGGCCGTAGCGAGGGACCCGCGAGGCAAAATGTTTTGCAGTATTGAACCGATGCAGCCCGCGATACTATAGAAAACGCGTTACAGTGGCCCATAGCGGTAGTCGGAGAACCATTAACGACGGCGGTCGTATGGGATTCGTTTCATTTTCACGGAACTTCCTCCGGCAACGAAACGCGAAACTGTTTGGGCGTTTCGTTCCCGTAATTTATTTTGATGCGTTTACACAACTAATGGAACATTTGCACGGGGAAGGGTAAATTAAACGAGACTGCAACGCGTTGGCGAGCAAACGACCACACTTTGGGCCAGCGTTGTTCGAATTGGTTAGGTTTTCTTACATTATTATAATAGGATTAATGGTATTTTGCGAATCGTTGTAAACGGACTCGATTCGTAGATCCTGGGTTTAGACTTCGATGAGAACGACGAATATAATTTGTTTTTATTTTTTCCTTATATTGTATGATATATGTCAATGTAATTACTTGAAAATTTATGTAATCCATTTACCAATTTGGTAGATTATTCGTAGATCCTGGGTTTAGACTTCGATGAGAACAACGAATATTATTTTTGATTTTAAGTTACCCTAATATTGTATGATATATGTCAATGTAATTACTTGAAAATTTATGTAATCCATTTACCAATTTGGTAGATTATTCGTAGATCCTGGGTTTAGACTTCGATGAGAACGACGAATATTATTTTTGATTTTAAGTTACCCTAATATTGTATGATATATGTCAATGTAATTACTTGAAAATTTATGTAATCCATTTACCAATTTGGTAGATTATTCGTAGATCCTGGGTTTAGACTTCGATGAGAACGACGAATATTACTTTGATTTTAAGTTACCCTAATAATGTATGATATATGTCAATGTAATTACTTGAAAATTTATGTAATCCATTTACCAATTTGGTAAAGATTGACATTAAGTAAAATAATTCAGTTGTGATTGAGAAAAGTCCACTTACTTAAATTGAACATCTATAACGATAGTTGCGGTTCCTAAAGTGAAAATTGACGTTGTTTTGGTTTTTACTGTTACATAGAATCGAATGTGTTTAGAAGACTTGACCTGGTTTAAAAACAGTATAAGATTAGGGGAAGAGGCTTGCTCGGGGTTATATCTCATGGAAAAATGAATCGAAAATGTAGAATAGAATATATTCGTACGAGGGTTCGTTTACGAGGTAATCGAGAAATTCGTTGGGAACTCGTACGTTTGGCCATCGCTCGATATTTCTACTTGCTTTGGCGTCTGTCAGCATTGAGGGTGGAATTGTAAACATTAACGGTGCCACCTGTTCTATATGACTCTAATTCGTACTAAAGAAATACTAATTGACGGGAAGAAGATAATACTATGCACTGAGAATGCTTGGAAACTCAATCGCAAGTAGAAATATCGAATAATGGTCAGACTCGTTAGCCATCTCGCGTACGCTTGTTCTAAAAATGTTTAAATTCGATTTTTTCGGGGAACCACTGGATTAAACCGTCCTCTATCGAGTCGAATGTGGGAGGACACATTCATCTGTTATAAAAAATTCATGGAATCAAAGATATGCTACCGATTTATCGAACCATTTATTAGCAGCTTAACGAAATAAGCCGACTTCGTGTTTCAGGAGTAAAACTATTATAAACGTAGAGTTCGCGTATCTTTAACGAATTAATGGATCTGATAACAACAAACGTGGAACGGTAGGGGAATTAATAATTTTTAAGCTTCCAGTTTGAATCGAGATAAACGCGATAATAACAAGATCACGATAACCAGTAATCGAACGGGTAAATATTAGCGAAGACATTATAGAAAAAATTCTCCAAATGGTCCAAATAAACTGTCGACTACAATTTTTTAATTAATCCAGTATATTTAAAAAAAACTGCTTAATCGTACAATTTATACTTTTTTTCATAAAAGTTTCGAAGACATTAGGCCAAGCACGTTTTCCACCCCATTTGAGGGTAGTTCTTACTTCTTTAACATGGAAATAAATAAAAAAAAATAGGTTCCATCAAAGTTCGTTAACATATTAGAACTATTATGCCTAAATTATTTTTCTTGCTGTCTTATTCGATATCTCGAACGCGATCGTTTAGACGTCGAATTATAAAAATAGTCTGGAGCTACGGGAACCGAATAAAAATTGTTAAGAGGCCGCCGCGTATACCGGAAACGCGCTAAGACGAATGTCAGGGCCTCTCTTTACTTCCGCACGAACGGTTTCCTCGGATCCCGGCGACCCATCGTCGAGTTTGGAACGTGAATTTCGGTGTTGTCCCGGATAACGAAATATTACTCTACCCACTAGGCTACCTATATACAGTCGAGATGTTTGTCTTTTGAACTGGAAGCCCTCGGTAAAGGAGTCGTCGGCGTGTTTGCACCTGTTGACTTCTCTCCGAGCTCTAGCGAGTAAACTTTTACTTTCTTCCGTGTTACTCGCGAACAGCGAACCATTCAAAGTCTTAAACGATTAAAGAACGCTTGATCCACCGCGGTTCGGAGGGGGGAGGGGATAGCTCGTTTCAACTCGATCGCTTCCCGAACTTTGCAATCGTTTGCCATGCAAATTTCTCTACATCGATCGGACCTCGGTTAAAGAATCGCAGCAAGTCGGTCGTAAACGCACGATCGACGCACGGAAATATAATTCATTCCGAGCTTCGAGCATTCTAAAAACATAAAATATCGAAGCTACGTACGTGTTCTCAACATTATCACTTTCTGTCGGAAGGTATTGCAGGAATTTTTAATCTTCAGGATGGAAGGTCAACAAAATTTTTATCGTTACGTGTGTGGCTGATACTGATATAAAACACGTTAGAAAATTTGTTATCCTTTGCGTTAATGATGCATGAGTTTGTGAAAAAAAGAATTGCGTTTGTAGAAAAGATTACCTTAATTGTACGATTCGTTTAATGCTACGAGCATTCTAAATGCCACATGTTTGTTTGCAGATTAGATACAAATGTCAGAGCATAGAACTTTTCATTTTTTATTAGGGGATATCGCAAGAGTTCATGTTACTATATCTCGAGTATTCTAATAGCAGTTGATAACAATTCCATGTCAACGAACGAGAAACTCGACGATTTAATTTCAAATAATTCGTCAAACGTATACTGTTTAATTTTCGTACAAGGAATGACCACAAAAAAAGAATTTGTTTTACGATTACCTCGTGAATGTAACAATGTGTTGATTTTAATATATAAGACCCGATGACGAGCGAGCAGGCTCATGATTGTGAACGAGTGTAACGAGTCAAACTCGTCATTGTACAGCAAGGGTTTAACCACTTAATTTCTACTTTGATTTACTTTCACGTTCAAGGGCAATTTCACTATAAACATCGTACAAGAACGATGGGAAATTTTTCATAATGTTCATGTTCCCACCTGAAAATCTGTCCCCCATCGCTGACCCACTGCCTGTTAGCAAATATTATTCCGATTCGCAAACAAACGCGCGTGGCCGCCGGGAGCGGGAGCGTTTTACGATGGTAATCAGTAGGACAAGCATGTCGCGAGCGACGGCTATTATTTCCCGCAGAAATTGCATCTCTTTGAGGCCGGTCTCAAATACTAATCGAGCAATCCCGGCACGAGAGGACCGCCGTCTAAGACATCCCTTGTCCCCCTTCCTTTTTTTTTCTCCTTTTATACCACCGATGCGGTGTTTGTTTGTGCACCGTAGTCTCGTTAGAGGCACGCTTGAATACTTCTAACGAGGAACGAACGAGAACGAGGGGACAGACCAGCCAGGGTAATCCAAAATATATTACTGGGGCTTTGTACCTTTGTACCTTCCGCGAGCTACCCCCCGGGGGTGGTGTACGTTCTCCTCCACCAATCTCCCCTCTTCGTTCCGCTCTTTTCCCATCCCGGGGTTTTCTCTTTTTTTTTATTCCTCCCACTCTCTCTCTCTCTCTCCCCACGCCCCTAACCCCTTTTTTTACCCCGGAGTTATTACCACGCCAGGACCGGGAACCACAAGCCCCGCACGCATAGATAACGGCTTGGCCGCGCTCGAAATGAATTCGAATCGCGCAGAATTTAAAAGCCCGAAGGTAGAACGTACAAGCCCCGGTATAGCACGCAGGCGTGTGTGATACGCGCACAGAGAAATACCTCGGCGTTCTCCGGGGCAAGAATTCCGTCGTGCTCGATTTTTTATCACCACGCCCACGCCACCCGCCCGCGTGCACCGGCGGACAATCGATAAAGCCCGAGATTTATTTTCGCGGACGATCCTACGTCCATGGTTTTCTTACCGTGCTCTCCCCTAGAAACGTCGCGAACGTTACATCTGACAGTAGTCCATCGTTAGATGACCGTAAATCTGGTCCGTCGATCGTCTTTCACCGTTGTACGGTGCGACGAGTATGTATGGAAGTTCGAGACAAAATTAATAACTCCTAAACTATTCAATTTTCGACCTAATGCCGAATAATTGGATTATATCTACATACGAAGTGATAAAAACAAGGAATATAATCACAGATCTCTGGCCACACATTTGGGGGTTTTCATTAAGCGTGTCTGAACTTTAAAATTGAATAAAAAGAGTTGTGTACGACATATGAGAAACCCTTTATTTGGGGTAAGGAATTTTTTTCGTAGGAAGTGCGTAGGATTACGGGGATATGTGTGATGACCAAACATGATTGCAATTAACCCCCCCTAGTTAAAAATAATTTTTTTCAGAACGATTTGAAACTTTTCATTTTTGCCGAAAAATTTAGGCACCCCTTGTCGATCTTTCTTAAAAATTCGTTTTTCATTTTTAATACATTTGGTTAGCGTTGTACGGAAATATTGTTTAATAGTTTTTTCTAGGTACCCATGAGCTCTACTCCAGAAAAAAGTTTCATTGAAATATATCCATTATTGTAGGAGTTATGGCTGTTTGAACATTGGACCACTTTTATGGGGTTCTTCTCAATTTACGGGGTCAAGGAACAACTTTTCCAATATTGTTAGAATTTCTACATATTCTAGAATAAAATACGCGTCGTTTGTCTTTTGAAACATTAAAATCCTAAAATCTGTCCTGAAGTTATGACGTTTTAAACATACTAACCTCATCACGCCCTTGGCCACATATGTGGACGTTTAGTTTTTTTTTTATAATTATAGTTACTGTCAATAATAAATAGACCCAAAAAAAGAATAAAGAAAAAAAATCGACCCTGAAGAGGTTAAATTTCAGGGAAACATCAATGTATGGTCAGTCACTATATTTTCAGTAATGAATTTTTTTTCTCGAAAGTGCGTAGGATTATGGGGTTATGTGTAATGACCAAAAAAGATTCCAATTGACCCCCCTAGCTAAAAATAATTTTTTTCAGAACGATTTGGAATTTTTTAATTCCGTCGAAAAATTTGTCCACCTTCTATTATAGTTATTCGGACAACTGGGTGCCGGATAATCCGAATACTATTGTACAAGTTTCCTTGATTTCTCGATAAACGTTTCTTGGGGCATATTGTGATACAGAGCTCGACATTTGTGTTTCGTAGTTGTTTCGTTTTGATCACAGTAAAATGTTTACAACGTAAGTATATCATTTTCTTTTTGGGAAATATATATTTATTGGGGGCAATTTAGTGTAGTAGTTTTTATATTAGCAAGCTGCTGATTAATATGTTTTTACCAAAGGAATTTGTTGACCAATATTTTACACGAACCATTTCAGATTTCCATATTTTCAATATATATTGCACATTCTACGTACATTCTACCGTCAGCCAATAATAAAATTTTTCAACTTTATTTAGCAAATTCTTTAGCGCACGCAACGTGCTGGGCGCAGGTGTAGTCAGGTCGATTGCTGAGTATTGAATGCATTCGACGAGAAAAACGTGATGAAAATTCGAATTATTTATTTATTAAAAATATTCGTTTCGAATGGTATAGAATGTTTTATTTAATTTTACAAAAACCGAGGAAGGTACGTTTAATTTAGTTACCTCTCCATATAAATACATAAT
Organism: Colletes gigas; assembly: GCF_013123115.1. Taxonomy (NCBI): domain Eukaryota; kingdom Metazoa; phylum Arthropoda; class Insecta; order Hymenoptera; family Colletidae; genus Colletes; species Colletes gigas. The sequence goes on along the minus strand of NW_025106647.1, from coordinate 5,958,799 downwards.
GAATGGAAAATGAAACGATTAATTACATCTGCTTTTAAAAATCACGAACAATGATTACTCGATTTTATTCCATGTAACGTTAATCTCTCTTGCCCTAGTTGCGTGAATCGTTAATATTTCTCACGATAAGCGAATCACACTTAATCATCCATAACTATTCAAATTACTAATAATAACGAGATAAGAATCGAAACTTCTGAAACCATTCTGAAATTATAGAATTTGTAAGATAACTGTCCTGACTAAATCCTAGACCATATACACGTAATTGGAAGCTTAAAAATATTATGTTTAAAACTCCTATGCTATAAACGTCCCTTGAAGCCGAGTGTCATTAGCTTTGTAATCGCGCAAAAGCTTTTCAAAAAGATAGAAATGGATGCAACACTGTACCGAAACGATGCTGTCGAATGGGAGTCGAGGACGGCGGTGGCGGGCATGTGATTTGGGAAAATTAAACTTTTTATGCCTCGCAGCGATCTGAGTGTTCGGGGAGAAAATGAAAAATGTCGGTGCCAGTCGTAAAGTTAAATTAAGTCTCGTCCGGAATGTTCCGGTAGGAGAGTTTTTGCCGAACGTCTGGCTTTGGACCTATTCTCCTTATCGTTTAGCCACCGTACGGTCTGCAAAACGAACCAGTAGGAGGTGGCCATTAGTATTAACAGCAATATTATATACTGCTGCGATTCCCCGCGCGGTATCGATTAACAATTAAAAGCACTCGGTACCTTGCGATCATATATCCCTGTCAGAAACATATCAGACGATTCCACAGTCTTTATCTCATTCAACGAAATCCAAACGGTCTCCAAACGATCCCCCAACTCGTTAAAAAACATTTGTTCATCGAACGTTACCGGTGTAAAAGTACACGGCCAATGGAGAGGAAACGTATACCTGGGAATATTTGAAAGCTCGCGACTGTTGCAAGCTTCTATACGGACCGAAGCTAGCCATTTCGAGCACTTTCTATAAAGGTGCAGCTACATGTTGAGTACGAAATACCTATATTTTGGAAACGAGGTCGAATAAGCCGCACGTTTATACGAACACTTCGCGTTTCTTTTGTGCTCCCCCCCCAATCTATCGCTGAAACGGGTCCCCACTGTATGCCTCTGCACAACCGTTCGCAAAACGCATTTTACGAGTTTCGTGGGCTTATCAAGGCATATTCCATACGTACACGAACCACCAGAGTTCGAATGGTGCAAATATAACGAAAATATAGTATACAAATGATTCGACACCATTACTTGAAACTGTCGCGACAACGTTCTTTAATTCGTGAAAAAAAGCAAGATTCCAACGTTGGGGATCTTGTCCCCTTCCCCGTAGCTCGTTACGCGAGTTAATTGTTCCTAAATAAACTTTAATACGCAGAATTTCACTTGCTCGGTCAGGACCGCGCAAACAATGTCCACGCTGTTCCGATTCGAATAACATATCCGCTCGGCCGCAACGTCGGCAATTTACTGCTAATTACTTTTCCCCACGGTTATCTGGCGGTCTAGCTGTAAACAGGCCGTGCATGATTTGCGCGCGGGACCCCGGATCGTCCAATGTTATCGAAATTAATTAAACCGGACTTCTTAATTAAGCACTGTGTCGACTGAAAATAGAGGCAACTTTCAAGAATTTTTTGCGCGTAACTATGAAGCATTTTTCTGGTAAATGTTTTCTGTACTTTTTGTGAAAATTTTGTATAAAAATATTAATTATTATAGACATAATATAGGAACCGGCGTGAGGGGCCTTCAAAAACTTGTTAGAAACGGTTGGACGTGTAATTTTTCACTGCAAATCGCGAAACAAGAAATCATGCAACTTTCTTAAACTGTAAGACGGTAGCTGTAGTTGCACGCATGGATTTTTAAAGATAATTATTTGTTATAAAATGGTGGAACTTTGACGAGAAAATCCCAAAAAACTGTGACAAAATCAATATTTCTTTTAACACTGCGTCGACGCTAAGAGTATTTGAAAGAGATAAACAAATTTGGATTTTTTCAATCCGTCACAGTGGTTTTGTCCCTTAAATCAACGTTCCACGGTGAAAAGGGATTGTGTTTGAGTGACGAACGTGCCCGCCATTGATACACTGTACGATAATATTTGAGATTTCACCGTTAACCTAGTTTCGACCCTGGATTCCCCGCGGACTTTTGAACTCTGGCGAGAGCATCGTAAGTTTACACCAGACTGACCGCGGCACGGTAGACTTTCGCGTCTTTTGGCACTTTTTCGACGACGAGGCGACCCCGTTCCTCGCGCTCTAATTGCTCCCACTGTTTCCGCCATTTTCGAATTAACGCGGCAGACCGACTGGATAATCGCGTGCATGCTCGAACGTTAATATTTCCCGAAGGAACTCGTCCGTCCGGTCATCAGTCTTGGTTTAAATTTAACCAGGGTTCTAATTAATTCCGTCGTCCAGAAATAAGGTGGACAGACTATTTCCTGTCTTGGTTTACACAACTGTGGCGCTGCTTCGTTGTGGTTAGGATCTCGGGAGAATCGTAACAGGACAGAAAAGGAAAGGTAGTCGACTAGGATATTGGGAAGTTAGTCTAGGATTTTATATACAGGGTGTTCGGCCACCTCTAGCAAAAATTTTAATGAGCGATAGTAGAGGCCAAAATAAGACGAAAATCAAGAATACTAATTTGTTGATGGAAGCTTCGTTAAAAAGTTATTAACAATTAAATTCAAAAATTTCAAATCGTTCTGGAAAAATTATTTTCGGTTGCGGGGGTCAACTACAATCATTTTTGGTGAGTACACATACCTCCGAAATCCTATCTACTTTCGAGAAAAAAAATCGAGTAGGTGCTGAAATTTTTCGGCGAAAAAAATTTTTCAAATCGTTCTAAAAAAATTATTTTCGGTTGCGGGGATCAATTACAATCATTTTTTTATCATTACACATACCTCCGAAATTGTACGCACTTTCGAGAAAAAAATTCTTTACTGAAAATCCAATTAGGTGCCTAAATTTTTCAACGGAGAAACAAAATTGCAAATCGTTGTGGAAAAATTATTTGCGGTTGCGGGGGTCAATTACAATCAGTTTTTGTCATTAGACATACCCACGAAATCCTGCCCACTTTCGAGAAAAAAAATAGAGAAGGTGTGAAATTATTCGAGAAAATTAAAAAATTGCAAATCGTTGTGGAAAAATTATTTTCGGTTGTAGGGTTCAATTACAGTCATTTTTGGTGAATAGACATACCCCCGAAATCTTGCGCATTTTCGAGAAAAAAATTTAGTAAGGGCGGCACTTTAAACGTTAATAACTTTTTAACGAAGCTTCCATCAACAAATTGGTATTCTTGATTTTCGTCTTATTTTGGCCTCTACTATCGCTCATTAAAATTTTTGCTAGAGGTGGCCGAACACCCTGTATAGCAACCGAGGTGTCGGTCGAGCGCTTGTGAGAGCGCGAATCCTCTGGTGGCGAGCATGGGAGGCGACGCCACAGAACTGTTCTGTTTCGATCGTTAACGATCTTTAACACTACGATAGAACAGTAGTTACTTGCTTGTTTGAATCATGTATTGAAACTACTCGAATTAAAAGTTCCATAATTTCGTCAATATTCTTACTAACGAAAATAAACGCAAACCCCATTAAAAAAAAACCATACTTCGACGAGGTTGGAATTATTTGAAGGAACAAGCAGAACCGTACCGTTTCGATCGTTAACAATCTTTAACACGGCGATAGAACAGTAGTTACTTGCTTGTTTGAATCATGTATTGAAAAAATACACGAATTAAAAGTTCCATAATTTCATCAATATTCTTTCAAACGAAAATAAACGAATTAAAAGAAAACGTTCTTCGACGAAGTTGCAATTATTTAAAGGAACGTCTAATTTTCTAACACACGGTGGACAATTTTTTCCATGATCTTTTAATTAAAAAAAATTCGTGCCATATTGGTTTCAAGTGTCTCCGTTGATATCGTTGTTGTTTGCTTTCTATGCCTTTTTCTTTAAAGAAATCTGTTACTCTGAAGTATGTATGTATCTTGCACAGTTCAAGGAATGTTCGAGCTGTCCCTTCGATGGGACTCGGTTCTCGGAAACTTCTGGAGACTCTTCAACCGTTTGAGAAACATAGAGAATGTACGACAAGACTTTTGTATGAGTTTCGCGATACACCCTCTGGGTTCTTAGGAGTTTCCATCCCCAGGGCTGCGTTTCTTTAATTTCGTTCAGGTCAGATTTAATAAAGGGATAAATAAAGTGGGCACAATGAATATTCTGCTTTGAAAGTTAAAAGCATCGAACTCGTTACGTGGAACCTGAATGTTCCTGATATATAAATTCTATAAACTCTTATTATTTCGGTTCGACTGTTGAAATTTTCAATTTCGTTCGATCGATCTCGTAGAAATTCTATTCGTGGCGTTCGAACTGTTTTGCGCCCCGAAATGCTTAAGCAGAAGTTTATATGTTCGGTCTTCAAAGACAATGGCCCGCGAGTGTATTTGTACGGGAAGTTCTCGAGAACTGTTCGAGCATTATAGTTTTCGATGCGTATTAACGGTTAACTGTTACCCGTCTTTCATTCCCCAAAGATCCGGCCGGGCACTTCGAATTACCCGGATGTTGGTAGGTCAACGCGCGCCTATCAACTTGCACACGCTTCGCTATTTGGCTCGTTAACTAAAATACGAGACTGTGAAACTTAAAACCCCCGTTTGTTTCGCCTAAAGTGGACGCGTACGTCGACGTTTAGCAGGCTGAACACACCGTGTAATACGTTGGTACGATATCAATGCGCGGTAACCCGAACGCGTTGGATTCAATTACTTTTTAGGGGAAAAGGAATACGGGACAGCCGATGCCACATCGTCATTTGGTATCGAATAACGTATCGAATGTACTCTTTCATTCGACCCCATCGTGAAAATCGCAGCAATTTTTCAGCTGTAAAGCATCCTAACGCAGAAATTCAACCAAGTGCAATAAATAGTTTGCAATTTTGTGAAATTGTTTTTCACAAAATTTAGGAAATATAGTTAGTTTCTAGTTTGCAATAAAAATTTCAATCAACGAGTAAAAAGTATGCAACTATTTATCCCCCAATATAGATTGCAATTAAAAAATCAAATGTTCCACGGAGTGGAAATATTAAATATGAAAATATTATTGATCCGTTGCTCGAATAAAATGTTTCCCAACCGTGTCGTAAGGGGCTTACCTTTGTTAAGTCTCCTTAAGTTTCATTAGAAAGATACCGGATATAAAGAGGATACAAAATCGCGTTCGTTAATTAACGGCATTCGATGCTACTTTGAAAGGATAACTGCTACGCCAAGCAAGCCCCCGCTGTGTTCCAATTAGAATAGCAAATCGCATTTCAGCCAGCTTTCCCGATCCGTAATTAACGTGTTCGTACTCCCTTGGGGAATTCTTACGTCAAAGTGTAAGAGGCAAGAGCACGAAATGGATTTCGTGACAGTACAGCAAACGATGTAAATTGGACAAATGATCATTTACATTCATGGATGCCTCGTATTTACAAAGCATTAAGACACGTAAGTAAATATCCCTGAGTCTAATTGCACTCGACGTATGATCCCCATATAATATTTCGAGCACGCCGAGTCCTTGAGGCTATTATACGTGTACTGCGGCATAATATGAGTTACGCGAATGAATATTTACACAGGGTACCTGAAATTAAATGGAATTGATCAGTGTACACCGGGAATGGTTTACACCACGAAATTAAATCGCATGGAAGGCGTTAACTCTTGAGATTAATCGAATTCCTCGTATGGGAAATACGTCTTGATTCAAGGAGTTGATCATTAAGGATCGCGCACAAATACGCGTGTTTACTTTAGATATAATTGGTATTATTATTGAAAATGTTTTCAACATCGTTTTTATTTTTGATGGACCCATATTCCGAATGATACAGAGCTTTACTCTCGAACCACGACACGCAATTTTATTCACGTTCGAAAATTATATTTAAACAACGGAAAAAAAACATTATCGCGATATGTACGCAAACAACGCGTACGTTTTTATTTTCGGACGACCTAAATTACACACAACAAAAGTGTCTTCCTTGGTGCGCGGCGCGCAATTTTATTTATATCCTAGAATTTATTTTTGCATACGAATCATACCCGAGGCGTCACGAAGAGTATGTAGCACGTGACTTGGTAATAAATGCAAAAGTAATTTAATATTAATTAATTTCAAATTATGTTTTGATCAATGGCACGTGCGTTGCAAAAAATACGCGTTCTGCAATAAACAGTCGGCACGATGTTTAAATAATATCTTCATTGTTCTGATGGAAATATTTTACACTAACATTTTGTTTAATTGTGACAAATATTGCTTCACGCGTTCCTCTGGCTATTTAGTTGCAGACAGCTCCTTCGAAAACGAGGCTGTGGCGTCGTCTTCCATGCTCGCCACCAGAGGGCTCGCGCTCTCACAAGCGCTCGACCGACTCCTTGGTTGCTATATATACAATCCTCGAACGACTTCCCAATATCCCATTATATTAAACAAACCGCTTTCAACAGAAAATCGCCACACAACTGCTTTATTGCATGAGGAAGCACAAATAGACTATATTCGCGAGCACGTCATGAAGCTGGCCGCTGCAGCTCAACACTCTGGGGAACTATGATCCCATCACCATCCCACTAAAGACGCTGATAAAAATACCCAGACTCATCCTAAAATAACAACCCCCACTATCAAATTCATCGCATGATGCACGAAAACGAGGTTTTTGAAAGTTTTCCCTCGAGCCCGAACTCATGAAATACCGCAACCCCACACTAACATAAATATACCCAGACACTAAATGCAGGTTATAGGGCCCCAGCTCCAGGTACTGCAACCAAACAGGAAAAATAACAAAAAAAAAAAGAAAGCTTCCCAATATCCCAGTTGTGTAAGTCAGGGCCTGCTACTGATGAGCCCACTAGCAGGCGCCCCCTCCTTTCCTTTTCTGCCACCTACGAAATTCTCCCGAGTTTCCACCCTCAGCAGCAGCGCCACAAGGCTGATAAAATTAAACGCGTACTAAAATTCCAATTAGGTTTCTGCGGTTTACAAAATTTTCTCTATAGGACCTTTTTTTGTTCTGTCGCCCAAAAAATTGTAAAATGTCACTAAAATACGTATAAATAATCTTCTTAATTTGACTGCAATAGCTGCGTACTAAAATTCCAGTTAGGTTTCTGCGGTTTACAAAACTTTCTCTATACGGCCTTTTCTTTCTGTCGCCTAAAAACTTCTTAATTTGACCGCAATAGGTGCTATAGTTTAATTGTAACAAAATTGCAACCCCTTAAGCGACTCTGATAATAACCTACGTGCCAATCTATCCGTCGATTCACATTCGAAGTACGAACGTATACAAATGTTCGCTCAAAGTGCACTATAATACGGTCGAAACGAAGTGAACAATAAAAAGAACCAAGAGGTCCGTCCCCGGGGGAAATTTGTACAGAATCGGTTCGGTTGGTTGCCTAAAGATCCACGAAAACGTCGGTGCCCGGGTCGGACAATCGATCGTGGAGTTCCCCAGGTGGCTCGAGGTCCGAAATTCAGCAACGTCCAGGCGCGACACGATATCGCGGGTCGTTTTATCGCGAAAAATAATTCTCGGGACCGTTAGAGCCGCGCCGGTTAACGGAACCGCGAGCCGCCATTTGTATCGGAAATCGGGAACTGTGTATTTAGCCGGCTCGTTCGAGCGGATATTTTTATGCGTTTCTCTCTTCCTCTATCCCCATTCAACCACCGCGTAATCGCTTCGCGAACCTCTCCGCGCCGTTTCTCGACGAGATCCTTTCTTCGCGGTTCACGATATACAGCGTGACTCACGAACTCTGTCTCTGACGAGGGTAAATGCTTAGAGTCAAATATCTCAGAAACGGCAACTTTTAGGACAAATCTACATTAGTAATTTTATATTTATAATACAGCAATGCGTCGAAATCGGTCATAAAAAGTTGTGTATGCCATTGAAAAATACAAGATTGACCTCTGTATCTCTTCCGCGTCTCCACTTGCGAGAATACTATTTATACTATATTATGTGCTTCTTTGAACCCTACAACTTTCGCGAATAACATTTTCTCGTATCGTTTGAAATAGTCGAGATATTCAGGTGGATAGAGTTCGCGAGATTGTATAGCGCGAATCGACGAAAAAGGAACTCGATGAAAAACGACGTTTAGAGGTCAAAAGCATAGAGGATCGGAATAATCTGTTAAAATCTTGCAAGAATACAATTTGAAATGAGTGATCTGTTAAGTGGGCAGAGTTCGCGAGGCAGGCTGTATTTCGCAGCGAATACCGGCGTCCGTGTTGGAATCCACGTGACGTCGGTAAACGTCGAGTCATCGACATCAAAGAATGTCGTGCGTTTCCCTTCGCCCTTTGGCCCCGTGTCCATCGCGAATCTCGGCCTCGCCAAAGAAATTCCCCGATTCAGCCGCTGCCATTATCGGGACCGTTGAACGGCGTCCGCCATGCATCGGGCGTAGCAGGGGTTAGGCGGACCAGTTTTCAAAATAATACACACCTGTACGTCGCGTGGGTGTATTTTTATCGGGCGATCGGGCCGCTCCATCGATTCGTCGCAACCGAGGCGCAAAAGCTTGGCAGTCGAGAGGGAGGGAGACAGCCAGAGGGTGGCGGCGTAGACGAGGAACGCAAGGAGCGACGAAGACGGGAGGAGGCAGCGATGAAAAAGGGAGGAACGACGGAGGAGGACAGCAGAGAGGCTGAGAGAAAGGGTGAAAAGGAGACGGAGAGAGAGAAAGAACCACTCGCCCGCGCCACCCACGGTAATTATCGAAGGCGGGGTTGTCGACCTCTTTTAGTCCTGGCTGCTTGGACTTTTACCGTTGGTTGCCTCGAGGATGGTGTTCGTCTCAAAGAGAGGTATGCTCGTAGCCACCGTGATATCAGAGATAGTCGAGCGCGTGCTTCCCTCCCCCCAGGATGAGGTTTAATAAAACTTGCTAGACAATAGGCACCGGGGACGCGCGCAATAAACGAAATTGAAAAAAAGAGTTACCCGGTTTATTGCGTGCCGCGCTGCCCGTGGCGCGATCTGCGTGCATTTTCGAGGATAATTAATCGCGCGGACGTTTTCGGGGCTGTTATCGAATTTTGATTTCGAACGAAATCATGCCGTTCGCGTTCGAATGCGTACCAAAGTGTTGGGAGCAATTTTTACCCGGTTAAAAATGTAGTTTTTACCGGCGCTCAGAGGCCAGTGTACGTAATTGCGTACGTTTGGAAAATTACTTGTGATTTAATTAAAATTCTTTTTTAATCGAAGAATCTACCTACTGGCCACCCTCGAGTGAAAACGAATTTTCCAGTATCAATCGATGGTATTTTCCTTTAGAAAGGATCCACAGAGTTTGCCCCAGTCTTCGAACGCTCATTACGACGAATAACCTAGCGTCAAATAAAAAAATAAATGTTGGAGGCCAATGATTACGGATCCAATTAAAATGCCAAACAATCCTTTGATCGAGGCTGCACGAATGTAAAACTTGTTTGAAAGTTATTTAACGATTTTTGATATAATTCCCGCCCAAAATAATTCGTCCGTAATGTTCCAACAGTACCCGTGTCGCGATCTTTAATTAAAATTATGATAAAGTCACGGCACTTTCCGGTAGTTTCCCGGTTCGACGCTTCGAGAGCACGTGTCTCGCCGAAACGTTAACGGCAACGCACGCCAAGAAAGTGGTATTCCAGGAAAAATCTGACTCCTTCGAGCAGATCCCATCGACTCCTCTAACTACTAACGAGTGGAAACTTCTCCCTTCCGCCTGGTGAGCCGGAACACCCTAAGTCCGCCCTCCTTGGCTTTTTGTCCTCGTTTTTCCGCGGCTCTTCCTATCTCCCTCTCATCCCCGGGAGTATTTTCTAACGAAGAAAAAGAAAGTCGCCGGAAGTTCCGGCAACTCTGCCACGGCTCAACGAGTGGAGTCAATTTTTCATCGCTTTTAGTTGCTCTTCCGACGGATAACAGAGTGAATGGCCGCGGGAAACCGGAGGAGTTTTACTTTCGGTCCACGGAACGTCGAAACTTCTCTATTCGTTCTCGTACTTTTTTACAAATTAATGCGCGCCTCGTTCTTTTCGACGCCCTACATCGCGCGTACAGTTCGTTACAGAGACAAATAGTATACAGTCTTGGTTATCGTCGTTATAACAATTTTCGAGATTTATTAACACATTTCCAGTTTGTGTCGGAATTGTTTGCTCGAGAATTTTAGAAAAATTACATTTTTTAGAGTCATTCGACGTGTTGCAATTCGAATGTTGACGCCACGTGCGTTTTAAGTGTGCGTCAACCATGTGAGTGCGTCGTGTGAAGAAGAAAGGACACTACGGTTTAAATAACAAATACGCGGGGAATCACTTTGGACTAGCTAAGAGCTTCGATAAATAATCCCTGCCTTGGAATCGAGTCGACATCAGACGAGGCAAACGATCGGTGACGGGAAAGATCGTCGTAAAGCGTGCACGATAACCAACAAAAGTGCATGGACGACTGGGAACGGCGAGAAATAGAGGTGAATTGTTGTGCACACGTACCAAAAAACAGGGGAGGCAAGTAGAATACCTCCGCCCTTTCTGTCTTCCCGTTTCGTCTCGTCGTTCTTTCTCTAGTTTTCCGTTCCGGATTTCACCTAATGGTCGTTCAGACCGTACAAAGTATCGGGGGGATATCGCATTACTCGCTCGAGCAACAACGTATCGTGCGTCATGTAATTTCTCTTCGAGCGTCAGACACATTGTAGATAGTAAGGAATATTAATAACTCAAACATTATTGCATATAAACAAAAGAAAAAAAAACTAACAAGACTGCAATATATGTGTATCGAACTACAAACGTCATTCGAGAGTCACGTTTATCTCTTAACGTTAACGGCGCGTAGCCATTCCTGTCAATTGCTGTCATCTCCAAAACGCAGTGGGAAAATAAAGTCGACGGTATGTGAGTACTGATTAATTTATTCTAATTCGCGAAATATACTAATAATTGGACGGCCAGACAGGGCCCAATATTATAATAATTACCATCTTAATAAACTCTCTCCTCGGCTGAATATAATTCCGATAATACAAACAATTTGTTAAATGTCTTAATGCATGTATTTATGAATTGAATGATATAAATTGGTTACAATATTGTTCCTACTGTGGCGTCGTCTTCCATGCTCGTCACGAGTTCCTACCCTCAGCAAAGCAGCGTCACACTACTCTATACGCGTGTTTAATTATAATTAATATTCGTTCGAATGGTGAGGTATTCGGGTGTCATTCGTACTGGCCCAGTTACTGATACGTTTATCTTATGTTCAGCTCGTGGAAAATACTCGCGCTTGGCTTTGGACGCGCGATGGAGCCGAAGGGAATACTATCCGCGGTAGTGGGGAAGATAGAGATGATTTATGTAGGCCGTACAGGTACAATTTGTATCGCGTCAGTTTTTACCGACCAAGACACAGCTACGCGCGTGGACGGCTGAGTTATTGCTCGAGTCAGGGTTGTCGAGACAGTTCTGAAACAACTGGAAGTACGCGATTGGGCGAAAGAAACGTTTCCCCTAGCGTTTTTTACCGTTTGCCTTCGCTTGTTTTTTTCCGTTTTTTTTTATACGAACGATTATTTCTATCTCGAGCACACGTTGTTTCGATATATTTCTATTTCAGATTTCACCAGCAAAATTGCACTCTAAACATTATAAGGCACGTTTCGTAGGACCAGTAACAATAGTTCATCCTGCATATACAGGGTGTTCTGCCACCCCTGGGAAAAATTTTAATGGGAGATTCTACTGGCCAAAATAAGACGAAAATCAAGAATACCAATTTGTTGATGGAGGCTTCGTTGAGAAGTTATTAACGTTTAAAGTTTCGCCCGTACTGAATTTTTTTCTCGAAAATGTGTAGGATTTCGGGGGTATGTTTATTCACCGAAAATGATTGTAATTAACCTCTGCAACCGAAAATAATTTTTCCAGAATGATTTGAAATTTTTTTTTCGTCGTAAAATTTCACACCTTCTCGAATTTTTTTCTAAAAAGTGGGTAGGATTTCAGGGGTATGTCTATTCACAAAAAATGATCGTAATTAACTGTTCTAGGTAAGAATAATTTTTTTAGATCGATTTGAAATTTTTTAATTTCGCCGAAAATTTCACATCTACTCAAATTTTTTTCTAGAAAGTGGGTAGGATTTCGGGGGTACGTTTATTCACCAAAAATGATTGTAATTGAACCCCGCAACTAAAAATAATTTTTTCAGAATGATTTGAAATTTTGTAATTTAATTTTTTAATAACTTTTTAACGAAGTCTCAATCAAGAAATTAATATTCTTGATTTTCGTTTTATTTTGCCCACTAGAATCTTTCATTAAAATTTTTCCCAGGGGTAGTCGAACACCCTGTATGAAACAGAAGTATATTGTCGTTAAAGGGACAGTTTTATGGATTCATATTTCTCATTGATATATAGTACACGTTGCAGAAATATCGTTGGCATTTTCCAGGCACGTTTGCGATATTGCAAGATATTTTAAAAACGTTCTCAGCAACGTTACAGAATATTTGCGACTTGGAAGTACGATGCATATTGCGTTTATCAGTCGAGAGACCCGTTTCGTGTTCAAAACTCCTCAAAGGCTAATAAACATTGGTCCCGAAACCCTTTGTTTTTCGAGATGCAGACATTTTAAGTGTTAACGCGAGCGTGCACGACAGCCGTTGTCCGCGGGTGGAACCACTTATCCGACTTTGTACCTCTCCTCGCGGCGTATTGTGTTTGAATGGGGCCGTTCACGTATACGCGGTAATTCTCGAAACTGGGACAAGCTGTAGCTCTATTTTTTAAACGAAGATACAAGAGACTATTTTGGGAGTTGGGAATCCTCTTTGCAACGGCGCGAGCGAAACGGTGCTTTTCCACTTGTTTTTCTTTAAGCGGATACACGCGTTCGCGAAAATTTTACTTTCGCTCAGGAACGTTTCTGGATTTTCGAAGATCACGAATCCCCGATCTACAAAAGAATTTCATGCGTACTTTGAAAAAGAATTGTGGAGTCCATCGCCTCTCATACTCGCCGCCAGAGGGACCGTTCCTCTCGCGAGCGCTCGATTAATAACAGAGGTAGCGGGTTAATATTCAGTAAAAAAGTTTTCTTTGGATAACCAAGCTTATATGACTACACCCTTTCGTTTAACAAGTCCAAAAATTTTTACCGGGATAAAAATTGATATTTACGGACTAAGATCCAGACGATCAACCTTGTTTAGTTCTTCCAACCCCCCTTGTGGCTCGTACGAATACACGTTTTCCGTTGTTTCTTCGCCTTGTGTACGTTCCCCACGCGAACAGGAACATCTTTATTGCAGCCCTGGTGCACGTTTAGACGATCGTAGGAGCGTCGGGATTCAAATACCACCGTCCCGGCAGACAGTAATATTCCGTTTTCACCGAGCGAGCGAGTCTGCGAATTAGCGCGACGTTACTGCTGGCAAGTGCTCGACTCGATGGGAAGTAATATTGTCCGACTGGCTGGTAGGGTTCTGTTTCAACCACTTCGGGCTCCTTTAAACAACGGGCTCCGCGCCAAAACTGCCTATCCTATTCTATCCGAGCGAGGAGCCACGCTCGGAGATTCCCGTGGCAAGCTCCGCATTCGCGTCACGGTCCACGGTTAAATCCAAGATACGAGCAAGTCCGAGGAAATGAATACGCGCGGTATCCAGCTACGGCTACTTCCGGTCGAGATACCGTGTTCGCGAACGATAATGAAATTTTTACGATTCGCCGTACGAGCAAACATCATTTCGCGCGTAAATCGCGTCCCCCTGCAGCCAGGATGTAACGTCTCCCCAGCAGACGTTCGACGAGGCGCTTCGTCGAGAAGATTCAATTTCATCGAATCGGATCGATCGTACGTCCCGCGTGTTCCGTATTATTTTTAGGCGTGGAACATAGCGGCTATGAATTCGAAAGGGTACTTTGTCGGAGAGATTGAATCAGGCTAGGGGTCGGTACGATATTACGCGTCGATTTGAATTTTATGGTTGAAAAACCCCCCCCTCCTATTCTCTCGGTTACGGTTCTTTCCCGGATCAGGGTATTGGAAACGAATAATTAATATTTCAATTATATTACGAGACAAAAGGTGGTCTACAGTTTAAGCTCCATTTCTTTTGTTGCATGGAATCAAAAATTATGAAAAAGAAATCATGGACGTTGTAACTAAAGCCGTACACGATTCTGAATTTTCCCGACGAAATTGTACATCGGTGATAATAACAATTTGCTAAAAGTATAGTAATATAAACATGGTCTGTAATCTAGACAAATATGTATAGATATGGATTTGAATTTTTTTAACCCCTTCCCTTCACTTTAACGAGTCTGACTCGTGACGAAGATTTTGGCCCAAACATGAATGCTACGAGCCAGACTCGCGAACAGCTAAACACGTTCGTGATTGAGTTTTAGTTCCTATCGATACGCCACGAGAGTTGGTCACGATTCTTATAATCTCTGTTACGGAGCAGTTTAGTATCAGGTTTGGACCCGGGTTTCGTCGAGCTAAATGGCACCGGAAGGGGTTAACTGCGTTCTACGACTCGGAAGAATTCATAAAAATTACACACTGATAACAAGATCCACCAATTGCAATAATAGAAACGTGCTTTTAAAATTGAAAAACCTTTGTGAAATATTGAAATTACTATAGTCGTTTTTGGCGGTACGATAGAAAATGAAAAAGATTCTCGTCTCGGAAGAGAGAAACGTTCAAAGACGGATCCACCAATCATTCATAATACATCAACCCGTACATTATAGAAAATTACAGTGGTACCAGTCAGGCAAGAATATCCAAGTGAATCCATTCATTAAGAACGTATTGGTGATTTCTGTCAATAGTCGAACACACGTCAGCCGTTTGTATACGTATTCCCATGCGTGGGTGTAAGCTCTCTCGAACTTTTGCTGTGCTCGACAGCATTTTCTACTTTGGGACGAGCATCTTATCGATTTTACCGGAATACGCGCCCATGGGGATCGCCGACGCTGTCCATTATTTCGTGTCGGGACCGTTCGAAATATTCCGCGAGCCCGTTTTAATCACGAAACGATTGGAGAATCGTAATTAAAAATAACGCGTAGCTTCTTGAAACGCGTCTGAACGGACGTCGAAGAAATTATTATTCTTTTCTGTTTTCGTTCAGCAACGGAAAGGCGAAGTGTGTGTCCTGCCTGTGGTCCAATTTTAATATCGAGGACGTTCATTATTTGTGAGTAATCCTGAATAGCCATCGTTAAATTCACGGTTAAATAAGTTGGACCACTTTAGTCGTGTATCGATACATTTCATTCGCACCACTTATCGTTTTAGATTAAATACTCTTCATTCACATAGTTATCCTTTGTCAACACACGACAGACCAATAACACAAACGAAATGAACATAGACAGTTCCAAGTTATTTTTGCCAGACCTCGTCAATTCTGACTCGACAATCCCTGCTTAGAAGACACACTTTTCAAAGTCCACTCTTAATTGACCTGGAAATAAAGATTGATACTTACCTTGGTTTCCAGCGAACCTTCCCCTTTGCTTTCTGACGTATTTGCACGGTCGAACGACGACTATAATATGTATAACGGGTATTTAGAAAACATCAGCAACGAGAAAGGGTAGGGAAACTGTGGGAGCTTTCTTGGAACAATGAACTGTTCTAGAAGACGTCATTGTCCGATCGCTCGCGGGCTCTATATCGCTCGTTTCGCACAATAAACTCTTTCGTCTTTCTGCTCCGGCTCCACACGCCCCCGCGAAGTCGCTGGCTTGCTAGTCATCGACCTCTTGTTCACGACTTTATCTCCCCCTTTATTGATCAACAGGAGTCCTGCTATCTCCGAACAAAGATACAAAAGCTATAGACCTAACGATTTATTGTACGGTGAATCGTACGTCGATTTGCAACGATAGTTGCACGGTATTGTACACTCGTCCGACAGGTTGTACAACGACCCCACAGGTTTCACGATTATCGTTCGAACGATCGACGATATATGAACAAATTATTTTTCTCTGGCCTCTAAAATGGCCCAGATGGTCGATAATTGTGGAATGCATTTGGGATGGAAAATAGTATGTGGCAAAAATATTAAAGCTCTGTGAGAAATTCTAGAGAACTGAGAAATTCTAGACGACGGTATTCCATATGTTTCGGCCACGAACAAATATTCGAATGTTTTATAAATGTTGCTCGTGGTCGTTGCTTATTGCATAGCCACTCTGTGCTCCTTAACCTTAAGCACTTGATCTTGTGCTCGAAGGACCACTCAAACTGGTGTTTGGGAAAAAACCCGATAATCTTGTCCTTTACCTACAGAAGAAGATGCTTCTGATACGCAGAAATGACTTCTTGCGGAGACTAACGGTTGAAGATGTTACTCTGTCGAAATTAATCTGTCTCTCAGTCTTGATTTTTCGCATGGGGAAACCTCGGTTTCCCCTGCCAAGGCGACAACGACGAACATTGCCTACCAGAGGGAGGATTGGTCAAGCCAATCCTCATCGTCGTCACCTTGGCAGGGCGGTTCTTAACTATTGGAAAAGATAAGGCTATGGAACGTATGATTCAATTGACACAACAATAATTAATGGTAGAATGTACTTTTATTAAATAATACGTAAAGGTATATCTTAAAGTTCCGTTCTGTTCTCTAAGAGATCTGTTACAAGACTATTGAGTCAAGGAAGAGCTCCAAAGATTCCAAGTCCCGTGTGGAGTTTGGAGGTTCCTTAATGACCACATCCTAATTTGTCAAGTAAAACTGTCTTGAGGGCCTAATTCTCAAAAATAGCGGAGAAGTCACGTCCGTATCATAAACCCGCTCGCTGTACCGACCCTGAACACCATAAGTTCTAACGATAAATTTTTGGCAGATTGTCCAACAAGTCCATAGACTCGACGATTCGAATATTCGAACGAGCGATAACTGTATGATGGGATAAAAAGGTGTGAGAGATATTTGCACGTTTAACCTTGCATTGTTCGAACTGCTCGAGCTTCTCGAGAGAATCCAGTTCCCAAAGAGTTCTAACGACTACGAGTGTTTAAGAACCATCGATAGAGACAAAGGGTGAGAAAACTGTCCGGTCTTGCTCGGAACAATGAACTGTCCTGGAGGATATCATTGTCCCTGACGCGTGTTATACGGTAAACTCTCCTTTCTTTCCACTTTAACCCTGCGCTCTTGAAAGTGCTACCCAAGTATTTAGTCGTTAACGCTCTACTCTTCGTTCCCCCTCTATCGATCGGAACTCTAGCAATCCACGAACCCGACAGACACATAAATTCTATATTTTCTCGCGTAGAAATCATCTATAAATTTAAAATCATCATACAATTTAATTAAACGGAGCTAGTCATCGTTCCCTGGAATCTTAGACCAACAATATCTCGATGATCTTTGTCGAACTCGCCCACTGCAATATTCTATGGCACATAACGATACACGACAGGTTGCAAATTGCGTTCTATTGATTCTTCATAGCTAACTGTACCGTAAGTTTACGTGGAAAACAGAAATTGCTCTCTCGCATCCTTCAACTGCACCTAAGAGCCCATCGATCCACCGATTATGTGAAGACTGGCTCCACGAGTTACGAGACGAATGTAAATTGAGCCATATACTCGATTCGAATGCATTAAAAATCGTAACTGAGCAGAAAAAGGAAGATTGTAGGATTACATGCGAACATACACAGTACGGAATTATATTTAGATTAATTAGTATCGGTAAAATCATGGAACGACGAGAAATTTTTCTAAAATTTATACCATACGATCCCATTTTTGCTCCGATTAAATTTTTAAACGCCTTCTATCGAAGAAGCGCCGTACAGTTTAAACGTCGATATAATTAATACCGTGCAAATAAGTTTTGCCCGAATCGGGTGAATAATGCAACGACGCGATGCGACAACATTATGAATTTGTATTTATTAATGCGAGCGTACGCCGGCCGTACGTCGACGGTTCGAGGGATCGATATCCGTTTTCAAAGCTCTGAAAAATAATTTCAGATAATTCAAAGAGCCCCGGCGAGAGTAACTTTTATTTCCGGTTCCACAATTATACTCGGCCGCGCCATAGAATTGCCTCTCGCGCCCGAGTGTTCACGGCTCTTATCGCTGTAAAAGATTCAATGCGAGGTAGGTTCGACGAGATGATTTCATTGCGGGTACGCCCGATACGGTCTGTTACACAGAATGAATAGTCCCGATTATATCAACGGTTGGCGTAAAATTCGAACCGCCGCGATAACGATGAATTTTATTCACTTTTACCAACGATAAGTAGCCCTTTCCTCTCATCCGGGGAACGTTTTAAGGAGGGAGACCACTGTGACGGATTGAAAAAATCGAAATTTGTTTTTTATCCCCTTTCAATGTTTGGGGATTTGAGAATAATCCCCTAAAATATTGAAGTGAAATTCGCAAAAATGACAAAGTTACAAAAGATTTAAACTAACTGCTCTTTATGTTGAGACATTCATTCGAAACTCTTTTATTATTTCTGCTGTGGTAAAGGTTCCATATGAATGGGAAGTGTTTCGATAAAGATAACTATGGGAAAGGATATCGCTTAAGGGTAACAGTTTTGATGAGATTTATATATGAGATGGTTCTTCGAAAAATATTTAACAAGAGTTGGGGATGAAATATTATCCTGGAGAAAAATTGTGCATTTCTTAATAACAGAGTTAGCTACCTGAGCAGATTGACAAATTATTAATGACTTATACGTGGAAAGATCTGTCTTAGGAGCACGTAGAGGTAGTTAGAAAAATATTAAAAAGAGCCCTCAAAGTTGGGGATGAAATATCATCCTCGATATCTCGAAAACTGTTCAGTCTAGAAAAAGATCGTTCCGGTAAAAATTGTGTATTTCTCAATGACAGATTCAGCCACCCACGGATTTTCCCAAGATATCAGTTTAAAACCCTTTTAATAAGAGGAAAGAGCCATCTCAAGAGTACATATTTCCACTGGTTAACTAGAGCATGGAGCCAAGTTGCTCCCGCTCAGTTGCCTCGCCAACGTCAGCTACGCCGTGACATAAATTAAGAGAAACCGCGCGGCGACTTTGAACATTTTCCCCATCGTCTGCAAGTTTCCTCCATCCAGCACCCCTAAATACGAACCCCTCTCTCATCCACTGTTTATTCTTCACGCGATCCCGGTCGTCGGATTCTTCCCATCGCCAACTACGCGCGAGTTGATCGACAAAGGGCGAAGATTAAGTCGCGAACGAGAGGTCGATGACTAGCCAGGCCAGCGACTTCGTAGGGCCAGGGTGGAAGGAGAGAGTTTGCTATGCGAAACGCGCGACAGGGCCCGCGAGGGATCGGACAATGACATCTTCCCAGAACAATTCATTGTTCCAAGGAAGCTCGTTCGCTCGCGGACCGAGCAAGGCCGAGCCGAGTCGAGACGAGTCGAGGCTGCTGCAGCGGCGTCTCTGCGCCACCCGCGTTTCCCAGCCTCCCACCCCCACCCTCTATCCCTCTTGCTGACGGTTTGTTGCCGCGGGCCGTCTCATTGAATACACGCGGGGACAATGTAGTCTGCACAATACCGGTGTCAGCCGGAAATGACGCTACGGAGAGAGGAGTACTCGGCGTAGTCGAGCTCCACGAATTGGCGGCGTTAAGGCAGCCAGGCAACCCCTCTTACAAACGCCCGTATCTGCTGCGTAACGCACAATTGGCCGTGTTGGCGGATGGCGATGCCACCCCGGCTACATAGCCTTGTTCTTCCCCCGACGCAGACACCGATACTGTCATTACGCGCGGATGCTGGCCCCGCGTATCTGCGCAAGTTTTTCGACTAGTCGCTCGCACGCCGATAAGCGAACTCCCGCTAACGGGATTCATTAACCGTCGCGCGAACAATCGGCTGCGGGAGTAACGGGGAAGGCTAGACTTGCCGGGTAAAAAGAGAGAGCGCCAGGAACGTCGCGAACGGAATAATGGTATCGACGGGACAAGTTAGATGGGAACCGTTTCAAGTATCTTCGACGGGACGGGTATTCCAGTCGGTCTTCCGTGACGGATTTAAATGACTGATCGGGAAGAATGGTCCGGTGATTGCGGCCGTTCCTTTGAGCCGACGGGTTGGCTGGGAAAGTTCGATTGGCAAGACGATGAAAGACGTTGTTACCGTTCCGCGTCCTGACTTTCTAGCCCCGCCTAAGTATCGAGAGTTTCGTATTTTATTTTCTATTTCGGGTTCTGGAACGGACACAGTGGGATGGAAAAACCGGACGTAAGACGATTTTAAAAGCTTCACCGTAAACTGCTACATTTTTGCTGCCCGAGGTGGTCGAATATGCGAGGAACATTGTGTCAACGTTCTTTTGTTCGTTTGTGCACTCACGAATGTGCTTCGTCGAAAGTTAGGAGAGTTTATAGCAGGCGTTTTTACCTTAGCCATTCTCTGAAACATTTTCCTTATTTCATAGCAAATTTCATAATAGGCATGCCCGGCTTTTAAATATAATGCAATAAAAATAAGTGTTTATTCGTTCGTTTATAGAAAATTACGGTAAATTTTCAAAAATTGAATCGCGTGTATTTCTTACAAGTTTTATTAGAAGTTACGAATAGGTCATTTTGACTGCTTTGGTGGTTCCAGTGTTAAGGGGGTCTTCTACTGTAAAATGTGTTCTTTTATGTTCTCTTTGGTATCTTTTTGCAAGAAACTAGGCAACTTCTTGCATCGGTGTTTCTTATACTTGTATCTTGACATGTTAAAGAATACATGTGGAAAGTGGCGAAAAGTTTCGTGAAACCCTTATGCTGTAAAAAAATTGTCAAATATTACTTCTCGGTTTACCATTTTACATGACTTCTACTGTAAAACGCGTTTTTTTATGCTCTCTTTGGTATTTCTTTTATAAAGAAACTATGCAACTTCATGCACCAGTGTTTCGCATATATATTTATTGCTCTTTCGGTAATATTCACAAATTTTTGCAGCGAGAAACAGTCAAAATTAGTGGTAGCACAGAGCCTCGTATGCAATTCCGTATCGAAAAAAAGTTTTAATTATGATGAATTATTTAGAAATTGTTTTCGAACACAGTTTTTAGAAAACAATGTGGCAATTTTCTCCATGCGGTTACGAACTTTTATAAACCCGAATTAGAATCGAAACATTTTTCTTCGGAACGGAACAAACAATTTGGCGAGCGAATTTCTGGAGGCAATATGAAATTGGTGATCGTAAACGTCCGGTCCCGATATTGCAGTAATGAGATAGGGGAATTAGAAAAGTTTTAATTAGTTCTTGAGCTAGTTAAATCTTGGAGCAGAATTTATTGGCATAATTTGGAATCGATCCTGACTCGCGCAATAAACCGGTATGCATAATTCGAAACGCAATATTCGTACGACTCGTACATACGTATAGGACGTTTCAAAATTTCAACGATCAAATAGCATAGTCGTGCTCTACGATTCGGGCCAAAACGAAAGTTTGATATGCAAACTTTTCGAACTCTCATTTTCACCATAAATTTTGAATAACGCTGCTCCGCACGTTCTCGTATTATTTGTTATTTGTAGAAAGCACCGAATCAGTTGTAACAAATGATCAAAATAAACCTTTTGCAGGCAGGTCCGTCCGTATTTGTTCGCACTTGATAATTCCGAGACGGTGATATCAATGGAACGGGTCGTAAAAGTTGGCGAAAGTTTTCTAATTAACGCATTAGTTGGCCACGCAGTACACGGTAAATTCGTTTATTACGAGCGGGAAGTTTGACACAAAAGGAAGCAAAGTCCGGGGACCAGCGCGTCGGGTAAACTTTATCCGACTCTGTATAAAACAACAATCGTTATTCGTCGCGGTTGAAAGTAACAACGCCGTGGAAGCGTACATTTTGTCCGGAAAGAGTCGTAATACTTTTGCTTGGTGCCGTGCGTATTGTACAGCACTCCCGGTTCAAACTTTACGCGCGCACTTCCGAGCGAACCGTTCTTCTTCAAAGAGTTCCGCGAACAATCTTTTTCAAACGTGCACGGTGAGCCGTTCTGAGACTCGTTTTAAAAATAATGCGGTCGTGCGCCATATGGTTCGCGTTTGCTATTATGGCCGTGCAATAAGGACCGCGACTCTATTCGACGTTTTTAAGATCTAAGACTTTCTATGCTCCGCTCCACGACTCTCGATAGTATCTGGACCGTGTATCTTCGCATATATTTTATTTATTCGACGACTTTCTTCTCGAATTTCAAGTACCTCGAAGCACCTCTCTGATTCTTTCCACAATTCTAACTGCTCACAGTTGCTCAAACCGAAGAGATTAGACAAAATCAGCGATATTAGACAATATGCGGTAAAGAATTTTTTTTCTCGAAAGTATGTAGGATTTCGGGGGTGTGTTTATTCACCAAAAATATTTGTAATTGACCCCTGCAACTAAAAATAATTTTTTTTAGAACGATTTGAAATTTTTTAAATTTGTCGAGAAATTTCACACCTTCTCGAATTTTTTTCTCGAAAGTAGGTAGGATTTCTGGGGTACATCTATTCATAAAAAATGATTGTAACGGACCCCCGCAAACGAAAATAATTTTTTTAGAACAATTTGAAATCCTTGCGAATTTTTCTTAAAAATTCGTTTTTCATTTTTAATAAATTTGTTTAACGCGCTATGAAAAAGTTGTTTAATACTTGTTTTGTAGGTATCCATGAGCTCTACTTCAGAAAAAAATTTCATTGAAATACATTCACTATTGTAGGAGTTATGGCTGTTTGAAAATTGGACCACTTTTATGGGTACCATTTATATTTTTCTCATTTTGCGGGGTCAAGGAACGACTTCTCGAATATTTTTAGCATTTCTACATATTCTTCACTAAAATACGCGTTATCTGCCGTTTGAAATATTCAAATCATTCAATTCGATCTGAAGTTATGACGTTATAAAGATTCGCATGAAATTTCGGGGAATCATTTCAGGCCTCAGACTATATTTTCGGTAAGGAATTTTTTTCTCGAAAATGATTAGGAATTCGGGGGTATGTCTATTGACCAAAAATGATTATAATTGACCCCCGCGACCATAAATAATTTTTTTAGAACGATTTAAAATTTTTTACTTCGCCGAAAAATTTTCCAGTCGGTATGGAACATTAAACGTTAATAACTTTTTAACGAAGCGTCGATCAACAAACTGGTATTCTTGATTATCGTCTCATTTTGGTCTCTAGAATCTCCCATTGAAATTTTTTTCCCACAGATGACCGAACACTTTGGACGTTTCAATATACACGGTTTAGACTCGATTTTCTGGGACGCTAAATTATTTATAATTCCTCGTCTTATTCTAACTTCCCAGTGCACGCAAGTTTGGTAACACGTATCTTGACTGTTGTCACGCGGTTACCCGGTGAAAACGAAAGGTCGTTTTCGCGCTTCCTGGGTCGCGCAAATCGTCGAGTCGCACTTTCACCGTCCGTTCGAATCGGGATCAATGTCCCTCGGCGGTGTTCGCGTTTTATTGACCTCGCGCCAAGAAAGACGCGACTGCACCGATCGCGGCAGGCCAAGGGAGAGCGGCGGCGTACGAAGGAAGTGGGCCAACAAAACAAACCCGTATCGTACGGAGACGCTCGCGGGTCCACGCGCTGCAAACTGTTGCTACGCTTCTGGCGAGAGAAGGCGGTCCTACGTGCGGCGCTTTTATTTACAGCGGTCACATAACCGTGTTCCGGGGAAGTGTAAAGCCGAGGGGATGATGTTAAGGTTGCACACGGACGCACCCACACCCACGCGAACCGGGGGACGAAGCATCCCCGAGATCCCAGCTAATTTGCAGTCCGAGGATGCCCTCGTTCGAGAGAGAAAAATAAACGTCGGAGGAAAAAGACGATAGCTAAAGGGGAAGAGGGCGGGGAGGTGGTGGTGGTTGAAGGGATAAACAGAGATCGTCGAGCAACAGAGGCACCGACGTTCCCCAGGGACGAGCGGCAGTCGTCTGAAGGAGAACGATATTGCTCCTTGCTGGTCCTCCTTCTCTTTCTTCTTTATCCTGCCGAGCGTGAACACGGGGAAAAGGATAAAAAGATTACGGGAGCAAATACCCGACCCGGGGCGAATCCGTCGTCGAATGGACCAACGCGAATAGATAGGAATCTTTCGCCTCCATTTCGGACGGTAAACAGGAAGCACAATCCCTTATCCCCGCGGATAATCGGTCTGTTAATTTTTTTTTTTTTTCTTTATAGCGAAATTTTCGCCGAGAACCGTCCAACGGGAAAGGATTATTCGTTGAGTTCATCGTGATTTATTGGTTGTGTAAATTATCTTCTTCTTGCGGCTGTGCACAGCGAGTAAAACCGAGTTTTCGTCACGACGATTATGTAAGATGATTTTTAACCAAATTTTAATCTAAATTTGAGTAGCTCTTCAGGATTTTGTAGAAAACGATCGATAATCGTGATTTTTCTCGTTTAAATGTTTCAGTAGCATACGGGGTACAGAATAACAGATGTAAATAAAATAATAGACGGTCTTCGGAATATCTGGAGTATCGTCGTAATGCTTTTGTTCTGTTACCTTATTTTTAAACCGTACTGAAAGGACCGTGTCTCGTTATCAATAATAACTGCTCTTAGGAAGTTTTGTTCCTTACGAGCAGTTTTAATGAGGCCTCTGTAACGATCAACTTGACCCTATTTTTGGACGTTCGCCAATGTCCGCGGAATAAATTGACTACTAAATTTTCCAAAGATTTTAACTATTCAGCCCATTTTCCGAGTCTTTCGCTGAATCTTCGTTGCTCAATGAATTAACGTTGTTAATATCTTCGCGACTCATCTCTAACCGTTTATAGCCGTCTTAAATTTCCGTGAAAGATAAACAATTATCACTACATACATTTTGTATCGATCAATTTGTTTCGCTGAACTTTTTGTCAAGCTTGATACTGGATTTCATTTTTCTTTTAAAGTTTTACGTACAGTTATACCTGCGCGTGATACATTTCAGCAGGCCATAACTTCGTTAGTTTTCCGAATTTCAATTTAATATTTGGTAGATATATTTTCGAGATTACATGTTAAAAGAAAACGCAAAAAAAGAATTCGATTTTCTTAATACCACAAAGTAGAAATGCCCCTTAAGTTTACTTTCTATGATAAAAGTTGTTTCCATCGTTCAGCGTTATTCTATCGATTAATAAACGGATATCGTTTCCTCAGCTGCAACAGCAGGATCATACGGTATTAGCGAAAGCATCCACGTGTTGTTGGAAACACTTTGAAAATAAAATACTTTTCTCGATATCTTGAGCGGAAGGCGTGCTGATTGAAGTTCATGAAATTGAAATTGCAATCCAATCTCTCGGTGCATTCGCGGGTCTTAAAGGTGTGTATATCGTCGGTCTGATATCCGTATATTCTGACCGGTACAAGGGACAGTAATCTTTACCGGATCTCGCGCAAAACGGGATTTATAAAACATCTCTCTGACAGTTCTCGGCCCAGCTCCCGAAACTCTGTACGGTAAAAGCGTCTGGCTCGTAATTTTCATTAAAGAACGCACTCTGCGCGAGGTATTTGTTTCCATCGCGTTCCATTACCTTATAGTTTCTTGTTTGAAACGGACAGAGTGATAGCAGGGGCATCTTTAGACCTCAGATTGGAATTACAATTCCCCCACTGCGAAATTCGATATCAAATTAAAATTGTTTTCGTAATTTTATTCAAATTTTCAAGAAACGCGATACACTGTTGGTTCGTTCGCATTTTCATATTGCAAGCAATTTTCACTCGAATAACGTTCTAGGGATACGGTTTAAAAATTGAAGGAACACAAAAAACAGTAGTTACAGTAAGGAGCATAACTGAACCAATAATCACAAGCTTTGTATAGATCATTATTTATTGCTAAGAATATAGGAGAATATTAAAAAACAAACATTATAGTTATCTTTATTACAGTTACAGGTAACATAATGAAACTTTTTCAGTAATTAATGTCTTCTCGTTTGGCCATGAAAAAAAGAACAAATTGACTCGGTATTTGCACCAGTTCGTAAAAACAATGTTTACATGGAATGTCTTAGCAGTATGTTTTATACAAAAGATATATGCAAAAGATTAATAAAAAAATTTGTGACTATTGATTCTGTTATGCTCCTCGATGTATACAGGCTGTTCGGCCACCCCTGGGAAAAATTTTAATGGGGGATTCTAGAGGCCAAGATAAGACGAAAATCAAGAATACCAATTTGTTGATGGAGGCTTCGTTACAAATTTATTAACAATTAAATTTAAAAATTTCAAATCGTTCTGGAAAAATTACTTTCGGTTGCGGGGGTCAATTACAATCATTTTTGGTCGTTACACATTCTCCCGAAATCCGACCCACTTTTGAGAAAAAAATTAGGATAGGGGCTAAAATTTCTCGGCAAAAAAAAATTTCAAATCGTTCTGAAAAAATTATTTTCGGTTGCGGGGGTCAATTACAATTATTTTTGGTGAATAGATGCACCCCCGAAATCCTACCCATTTTCTAGAAAAAAATTCCTTACCGATAATCTAATGCTTTCCCTTTAAAACGTCATAACTTCTGATCGGATTGAATGATTTTAATATTTCAAACGGCAGATAACGCGTATTTTAGTGAAGAATATGTAGAAATTATAAAAATATTCGAAAAGTTGTTCCTTGACCCCGCAAAATGAGAAAAATAAAAATGGTCCAATTTTCAAACCGCCATAAATCCTACAATAGTGAACGTATCTTATTGAAACCTTTTTCTAAAGTAGAGCTCATGGGTACCTACAAAACAAGTATTAAACAACTTTTTCATAGCGCGTTAAACAAATTTATTAAAAATGAAAAACGAATTTTTAAGAAAAATCGGCAAGGATTTCAAATTGTTCTAAAAAAATTATTTTTAGCTAGAGGGTCATTTACAATCATTTTTGGTGAATAGACATAACCTCGAATTTCTATCCACTTTCAAGAAAAGAATTCAGTGAGTGGACAAATTTTACGGCGTAAAAAAAAGAATTTCAAATAATTCTGAAAACATTATTGTTAGTTGCAGGGATCAATTATAAACATTTTTTGTGAATAGACGTACCCCCGAAATCCTACGCACTTTCGAGAAAAAAAATTCCTTAGCGAAAATGTAATGTCTGACCATATC
This sequence comes from Colletes gigas, assembly GCF_013123115.1. Classification (NCBI taxonomy): domain Eukaryota; kingdom Metazoa; phylum Arthropoda; class Insecta; order Hymenoptera; family Colletidae; genus Colletes; species Colletes gigas. The sequence continues at coordinate 5,931,508 of NW_025106647.1, read as the reverse complement.
ATTGATATGTTTCCCTGAAATTTCATGCGTATGTTTAAAACATCATAACTTCTGAACGGATTGGAGGACTTTAATGTTTCAAAATGCAAACGACACGTATTTTAATCAAGAGTATGTAGAAATTCCAAAAATATTCGAAAAGTTGCTCCTTGACCCCGCAAAATGAGAAAAATAAAAATGGTCCAATTTTCAAACTACCATAACTCCTACAATAATGAACGTATCTTATTGAAAGTTTTTTCTAATGTAAAGCTCATGGGCACCTACAAAAAAATATTAGGTAAGTTTTCTGTAGGGCGTCAAATAAAATGACTAAAAATGAAAAACGAATTTTTGAGAAAAATCGACAGCCTAAATTTTTCGGTGAAAAGAAAAAATTTCAAATCGTTCTGGAAAAAATTATTTTCGGTTGCGGGAGTCAATTACAATCATATTTGATGAATAGACATACCCCCGAAATCCTGCGCATTTTCGAGAAAAAAATTCAGTACGGGTAGAACTTTAAACGTTAATAACTTTTTAACGAAGCCTCCATCAACAAATTGGTATTCTTGATTTTCGTCTTACTCTGGCCTCTTAGAATCCCCCATTAAAATTTTTCCCAGGGGTGGCCGAACACCCTGTATACAAATAAAAATGGTTCTCGTTTCAAGCGACAGCCTGTTATTTTACCCGAAGAAATTCTTTCGAGCTTAATAAACGTTCGCGGGGCTAGAAAATAGTCAAATCAACAGACATTCAGCGAGGCGAGAAAACACGGTTGAAAGCCATAAAAGGTGGATGAATGTCTCCCTAACGAGGCACTCGCGCGACGAGGAAATTAAACGGTGCGATTATTTAAAAAAAATATTCAGATACCGTTCACGTTTTGACGCCGATCTTATTGCGTCATTTTTAAAGAACTTGTCCCATCCGCTGCTAGATAAAAGCCGAGAGTCGGTTCGCACTCGTTAGACAAACATGGAGATTTTTTTTTTTTTTCCCCCCTCCTCCTAGCACAAAGTGCGCGACGAACGCGTTTCTGAAGCCGGCTACGGTTTTGACAGCGCGTTTACCGCGACGCTTTCGCATTGTATATTCCCATATGAACGTCTCGTCGAGAAAGCGCGTCCTTTTGATCCACCCTCGGCTCTTCAGGCCAGAAAAAAAAAAAAGCAGATAGGATGAGGAGCGACGTCCTTTGCGCGACGCCTAATACGCGCCCGAGACACGGTGCTTTAGGAAGGACGAGAGGCAGGCAGAGGCGGATATAATATTTTACCGTCGAGCCAACGACCGTGGAAACGCGTCTCTTATTTCTGGAAGGAATATCTCTATAATCGGCAGCGAGGGATTTCGGAACAAAGAAGCAACGGGACGTGACGCGCGAATGTTCTTTAACGTCGTTCGAAAGTTTGGGAAGCAACGTTTCGACGAACGTTTCGAAAATATGCCTGAAAGATGGCAAGATTCGCGAAACGATAATTGAAATTGCGGAACGTTAGTGCGAGGTTTGCAGAGCGAATTAACTTCGAAATTACAATGTGCTGGGTGAGTAATCAACATGTTTGTGAAACTCAATCTCCCAAGTATATTACTATTTATTGTATTACAGTGGTCACGGTTTGAATAAAATTTATCTTCCAAAGTTTTCGAAACGTTTCGACGAACATTTCGAAAATACGTTTGAAAAATGGTAAGATTGGTGAACTCGTAATTGAAATTGCAGAACATTACTGTAAGGTTTGCAGGAAGAAATGAACCTCGAAATTACAATCTCCTGGTGAATAATCAACATTTTTGTAAAATTCAACCTCCCAGCTATTTTACTATTTATTCTGTTAGGGTGGTCACGATCGAAAGCTTGCGTTTATTAAAATTCACCTTCTATGTTGTATTTCGTTAATATTCATCGATGGAGCTGTTAGATTGTTAAAGTTTGAGGGGAACGTGGTGTTACGAGTAAGTAGAATAAGACTGTAACGTCTGACCCAGTACGACTCGCAATTCCTTCCAAGAAGTTTTTGAAATGCAACCTGTATATCAGGGCGAAACTAGTTACGAAAGATGCGGAGACAAAGGGCGCGCCTTTGGAACAAGGATCAGTGAGGATTTCTATAAGAATAGAAGCAATTAAGAACGGTTCAGTGGTCAGGATTACAAAGTTTAGCGTACAACATTCGGTAAGCTAGGTTTATGATAGCGTAGCGAACCATCCCACTTAATCCCTTCTTAAAAGCTGCTTTGCACTTTGTGTACCGCGAATCTTATACGAGGATAATAGCCGAACATGGAACACGAAAATTTTCGACGAAGACGCGATCACCCTTTTCCCCATGGATCGAAAGTATTTCTCTTGAAATTCTATTTCCCTTTTGATCTTCTCTTTTATCTGTCGACGAAACTGGATTTATTAAAAATTTCAACGTCGAAATTAAACGTGGAATTTATACATTGTTATCGTATATACTTGTATACTGTCTTTTGCTTTTTGACTCTCGAGATATAAATCCTCAAAGTTGACGTAGCGGCTTTAGCATTATACTCGTTGTACACCGGGAAGGTTGATCGGTCGGACTTTGTACATCACGGCGATCCTGGAAAGAGCCGATTAGGCGTGTACGTGTGTGTCACAGCATTTGTAAAGACTTAAGCTAGTAAATGTCCGAATTCATAGCCGCATTAACGTTCATCGGATAGTACTAACACCGCGCGACGTGTCGACCGTGTAAGTTCAAATCTCGAAAATGTTTTGTGCAAAAAGCAAAAAGCAAATGCAGGTCGCTTCGAAAATGTCCGACGCCCTGTTCGGGTAAAATATACTGCTAAAAATTATTGTTTCAAATTATCACGTGTTCGTCTTATTTAAAATTCTAGCTGCCCAACAAATAGTCCTTGGTCAAGTATAGACATTATACGTTCGAGGTTGGGCTTAGCAGCAATACGTAGATATTAAAATAATTGTGTAAAGATGTGGCGACGCTTCTTGCACTCGTAATCCGTCTTAGAACAGTTTAACAACGTGTATTAAAAATAGTCAAATTTTAGACTTTTGTAGTTCCGAAGCTACTCATGTTTTATCCATAACTGAGCCACTGTTGGGAGCGGAAAAGCTTCCCTTTTAAAATGGTTTTCGGTGTATGTAGATCCGACTTTCTGTTTCGGAGATATTATCGTGTAAAGAAAAGCGTAATTGTAAAAATTTCACTATGACTGTCCGTTTTACGTGCAACAGTCTATCAACGCGCATTAAAAATACTAAAACTTTAGACGCGTGCAGTTCCGAAACTACTAGTGTCTTATCCATTATTGAGCCATCGTTGGAAGCGACAAAGCTTCCCCTTTAAAATGGTTTTTGGTTTTTGGCGATCCGACTTCCCGTTTCGGAGATATCGTAATTTATGTAAAGAGGTATTTTTTATTTCTGTCTCCGTCTGACGCGCGCGGGCGAGGTCATTGACCTCGCGTCAATGAAATGTAAACAAACGCTTCGGACCCTTATATCTCCGAAACTAGTCACCGCATCGACTTGAAACTAAAATCGCAATATCTCCGGAACTAATAAAGCTATCGACTAGTTCGAACGCTCGTTTTAAAGGGCATTACATCCTCTATCCAATGACTATACCAGCTACTATAATTTTTGTTGCCTTCTATGTTTATTTTCATATTTACTTCGACGCTACGCACCTAAAAAGTTTTTAACGATTCCTATCGATTGTACGACCGGTGTGCGCTAAAACTGAATAGTTTATTTAGTCGAAAATGAATATAAAATCGTAAACGAGATGTTTACATAATTACTAGCGATTTTGAACGATGACGACCCAAGTAAAATTAAGTAAAATGTTCGTCGAAGAAGAGAAAAGAACCAATCCATATGTGGAACAGCGTTCCCCGGTGTTGATAAAGCGCTCGTGTCATAGTAGCTATCGCGTGCAACCCTGGTGCGCCGCAGAAACGACGTCGAAGGAACCGGAAGAAGGTGTCGTCTCGTCACCTTCCTCGAGCAAATACGACGCAAATTCGATACGAGGCATCTCGTCTCAGTCGACCTGACGCGCACATCGAGTACGAGATACGGCACAGCTACACCTGGGAATAGTCGAGCTTTCTCCTTCCTTCTCCGAACCCCCCTCGACTCCCCTACGACGCCTCCGGTCCCCTCTTTCGTCTTCCACCTGTCCCTATAGATCCACCTGCCTTTCACGATAACGCGTCGACCGAAGTAACACCTCGGTTTGACTGATGTCGCCCGGCAACGTAAACGCCCTCGGGGAATCCGCCTTCCGTTCTGATCGCGCAACAACCGTTCTCCAGATGTCTGTTGCACCATAAAGTTACTGTACAGGCGAATCGCGCATTTCCAAAGGATCGTACCTCCGAATTTCGCGAAATATAGAAAGAGCGAACACTGGAGGGAACAGTTTAAATGGTCAAATATTTAATTGACCCATAATGTACGTTTGTATTCGTTTTCGATCAAAGTGAAAATATTTCGTGGCTCTCGAAGGATCGTTAAAACGAGGCCTCGCGCATTTCATATGCGTCTAATTGTTTATCGCGCAAATACAGCGCGACGTCGACTGAGGAAGCACTTCCCGTCGCTGGTTAGTGAATAACGTCGGATGCTTCTCGTTTTCCCCGGCGGTAAACAACCATTTTAGTGCTTTATTGCCCTCGTTAGGTGCGCATTTACACTATAATGGCGTTCTCCGTTCACCGCGTCGTCGCGAGCAGCACTTACGTGCTCCGCGCGTATTTGCATAAACAATGCATTCGATTATACTCGATATCAATTTTAGTAAAAAATTACATTTGCAACGATCTTCCCTTTGAATGTAACGCTGGGGGTATTTAAGTGGATTATCGGGGCCACTGTGTCACTGTAATTATTTGAAAACTTATGTAATCTTCTATTAGTTCGTTACTCTTTAAATGCTTTAAAATCAACACCAAGTAAAACAATTCAGTTGAGATTGAGAGTCCACGGGTTAAAGCCAGTCGTTTAAAAGATAGATACATCCCCTACACGGTATTTAAGCGACAGAATTCGATTCGTAAACACAAAAATATATACTCGAGCGTCAACGATCAACGATGACACGACGACGTCGTGCTCTCGAAGGGGTTAAATATTGTTTTCCAATAAAAAGCATGGAGAACGACGCCGGTGGGCTCGAGGTCCCCTCCTCGGTGTTCAAAGCGACGGGGGCTCGATCTTTCTAGGGTTAAACAACCCTCCCCTATCCAAACACGTTTCAGTCCCATCGTCGAACCCGACTTTTAGTCGCGGAGAACGCGAGTAGAGAGTAGCGGGGTACAAAGGTGGACGCGTCCTCTCAAGAACAGCTGTCAAAACGTTTTCTCTTACGGTAACCACCGGCTGTCCCACTCGACGCACGACAGGTGCCCCCGTGTCAACCTCCCCCGCGGCGGGGGCTGGCCCTGAATTTAAAGTTAAGCCACTGTCGGCGCGTAGACCGGGAGTGGACGAGAAACGAGAGACGGCGAAACGACTGGAATGAGAGGCAATGAGGGAGAACCCGACGAGGAGCAGACGATAAAGAGAGACAGCGAGAGACAGAGGGAGATGAGAAAAAGCGAGAGGGGGTCAGCGAGCGGGGGTGACAGGAAAGGGGTGGGTCGTTCGAGAGGGCAAGGCGAAACCATGAGCCATCGACCCGAGAGTCGGGTTCGAGCTCGTTATACTCTCCTACAGGATGCATCCACGTCTCTGCATCTCCATGCAGTTGCACGAAACCGGGGGGTGGGAGGAGGCCACATTCACCGCAGCACACCGTGTACCCCCCCACAGCACGGTCCTCGTGCCATTGAATGTGCCACGCTGGTACCACCCCGGTCACGGCTAGCGTGTATCGTGCAGTTGCAACGAAAACTGTGCATGCGTCCCGTTATATACGGGGTGAAGCGAAAATCGCCACCAGTTTCACCGCGAGCCTAAGTTATGCTAGAAACTTCGGTTACGCGAAGATATAACTACGACTGTTCCCCGTGAATATTTAAGGGGGTCTTCTATTGTAAACCGACAAAAAATTCGATCTTTTTTTTTTGCATTTTCTTGAAGGATATAGTCTTTGAAATATATGTGTGAAAGCATGTCACCGAACTCTTAAAATTAACGAAGGTATACGTATTACTCGGTCGAACTATACCTGTTTAAATGATCTGGGTTAGGTTAGTTATGAATTCGCCCATAGTTGCATACGTTACTAAATAAAAACGAAGAGCTTTCTTAGAAAACTTAAGAGGGTAAGGTTGAAAGGGTGTTCCTATTTGAGAACGTTGATTTTAGACCTTTTTTTAAAATCAAGAATTATTATATAGTTTCAGAGTAGAGATTGTTACAATTTCTCTCATGCCATTAGTCATTTTTCTAGGTAACACTGTATAATTTTTATTGTTACTCGAATTTTATGCTGATATAAATAGACGTTCTTTCATTGCATAGAACAATTGCTAATTTAATACACGAAGATAATTGTATAAATTTTTGACTTTACGCGATTTCCACTTCGTCAAAAATAAATTTAGATGAAATTCGACTTTTCAAAACCCGGAGGCTGGAAGTATTTCTGTAAAACGTATAAACTAAAAAATTGGCTATCCACGATGTTTCTATTCGACATTCGATATTCTGTATTCTCTGTCTGAGCACAAAGAACCAAATATGCTAACAATAGACCCCTCGCCAGGTTAGTTTTCACAGCAAACAAACTCAGCAACGGGGATTGATTTCTTGTCTTACTTGTACTCTTTCGAGCAGACTACTTACAGTTTCATCCAACAATACACGCATTTTCTATAATCCTATAAACCAAAGAGGACACTGCTGTTAAACAAATAAAACTATTAAACCCCGAGAAGTTTTAAAATCCGACAAAATAGATATTTGTTACAAATAGAAACTTAATCGATAAGTTGAGTTTCATAATAATTTTTTCTGTAGACCGGTCTGGGTTTCTTTGGAATTCGTAATATTAACTCGAACCTATCGCTGTGAAAGATTTGGTCGAAAGATTCTGCAGAGGCGATGTTTCCCAACACCTATTGGATTTATACATCACGTTATTCATATCTGACTACGTGTCATCGTTCAAAAAATGACATTGCAGTCACATTTGAATCGTGCATGCCGCGTCAACGTGTTGATTCTTACAATAGTGGGGTGTAATATGTCTGGGGAACAAAAAGACATTTGTCCATATGATCGAAACAGCACCAATACGAATATTATATTTTGCAATACAATACGCTGTTTCGATATAAAACGCTTCAAACATTTTTGTCTTTTTAAATTGCGTCACAGTTTCGAGTTATCTTTTCTTGTTATGGGTAGCATCACGATTTCCACCGCACCCTGTATGTTTCTAATCTGGAAACACAAGAAGAAAAAGAGGAGGGAGAACTGCGTTGTGGGAAAAGCAACGATACTCTTTCTTTTTTTTTTTTTATCGACATAGAGGTGCGCAAACTGCAGATTTAGGTTTTGAATCGATGCTTTCAAATGATATTTATGTCCATAAAGGAGCGTGGTACGAGTAGAAAAGTCGAACTTTTATTCGCAAGAGAGATAATCGACACGACAGTCTACGGGAAAATTTCACGAAATTGCTGATGCGATTTTAGATAAATTTTCTTCCATTTCTAAGCTATCCTCTTTCTTTCGATAAATTACGGTTACTAAACATTCATCACTTTTGCGCTGAGCGAATAAGATTGCAATCAAAACATACTACGTTGTCTATAATAAGTTCAAATAGAAGTAAATAAATTTTAAATGCCTCCTTTGGAACCAATAGACACAGTCTCGATCGCTTTTATTCGCCTTAACGATATTTTAATGGCACTACCGTTCTATCGTTAAGTATTCATAATTGATCGTACACTCGTACTAAAATTAACGTCGTCAGTATTAGCACTCGGTGCTTTCTAAACGAATCAATCGTCCTGGCGTACGATAAATTTAGTAGCCGATTGTGACGTACACGATCAATTAAATCACAAGGCGAAACGGTAATTATAAATAGCGTAACGGAATGTACAGAAACTGCAACTATGAAGAATTTACTACACGTTATTTAAATCGATCGAGAAACATTCAACGTTACGACGGAATTTTTACTACAGAGTTTTATCAAAGTTATAGAGTCGAAATAATTAAATCTTTTCACGTTCAGCGATACAGTTAATGATCAAAATGAAACGTTCTATACAATGGAACATTGTAATGGAAATTTTCTTCCAGTTTTCACGATTCGACCGTCAACGATGATCGAAATATTCAACAAAAAAAGTCGTGTTTCCCCCTCAAAGCAACGTTAAAAGCCGCGAGTCGAATCGCAATTACTTCACGCTTCGATTTCGCGACGAAATATTAACCAATTATCCGCCCTTTGTTCCAACGGCTGGCTACATTCTTCAAAGAAGCGACGCGGTCGTAAACAGCTACCGCCCGGCACTTGGCATTCTGTCGTGAAATTACATTAAGTGCACACAGCGATAAATGCGCATAATTAACCGAGGGGAGTGGCCATCAAACTTCCGAAACGACCGACAGCGACTCTAAACTGCACTTTCTTATTTCGTCTGAGGGTAGAGTAACGGTGTCGTCGTTCATTTTTTAAGCTGCTCGAGGACAATATGGTTTCGAGCGCGGTATCGTATGAATATCAAATGATCGTGGTGTGGGAGTGCTCGCACAAGGTGGAAAATAAGACAAGAACCTCGACGGCAAAGTAGCCTCGATGGCGGGAACAAAAACAGTCGAAGCGTATCTCCGCGTTGGGGTGAAATAATAGAAAAAAAAGGATCGAAATTCTAAAACAATTCTAATTACTTGTTTCCTTGCTCTTTTAAATATTTTTCCAGTATTTTACTGTCGCTATTTTTCGTATAGATTGTTCGATAGTCGAAAAGTCAATCTTGTATAGTGCACTATTATAGACCGAATAACTTGCATTGTTACTTTTTTTTTTTAGCACGTTCACTGCCACATCAAAACCGTATAATATTCTGCGAAAGTAAAATGTTGATTATACGCCATTGTAAGCTATATGACCTAAAATTTGTTTCGTTACTTATTTTCGTAACCTTGTTAAAATTCAAACATTCTATTCAAATTTATTTCTCTCAACGTCTTAACTTGAGAATTCATTTTGCTGGTATCATAATGGTAAATCCTGTCACCCAAATATGGGTGACGTGGCAGTCAAAGTGTTAATTAAACTTCTCGAGAAAGAATTAAATCTTACTTTCTCTCATTCATACAGTCGTGGATGAATGCAACCTTGACATTGCATGAGAACCACGCATCCAAGATCAGACGATTAGGAATCACCATAGATAGTAGAGAGAGACCGTGAAACGTTTTCCTTTTATTGAATCTCAACATTTGCAGGAATGTACAACTCCGTTTTACCATTAACCATACCCACAAGTCTACTCTTTTAATAAAAACTCAGTATGGTTTGTGTTAGTGTAATATGTCAAGATATGCAGTTACTCCACACTCGTGTTTCCATCTGTTCCAACTTGTGTTTCTCATGGAATTTTCTTTCCTATTTTTATTTTACCAAATGTTATTATTGTATTATTTCTATTTATAAAGTAGTTGTTTCTCCTCTTTTTTTGTCTAAATATCAACGGGCAATTAATATCTAATTATAAAACTGATACAGAGGTTATAATATAAACAGTATACAATAATAATAATGCAGTGTTTATTTTTAATTTAAACCCTTAAATATCTCGATGTGTAAAAAAATGACTTTCCAATTTTTAAAAAATAAGCTTTTCTTTTCTCATATCTAATCACCATTCGATACGAAGATGTATCGTGACTATTATAGCGTACGAATACACATAGAAGTAACTGTATAATACAATTTTATCTAACACATAAATATTAGGAAACTTTCAGAATCCAGAAGCAGTACAAAAACATATGTATACATATATGATGATTTACCTATATTATCACGATTCTCCAAGATTTTAAACGAACTCTTTTAGACGATACAGTATTATACGATTTAGACTCGATTTTTGCAGCACTCAATTATTCATAATTTCTTAATGTATACAAGTTTAATAAATCGTAGAGGTATCCTGGCTGTCATTACAAGACACGAATATAAGTGACTGTATATCAAATACGTTTTTAAAAATGTACCCTGCAAAGTGAAAGTGCTCGATAAATTTCGAGCGTAGCTGTATATTTGTTCCGTCGAAGTCCGTGAATAAAAAATGTGAAAGAAGATAAAAACTATTCCTAGTTGGACTGGTCTTCGAAGTTCCAGTTTCCCCAGCAGGTTAACGAACGGGGAGACTTTGCCCTCTCGTCGAGGCACCAGACTCGTGTCTTTTCGATGAACGAGGAGGGAATAGCCACCCCTAAACTCTACAGAGACTCGCGATGCTGTGCGGTGGGCGGATGGGGGGTTAATGGATATCGAGCGAGCCGTGCCAGCCCCGGACCGCTATCTCTATTCCTCTTCGCTCGTTTCAGGAGCTTCTTGAAGCCCGTAAGAGGACGATGGGGTTGTCGGGTGGTAGTTGCTTTATCGAGATCGTGGTACATCGGCACGGCACGCCTGCCGGTCATCGCTCGGGCATGATAAGGAGAGGGCGGAAAAGTAGGTGCACACGGCGCACGGGGGAACACGCCGTAGTATGTGCCACGTCGCCTCCCGAGAATTTCTACTCTTCGTTCCCCGGTGCTTTGATCCGTGCCGTAATCTGCGATGCGTGAGGAATCTGCAGAACGTCACGTAGCCGATAAGGAAATCCTCCGAGGGGCGGTCACGCTCCTTTGGGCGCAAAGTGGGGTCGTTACGGGCCACCGTTGAAAACGATTTCGATATTTCACGGGGCGATAGTTCGCGCTGGCCCCGAGGAAACTATTATTGGATTCGGTAATAAGTTCCTTTGAATTTTGAAGACACGTTCCATGGAGCTCTATCTCGTCGCAGGTGCTGGGAAGAACCGATTCCGCGTGAATGGATTCAATCAGGGATCGGTCGGTCTCAATTTTAGTTTACAGCTGCGACGTTTGCACGAAAAATCCTTTGCAATTAACCCCTTTCGATCTTAAGGGGGCAGTCTCGTGTGTACGTTGCAAAATTTAACCGTCTTTATTAATTTCTTTTTAACTAAACGTCACGTCTAACGCTACAATTTATTTTCGCAATTTACTTAACTGTCCTTTGGGAATAGAAAATAATTTTTATTGACTTTTCATGTTTTTGCATCTACCCACTGGCGTAGGTGATTGCAGCTCTCGAGGTTGACTAAATCAAAAAATCGAAAAGATTTTTATTCGGTAGGTTTCTTGTTATCGCCCGTAGCAAAGTAATTAATTTATGTTGGTAATTGATCAGATGTCTCTTGAATCTGTCGTAAACCTTTCGAAACAATAATGCCTGGGTATCACAATAGTCATAATACCTGATATTTATCTCTCAAAATTTAACAGTACATTCTTAAATATATATACTCTCAAAAAATAATATAAAAAAAAACAATTTTTTACTTTGAAATTTTGCAAAATTGTGGATCACTTTTTAAATTATTGAAATACTTTTATCGGTTTTTATAGAAACGACATATTGAGGAGGTATCTAATATTTATCGTAAAATATTTCCTAAAGGAAACTGCCTTTAAAAGAAATTACATTTGGATTATATTACGACAAGTTTCTGGACCAAATTATCCTCAAAATGACGTGAAAGGTTTGGACGCGATGGGCAGTAAAGAGCGAAATGGTCGGTCAATCAAGATTAACGATGATAATGTATTCGCGTTGCTCGAAAATAATTCATGATATGCACGTATTCGCACTTTGTTCCGAAACGTACCCTCCCTTTTACCACAAAAATTTGAATTTTAATGGCTTCCAGCTGGTGTCTTTGTTCGTTGACAATCGTCGAAACTTTAGTATTTCTACTTCTATATAAATAATACCTCGACAAACAGGGAGTAGGACGTCGTCGGGTTAACGTTTGCATATTCGAGCACCTTTTGTGAACATGCGTAAATAATTAAATAGAATCGTATAGGACATTTGTTTTCTGTTTTTTTTTCTCGTGTAGAATTCGTCTCCGAACTCTCTGTATATCCCAATTAAAAATATGTCGTGAACGTATTGTAGGATTTAACAAAGAGAATTGCATTTGGAGCAAATGTACAAATAATATAATTATATAAATGAATTGAGAACACACCAAGCACACAATCTTTTTACACAAATTAACATCATATAAGAATTACGTCTGTCTTTCGCAACCGCTCGTTTCGTTTTCTCTGTTGTCTCTGCTGTCCCTGATTACCCGTTTCTTCATGAACAAAACACTTTCAACCCTTTTGCACATAAATTAACATCCGACAAAACTACAGCGCGGCACAAATGCTCGATACAAATCTCCCACAGTATTATTTAACGCGAAATTAAACTCGAATCGAGACAGAGTCACTTCTATCAAACATAGACCTCTGAGTCCACAGTTCTTAGTTCACTGGGTTGTCATTAGTGCTCCGTTGAGCCTCTAATGTGGCTAGAGTGTTCCAAATAGAATTTCTAATGTGATTAGGATCTCAAGATGGACCACTAGCTAATGTGGATCGCTAATTGAACCATTAGTGTAACCAAGGAGAGCTTCTAGTCGGACCGTACATCTATCACACAACCGTAGTTGGACGTCCAGTGGGGTCTAACGTAACCATTCGTCTCCCGCCGTGTATTTGTTGGCGATGTGCAACAATAAGTGTCGTATTAAATGGCCTTCGACGGCTATTTCGATCCAGCTATAACCGGTAGACCATGCTACAATTTATGAGGAAGGTCAGTCCACGAAAACATTGATACGTAGGAACACATTTCTTAACCCCTTAACGCTCATGCCCGGGTCTGACTGCTTCGAAATACGATATTTGTTTAATCTAACGGTTTAAGGGATGACAATATTTGTTTCCCTTCAAATTATACGTCACGTACAACATTGTAAATAACAAAAATCGCGTTTTTATATATCTTAGAAACAAATCCAATAAAGAAAACTGATCATTCTTGGTCATAAGGGGTTAAGGGGTTAAACTGGTTATTACATCGATGTATTTTGGAAACACGTTCGAAATGTTCTACATTTTCTATCGTTACTATTTGCATAACGAAAATCCATTGAACTTTCATTAATTTCACCGTAGGTATAAGACAATACACGATGATTTCGCGTTCCGCCTCGCGCGGTGTTTCCAAAAACGCATAAAACATTGAAAAGGTATGCATGTTGCACGAGACTCGTCGTCGTGGCTGATGCACGTTCGTGTGCACAAAGTGCATTCGTTAATTCGTAGCTGGAACGGTTGAATTATTCAGAAATAATTCGCCAGGAACCACGGGAATAGCTTTTCGCGGGGCTGCCGTCGACGAACAAGCAAGCGGGAATCGTTTGTTTCGGCAGCGGACGAGCGCAAACTCCCAGCGACAGGAATGGAAATTATTTGTTCGAACACGGCTGCACGCGGGCGACGATAATTTTTGCGAAATGACGCGAAAAATAGGACGACGCGACCTCCCACCATCCAGCCGCCTACGGATCCATTAACTTTATGGTAATTAAATTACCCGTCGGCTAATGCGCGCGGGAAATTTTTTAAGCGCCGCGGAAGTTACAGAGGACGCGCCACAGGTTGAACTTCGTGTCTCGAGCGTCGAACCGACGCGACGCGGCGACGTACGGGGTCGGGTTATCTAAATTTGGTCGTTCCTCGAAATTAGACCGCGTTTAGAAGTTGTTGAAATTGGTACAATAACGTAATTTATCGCGACGTGTTCTCAACGTTGTTAGGATACAATGCGTGACCGACTTTCCGCGTTCCGGAAGCGCAACAGCTGATTCATTGGCCGGTTAAACGTAACTTTGAGCAGTTTCGTTTAATATCAAGGGGCGAGACTAATGTTTTAAGTTGGAAATTCCAGTCCAAATATCGTCTTTCTTTCAAAGAATTCGTAGAGTAGCCACGTAGTTCATGACATAAGAGTTTCTTGTATGTTTTTTTGTAGAAGGGTATATACAGAGTGTTTATTAACGTTTAAAGTTCCGCCTGTAGAGCGCCAATCTGTGAACAGCTGTGTACGCGTGATAGTGATTCTCGCTCAGAAAACTGTAAGGCTGTCGATACGACACTAAGTAGAGTTTCCCATGCTGAGTGAGAACCACTATCGCGTGCACGCAGCTGTACGCAGGTTGCCTACCTACAGGCTTAACTTTAAACGTTAATAACTTTTTAACGAAGCCTCAATCAACAAATTGGTATTCTTGATTTTCATCTTATTTTGCCCTCTAGAATCTCCCATTAAAATTTTTCTTGGCATCTATGTTTAAAATATGCAGAATAAATATTGGTTAACTTTAATTTTGATTGATATACTTTATCAATATTGTAGTATAATTTCAAGGGTTGAATTTAAATCAAATATTATTTTAACCGATAGTGACTCTATTTTGTATACAGGGTGTCTCACCCGATTTTGACATCTTGATTTTCTCGCTATTGTTACTCGTAACAAAAAATGTTTCAGCGGAGGCTTGAATGGTATCGAGTGGAGCATATTCTGATGTTATTAGTTTTTTCATGAGTAGACGCGTAAAGGTCATATAAAGGTCAACTTTGTTTTTTTAAATGAAATGAGGTATTTTTTAATACATCAATCGATTCAGCTGGACAATCGTTATAAAAAAGTACTAACTATGTAATGTCGAAAAATTAGTAGTTCAGGAGATATTTCAATTTATATTATTTAAATTCTTAAGGCATCATTACTACCGCACTAAGACGTTAGCTCTGTTTACCAACGTTAGACTAGCGAAAACGATTGACTGAGGTCGGTAACGTTGAAATGTAAACATTTGAGAACTATTCGATTATGACAATCATTCTTGAGGTTTGAGTTTAGTTTCTCTTAGCTATACTCTGACAGTCAATCGTTTTGACTATTTTTGCTATTTGTTTCGACGACTGAAACCACAACGTTGACTCGTAAGTAATACATCAATGTACAAATATTTTTGATTCATTTGTTAGAGATCGACGTGGAGAATTTGGGGAGTTCTATCCTGATGGGATCGAGGAACGCTTAGATCGTTGTAATTGGATAGAAGCGCGATTAGGAAACGCAACCTGGGCGTTCAGAGCTGCGATGGGAGTACTTGCGATATAATTTCCAGAAACGGCGATTGACCCTTTATTCTATTCCCTTCGCTCGATGGCAGCAGGTATCCTTGCGTTTACTCTAAACTGGATTAAGACGCGCCGCGAACTTCCATTTCCCCGGAGGTAAATTGAACTAATCAATTTTCTCGGAATGAGAATCGATCAGTTTTAACGTCGATTTCCGTTCTGTCCCCGGCCGACATCGGGATAGACAGAATTCAGTTCCGTATCTTCGTTCTCGATCTTGTTGCCTCGACAACAGTACATACTACTATACAGGGTGCAGCCGAATAACATGTCCTAGCGAGTACGAGGTGGTTCCTTATGAAAAAATAAGAACAAAATATGGAATAAAATTTTTTCATTTGAAGCTTAGTTTTCGAGAAAATCGCGTTTGAAAATCCTATTTGTATTATACGTATGCTAAGTTACGGTTTGACGAGCATCGTATAACGCGTATCGTGTTTATAAACAATGATCTGAGACTTCTTCTAATAGTTACTTGCCTAAACAGTCAGTTTTCGTTGATCTATCTAACGAATGCACCTAATTCGATTTTCGGTAAAGAATTTTTTTCTCGAAAGTGCGTAGGATTTCGGAGGTATGTGTATTCACCAAAAGTGATTGTAATTGAGCCCCGCAACCGAAAATAATTTTTCCAGAACGATATGAAATTTTGGAATTTAATTGTTAATAACTTTTTAACGAAACGTCCGTCAACAAATTTGTATTCTTGATTTTCATCTTATTTTGGCTCCTAGAATCTCCCGTTAAAGTTTTTCTTAGGGGTGGCCGAACACCCTGTATATTTGAAATTTTTGTAATTCCGTATTTTACACGAAACTCATGATGTACGATTTAAAATGTTAGAATGTCGATTGTGTAAGGCTGTGGATTTACCAAAGGGTATTATACACAGCGTGTCTCGCCAATTTTGGCTATTCAAATATTTCCAAAAGCGTTGGTTGAAAAATTAAATAGTACCGAGGGGTGCATGATCGCGTGGAAAATTATTAATATTTTCCTTTAAATGGATATATGGATAGTCGTCTTCCAAGGAAAAATATTATTAACTATCTTGTTGCGAGCTTCGCAGTAACATACACTGTCGAACATATTGATCGACATTCGAGGCTTCAGATTCTTGTTCAACGATTCGAGCGATCTACGTCCAGAAATGTTAGTTTAGATTGTACAGTTCTCGCGATTCTCGATCAGCTTCGACGCTTTCCAAGGGATTCTTAACGATTTCGAAAGCACGAGAGACCGTCTTTGTTACGTAACTGGTCAATTACCTATGAATATGCGAGTGTTGTTGCAGTTTCGTGAGCGCGGGGCACTCTTAGTCGGTTACTGCTTAGCCGACGCGGATCACGCCTCTTACTTGTCAGAACTTCGTACCAGCTCTAAACACAAGCCCCTGCAATTTGCATACGCTGAGTTTATTAAATGTTCCCGTTGCAGTTTAGCCTGTCAGTGTACAGATTATCCTAGCAATATGTTCTATCGATCAATCCTCGTACACGGTAGATAGAAAATTTCAGAGTACATCGTTCGCGTTACGTAATAGATTGCAAGTACGCTGGCAATATTTCCGAGCTGTACGATGTATTATCACGCTCGAATAATATGTTTCGAAGCGTTATTCGTCTGTTGCTTTCAATACTATTGTATAATTTATGTAATTTTGTTCTCGTACGATTCACTTTTTCTTTCGAAGCCAGATATTGTTCATCTGTTCTTACATTTTAGTAAAACTTTAAACCTCCGTACATATAACATTTTTCTTTTTATTTGATCTTAGAAAATACACTGTCAAGGTTTGGCCACTAAAACCTGAGAAACCCAGTATACACGATACTTCTATCAATCCTAAAAAATGTTAGAAATACATTTCTGTATCTAAATTACGTTACAATTCCATCTAATAAAATCGAGAACAATTTCATTCATTATCTCTGAATTATTCTTTTCTACAAGCATTTCAATAATCATTCAATTTCTGAAGTAAAAAATACGAAAATCTATTGGACCCTAATCGAGATTGTATCAGCGCAAACATCGCGCTTTTCCGCGACGCGAAATAGTGGAAATTTCGTCGAGTGCTAATTGGGAAATGATGACCGTAGGACGGAAACGTTTAACGCCGGTTCCGGGTATTTCGAGTTTGCGTTTTAATTTTTAAACGCGCGTCGACGTTGTTAAAGGCGCGGTGGCCCGTCTGTTTGCCACGCTTGAAAATTTCATCGACCTTGCCTATAAAACGAAAACGCAACGCAGAAGGAAAATGGTAACCTTAACGAGCGTGACAACGAGTCGAGTCCCGTTCCAATCGTTCGTCGTATTATTTATTCGCCGATACGTTCGATCGAATCGGACAGATGACACGTTCATTTGCAGGGCGATTAAAGTAGCCACGCACGTGGCTTGCCTGCGCGGCTAAACTGTACGTAAACACGTTTATCGCGGAATAATTTAGTACCTGGTAACGTAACACGTACGAGCTGTCATACGTGGACCGTCGAACAGCACGCGCATATCCGTCGACGACGCTTTTAGCGAAAGTTTCAACGGGATTCTTGAAAATTTAATAGTCGTAACGACGCCAGATGCCAAACGATTACGCGATTTTTTTCCACTGCTGAAAATATTTATATTTATTCCTTTTTTTAACGACGTTAAGATGCTCTCCTCTGTAATTGTTGCTTTCCATGGATTTTGCTCAACAGTTTTTAGCAAGGTGATTAGTTCTATTACATTTATAGCATCTTTTAATTGTTGACCTAAAGGCTACATGTTCTTCTACTGTTTCATGTAGGTTTGATCTATTTTCTTCTTGTTGTAGCCTGGTTATTAGATTAGTTAGTGTTTTATCAGTTGATTCTGTTGAATCCCAGGCTCTTACAAAATGTCTATAATGGCTTGGTAGTGTAGATATAATCTTAGTTATTAACATGGTATCATCTATCGGTTGATATAATGCATTTAGTCTATAGGATACATTTTCAAACGAATAATTGAAAAATTCCTGTAGTACAGAGAGCATTTCTTTTATTCCGTGTATTTTTCATATATTTTTACTAATTTATCAAACATTTCTTTTGACGTCTTACAGGTCAGGAGATGCATCAGGGGTTTATTCTCCGTCGACCTAATTATTAATCTTTGAGCCTTCGCGTCCTTGAGTTCCCATTCGGCTTTCCTTTTATCTTTTACAGTTGCCTCAAGAATAGTTTCACCTTTTACTATGTCGTAAACACTCATTGAAATTTCCGGAACTGAAAAGACTCATCTTTTAGTTTTTCAATTTGAACCGTTTCTTCGTCGTTATGACTGTTGTACGTGGCCATTTTGTTTGTCTTACATGCACGTTTTACGTAATCTATTATTATCTTTGCGATCACTTAATTTCTTTGGTTTTTACTTTGAATTTTGAATTTTCTTTACTGGGCCTGGGCCCATAACCTCTTATTAAACGTGGTTTTAATAAGCTATGGATATTACTGAAGCAGTTGCTTTCTCATTTACTTTATTGCAAGGACTGGTATACAAAACGGAACAACAGTATTTATATATGTCTTTCTAGATTACATTCTAGGTGTCGCTTTTACAGAAGATAATGCCATTATCCTGTTAATATCCTGTTAAAAAACGACTTTATTAAATGTACGCGGAGGTTCAACGAACTAGTCCCGCGATCCAAGTCAGAGGTTAATTCTAACTTGTAATCTAATTTGAGTATAAACTGAAAATGTGGGCGCTTAACGCAATGTTCGTATTTGATTTAATCCGTCGGGAACGATCCGGTTTTATTGATTCTGTTTCTGTGGAATTGGAAGGGAAACTATTCTTTGCCAGGTCTGAACGATTTTAGAATCTCTAGAATAAATAATAACACTCTGGAACTAAAACTACTAATTCTGAAGTCGAATCGACGAGGGGAAATAAATTTGAATGAGATTCGTGAATTTTAGCGGAGTTACAAAAATACTGAGTGAATTTTGAGTTGCATTTGCAATTGTCCAAAATCAAAGTTTAAATTTACAATGGTAGATAGATAAAAAGAGATATAACACTCGCTCTGGAACTAAAACAATTAATTCTCGAGACGAATCGATGAGGGGAAATAAATTTGAATGAGATTCGTGAATTTTAGCGGAGTTACAAAAATACTGAGTGAATTTTGAGTTGCATTTGCAATTGTCCAAAATCAAAGTTCAAATTTACAATGGTAGATAGATAGAAAGAGATATGACACTCGCTCTAGAACTAAAACACTTAATTCTCGAGTCGAAACGATGAGGGGAAATAAATTTGAACGAGATTCGTGAATTTTAGCGGAGTTACAAAAATACTGAGCGAATTTTGGGTTGTATTCACAATTGTCCAAAATCAAAGTTTAAATTTACAATGGTAGATAGAAAAAAAGAGATATAACACTCGCTCTGGAACTAAAACAATTAATTCTCGAGACGAATCGATGAGGGGAAATAAATTTGAATGAGATTCGTGAATTTTAGCGGAGTTACAAAAATACTGAGTGAATTTTGAGTTGCATTTGCAATTGTCCAAAATCAAAGTTTAAATTTACAATGGTAGATAGATAGAAAGAGATATGACACTCGCTCTGGAACTAAAACAATTAATTCTCGAGTCGAAACGATGAGGGGAAGTAAATTTGAATGAGATTCGTGAATTTTAGCGGAGTTACAGAAATACTGAGTGACTTTTAAGTTTCATTTGCAATTGTTCAAAGTCAAAGTTTAAACTTAAAATGGTAGATAGATAAAAAGAGACTCGAAATTCGGTGTAGTTAATTTAAAAATAGATAAGAAATTGGTATAGAATAATTGAATGATGATCGATGGTAGAGAATGGGTGTTGGTTTCGTCGCTGTAACGATTATTATTGCGTTAACATCGCGCCGGAGATGTTCTTTGGCGTGAGGCGAGAAAGGGGTGGAAGCGAAAACTTTAGCACTTTCGCGTAATTTCGTTTATCGCGCGATGGTTCGCGTCATCGGGCGCGAGCGGTCGGTTCTCAAAGGTTGGACCCGGATGATATCGTTACGAGACGCTATCTAAATTATCCCTTAATATCCCCGCGCTCGGCGAAGTAGCCAGGATAATGAGCTCATTATCGTGCAAATTAGCTTCGCGATTCGTTCGACGGTCTACTGCCGCGCGATTTGAGACTCCTCGACGATACAGGACATCGAGAAACTTACCAAAAAGCATCGACAACTTACCAAAATCTTACAAAAACTTTCATCCACAAATGTGCAGAGTTTTTTGGAAACCTTCGTCAAGGGTTCGATTTTTATCCGATTATATACTAATAATATACTTCGATAACCTAGATTCAATATACACAGAATATTAAAACGTGTACTAGGATGTAGATTGATCGCAAATCATTTGCTTTCGTATATAAATTACAAATGGAGACAAGATTTAAAAAAAAGAATTCATTGCTTTTCATAATAAATTATATTCGCTTATTTCTTCACAGACTTTTAGAACGTGTACTGGGATGTAGATCGATCGCAAATCATTTGTTTTCGTATATAAGTTTCAACAAAACAAAAATGGAGACAAGATTTAATAAAAAAGAATTCATTGCTTTTCATAAGAAATTATATTCGTCCATTTCTACACAGAATTTTAGAACGTGTACTAGGATGTAGATCGATCGCAAATCATTTGCTTCCGTATATAAATTTCAACAAAAAAAGAAAATGGAGACAAGATTTAAACAAAAGAATTCATTGCTTTTCATAATAAATTATATTGGCTCACTTTTAAAAAATTTTTAAAGTAATATCGTTCGTGAATCATCGCTGATGGATCCATGTAATTTATTCCTGGCCAGTTGTACACCATCGTACAACTTGAGGTCTAAATTTAGTTTTTCGAGGATCGAAAAAGTGTTACTCGTTGAAAATTTCGGCTAGATTTTGTCGCGTACGCGCGTGGTGGTTGAAAGGGGTAGTTGCTTTTGTCGTCGGACGAGCCTCGATGAAAAGCAATCCGGGGTCGAATGAAAATAAACGGGCCGACGGACCACTCGACGAGCCAACTGGCGTGCGTGTTACGGCTAAGAGTTTAAAAGAGGGTCGATCGGGGCGGCAGGGGTCGTGGAGACCAAGGAACACGTTTCAAGGCGGACGGAACGGGAGCTAAGGTTCGACGTTTCACCCATGGTCGATCAGGAAATTGGCCCTTCTTTCGCTGTTTTATCGCGCGTAAAACTGTGACGCCCTTAACCCGACGACGACTTAATTTACCGGGCACAATGGCGCTCCAGAACTCGACACGAACCTCGGTCTTTATTCCTCCATCTTTGTTTTTGCCACCACGATCGCGGACGGGGCGCTCAGGGCCGTCCTCTTTAACTGCTAAAATATTGTTCGATAATCTGGATACCTGGACGAGCGTGTTTATCAATTTTTATTTATAATTATGATTACTAGCATAAGGAAGTTGTAATGTCACGTGTTGCATTACTTATTCGCTGAATTTTTACTCGTTCCTTACAATGAAAGATATATAAACAAATAGAAACCTGTTTCAGACGTGTCGATGTCAGGTTTTCAATAAGTCTGCACGATTATGTGTTTTGTATTGACTCGTTTCATGCGTTAATCAGTGTTAGGGATACTTGCAACCTAATCACTTCCAGTATACATATTCGCATTATTTTTCTTTATTTCTTATAATCAGAACGATCGAACTTTTTCAGATGTGGTTCTACTATCAGGCTGTCAATATATCTTCACGATAATGGTTTTGTGTTGACAGTACTATCTTGTTTTATGCATTATTCTGTGTTAGGGATACATGCAACGGAATCACTCTCGATATACACGTTCTTTATTTGTTATAATAAGAACGATCTAAATCTTTCAGGCGTAGTTTCGTATGTGTGCTACAGCACTACCTCGCCTCATGCATCATTCCGCGTTAGGGATGCATGCAACGGAATAGCAGAGCACCCGCGAATGCGAACATCAACGAAATAAAACCTATCGTTACGGCTAACGTGACTATTTAGACGATGTAAAAAGTTATCACAATATTTATGTAGGAAATAAAATTAAAATGTAGATAAAGAACGTTAAATTTATTTAAACATATAACAAAACGAAAATAGTAATTATACGCTACGTCTCAACTCTCGTGTCGACTCTTCGACGACTCGCTCGACTCTGCCTTTTTTCAGGGCCAGACACGCGCGACTTCCAAACGAACGACGCCACACGCAACATTGTCGCCATCGATATCGACACCGCTTTCACGAACAATCATTCGATTCCAAGCATTCGTTACTCACTCATACCACTCATGATTCACACACACACACACACACACACACACACCACATTTACGACGGTTGTTTCTACCTAAAAATGGAAAAATTGACTATTCATCAAGATAGGAAAAAATGTGTAATGGACTTTAGCGAAGATGATACAATGACGAATATATTGTAACCCGTGGTAAGTGGGAAAGTAAATAAAATCCACAGACAGAATTCGACGGTAAGTGCGTATCTTTTTTTCATCGATTCTCTTCCTTCTCGACATAATCTCCCTACAATATAATACAAAATATTCATACCTGACACCAATCGTAACAGTTTAGCATGATATTATTGTACACGCGTGAATATACATGACTATTGTGTTATGAAGCGAAATGCTACTGATTAATACGAATGGCGTGCATGTATCGACAAAATCTGAAGTTTGTCTCTGTTTTCTTTTTCGTAAAACGAGGAACGAAAAGGGTGAGAAATCCGTGTATCGTCAGGCAGTTAAGACGTTCGGGTGTTGTAGCGCACAGGACAAATGTAGTGACTTTCTTGATGCCCCCCGGAGCGGTCTGCCATCTTGTTGGATACACGCTGACAATGGGTTTCTTTTCATTGTCAAGTTGCCCGGGGGCTACAGGTGCTTAGTAGAACTGGGTTAAATTCCACAAAGAAATTTATTTATAATGTCTCGACTATCGGTAGGGCCTATTTGAAACATTAAATCTTGGACGATTCCATAGAAACAATGTTTGCTCCTGTTTCTATCGTGAAACTTTGTTACATGCTTTGTGTACGCTTTTAAGAAACAATTCCATTTTCGAATGATAATTAATCACCATAGTTTACTATTTGTTTCGTCAAGTATACCAGTTGAGTTCGAACAGTACCATTCGACTCGCGGAACAATACAATTGTAAAACGTCATCGTGGCAAATCAGCACCGACTAATAGCGCGGCCGGTTCTGTGAATCGACCCTTCCAATTAACGAAAACGTTCCCAATACGCATCGTTCTGGAGGAAATGTCGATGTTACTCCCACGGGAAATCGAAGGGCCAGCCACGTTCGACAAACCCCCAAATAATCGTAGTCGTGCCATCCTCGCGAGGAATTCGCTGTCTTCGAACAGACTACGATCGTCACAAGTAAAAGACATTTTACCAGGGACGTTCGATACGCGTTCACGTTTATCGCAACGTCGAACATCCGGGGATAGCGTCGCTTGAAACACGAGCACGTTTGCCACAGGCATTTCAAGTAGAAATCCAATTACCGAGACCCATGGTACATTACAATTTATATAACTTTTCTAAATACCAGAAAATCAGTTCCAGTCAAATAAATAGAATAATAGATGTTATAGACATATATTCCAAAATATCAACGATGAAATAGATTGTGTTTCGATTTGTTTTTGAGGGACTTATTAACAATCCAACTACCGAGGTATCTCGATGCTTTCTAATTAAAATAACTTCTCTAAATTCCAGAATATTAGTTCCAGTTAGTTTAATAAATATAGAAAATATATGAATGAAATTTGAATTTTAAGTAGTTATTTTTTGTGTAGAAAGGACTATTTTTTCTTTTTAAAATTGACGTCACAAAGAAAAGATAGCAAACGGTTAAAAAGATCAACGATGAAATAAAACTGTGTTTCAAATCCGTTACTAGGGAACGCAACATTTTATTTCTTCTTCTTCCCAATTCTTTGATCTCCGAAAAATATATGAGAATTTAAGTCGTGGTAATGATTGTGACGTAAAATACACGATGAAGGTACCAGTGTTTCGCGTGTTCGAGTATCGTGAAGGCCGCGATAACGATCGAAGAAAAGTCGACGAAAGGAGCACCGAATAATCGGAACCGTCTGAACTTGGACGCCTCGATCCCCTTTTGGAATCCCTCGTCGAAGTTTCCCGCTTGAAAATTGACTCTGTCGTTCCAACACTCTTTCACCGTCAAAATTTCCCGAACGATTCTACCGCACGAGCGTGCAACTACTCTGCGAACCCGATCGAGAACACGACATCGAAAGTTTTATCGAAAAGAAGAAACCGCTCGATCTCTTCCCAACAACTCGACGACAGCTTCGTGCCTTTTCCAATCCCTTTTTTGTCAACGACCTATCCACTTTACACTCTTAAAAAATTGTAGCAAAAGCGTAGAGATTATTAACACACTTGTGGCGTCGCCTCCCATGCTCGCCACCAGAGGGGTGGAGCTCTCACAAGCGCTCGACCGACTCCTCGGTTGCTATACAAGGTGGTCCACGCAATTGTTTCAAGTCATACCTCCGTTATTATTGCATTTACGAAAAAATACCAAAGGAGAAAGATAAATCGTTCGAAGTGCACTACATCTGTAGGCCCTTAAATATTTTTTAGATGCAGCAGTGCACGTGCAATTAACAATTGCATCATTTCGTTAAATAGAAATGCATATTCTTTTTTACACAGATCGATTCTTCTGTTCATTCTACGTAAAACATGTTTAGGGTACCATGGCAAAAAAATTATCAGATCTCGAGATATTTTCAAAAAATGTCTTTATTGAAGAAGATGCTCAAACGCTTCTCCGTTACATTCTAACCATTTCTGATAACGTTTTTTTTATTGTTTGCATAACTGCGTTTAAATTATCTGCAGTTATTGCTGCGCATTCCAGTATGATTCTTTGTCTGAGATTCTCTACAGGATCTATGGGATTTGAATAAATTCTATCTTTCAAATAACCCCACAGAAAAAAGTCAAGGGGACTTAAATCAGGTGAACGGGCTGGCCAACGTATTGATGTATTTGTTGCGATAACATTATTGTATCCGCTAGCAGGCCCGGACGAAACGCGCCCCTTCTTTTCCTTTTCAGCGTCACACACTCTATCGTTCGTTTTAAACAAGATTTTCTAATTGGCAA
Organism: Colletes gigas; assembly: GCF_013123115.1. NCBI lineage: Eukaryota > Metazoa > Arthropoda > Insecta > Hymenoptera > Colletidae > Colletes > Colletes gigas. Next base: position 5,906,066 of record NW_025106647.1, on the reverse strand, counting down.
CTTTTTGACTCGATAAGAAAATTAAAAATGGTCCTCCAAATAAGTCTCCGTGTTTCTTAAAAATACTGTCGACTTTCTTCTGCGAGATTTCCATCTTATTTTGTTGTTACTTTGATCCCTCGTCACGGAAATCGTGGAGTTCTTCGGAAGTTTCGAGATGTTTGCTCCTCCGCTTCGAGGCGTGTAATAAAACATGATTCCAAAGTTAGAGACTTCTCTGTTCGAGTTTTTATCTTGAATGAAGCTGCGAATGTAAAGGAAAAGGATGAAAGGGGATGGAGGAGGGAAGAACAAGGAGGTCAAACTCGGTACGTCCACGCGAAGAAGATGAGGATTTCGCGGTGACGTGACCTCGGGTCCAGGCTTTTTCTTCGCGAAACCATAGTGGACGCCGAGTGTACGGCTTAAAGTAATAATCCAGGGACCACGAGCAAAGTAATTTCAATTGTGAACGCGTGGAACTTGGTCGAGGGAGCTAGCCTAAATTTTCTTCCTTTGTTTCGACCTCGAATTCCATCGAATACATTAGTCATCGTAAAATGTGCACGCAATATTACATTGATTAAGAAAACCTATAAACTTGAAAATTGTATTTTATGTTTCACTGAATTTCAAAGGGTGTTTTTTAATTTTTTTAACAGATATTTGAATGTCTCCAGTTCGCAGTACGGTGATACTTTATACGATAATTTATCGTTTCTATTTTCCAGAGCTACCATGGTATAGAAGTAGGGTGACAATCCAGCACTTCGTAAGAATTGTACGTTCTTCCATTAACGTATCGGGCGAATGTAGTTTATTATTCATGGGTCCGTGATAAATTGCCGCGAAAGTAGGAAATATTTGGCCGGGGAACGTGTCGTGCGAACGATTCGCGTGCAACGAACGATGATCGATGAAAGGGCGGTTTAGCAGCCCGGAATGTAATTCTCAGCCGTAAGAAGCGGATTGATGAACGAAAGCGAATAGACGGTCGGAAATACGGAGTAAAGACAAGTTTTTGCCGGGTGAATTCAACAGATTTCTATAACAGTTCGCGGAAAGGCATCGATTTGGAACAGCACCCTTATCTTCAAGACGGTAATAACGAGAAGCGAAAGTCTTTTGCTTTGTAAAAATAACAGAGAACCAATTGCGCTCGAGTTCAAACTGTAGAACGCGAAAGGAGATTCGGAAGTCGGTGTTTAAATTGAAAACGAATAGAAAACGTTTATAAGGAATAGAATTACGAATAAAGGAAAGCGACGGTGGATATTATCGTTCTTAATCTTTAAAAGTTTCTCGGTTATGGCGATATCGGAGCGAAAAAAAGGGATCCAAGAAAATCTTTAATGCGACAGGAATATTTTCTCGATACGGGAAATGGACGCTTCTCGTCTCTCGGTTATTATTTTTTTTTCTATTCGCGAATCGTTTGGATTACGGAACAAGAAAAACGCTACACGCGAATTTGAATAATGTAAATGCATTGAAAACAGCGCAGAGCTTGTTTCGACGCAATAAAAAGAAACAATGGCGGGAGGGAGGAGTGATGGTAATTTAAAGAAAATACGAGAACGGCGGTAGAAAGGAAATGAATACTAAACTCGAGGGGGATTTACGTCGAGTTTGACGAGGTTTATCGAGTGACGATTATTTCGGTAGGCGCTTTTAAAACGACGAGGGTTTCTTTGTAACGCGCAACTTCTTATCTAGCCGAGTTTGGGAAGTTTCTTTCGATATTAGCCGGGAGGGCGCTTTATTGTAGACATAATTAACGACTAACAGCGACAGAGCCGTTCCAACTTGTCCTATTCATTCGCGACAGCTACCGAGAATATTCTTCGCGATGCTCGCCTTATCTCGATGGCCAGCAGGCGAGCAGAGCAAGTTTTATTCACGAACGAAAGTTTTAGACTCGCTCGCGAACAGCTTCCGCCCCCGAATGTTGCTTTAAACAAATCTGTAATTGGATTATAAGTCGCGAGTGAATTTACGCGCGAAGCGCGACATCGATTGGTTCGAAAATAAAGCTCCGTCCGAAGAAACGTTTTCGATTTATTTTTTTTATGCAGATTCGACCCCTTTCGGATTGTGTGCCGTCTGTTTGGAAACAGTTTGTATATTTATTTAGCGAACCGGGGGATAACTGGTGTAAAGAGTTTATTTTGGTCACCCGTTGTGTGTACCAAACAGTTCGTCTTTCCCGTATTTCTGGGTGAACTCTGTCCGGTACTTTTCGCCTTGCAGGCGATTATAATTAGAAACAAAGGAGAACTAACAAACATAATCGAATTGCACGAACCATCTTAATTAAGAATATAAAGTCTGTACAATGATGAATCAAGTCCGAGATTCATCCGGTAATCAAAAGGAAAATGGAAACGTTATCGAACGAACGAATATCGTGCTCTTAAAGAAGATGTAGCCAGCAATGGCGTGTTATAAAATATTTACAAAGGTCTGAGAAAAAGCTTCACCTGTTTTTTTAAGCAGCGTACGAAGTCGTTAAATAGAAATACACGGTGAAAGGTCCACGAATAAAACTGTTTCACGATATAAACCAATTTCAATATTAACCGCGAATCAAAGTGGCAGAATCTCGAGTAGACATCATAAATTAATTTTCACTATACTATAAGGAATATCAAATTACGTAATTGGACGCTAAGTAGTTGGTTTACATTATTAACAGGATTTGCAGTTACCTGTGTTATCGATGATTCTGACAGTCCTTAATATGTATATTTTAAATGTTACCAAGATCGACGTATAATTATATGAACGAGAGGACAAACTTCCCAGATAAATTAAAACTAAACAAAATATTTTATACTTTCTTAATTTCGATTTAATAAGTGCTTCGTCGCTCCAACTTTTCACTAAACATTTTTTCAACATGTTCCGTTGCTCCAAATATCGGAGGGCACAAATTCTCATGCATTCGAGTATTGGACGTCCGCGAGAAGGTGGCTAGCGAAAGGAATGCGAGTCTGATTGGCTGGATCCCCTATCTGGATCCCTCTACTGTCCCGCTAGCCAACTTCTCACGAACGTACAGTACAAAATGCTTACTTCGAAGAATATTGCAAAATAGGGCGTGATTCACCAAAAGCAATAAGGATTGCAGAAGAGCATCGTTCGTGTAAATAAAATAAATTTAAATAAGAAAAGCAACACTTGATTAAAAAAGGGAGAAGTTTACGGATTGATGGTAGACGGAAACCGCGAAGAGTGCAGAAGCTGATCGCGATATCCCTTCCGTCCAGTGACGAGGGTAGCGCGTAACGCTACGAGCGGAGAAGTACGAATCAGTTTCGCGGAGTTTATATTCATAACGAATAAGTTATTCAACCGTGGGTGGTGAGCCTATCGGGATGTATACGTAGGCTCGTCACGTTGTCTCGCATTACCCACATAATCGGGGAACGTGCCAACGAGAGAACCGTGCGCCACGTCTCGCGTCTCGCGTCCTCGCTGTTGCTTTCCGCCATCTACGAGCAACCCTTCAGACTGTCTGGGGGATCCGTGTACAAACCCGGGATACTTGAGCGATAATTTTCACAGTGACTGACAGCTCTCGCGGCCTCCCAGCCATCCAGGAACCGTTTCCCCGGCTTCGTTTTTATATTCGAGACAGAGTATTAAGCTGTTTGCGTTCACCCGGATCCGGTCGTTTTTGTTTTTCGACAGCCTTCGGCTTGACGTTTCGCGATAAAACTCGATCGATAGTATCCCCCCAGCCTCCATCATCATACCGCCCCGCGCGAGTACTCGTGTCGTGTCCCACTACGTATTTTATCGCGGAGTTATCCGTTCGGTTCGAAAAATAAACCGAGACGCGAAAAGTCGGACGCGTCGCAACTTTAATTACGCGTTTTCGCGTAATTACGTCGCGACTGGGATCGAACGTTTTCACGGAGGTTTCGAGTACCGTTTCCAAAGGGTCGCATCGTACTTCACATGGGGAAACTTTGCCGCCGGCTAACTACGTTAAAAATTCCACGTTTCGCGTCGCCTTTAATCCACCTTCACCAAGGGTTCGTTTCTCGATCGCTCGCCTTTCGTTACGTTTACGCGATCGATTATAATACAGAGAAATAAATCAATAAGCTCTATCAGCCCTATTTTCAGACTGAATTTCAATGAAATTGATTGGCTATCGTAGGAGTTATGAAAGTTTGAAAATTGGACCACTTTTATGAGGTTTTTCTCGCTTTACGGGATCAAGGAACAACTTTTGCAACATTATTAGTATTTCTACATATTCTTTGCTAAGATACGCGTCGTTTACATTTTGAAACATTGAAATCCTCCAATCCGTTCAGAAGTTATGATGTTTTAAACATACGAATGAAATTTCTGTTCTGGTCAGACATTGTATTTTCGGTAAGGAATTTTTTTTCTCGAAAGTGCGTAGGATTTCGAGGGTATGTCTGCCACCAAAAATGTTTCTAATTGATCCGCGCAACTAAAAATAATTTTTTCAGAACGATTTGAAAATTTTTTTTCGCGGAAAAATTTAAGCACCAACTGAATTTTTTTCTCGAAACTACATACGATTTCGGGGCTACGTCTATTCATAAAAAATGTTTATAATTGACACCTGCAACTAACAATAATTTTTTCAGAATGATTTGAAATTCCTTTTTTTTCGCCGTAAAAGCCCACTTACTGAATTCTTTTCTCGAAACTACATACGATTTCGTGGGTACGTCTATTCACAAAAAATGTTTATAATTGACCCCTGCAACTAACAATAATTTTTTCAGACCGATTTGAAATTTCTGTTTTCGTTACAAGATTTAGGCACCTACCCCCTGTTGTCGTTTTTCTTAAATATTCGTTTTTGATTTTTAATAATTTTGTTTGACGGCCTACAGAGAAGTTATCTAATACTTTTTCGTAGGTACCCATGAGCTCTACTTCAGAAAAACGTTTCATTGAAATATATTCACTATTGCAAGAGTTATGGCTGTTTGAAAATTGGCCCATTTTTATGGGGTTTTTCTCACTTTACGGTGTCAAGGAGCAACTTTTCTAATATTTTTGGAATTTCTACATATTTTTGATTAAAATACGTGTCGTTTGCATTTTGAAACACTGAAATCCTCCAATTCGTTCAGAAGTTATGATGTTTTAAACATACGCATGAAATTTCAGGGAAACATATCAACGGTATGGTCAGACATTACATTTTCGTTAAGGAATTTTTTTTCTCGAAAGTGCGTAGGATTTCGAAGGTATGTCTGTGAACCAAAAATGATTGTAATTGACCCTCGCAACTGAAAATAATTTTTTTGGAATTGTTTGAAAATTTTTTAATTTCTTTTTAGAAGAATTTTAATAAGAAATTTTTCCAACCGCGTATCTCTCTATGATTTTTAAAGCTCCACTAAATACGAGTGTAACTGGTAGAAGCAAATAGTTCTAATGCCCTGTACTTGCTCCTGTATTCTTTCTTGCTCGAGAATGGACGGGGTTCGATTAAACCATCGGCGGAGGTCCGTCTCGCAAGACGTCGCGTACGCCTTATCTACTTATCCCTAATTCCGCACAATGTACACCGCGGCTGACAAAGGTTGATTAAAGGTTTGCTTAGCCATTAAAATATTCCATTAACGCTCTCGGTGCGGTGCATTGGAGCGCGTAGGTGAGGTCGAACGAGGAAGAAAGACCGTGGAAGATAAGCCGTAGACAGAGAGGCGGATGGCCGAGGGGCGTGGATGGAAGAGACGGCGGAGGAACCTTATTAAGGGTGTCTGTTCCGCCCCCTCGAGCGCTTAAATTTCAAACTGTCGCTCTACGAAACACGGCGACGTCGTTAAGGCTCGGCCGTCGAGATTAAAGGCTTTCGAGATTCGAGAGATTTAAAGTCTGGAATTGTCCGCAATTAGTGCGAAATGGCGGGAGAAGGACAGTGGCCGGAGAGAACCGGGCGGCCAGAGAAGGGATGGCGAGCTCCTTCAGGAAACTACAGAGAGAGCTTCCTGCTAAAAGCGAAAGAACCAGCTGAACGTTAACGAGAGAGGTCTTAAGATGCGTCGCGATCGTTATCGACGTTCCTCATTGTCTGAGCGATGTCGGCCTCTTCCATGGCCAGACAAACGTATTGTTCCACGGGAACGCAAATAAGAAGATGTTCCACCCTTTGTGGACGCTGATGCGAAAGCGTTTTCTTCGCGGTCGGTCGCGTCGATTCCTCGGTCGTCTTTCGTTCCTTCCACCGACCCCCGCAGTTACACGGACCGTACCGGAAACGCGCCAGTCGATCGACCATCGCGAGCAAACCAGTTAACCTTTTCGAGTAAACTGTTTAACGTTTTTTTTTTTTCTTTCTATGGATAGCTCGTCGATACGAAACGGGGGGATTAATTCTTCCTTGAAAGTTTTACCCTTTTGATTGCCGCAACCCTTAAAAGTGTACACGAAATCGAAACTCGTTAAAATTCAAGTCCTGGCTCGAGAATGAATTTTTTCTAGCTCCTCGGTGAGAAGTTACTTTGCAACTTTGTTTTTTTTTTTCAACGATGATTTTAAGTGATTTTCTTAATTTTATATTATTTATTAAAATTTCTTCCTCTAATTTTAAAAATAAAGTTAGCTCCTTTTCGGCTCAGTTGTCCCAAAGTGCACGAGTTTAAACATTTTAATAACGAAGATTGAATGTTTACTAGGCTCCAGAATGGTCTTTTCCTCGCCGCAGAATGCGTAGTTATTCTCGTTCGCCTCGGTGAAGGGTAAATTGATCGAAATGGCTCGATAAATTTAATTTTGCTTGGAAGCAAGTGCTCCCTCTAAGTTAATAAAATTCACGTCGTTGTTTGCGTTGTTTAAAAACATGTCCCGCAGACTTTTGCGTCGATATGTGGAAAACTGCCGAAGCTACGTTCGCCCGGAAGGGCGCAGCGCGCGGACGGGAAACCCAGGCGGAAGCTCTTAAAACTTTAACGTGAATAATCACGCCGCGTGATTGAAAAAGTCGACAATTTTCAGTTCGGAAAAGTTTAATTAATCAAACGTATATTCCTAAGGTTTCAGCTCGGATTTTGAAATGGTAACGAAATTACGAATATTTTCGAGAGCGCGCGAGATTGCTTCCCTTTTTTCAAAAAACGTATTTTTTTTTTTAAATTTCGTGCATCCGTACATAGCAGAGATTGGCAAAATTTATTATCTCGATTGAAATTTCGAGTAACGAGTAAAAGTTAAATAAAAAGTAAAAATTTTAATGGTCGAACGGATAAGAATTTAATTGGTCGATCCGTTGGCTTTGATATATTAATCGAATAAAGTTTCGTCCAACTCTGACGTAAAGTAGTTATCTATTTAGACCCTCATAATTTTTATATTCCGTACGATAATAATTGATTTCTAGTTATATTCACCTCAACAGGTGGAATGTCTAAGAGACGAAATATTTTATATAACATAGCGAATTTCAGCTAAAATTTTAAATACTTGTCCGCGTAGTTATATCCATTCGAATCTGAATTATTGTCATATTAAAATTAAAAGCTTAATACGATGAGACTTTGAGAAGATTATACTCCTATTGTATACGATAATCGAAACGAACATTCTGGAGCAATTAAGCAAGTTAACGTTGCATTAAACGATGTTCGTAATGGCAATGGAATGTTTCGTTCATGGAACGTATAGCTTCTTCGTTATAACGCTGATATTCGAGCCAAAAACGTGCATATTGATAGTTTATTTGCAAAAAAGTAATAAATGGTAAATAATTCTCTCGTAACGGACGATGACAAATTTGTAATTTTAATAGAAAGTGTCCTTCGAAATAAAATTGCAAATTTCTTCCTATAGAAGTTGGTTACCATATTGAATATCAATAGGAAAATTAATATTGTATTTAAATATTATTAACATTATACTTGTATCGAACACTGTCATTCTCTTATTGATATTTAATGTAGCAAATAACTTTTTGCAACGAATAAATTTTGTAATTTCAATATGGAATGCAATGAAAATTTCGTTCGTCGTGCCAAGTATGTGCTTGTAACGAAATTTATGCTCCGTAACGTTTCTTTCCTCGCCGTAATTTTTCTCCGATAAATTGTTAAACGTTTCCACGCTCGTTACGAAGCACACGTTCCTTTCTGGGAAATATAATTGTCGTCCAAGAGAATTTAACGAGAGAGTAAAAGTCGTTCTTATTATAGTAGACGATTCTCGCCCCCGATGAGAATGCAACGCAGTTTGGATGTGTTCTGCCAACGCGAGAGTTATTAAAGGAGAAACGGGACCGCCGGGAGAATTAAAACTTCGAAAGAGAAATTATTTCTAGTTCTGTAACGTTAACAAAGATTCTCGAATATAATAATCCCGAAGAGAAAGTTTCACGATCCTTCTGCTCTCAGGCTCGTAATTTAATATAATAACTCAGAAAGACGCACCTTGGTTTGTATTTGAAAATATTCGTTGATAATCGTTTGGTTGCAATTTTTCTTGAGAACGTTATTTTTAACGTTCCCTTTGAAAAAGCTCTCCATCGTTTTTTATACCGACGAAGCTAGTTCTCTGGTAACTGATTAAAGGATCTGTCTTTGAAAAATTAATTGGTGATGGATGTTTACTATGCTTCCTCCGTTGGAAATCCAAATATTTACATTACAATTTTCACTTTTGAACGAAAATTCTCTCTTGATCTCTTGTTTTTTGATAATTTGTCAAGTAAAAATGTCTTGAAGGTTAAGGCTTCCTCCAAAATAGCGGATAAGTCACGTCCGTATCATAAACCCCGCGATTTGAAGGTTCTTTAAGAATCCTTAACACGATGCTTACTGCACAGCCACTCTGTGCTCCTTAACCTTGTACCTATTCCTTGTGCTCGAAGGACCACCCAAACTGGTGATTGGGAAAATACTGATAACTGAAGCCCGTTGCTCTTCGTGTTACACAAGAGTATTTCTACACTTGCGGAGAGTCGACGCGAGGTTGTAAGGCTCGATCAAAGACGAATCTGATCCGAAAACTTAATCCTATTCTCAACCTAAGCTGGGCTTCCCTTACAAAGGTGACGAAAACGCGCAGCGCTAACCGGTGAGAGGATTGGTCAAGCCAATCCTCAAAGTCGTCACCTTGGCAAGGCGGTTCTTAACAATTTGCAACATTCCCGTCCACCCTGCTGTCCAGTGTCCAGGTTCACCATGCAAGAGTGAGCGAGAACGTTGCTTTTTTTATAAACATTTGGGGAAAGCCAAAGCCCCCAAGACCCCGGTGGCCTGCAGATGTGCGCTACCGCGGGTTTACGATACGTCAATCGCTATTGAGACAAGGAAGAGCTCCAAGGACTCCAAGTCCCGTGTGGAGTTTGGAGATTCCTTAATCACCGTGACGTAATTTGTCAAGTAAAAATATCTCGAAGGCCTAATCCTCCAAAATAGCGGATAAGTCACGTCCGATCTTAACGCTCTTCGATGTTTGGACGAAAGAAAAATAACGTGTCATCGTGCTATTCGTACGTAGCGATTTCACGCGTGAATACAGTGTCTGCAATAGTATTCGCGCAGTTAGCGGAAAATTTCTATCGCGAAGTCCTTTTCGCCCCCGGCCCCCACCCAACCTTCTCGAGCTTCTCCGCAGATTCGCCGTCTGCATTCCGCGAATTATATTTACACGAGTATCACGTGCTCGCCTGTTATCTTGTTTCCAATACGCGACCCGACGAAACTTTTTGGGCTACGTACATACATACGTGCACGTACGCGACGCGCGCCAACTTGTAATCGTTTCCGCGGACGGTGCACGTTGCGCCGGTGGTTCTTAACCTTTTCAAACCCCTATCGCGCGATACGCCCGATCGGGAACATAGTATAAAACAATTCCAGCCAAAGCGAAAGTTTTATAGAAATAACTCGCGACGCATCCATAGACCGAACTAATGGCTCCAAACAAACGGCCACTGGTTATCTCAAACGTTAAATAATTTACGGAATGTGTCAGTGACTCGAGAAATAATTTCCTTCTCGAAATGGAGATGTATTTCATATTTAATCTTAAAGTTACGTTGCAAGTTAAGAAGCTTCGATTGAGCGTACATGGGTACTTGTAATCTTCACGTTTCGCGTATTTTTGAAATTTGTTATCGAGATCTATGATATTCTTTTCATAGTCTCTTTGATAAATTTTTCTTATAAATAGAAGAACCGGTTCGAGGGTGAATTAGTTCAAAGTTCTACGAAGATACACAATTTGTGGAATATTTCAAGTATTTTTATTCGGTGAATATAAGCCTCTAAAGTAAAAATAAATTAGTTGATAGTCAATCTTCAGAGCTGTGATCCTGTAAAATTTCTCTGGTAAGCTTCGCAGGGGTTGTTTTTATTGGGTATGGGATCGACTACGTTATTCAATAGAGGGTTAATACGCAAACAAAACATCAAGTGGCTCAGCAGGGCTATTAGGTATCCCTGTAAGAAGGTATCGTATGCAAATCCCTTCGCGAACTTTGCAGGGATCGTTGTAGAACTCCCGATCGAGTATATTATATTATGGGATGACGCGTTAGAACAGACCGGGAAACAACGTTTGAAAAACGTTCCGTATGAAAGTTCTATCGACCATCGGACACAATGAAAAAGTAAGCTACACGAACGAGAGTACCACGGTTATTTCGAGACGCGTCCTCTAGTCACGAAGAACTTTTGTTTCTCGGTCGTCGCAAGACCCATTCGGAGATTACTCTGTCATAAATCGGCAATGTCAATCTCATTTTGGGTAATTTCCACTTTCACATGGATCGTAAGTAGTTTGGAAAGTGTATTTTTAGCCGTGTTAACACTGGTCGTTGCACCGTATTCCAAGCAGACACGTGTAGTTTCTAGGAAGCAATAATTTTCACGGAAACAAGGAAAAGGTTCGTTGAAATCGTTTGCTTCTTTTCAGAAACTTCTTTTGCTATCGTTTCAATTTTTTAAGACATTTGACGATGCTTTGCAGACGCGATAATATTACAAAGATGCTAATTAATGACTTGGACTGGGTTCTTGTGGTCGTATCGAGACACTGTTTTCTATATGGAGTTTCTTTAGACATAACACTGTATTAATAGAATACTATATCCACACGTTGTATAAACGTTTCCAAGGAAGAAACACTACCGTAAATCGAGTCATTAATTAAACATTATTATTCTCAAGCAGGTTGACTACAACAATCTTTTGAATATTGATCGAAGAAGAGAGTCGATTGGTTAATTTTGATATTTTGAGCCTTTCTTTGGTTTTCTAACAAACGCAACTTCGATTTTCTTTACATTATTAGAACGTTATAATGCTTGTCCAAGGTTGGTAAAAATATTTTCACAGCGATATTCAATTCATTCGACCGCGAATAGAATTTACGTAATAATTAGTAGCTGGTGTAGCGACCATCTTGGAAGACGACCTTTTCTCGCCAGCGAACGTAAACAAATATTACTGTAGAAATTATGACCGAGAGGGCTTCCTTACTAATTATAAAAACATTGGATTTTAATAACGTTTCCGAGTACAGAGATACTCGAGAATTTGATCGAAAAGTCACAGTATGGATTGGTGCCACGTGGGAATTGATAAAAATGCTCGACCCACATCGAAGGTCGAAACGTTCGTTGTAAATAATAAAACGCTTCTATTCCTGCCATTTATTTCGATCTCGCAATCCACGAACGATCCTACGACTCCCCTAAAACCGAAACTACTTTCCACGTTATTGCTGCTGCCCAAAAACCTTCGATCCGTTGCACGCGAAAAGCAAACGAAATTTGCGATCGACGTTTCGGAGCGAATGAAAAACTAATTACAGTCCTCCAGAGTGTCTCGAATAGAGCGCGAAAAATAAGAAGACGCGAGACTTACCAACGAAAATTAGGCATCGGGCCAGCATCCTTCGATCCTGTCCTTGGACCTGGGTCAACCTTGCACCCGGCAGAAGCGACGGCGGCGTGCGTCGACACCGATCCTGGTCGTTTCCCTCGGGGTCACGCTTTCACGCCGGTCTCCCTGCGTCGTCTGCACGACGACTACACGCGATCCACTCTCGACGAGATTACCGTGTACGACGCGCGATAAGTCAAGGCGGCCGTCGCGTCGATGGTGGTGAAGCCGACCGCGAGATTCGCACGCGGCGACGGTGCTGGGTCATACGTGCGTGGACCAAGACCAGCCGCCGCGATCGGACCCGGTGTACAGAGGTGGGGACGAGACAGGTGCAGACAGAGCGAAAGAGGTCCGACAGAAAACGCGGCGCGTCCACCCTCGCGGAAGTCTTTGGCCTCCGGCACCGCCGACCACGACTGATCGTGTCGGAGAACCCCCGCGAATCTCCTCGCGCATGCGCCCCACCCCCACCGCCCAACGATCCTAGTCCTATCCCCGTCCATCCGTCGCTCGCCGCCGTTCGTCTCGCTCCCTCCGCAGCGACCGTGTCGTAGGGGGTTGGAAAGGGTAGCTGCAGGTGCCACAAAGAATGAAAGGGAGGACGTAACGCTGCTGCGCGCGGTCCTCGCACGCATCCACCCGCGCTCTCTTCACGGAGATGCTCGCGATGCGTTACACTTTTGTACGTTTCTTTTTCTCGCTTCTGTTCCACTTCTTCTTCCCTTTTTGTTTTTGTTCTTGTTCACCAGTCGGTATTGTTTCGTAGGCGAGCTCCTTCCCGGGGAGACGTTCGACTCGAGGGACCGGGAACGATACACGCGCAAGGTTCGTTTAACGTTTCGCGCGTCGCACCGACGAAAACTTGTCGCGCGGATCAACGAGCCCCCCTCCCCCCTTCCCAACTCACGGGTTAGCAAACCCTACGGCCGATGTTTGTCCCCGCTTTGTTACAGGGGTTTTCTCGTGCTCTCCGCGAGCGATCCGGGGGGCAGGGCGCAGGAGGCGCGTATGCTTAGACGGAATGAAAGCCGGGACCGTTGTATTATGCCTCGCGATTGTTGCGCGCGGTGCGAGGTTTCCGAAGACTGAGGGGGGACACGAGGAGTCACGGTGTGTTCTCGTTTTGTAACTTTTTTGCGAGTTTTCAGGTAGAAACGTTCGACTACTTAACCCTTATTGTTGTCATTATTCATTCATTGACGGGAACGAACCCTTCATAATATATGTATAAGGAACTACAAATGTGGATTTTACATAGCCGAACGTTATCGCTTATAAAATTTTAACAAAATAAATTAATTTACGCTGGAAGGATAATTTTAGACTTTTTAATGATTGTTCAATTAAATCAGTTTTATTGTGTACAAAACATGTGAATCTACGTTTCTACGTTGAAAATATCGTAAAACTGCTACAGGTCCCCATTTATGTTATTTGAGTAATAATATCGAAGTGTGTGTGTGTATAGGAATAGGCGTTGGATCGAGTGCTTGCGAGAAAGAAAGGATGAGCGTAGCCCTCTGCCGGCGAACGCAGTAAGCTTCACCACAGGAGTCCTCTAAATACAGTAACCTAAAAAATAAACATTCTTTCTGATTTTTTTTACGAAAGTATCACTAAGCTTTTCACTTTGTTATTCATCTTTTAAGAAAAAATAAAAATTAAAATAAAAATTAAAAATAAGTTCCTGGAATTTCTCACTTTCAAATCCCACAGTGCATTCATTGAAACAAATTTTTACAGTGTAAGAAGGCAACATTGTATTCAGTTGTTACGCTAAAGGGCCTAGCAGGATAAGCATGGGGGAGCGGCCCCCACCACCAATACTACTATTTATGTATTCCAGATATTACTGTTTACCTACAAGTCAACAGTGTGAAGTTTCAGATCTCTAACCCTCCTCCTAAGGGAGATATGGGGATAACAACCCTTAGCATTGACATTTTTTTTCTCGAAAACGGGTTATAATATTTGAACAAATCCGAAAGGAAATAATAGATATTTATTAGCTCTCCTACATATATTTTTTTGAAAATTGTAAGTTAATTACAAAGGGTGGAAAAAAATTAATTTAATTTTTGGGGGTGGTGTTTACGAACAACCCCTTGAGTGACAATCACCAAAAAAATTCAGAATAATGCTCTATTATCGAATTAGCTTATATTAAATTTTCAGTACTGTCAAGTGGGTGGAACATGGTTAAATAATTTAAAAAGCATTTTAATGTTATGAGGAGAAGTCTTTATTCAATTTTTGTCGCTATTTTCTTCAATAACTGGTATTGTTTGTGTCGATTCGAATATGTTGGTTAATATTTCAGATGGTTTAATAATTTTTGACTTAAACCGCGCATGCGATAAGTAATAAATAATTGCGGCTACGTGGGAACAGCAACCTACTGTTCTGTTGCCATTCGCACAATCGCATGTATAGCGTGTTATTGCCGTGTAACTAATGGAATTTGGCACGTATTGCATGTAGCATTTGTACGTTTTTCTATTAATGTGCCGTGAGCGCACCTTTATTCAAAATAATGGTTTCATTTTCGATCGTTTGCTTGTCGATTATTTCCTTTTATTTTCGTTCTTAGAAACCAAACACATCGCTTATACTTCGTCCGCGTACAGACTACAACAATATGACAACCAGTGTGTTCATGGCAGTTATTTACACCAGTCGATCTCGAGTGTGCTCAGCGATTTTTGCGATGGAAATAACTGTCGAGCAAAGAATTTTGCCTTAAATTTTCCGTTTCTAACGAAATTTCTTGTGTCGAAGCGTTGAAAAAGGTAGAGAAAACCTATGGTAAGTCGTGCCTATCAAAAATGCAAACATACAAATGGTACAAGGCATTTAAAGAGGGCCGAAAATAAGTGCAAGATTTGCCGCGTGCCGGCCGATCGTCAATGGTTTCGACTGACGAAAACATCGAAAAGATAAAAAAAATGGTCATCGATAATCGTCGCCTGAGTGTTAGAGAGGTGGCTCATGAAGTGGAAATGACTCACATGTCCGTGCATAACATTTTAACTGAAGTTTTGGGCACGAGACGCGTCGCCGCACGACTTGTTCCGAAGGAGCTGAATTTTCTGCAAAGAGAAAATCGAAAAGCAGTTGCCGAAGACATGATCTCACGAGCTTCTAGTGACTTTACCTTCGTGAAACGCATCATAACCGGTGACGAAACATGGGTTTATGAGTACGATGTGCAAACAAGTCAACAATCTTCGGAATATCGGTTAGAAAATGAACGAAACCCTAAAAAACCGGGTCAAAGTCGCTCGAAAATTAAGGTCATGCTCACTGTTTCCTTTGATTATCGTGGTGTTGTTCATTCGGAATTCCTTCCAGATGGGCAAATGGTAAATTTGTAAAGAAACGGCCAGACGTGTGGAAAAACAATTGTTGAATCCTGCACCACGATAATGACCCGTCGCACACATCGATCTTGGTACGCGAATTTTTGGCCAAAAATTCAACAAATGTGCTCGAACAAGCTCCGTATTCACCAGATATGGCCCCCTGTGACTTTTTCTTATTTCCGAAACTCAAATTACCCCTTCGGGGAAGGCGTTTTGTGTTGATAGAGGCCATAAAAGAAAATTTGCAGAAGGAGCTGAAGGCGCTACCTTCTTCAGTGTTTAAAAAGTGTTTCGAAGACTGGGAGAAGCGTTGGCGTACGTGCATTGCTTCTGATGGGGTCTACTTCGAAGACGAGAAAATAAATTTGGATGATTAAGTAAGCAATTTGAGTTTTATTTACAAATTCCGGGTACTTGTTTTACATAATGTACAACCAGTTACGATCAGCCGCACGCTTTGAATTTATTTCGTATTATACGTAAGGAAATTCCATTATTTCGTTGGTCGCGATGTTAAAATATTCTCCGTGCATCGCGTTTCGTATTTTTTCGCCATTAGTTGAACGACGATGGAACAGCCGCGACGTATGCGATTCAATTACGCGAACTGGGTCGTACGTTGAAATACGCTCTGCGACCGCTGAAAACGTTTCTGTTCCACAATATTGATAAGTGCGCAAGGGTTGTCCGTTACGTTTATAATTAAAATGTTTACGCTTTCATGTTTTCTCTTTGGCGGAGAAAAACGACCGAGGCCATCGAACTTTTTCGAAACTTTTTAACGCGATACGCGTCGTTAAACGCAACTAAAGCGCGATCCCGCCGTGCAATACGCGTATCAAGTTCGTCGAAATTTAAATCGTTAAATTTTTAATCGTACAACCTATTTATTCTATTTTGATTCGGACAAAAATTATTTAAATGAATTTCTGACCTTTTATTCGCGGATCCACGTTAACGAATATTACGCTTGGATTACCGTGAAAGCACAGTTTAATTAGAAAGCTCAATCTAATATTTATAAAGATTTCCGAAGTCGATTAAAAATTTGTTTAACGGAAATAATGCAAGCATCGTTTCCAATATTTCCTTACTTTTATGTACTCGGTTTAAAACCGATGGTCGGTCGGCGATTATTCATTGATTATTTAATCCCGTAGGAAATATTTGTGCAAAGTATTTTAATTATTGTAACACGGGAATAACGACTGTAATTATGGGTAAACATTTGTGATTAAATTTCCCAATAACGTAACACGGCTTTTCGTATTGCAGTCACTAACAATTCCAACATCTGCTTGTTTCGAACGGAATAATTCATTTCCGAAGAGGCTAAATATAATCGTTTCTTTCAGAAATTAGAACAGCCAACATCAATTTAAAAACAAAACGGTACACATGGTTTTGCTTACCAATACCACCATGTAGTGGGTGGTTTACGAGTAATTTACATATTAAAATTTCACACCCTTCCAGTAATATCACGAGCCTCTAAATCCAGTGATTTTTGTTGTTAGTAAAATTTATTTTGCCTCGACGTATTTGGGGGATGCAAATCCTTTGTAATATCAAACGCTCGACGAGCACGAGTACCTGGCGTCGTACGACGAATCTTAATTGCAGTTTTTCAAAAAAATTGATCGCGTTTTACTGTGTACGCGTCCCACTCAACCTTCTTCTTACCGGTTGTCATCTCGAGCTTTCTTGAACAAGCTGCCTGGCGCGCAGCAAGGGTTGGAAAAGACGGGAGCGGATGCAAGTATCGCCGCGCATGAAAAAGGGAGAACGTTTTGCAGTCGCTGCATCTTTGAGGAACTTTGTAACTTACGTGCACGCAGGTGGGCACCAAGACACCGAGGAATGTATAATTTATACTTTGAAGTTCCCTCTTATTCGTCCCCCTCTCATTCTTTTTCCTCATTTTGCATTTTTTATTCTTACTTTAACAACTCTCGTCGACCCCTTTTCCGTTCTCCGGGCCTCCGTCCCCTCTCCAGATGGGGGTCGGTGTTGTTTGGTCTCCGAGAGAAAATGAAAAACGAGGAGGGAGGGACAACGGAGTACCAGAAAGTACGCAACGTTGCGATTCTTCAATTTCTACGCAGTTGCTCGGAAGAATATTACAACGACGGAACTTTAACGACTTTATTAAAATATTCTCCGGCCTTGCTCGATCCCGCGTCCCCCAGGCGTCGCGGGAGGAGTCACTTTGGGTCTGGAAGTTCCGAGGAACTGTAGGATGGCTGCAATTTTTACCCTGAAAACGAAAGAAAGAACGCTGACTGCATTCGTACATTATATTCGCGCACTTTTCCAGAAGCTTTACGAGCCTCGTTATTTACGTATTCGCGGGGTGTCCGCGAAATTTCCATCCCGCGACCGAGAAAAAGAGAAGCCACCGAATGTACTTTTCAGCCCCTCGAAGTCCAATTTTAATCAATCGTGTCGAATATTTTTATTTGAAAGTTTTCACGAAACTGACGCGATTAGAATTTCTTTGAAGATTATATTAGTTGCTGCCAATTTTTATTATATTCGTCCACTTATCCAGCGAAAGCTGGATTTCACGGCGATGGAATTCTGGCGGTTTAAACTGCGAAGTACGCGTCGATCTAATTTTTCGCTACGTTGAATTTTCGGAATGTTTGCCCTTCGAAACAGGGTCCCATCGATCGAAGCAAATGGTAATCAGAAGGTGCCACATCCGGAGAATAGACTGAGGGTTGAGTTCTCGATTTAGAAATCCCTTCGAGGGTGGCTTTTTTTAAAAAAGACTTTTGCCAATGAATTTCGAGTTTTTGTTTTAAGCTTCCGGGTGTGCTCTTTATCACATTTTCTCCGAGTTTCACAGTTCTATGAAGTCGAAGCGTACAATGAAAAAATAAGTAGCTTAACCCGTTGACTGCCAGATACGAGATAAAAATTTTGATTTCAGGCAATTGCGATCTACAAAAATTCGTCTTAGTACTTATTTTTTGGCTCACGAATCTTATTCAAGTTTATTTCCACTGACGTTTCAGCTTGAGAATTAATTGTTTTGGTTGCAAAGTGTCAAATCACAATCTTCCTTTTATGAGTCGATAAACTGTTTTGTCTCTGTCGTGGTTCTCTTTTTAATTAAATCCCAACAAATTACAGTTATGTAATGTAGCTGTTCTACAAGAAATTAAGCGCAGTTAACATCTTGAAATCGAAGCCTCGGATCGTTGAATCGTAAGGGAATTTTCGATTATCTCCTCGCACGGGGGTATTTGCATGTTTCGGTTTGCCCTGCCATTTTGAAATATCCTGTACACACTGACCAAGATGTATTGATGCGGCTACTTGGTGTGTCCATAGCTCACCATTATCTGTGAGCTTTGGTCACCATGCATATGCCCGCATCGTTACATTCAAATTTGCCTCCACACGGTACACAATTGCACCCTGTAACAGTTTCAACGTAACAATTCTCTTCCTCTTGCGATAGTCTCGCAGAAACAGCCTGACTGATCTCACCGCCACCCGTTTTTTACGCCTGTAATTGTTCAAATTGCGTCAAAAAATTGCGCCGTTCAGAATTCTTCCATAAATTCCAAGTTCTAACAAACTTACTCACGAGGTTCTTACTTGTATTCTTAAAGCAATATTACTGACTATATTTTGTATTAGATTAGCTTCGAAAGAAGCTTATTTCGTTCACTTATACGAGCGGTGGAGCTATTTTTAAAAAGATAAGGAGCTTAAAGTATATATACAGCGTGAATGGCGATTTATAATACCCTCCATTAAAAATTTTATTTTCAGAATTTTAGTTAGTGATCCAAAACAAAACAATTGATAAGAGATTCGTTAAAATGCGATTTCAGGATATTATATCATTCAGGATATACATTTGTATAAATATAACGATATCGTTGCATTAATCAAATTTAATATAACTTGATTAGAAACAATATTACGAGTTTTATAACTGTGGAATCTAAAACCTGTTGAATTAGTTAAATAATCGGAATGGTACAATCTTCAATAGTGGAAGTCAGATCTTTCGTACAAGGGGTAGAGTTTTAATTTAGTAAAAAGAATAATTTCAAGATTCT
The DNA here is from genome assembly GCF_013123115.1 of Colletes gigas. Classification (NCBI taxonomy): domain Eukaryota; kingdom Metazoa; phylum Arthropoda; class Insecta; order Hymenoptera; family Colletidae; genus Colletes; species Colletes gigas. Next base: position 5,886,761 of record NW_025106647.1, on the reverse strand, counting down.
GTGATTTAAAGGGTCTGTAAGTAGACGAACTACGAATATAAAACGTAAATCTATCGTTAAACTATTTAAATGGCTCAAATAGTAAAATCTTCAATAGTGAAAATCAGATCTTTCATACAAGGGGTAGTGATTTATTTTAGTAACAGAAATAATTTCAAGATTTTATAATTCGAAGGGTCTGTAAGTAGACAAACTACGAATATATAACGCAAATCTATCGTTAAACTATTTAAATGGCTCAAATAGTAAAATCTTCAACAGTGAAAATCAGATCTTTCATACAAGGGGTAGTGATTTATTTTAGTAAAAGAAATAATTTCAAGGTTCTATAATTCGAAGGGCCTGCAAATAGACGTACTATGAATATAAAATGTAAATCTATCGTTAAACTATTTAAATGGCCCAAATAGTAAAATCTTCAATAGTGGAAATCAGATCTTTGATACAAGGGGTAGTGATTTATTTTAGTAACAGAAATAATTTCATGATTCTATAATTCAAAGGGTCTGTAAATAGTCGAACTATGAATATATAACGTAAATCTATCGTTAAACTATTTAAATAGCCCAAATAGTAAAATCAGATCTTTCGTACAAGACCAAGTCTCGTTTTTACGAGTCCCTGGCGTCGTTGGCCGGGCATCGAAACGTTCGATATCGGATTGAAAAGACAAACCCCGCGTTCGAGAAGCCTTGCTCGGTACAATTATCGTCGCAAGGACAAGGGTTGGCCGGTTACGGTCGGAGATGCGCCGCGGTACGTAATAAAGCCGGACACCCGGTACACGGAAGGATGTGCTCATTGGCTGGGGGAGAACGGATAGCGACGAGGGACACGAAAGTTTTGACGTTAAGCGACGGGGGAGCTTGCAGGCAAGCTTGAGCCGTATGAAAGGAACGCGAGCGGTGATGCGCCGTGCGGAGGCAACTGTCACCGGGTCGGAGCGAGACGGAGTCGCGGCGCTGGTCGGATGGACGGAGGAACGACGTGAAGGGGACGCGAGTGGCGGGACAAGGATAGAGGGAGCCCGGGACGAGAGAGAATGGAAGGAGCGAGGAGGAGGACTAGACGAGAGAAAAGGAGCAACTGGGAGAACGGGTCGTTGGTGTGCGTGGGTGGCGGAGGCGAACGAAGCCAGAGCTTGATGCGTCCCGGGGTTGCAGCGTGCACGCGAAAACGAAACGAAGCCAGGAGCGCGAGAGACGGATGGAGCTAGGCCAAGTAGTAGCGACGAGGACCGTGAAAAGCGACCGGGTATCAGGAAGAGAGAGAAAGAGAGTGCATCGGCGGCGGAGGGAGGCAACGACTGTGTCCGAGCACGTCGTTAAAACCCGACCCGGGGCTACGGATTCCGAGTCGTCTACCGGTAGCAGCCCCTCTTCGACATCCTCGACACCCTCGACACCCTACAGCAGCGGCGGTCTATCGCCCGGTACTCGTTCGACTATTGTTTCGTCAAGTGCGACGTAAAAGACTCGAAGATCCGCCCATTGTACCGGCTATTAAGGCTGTTGTCTTGACGCTTTTTTTCTCCGTCTGTCGACCGGCGAACGGCACCACGGTCTCTCTCGCGCGCGCAGCCCGCGAGTACTGCTACGCCCCGGCTCGTAAAGAGCCCGACAGAAACCGTTTGCGCGAATTCAAATTTGTCCCCGGGTCACGTTCCCTCGAGAGAAGCGAATTAGGGGACTCCCCGGAAAGAACCGGGAGAGCCGCGCGCGTTTCTGGGTGAACCATCCCCCCCCCAACCATCGCCCCGGCCAACAGGAAACGCGGCCGATCCTCTGTTGCTTTTTCCCATGATACGTGTTTCCAACTTGGGGAACGACACCGATAACGCGTCGTTCGAGGTTTTCTTACGGGGATGCACCTTGCTCGCGAGTGGTCGAGGGTTGGAAATTATGTTTGTGATTTTTTGTGTGAAATTGGAACATCGAGGCGTTGCACGGTGGAGCATTTGCCCCGGAAAAGCTCGTCAAAACTATTTTTACCACTTCGATGCAACGAATTATATTTAAAAATTGCACAGTTTGTGATTGTGTGATATTGGAAAATGAATAGGAAGAAAAAAATATTCAAAATTTAGAGGTCGTGAATTATTCTGTAGTTGTTTGTCAGTGGTTGAGGGTTGATAAAATATTTTTCGAAAAAATTTTATAGGGTAGTATCGTTTGAAAAATAATACGAAATTTTAAAAGATGGAATTTTTTAAAGATGCAACGGTATAAGCTTTTCTCGAAATTGGAGGTCGTGAATTATTCTGTGGTTGAGGGTGTACTTACTTGGAAGAGCTAGGGGGTTCGTAAAATATTTCGCGGATAAATTACAGAGACACGAATCGTTTGAAACTTTTGACATAAAATTGTCACGTTCGGCGAGGAATTATTTAATGAAAAAAGTAATACAACATTCGTGATATTAACTTGAAAATTACTAGTAGTTGATTTTCACGCGAATGGCCTGCCTCGAAGGAAATTGTAGTTTGGTGGAAGAGATGAAAGACCCGATTTGGCAACTTTTTTCCACTACCAAGTCTGCAAACATAGAGCACAATTTGAAAAGTGCCCCGAAGGCTTCGGGATCGTGGCGCAGTTGGCAGCCCGTAAAAGCCGATGGTACCATATACAAATACCACTATAAGGTATCACCTCAGGTTGTTTCAGATACTATCCAACCTATTCGTTCAAGGGTTAATTCCATAAATTCGCGCAAAATAATAATGAAAACCTGAACGATACAACATAGAAAAACATTTAAAAAACTTATTGCATCTAGATGGAGTCACGTTCAACACATTCGCTGCCACGTTATGAAGCTACAAAAATTAATTTTAAAGATTAGGCGTACAAGAAAATAAATCTAGATAGGACTTTTGAATTTTAACGAGGCCCCCAAAAATAAATTTTTTGGCAAATTATAGGAACGCATCCAATCATTTAAACGCAAAGTTTCGTTTTCGTGGACAATTTGAGAGGTTCGGTCTGGCAGTCAACGTGTTAAATAAACATCGTTATACGTTTCCAGTGCCTTGTAACGCCAATCTTTTTGAGTGTATGATCAAGACAGTCCTCGAAGACTATCGTAATCCCGGATGAGTTTTCTAGTGTAAGCCGCGTCCTTTTAAAAAAACCGTTTCGTCGACGTTGCAGTTAGCTTGATCGAGGATACGTAGAATCATCGATTCTAGGCGTAGTCGGGCGTTCTTGGTCTTCAGACTTGTGACAAAACTGGCTGCTACGTCGGCGAAACGTCAGAACAGTTTTCCAAAAGGAAACGGTTTACATCCGGAACCTTCAGAAGATACTAACTGCGACATTCACTATACCGTTAGAAGCTGAAAAGAGCCGTTTCAATGGGTACCATGATACAAGGGGAACGCTTCCCAGTTCCTCCCCGTAGAATACGTTCTCGTGACAATGCGAATAGAGACGAGATAGCGGAACGATCACTATTAGTGCCGTAACTATTTACGTTTGTTGATCACCAGTCGATAGATGACACTCGTTCCAGGCTCGAGTGTAGTTCAGTTCCAGTTACTCGATTTTACCAAAAAAGTTCGTAAATTTGCTGCGTATATTCCTTATTTGCATAGAAAATTAATCGACGTAAAAATTACAATTATTCGTAGAATGGACGCGTATCATATTTTCAAATTCGAATTTAAATTATATGCACCACGTGTAAGCTAAGAATATAATCAGTTCTAGAAGAAACGAAAGAATATATGAACAACAGATATAACTGTCACTAATTTATTAAAAATTTTCCTCTTTTTTTTAAATATACAAATTATCTAACGTCAGATTTCGCATTAGTGAAACTCGCGTGTATAATAAAAAGTACACAAAATACAGTTAGTCGAATTCGATAAATTCGTTAACCCACGCTCGTATAACTATGATTTATTCGGACAAAGGTACGTGTATTTTTCAATAGTAAATTCGAAAATTGTCTCTAAAAAAACAAAACTAGAGAGGAACCGTTGGCCAGTCTGGCGAAAGAACGGAACCCGCCATAAATAACATAGTATCGCGCGTTAACTCTGAATAATTGTTTGCCAGTGTTCGGTAACATTATATTGCTGTCCTTCGTTGAACGGACAGAACATTCCCAGCCACCGGGTACATCCGCCCACGGCCGAATTTATCTCCTCGATGCAAAGGTACTTATTGGAAAGTGTATTTTTCCCCATTTCTGCTATAGATAAACGCTCATAATTTAAGTTTATTTTCGTGGTTGATTTACAGCCGCGGCCATAATCGAATTCGAAAAGCACGGCCCGTAGCGCGGCAACGACACACACGAGGTTAGATACACCGCGATATATCAATGCGGACACCCGGCAGAGTTGCCGCGCCGTTTGTTTTGTACTAGTTACCTCTTTTCTCCCCATTTCCCGACCATTTTGTCCCTACCATTAGTCCTCTTTCCTTCTGCTACTCTCTCTCCGCCGTTCCACGTCCCGTTTTCTTCCCTTTTTATAATATCTGGGCGCAAATTGCACTTGGCGACGGTGCAATTGTTCCCTTTTATTTCCTTTGTGATGCATCGTAGGCACGAAATTGACATAAACAGTGTCTCCCTCCGCGTTTCCCTCTCGTCTCCGTACCTCGCATCGTCCGCCGTGTACCCGACATCCCCATTTAGCCAAGCGTTCGAGCTCATAACGACAAATGAACTATCAAGGGGTTACGCCGCTTTAAAGACACGACGTGCTAGCGATTATTTAAAAAATTAATTAATCTCGAACTACACTTTCGAAAAGTTCCCGTTCCCGTTTATTTTTATTCTTTACGGACCGTTCGTTTTTACTCACAACGGCGATCGTTTTAATAAACATGGAACGTACGTTAATTAAATTTTTTAATTAAAATATTCAAATTTCTAGCACAGTGCATACCAAAGTTTTTCTCGGGTTTGAGGCGACCATAATTTTCAGCAATCAATATTTTTTGCCCCAATTCTGTTAGGTTGTGAAACAACTGTTGTTGAACCTGGACCATTCGCCCGTACCGTAACCATTGTTTGTGCACAGATTGCCAGAAGATCGATGGTACAAGTGACAATATAGTCATTCTGCACGAACAAGCGAATCGCAATTATAGAATACAATTTTTAGGTACGATAGTTCGTTCCCGAAAAAAATTGATGTTGAAAATTCGTGGGAGTATGTATGCCATTCGGTTTGACTACCGTGGCTGACTATTGCACGATATTTCCACTTGTTTTGGTATTCTTAATACATCAATGGCCACTAATTTCGCGCGAAAATCGCTGCAACCAGTGATTTTTGCGAGAATTTCCGATCCGACGACAGCTCTGTTCTTCCACTCGAAACTTTTGAATCCAATGTTTTATAAATATTCAAATATTAACTCTAAATAGTTTTATCGTTAAGGTTACATATAAATATTAATTCACAGAGATCGTCGATACCGTCGTAAATATTCACGATTCAGGCAGTGTCTATATATACATTTCCTCACATTTAATGACTTTCGTTATAAACTATTTCTGAATTTATTTACTTGTTTGAATTCAATTTTATGAACTATCATAATAACTGCTTTTCAACACGATTGAACCCGAGACAGATCTATATACTGTCATTTAGCCTATTATTTAGTTTGTCAACAACGTCAGTTAAAAAAACAAAGATTAGTGCGAAAAAAAATTTTATTATGTTTTTTACTTATATTCTTGAAAGAAGAAGCAAATCGAAAATAAAGGAAAGAGTATATTATTTGATGCTGCGTGTTCGATATATTTTACTATTATTACTGGTACGCGTGCAATTTAGTACTATTTGTCTGTCGCGTCTGACTAATCATCGCTATTTCTACTTGTATCGAAGTCGTACTCAGTGATGCTAGATTGAGCACTGGGTGCCCTCACACATGCCACATTACGCGTACGTGAATTCGTGGAGTTTCGGAAAGTTGACAAAGACAAACTGGCGCATGCCCTCTTTCTCGATTCTCCGAAGCTCGTACTCCCATCACAGGTATTAATATATTTTTTCTATGAAAGATATCGAAGTCCAAGATCATTTTGGCGTTCATTACATTTAACTTGACATTGGTTCTAACACCGTAGCGATGAAAAGCGTTTTCAAGCTCGAAAAATGTGACTTTCAGAGAAATTTATAACACGTGTCCCTTCGAACTGGTCACTCCCTTTCTGTCCTATTTCTTCGTATTATCGAATGCAATGGATTATTGTATTTTTCACTATCGCCAAATACTGCTTATCCAACGTTAATGATATTCAACATCCAACAAGGGGCTGTGTTTGCAAACACGACCCGCCATCGTGCTCCATTAAAATAACTTATTTTAACAGGATTTAATTAGACTCGGCGTTCCGTTTGTATTTATCCGGGTGCAACGAGGGACGTTGGGCGCACGAAACATCTTGGGGCTCGCGTTTTGGCAAGCTTTTTAAGACTCCGGACCACCGTGGGACGCGTCAAAGGGGATTCATCCGCGCGAGCCAAGGGGTCTCCCTTTCGAATTAACTTCTACGGCCTTTGACACGATGCAGGCGCATTTGTGGGATTTCCTCGGAGGTAACTCGCCTAAACGGACCCGAAGAACGAAGGCGGAGGCTAAGGCGACCGTGGGCGAGGCGAGAGCTTCCCGTCGCAAATTGGCTGGATAATCGATGCCGGTCTTGGGATTCCATCTTGAGATCAGACCGTTGTACCGTTTAATTAGAGTACGGCGGTCCGCTGTGTCAAATACCAGAGGACCCTACGGACGAACCGGTGGAATCGACTTCTACAGATTTTCTGAGTATCTCAGGATTGATCCAACGGACCTACGACTTCTCCAGATTTGCTTGACACCGTCATTCCATAGCCCAAGAACATGGACTTTTCCCTATATCATAGAAACATAAACTTACAACGATTCAAGACCAAGACTAAAAACTTTCTGGGCCCTCCAAGTGATTAACAAACGTTTCACAAATTACTGTGCAAGGGAAAGAAACAGATTTTTATTTCGTCACTACGAACGTTGACTGAAATTTCCTCGAAACTATTCCCATCGCGATGTTCCAAATATTTAGCCATCGAGGACCGGAATCAATATGTTTGAGTCCGTCTAAGCACCCCTTTGTCCTCGATGGCTATCTATTTTGGAATTTCACGCGCCGTGACCCGAACGGTCGAACTTGGAGACAAACGGTGGAAGGGACAATTTGCCCGACGGGAATTCAAATACGTCTTGATTATCGCGCGAAGCGGAATAAAGCTTTCATGGAGTCGTAGTGCGAGCTAGCGTTACATAAAAGGACGTTGTACTCTGTCCGCGGATACAAAAAACGGCCATTTAATCGCGACTAATGAGCAGATAATACGCACACGGCTCTAATCAACGACGTTGAAATTATAAAATCGCCGAAACGACGCGCGCGGATCCGTCGTACGTTCCAACCATCAATTAACGGTTATCGGTTTGTTTAATTGGCATTAGTTTGATTGCCGTTCGCGACCAAAGGATCTCGAATGGCATCGATACCGAACTAATGAGAAGATCGGACCAAATAAATGCGAAAAAGAAACGAAACGGGTGTGTGTAAGAGGCGGAAAACGCGGGTAACGAACGGAAGAATAGTCGATCTGTGTAGACGGTTTTCTAAAGGATAATCGAGACGGGAATTACACAGTCCCGCGGAAGCACGGAACGTAACAAAAAGAGAATTAATGAAGACCGAAGCGAGCCAGACGGCCCCCGTAACCAGCTCTGAATACGTTATTACATCTTTTCATAATACAAACCCATCATTATCCGTCTATAAGAATATTTATTCGACGACCAATCGATACTGGCCGTCCTCGCGCGACAGTAGAACAACTGGTGGATCGGCCAAGTAATACCAGCCAATTACAGAAACGACGGAGTTATTTTACCAGGCACTCGCTACGAACGTAGACAGACAACTTACCGTTCCCTGTTCTTCCACGCGTTTTCCGCGTCTCGTCACGTATTCTGGCCCAAGCGGCGAAAATTTTCGTTTGCTCTGGAAAATCGCGACGGCCGCGACGTCGGGAGAAACCCATTTATCGCCGCGTCTCGCCAATCACCTTCGAACATCTCGCGACGTCGACTGGAAGGGTGAAATCGGTAAGTAATAGGATGGTTTAAAGGCGCCTTAACATTTCAGACGACTCCTCCTACGCCACGATCGCGTTTAATTCAGGGATTCCCAGCGAGAAACTTTCCATTCGGTGTCCTCGCGCTCTTACGAACTTTTCATTCCGCGAAGTGTTTTTCCTATTGGGTCGTAAAGATCAGACTGAGATATCTGACACAAAATTTTTTGAAAGACGCGTATTGCACATTGGGGGTGCCACTTTTCGAGATCTCTTAAAGCGGTATTTCAGCAGTGCGTTTTTAAAACAGTAAACCTATTACGACTGGTTGAATGTATGTTAGAGATTCTAAACGATATTTTAAGAACGATCATTTGCCCAGTCGTAGTAGGTTTAATGTTTAAGGCTGAGAAAATTCATTGTACCGTGCACTATAACAAATGTCATGAAGCTAAATGGCGCTAAAATATACGTATAAACATGGTATGTTGGAAATTCTATGCGAAATTTTAAAAACGATGTTTATATGTATATCTTAGTGCCATTTAACTTTGCGATATTTATTACAGTATACGGTACAATGAATTTTCTCAATATTCATTTCAATTCTTGTTGTTTGCTTTCTGAGAAAAATATGTTGTCTGTCTTGTCTACCACACGTCTTGAACAATTTATATATTTTGTAAAACACCGGACGAAATTTCGTATCAAGCTCTGGTTAGCTTCCGATGTAAATAGGAAATATATAGGAAAGGAGTAAAGAGAGAATCTTCAGCTTCCACTGTCTTAGAACAGTTTATTAACGCGTATTAAAAATAGTTAAACTTTAGACGCATGCAGTTCCGAAACTACTAGTGTTTTATCCATTATTGAGCCATCGTTAAAAGCGGCAAAGCTCCCTCTTTGAAATGGTTTTTGGTTTTTGTCGATCCGACTACCCTTTTCGGAGATATCGTAATTTACGTAAAGAAGTATTTTTTTACTACTCACGGGCGTGGTCATTGACCTCGCGCCAATGAAACGTAAACAAACGCTTCGAACCCTCATATCTCCATAACTAGCCACCGCATCGACTTGAAACTGAAATCCTCATATCTCCGGAACCAATCACGCTATCGACTCGTTTGAACGCTCGTTTTAAATGGCATTTCATCCTCTATCCTCTGAATATATAGACAATTATTATTTATGCTGTCTTCTATGTTTATTTTGACGCTTTAAAAGGGGTTCATCTTAACGGTCGATTTTTTAGGCATTTACACTAATCTGACAAAAAAATGTTTCCAACAAGAGTTAACGTGTACTTTCGAAAGAAGAAAGTGTAATAATAAAAATTTCAAAATTGCAACTGAAAAACGCGAACGTACTAGCTAAGTTTTAGTAACCGTGATATATTCTCGAAACGCTTCTTCCTCGTTTTTCCAGAAATCGTGTCGAGCGTGTTTCCAGAAAAACGCGCCCGGAAGTGTTCGGGCACGACGTAACGGAATTTCGCGACGACGCTGAAAGGGCAGAATCGGGTAGTAATAGGGAGGGTTAAGCGCCCTTTAAAATTTAAGGCGCTTCCCTAGCGTGCTCCGTCCTCGTCCACGATCGTCTAGCTTTCGGATAGAGAATAAAGAGAACGAAAAAGAGGGACGAGGAGCGAGAGAAGAAAGACGCAACTTAGCGTTCGGAAGGCGGCTGATGCGAGAGCGAGATAGGCCACGAATCGCGACACCCGGTAGGGCGGAGGAGTAAAACGGCTACGTGAAGGGTCATAATTAAATTCAGATTTCGCGGGAGGTAGGTGGCGGAAAAGAAGAGGACGACCGGGAGATCCGGGAGGGAGAAGTTACCGGGGTGAAAAAAGGAGATAGGGAGGCCTCGGCGTGGAACGCGTCGTCGTAGTAATTGAATTAAAATTTGAATTGTCGAAGAGACGAGCACCTTAAATGGCGAAGAGACGAAAGGCCGCCGTCGCCATTGAAGGATACATCTCTTCGCGTCGATTTCTTCTCCCCGTAGAAACGTAAAAATGCAAAGTGAATTCTTACCGCGTGGAGGCAGACTAGGGGATGGGTATTTTACTCGTACCGAATGAAATGACTTTCGGTTATGTATATGTATATATATATATACATATATATATATATATATATACATTTTAAACGACCGCGCGCGACGTTCGAGGTTCTGACATGCATTCAATATTGAAATTGGTTCCAATTCATGCCGCGGAACAAACTTTGGGTGCCGCCGTGTATCGTCAAAATTTGTTTACATCTTACGAGTCGTTTTACCGGATTTCCACTTTTATTCGACGTACGGGGGCGTCGACTGAAATTCTTAATCCCCTGTTGGACGCAGGAAAATTTTGCGTAGGGGAACAACAGAAAGGAAAATTAATCGGCAATCACGAACCGAAATTGACGCGATAGTTTGACAGATATCGATCGAGTCTGAAGTAGCTTGAATGTAAATTGTTCTATGAAATACTCGAAACGGAACGACCGATTTTGCAACTAATGGGGTCAATGTCTGACCAGGACACGGACCTTCTGCCAGCAGGTTCTACCGTTTGCTCGACATTCATTAACGTTGCCGGTGATGTCCCGCGATCGTTACGCGGGCGAGAAAATCGAATGAACGTTGCACAGTGACCGCGTTCGATCGTAAAGTGTCATGTGCATTCAACGGGCGTATATAGAACAGCGAAGCTCGCGCTCGCTTCGAGTACGAGAACCGGTTGTACGTACTCGCGACACGGGTGGTTGAACGGGAGTCTTTCTGCATCGCGTTTAAAGAGCGATGGCCGTTGAAGGATGGAAACTCTAGCCTTTCAAGTCGAACTTGGGACCGAGTTAAGAGTTTCCCACCCCCCACCCTCTTTGCCTCTCTGCCGTCCCCTACGTCGCTCTTCCTCCGTCGCTCGTTACTTCTTTTCACGGCTCTTTCCCACCCACTGCACCTCCTCGTCTCTCTTTCTCCGACGAGCGACGCGAATGCCATTCCTCTACCCACTTTGACACGTTTCGGCCATCCCCCCAAAAGCATCTACGATGACTCGCGAGTTGATCGCTTGTTTTCCATTTCCGGATAGCCGTTTAACTATTTCGACTGGCGATCCTGGTCTCCGTTATCCCAGAAATCCTGGACTCCGTAGTGACTCACGTTATCGTCGTTAGGAATTTAGAAAATTTTGATTCATTCTGGAGAATATTTTGCGTCGCTGTAAAACTTCCACGCACTTTGCTCTATCCGATACAAATTTGTCCTATCTTTGCTTTTGGATTTGGTTCTGGGTCGGAACACAGGAGGAAGCGAGACACAGAAATTGAAATTTCAGAGACATTTCTACCCATACATTATATTTCCAGTGAAGAATTTTTTTCTCGAAAGTGCGTAGGATTTCGGGGGTATGTGTAATGACCAAACACGATTGCAATTAACCCCACTAGCTGAAAATAATTTTTTCAGAAAGATACGAAATTTTTTTTTCACCGAAAAATTTCACCACTTACTCGAATGTTTTTGTCGTAAGTGCGTAGGATTTCGGGGGTAGGCATCGTTAGAACGAAGAACAGTATCAACTATTTAATACTGTTATAATTTTATCTAGTATCTGTAATAATTTCGTGCCAGACATTTAAATAAGAACATTATATAGTATCATATTTGGATGACATATACAATTAGATACGCTAATTCTACGTGAAATACTTTTAATAAAGTACACTACGATAATATAATTCTGTCGTCGACGAGAGCTAGTAATTCGCGGAACAACCTGTGCAAATTTTTGAAAACATTACTCGAAACGATGCTTGAAATGTTCCCGCGCGCACTTTCGGGAAACGAAAAGAAAAATTGATTTTTATGGCGTCACGGAGGGTCCCTTGAACCGTTTTCGAAACGATCGAAATAAATCGAGCTGGTCGCGCGAGACAGACGTACCGCGAAACGGCGAATTGCAAACTGCGCGTATCGCTCGCGATTTTCGATTCGAGGCGGGTTCAACGCGACCGTCGAGATCGATGCTCTTCGAGGAGTCGTAGGAATTATTCTCCGGGCGACGAGACGCTATCCGTCCGCGTAAACCCCAGGAAAACCCGTCGAGACGAACCGTCGTCCAAGGCACAGACGTTCCAGCCCGTAAAATCCTCTAATTACGAGAGGAACGGCGGCGGCAAAAGTAAGAATCGACGATAACAGGATAAGGACGAGCGTTGGCTCCCACAAAGTCCGCCCAAGACGATTATTTAGCAAATGGAAAATATAACAACACCTATTTGCCAACGCCATCATTTATTAACAATTTGAATATATAAAGATGAAATGTTCCATTTGTACAAGTTCTTGAAATTCTAATCCCTCGAGTCTTGCATTCCCCTTGCATTCTGTTGCATTCTGTGCTATTAATATTAGATTCGGGAAAAGGAAATCCATTACTTTCACGTTTATTTCAAAACTTTATTTAACATGGTTCAGATTGTGCAACTTGGGTCAAATATGTACCGTTTTGTTTGGCTAAGACTTCGCAGATGGAAATTCGATTCATCAATTCGAGTGACACCCAAACATCGAGCTTCTTTGTGAGTCCAGCCTTATGCAAATGGTTTAAAACTGATTTATGGTCGATCCCGGGCGGTACTACGACTGATAGCACGTCGTTCTGCTTCGACGTTGGCTGTGAGAGTATCGGGACCATAAACACCATTCGCAATTTCAGCCTTCTGGCTTGCATTTTCACCTCCATCAAAGTAAAATTGTAAAGTATACTGAATTTTCTCTTTGTTAACTTCCATCTTTTACACCATGTGACTCACAACCGAATCGATCGACTAAAAAACTGTAAAAGAATTCTTTTTAGTACGGAATGTCACTTTCTCCGAGATATGTATCACTACAGCCATGTAAGTGAAAAATAATGGATTTGTGGCGCTGCATTGCTGGCGGTTAGGATCTCGTGAGAATCGTAGGAGGACAGAAAAGGAAAGTAGGGGCCTGCTAGTGGACTCATCAGTAAGGCTTTCTACTAGCAGGACCTGCCTTGGACGATTGAGATATTGGAAAGTTTTTTTTTTTTTATATCTCGTTTTCCTGTTTCTTCTGCAGTACCTTGGGCTGACGCCCTATAACTTGCACTTAAAATGTTTGTTAGTGTCTGTAATGTTTATGAGAATGTGTTATTGTGGTTTTCCTTGAGTTAGGGCTCGAGGGAAAAGTTTCAAAAACCTCGTTTACATGCATCATGCGATGAGTGTGGTGCTGTGAATGGTTAGTTGATGATTAGTCTGGGAGTTTGTATTCGGATCTTTAATGGTATATCTTCGGGGTCGTAATTCCCTAGTGACGCTACTAGGGGGTTTGGATGCTGGGAGTTAGTAACTTGGAGCTGCGGGGAGGCCAGCTTCATGACATGCTTGCGAATATACTCGATTTTTGCTTCCTATTGCAACGAAGCGATTGTGCGATAGCGCGTTTTGTTTAGGATGACGCGGAGGCATTTGTTTTGTACAATTTGGATTCTGGATATATGTGATGTTGCTAAGGTGCACCATACTGGAGCGCCGTATGTGAGGATGGGTCGGATACAGGTTTTGTAGAGCCGGATTTTTAGTTCTGTGGGAAGTGGAATGCTCCGATGCCTTTGCAAGCCCTACCTTTGGAGTTGTGTTGCCATTTTAGCTTATTATCGAACCATATGCCCAGGTATTTAACTTTAGTGGATCAGTTAATGGGGTGGTTATCTATTGTGAGAGTGTCAGGGTTGTGGAGTCTTTTGGGGGTGAAGATAGCAGCTTCTGTTTCTGTGGGGTTTATTGTCAGCTTCCAAGTGGAAGTGAATTGTAAAGATGTGATTGAGGTGGTTTTGAGTGTATTTGATAGCTTGGTTTATTTTCCACGAGGAGGAGTATACTGCGTTGTCGTCAGCGTAGAGGGCTAGTTTGGTGTTGGGATTTTTGGGGATGTCATTTATGTATATATCGAATTTGATGGGTCCCAGAGCTGATCCCTGCGGTACCCCAGTATGAAGTAGTCTGAGAGAGGAGTGGGAACCGTTGTGTGAGACTGTAATGTATCTGTCAGTGAGGTAGCTGTAAACTATTTTGATTAGGTGTGGGTTGAGGTTGATTTGTTGGAGTTTAAGGAGGAGGCCATTGTGCCAGACAGTGTCGGTCGAGCGCTTGCGAGAGCGCGATCCCTATGACGGCGAGCATGGGAGGCGACGCCACAAATTTCTTTTTCCCCAACCTAATATTTGAAAGGAATGAAGAACGTCCTAAGCTGGTCGATAATAACACTGTTTGGAAATCCAAACCAGAGAAAGAAAGGAGAACGCTTTACCGTTCCTCGCCCGTAAACGCGACCTATTTAATTGAGTGTAGTTCCCGGTCTAAACGTCGGGGGCGGTGATTATTTTTAATTATCCCTCGCCGGCCGGTCGGCCAATTACTCAGCCGTATCGTCCAAGTTTTCGCAAGTCGTTCCCGAGGTTCGTTCGTTTATAAAGCGCGCAATCATCTTTCCGGCGTTAGGGGATCGGCCGTTATGTTCCTGCGATTGAAGATTAATTTCTGGGAAAGCCGTTCGTTGCCAAATTGGCTTTCACGCGTCAAAGGTCGTTTAATCATCAAAGCCCAGCGTGGGTGGAATCCCGCTTTGATCGCGCGTATTGAAACACTCGTCGCTCAACCGCGTATATAAACTCTGTGTTTAAAATAATTCGGCTCCATTATTGTAGGCTAGGGATGCTACGAATCACCTTGCGTCCGTTCGTTTAATTAACATAACTCTGGATCATACTGCCTGTACAATAGGATAGATCAGTTTCTGGGGTTCCGACGTATCTGTCGATGGATCCCAATGCATGGTACAAGACCTCATCAAAACGTGCCTGGGGGACATGATTAGCAAAACAGAGCTTGAATGACGTACGAATACGTGATTTCGGTGAGTGGAAAGCGTTATTTGTTTGACAGATATTTTTTAAAAATATTTCCTCTTGTGTATTTAGGATCAATGATCAGATCGGAAATTGTACACTGAATATTTTTATATCCGCTACGAAGGATATTTATTTTTCTGAAACAGGTCGGAAGGATTTTGAAATTTGAACAAAACACGTCCGAATTATAGAAAATGTCTGGACAGTCAGGCGTTCATTTACATTAACCTGTTCATGGGTTCGTTTTCATCCGATAAATCAACTTGACGTTCATTTCGACTCGCACGCTTTTCTCCGGTTTAACAAGCATTATTCACGAGGGGAAGAGGATAGAAATATTAACGTCAAAAAATTTTGGAACAGTTTTTTTTTTTTTATTCCATCAGGAATTTGCGTAACGTGTTTTTACAATGTTCGCGCGGCGAAAGGTTGACGCGGGAAGCATATTGAAAAATACGAACAACGCGCTGACACGTTGTCGCATCCGCGGATTCTCCAGTTATTAATTACACCGTATAGAGTTACTTTGTTATTGTAAAAGCTTTAGCACGCGCTCCCGATGTCTATGAGTTTTTGTTGAAAGGAGTCGCTTAGGAAAATCCAGACACGAGACGCGAGTGTTTTTCTTTGGTACCATTTCATCTCGAGATTTTAATGAGTTACAGCTCCATTACCGTCTGAAAAAAAAGCGTCCGCGTATCGACGAAATATTCCGTTCTCATCTTTCCTTCTCGAAAGATACCGCCGCTGTTAGAATGACGCTCCTCGGGGCTGGAACGAGAATTCTTCCATCGCGATACACGAAACGCGTTCGTTCGTACCTTGCACGGCCTCGACCGAAACTATTCATTAATTTTATCAAAAGATCTATTCCCATACCGTGGCGAAATGTTTTCTGTCGTTCGCCATTTTTATTCCTCGAACTACACCCTGATTGTAATTTTACACTTCTTTATTATTGATATATGCACGTTCTCTGAGAGTAAATTATATTTAGGTTTTTACAGTTTATTTTCTATGCTATTATCGCTTTTCGTATATTTCGATGTATACAGAGTGGTCGGCCACCTCTGGGAAAAAATTTTAAAGGGAGATTCTAGTGGTCAAAATAAGACAAAAATCAAGAATACCAATTTCTTGACTGAGGCTTCATTAAAAAGTTATTAAAAAATTAAATTATAAAATTTCAAATCATTCTGAAAAAATTATTTTTGGTTGCGGAGGTCAATTACAATCACTTTTGGTGAATACACATACCCCAGAAATCCTACCCACTTTTGAGAAAAAAATTCGTGTAGATCCTGAAATTTTTAGATGAAATTAAAAAATTTCCATACACACTAAAAAAATTATATTTAGTTACAGGGGCCAATTACAAGCGTTTTTTATGAATAGATATACCCCGTTATCCTACGTACTTTCGAGAAAAAAATTCTTGACCGAAAATCTAATTTCTGACCATACATTGACATGTTTCCCTGAAATTTCATGCGAATCTTTAAAATGTCATAATTCCTGGACGGATTGGAGGATTTTAATTTTTCAAACGGCAAACAACGCGTATTTTGGCGCAGAATATGTAGAAATTCTAACAATATTGAAAAAGTTGTTCCTTGACATCGTAAAGTGAGAAAAACACCATAAAATTGGTCTAATTTTCAAACGGTCATAACTTCTACAATAGTAAAGTTATCACATTGAAATTTTTTTCAGAAGCAGAGTCCATGGGTACTTACAAAAAAGTGTTAGACAACTTTTCTGTCGAGCGTCAAACAAATTTATTAAAAATGAGAAACAAATTTTAAAGAGAAATGACAGGGGTAGTTTTTTCGACGAAAAAAAAAATTTCAAATCGTTCTGAAAAAATTATTTTCGGTTGGGGGGGTCAATTACAATAATTTTTGGTGAATATACATACTCCCGAAATCTTGCGCATTTTCGGGGAAAAAATTCAGTACGGGCGGAACTTTAAACGTTAATAACTTCTTAACGAAGCTTCCATCAACAAATTAGTATCCTTGATTTTCGTCTTATTTTGGCCTCTAGAATCTTCCATTAAAATTTTTTTCAAATGTTTATGGCAGAGGGGGAAAAATACCAAGTAAAATAAACTTAAGTTAAATTTAAAATTTGTGACGAACGATTTCCGTATTGGATTTTATCGCCACGAAACATGATGATTATTTTGATAGAGTTCGACGGTTGGAGGGGGGGATGATTTCTCGTCTGCACGGGGGTGTAAGGTTCTTCGATTCGTCCCTGCGCCCTCGCCGGAGGTAGACTCTAATCCGCAATTTCAATCTCTCTTTCTCGTAGTCCCGAAAGAAGCGCATCGCGCGCGACAAGGAGAGCGTGCCGGAAAGCGCGCGAGACAGGAAAGGAGAGGTCGCACAAAAAAAGCGGGGGATGCAAGCCCGTGAATCAACGGACGATTCACAGCGGGACTCATTCCGCCTTCCTTTTATTCCTGAGACTTGTGGATTGATGGTATCGCAATCCCAGATGGAAATGCGTGTAATTTTTATAACGGCCGCGCCTAGCGATCGTCCGTCGTCGCGAGATTCTAAAGGGCTTCCGGTACCCGACGGCGACGCCCTCACGAATTAGTTATGCCCCGTCAATTTTCATACGTCGTTTAGCGTGCCGTCCGTTTTGTCGCTTTTGTGCCACGCTAATGACGACTTCAGGGTTCTCAGACCCGCGTCTTATTTGACCAAAAACGGAATAACTTGCGACCTCAGCCTCCTGGGATTCTTATTTATTTTACACTGTATAGATACGGTACGTTTCATCCGTGAACGATATTTTCTAAGGGCGAATGAAATGTGATAAAATTTACGAAATTCTCGTAAGTAATTTTAACCATTAAGTGGATTATTGGGACCGCAGGTTTAAACTAATAATTGTTTAATATACGTAAAAATGTAATATACGTAAACGTATGTAAATGTAGTTATTCGAAAATTTATGTAATCCTCCATTAGTTCATTATTTGTTTAAATGCTTTAAAGGAAACTTGATTTCCATTTACCAAAATCAACATTAAGTAAAATAATTCAGTTGGGATTGAAAATCCATTTAAGGATTAATCTCGAATATTTATATCATTTTTGCTAATTAGACGAGTACTATCAGAAGATCCTTTGGACACCATAAATAAATAAAAAAGTAATAATTCGCTAAATTAAAATGTAATTTTTAGTTTGAGTTTTCTCAACGTTCGTGCTCCAAAATGGTCGATCACAAAGGGCCATTATACCACTCGACTCCTTTCTGCAGCCCCGATTAACAGGATTCTCACTGTTTGTCCTTTCTCTAATCAAAATTTCCTCGTACAAGAATCAGATTTACAATTTCTAATTAAATTACGAGTCTCGATATCAATTCTACGCCATACGTATTTCTATATTACATATCGTCTATCTATAACCTCTGTTCTTTGCTCCTAAAAATATCATTACACTCTCTCCTGTACGCTAACGAGGTTTTCACCCGTACAATACACAAATAAATATTTACCAAACGAATCGCCGACCGTGGAATAAAATCCCGCGCTTCTCCTAAGGGCGAAATCGTCCTCGCGAGTCATCCCACGCCCCCCCGTCCAGGAAAAATGATTCTCCAGCAGGGGGTGGATGCAACGGGTGTTATTGAAACGAGACGCGAGAAAAACACGACGTTTTAACGAAGTTTCGTCGTACCGATCGGATCCATCGCCGGAATCGAGGAGCGCGCGAGTACCCGAAATTGTTCGCCGATTGCTATCTAACCCCGAAATCATTTATACGCGACACCGGGATCGGCCGATTTTATCGACCGCCGTCGAGCGAGTGTCGCTTCTGCCATTCCTGTTGGATCTTCCAACCCCCCTGTTCCGCCTTTCAACCCGGTGTCCCCTTCCACCGTCGGTCAATACGACAAATCCGCCGGCAATAAAACACCGACTCGCGCGCGCGTTCCCGTTTCTCTTTTTTTGGCATTTTTCCCCCGTCCTTTTGTCTCTGTTCCTCTTTTTCAACCTCGTACGCCCCCGCCCCTGCCCCCCCTGCCCCCCTGGCCCGTCCCCCGCGGTCACAACCACCGCCGTTCCAACCCCCCCCCCTCCCGCCCCTCCTTTGGTGCTTCCCCTCCCTCCTACGGACGCGTTCCGTCTCTTTCTCTTTTCGAAACGACAGCGTGCGCGTATCCCGGTGCCACCCTGTATGGATCGAGTCCGCGGCCCAACAGCGAATAATAAATTATCGTCGCCAGTAACTCGCGTGCATCCGAATTTTCCGGCCACCGTTCGTATATATATATATGTACATATACATATCTCTCTCTCTCTGTCTCGTTCGTTTCGAAACGTTGCGTAGAAAATGCCGCGGATGGTAATTCCAGCAGAATTTAAAAAAAAAAAAGAAAAAAGAAAAACATTGAAAGCCGGTCGAGCGGGGGAGTAAGGCATGTCGATTGAATCGAGGCCGACGCGGAATGTTCGCGAGGTCTTATTTTCTCGTGATGCACACACATTCCATTCGTACAGAATTAATGTTCGTCTACCCCTTTCTATTTTGGTTTTAATTATATTAGGGTTCCACGTCCAGGCATTGATCTCAGGGTGCCTCGAACGAGAGGGCGGATCTATTATTGAATCGACGATCAATTTTGTCAATTTTTCTCAGCGAAATCGACAATTGGAAGAAAATTTCCTTTCTTCCGGAAATTAATTAAATTCTCGTCAATCTTTTATTCTCTTCCGGGGGAAAAATCTTTCGGAAGTGTCGAAACTGTTTACCTTCTTCTACACTAGAATCGCCAAAACGGTCAAAATGATAATTTCTAATGAAACTTGTAAAAAATTTACCGAAATCGACAGGATTTTTGAAAATTTATCGCAGTCTCCTGCAAGGGTACGAATAAACAAGTATCGATCGTTGTAGTTTCTTTGGTGCAAATAAATACATCACAATTGTCGGTAGTTCTATTAAAGAATAATTTTTGAAAGGGAACGAGAAGGACCACGTTTTCAATAAAATACTTTTCGAACGATCTAATTTTCACGGAGTCAAGGATTCATCGAAAGTGCTGAATGGACAAATCGATTTAGATCTATGTGTGTATAAAAAATTAATTGCTATTCTCTCGAGATCGCGCATAACTTTGGGGACCAAACGCTTTGGGGAAACGCTGCTATACATAAATTTTCACGAATTTTATTCTAAGTTTTCAATTAATTTCTGCGCGAAGGATCGCTGCCTCTCTGTTACAATTTTTTATTCTTTTTATTTTTTTGTTTACTAAACTATCGTGCTGTGAAATCGTATTCAACCGCGAGGTATTGTGAAAATTTTTGACAAGAATGGTGCTCTGCCTGGCTGACCGCGAGTGTGTTTATTGTTATTTTTAAGTCGCGTTAAACCGAAAGGGTACCGGTGTAAAACGACCATTTTTAGCATTTTTTCGACCGCACGGGATGGAAATCACGCGATACAAATTGATCATTCGTCGCATAAAAACAAAACAGAACGGGACAAAAGAAGTATGAAAAGTTGGACGACCAGCTGACGAACAAAAGATCCGGCGGCGCGTTTAAATGTGGAGTAGGTCGGAAGTGCACGTATTTCTAGAGGAAGTGAATCGTTACTGGCGCGAGGGATATATAGCAAATTGAATCCTGGAATTCAAGCGAGTAATAATAGGGGGTGGAAAACGGTGATTATAGATAGGGCGAATGGAATTAAGTGTTACGTTGAGTCACCCTGGTTTCGAAAAGAGGGGAGATATGATCGTTTCGCTGACATTGGATCAAACAGTGTTATCGATCCAACAGATTCAATTACGTTGCAATAAATACACAATTTTAGTTCGACGAATATTTTGCCTGGAAATAGTAAAAGGGCTACGGTGGGTCCCAGTATCCCCCATGTTGGGAGGAAACGACGCGATATGACAAAGAACGGTATGCAATAATTAATAATAACGGTGATTTTCACTCGTAATAGAATTACTGATAATACGCGCATAGTCACTTCGATGATCCAGAAAATAAATTAATTTTATCAAGGTACAGGTTAGCTTTGTTATAGATATGATTAATAAAACTAAAATTGCAATAGAACGCCCGATGGAATAACTGACAGCCTCGGGGTAAATTCCTAACGAGTATATTGAAATTAATTTGGTGTAAAGCGTCGGCGAATATTATAAAAATAAGTGGTTGGCGTTTTATATTTGTATACACGGGTAAAGTCAAGAATGAAATTTTTATTTTCTAAGCTAATCGATCGTCGATGAATCTTCGAGCTGCCTCGATATTTCGCGATTACCATTTTGCAACAATGGATATTCCACGCACATTAAATACGTAACAGTGTCTGGGGACCATAAACGTTTCGTGGTAATTTCACCAGACTTCAGAGAAATAATTATTCGAACGAAGTTGCTTAATTATGCTTCTTTTATACGAGTTTAATCAACGCGGTGCAGAGGCTAATAAGAAGATAACAAATGGCGTTGCAACGTCGTTCATATCAATTTTTACGCTACTAAATATCCTTCCAAGATAAAATCTGATTCAAAAATATTTCGTACAAAAATTTATTCTTTCCTTGCGTGGAATAAAAACTTCAAATGAGTTTGAAATCGTTCAACGAACAAGAAATAAATAAGAATATTTGTACCTAACTCTCGAAACCCGCTAAGTTTTAAATGTTATTTCTGAGACGCGTTGTTCAGTGAAAAATAATACGACATTGGAGATGGAATTTTTTAAAGATGCAACAGTATAACCTTTTCTGAAAATTGAAGGTCGTGAATTATTCTGTACCTGGGGGTGTACTTGCTTGAAAGAGCTACAGGATTGGAAGAATATTTTTCGAGAAAATTACATAGACTAGACTCGTTTGAAATTTTTATACGAAGTTGACATTTTCGTCGAGACGTTGTTCAATGAAAAATAATACGATTTTACAGATGTAACTCCTCAAAGATACAATAGTACACTCTTTTCTGTAAATGGAGGTCTTGTTCAAGAGTAAACTATAATCATTGGAAGCATTTTTATATAAAATTGGCACATTCGTCGAGGCATTATCGAACGTAAAACAATACGATATCGAATACCGAATATTTCAAAGATCCTCCGTTGCGCGGCGAATGAATGATATTCCCCGCGATTTCGGGGGTCCGTTAATGGCGGCAATTAACCGGTCGCGGGCACGGGAGTTCCGAGCGGAAAGTCGGTTAATCTGGACTTCGACAGGTCGATCCGGCGCGTTTAATATTTCCCAGCGACAACGGGAGCATCGTTAAGCCCAGGGATTCGATCCTCGAGGAGGTACGATCGGGCGCCAAACGCCTGGCGCCTTCGGAACGCCCGCCAATTCGGATCCAGCGGGGCGCAGTGTGCGCCTAATTGGTCAGATTTGTAATCGGCCACGGTAAGCGTCAGGTCGATTCGGGTCTGGCACTACGGCACGATGGGCTGGGGGTGGAAACACGGCCGCGAAGGGTGTGTGCGGGGGGAGGTTGGGAGACGCGCAACGTGATCGAGCGGGAACGCGAGCGGCCACAGGGATACGCGTAACCTGGACGCGTGGGAGGAAGATCGACGACGAACGATGGGAACGGACGAGGCGCGAAAGAAGGACGGTGAAAACACGCGCAAGAGGGAAGAGAAATAGGTGAGGAGAGAGACGAGTATCGTTCTCGACGGTGAAACAGAAACACAGACGGTCGGGACGGAGGCAGAGTGTCCAGGAAGAGCGAGAGGCGTAGTGCGTGGCACAGATGTGTTTGAAACATGGTACCACTACCCAGGACTACCCCAAATTTATACCATCGCCCTCCCTGGCCGGACGATCGACCGCACGGCAGCCCCTATTTCACACACACTGACGCACATTTCATAATCCGCGCTAATTTAATTGCCCCTCGTCATCGATGGCCATTAACCGGAATAGAATTGTGAGCAATATCGCTGCCCGGTGCGAGGCGTGCAATTTCAGCGGGATCGAACCGAAAAACTGGGTCGCTGACCCAAAATCGAACACGGAGATACTTGGGGCCCCGTATCAGGGCGGACTCTGGGGACGGTGGTTACCCTAGTATCGGTTCCTGGAGGTTTCTTGAAATTACAGTGGAGGGAAAACTAGGGTAAAACTGTCTCGGATGATAGGCCTTAAATTGTAAAGGAAAATGAAAGTTTGTTTTTAGAATTTGAGAAATTTCTACGATTTGACGTGGAAGTTATTTTTATAGACTCGTTCAAATTCAACAGTCCTATGTAGATTCATTTTCTTTAATATCTAATCTTGAGAATTAAGTTTGTTAGTTTGCTCCTTCTTAGTGAATAGAATTGTCAACAAGCGAAAAACTAGATTGCTCACCCAAAATCGATGGTGGAAATATTTAGGGCCTCGCGTAGATTCTAGGTGGTTCCCCTGGTATCAGTTATCGAAGGTTTTTTTAAAATAAAATTGTGTAGATTTACTTTCTTCGATTAATTTTAGTAGCTCCTTGGTGAAAGCAACACTGATGTCTTCCACAAAGATGCACGTGAACCGACGTTATAAGTAACGAGGCAACTTTCAGCACGAAGGATCGTCTTTCTCGTGTATAAAAACTCTTAAGGATGGAACTCTCGAGTGGAGACCAGGTATAAAAGGAAGATTTGCTAAGTTGTTTTATTAACGAATCCACCCATAGACCCACAAGGAAACGCACTCCTTTTTTCTATATTTCTCTTCCATCTTCTCAACTCTCATCCACCATACTTTCTCGGTCCTCCATGACCAGCTTGATGTCATCCTAGTCACGCATAATCCTTTTTAAAGTGATCACGAGGAGTATCAATTATAAATTTTATTTTCTGGAAGACTGTGTTTCCTTATTTGACAGTCTTTGGACAAACACTTCGCACAATCTTCTTGCCAAAAATCATCTCCTCAGCTTTCATCCACCATACTCTTGGCCCTCTATGGCTAGCTTGACGTCATCCTAGTCGCGTATAATCATTCCTAAAGTCGTCACCAGGAGCATCGCTTATAAATTTTATTTTTTTTGTGGAAGTGTGTGCTTCTCCGTTTGACAGTTTTAACCCTTTGCACTCGTATTTATGAGCAGACTCTAAAAGAAAACATTGCAACAAGGGTCCCTAGAATGAAATACTAATTTAAATATGTAGGATAGCGAGTCAAAAGTATGTAAGTGTCTCGCACAATCTTCCCAAAATCCTCAAGCCATCATCCTGATTCCTCGACACCTCAATATCGCTTGCCTACCGATGCAATCGATACCAAAATACTCGATGGCTTCATCAAGGCCCCGTTTCGGTCCTCGAGTGATAAATTCTCAGGAAGCGAAACATTTTCGACGCGAATCGAACGCGTACGCGATAATTGAATACAACAATTGTTTCGACGGTCATTGATCGCTCGTTGCCCCGACGCGATTTGCATCTGGCTCGATACGCGTTGAATATGAAAATAGGGATAAGTGGAAGCGTTAGGGTGTTACGCGGACGAAACGATAGTCTGTTCAGCTTTACCAGTCAGTCAGCCGGCCAGCGGCTGGGTTCCGTAAATTGGTGTCAGTCGATTGCATAGTTGCGAAGCCATCAGCGTCCAATAAATTTATGCGACAATTGATGCTGCTCGGTCGGCTACGCTGAAGACCCTTCACTCGAAATCTAATTGGTTGCCCGGCTGAACGCTCGTCGAATATGCCATTAATCGTAACAAAGTACCGCGAGCGTCGTCACGTTCGCGTCTTTCGATAATTACGATTTCTTACGGCCCCTTCGAGTCACCACGATCCCCCAACGCCGTCCACCGCTGGACCAAAACCGTAAAACATTGATTTTAAGCAATTTTTAAGTACGTAAATTAAAATTTGTATTGGTACCTATTTTTGACTTCTTTCGACGCTTAAACTTCAGAATTTTCCTCCAGTTTTCCCTGTTAAATCCCTTCAATATGACGGCGTAACAGAGGAAGAGAGACTCCCTACCTCAACTTTTTTATCACGTTTTTGCTGAGTTTTACAGTTATACGAAATTGAATTGTAGAATGGAAGAATAAGTAGCTTAACAGGTTTACTGTCAGACCAAGGCTGTAGAACTTTTTACGCGATCATGATTTTGATTTTAGACAATTGTAAACTACGTGAATTCAAATTTCCTTTAACGTTTCAGCTTGATAATTAATTGTTTCGGTTCTATAGTGAAAAGTCCTGTCGCCCATATATGGAAGACATGGTAGTAAAAGTGTTAAAATTTAATTAAATTAACTGTGTTAGTTTCGCAAATAAGTACGTATATTTAAAAATATATCG
This sequence comes from Colletes gigas, assembly GCF_013123115.1. NCBI lineage: Eukaryota > Metazoa > Arthropoda > Insecta > Hymenoptera > Colletidae > Colletes > Colletes gigas. The sequence continues at coordinate 5,861,418 of NW_025106647.1, read as the reverse complement.
TAAAGCGTTAATTAAGGGATTAATGTGCTTGGTGGTCGTAGAAGTCGTGTCGATTATTTTCACATTTTGTAACTCGATTTACAGGTACTTGGAATATTATTAAATTTTGCATTTCTAGCCGTTGTCAATTTCTGCTCGACTTCTTGCGCTTCCTTTCAGTTTACTAATCTGGATTAGCACTTAATCCAAATCGTACCAACCCCCAATTACTCCGGACTAACGAAGTTTAAAACCTATACTTTTTGACATTCATTTTTAGCGTTAAAACATATATTTTGTAATTAATAAATAACACGTGGAGAATTAATGCAATGTGTTACTAAAATATAATAATTGAAAATGGTGTTTTTTGATAAAGATTCGACGTTCCAGAGATCTTTTGACCAGTAAACCTAAATGTCAACCAACAAATAAAATACGTTTATCGAGTCGATCCTCGCGGAAACGGGCTCGTATTCGTTCGTTTATGAATCTGATACGTGGAAAGTGAACTGCATTCGTGCCATTTTATTTCGTAATGAGGCATGGTAACACTAATTAACGAAGCTGATGCGAAGAACTCCATAGGGAAACTCAGAACGAGAGATCCCGCGTAACTTTGCTCCGCTGAAAATCATTGAAAGTTAATTCGAGCGCGCAAATTAACTTCGCGGAAATTGTATATCACGCTCGCTTGCAGCATCGGGATTGCCCGGAGTATTTAAAATTCTCTCTTCAAGGGGTTACGCCACTACTGGGGTTTCAGAATAGGCAAACTTTGCGATTTCCCCGTAAAACGATACAATATAATATAATATAATATAATATACAACGCTTTCAGCGTGCAATATCAAACTTCCACGAAACTTGAGAAATGAGAATTCAGCAAGAAAACAAAGTTCAGCTTTGCGTTGTTATTAACGTACGCATATTCAGTTGCACAATCTTTTATTGTAATCGCTGAATCGGAATATTTATTTTAGTCCAATAGCTATTACAATATCGAAGCATCGAAAGACAACGTACGTTTGAGAATAGATATTTAAGCTTCTTTATGCGCAAATTTCTGAATCAAAAATCAACGTTTTAAGGGTTTAAAGATTCCCACAATGTGTCAGAATACTCGTAGAATAGATTCTACAACGTTAAAAATGTACGCATTTACGTTTGCACAATCTTTTATTGTAATCGCTGAATCGGAAGATTTATTTTAGTCCAATAGCTATTACAATATCGAAGCATCGAAAGACAGCGTACGTTTGAGAATAGATGTTTAAGCTTCTTTATGCGCAAATTTCTGAATCGTAATTCAACGTTTTTAGAGTTTAAAGATTCCCACAAAGTGTCAGAATGCTCGTAGAATAGATTCTAAAACGTTATTAATGTACGCATTTACGGTTACACAATCTTTTATTGTAATCGCTGAATCGGAAGATTTATTTTAGTCCAATAGCTATTACAATATCGAAGCATCGTAAGACAACGTACGGTTGAGAATAGATATTTAAGCTTCTTTATGCGCAAATTTCTTAATCGAAAATCAACGTTTTAAGGGTTTAAAGATTCCCACAATGTGTCAGAATACTCGTAGAATAGATTCTAAAACGTTATTAATGTACGCATTTACGGTTACACAATCTTTTATTGTAATCGCTGAATCGGAAGATTTATTTTAGTCCAATAGCTATTACAATATCGAAGCATTATCGTTATCGTCGTTAATCTTTCACAATTTCGCCATGACTCTTTCAACGAGATGCTTTCAAGGCGAATCTACGAGAATATTTGAAGAAAATGATGTTTTTTATTCGCAAACTAGACGAGACCTCTTAAATCGCCGATAGCACGAATTCCAAGCGGATTTCTACGTTTCTGCGATGGGATTGAAAGCCATCCATTTAGAAATGAACGCCGAAAGAATGGAATATCATCGCCGGGGGTAAATGAAAAAGAAGCATGGGGAGACGGCATTCGTGCGAATAATTCGAAGACGGACGCTTCGTAATTATTCAAAGCAGATATCTGAAGAGTCCAATTAGCGTTGGATGCTTTTCGAGGCTACCTCGAGGGCACCGGCGAGTTCTGTAAATTGGTTGCATTAAATATAACGTCGAGCGCGAACCGCGGAAATTCGCGTTCATCGATCTAGAATTCTTTTGCTTTTTTTTTTTTAATTATTTTTTTTAACAAATATCCGTAACAATATCCGCGTAACACTGTTTCTATAACGGGTTACATCCCCCCGTCCGGGTGATCGGTCGATAGTTTTCGGGGAATTATTCCTGCAAAGCGGAGCAGGAATTTCGTGTTCTATTTCGCTGGGCGCTTTGCATCGCGCGGAACGAAAATGAATGAAATACTCGCGTCGCAAATATTTCGCGTATACAAACGTAGGTACCGAAAAATATCGTGTACTGCGAAATTGGAAAGCCATCCATTAGCTCGATCTAACTTCTGACATTCCTGTTTTCTGTCATTGAATACAACTAATAACGAATCGAAGAAAATTCGAAAATTTTCCTCGAAAGCTACCTCTCGAAATCGTACGTTTAGGTCCGCTAAACGTGCACGAATCCACCTGATTCAAAGAACTTTTGTTCGGGTACGAGTTATGGTCGATCGCGCGAAACCAATCTGCCCCGAGTGGCGGGAAAGGTTTTCCGATCAGCGATATATCTGAAATAAAAAAAAAAAAAGAAAACACGGTAGCTTTACAATCTGCATTAATATCGTTATCGCTAAGCGTACGCGTTCTTTTCCCCCCTGTGAAAAGATATCGGGCGTTATTATCGAAAGAGTGCGGAAATATTGGGTAAAAATTCCGATACTCTTCGCAATATGGAAGATTGAAAAAGAAAACCGAAAAAAAAGATCCGTGGAATTCTGTAACGAGTTGACAGTATATTGAAATAAAGAGACGTCGATATCAATGATTTAGTTACTCGTGTGAAACTCTTATTGAAAAGCGATGATAAATTGACTTCTTGCAGTCGCCAGTAGAGGGCTACTCTCTTGTCTCTCTCGCAAGTGCTCGACCCATTGAGTGTCCCCTCTCCTTTCTTTTTCTTACAAACGGTCAAATTGAATATAATGTATAATGATAAGATTCTCAGCGTACTGATAACCCAGAGGATCAGAAGACGTCGTAATGAATATCGTGGATACAGCCAACAGACGGTGAAATAATTGTATTTAATATCGTCCTTCAAATTTCGTGATAACGGTTACGTTTACACGATACGGTAACGATCGTTTATAACAGCTGCGAAACTTCTAATTAACAGGTTATTAGTCGGATGGTTATCGCTTGTGTAAGTTACGATAGGGTTACTCGAGCATGCTCTATGATAGAGTTACACAAGTAACCCCTTTGTACACGAGTTTTCCGAAGTGTAGAATCTCTTAACGCCGAGCCCATCGTCAGACTCTGTGGGAATACGTTCAACTTCCTCCTTGCTTGTTAAATCAAGTTATGGCAACCGTAGTTACGATATTTACCTTGCACAATTCCACCAGGTGCGAATAATCGTAAGTATGCTGGTTTGCTCGGTGCTGACACTTGAATTTTCATACATAAAAAACGTTAAATATTATTGCCTCGCTTCTGTCAGCACCAGGTTAGTCGCGTTATTCGCTGGATCGTCGTCGCGGAATTTTATCGCGTCCAGGGGTTTCGTTTCTCGTTTAATGCGACAGCTTACAATCATCCTCCTTTAATTGGCTCGAGCGCAATATTTAAATCTTCGGATTTTTAAAGGAACGCGCGTCTCTCGCCAGGTAGCGCCATAAAGAGGCATTTAATTGCGAATTACCGCGCGCAAGCGAATTCCTTTTGTGCGATCAAGAATACCCAGGCGAAAAGTAATTGACCGACGAGGCGGGAACATGGCGACGGCAGTTTTATTTGAGGGGATGAAATTTTATACCCTGTCGCTAGGAGAATTCTCAGGCAGCGGCGACCGCGTAAGTGCCTTAATTGCCGCACAACTCGATTACGTAAATTAATTAATTAGTACGATATTGGCCCGGGAGCACCTTTCGTCGCCGCGAACGATCGCGCATTCCACGGAATCGCGTAACCCCCAATGGAAAAGACAATATTAGAGAATGGACCATTCGTTGAACGATTGAAAGAAAAAAGAATTGTCACACGAGGTGTTGCGCCTGTTTTTAATATGGTAACTTTGAACTTTGGCGACCTGCAGTCGACGGGGATTCTTGCATTAAGTTTCCATTACGGGGAATCACTTATCCCCCAATGGAAAAGACAATATTCGAAAATGGACCATTCGTTGAACGATTTAAAGAAAAAAGAATTGTCACACGAGGTGTTGCGCCTTTTTTTAAAATGGTAACTTTGAATTTTGGCGACCTGCAGTCGACGGTGATTCTTGCATTAAGTTTCCATTACGGGGAATCACTTATCCCCCAATGGAAAAGACAATATTCGAAAATGGGCCATTCGTTGAACGATTGAAAGAAAAAGAATTGTCACACGAGGTGTTGTGTTTTTTTTTAATATGGTAAATTTGAACTTTGGCGACCTGCAGTCGACGGTAATTCTTGCGTCAAGTTTCCATTCCGGGGAATCGAAGGTGAGGAACATTGAGAGAAACAAAATAGTTCAGAAGTCAAAGTCCCTCTTGTAACTTTTTTTTCAAGTCTCAAGCACTCTTGAAATTAAAATTCCGCATTTTTATAAATCCTTCGAATGTTGAATCCATGCAGAAAGTCGTTCGGGAAGTCTGGGGAACGTCTGGCGAAACGTACACATCATAAAACTGTCACCGTGGCGCATCGTTTCGCAATCCTTTCCAGCCACGGAGCACATTTACTTTCGCGATGTATTTACGGAACTCTCGTGGTTGTCTGGTTTTTCTAATGGGAAACGCACGATGCTTAATTCATCTTCAGCACCGGAAAAGAAAGGTCGGATTAAATTAAAAAAAAAACTGTTTGGTCTTCCGGACTTATGTAAATTTGAGGAATTTGCAACTTTATCATCTTATCATCTCGCTCGACGGTAGGCAATTGACATATACTGAAGCCATTTACGCGATAATTAGTTTTCAAGGGGTATTTCGGGCCCAGATACCTGGCATACGTGGCACTTAAAGTTTTAGAAGACACCACCCATAATAGAGATTTGTATTTAAACAACGATCGAACAGGGCGAGATCAGAGTGCAACAGAATGCAAGATTTCGAGAATTAGATTTTCAAGAACTTGTTGGAAATTGAACCGTTTATATATCATTTTCACATTTTCCGTTAGCACGTGTTATCTTTATATATCCAAATTGTTGGCAAATAGGTGTTGTTATATTTTCTATTTGCTAAATAATCGGCTTCACGGACTTTATGGGAGCCCACAAAATCTGTAACTTCCGTCGCGCGATTTATTACTTTACACTTGCTCAAAGAAAGCCTGGGGGAAATTCCACGAAGGTTTTTCGCTGGTCCAACGCGTACCAAAGCGGCCATTTTCGTGGCATTGTTCTTTTTCGCGGTTTGGTCGTATCTGATAATTCCACGCGTTAAAAATTAAGAAACGAGAAAGGTTAGCCGGTCGGAGAAAGTTGCGGAGCGGGCGAGATTATGAATTAATCAGTCGCAATTAACGAAAGAGCGTCCCAGGTTTCTTCTTCCGCGAAATTATCTCCGGCTCCGGGTTTCATTTTTAATGCCGTCTTCTCGTTCGCGAAGAAACGCGCAAACTTCCGTATCGCGCACTATTTTCTAGTATATTCCTGATTACTCCGTGAAATAGCTATTCAAAGATGCAGGCACGCTTATACAGCGTTGGCTGCTCGGAGCATCTTACAGTTTCTTTATATTCGTTAACGCGTACATAATGAAGATAAAATAAAAAGATACAGACTGCTGCTCGAAAGTTTTATAATACAACTGTAATACTTGATATAATAACTGTAATATTAAGTTAATATGTAGTAGCTTGTAATAACTATAATACTTGGAATTTGCAATTGATCAAGACTATCAAAATCATTCAATATTATTTTTCATTTACAATTAATCGAAAGATGTTTTCCATTAAAACATTTACTCGAAAAAATACTTGAAAACAATCTGTAGCTGGACATTAATTACGTGCAAATTAATACTGTTATTCGAAATTCTATTTATTTAAACGGGCATTGAGTCGAATAGTTCGCCGACAGTTGCCTGAAATACGTAGGTTCGAGAATCCAGTCTGGGGGATTCTTGAGATTCTTTAACAAATTTCCATTTCTGTCGCGCGAGAAAAAAAAAAGATATTCAAATATCTCGGGATTCCCGATCCTCGAAGAAAGTTTCTATTATATAAATTAATACGCGCGCGGGAGATAAAAAAAACCAGTCGAGAATCGCGTTCGATCGTTGACCAAGGGAATAAATATTTATGAGAAACTGGCAATAGTAAGTTGAAATTAAAAAATATTGGCAATTTTATTGCTTCGCGTGACATCGATGCTAATGCAAAACGACAGAAAGCTTTCCAGTTTCGAGATGTTTGCGCACGAACAAGGAAACGACGGATCGAGAGATAATTTGTATTTTTGAATAATCTTCTTCGAGAAAAATAACGTTTAATTTTGATTTTTCAAGTAATTTATTTGATGGAACGAGGCGAACGGCGAAACCGCCAATTCCAAGTAGGCCTTTTGAACCAATTCACGGACGACCCTGAGACGTTCAGTTTTCCCTGTTTGGAGATTAGTCGATCGTGGATGGCCCGATCAAAGGCTTTAGAAGATTCAAAGAGAATGGTGACCAACGGCCTTTCTTACTTCGTCCATGGTTCGGATAAGGGTGGTCCGTGAGCTATGGTGCTCCTTGTAGTTAGATTGATTGCTATCTAAAAGCTACCAGTCCTCGAGATAGCGAGCGAACTGGCTGCCTTTTCCTTTCAGCGTTTTGAAAATGGCGTGGAAAATAAAGATTGGTCCAAAGTGGGTGAAAATCGAGAGATAAAATAGACGAAATATCAGCGAGCAGTAAAAAATATCCAGAAGAGTTTCATTTTGGTCAAAAAATTACAAATTAATCGAGGTATCTATCTAAATATCACGAATGATAACATTTAATATTTCCTAAATATCATGTCTGGATTTATGCGTGAAAAATGATACTGTATTTTCATTAATAAAATTCTAAAGTGCTTGTGCATCGATGCAAAAAAAATACAGTCTTCGAACTTTGCGAACCAGATACCCGGATAACTGCAACGATTTGCAAGATAATTGCTCTCTGCTTGCCCCTGGAGTCTTTCTAAATCTTTGCAAACGTTCCAGAGAGGTTTCGATGCTGCTCAAATTTGTACCACGTGCATCGGAACGTATCTCGATTCGCGTTACAGGATATTGTGATGATTAAGCAGGAACCGAGACGCTCGGTAATTCGAAATCGAACCAGTTGCTCGCATGGCTGGTGTTTCCGTCGTAAACTTCTTGACACACGTCGCCTGGCACCGTATCGATTACTGACATAGCCGACGCGTTAAATTTCTCCGCGCCATGTAAATTCCACGGGAACATTACCAGGGGCCGGTGACCCTCGAACGAACTGATTAACGTGTCGTTCGCGTCGGAAGACTCGCGCTTCTTTTTCCAATTAAGGAAGTCGCGACGAGTCGATCGCGGCAGAGGACTCGCGAATACCGAAAGTGTGCAACGAATGAAAGTTTACTATCAAGGATACGTCGAACGTGGTTACGGGGCGCGTTCCCTTTTACAATTATTTAACACCGTGGTCACCGTGTTTTTATACGCGAGACTCTTACGTATCGCGAATTCGAGAAAGCGTACGTAAATGGGAGTTCACACGACGCCGCTGGAAAACGATGGACCCATCGAAAATGCCTTTCCATTCGCGTCAGACTTTTAAAATCTTTGTCACTTTTATTTTCGCGAACTTGTATTTACCGAACTGGCTCGAACTTGCTATTTTCATGGAAGAATCGCAACACTATCGAACATGCGGAATATTTGTAATTTAATGGAGTCAGTTTTATAACTAATTGGGCATTCTAAGAGTGATCGATATATCCCATGGACTGGTATATGATAATTTTTAAACGTAACATGGCGGCTTGTTGTAGGAAGAAGTAGGTCGTTGGAACACTCGTGAGAGAGAAAGGTCGAGCGTAGCCCTCTGGCGGCGAACGCGTAACTTTTTAACCGATTTAAAACCGTAAAACCGTCCGTGCTCTTTACGTACAGATTCAATCGTTTAAAAGGAATCGGTAATCGCGGCCAAATAAATCGACCGATTTCGATCACAGCTGCGACCCCAATCCGAAGCGATACGTATCTTTAACGCCATTCTGTAGCTCGCTGCGATATATTTCCAATAAAATTTTATAGCTCGCAAATATATCATTCGTCTCGCGGTTATTTACGATTCTCGAACGATAATTGGAATAATAACTCGCGTGAAATTACGATAACTCGTATTAGTTTTCGATAAGCATTTAATTAATATTTAAACGTTAGGTTAGGGATGCTCTTCCAGAAAAATTTTCAAGTTTCCCGCCGTTTTTTAATTTGCTATTACCAGAATAGAGAGGGGGGGAGGCTGTTTAAAATGTTTTTTTAAATTTTTCTGAAAAATTCCGCCGGGGGTTGTGCCACCACCTACAGTAACGTCATTTCCAAGAAATTCTGCAAATTCCTCAAACTCGAGCGAAGGGAGGAGCCGCGGGTGTCCATGAGGATTTCCTCACGTACGAGGGTCGTTCGATAAGTCCTTAGAAAATCCAAGACCTGGTGCTCGTAACATCGAAAATGGTTTGGTTTTAGTAAGCATCATGACTCACTATACAACTGTCAAAGTTTCAGTTACATCCACCACATGGTTTCATTTTTATCGTCGATCGAAGCAAGGAACTTTCTCTTGCATCAAGCACGGGTGCGCACCTGTGCTGATTCGATGGCCAAAATCATGGAATTAAAGTTTGAATTATTACAACATCCACTGTATTCACCGGATTTGGGCCCCCAGCGACCTTTTTTATTTCCAAACATTAAAAAAATGGCTGGGCAGAGAGCGGTTCACGTCGAACGAGGAGGTCAACGCCCGAACAGATGCCTATTCTGAGGACCTTCCGAAATCCTACTTTCTAGATGGCTTAAAACAGTTGGAGAAATGCTTGGAAAAGTGTATAGAGCTGAAAGGGGATTATGTTGAAAAATAAAAAAAAATCTACCTAAAATAATTTATTTTTCTATCTTTTTCTAAGGATTTATCGAACGACCCTCGTAAAAAGAAAAAAATAGAAATTAAGAGTTTGAACCGGTCAAAACCGGATTTCTAAAGTTCCCAGAGCGTTTCTGAAATTCTGGTGACCTTGACCTAATTTTGGGCAGCATTTGGACCTGGACATCTCTCACTTTCTCGCTTAGGAAAAAGAGAAGAGGAATTATGGAGCAGAGCAGCGTCGATTCGATCCCGTTCGCGAATATTCGGGAGAAAAAAATGCTCGATAACGAAGAAGAGGGAGTACGTTGGGTTATCGGTGGGCCGCGAAACTTTTAGAGTCGATCATTTCGACCGTGTCGCGTCCATGATATTTACGCCGTTGCAATATCGTAACCGGGGAATGTTATTGCCAAGCCCCGGCGATAGTAAATCCATTCGTTCGGCAATATCGCGGCCCGGCCACGCCCGTTTCGCGCCCGTTTACGATTTTAATTTTCCCCCGTGGCGCAAGATGACCGTGGATTCATAAATCGATAGCGGATCGCCGAATCGGGAATTTACGCGCGTTTAATACACACGCGATGCATATTCACGCGTGTACCGAAACCACCGACGATTCTTATAGACAGGAGACGTTTCGAGGAGGGGTGGTGGTGCGAGGATGGAACGAAACAAATAAAAAAACTGGAAACGACCGGCGTTCGATTTCTGTCAATGAGATTTAATTGTTGCGCGTCGAAACAGCTTTCTATATATATATATAAAAAAAGATACAAAAATATTCCGTTCGGTCGTTTTCTTACGCGTGTACAGATTGTGTGCAGAAACGTATTTCGTCAGAAAAAAAAAAATAAAAAACGGTGTCTCAATTTATACAAAATCTACAACGTATTATTCGCTAAATATTTCATCGAAGAGTGACCCCGTACCCTCTCGCGGGGCGTATCGAAAATGTACACATGGGGTGGAATTGGGGGGAGTGAGTGAAATGTAAAATTTCGAGTCGAAGCGAAATCACGCGATTACGAGGAGGATTTCTTGTCCGGATGTTGGAAGGGGGCTGAGACGAAAAGCCACCCGCCGGAAGCGAGCCCGTCGATCCCGTGGAGCGTTTCTCGAGGGCGACGCGTAGATCGCCGGAAGAATGGAAGGTCTCTCGAAAACGTCGTTGCGTCGTTCGTTCGTGGGCCGTTGATCTCTGTTGTTCTTCTCTCGGTTCCCTCAGTGTTTGTTCAACGAAACGCGCGTAAACTGCGACGGTCGACGGGGGTGTGGGTGGGAGGGGCACCGGTGGGGTTTTTTTTTTCTTTTCCATTATTCGGCGAGAGACAGAAGTCTTCCCCCGAAGTAACCGTGGATGGGTCAGGGTCTCTTCGTGAACCGACAATCGGTGATTACAGCCAAGATGTGCGTTGGTGATCGGTGAGCAAATTTCCTTCTAATTATCCACGGATACCCGGTGTCTCTTACCACCAGCCTGAAAAGAGTTTTTCGTGCGTTAATCGCGAAGCTTGGGCGAACGTCTCCCCCGCCGGACGATGTCCCGGGTGCTTTTGTTTACCGCTCTTTGTCCCCCAGGATCCCGCCGTGCCGGCTGGATTGTCGTTTTTAATTATTTTTTAACCCGCGTCCCCTTTAATCAAACGCACGGAAACACTGCCCGCGACGGGATTGTTTGTTGCGTCACCGTAGTCGTCCCAATTGTTCGTTCCCCGAAAAGTTATCCTTTTCGCGAGACGATTCCCTCGAATCCACTCTATCGTTCGCGATACTGTTCACGAAAACCCTCTATTTCGGTCTCCTTTACAAGCGAATCGTGAACAATTATTACAATGTAATAAATTTATATATAACTCTTAAGATTTTTTGTTTGCGTCGAGAAGGCACAGTACCGTTCGCTGCATTTAGATACGAGTACGAAGGTTGATTGGTCCTTAACCGAAGTAGCGTATCGAAAGGATCGATCTAATATTTATTTTCACCCCTTCCGTCGCCCCCCGACCGGGAGTTTCATCGCCCCGCGAACCGTTTAATTGATATTTAAACTGCAGGCGGTAAATTTAGACGCTCGACGTTTATTTACGTCCCGCGAAGGGCCGTTGCATTCGACGATTCCGCGCAACTAATTTTCCAGTATTTCAGCGTTCGAAACCGGGCAAAAAGTTATTAGCATATGTTAACGGCCGTCGATATCAACGATCGGTGAAATATGGTGAAATTTTTCAACCGACGCAGGACAGATACAATAAAATACAATAAAATTTATACAAGTTGCAAGGTTCGACAGAAGACTCTAATCTCGATAGGAGTCAATGAATTGAAATTATTTCGTCCCAGGCCCGATTTAGATATTTCTCTTTTCCACGAAAAAGCCACCCCAAATTTTTAAATAATTTCTCGTTCGTTAACTTCCCGTATATTTCTTTGCTAATTAACCGCTTACCGTACAATGACGAGTCAATCATGAGGCTACTCGTCATCGTGTCTTACTTATTAAAATCAACACAATTTGACATTCACGAGGCTTGCACGAATTAAAACAAAATTAAACAGTATACGTTTGAAAAATTATTTGGAATCAAATCGTGCGTTAAGGGGTTAAAAATGGTCGAGTTTCTCGTTCGTTGACATGGAATTATTATCAACTACAACTAGAACTCTCTCTCTGACAGAAAATTGCAACAAGTGCCAATACTCGAGATATAATAAAATAAACTCTCGCGATACAAAAAACGAAAAGTTTCGTGTTCCGACATTTTTAAGTAATTTGCAAACAAACGTGACATTTGGAATGCTTGCAATTGAGGTAAGCTTTCCTACAAACGCGATTCTTTCTTTCACAAATTCATATATCATCGATTCTTTTTCGTGGCCGTTCCTTGTACGAACAAACTTAAATAGTGTATGTTTAAAAAATTATTTCGAATTAGATCGTATCTGAAGAGGTTAAAGTTGGCCAAACAAATAAATTGGTGGGAAGGTTCAAGACGAAGAACGAAGTGCTCGGCGGGGGTGTTGAATAATTATCTAAATACGGGACACTTACCACCGCCGCCGCCGCCGCTGCTCCATCCACCGCCACCGCCGCTCCATCCACCACCGCCGCCGGATTTCCATCCGCCTCCGCCGCCGCTCGGCCATCCACCACCACCGCCGCCACCCGACCATCCGCCGCCGCCACCGCTGGGCCAGCCACCGCCCCCGCCTCCGCCGCTCACGGTGATCACCTTGATGATTTTTCCACCACCGCCTCCGCCGCTGCTCCAACCGCCACCGCCCCCGCTCCAGCCGCCTCCACCGCCGGATTTCCAGCCGCCACCACCGCCGCCCCCGCCGTTCCAGCCGCTGCTTATGTAACCGGCTGCAACGCGAAAGCGGAATCGTCAATTTTCTTGACTCGGTGACTTTCAACGCGTTCACTGTCCGGCTTCTCGACGGTGTATCCAATAGCACGGTGACATGACCCGTATGAGGGCCACAGACAGCGAATGTGTAAGGTGCTTGTACTCTTAACGCTTACCGACAAAAGAATTGTTAAGATTTTGGTTCCCAAAGGAAAGTGAGCCAATGGTGTAAAACAGAGTATACAAAGAAAGGTACATCGAATCTTGGAGCCAAATTATTTTGACCATACGAGTCATGGACAGTGAACTTGTTAACCCTCTGAAGGGGGGGCATCCAGCAAAGAATTTGGATGCACCCTCTAAGACAACGACATTAGTTTTTTAAAGTGTTTATACGGGACACAAGCGGAAAATTGAAAAAAAGAAGATATGTTTGCTTGAAATATTTACCATCGTATGATGCTTTTTCTAAACATGTTTGTTTGCAAAGGGTTAGTACTAGAACCACCAATTATGGTGTATTTATATTATGGTGACTGATAATTTACCAAAACAGTATTCAGTCTTTGTCAGTTGAAATTAAATGTTTAATTAACAATTCCTTTAACAGTGTCGACCCAATTTTCAGTCCCTCACGGTACAGAAGTGTCTATAATAAGTTTCGTAACAGCATTATAACGAATATTCGCCTCTTTTGCAAAATCGAGAACCGTTTTATTACGGAACTTATTAAACATTATATTCAGCGGAAATTAAACGACGTTTTATCTTCAAAGAAATTTTCTCAAACGGTATGTAACTTCTTCATTTTCTATACCCGGAATAAAGTGGACGAAGCCATCGCTGCACGAAATTACTTTCCCTTCCGACGATGTATTACTTTGATCGACCACGATTTAAAACTGTGCCGTTTTCCTTAAACTGTGCAGTCAACACAAAAAGAATTGGAAATCGGTTTTTTAACACGAGTCGCGAGTTTAAAGAGATTAAGAACCACTGTCTTAACTCGTCCGTGTAGAACCGGTGTGCAGTGACCACTTTCGAGCGGCCCCTCTAATCGCACGATCCGCGTAGATCGCACCATCCTTTCGAGTCGAAAGATCTAGACAACGCGATCGCGGACACTGAATCGTTGAACTCGATAAAAATAACCCGTACTCGCTGCAAGTTATTCTGGACTTTGATCGAACCCTTTTTTAGCGAGAAAGACAGCACAAAACCCCCAGGCAAACCTCGTTAAACTGTCGGAATTTGAAAACTCCTGTAATATTTATTTACGGAACGAATCTTTCAATTCAGGTGCTTCTACCTCGTATTACAAATTGAAAATGAATACAACTCGAGTTTTTTAAACAAATTACTGTCAAACTTGGAGACAATTTTTTAAATTCACTTTCTTTGATCTGAAGCTAGCGTTTACCCTTCTAGCAACACATTGGTCATTTCTACGTCGAATCAGCCTTGCTTTCGTGAATCTTGACCACGGTACGAACCGTTCAACCCCTCGAAAAGAACGCGAATTTTTAGTATGTTCGCAAAAATATAATAGACATATTATCCCAATGGCTAAAAAAGTTATAGATTCTATTTCTTGCGAACAAGACCTCTTCCCGTTGAGAGTAAGAAATTAATTCCGGACACGGCGTCTTTTTGCACCGAGAGCGTCGCGGGACGATCGATGGTCTATTGTTGAACCAGACTGGGAACGCTATGTCCCGGTATAGCAACCGGAGTTGTGCAAATTTTATTTACGAACGACGAATAAAGATTCTACCAGTCGTGTCAGCTTCCAACCACGGATATAATAAATAGTCGAATGAACGAAAGAACGCTTCGTGTTTGCACAAACCCTTTCAAACCGTAAACTGAAACGAATTACTAAGTTTCATATTGTATAATATACGTTTCTAAATAGTCAAACAAACGAGAGAACACTTATTCAATCATCGTGTTTGCACAAACCCTTTCAAACTGTGAACCGAAACGAATACGTAGCATGTTTTGTGTTTCTGCACTGTAATTTTTACAACAGCGAAAAGAAATTTTGTAACAGAATCGTATCCAGTGACTCTAATTTGTACATCGACGATGTATTAATATTTTAGCAGTTCCCGGATTATCGAAGAAGATGTCAAACTCTGTCAAAAATGCGTGCTATCGTGATATCGTTCGTAACCAAGCAAATATCAACGTCACTCGTGTTCGAGCGACATGGCTTCCCGTGGATTGTGAGTGTCACTCGAATTCGACGCGTCAAAGTGGCCCGTGCACGGTTGTGGCGGGTTTGCCCGCGGGTTTGCTCGAAAAGCGAACGACGGTCTTTTCCGCGGGCACGATAGTCGATCGAACACGCTAGCAAACCTTCCGCGAACCTCGAGAGTAAGAAATTAATTCCGAGCACGATGTCTTCTTGCACCGAGACAAGGTCGCAAGAGCAACGATCGATGTTAAACAGAACGGGGAACACGATGCACCTGGTACAGCGATCCGTACACACGGAGAATTTCAGCTAATTTACGTGTTGGTCTTCCCCGTGAGTTACTTTCGCGAGGAACGCAACTGATCAAACCTGCGGATAAACTTCCCATAAAGACAACTTCATATGCAGATGATCGTGGCAGGCACAAACAGAGCAAAACTATTTGGATACACATTTTGAACAATTCAAATTTAACGTCAAATAAACGTCGGTAATAAATTCCTATATTAAAGTCTTATCTCTGTTGATAGCCGTGGTGTAATAAAATAGTAAGATATAAAACTGCTCTACACCCCAGATTCTACGTCCCGAGAACACTGGCACAAAAATTAAAAAGATTTTTCTTTGCACATTATCTGAAATGACTTTCTCAAAGTGTATTGTGCCTGATGTATCACTATTCTCAGCACCACTTGGGAGATTTATTCACAGACTAAAAAAAAAGAAAGATCGGTCGACTAATCCTTAACCTTTTGCACTCTACTGGACGCCACTATGGCAACGTAACACGTACCATAGCTCGATCTAAGTTTCATTTACATAAATAGAATATAAATTATAGCTGTTCGTACAATTTTCTATGAAAAAGAATATTCTCTCATTTTCACGTCACAAAATTGCAATAAACAAAGCCAGGTCAATTACGGGAAAAGCCGTCCGTTCTGCGCGCGCAGGCCCCGTCCAAGATGGCGGAAAATACAAATCTCTACCGATACGAGGGTACCGTGTATCGCGAATTTCCGTCGAGACGCGCACAAACGAGATCACAGCCGATCGTAAAGTCGCGATCGTGATTGTACTACTCACCATAGGTGGTGGCTACGAGCGCCAAGAAGACCGTAATCGCGAACACCTGTAACCGAAAATAACCGGTGAATAGTACGCGAATAAGATCAGAGTAGAATTGCGAGTATACACCGCTCACGCACGGCTGTTGCCACGTACCTTCATGTTGAGGTGTTTGATGCCCATCGTCGTGCCCGGCGCCTCTTTTATAGCACTTGCCTTTCTTCGCCGATCCCCGCCCTTGCGCTCCTCTTGGCTACCCGGTTCGTCTTCTGCCGTTCATAACACCTAACTTTCGTCCCACCACCGTCGAAAATTCCCCCGCCCGTCTTCGTAGTCGTGTCGACTGCGTGCATGTGCACCGCGAAACCCACTCTTCGCGGTTCCTCTACGTGCAACGACGCAACGGCGACGGTCTCAATCTCGTCGGGCGATCTTGAATCCTTCGCGGCGATCGGCGCCTGGTGTTACAGGGTCGTGCGAGCTCGTTGACGATTGTTTGTCAAAATCTGGGGCCCCCGGTGTGTGGAAATGCGCCGACCTCGTTGCCCCTCGGAGGAAACGCCGATGATTCATGCGCGCGATCGTCTCTCGATGCTCGGAGGGCGGTTCAAAGTTTCGCGGGAAATCGTGCGTGGGCGGAGACCTCGGGAGCGTCCCGGGGCACGGATTTTGTGCAACTTCGCGGCGGAGCCCTGACGGAACGAAGCCCTGGGAACTGGTCCCGGGACGTATGCAAAAATCGCTCCAAAAATTTCTATCTTTCCGTGGGATTTTGCCCCCGGGTGGCGATAACGGTGAGAATTGCGGGCTAGTTGCGTCAAGACTGTGTACAAAGAAACCGGAGTATCCAGAGGGAACGAAAGAGGAAAATGAACAGAAATGGAAACGAGCGTACGAGACGGTCAACGATGGGTGAAATTTGCGGTGGAAATATTTTAAATGCTACTTTGAATAAAATTACTTGGAATGAGATTCATTTTAGGATTTGCATATTTCGTTTTAACGTTTTAAGATATGAAATAGAATTTCCCCTTTGTTAATATTCGAACACCTTTGGTGGTGAGTCTACAAGTGGAGGAATGGCGGTGGTTGATGTTCAAATTTTGAAAATGAAAATGAAGAAGAATGATTTGTTTGATCCATAGGGGGTTTCAAGCCCCTGTAGTCCTCGTGTCTAACATTTAAATGTAACTTAGTAATTTAAATTTACGGGATAGTATTATGAAAATATTAAACGTTAGTGTCACTAGTATCATATTTACTACGACAATAGTTTATTACCGGTCAACCAGTTATGCAGATAAGATTCTCTAAACCTTCATTTTACGGGTTATGGTAAGTCATAATGATCGTACTAAACGGAGCTTTCTCTTCACTTTCGTTAGAGGCATCGACAGTTTCCTCGAGCAATTCATTAAGCGAACCATTTACGATACAGATAGAAAATGATGTAATTTAAGCCAAAAGGTACTGAAATTTACTAATTTTTTTTACGCTGCTCGAAACACGAGCATTTTCTATTGATTAAATGTCCCATTGCCCCGTTTCGATTTTGCGATTATTTCATATTTCCGGAACTCTCGGTTTAGTACTTTCTCCGATAAAACCTAATTCGTGATTAAACATTTCCCGTAAAATTGAGCTTCGATGTTAGCTTATAATATTTGTGAATCGTAGCGTAAAACAAAGTTAAAACAAAAAGCGAATACAAAAAACTTGAAGGTCCATAATTCGTTGAATGCTCGTTCAAATTAGCAAAATTTGTTATTCGTTGAGCCGCGTGGGGGGAAAAGGTAAAAGCATCGTGAAAAAAACAAAAGTTTTGAATCGACAACGTCGAGAGGAAGTTACGAAAACCACAGGTTAATTAAAAAAAAAAAAATTGTTTGCGATTCTTTCTTTTCGTATCGATGACTGTGCTCGAGTCTTTCTGAAATTCCAGACGAAACAACGTTTTGCCCCCCGTCTATAAAAACAACTCGCTCCTTTCGAATCGTCGATCATCCGGGAATACCCAACTCAGCACTTTTTATTTTTTCTTCTTAATCTATTTGTTTTTTTTTTTTGATATCGTGCACGCAAATTGTAATTGTTACGTAACCACTGCTCGCACGTCGGAATTACGAAAGTAGCCATTGCTGGGATAAAGTGCGGTCAGAGCAGTGCAAGTGGCAAACGTAATTATTACGATAGAGAAATTTTTCTTCGCGTATCGCGTTGCTTAATTGAGCTGCCTCGCGCTTGTTACGAGATGAATATCTCGACGACCCGTTTTTATTTCTTATTATCCTCGAACGATGGATATATCGGATAACAGACAAGAATTCTTTACATGCTGCCATGAGTCGACGAAAACTGATTTCTCAAATAGTTGCAATTAACCATCGATGGTCATCGAATGCGATTCTAGTTAAACGGTCACTTAATGTGGCTGTGGCAGTTAAAAAAATATAAATAAAACGACGATAGTAAAAATCATATATTTATGGTTCATTGTAATTTTGTATAGAAATGTACGAGTATTCGTCGTTGTAAGTTTGAAGCGCTGGTCACCGGTGACCACCGCGACGGTCGACTACCGAATAAATTTTTTTAAAACTACTCCTTTTCGGTGCAAATGTCCTGTCTTGGGGCGTTCTCGACCTGAGACGATAATCAATCGCCAGGAACTTTTAATCAGCGGAATAATGGGAAATCGACGGGATAAAACGTCGCGATTTGACGATTCGTCTCGACGGTTGTTCCGGCCAGGTTCGGCGTCGACGTTCCTTGGAGAGCCCAGACGGTCGTCTGGCCGGTAACTCGTGCTTAATCGTCGACCCCCGGGGGAACAATGGATCGGCGATAATGGATTCGGGATGGTTCGCGATCATTCATTTCCGCTAATGCGACTCCGCGCGATACAACGCCGCCCGGCGAAACTATCGTCTCGCGTGACGTACGCGAAAGCTTCTCTCTCTCTCTTTCCCTTTCGATCCATCCACGGAATAAAAGGTAACGACGCCCCGTTGATGCTCGTGAGACAGACCGGGCCTTTCTGGCCTTTCACCGGTCGCAGGTTGGACGGACTTCGCCTTAAGGCGCGTCTCCACCAGCGTTCGCAAACTCTTCGCGAGCAACGATTTCCAAGAAACGGTTTTCCAACCGTTCGTAACGTTACACGATTACTCGAGGGCTGTTCGATAAGTGAGAACACGAAGAAAAGTGTCTTTATGAAGCAACACAGTCTATACGCTGCTCGATTCTGTCCATATATGTAGCGTGGCGATGCTTCTCGTACTCGCCGCCAGAGGGCTACGCTTACCTTTCCTCTCTCGCAAGTACTCGATCGACCTACTCAATCTAGTACCCTATTCCTATATATACCTCGACTGACCATCGAATGTCCACGCAAATAATCCAAAATAGTTCTTGAAATCATTCTAAACGAATCACACTACCATGTCACAGTCTCACTGATAATTAGTCTTAGGAACAGGTGTCAAGGACGAAGTTGAAACTAATCCAGACTGTTGGCTCGACGTGTTGCAATTCCAACAACACTAACATTGTCGAGTAAGTCATATAATAAACGAATTACCACTGTTCCCGTACCTCTTATTTGCACATATTTCTCAACATTCGCTGTTGTGTCACCGTTGACGAGTGTAATGTTGCATATAGTATGACATCGAGATTAGGAAATGTCATCGTCCGAACAGAGGGTGTCACAGACAATGTCTACGGGGACAGGGCGTCTCCGCAAGCAGGGGCCATCGGGTATTGTTAATCCTATCAATTTTCCCCGATAACAACGAAACGTACGAAACACCAAACAGTAGCTCAAACGTGAACCTGTCGATGAACAGTCTCCGCCGGTTATATACTTCGATAATAATTGAACTATATAAATAAAAATTCCACGTGTCGGAAAAAACCGTTTAAAATCAACTGAAAGTTAAAGTAGTCCAAATCACGGAAACAAAAATTTGATATTCTATGCCGCTTGCGAAGCAAATAATCGGAATAACGACTACGCCAAATCCAAATTAGTATCTTCCCAGAGAAAGTAACAAACGTAATAAAAATAGTTCCAACGAGGGAAGGTTGCGTTTCCGTTTGTGAAAGACGGAAATCTCAGGTCAACGACGACTATGAAAGTGTTCGCGCAAGATTCGAATATCTACCAAGTTCTACCATCTGCAATACTCACGGCCCCATCATCGCCATTCATAATAATTTCAACGCGGAACCTTTGCCTACGATTTATTTCTTATTTCCTTTTATTAACGGCCATCGATTACTGCAGTCAGTTAATCCAGAGACTTATGCGAGTTCCCTGCTATCCACCGTTACGCGAGTTTCACGCTATCGGATGTTAACCATCGATCATCCGCAGGTCGTGACTAAAGAGGTGTTGGATCATTTGCAAGCGTGTTCTTCGTCCGGAAAGCGAGAAGAAAATTTCGATAGTACGCGTGAATTTGCTAATCATCGTGAACTGTGCTGTAATACTGTCGGGCATCGAATAAGAACATTACAAACGACGAAAGCAGCTTCGAACGTCTTTTGCAAATCGTGGTCCACGACTAAACAATCCGATGCGTAACAGAAACGAAATTGCTGGCCGCGTTTATTAAGACATTTTTCGTATTTTATAACGTCCCTCTCGTCTTATATAACGACGTTGGAACGGAATATCTGCTCGCGTTTCACAGACTCTTGACACGCGTTTCCATCTCTCGAAGACGTACGAAGCAAATACAGTCTGTCTTCTCTTGCCTTTTAGACGCAAGAAACTGGCCCGGGATGATCTATCAAGCGCGTTGATGCAAAAATCGATTCTTAACGTTGCTCCCTCACTTTGAAATTCTCTGTGACAAATCTATTTTCGCGATACCGTCCGCAATTTATGGAAAAACGTTCGATTCTCGGATGCGGTGTCACAGAATTGCTTTTGGACACGATATTCATTTCAAAAATTCTTATTAATAGCAAGAGTGCCAAGTTTGTTTCTGTACGTTGTTTATATCATTTTATTTAGCTTTCGATACGTTAAAGAGGAACCGAAACATACTGAAATAAATAAATCGACAGAATAATATAATACATTTCAAAAACGAGGCTTATAGTGTATCAGAATGATACATTTCGGGGTCAATTTCGACCCGACTCCGAATTTTACTATTCCGCGTTCCAGTGCAGGGTTCCTGATGGAATTTTTGCATCCGTGTTTGTAAACACTTTGCTTGTTAACGTAATTAATTTTACAAGCTGTTTAACAAGCAGCTTGGACGAGATCGTAGCTACGTCTCGTAATTTTCTGGAGATTTTCGTCTTACGTTCGGTTTTTTTTTAAAGAAGGGGGAGGATTTTGACCCGTTTGGGAACCTCTGACTCCAGTGTTTTCGGTAACGTCGCTAACGAGCCATGTTGGCTGCTCTTTGTTCTTCCTCATCGCGGCAATGACGACGATGACCCTTCCCGCTGGCCAAGAGAGGCTCGCGTTCGAATTTGCGTGCCGGTGGATTTGAATGATGCTCGTAGAATCGCAACGGTAAATCGACCTATCGTGTTCGATCGTGGCTGCACTTCGCCGGTGAAAGTTGACTGTTACGCCGTGAACAAAGACAGGCTCGAAATATAGACGGTGGAAGACCGGTCTCTTCAGGGAGGAGCCGCGATCGAAGTTCGATAATTAAAATAACAAAATATGCGAATAGTTTTTGCTCGAAAGAAAACGACGTTCTGGATCACGTTTGGGCCGCAACAACGCACTCTTCGAGTTCGTCTTAAACGATACGATTCTGTAGCGAGCACAAACGATGTTGGGTTTCTTCGAGTTCATCCATGTACCAAGAAGTTTGTAAAGTTTGTCTTACCTATTGATCAATTATCCGGGATAGCTTGTTAGAAACGAAGAACCCGAGAATTTTCGTTGAAATTTCATCCGAGAAACTTTGGTAACTGTTACAAATTGCTATTTCGTTAAACACCAGAATAAATATCAAACGTAATACTTATTTCTACAATATTTTTATTTGGAGATCCAAATTCTGAAACTGATCTATTATCATGTCTTATATAATAATTTCAATACTATTAGCGATCTATACATTTTTGATGCCCCATCGTAACTAATTCCTTGCAAACGGCACGTTTCGTCGGGAAGATTCGAATCTATTAATTAGAAGACACGAGTAACGAAGAAGCACTGGTATAAATGAAATTAATTACAAAAGTGATAATTAATATGCAACTATTATCGAAAATTCTTTTCCTTTATTTTATATGCCTGATGCCTTCACCGAGTAATTAATTTTGTTCAAGTGCAGAATATTGATTTTCTTGTTCGAATTTTAGCCACGTTTTAGAAATCCGTCCCATTGTACGATAGTTTAATTAACGGGTAAAAATTTAATCTCCAACGTCCGCCGGTGACACGATGATTAATTCTTTATCTTATCGTGTCCACCTAAGCTACGAATAATTTTTCGTTCCGCTTCGGAGCAAAGATAATGATCACCATTTATTACCGTACATACTTATTACGCGCAGATAAAGGTGAAATATTTTTATGGAAACGTAATTCCAAATCAGAAATGGACGAAATTATACTCAACGGGGTGAAAACTTTTTGTCAAAAATTACCGGATTACTTGCTGCAATTTGTTAAAGTTTTTGTTTCGAAACGTGCAAATCGGAAGCATCTCTTTTAAATATTCCTCGTAAATGCAACCAATTCGAATCGAGCCTTTTTATTTCGTTCGTAATATTCGTCGCTGAATATTTCAATTTAACGTCGAAAAAAATTTATTCTTTCGTCACGAGCATGCTTGCTACTATTTAGAGCTAGCAAAATGGCTTGAGCAAAAAAAAGAGTTCAGATATCTGTTATTAATTCTCGTATATTAATTCAACGTCAGGAAAGTTTATTGTTTTATAACGAATGTGCTCGCCCAGAATAGAATTCTTCATTTCATTATGTCTCGTACAAAGGTCTTTGTGAGGTGAACAATTTTTACTTATTCATTATTCGTTATTGAATATGAACCCAACGTGAAACAATTCTACTCCTTTGTAACAATTTCTACTCCATGGACTAAAATTATAAAATGGACACTTTTATTTTAGTATTTTCAGACGTACAATAACGCCCGTTTTATTTTATAACGAAATTATTATACCTGGAGATCGAAGGGGAACGATTACTATATTTTTAGAAATTTATCGGCGTCACTAAGCTTCTGATTTTCGTTTCAGATCTTTGTCGACACATTTTCCAAGGTAAAAAAATCATCTTCGACCACGTTACGAAACCTTCCGAAATTCCGAATTTTGCAAACAAGAAGGACGACTAAAAAAATACGAGAAGAAGGAACCGATTTTTCTACCGTCTGGCAAAAATCTGCGTTATATTCTGCCCCGTGTGTGCAATTTGATTGCATTCTACGGTTGATAATGCAAGCAGAATGTGATCACGTTACATTCCTCTGTTAAAAGTTAGGAAATTTCATTCGCTTCTCGCAACCAATCTCGACTAGGGTCGAATTCTTTCATCTCGTTGCTGGCTGGTTGTAAAGGCCCCTCGGCAGTTCCTCAATGAAATTAACAGATTCCAAGCGCTCGTTGTTCGTTCTTGAACGTCGAAGCAACGTCACGAACTTCTTGTTCCTCGGTCGTGAAACGAGCTCGATTCAAGTTGAATCCTTGGAACCATCCGCAATCTCCGCAATATTATTCGAGGTGGTGAAAGTTCTCCAGTGTGACAGACACACCAAGATGCGGAGGAACAAGTACGTGTGGCTCGATAATACACAATAAAAGGTCCATCTCGCCTAAAATCCTTCGAAGCCTCGTCAGATACATTTTATTTACTCGATCGCGTCGCGAGTACTCTCTAATACCACGTAAAAATAATTTAAAAAAATTAAAACACTTTTCACTTTTATTATTATATTAAAAGTACACCACGTTCTTTGTCTTCTCATTCGATTACATTCGCTCGTACGCGATCGACCAATCGTGAAGCAACGTGAAAAATAGAAATTGCAAATAATTTTGTTGATCGCTCGCAATCCAGGTTAAGTAATTTTATTTATGATAGAAAACTGTTTTTATATCCTTCTATTTATGTCGTAGCGTAATAAATTTTCGAAACGCGTAAAACGAAGATATTTTTAATATCCTCGCAATGGCGTCGCCGTTTCGTGCCGGCGCGACATTGCAATCGAATTCGACGAACCGTTTCGCCATTGAGCGTTTCGTTATCCGCGATGTTAATAGATTTCTGCAGCGCACGTGTTGCAAAGCCGATAATTCATCGTTGTATCATATTTCCTCGTGTAAACACACGCCTGGTATGTTCCCGTGCAATTAGGATTAGTCTATCCACTTATCCGCAAAAAACATACCATTAATTTCTTCGTTTATCGCTTTACGCTCTTACGGAGCGTTTAATTTTTACGTTTAAAAAATTCTTGCCCCGAACGCGTCGTTCCGCCATTGATACGGACGCGTAACGCCGAACGAGTTTCGAACGAAATAAACAAATTATAGCACGCAGCCTTCGTAGAATCTGATTACTAGACTGCGGATGTTTATGCATTTATGGGAAATTTTAATTTTCAAAAAACTATAGAATTTAGTTAATATGCAAGAATATAAGAAATACTTAAAGTAAGGTACGAATTATTATATCTAGGGGTTGAGACAACCCTCTACAAAGCTCCAATTTCATTAATTTTATTAATAAAAATATGAATATGCATGAAGATCCGTAGTCTACTGATTACACTGTATTCAACTGTGGACATCATAATCCGAATCATGAGCAAAATAAATTATATCACGTTCAAATATTCTACAATAAATATAAATAACAAAGATTATCCAGATTGGATCAAGTGAAAAGGGTATAGCTGAATAAGGGGCTCAAATGTGCCCCCAAACCGAATTGAACGAACGAATGGGTCATTCGATAGATTATCCAAAAAAAAAACCTGTGTGCCAATTTTTTACTCGAAATCTCGACCGTGGTGGTAGTAATGGGGTGAAAACGAAAATCATGTTTTCGTACAATTTCTCTTGACCTATTGAATAAAAAACTGTAAAAGAATTCAGAGACATTTAGGGTACCGGGGCACATATTTTGGGAGATTTTCAGATTTTTTGATTGACGAACCAGGTAGTAAAAAATAAAAAACCGCAAAAAATGACGAAAAATGTCGATTACGTATTGAAGGAGGTCCAGAACTACTTTTATACTTTTATAGTAAACAGGTATTGCTATTACTGTTATTCCCAATTTTTTTCAGATTTTTCATTTTGGTGCGCCGCAGTGAAAAAAAATAAAAACCGATCTTTTCCTCATTTTCTGCGTATTAGAGTAACTTACACGTTGAATTTTTATGCATTCTTCAATATATGAGTGTTTTGTGGACTGTTTAATGTTTCTACACTAAGCAGAATTACATAACAATTGAAACAAATAAAATAAAGCCAACCATTGCGCGCATATAACTTTCAAAATCAGCGATATTTTCAACATCGTCGATGGCGCAACGTTGGAGTGTTCGACTGTGGAACCACGGAAGTTTTTTTACCATAGGGTTCGAGTCACTCTTCTGGACTTACTATTTTTTTTCAAATTCTAACTATATAACAATGCTTCATATTTATTTATAAATGTTCCAAAAGTATTTTACAAAATACGATTCAACGTTAAACCATCCCTAAAGGACAATCTGAAGGATGACGAATCTATCCAAAACTTGCTGAAGTACCTCAAAGAGTCCAAACTATACAACAAGCTGTAAACTTTTCCTGAGTCGCTAATAACTAATAACCCATGGGCAGTTGATGCGACTATAAATAAATAAATAGAAAAAAAAAAACAGATTATTTGTACTCCGAAATAAATACAATAATGGGAATATTATTGTATCACATTTTAAACTCGTTGAGCGGAAATTGTGAAGGTTCGAGCGAAGAGGAAACGATTTTTAAATATAAGAAAACGTTTATTAATCTCCGAATATTAATACTAAACGTAAAAAGAAAATGTTCAGTCCGAGCACGGGCTCTCGGGAAAATTCATTACGCGTGTTGTAAACAAAAATTTTTAATAAGTTCGCGCAACAACAGAATTTTAATAATGTTCCAGCGTAATGCCCACGCGTCGAGCACTCAAAGTTTATTTCTAATATTAATTATTAAGCAGTATTCTTCCTCGGTTCTTTATGGAAATATTCATTGTACGGATAATCGGACTACGCGTCTAGGTTTATTAATTAATTCTTTGCCGACCCCGGAGCAGCGACAGCACGTTACGCGGAAGCGTAAACGGCGCGAAACGTAATTAGGTGGTCCAATAAATTCGTACGATTTTCATTTCGAAGCAATTTTGTACTGCTTCGTACTTGTACGAGTCTCGTTCCTTGGACGAGTTGTTCGATGAAAAATCGCGTGGTTTAAGTATTTTTCTTCCACGACGTAGCGTGAAGTAACGGCGATGTTGCAGGGTGAAAAAGTATGGAGTCTCGAGCGAATAAAAACGAGCGTCTCCGACACGTGTTGCTTCTTCGACAGGTCGATCGGATTTGCCACACAGCAAATTTAACAGTAATGTTCGTGGTTTTATACCGGATGACAAATTTTGAGAGATTTGTATAAATAGCACTGCAACGATGTATTATAGACTCTGCTCGTCCAAGCTTTAGACTAATTTTGACTGGGTTAAATCCAACTAATGTTACGATTTTAACCAGTTTCAAGTATCGATAAAAATAATAACGTTTCGACCCATTGTCCAGAGATCCTTTTAGTGCTGTTCTTTCATCCCATAGATAAAAGAGTTCTATATTTTCATGGCGATCGCGAATACCAATATTGTGACAATATTTTCATTTTATCATACCTTCCTTTTACGATATGCATCCTGTTCGTATTGGAAACGGAAGTGCTTTCTGTACACTTTGCTACTTCTTCTTTCGCGGAACAGCGTTTTCCCAGATTTTTCTTACCGTGACTCGTAATTGTCTGTAAATGTAGTAGTCTCTGCGTTGAATTTAATTTTATACTCGTCGCGATTGGAATTTTTTGTGGGTAGGTTCGTTATTTAATTTGGTAGCAGAATTCGTTCTTCGTAACGTTGGATGTAGATGGGGAGATTGGAGTAACTATTGAATATAAATTAAATATAAAACACGATCTTATGCAAAATTTTAATGGGAGATTCTAAAAAAGGGTTATTAAAAGGAGGTTATTAAAAAATTACATTAAAAAATATCAAATTATTCTGAAAAAATTATTTTTGGTTGCTGGGCTCAATTACAATTATTTTTGGTGATTACACATACCCCTGAAATCCTACCCACTTTTGAGAAAAAAATTCGTGTAGATCCTGAAATTTTTAAACGAAATTAAAAAATTTCCATTCACACTAAAAAAATTATATTTAGTTACAGGGGCCAATTACAAGCACTTTTTATGAATAGACATACCCCGTAATCCTACGTACTTTCGAGAAAAAAATTCTTGACCGAAAATCTAATGTGAGGCCAGAAATGCTTCCCTATGCGAATCTTTAAAATGTCATAACTCCAGAACGGATTGGAGGATTTTAATTTTTCAAACGGCAAACAACGCGTATTTTGGTGCAGAATATGTAGAAATTCTAACAATATTGAAAAAGTTGTTCCTTGACATCGTAAAGTGAGAAAAACACCCTAAAATTGGTCCAATTTTCAAACGGCCATAACTCCTACAACAGTAAAGATATCTCATTGAAATTTTTTTTAGAAGCAGAGCCCATTGGTGCCTACAAAAAAGTGTTAGACAACTTTTCTATAGAGCGTCAAACAAATTTTTAAGAAAAATCGACAAGGAGGTAGTCTCCTTTTTCGACGAAACAAAAAAAAATTATTCTCGGTTGCAGGGGTCGATTATAATAATTTTTGGTGAATACACACACCTCCGAAATCCTACCCACTTTCTAGAAAAAGAATTCAACAAATTAGTATTCTTGATTTTCGTCTTATTTTGGCCTCTAAAATCTCCCATTAAAATTTTTCCCAGTATAAATACGTATGCATCTATATTGATGGTTACTAAATAACTATACATAATTTTCCCAATGTATGGAAGACAAAAACAACTAAAATTCTTCCGCAGAAAAGTATCAAACACTTGTTACGACCAAATACCTTCGCTGTCGCCTTGCTCAAGGTACAAATAAAAAAATTAAACTGGTATTCTTGATATTTTCTAATACTACAGATCACCTGCGAAACTTCGGGAACAAACAGACGTTTCACGGCGTAGAAACGTTCATTTGCGAAACGTGATTAACGATTCGGCCCATTAATCGTAAATATACGGTAAATATAAAATATCATTGGCGTACGTAATCGCGCGGCGCGGCTATATCGATGGCGAATTGCGAAATATGCGGGCATTCTCGGCGTCGAAAGAGCAAACGGAATCTCTCTTTCGCGAGAGAGGCTTCCCCGCGACGCAGTGACGTAACGTTACGTGCCTCACGGTCAAGAGGTGAAAACTGGTCGGACCTGATGCGCCGTCGTGAGATTTTCTCGCTGGAAAAAAAAACCGCGCGTATCGTCGTGCTTTGCGAGCCCAACGGGGAGCCAGTATCGATTCGACCACGATTTTCTTCCTTTTCGGCTAAAAGTCCTCCCGCGGCCCCGACGTGCACGCGCGTACACAGCTATTTGCAAGCGTACGCTCTCCAGGCGACAAAGAAATCGGATGGGAGGAAATGGGGCGCAAAGTAAGGCGCGAACCGGGGGACAATATTTTACTTTCTGCCACGGTACAACTGCAACCGTTTGAACGCCGTGATTCGTACGGGTACGACGTAAAATGCGTTCGAAAAATCAGAACACACTCGACAATGGCGACGGGTACGTTCTCGCGAAATTGTTTACATTTTTTATTTGCTGCATGGAGTGCCTTGGAAGAACATCAGAGGGTGAATGTGAACTCTAAAGCAAGTTCAAAATTGTGCAAATATATTTATAATTTACAACTAGAGAATTAATAATTTGCTAACTTTGACACTGCTAAAAATTGAATTTCCATCGAAGTGGTTGGTGTCAAGATCTATTTTGATTATACATTTTTCTAGCCCTGTCGACAATGACGACCGTAGGTTCGCGTGAAATTGCGTTATTTATATATTTTATTTACTGTATGACTATGTTGAAAATACACGACTCTCAGAGGGTGAATCGAACCCTAAGGTAAATTTAAAATCTTACAAATGTAGCTTTGTTTAGAAAGTGGCAGAACCAAAGAACTAATAATTTAGTAATTTTGTCTCCACTAAAAATTGAATTTACATCGAAGGAGTGGATGTTAAGATCTATTCTGATTATACATTTTTCTAGCCCTGTCGACAATGACGACCGTAAGTTCGCGTGAAATTGCGTTATTTACATTTTTTATTTACTGTATGCACTATCCTGAAAATACACGAATCTCAAAGAGTGAATACGAAACCTAACGTATGTTTAAAATTTAGTAATTTTGTCTCCACTAAAAATTGAATTTACATCGCTGGAGTGGGTGTTAAGATCTATTTTGAATATACATTTTTCTACCCCTGTCGACAATAACGACCGTAGATTCGCGTGAAATTGCGTTATTTACATATTCTATTTACTGTATGCACTATTCTGAAAATACACGAATCTCAGAGAATGAATACGAACCCTAACGTAAGTTTAAAGTCATGTAAATGTAGCTTTGTTTAATAATTGACACTACTAGAGAACTAATAATTTAGTAATTCTGCCTCTACTAAAAATCGAATTTACATCAAAGTATTAAGATCTTTACCTATTTTGATTGTACATTTTTTCACTCCCCTCGACGAGGACTCCAAGTCTTGCTTTACTTTTGAAATTCACGATACTCAGTTTCGAAACATCGAATAAAAGTAGCATCGATTAGAAACATTGCCAAGGATCGTTGCATCTTAAAATACATTTACCAGGGAATGTACTTTTCCAGTTCTGTGCTGAACAATTCGGCGAGCATCTGTGTACGAAGAACGGTCTGGAAAATGGTCCAGTCAATCACATGCGCGGTGTTGTTTTTACGGTTCCGGCGAGGCGGTCGGCCATCAACAAGGGGGTAGGTAAAGCGTTAATTTAACGCGAACGACACCTGGGTAAATTGAGTTTTAGAACCGAGGCGAAACGAGTTGCTCGCGTATAGAAAAGCGAGGCAACGAATTCTTTACTTTAATGAATAGTTAGTTCGGTTCCGTGTAATATCGTGAACAAAGAGGCTCGCGACCGAGCGAGGAGGAACGAGTTTCACAGCGGTCCGTTGGAGAAACTTCCCGCGTAAGACACCTAAAGGAAGGATGTCGCGCGACCCAATTGATTTATCGAGTCGATCGATCGATTCGACGGAGGGGGGGATGCTGGATGTTGCTCGAGTACGTAACAGGCGGTCGCTGTCGTTGACCGGGGAAAGAAAAATAACAGTCGATGCCTTGGAAACACAGGAAATCCGATGTTCTGCGGTCGTTAAGGTTAATGGGTATCGAAGAGGTCTTTGCTGGAAATAAGAAATACTTGAAACCAAACGATGGTCGAGTACGATCGTTGGGAAACTCTGGTAAGCGTTAAACCCGCTCCGGGGTCTTTCGTGACCCTCGAAAAATGTTCTATAATAATAAATGAAACGTAGCTTTTGATACCAGCGGGAAATAAATTGATATTAATTTGCAGAATTTCACAGACCAGTCGGCCATCCCTGTAAGTCAAGTTTTTTTAAATGGAACATGATATATTTCATTGCACGTGGAAAAGAACAAGGGATTAGCGAAAAAATTTTAAAATAATTTTAATATCTGCGAGTGACCTTAATCGTAAAAATGGTACGATAATAAAATTCCACCGAAAAATACGAACGGGGTCGAGCGTTTAAAAAACGAGTATTTTATTATAAATTTCAAAGCTGTTGCGAGTATAGAAACGTATTTCGACGTACTAATTTTACCCACGGTTTTTTTTTTTTTTTTAATTAAAGATTTTGCCACTCGTACCACTTTCACATGCTGTCGTATAATTCGAATAAACACGATAACGAAAATATACAAGCTAGTTTCGGGAGAACGAGAAGTTGAAATCGACTTTCTTTTCCGTAGTTTTCGTTCCTATCGACAGACTCGGTTCCAGAGCGTGTAAAAAATATCGACCTGGAACATATCCGCATAAATCGAGGGGCCAGCGTGCCGTATTTCGTTCCTGTCACTTTCCAACTTTATGAGAGAAACTACTTCTTATATCGGAGCCACCCATTTTGTCCACGTCTATATAACTCTTAAATTGCAGAGGGCGGGGAGAAAAAGTAGGAAAAAAATGTGTTCCTGCTAATTCACGGGCCTCTGGAAATATTATTGGGAACGGTTTCGCGCGAATGAAACTGGCGACTATCGCGTAAGAGGCTTTAACTCTTTGTCGCCCAAATTATATTTGATCATCGAGACAAAAATTATAAAACAAAGCCGTCGACAGACCCTCGTAATACCAAATAAAGAAGGTGAATTTTATCGAGCATAATCAGGACTTTTGACAGGATTATCTAAAATAAAAAACGAATAAATTCCTTCGTTTCATACGAAAGGCTAGGCATTATGTTTGAGCAAATAAACGCTGAAAAGTGAGCCGTTTCGCGCACAAAAATGCCCATAAAAAGTAATCGAGCGTTTAAAGATTTATAATAGTAGCCATCCATGCGAGATGAAAGAATTTTTTTCATTTTTTTTTTTTATTTTATACGATACCTGACGTCAAACATGTTTACCTATATTTGTAACCGAGTCCAAAAGAAATGGCCCCCGTGCTTTCGTTCGGATACAAGCTAAAATCAGCGAATCTGAAGCTACGAACAAGCAATTTTTATTTCATAATTCTCGCTGATGTATCGACGTTCGTCAGCTTTGTTGTTCGAATTAAACAGTTAAATGAAGCATTTCTAACTAGCTTATAATTTATCTGTAATTACCGACAATTCCCGTGCAGTCGCGAGCGCGTAGTCCGTTTAAAATTGATGAAAATATCCATTTAATTCTCGCCGTCGGATAACAATTAATTTCGCATTAACAGCGCATTATTTGCAGTCTGGCCCGCCTCTAAAGTTTCATCAGATTCCGTGCGTCCGTTTCTGCGATTAGAATGATTAATGCGGACGTGAATTTTCGTGCGGAAGTTGCGGACTACGGGAAACGTCGCATTAATGCATCTGTGAGTTATACGTTTGTATTTAATTTAGCTGACTTCGTCGCGTGCAACGGGGAAAATAGAAAATCCGAAAGATCCGTTTAATGGCGTCGACGTAACGGATCTTTCGAAGAACAGGCTCTACCGGGCGCCGAATGCATTAAATTTTGGTAAATTAAGTAGGAGACCATATTAAAGTTGAGCCGCGTTTAATTTTTCATTTCAATCGTATCATTGAAAATTGTATACCACTTTCCACTAGAGAAAATTAATAACACAGCTCGATCATTCGGCAGGAATATTGATAAGATTGAAATTTTATTTCCACTGATTCTTCTCTTAACTAATTCGATTACGCATTTTCCCAAGCACCTCTTGCTCGTTTAGCACAAATTTATTTAATTGCTGCTTCGCAATCCCATTTAATTGGACTTTTGTCTTTTTTTTTTTTTGTTGGTTCGCGTTTAATCTCACGGTCGTTACATAATTTTGTAACCGTTACTTTTACGCG
This sequence comes from Colletes gigas, assembly GCF_013123115.1. Classification (NCBI taxonomy): domain Eukaryota; kingdom Metazoa; phylum Arthropoda; class Insecta; order Hymenoptera; family Colletidae; genus Colletes; species Colletes gigas. The sequence continues at coordinate 5,828,881 of NW_025106647.1, read as the reverse complement.
CATTTAAAACATAGTTAATTAAAATAAGTTGCAACTTTTCGAGGCTATTACCGTAGCATTATTTCTGTCGAGAAGTGTTAAAAAGGTGTTTTCGTTTTTTTTTCTAGAAACTCGGTTTCGAGGCAATGGATCGCTATCGTTGCTGATAAATCCGCCTACGATCTAGGACGGACCGACTTTTTATTGGGAACCATCTGTTTCTGTGAAAAAAACGTCTTCAAACTCTTCTTAAAAGAAGTAATACGCCCGTAATTGCGCCTTTAAATTACCATTTACGGTAAAACCTCGATTTAGCGGAATAATTGGTAGGTTGGGATATTCGTTAAATGCAAATGCTCGTAAAATATCGTCTATTCGAAACCAAAAGGTCCTCGAGTATCGAATTATTTATTTTCAAACTCATTTATTTTACTCCTTAGATATTTTTTACTACAACTGTTCTACCGTTGAGAAATATTACCAAGCACACGAATATCGAAATATTTTTCTAAAGAATTAGTCGATGGATTTTACTATTTTATAACTTCCAAAAAGTTATAATTTATAGCTTGTATTTTATAGATACAAACTTATTTTCTATTTCATTTTTTTATATTACAATTGCAGTTGCATAAAAGGTGCTTTTCGGGAAATAAAAATTTAAAGTAACGTTGCTCTTCGTTGCCTCTATAATGCAAGAAACGTTTAACTTGCAATTTCTACGCCATTTCAACCACCGCGAAGACGCTTCGACGCGAATTTCTTCTGTATAGGCATTACCCTATTCGAAACTTTCATTGTTGCTTTCTGTATTCGCCCGACGCACTTTCCTAGTAAATCAAGCGTCGACAAGTTTTAAATTGACTTTATTACTCGAGAAACTTCTTCGTCAAGCGATGGTTTACTGCGTCTAATATCCTCCTCGTTTTTTCACCCTCTCTCGTAGATTTTTACCCGACAGAAATCCCGTGGCAAAATTGCCCATATTTCTCATCCCGTTACCTCTCAAAAATCCATCATGTAATTGTTAAATCATACTAGATGAACTAATAAGTCTTCTTTAAAATTTCGACTACAGGTCGTTGAGAATAATTTATTAATATTTCCAAAATAAACGAACACATCTAAAGAATAAAAATTTATATTTACTTAGATTCCCAGGTTTCGAATGTTTAGTTCCAGGTTAGGTTAACTAATTAACTAATAAGTCTCCTTCATACTTTCTCGATACGCCCGTCTACAGATCGTTGAGAAGAATTTATTAATATTTCCAAAATAGACGAACACATCTGAAAGAATAAAAATTTATATTTACTTAGATTTTCAGGTTTCGATTGTTTAGGTCTTTTATTAATTTTGGAACAGCACCGACTGCTTGGTCTTTGGCTGTTGTGTATGGTTTAGTTAATCCTTGTTTTATTGTTCTTCCTATGTTGTCTTGTTATTTTCTTTCTCCTTTATATTTTCTCTGTTATATTCGTTTTTTTGCAAAATGTCAGTATTTTTCTTATATTGTTTATATCGTTGTTTAGTGCTTGGTGTAGTGACCTTTTTATGTGTAACCTGTTCATCAGTCTGTTGTAGGTGGGGCATTCTTCTATTATGTGTTTGATTGATATTGATATTTTACATATCGGGCATTTTGGCGGTTCTTGTTTCTCGAATAAATGATTATGGGTTAGTTGTGTATGTCCTATTCTGAGTCTTGTTAGTATTGTTTTTTCTTTTCTGTTTAGTGTGGTTTTTGTTTCCCATTTTTCCACCGTTGGTTTTATTAGTTTTAGCTGTGTAGTTGTTGTGTTCCATTCGTCTTGCCATTTCTGGATTAGGATTTGTTTTATGTGCCTATTAATGTCATCTAGTCTTATGGGGTGTAGATTACTATCTGCAGTTCTTGTCTTTTTGTTCGCTAATGTGTCCGCTTTTTCATTTCCCTTGATACTGGTATGGCTTGGAATCCATACAAATATAATCATCTTTTTCTGTATTTCTAGATTTGCTAAGTTTGTTTTTATAAGCTGTAATAATGCGTCTTGTGGTTCTGATGCTTTGATTACCATAATTGACGACAATGAGTCAGTGCCTATTAAGATGTTGCTGTTTGTGGTGTTCTGGGCTTCCATGAGTGCTTTATATATGGCATATAATTCTGCGGTGAATACACTTGCTATCGGATGCATTTTCCAGGACCCTATTTCGTTTGCTTCGGTGCTGACGGCGCATGATAGTTTAGGTCTTTGCGATGGGTGGTTCAACATAAGGGAGTATTTCCAACCAGGCGAAATTCGTTGGGAATTGCGGTAGAATCCACTCAATGCGGATTTATCCCGATGAAAGATTTACCAGCTCCGATCGTAATCTAGTTAACAATGGATTCCGTATCGAGGATGGACGAAGCAGCTCAACGGGTCATCCTCCCGCGATGATTATTAAACTATCACGGCTGGAAATCACGATTGCCAGCTACTTGCGTCTCGTAACGAGGACTTAAGCGGTTCAATACGAGCGATAATGGGCGGCATTGTTTGACGCTCGATGCTTCGCCGTACGTTTTCATTTCTGCTCTTCCGCGGGGTTCGTCGTTAATTATTAAATCGCGTACTTCGCTGCCCGTCCATAATGCGTTACGCTGTTCTCGATATCGCCCTACATCGATGGATAATCGACGGTCCTTCGGAATAAAAATCACTGCCATCTTCGACTTCGTTCGTCCTCGAGGCTAGAACGCGTGGGTGGCCGCAGATTTCCGTTCTCCGCGTTATACGGAATTCCAAGGGCTGCTTCCAACCACGAAACGAGACGCGAGCTGTATTTTTATTCGACAGGGGGAAAGGAGGGGGCTGCAAGTACGACAGAACCTCCGTTTCTCGAATCGAGGATCTACGAATGCTTTGCAACTCGAAGGTTAACCGATTTCACGAAGAATTTAAAGTGTATCCTTTCAGATCGGTGTTTATTACTATTTCACTGTTAATTTCATACTTTTTATTAGAGTTAGGAAATTAACATTTCACTTTTGTGGAACTTCAGAGTCACATTCAGCAGGCTGAAATAAGAAATATATATTCAAATGCGATATTTATACACACCTATATATTTGTATTGACGACGACCTATAAATTCGAATCTTGTAAAAATAATATTCTAGAAATATCATAGTCGAAACTGAGCTCGCATTTCGATCAATACCTGTATTTAAAATTATCTATTAATAGTTACAATAATCGTTACTTTCAGTTTCATTCCAGACAGAAGCAACGAAAATTAATTCCCATCGGAAACTTGTTCCGAAGAGAATTATCCAAAAAGTTCGTTTACATAATTCCTTCGTTGGTTGCAAAAAAAAAAATCGTTATCAGGCTACGTAAAAACGAAGAATGGTAAAAATCAGCGATGAAAAGATACGCTGTTAATTGATCGAAACTCGAAACAAATTACATTCAAATGTATTCTCGTTTCAAAACGCGTATCGGGCCCTTTCTTCGATCTTCGTTGGAGATCGTCGCGCTCAGGTTCGTTTCGTTGTTAAGGTGTAACTATTTCGAGTGATCTCGATAAGCGAACGTAACGAGGTTGTCGATTTCTAAGTAAAAATGTGAAATCATTTGAAAATAATAGCGTTTACGGAGATCTCGGACGATAACGATACAAAACAATCGCTGGGTGTCTCAATGGAACGAAATTGCGATCGGGGAAGCTTGTCACGGGTTGGGTGAATCCGCGAGCACAGCGCGCAGAAACGCAACGGCCCACAAACACCGGGTACAATTAAACGAAAGTCTAATTAAATCTGGATTACCCTATCGCGAAACGAGGAAGTTTCGTTAGCGGAACACGGTATGAAAAGTTTTGCAACGTACGTGCAATTGCTTGTCATCGGTGTTGCGCGTTCGCCAAGCAACGAAATCACTACGATTCCGGTAATTCGAGCGAGAAAAATGAACAATGACGCGATTAATACGATACGAAATGCGTCTCTCACGGTAAACAAATTTAATAACACGCGTAATGGAATAAAATCTATGCAGTACCAAATAATTTTAATTCATTTAACAGAGTCTTGTTATTTTATTTGATTGTTGCTTCTTTTGGATACGTACTTCTGAAACGACCTCGATGATAATGTTCGCAAATGAAACTTATTACTTCACGTCGTTTGTAAACTTTTTGTTCCGCCATGGCCAAGAGTTTCGAACATAAAAGTTTTGTAGTGGGGAGGAAGGAGATCGGTGAAATATTAAGTACAAAGGGCAAAGTGATTTTCTCGGGGGTTTAATATTTCGCAAGTCTTAAAATCCGATCGCCCGTCGACGTTCGAGTTGCAATGAGAAAAAAAATTTTTTGAGCGAGCATTAATTATTCATACGCGAAGGAACGTCGTTCCGTTAATGGAATAAGTGGCGAGGAGGTAAAAAGAGAAACGACCGCGATGAATACCCATGACGACCTATTCCTGCCCCGGCGGACAAATGCCGGGAGGAGCTTTAAAATCCCGCCGAGACAAGGATACATCGCGGACGAAGTATGCAAATGCAGCCCATAAAGCGTGCACGGGTCGGATACAAACGGGAGATGAGTAATCGACAAGTGGGTTGGAACGTGCGAGCGCAGAAACGCGCCGATTGTAAACAAGAAATAGACACCGCCTAGATAAATAGAGAGACGTTCGCCTTTCATCTCGGCGAGTCCAGTTTTCGAATCGCGCGGGGAAAAACGATTGTCGCTCGAATACCTGCGCGCGCGATCGCTGCGTATTTACGTTTCCATTTCGACGTCGAGCGATTCAATATGCGCGTTAACCGTATGCTAATAATGTTTGATTACAGGCTTCGCGCATAAATATAGTGGAAATTGCTCTTTCCACGCGGGATCCAATGAAACTCGAATGTATCGTTTAATAAAAAGCGAAACAATAGCAGCGTACGAATATCAATATACGGAGTGCATCGCGCGACCCAATTCGCATTGTTCGTGATTAGTTCTCCGGAAACAAGCGCTATTTAAAAAATGTCAACGCATTCACTGTCTGATCTCTGAGCGACGTATCCAATAGCGTGGCGCTATGACCCGTATGAGGGCCACAGACAGCGAACGTGTTAGGTTCCTGTACTCGTGACACTTATCGACGAAAGAATCGTTAAGATTTTGGTTCCCAACGGGAAGACGAGGCAGTACTGTGAAACAGAGTATAGAAATAAAGGCAAATTATTTTTGTCAAGTGCGTGCAGCGAAACAGTTGGTCTCTCAAGGCTCTGCGATAATGTCACGTGTTCAGACATTCTCCGTTCCAGCTATTCTTCGGGCACTGGTCGCTATCACTTTCCGCCGTGTAATTCAAACGGTCGTTCTTCGAGATTAATAAGTCCGATATTGACAGGTCTGCCGTCGAATCTGTGCGCGAGAGGCCTTTGTGTAATATTTGAAACGTTTTCTTATTCCGGCAGACATCTATTGGGAAACCGATTTGCATGCAGTCGTCTTGCACCGCGAGTGCATTAAATGGACGTCGGCCGTTTCTCAGTTCGAATGCCTTGTTCATTATCCGACGAAACAAATTAACGAAATATCAAACGTTTTTATCGGAGTACCGTTGATTTATAGAAGTTAGATGTACCGAAGACTCGAGAATCGTATAAAAGCAGTTAAACGGAATTAATTGCCCCGGGTTTGCGATTAAGAATTTCCAAAGCACAGCAATGTCTTATCTGGTATCTTCGATCGGATCGATATTAATGAAAAAGAAATAAATAAGAGTTAAGGAACGAGCGAGTTTTGTGTTGAAAACGGAATTAAATTAAAAATCCTCTTATTACGACACTTCAGAGCCCAGCCGTAATAGATTAATATCTAGCGTCACTTTGGTAATACATTGTAACTCTTACAATTCTAGTTTTTCCAATTTTTAACGCAACGAGCTGGCGAGATACCCGCCGTTAGATTAAGCAAAGATTAATGACCGTAGAAAACGAAATGGATTATAAATAACGTAAAATCTCGCGGCTCGGGAGATCTAAAATCTGATCTCAGCTATATAAAATATAATCGGGGGACATATTATTTACAGATTTCTGTTATCGTCGCGAGGACGAGGAATAACAATGTTAAACGCGCTCGTCTACTCTGTCGGAGGAAATCCAAGAATTCGCGGAAAAATTTCATAAAGGCACGGCGCTCACGGAAAGGAAAGGAAGAACCTTTTCAGAGATAAAACCTCTCTTTAATACGAGAAAAAACTTCTCCTCTTTGCTGATTCTCCATCTACTTTTACACACATAGCTCTAAATACCTTGAGAAAACTGGTATGTAATCGTCGTAAAATTATTTTCGCTTACGGCCACGGAGAATATCGTAGAACCAGCGATAGATAAATTGAATGGGAAAAAAAAGAAAGAAAGAAGAGAAAAAAAAATTTGCATCAACTTTGATTTAAACTCGTTCGCGGAACTCGCTTTTCTATTTAATTGGAAAAAATGATTGACGTATTCGGGTCGGCTGCTTCCTGCTTTTCACGAGTCCAGCGCAATCTTGAACATTCATTGATACGTTTCAGTCATCCAATGTAGTGCTATTAACGATTATACGTAAAATGTTTTCGCTATAATGAAGCTTTTGTTCCAATTAATTCTCTGATCGTACCGCGAAGGGACTTCGAGTCGCGTACTAAATTTCTGTAAATAAATTCACACAGTAATGACATTTCACGTATGTTCTAACATAATAGGTGTAATTTATCACTCCATCGTGCATAAAATGTCATTAATGTACAAATATACTTGCAACATTTACGATTGCTCAAACTTTAGAAACGACGCGGTACGATTAGGGTTAATACAGAACGCTTTCACGCTTGCTCTCGACCAGCTTAATTACATCTTTTTTCTATTTCATGATTTAATATTAGAGCAAGAAAGGACGCTTGATGTTCTATTTACCTTCCTTTTCGGCGTCGACTGTACGCAGATTATAAATGAATGCAGAAAAATATGCAAATTCTTCGAAAAGCCCTGAATCGTTTTGCAATCCGAGGCTTCGTGTTACAGATTGCAGCAATTAAAATTTACATGTTTAATTTATAGGATGCGCTGTTTAAATCCCATTTTTTCAAATTTACTTCCATGATTTTAAATATTATTTATCATGAAATCGCATAAAACATTGTCACATTCAACCGCAGCGGAAAACATCTTTTACGTTATATAATTTCACATTAAAAAATACAATTACACGTAATGCTCGTGGTTTGGACATTTTCATTAGTCCTTGTAACATTGAATGTACGATAAAATGCAGGACGATAATAAATTGTTAAATTCATTCTGTTGCTGATTTCCGTATTTTAATTCACTCGTCAAAGGGTTTTGATGAAAATAATGTTTAATTTCCTAATCTTTTGTTCAAAAGTTTTAGGACCTCGGCCATTTTTAACGCAATTCTTTTCCTTGCTAGATTGTAAATCGTATAACAAAGAATAAGATTTTTATTTTCCAAGGGAAAGAATAGAAAAGAAATAAAGACCCTGGGTTCGGAGAGTTTTCAAGTTTCGTAAATCTAGAAATCGAGTTTCTGACTGACAAACGAACACGACATTAGTAAACTAGCTCTCGTTGATTTACGATAACCTGTCAACCCATATTGCGTGGATCGTTGCACAATTCTTGGCGAAGAAACAAGTGCCGATATTTTATCGTTCCCCATACTCGTACGATCTGATCGTAACAGATTTGCCTTTATTCCCCTAGTTGAACCTGACCCTGAAGGGAAAGTGTCATAACGAAATGGAACAGATCCAAACGGCTCTGACGAAAGAACGCAACACAGTTTCAGAAACTGTGCATAGAAAAAGCAATGGCTCTTTCAGCGTGCCAAGGACTTGAAAGACTTCATCGTTGCATCGATACGATAACATTTCACGTAGATTACGTATAGTTAACAATATATTTTATATCAGGTTGTTAAACTGCCAATATTTACCCAGCCACTTTGAATTCAGAGACTATTCAAACTAAAGTATAAATTCTGTTTTCAGAAATAGAAGAACAAAGAGATAAATTAAAAGGGAAATCAAAATTTTCTTTACTTTCTATATTTCCCATCGAATGAATTGCTTTGAAAATAACAAGTCATTATTCTTCCATATTTTCTTTTCATACCGTACTTATCGATTTTGTCGCTTAAGCGGATTTCATATTTGGGCAGCAATATTCCAGGAACGAAACAATTTATTTCGTTTTGCGTTGACATCGGTTTTATGCAAACTAATTCATTTTTCAACATTTGTCAATTCGAAGTTAATTTATACGTTGTCCCATGAATATTTATTTTTCCCGGTCAGTGATTGAAAGTTATCTTGCGACCGATATTTTATTTAACGTATCCGCACCGAATTGGAATGTAAAATTTCCTTTGTCGAGAATCCCGATATGTTACAAACTTGTTCACTTGAGAAACAAGAGTGGTAAAAATGAGACGTTTCGAATGATCGTGAAATTGGAGTCTCGAGCACAATAGTTAATTTAGCCTCACGAAAACAACCATTTTATCTGGTACAATCCAACATCTACCTGGGACATACGCGTTTTCATCCTAACACTTCCATGCATTGTTTAAAAATCTATAACTGTATGCTGTGGAATCCCAAGATAAGAATAAAAATGAAAACGTATCCTTCGTAATACCGTGCTTGAAACCATTGCATTTAAATTGTCAATAATTTATACGTTATAAATCCAAATAAAATTCGAACAAAAATACATGGAAACTTTTAAATGCATAAAACCATTAAAATTAATTGAATATATTTATTATTCATACAATAAGGGAAGTAGCGAGTCTCGTACCTATTGTTTCACGCAAGATATTAATATTTTGAAACACACGGGGCGGTACATCGATAGATTTATTTCGATTTCGAATCGATATTGCATTTTAACTTCCTACGAGGCGTCCGTTTCGTTGAATATGAAATAAATTTATTATCAGATACTTGTTATCGCAAATACATACCATGAACTCATTTGTGACCTATAAATGTCAAATATTGTAAAATTACGTCGGTGGGAATCGTTCGTTGATTCGTGAATGACGTAAAATTACGTCGGTAGAAAACAGGTGCAGAATTGATAATGATATAAAATTCCAATTAAGGTAACCGACTGCAGGTTCAAAAATATCGCCATGGATATTGTTTCTAGAATGACGTAATATTACGTCGGTGGAAAACAGCTGCAGAATAAAAAATTATATAAAATTCCATTTGAAATGACCAACTACATAATCACAAATGTTGTCATAGGCGACTAGCCGTTTATTCCAGGATGACGTAATATTACGTCGACTCCAAGTGTCCGTCAAATTAAAAATAACACGGAACTGCAACTACGGTAGGAAACTACAGATTTATAAATGTCAAACGACGTCCAGTGAGAACAATCGTGGAATTGAAAATGGCGTGTTGCGCCTGCAATAACATGCTAATGGCAACACGTTGCCGCGTACCGAGCACACCGATCGAAGTTCACAAGAGATCTCGATGTAAGTACCGTAGGAACTTGCGACGGAGTATTGTTGGGTGTCGATGGTGGCCAGATGGTCAGTGAGGACCCAATCGTTCGGTCGAGCCCTTAGCACCGGACGCCCAGAAATTATATGGATTGTACGAAATTCAAAGGGACACCCGGAGGGCATAAATGAAACCTGGCCGCGAACGATTACGAGACACGGGGGACGGAGGAGCACGAACAGTTCAGACAAATTGCCTCTCGATTTATGGCGACAGCCAGGAGAAGCGTTTCTCGTGGCCGGTCGCGCGATTTGCGAGCCCCGTGTGCCGGGAAATGCCTCGCAAAAACACCCACACGGACAGCAAAAGCAAAACGATACGACGTCGTTACCATATTTCGGAATACCATCCGTTCGATATCGATTCGAACCCGGTCCATCGACGCGTGCAACTCGGAATAAGAAACGAGTGTCCGTTCAACCCGGTTAACTGCACTCGTCCACCACGCTTTATCAAACCAGCGACAATATTATACAGGGTGCTCGACGGTATCTTTTCGGCCCATTATTCTGAAGCTCTGGAACTTCATTAAACCCTTCCCGTGGCATTTAGCTGGACGAAATCCGGGCCCAAACGGTAGACGTCAACGCGTGGTAAACAGACTAGACTGATGCTGAACAACTATGCAGCGATGACTTGATGGCTAGGCACGCCGATTAGCCGTAGCTTAACAGCGACGCCTGCTCTCACACGTATTGTCATTATTGGCTGAATTGCTCACAACTACAATTTCATCGCGTGACAAAGGACACGACCGAAACGTACAGGGACAGAGTAGGATAGGACAAGAGTGAGAGGCATTTGCGTAACCGTACGCTCAAAATACTAGCCATGAATGGAACAAAAGTGTGTCTCTCGTGGTCATGGAAACCCTACTACTATGTAGCGTGACGTCAGAACTCCTAGCCCTTACCCCGTTTAGTTTGTTGGTACCTAGCCAACAAGTCATCTCTGGATAGTACTTTGTAACAGGGATTATAAGAATCGTGACCAACACTTTTGGCGCACTGATAGGAACTGAAACTCAATCACGCGATTGTGATTTGCTGTTTGGGCCAAAATCATCGTCACGAGTTAGACTCGTTAAAGTACGGGAGGGGGTTAATACGCATTGTTTGAATTTTGAATCATTAAAATCCTTCAATCCGTCCAGAAGTTATGATTGTTTAACATTTCTGGCTACACAGTATATTTTCGGTAAAGAATTTTGTTCTCGAAAGTACGTAGGATTTCGGGGGTATGTCCATTCACCAAAAATGGTTGTAACTAGCCCCCGTAACCAAAAATAATTTTTTCAGAACGATTTGAAATTTTTTAATTTTATCTACAAATTTGTTCACCTACTCGAATTTTTTTCTCGAAAGTGCGTAGAAATTCGGGCGTATGTCTATTGACCAAAAATGATTGTAATTGGCTCCTGCAGCTGAAAATAATTTTTTTAGAACGATTTGACACAACGAGATCCGAAACATTGTTTTTCAAAATGAAGTGGAAACAGTTTAAAAAAAAATTTCGATTTGAAGTTACGAAAGTCAAAATTGTAAACCTTTGTTCTAGTTCCCCTTCGAAGCAAAACTCATCAGCGAGTTTGATGGTTTCGTGAACAACCAATCAAGACAACGATGGACCATCGAATTTATAAAACAAGCATATAATTACTCTCTAAAGTTACTTAAATATCTGTACTCGACGAAATTTGAAACAGACGTGTTTAATAATTTTATCAAAGTAAAAACTCTGTCGCCAAATTTGCAAAGCTTCAAAGTAGAGAGGCGGCTTAATTACAAGCAGAGTGCAACGGCCGTGCGACTAATTACAGTTTTTGTAAATTTTTCGTACTGCTCGCGTCGGAGAAAATGTTTAATTACACCATACGTAGATCCGACGAGCAGATTTCTTAAGAATCCGGACGGCCATTAACAACAGAGGAATAACGAGGTTTCGAATAACAGCGCAGCAATTTTCGTAATGGAAAGTTCTATAACCAGGGACGCGACGAAGAGACGACGTTACCGAATTTCTCGAAGAGGAGCAAGAAGCAGGATCGATGTAACGTCGGTCCAATTAACATCGTGGCAACTAATTAGGTGCGCGGCACGGTTCAACGAACATGCTTTGCTCCCCTATCGGCCGTTCCATTCTCTTTCTTCCGCGAAGCGTCGTTACTAGCTCTGATTAATTAAAAGTGCACGAGAAACAGTGGCGCTTTATTGTTTCTCAAAATCCGTCGTGTAACCGTGTCACTTGTTACGAAACGCTGTACCTCGTCGTCTTCCAGGGCTGCTCCCTGCTATTCGTTCGATATCTTTCACTAGATCGGAGGCCTTATTCGCTACCCGACAACATACCAGCGAATTGTTGTTAATTCCGAATCGGATTCAGTCGCGTGCAACCACCTGGAACCAAGAAGCCCCGTCCCGACTACGATAATTGGATCGAAAAAATAATAACGCCGACCCGATTGTTTCAGACATATTCGAAATTCGTGATAATAAAATTTTTTAATTAAACTAAACGCAAGATTTTCATCACAATATTTTGCTCGCAACATATCTTTCCTATTACCTTTGGTCTTTAATCAAATATTAACGGTCGTTACTTGTATCAAACTGTAGCGGCCATTGTATAACCACTACGCCCTTGCCAGGGTATGAATGGGGATGGAATGTAAGGATAGTTTTAGGCTTTCTAGTTTTCCATTTTCCCAGGATCTCGTGCGAGCCTGGTCGTCCTGTTAAACTGGTTCTATTATTCTCTTTCACTGTAGCTAAACTTTCCCTACGCTAAGTATTTTCCAGTTTCGTTTTTCCGTCTTTCTGTCCTGTCTCTTTTTCATTCCCTTTACTATCAGGTTAAGGGGCCATTCTACTTTGTAGGCACGAAAAATACATGTTTCTCTGTGATTTTTTTTGCGGGCTATTAAAGACCGATTAATTCCGTGTTTTGTAGATACATTTATCATATATTTAGCTATATTTACGAATTTTATCAACGCATAATATCTATAGATTACGCTGTTTTTGTTGATCAACAAACAACAGTTTTTACGAACGGCGCCCGACTGCGTATGTGATATCTTACGAACAAGTTATCCGAAATCCAAACACCAACGATATTCTTAACATAGATGAGTGTGGTTATAACATGAACTAGGATCTTTTCAAAAAAACAAAAAATGGCAAAATGGCAGCTATTGTACGAAAAAATACTGAATATTTTCATATATTCGGTTACTTTTTTGTTAATAAAAGAAAAAGTATTGCATATATCAGCAATTATCCTAGTTCATGCTATAGGGAGACCAGTTCTAAAGATACTGTATAAATTTCTTGTTTATATCTTGAATAGTTTTTTCGTTATCACATACGCAGTGCCGAAAAATGTAATTACGAGAAAAACAGCTTTAAAGTTTCACGTCCAGTTGTTATATCTGCGCGCGGTACATTTCAGCAGGCTATAACTTCGTTAGTTTTCAATTTAATATTTGGTAGATATATTCTCGAGACTACATACTAAAAGAAAATGCAAAAGGAAAAGTTCAATTTTTTTAATCCCAGAAAGTAGAAAGGCAACCTAAAGTTTTACGTTCAGTTATACCTGCGTGTGGTGCATTACAGCAGGCTATAACTTCGTTAGTTTTCAATTTAATATTTGGCACATAAAAAAATTCGATTTTTTAAATCCCACAAGGTAGAAAGGCCCCTTCAGGAAATAAAGACATTTTTGAAAATATCTCGAGATCTAATAATTTTTTTGCCATGGTAACCTAATCATTTTATACGCAGAATGAACAGAAGAATCGATCTGTGTGAAAAAAAATATGCATTTCTATTTAAAGAAATGATGCAATTGTTAATTGCACATGCACCGCTGCATCTAAAAAAAATTTAAAGGCCTACAGATGTAGTGCTCTTCGAACCATTTATCTTTCTCCTTTGGCATTTTTTCGTAAATGCAATAATAACGGAGTTATGACTTGAAACAATTGCGTGGACCACCCTGTATTGAAGGGAGGTTTTAGGAAAGACGCTCACAAGGGGAGGTCATGACCTGTCAACCTGGGATTTGAACCAAATTTGGCAGAGTCGTAGGGGCTGATGTCCAAATGTAATCTGTAAAATACTAGACGTTTATGGCCAGCCATTTTTGAAAAAAATGACTCTAAAGTTTAAAATTTCGAAGTTGTCGGATCAAATTCGTTTTTTTTTTTAAATTTCAGGTCTCGACGAGAGGAACACGAGTCCTGTGAGACAACATGAGATCCACACTCGTGAATAAACAGTATAATAATTGTGGGGTAGATCGTGGGCTTGTTATTTGAACCCCCAGCCCCCTCAAAACTATTTCCGTCGAGGGCAACCCAAATCGAATAATTTCCAACTCGGCGAGAAATTGATATCCTCGAGCAAAATTTTACAGTGATTACTCTCGATGTGAAGGCCGATCGTACAAAAAATTTTCGTTGGACCGATACGTTTTCTCGCGGGTTGCGATGCGTGCAATTTCAACCGAGATTCGCGATAATCGTTAGTAACAGCCGGGGCGTACGTCGTCGGCCGGGTTGCTGGAGAAATTCAAATGAATTTCGTTATCGACAATGACGATGAAAGTGATAACGGGCTCGTCTTGTCAGTCGTCTCGTCGACGTGGTACTCGAGGCCGCGTCATAGCCACGAATCAGTGCGCGCGTCTATCAAGAAATCGATTCCGCTCCGTCGGCTACGGAGCACTTTGGAACCGTTCTTTGCGCGGAGGGGTGGAACTTAACGTCACCCTTATCCGCAATTTAACTCGTTCGTCGTAAACGTCTTTGCATCCGAATCCGCGACACGAACACAACGAACGATCTCTCTAACCGTACCGTTTGAGAATCGACGAACGACGCACTTGGACCGCTCTCCCGTCGAGCACGAAACTCGAAACTAACAATAAACAGAACCTTCGTCCATTAATTAGTTTCCGAACTTTCCGCGGACGCGCGAACAAACGGTGAATTTTTACAAATTATTTGTATTGTTCGACTCAACGCTGTACTCGTTGATGGTAACGCTGGTTTCTAGATGCAACGATACCGAATTTATATCCTAATTAATACGTTAATTGCCACGCCGGTGAAACGTAGAAATATTCGATGATTCAATGGTGGATTTGTTACTTCGCAATATATCAAATTAAAGTTATTTACGATTTTGTATGTATTGAGATTCTTCGCGTGTCAAAAGAGAAATCGAATTTTAATGTGACGTAGTGTCGAAGGAATACGGTTCTATTATTGTTTCTGACTAGCAACAATTATCCGCTGCGTATCGCCGTTGCGATCATAATGGCCAAATCTAAACGGTTTCGTCTGGATGTTTACTGGGCGACTGTAATCTGTATTATGTAACTTTTCTCTTTAATCTTCGAGATATAAATCTCCTCGAAGCAGGGCAGTGAAAGTAGAAGAATGTACTCTATGTTTAAAACATTCGTTCCGAGTAAGAGTTGTTATCAATCGGAACGAAGGTTTCATAATAAGATCATTATATTATATAAAATATTATCGAGCTTCGTGAACAACCCAGAAGCAGCTCGAGTACAATCGCCGATATCCGACTGTTTTATCATGCCAATTATTATCCGAACAGAGAGTATTCTTGCAGAGCCCTTCTTATTGCAACATTCTTCTTATCGACGAAAATTAACTTTGCGATTCAACGAATTCGTGCTAGGTTTGAAAATTGAGATTAGGTTAAAATAAGCATTCAGATACCTCGATAGGTTGAATTAAAAAAAAATGATGAGAATTATTTCTCCGTTTGAATCAGGTGAATTAGTAACTTGTTCAGCTGTAAAACAACGTCCATTATTAAAACTAAACGGAAGTGAAAATCCCCTCTGCTTTGCTTTACGAATTTAAACTACACGGTGTTCGGCCTCCCCTGGGAAAAATTGTAACGGGAGAATACTAATTTGTTGATGGAGGCCTCGTTAAAAAGTTATTAACATTTTAAGTTCCGCCCCTAATGTTTTTTTTTCTAGAATGTGGGTAAGATTTCGGGGGTATGTGAATTCACCAAAAATGCTTGTAATTGACCCGCGTAACTAAATATAATTTTTTTAGTATGATTTGAAATTTTTTTAATTTCGTCTAAAAATTTCAGTACCTACTCGAATTTTTTTCTCGAAAGCGGATAGGATTTCAGGGGTATGTGTATTCACCAAAAATTATTGCAATTGACCCCCGCAACCGAAAATAATTTTTCCAGAACAATTTGAAATTGTTTAATTTTGTCGACAAATTTCACACCCTCTCGAATTTTTTTCTCGAAAGTGGGCAGGATTTCGAGGGTATGTGAATTCACCAAAAATGCTTGTAATTGACCCCCGTAACTAAATATAATTTTTTTAGTATGATTTGAAATTTTTTAATAACTTTTTAATGAAGCCTCAATCAAGGAATTCATATTCTTGATTTTCGTCTTATTCTGGCCTCTAGAATCTCTCATTATAATTTTCTCCAAGGATGGTCGAACACCCTGTATACACGAATAACATAACTAAAACAGAAATAGTTCTGCAATGCTTAAACGAGTTCAAGAAAAACTGAAAGGAAGTACTACTCCTCCCTTTGCTCTTGTCGATCTAAAATGTCCATGGCATAAATCACACGAGTATCACCGGTTGTTTCCTTTTACCTCGATAATTTTATTCCGATTAAAAAATTGATTTAAAATATATCTCGTTTTTCTATTGCGTATCCGTGATCTGAATATGTATTGGAAATTACTTATTACTTCGGTGGATGTTTTCGACACAAAACAGTAATTTCCAATACATATTCAGATCACGGATACGCAATAGAAAAACGAGTGAGATATTTTTAAAATCAATTTGCTTATTTGTTTGTACAAATTATTACAGATCATTTTTACCATGGAAAGTCTATGCATAGGTCGAAAGCGTTGTAGATAATAAATGCACGATAAACATGAGATATCCTGAGAAAGAATATTCATATATCGTCCCGTTTATGCCAGAACCACGAATGTGCAATTCGATAAATCCGGGAATTCAATGTTCTCGCAATGTGAAACTGAACAATGGCTCGCACTCATCAATCTAGTTTAGAGTATAATGGCCATTATTACGTAACGTACACGTTTATGGCGTTGGCACGAAGCTGGGGATCAAAAAAAGGACGTTCGACGTTTCAAAATGCATCTTCGCCGCGAGAGATAAAAACTTTCGCATCGTGGTTCTGGCATGATGGGGACGACATGTTCGTGTATGAACAAATATGAAAATTGATGGTACAAAACAGCGGGCGATCGTATCGGATAACATTTGGTTCTGTCGAGCGATGTCATATGACCATATCAGTACCACAATGGTATGTTATATTCGAAACTTATATGATCGGTCAAAAACTAATTCGTAATCAAATATATACGATGCAACTACGAATAGTCCTTTGTGTGTCATATATGATTATATATAGTATCTAATACAATCGTGGACGATAATGCAAGTTCATATGTAATATCATTCCATGATATACGATTCCATATATTATCATATATAGCACTACGTGTGGATCAGACATGGTCCAATTCGACGTTGAACGACCCTACACGTTCAGATATGTATCGTTACATATATATTATCAAATATGGCCTCTAATGACCCATGTATGCTCCCTATTCTATCACTTATATTCGCATTTAACGTGAACCTGATTCGTATCTATTCATTCGTCTGACTCTGCTCGAAGCATGGATCGTCAAACGTCAGAAAATCGAGCGTTCCTTTGCGACAGTTCGGATAATGGAGATTCATCGTTGTACATCGAATGATCGATGGGTTAGCGGTTTAATCGAGACCGTCCCCCGCGCGTTCGACACGCCGAAAGAACCGATCTCGAGCGACGTTAAACGTTTGACAGGCCATTTGGTAAATTCGACGAAACTTTTAATGAAGTTAGGGATAGTTGGCCAATAGTTCCCCGCCGGCGGAGTATACGCGCCTAGTTCAAAAGTGGTATTACTCTGCTGTCGGTCGGCTGAATTTTCGTCGTTGGATAATGCGGGGATCGAAGATACCGCTGTTTCGAATCCATTAGTATTCCGTGTTCGGCTACTTCCACCGTTTGGCGCGTAAAGAAAAAAAAAAAAAATAATTAAAAATCACGCGACTTAAAATTTTATTGCATCGACTCTTTCAAAGCTTTCGACTCTGTCAACTTCATACTGTTTCTATATATTTTTGGCTCGATAAACGTTCGAAAAAAGACTCGACAGCGTATTTTCTTCGTCAGATCGAGAAAATCTTAAACGTAATACGTGTTACGAAAGAAATAATACCATCGTCAATCAATAAACTCTTACTATGCTTTTGATTAATAAAGCACGATGAAATGAATTGTATATCTGAAACGAATGCATCGATTTCCAACATAGTTCGTCTCGTTTACTCCGCCAACAAAGAAACGATTACCTTTCTTTTACGTAATTTCATTGATCGAACGAAGAGCAAATAATCGTTGCGATTTTCATATTCAATTAATTACTCGCGGAATCGAAGCGAAACGATTCACAAGCAGGTACACGAAGCCTCTGTCGCGACCGAGGGGAACGTCGAAGTAGAATATTCGGTGTAGGCTCAGACGCGCCGATGTATATCCGGTCGCGGCGCATCATCGCGAGATTCTTGATAAAATCTCATCGCGAGGGTCCCCTGTTCGTATCGGTAGGGCTGGAGGGGTTTAAGGGCCTATCGCATCGACGAGTTTGACGACCGACACCTAAGGTGAGCCCTCTTGCGTCAAACGAGGTGTGAGCGTGGAGGGTGTTCGCACGAATTATCGAGCAACCTGCGGTCCAGACTCTCCAGGAATTGATTTTCCACCCCTTCCAACCGTCTCTGCCTATACTTTCCAGCTCCTTCTCCCTGACTCCTGGACCATCCACGTTGACTTTCCTATTCCTCCCAAGACCGGTTTATTCCTCTCAAATCTCGTTTTTAAAACTCAGCGTTCTTAAAACAATTTTATATTTACAATAATCTTCAATGTTTCGCGTTTTACCTTCCGCTGTCTTCGAGAAAATGAATTCATGAGCAGTTCACGATTCGAGAAAATGGATTTGTGTACTGGCCGTAGTCGTCAAATTCCTCGAAGTCCTCTTTCGGTGCACGTTTTTTCGTTGTGTAAACTCTTTTGCTGTTTTATCTTTATATAAATTTGATTTAAAGCTTGCTCTTGTAATTTTAGTTCGGTAAAGTCTGATCGAATTCGTCCGTACTGACCGTAGTTGTTGAATTCTTCGAAGTATTTTTCCAGTATGGAACACATTTATTCCAATAATTATATAAATGTAATTATTACAAGACTAATCAGTAGTTCTGAATCCGCTTATTTAAAGCTTGTCCTTCAAATTCTATCTCCGACTGAATAAATATACATATACGACTGTATATACATAAACCTTGACTGAATTCATCCGTCCAATTCCTCAAAGTCTTCTTTCACGGAATACATTTGTTCCAATCTTTATAAAAATGTGTGGCGTCGCTTCCCATGCTAGCCGCCAGAGGGATCGCGCTCTCACAAGCGCACGACCGACCCCTCGGTTGCTATATACAGGGTGTCCCGTAAATAGTGTAAGAAACGGAAATGGGGGGTAGGTGAGACAATTCTAAGCAACAATTTCCTTTGCAAAAATGTCGGATGGGGCTTCGTTTTTGAATTATTAACGAAAAACACTGACCAATCACGGCGCTCGCCTTCCGCGCGCTCAGGGCCGTCCGACCTCGGAGAGCCACCGCGCCGGGTAGGTAGCAAGATGCGCGTTGAAAATACATCGAGGAACGAGTACAAATAATTAAAAATACTACCACTGCAACTGTTACCTAATTCGTGAATTACTACGTAATTAGTACGTAAATTACTAAATGGAATTTACTTTTTATTAATTATTTGTATTCGCTGTTTCCAAGGAAGAAGGAATAAAATCTCGGAATTTTTAGAAAATTAACCCTTCGCACCCGAGTGACGCTTCTCGCCAGAGTGTTTTAAAATTAAAATAAGAATTATTATCAGAAAATTAAAATAAATACGGTAAGAACCATTTGTAACCGTTTGTTATTAAAAACTGTACTGAAAAAGCAGACTGGATTTCTGCGTACCGAAACATTCCTCGAATGCAAAGGGTTAATAGAGAAATAATTGAAATTCGACTTACCCATTCATTTGCAAGTTGACCTACTGCGCTGACAATAGGGCCCGGCCAATGCACCGCTGTCGATCACGGCAAGGTCGAAGACCCGAACGAAAATCAGCTGATGGGCCAGCCCGGTCACTGTACCTGCTTCTCACCCCGAAAACACTTCACAGCACGGTCACTAATAATTTTCACTTTCAGTTTTCACTTTCGCATACCGATGCGTTCCGTTGCACCCTTCTTCGATTGTTGCTTCTTCCTGGGTTGATAACGGTGCCTGGATGTTGCTCCCTCCTGAATTGTTACTCCTTCCTGAATTGTTGTTGCTCCCTGAATTGTTGTTCCTTCCTGGATTGTTGCTTCTTCGAACCTTGCTCCCTTCAGGATTGTTGTTCCTTTTCGCTGGGATAATGGGCACGATACGTGCGGGCGGCTTTCTTCGCGTTCCCCTTGGACTCCGCGAAAACGAAGAACGTACGATAATACTCTGCGTTTACGCGTTCCATCGCGTGCGTCCGCTTCTGTTCAGAAACGCGTAGGTTCTGTGAAAAATTTTGACTGACAAATTGCATTTCCCTCCCCGAAAAAGTTCCAGGTAAGGCAACCTATTGTCGCGCGATTCGGAATTACCTGCGATCGGCGAACGTGCAGACCATGCTTTTGCCGTGTATCGCACAAAGCCAAACGTCTCTTCGGCTAGTTGACCCTGGCGGAGTTATTTTTTTATTACTGCAAAACTGCCGCAAATGTTTGCTGCTAACCGTGCGTTCGACTCTTCTATTCGAATTTTTATGATTCACCGTGAATATTTTTGTACACAAAACATATTTAATTGTACAACAAAAATATTTAACGAAAATATTAAAAAATATTTCTTCTTGGAATTTTTATTTCAGAAATAAAAACTAGAAGAAATATTATTTAATATTTATGTTAAATATTTTTATTTTTGGTGGTTCCAATATTTTTTATTATCGCATATTATCTATTATGTAACTGCCTCCTTCTTTGTGGATTATTTTTTATAAACAATACCTTTTTATTTTATACTCTTAAAATTTAAAAGCATGGAATTTTTCATGGTATATTCTTCTTTCTTTTTTACAACAAATTTTCCATGAAAAAATATTCACGGTGAATCATAAAAATTCGAATAGAAGAGTCGAACGCACGGTTAGCAGCAAACATTTGCGGCAGTTTTGCAGTAATAAAAAAATAACTCCGCCAGGGTCAACTAGCCGAAGAGACGTTTGGCTTTGTGCGATACACGGCAAAAGCATGGTCTGCACGTTCGCCGATCGCAGGTAATTCCGAATCGCGCGACAATAGGTTGCCTTACCTGGAACTTTTTCGGGGAGGGAAATGCAATTTGTCAGTCAAAATTTTTCACAGAACCTACGCGTTTCTGAACAGAAGCGGACGCACGCGATGGAACGCGTAAACGCAGAGTATTATCATACGTTCTTCGTTTTCGCGGAGTCCAAGGGGAACGCGAAGAAAGCCGCCCGCACGTATCGTGCCCATTATCCCAGCGAAAAAGAACAACAATCCTGAAGGGAGCAAGGTTCGAAGAAGCAACAATCCAGGAAGGAACAACAATTCAGGGAGCAACAACAATTCAGGAGGGAGCAACATCCAGGCACCGTTATCAACCCAGGAAGAAGCAACAATCGAAGAAGGGTGCAACGGAACGCATCGGTATGCGAAAGTGAAAAGTGAAAGTGAAAATTGTTAGTGACCGTGCTGTGAAGTGTTTTCGGGGTGAGAAGCAGGTACAGTGACCGGGCTGGCCCATCAGCTGATTTTCGTTCGGGTCTTCGACCTTGCCGTGATCGACAGCGGTGCATTGGCCGGGCCCTATTGTCAGCGCAGTAGGTCAACTTGCAAATGAATGGGTAAGTCGAATTTCAATTATTTCTCTATTAACCCTTTGCATTCGAGGAATGTTTCGGTACGCAGAAATCCAGTCTGCTTTTTCAGTACAGTTTTTAATAACAAACGGTTACAAATGGTTCTTACCGTATTTATTTTAATTTTCTGATAATAATTCTTATTTTAATTTTAAAACACTCTGGCGAGAAGCGTCACTCGGGTGCGAAGGGTTAATTTTCTAAAAATTCCGAGATTTTATTCCTTCTTCCTTGGAAACAGCGAATACAAATAATTAATAAAAAGTAAATTCCATTTAGTAATTTACGTACTAATTACGTAGTAATTCACGAATTAGGTAACAGTTGCAGTGGTAGTATTTTTAATTATTTGTACTCGTTCCTCGATGTATTTTCAACGCGCATCTTGCTACCTACCCGGCGCGGTGGCTCTCCGAGGTCGGACGGCCCTGAGCGCGCGGAAGGCGAGCGCCGTGATTGGTCAGTGTTTTTCGTTAATAATTCAAAAACGAAGCCCCATCCGACATTTTTGCAAAGGAAATTGTTGCTTAGAATTGTCTCACCTACCCCCCATTTCCGTTTCTTACACTATTTACGGGACACCCTGTATATATTCCTCGAACGATTTCCCAATATCACAGTCGTTTAAGGCTGGACCTGCTAGAAAGTCTTACTGACGAGTCCACTAGCAGGCCCCTCTTTTCCTTTTCTGTCCTCCTACACAATGCAGCGTCACAAATGCTATCGTCGACAAGTCGAATCTTTCCTTTATCCATTTATTCAACAAACTCTTGTAATTCTGCTAAAATTCGAATCCTGTGAACGGTTTGCAACGCGTGTGCTCGTAGTTTACACAAATCGAGGTACAGTGGACGAGAGCCAGCAGACGCGCAACGCATCAAGGCAACCAAGAGCGCGAAAAAGAAGCAATTTAGGAGGGAATTAGTAACACGAGCCGGCTAATCTCTCGCATAAATCGCCGGGTAATTAGCGGTATGTTCTCCGATGGTTGAGAGCGAGTCGTCCCGAGCACTCGTCGCGCACGGCCGGCGGGTTCGCACGTAGAGGCGATTGGCAAACGAGTCGATTGTTCGCGAACCGGATCCACGGACGGGGACAATGTCCGCGACCTGGTCGAAAAGGTTTCCGGCCGGTCATCCGACCGATCTATCGACTGGATCGAACGGTGGACGGCTGCCAATCGCGGCTGTCGCAATTCCAAATGGCCGCCGTCGCCGGGGTGCTCGTCGACACGATGGAATTCCATTCGAGGAATCACGCGAGAATTCTGTCGCGTGGGAATTCGAACGCTTTTTTTCCACCGCCGCGCCGTGGCCTCCTCCAATATGAATTTCAAGCTTTTCCCGTCGGAATCCCTGGAACGCAAGATGCGCACCGCCCGTTGCCGATATCGTCTTCTTTCGCCGAGTTCCGATCGCTGTCTCCCCCTGTAATATGAAATTCTTCGCCCCCCGTCGCTTGTTTAACCCTACCTCCTCCGCTGGCACTGATTAGTCGATACGCGGGGTACCTAATTACCGAGATATTTCTTGACAACCGTATTCTATTTTTATGGAAATCGGATAAAATTGCACACAGATAGAAATTTGTATTACGAGAAGAGGATTTTGGGATTATGTTTAAGTGCACGTGCAAAATTATGTGGTGTAAATATTTGATACTGCTTATGGAACGACCAGTCGCGAACACAATCAAAATTTAAACGTGTTTACTGGTAATTAGACTTTCGATAACATACAGAAGCGTGTATGTATATGTTAATTATCTTATTTTGATGTACATTTTATGACGTGCGTACAATACGTGAAATACAATATCATTTAAATGACGATTGCGTTTGGTCGTTTAAATCGTGTAGTGGTTTCGTATTTAATGATATTTCCTGTGGAATATTTTCACAAATTTTGAGAGAAATCGAGTTTAAAAACATGGTTTCGACGGAAACGCGAACGGAATTTTAAGATAACGTTATTCCCCGACGAGATTCTGCAAACATGCCTCTGCAGTTTGCTTTTTTTGCGTATCAATTAGTGTATCAAAGAGTTCAAAAAGTATCAAAAATTGCTTTGCCGTATGAAACGTTCGAACTATGTTCGATATAGTCGTACAGAATCTAATATTGCTCGTCCCAATGCATCCTTTCTGTCTGCTCCGAAAGAGAACCCAAGTCCTCTCTAAAAAGAAACCTTAGTTACGTTGAAATTTTTTAGACGCTTCTGCCTATGAATTTTTCTCCGTAAAATTTTAATGGTCTTGTTGAAATCTTTTAAAACCCATACCTTTGTCCCCTTAGTTCAAACACACTTTCAAAGATAAATTTACTTACGCATTAAAATGCGTCACCCTTTGTATTCAGCAGTAATTTTACTCTATCGCGATATCGGACTGTAATTATTTTCTTTCGTAAAATAATTAAAGACGTACATTGTGACGTTATTGTACTCCTGTAAATAATGTAAATTGATTCCAATGGCAGTGAATTTTTTTAAACACACGACTCAAATTTTATAACTCGAACCTGGAAAGCGCGGACCCAAGCATCCTTAAAAATACGTATTTCTTTGTGATTTTTTTTTTACGGGCTATTAAAGAGCGATTAATTCCGGATTTTGTAGATACATTTATTATATATTTAGCTATATTTACGAATTTTTGCAGCGCATAATATATATATTGATTAAGCTGTTTTTGTTGATCAAAAAACAACAGTTTTTACGAACGGCGCCCGACTGCGTATGTGATATCTCACGAACAAGTTACCGAAATCCAAAAACCAACGATATTCTTAATATAGATGAGTGTGGTTATAGCATGAACTAGGATCTTTTCAAATAAACAAAAAATGGCAAAATGACAGCTATTTTACGAAAAAATACTGAATATTTTCATATATTCGGTTGCTTTTTTGTTAATAAAAGAGAAAGTATTGCATATATCGCAATTATCCTAGTTCATGCTATAGGGAGACCAGTTCTAAAGATACTTTATAAATTTCATGTTGATATCTTGAATAGTTTTTTCGTTATCACATACGCAGTGCCGAAAAATGTAGTGTTCGAGAAAAACAGCTTTAAAGTTTCACGTCCAGTTGTTATACCTGCGCGCGATACATTACAGCAGGCTATAACTTCGTTAGTTTTCAATTTAATATTTGGTAGATATATTTTCGAGGCTACATACTAAAAGAAAACGCAAAAAAAAAATTCGATTTTTTTAAATCCCACAAGGTAGAAAGGCCCCTTAAGTAAAAAGTAATTAGCCGTTCCGTGCATTAGTAAGAATTGAAACATTTCACACGTTGGAAACAGCATATTTCAAATGTTTTCTGCCCGATGACTCAATGGTGTAAAATTTTCAACGGCTGTAAGTGAATGTTTCTCAGATGTCGAGTAAAATTACGCAACGGTAATTATTACTTTTTCTAGAAATATCAGATCGGATAATCACGAAGCTTCGGGCTAGTGCCTGGAGCGTGTTCCGTCCAAGGTAATGGAACGTAGAATATGATTTAAAAAAAAAAAGGTAACCGTAAAGCTCGAGCAAGTAGGTGTTAACGTTAGAACCAGCTTGAATGCTTGGCTAGAAGGAAAGCGAAACGTTTAGCGCGGTTTAAAGCTGTACAGCAATGAACTCGATGAAAGTTTGGGATTCTTTCGGTCGTTCCAGTTTTCGAACTACCACAATGGACTCAGACTTTACGGGAACGGGGGGAACAACCCTAGAGAAGCTACTTGTCCCGTGCAATACCGCCGTGGCACGGTTTCTCTCTCCGTTTATTCATCCATCTGTCTCTAACTACGATTCGAACGAAACGGAATCGACGTACGCTACAAATTTCATCGTTGTTTCGAACACGAATTAACGTACAAGTATGTCGGAAATTCTAGACGTTCGAGAAAGAAAAATGAAAATTAATTCGAACGTTAAATGCGAGAAACGGAATCTTCTTGAAACGGCTCCGACTACGCGATTTCAATCCATTCAACTTTACCGGGAACACGTTAATTGCTCGGTAATAATCCGTGCGCCGATATTGCGCGAGATTGAATATTTTTCACTTAACGGGCCAATTAGCCGGTTATCTTTTCGATTGTTCGCGGCGCGTGAACTTTTATAGCGCGGAGACGCGGATCGCGATTAAAAAACGAGAGTCGACGCGCCAAGTTAACGGACTTTGCCGTCATAACGGTAACAGTAACTACTCACCACTCACTACTCACTAAAGTAACTACAGTGACTTACTTGCTTTGAGTGTGTCAGTGAATGAGTGAGTGGATGAATGGGTGAGGGCAAAGCTTGCCGCTTAATTGACCGGAAGCACCGAGAAACGGTCATGTCGGTTGTATAAACGACGAAGATAAAGAGCGTTTCGAGGAAAGAAATACCCCCGGACGGTTTTTGTCAAGTCGCACGAAAGAGACCGAGAACGGGCTAGAAACACTTGGGCGAACTTGAGGCAAAGAGCCTCGAGCTTTTTCCTATTTAGCTTCACGGAAACACCCGGACGATGCCATCGAACGAAAAGGATTTACGTCGCGACGGAGCAATGGGCGCGTCGTATGCTAGATAATACGAAACAATTACTATCGGGTACTTTTCAAAATGGACACTCTCGACGCTGACAATTTCCTGCTACTCTTAGCACCGGGAAATTCTCTTTCTTATTATAAGGCCACCCTTAGGTAAAATTTTAATGGAAGATTCTGGAGGTCAATATAAGACGAAAGTCAAGAATATCAATTTGTTGGCTGAGGCTTCGTTAAAAAGTTATTAAAAAATTAAATTAAAAGTTTCAAATCATTCTGAAACAATTGTTTTTGGACGTGGAAGTAAATTACAATCATTTTTGGTGAATATATGTACCCCCGTAATCCTAGCCCCTTTCGAGAAAAAAATTCGGGCAGGTGCCTAAATTTTGTCGGCGAAAAGAAATTTTTTCAAATCGTTCTGGAAAAATTATTTTCAATTGCAGGGGCCAATTATAATCATTTTTAGTGAATAGACGTACCCTCAAAATCCTACACATTTCCGTGAAAAAAAATTCACTTTAGACGAATTTGCAATGATATTCTTCTCGTTCTGGTGCACCACACACACACACTTTTATCTACGAACTTGGGTTATTTACAACGATACACTTAATGACATATATTCTTTTTATGGTATCTTTGTACTGTAATTCCTTATAGTACTATACTTCGTGTTCTGGTGTACCACATACTGTGATCTACGGACCTTGACATTATTTACAACGGAACAATTTCATTCAACTTATCGAGTTTGTTCCAGATTCGAGTCTATGTTCGTTTTATGCAAAATTGTTGGGGATTCCCAAAGCTGTGGGTGGTTTCTTGTAGGAAACAAGCGAACGAGGCAGCATGAGAAAAGGAGAGAGAGGACATCGAATGGTCGGTTAGGTCGAGCGCTTGCGAGAGAGACGAGAGCGTATCCCTCTGCCGGCGACGGTGGGAGGCGCAATGAGCCATCGGGGGCGCTTTGTCGCCGTAAAAATTAACGTCGACGCGCTGGAAACGGATACGGGGACCAGATGTTCCGGATTCTTGGCACCGTAAACGTTTTCCCCGGGTTACACCCGGCTGAGGAATGCCGTTCATTTTTCCCAGCGTCGATGGGGCGCGGATGTTTTGCATTTCTACGAGGACGGAGGGGAACGCGGCCGAAAGAGGCGAGCCGCGGCGATACAAACGCGGAATAGGCGGCCCCGCAAAGCGCTCGGAGATCCGTGAAAAATATTCAGAACCGAAGGCAAATCGATTTCGAGAAATATACACGGAATCTATTCCCGCCTCTCCTCCGCGGGTAACGCGCGTCTCGCCGAAGCGTCGGGGAATTGCCTCGAGCGATGAGAACCGGCGACAACAGGGTGGGAGAAACGGATGAGAAACGATGTACCTCGCGGAAAGATCGATCGCAGACGGGATAAGTTTTGTAGCGGAGAAATCAAATTTCCAGCCGCGTTTCGCGCCTCGTACGCATCGTCGGTGATCGGTTTCCACGGGTACGTCGATCCAACCGAGCAAAAGCACGGCGAGGGAAACGCCGACGATAAAACTGACCAGAAGATACGCGAATACGGGGTAAATCTAGGATATCGCGAATTTATAGTGTGCTTTTATTTTACGTCTTCGTTGCGCGAACTGCGGCCTCGTAACGAGCCTTATCTCGAACGTAAAAGAAAACGGGGTAACGACGATCGAATAAAAGAGATTATTACCCGGGCTTCGAATTATTTTTCTTTTGGATTCTTCGATTACGCGCGAGTTACGAGGCTTTGGTATAACCGTCGAATTTTTGCATGGACTTTTAAGGGATAGAAAACACTTCCGATCTGTGTCAGTGGAAAAAGTTTCCTTCTTGTATGTTTTGATCTATTTAGTCGGAGAAGAGGGAGCTCCGTTTTATCTTGAAATTTTATTTTAACAGTTTAATGGCCGCACGTATCTCGCGAAGACCGTTGTCCGTCACCACTGATATTGTAGACCAAATTGACATACACGAAGATTTCTTGCTACATAGCATGGATGCGTATCATGATCGAACGAATATGTTTCGGTCGTCGAATTACAGAGTTCCAATTAACCGATCTTCGAGCTTTCAATGTCCCTATTAACAGCCGTCTTAATCTCAATTAATCTACATCAGTATTAATCGATGTGGTCTAACGTAGCTCAGAAATGGCCCGAGTCGAGTTTCGAGCGATGCTGTAAGGTCTAAATCCGTTCGAACTTGGATCGCGGAACTCGTCTATGTATCGTTGTAATTAATACTAACACAGTTTCTTCATTTGCATTTTAGCTGGAAACTGTTCGAAATTATTTTCGTAACCAGAGATTCGAGTCTGTCTTTTACGTTCACGCGTCAGCGATCAAAAAACCAAATTATCCGTGACACTGACTGGCGCCGAGGACTAAAATCAGAACTCTTGTTTATTTATGGACGGTTCATCGAGAACCGTATAAATTTACATTAAGTATCGGAATCCGGTCGAGATGAGATCGATTTTCGAAAACGCATAGAATTCTACGAATCGTGACTACGACAAATTCAGAATGCTCTCGGCCAAGGCTACGGTCACGTACGTCATTTACTATCTACGGTCACCCTAATCTTCGAAACAAAATACGAAACGTTGAAAGTTTCTATTGGAATATAGGTAAAACTAGTATTATTTATTTTGAGTTCAAATTCTAATAGATCAAAATTGTTTTCCATAGAATACGAAACACCAGATAGCTTTTCCAAAATTAGTCTCCGTTGCCAATAAATACGAAGAATCCTTCAAAAAAACTTCCACGTTGAAAATACAATATTATACATTGTACAACACGTACTACAGAAGTTAATTGAAAAATCCTGAAAATGTTAATAAAACGGTGCAACCTCGAGTGAACAGAACAAACGCGTCCAAGTAAGAAAGATTCGATCAAAGTCTAACCTGGAGAGTGTTCCAGCGAAATTTGTACACGCGGCAAAATTCGCCTCGCATTCACGGTTCAAGGATTAAAAATTCTATTGTCTGCTTTTGGTCGCGATCCCGCGCGATAACCAGTGATGCATCGCAGAACGTTGCTGGCAGAAAGATGGCTCTCGGTTGTCAGAAACGTCTAGACGCTCGCATTCGTAGGCAGGATCCAAGGTTTCCGTCTTATTGCGACCATG
Organism: Colletes gigas; assembly: GCF_013123115.1. Taxonomy (NCBI): domain Eukaryota; kingdom Metazoa; phylum Arthropoda; class Insecta; order Hymenoptera; family Colletidae; genus Colletes; species Colletes gigas. The sequence continues at coordinate 5,799,554 of NW_025106647.1, read as the reverse complement.
GGATTTAACATGAGAAAGGAGAACGTCCATCGTGGCTCGATGACCCTGAAAATTTTTACTTTCCAACGCGCAGGGGAGGAACAAATTTTGAAAGATTTGTTTTCGCGTACGAACGTCGCGTGGCAAAACACTTGGTAAATCTGCGGTTCAGCAGCTTTTCTGAATTTCGATTATTCAACTGCAATTGTATTTTATCGTTGAACCATCTTTTGCTTCGATTCGAGTCGAAATTTTTGCTTTGCAATTTGAAAATAAAAATTCCTTCGCATCTTTTTTTTCCACGCCGTAACTGTTTTAATTAACGTGATTACGATGATAGTAGTACAACAATATATTCGAAAGCGTTCGTTTCTCTTAATTTCGACCAGGTCCGGAAACGATTCGAAAGGATCTCGTCCTTGGCGGCGAAGTTGCTTGATCGTTGCGACTTCCGCGAGTTTCTGTAATTCCCAACTCGATACCATGACTCGTGCGTTTGTTCACGGGTATTCCAGACTCTCGGACATTGTTTCCAGAACGACAAAGAACGAATATTACCTGCAACTCGAGATACGTAATCGACTCGTTTTGAACTTTGGAAGTTATCGTCCGGTTCGCCTTGATCACGATGATTCCACACCGGGACGGTTCAAGGCAACATCGAGCAACGTGTTCGCGGAATATCGTTCTTCTTAATTTAATTAGAACGCAGAGTATTCGAGCTTGAAACCGTCGGAAAGATTTATATTCCCGGCCATTTGCAATTACCATCTTATAATGCTCACAAATTTCGAACCGGTTGATTTATTGCTCTCCGAGAAAATTATCGACGTACCGCGAGTGGATGTTATTATGTGTGGATCCTATCCTTGAGAAACTCGACGTAAACGCTTTCGAGAAGAATGCAGAACGTTCGTTTACACTTTATTTACTTGCACGGTTCGCGCATTGCCGATCGAAGACGCGCAATACGCAATTTAAATAATACTCGCACGCCGAGAGTACATTTTTATGGAAGCGTTAACGCGTTATTTCTGTGGAAATCGCAGAAACTTATTGCCTCGATCCATAATGCGCTCCCCTCTTACTGGACTAACGTCTTGTAACGTGATTGTTTTGACATTCCATATTGCTATACAAATTGTGCAAAATTACACGTCCCATTTCCAGTGATTGCACGAACAAACGTCGATGTAAAACTGTCGCGTAAAGGATAATTATTGTTCGCGCTCGAAATGATCGTGGTTGAATTGAAATGTATTTGGTTCGTGATTTCAGAGTTTTTGAGATGTTTATTTTTCAACGATAATAAAGTGGACTGTATAAATGCGTTATTGAGCGCGATGAACTATACGAGGAACTCTTCCCCCGTTCTACTTTAACAAATGCGTTCAAACTTTTCGGAGACAAGTTAAGGGAGCTGTTCTCTTAAAGGACAAACTAAGAATTGTTCGATCAAAAGACAAGTTAAGAGTGAGAGTGTTCGTCTCTCAGGAACCAAGCTAAGAGAGCTGTTCTCTCAAAAGACAAAACTCAGAGTGATTGTCGTGTCCGAAGTCCGTTTCCTCCTCGGCTTAGGCCCCCACTAAAAGGCGGTGGTTTTCAGATTCCTCTGTGGAATCCAGATGGATTGGCCATCGACTTGAGAGAGGAGGACCCATTTTCTTGCCCCATTTCGGCAGGAAACTCCTCCTTCACCTCGGTGGTGGAGGAAAGTCCCAGGCCACCCTGGCGAGGGTGGACGAGGTTTCCTCCCCAAGTCGAAGCGTTAATTTACCGCGGAAGAAACGGAACTCCGGATTATCAATGCAACAAGATGTTGCGCCTGGTTTGCAGCTGTTTTATGGCTATATTGTTCCGCGGTTGGCGATGGCCGTTGTCGTCGGTGTCTACATTTGATCTCGACATTTCGTCAACTCGAGTGTAGCGTTTCTTTCATTTACCAAAATTCATTTCTTTTACACTGTAATGTGCCATATGCGGGAGACTCGAAGACTTTCGCAACGTAGTACCAATCCCGCATCTGGCAACGCAAAGGACCGGAAACAAAACTCGAGTTGGCCAGCGGAATGCGCGTATTTCGTTTACCGAACAATTATTTTGGTTCGAAGTGTCAAATACTATAGAAATAACAAATATAATTATGTCGAGTTCTTTCAAGCAATCTTTCGATTCTCTTTCATTTACGTTATAGTTTTGGAAGAAAAACTATTTAGAAATTCTCAAACATCAAGTCCTGGTACGAAATCAAAATTTTAACGCGTGCCCTGAATTCACGAAACGTTACAACATCTAAGAAAATTTGGTACTTCGTGTTCCACGGCTGGACAAGAGAAGCAATGCTAAAAATTGTATTCGAACGATGAATACCTAATAATACCAGCGGTGCGATTCGTTCGTCGAACGTTTTAATATTTCATCGTACGATTGGGGTACGAATTCTTATTCGCCCTGTAACGGGCTGTTTATCTTTCGTTCCTCGAAATTTATATCCGGATAACAACTTTGCCCCGTACGCGATGCTCAATTATTTCCGCGGCAATATTTTCGCTTGCTTACGGACACGCGCGTCGCACCGGCGGCGGCATCGGTGCACCCGGTATCCGTGTTTCCGCGAAAATATTTTCACGCGTAACAACTCGCATCGATCGGAACCGCCCTGCCCAGTGTCCAGTTGCGCGTAAACGCGGCAATTAATTCCGTTCACGCGTCCCATGCAATATCTTACGCTTCTGACTCGAATACGAGCCGCTGCCTGCGGCTGACAAACGAAAAACGGGAAACGTGTATCGCCTATTATGTCCCGGCTCCATCCGCTTTAACTTCTAATTTCCGCAGGGGGGGGGGGGCGCTAACGTCCGCCGATTCGTGCACGAGTCAATTGCACGCAAATCCATTCTACCGTTAAACCGCTAATTGCCCGGTCCGAGACCGCACTCTGCGACCAATTATACCAACGTCTTCGACGTCTCGTCTCCGAGTCTCGATATTTCACGAATTGGAAATTTATAAAGTTCATTTTTTGCCAAAATTTCTCCGTCGTCGGGCTTTCACAACCCCCGCGTGTCACTGGACGGACGATCGAATCTCTCTGCTTGTAGGCTCCCGCAAGATTCGTGGAGCCGAATTATTTAGTAAATTAATAAGTCCAATGACTATTTACAAACACCTCAGGTTTATTAACAAATGTACAGGGTGTTCGGCCACCCCTGGGAAAAATTTTAATGGGGGATTCTAGAGGCCAAAATAAAACAAAAATCAAGAATACCAATTTGTTGATGGAGGCTTCGTTAAAAAGTTATTAACGTTTAAAGTTCTGCTCGTATTGAATTTTTTTCACTAAAATGCGTAGGATTTCGAGTGTATGTCTATTGACCAAAAATGATTGTAATTGGTCCCTGCAACTGAATATAATTTTTCCAGAACGATTTGAAATTTTTTAATTTCGTCGAAAAAGTCCATGTACTGAATTTTTTTCTCGAAAATGCGCAGGATTTCGGGGATATGTCTATTCACCTAATATGATTGTAATTGACCCCCGCTACCGAAAGTAATTTTTCCAGAACGATTTAAAATTTTTTTTCCCATCGAAAAATTTCACACCTTCTCGAATTTTTTTCTCGAAAGTGGGTAGGATTTCGGGGGTATGTCTATTCACCGAAAATGATTGTGATTGACCCTCGCAACCGAAAATAATTTTTCCAAAACGATTTGAAAATTTTTAATTTAATTGTTAATAACTTTTTAACGAAACCTCAGTCAAGAAATTGATATTCTTGATTTTCGTCTTAATAAACTCGTGTTAACAATTATACATATATAAATGGTTCGTAAATTTCTTGACATCTAATCCGTACAAATTACGTTCTATTACACTCTTTTATACTATGTATCTGTAACTGTTCTCTGTTCTATTGTAACTGGTCAAGTGTTCTGATTGTCACTTGTGATGTTCTGTTTTGTAACTGTAAATGTTCTTGTGTAACTTTTCAATGTTCTGTTCTAACTTAGGTGCTCTGATTGTGACTTGGTTCTGTTCGGGGTGTCACTTGTAAAGGTTCTTGGTAACCTGTAACTAAGTTCTGTCCTCGATTATACAGGGTGAGGCATTTTAAACAGGTCACCTGAATAACTCGCTTGTTTTTGAAGATAGGAGAAAATGCATTAGACCAAACTTATTTGGTATCGGGGGGCTCATAATCTGGTATTACCAATTTTTTTGTAGGTGGAGGCGTCAAGGAGATATGAAGGTCAACTTTGTTTTTTTAAATGGAACAGTATATTTTATTACTTACATTCTGATAGAGTGTTTCAAGGCGAATACAATGACCTATTATTAAGGTCATTCAAGGTCACCCAAAGTCAACTGCAATAGAAAATAAATTGTGTCAGAGTACATTTCGAATACTTGTGTATCACGTGTGTGTATTGCGTGACACGGGTCACAAAAGATAAACAAACATTCAATCACATTGTACGCTTATCCGTATCCTCAAACATTATTGGTAATTTTACTACCGACTAGAGCACAGCTTCGTAACATTTATTCAGTCTAAGTGTTTAGTTTTCTAAAATGCGTTACACGATAGCAGAGAAAGTAGAAATGGTTCTTATTTATGGTGAATGTCATAGAATTATGAGGGAAGCGGTACGTGTGTATAGTGAAAGATTTCCCGATCGTAATAATAGACCTTCACTTTCTGTCTTTACAAACATTATAAAAAAGTTCCAAGAAACTGGAACTGTGGATAACAAAACACGTAATCTTGCCAAACGAGCAACTGATGATGGAAACTCGATAAATATTGTAGCAGCTGTAATACAAGATCCACATGTTAGTACAAGACAACTGGAACGCGAAAGTGGCATCAGTCAACGAAGTATTTTACGAATATTACACATTAACAAATTTCATCCGTTCCACATATCACTTCATCAACAATTAACTGAAAATGATTATACAAAACGTTTACAATTTTGTGAATGGGGCTTACAAAAACTACAAGACGATGAAATGTTCTTGAGTAAATTGTTATTTACCGATGAGGCCACATTTACAAACCATGGAGCAATTAACCGTCACAACATGCACTACTGGTCGGTAGATAATCCACGATGGTTGAGAGAAGTCGACAAACAGAGACCTTGGTCTGTAAACGTCTGGTGCGGTCTTCTTCATAATAAAATAATTGGTCCATATTTTATTGATGGCACGCTAAATAGTAGTAAGTACCTGAGAATCTTAGAAGACGTTTTGCCAGAATTGTTAGAAGACACTTCACTGGACATACGACAATCCATGTGGTTCCAGCAAGACGGATGCCCTGCTCATTCAGCACGCAATGTTACAGAATTTCTAAATAGAAAATTTGGAGATTCTTGGGTAGGTCGATCAGGAAGTAACAAATGGCCGGCACGATCCCCAGACCTGACACCTCTCGATTTTTATTTGTGGGGAAAATTAAAGGCAGAAGTGTACCGCGAAAAACCAACTACCAAACTTGACATGCAAGAACGTATAAGAAGAGCTTGCTCTGTAATAGATACAAATGAAATTTGCCAGGCAGTGTCATCAGTATTGCAACGATTTAGACTATGTATCCATGTTCAAGGTCGCCATTTTGAACACTTGTAATAGCAGTATCAAAGTATCCAAGTGTTCGAAGAGTGCTTTGACACAATTTATTTTCTATTGCAGTTGACTTTGGGTGACCTTGAATGACCTTAATAATAGGTCATTGTATTCGCCTTGAAACACTCTATCAGAATGTAAGTAATAAAATATACTGTTCCATTTAAAAAAACAAAGTTGACCTTCATATCTCCTTGACGCCTCCACCTACAAAAAAATTGGTAATACCAGATTATGAGCCCCCCGATACCAAATAAGTTTGGTCTAATGCATTTTCTCCTATCTTCAAAAACAAGCGAGTTATTCAGGTGACCTGTTTAAAATGCCTCACCCTGTATACTGATTTCAACAATAGGAGGAGATTCTACAACAAATCCGCAGTTTCCCCGTCACTCGAATTCCCACCCACTGAGAGTTGTACGGGGGTGGGCGTACGCAACCCCAAGGGGCAGGGAAATGGGCCCAAAGTACGGTGAAACTAATTAAGTATGGCTTAATGGCTTTAGGGTATGTCAATTCCTTTTGTAAAATAAGGTACATTGCCAAGTGACCAAATCAAGTAATATTGAACTAAATGATGTGTCCTATAATATAAATTGTTGGAATTCCCAACACTGCTTGTGACGTGTGACTTAATATTTAAATAAAATGTTAATTTTAGAAGTTACGAACGTAAAAGTACCTGATGTGGCCTATCTTGCGACGTAAACATTAAAATTTATCGTTCGTTGATTGAGTCAGAATTAATCTTAATAATGTAATATAGTAATGTCTGGCTTTCATAGATTATTACATTTTTCTTACATTTGTTGGTATCTCTCATCTCGTTAGCCCTTTTGCACTCCTATGTCGAGTGTGTCTCCAAACCAAAGAGATATCATACACTTGGAAATTACAAAATACAACAATAGTGTAAATAAAACAGATATTCAATTGAATCTGTTTGTTCCTCTATTTCTGTAAATTGTCCTATTTTTTAGTTAACGTAAAACTTGAGAGCGTCGGAAGCTGGTGGTAACTTGAAATATAATTCGGAGTGCAAAGGGTTAACATCACTATCGTAAAAAATGTATAATTTCTTGTGCATTAATTTTCCAATTCTCTTGTTCGGTATCATTTTCATTAGAGAAAATTCAGCAACGTAATCAAACTAATTTCACAGCTATAAATTGAATAATACAAGTTTTATTTTTGTTCTCTCTGTACTTCGAGCAACTGGGAAAGACTCTGCAAACAATATCGAGGGAAAAAGTAGCAAACATTATACCAGTGTAATTCATCAATGTAATCAGACTAATTTCACAGTTACAAATTGAATAATACAAGTTTTATTTTTGTTCTCTCTGTGCTTCGAGCAATTGGGAAAGACTCTGCAAACAATGTCGAGAGAAAAAATAGCAAACATTATACCAGTGTAATTAAAACACTTTTACATTTATGCAACGAGTACGTCGAGTAATGATAATAATATTAAGAAGCACGGCGGATAAAATCGTGTCGAAACGAAATCTAGTATTTTCAGCTTCCCAAAGACAGGAGAAAGCCACTTATGTAAATTTAAACAAATCGTTTCGAGACCGGGGAGGGGGGGGGGCACCTAAGTAAAAGTAGTCGAGTTTTTTGCGAGACACGGAACAAAATAAGACGTCGCGATAAAACATTGACTTATCCGCTAACGATAAACTCGAAGGTATAGTTAAACGTCTTTTCAAGAATTGCGCAGCTACGGCGTCCACTAATTAACGGAAACAAAGAAGAGAGGTCAAAGATGATCTTACGCGTTTTTTTTTAGCGTATTGAATTGAAGAATTCACACGATGGGATCATAGTTATGATTGCATCTAACACCCGAGGCGACCTGTTTTACAAGAAGCATAGCGTAACTCGCGATGTAGCAACAAACTAAATATTCTTGTCGCTGAAAGATTTCTATTAACGAGTCTTTCAAAGCCGCCTATTGAAGCGTACTTGGGATCGCGAGCCGATACCCGGACTAAAGCATTCGCGGAAGGCGTTGTACGCGTTTCAGTCGCGACTCGGACTTTTTAATTAAGCGAAAAGACGAGGCGAGGGATGAACCTCTCTCAGTTCGCTCGGAGTTCTAAACAGTATCTTTTTGCATTCGAATAATCGTTCACGCGAATCGTGTCTGAGAGATTTCGAAGTGTAGATAAGATCGTTTCCCAACGATCGAACGTACCCGCAAGAAAGTAAACGGGCAAACCGTTCGCGTAAAAATGTTTCCAAACGTGTAATAAGTGCGTTCGTGCACTTTCGCCGGGCTACTTCTGTCCGAAGAGATTCGTATCTGAAAGATTAAAGACGGGGGTTGCGTAACGGGGATCGCACAATGGCTGCACGCCGAGATGACGGCTGAAATTCTTGGACCGATGGAACGTCGCGTAATTGCCGGTGGAAACAACCGCGGCGCAATGTGACTCGTTTAATAAACGCGTGGTCCGGGGATCAATCGATCGGAAGGTCGCCGGATAGATTGCAACGCGTGTCTATTGTACGAGGACGGGGCAACTGATTTATCGCTCGAACGATCACGGGGTGTTGTTATTCAAGAGCCGCGCTCTGACCCTTGGCGCAATTTTTTGAAAGGTTAAACGCTACGATGGTCGCTGGGAATCGTTTGCGTTTGAAACGTTGCGCGGACCTAGACTTTCCAAACGTATTACGTTCCACTTTATCGGCACTTTTCAACGTTAAAAGGCTCGTCACGATTACTCGTTGCGCGCGTATCGCTGATTCGCGGCTACACATCGGGAATGCAAAAATATTTCGATATTCCGCGTCGGGTCTTCACGGTTCACCTATACTTCTGTATGCGTTCGTGCATATTATCCATTTTTTTCATTTTTTTTTTTTTTTTTCGTCGAACGACAGTTGCCCGTCGATGTTTACTAGGTTTTCCTTCCTTTTACGTTCGAAAAACACACGTTTACGTGTATAATTTAATCATCCTGTTGAATCGAAACCCTTTTAACACGTTTCAACGAGCGTCGTCGTTGGTCCATGGGTTTTGCCGGAATGTAAATACTTCGAGGTTGGAACGAGGGGGTGAGATAAACATTTGCTTCCGTTCAACTGCGAAATTAAATAGTGGAAGGGAATGGTGAACGTAATTGATAGTCTTCTGTAACCGAAGAATCGTTGTGTGCCGTTAATTGAAAGAGATGGGAGGTGCCCCGGTAACTAATGTATCGTTTAAATCAAATTTGAAGCAATTGAGCGCGATAAATATAATGATGTTGTTTGAACAGTAAATATAACTGACTCGATCGAAACTGTGGATAATTACTTTGGAAATAAAACTGAGGATCTAGTTTTCTTAAGCATTTCGTACTGGTTCACTGGTAAATTGATGACAATTAATGTTTCAAAACGTTAACTGTTCTAAGGACATCTACTTTAAACATTCATTGTGTACGCGTGCAATGAAAAACTTGAACTTTAATCTAAGTATAAAAAGTGAGTAGTGGACAGACATAATAATACTCTCGAAAACGAAGCCTCCGATGGAAAACTTTTATCCATGAATTTCGATCTGTATACCACAAAAAGTATTTATTCAATCATAAAGCACCGCTGAATTCTTGAAATTGTTTCCCTGGGGAACGCCGAAAATGGACGGTGCAACATGCATGAAAAACGCCATCAATTTATAAACTGTGACAAAAAGCAGATTTCCCAGCTTAAATTCTATGTATACTGTTTATCCGTTTTCGCGATTCGATCGGGAGCATCCGCGTGGCGCTAAAAGTGTCGACGCCTTCCGGTTGTCTTTCAATATTTTATATTCGTGAGAAGACATTAACGACTCGCGTGTAATTTATGATCGCGCTATTTCAAAGCTGCTTCCTACGAACCCGAGGTTTTACACTTGCCATTAAATCGAAGTCAATAGTACGGTAACATTTACTAGCGGATAAAATCAGTACGATAGGTATTGATCTATCAAATATTAACAGCTTCCACGTATCACTCGAGTTCGTAAAGGGGTGCTTTACGTCTCCCGACTTTTGCGTTTAATATCTTCGTGGTCGTAAAAAATTCAACGTTTCGTCGAGACCCGTGCGTTCGATTCATTCTCCGTGCTTTATTGCGCTGACACAAGCGTCGCAGTTAACGCGACAATTATCGTGCAAAGTAAACCGAGGTTGAGCACTTCTGCTTCGCTAAATACACCTTATTCGAATGCAAATCGTTACCAGGGGGCAAAGGAAATTGTTACGCGATAGTAACCTATTATCGAATGCAATTTTCGCTACATGGAACGTTAAGAGATGAAAAACGAAATTAGGCGGAGTTGCGAGCCTCCGTCTAGATGGACGGTTTATTATCGTACCCTAGAAGAAATATTTTCCCATGTTGCAACACAGCATCCAATGCAAACCTTGACTCTCCGGATTAAGCCACGAGTCGCTTGTACACGCGCGCAATAAAAACACGTCGCTTTTGTGGATGTTCCTTATCAAAATGCTAATCTTTTCTTTGTTACGAACGGATACGTTCCATATTAATGCAACGCCGTTTTCGAAACGAGGCTCTCTGCCCATTCTGAAGTAAATGTTTACGAAATACGCGGAGAAAAATGTACACGAATAATCCAGAAATTAGACGCTGTTGCGAGATTTGTTAGAGATTCTCCCTTGGTTCGATATGCGTGTAAATATTAATGAAACGTAATGGGAACATAATTTATTATACACCAAAGGTTTATAATTTGAATTACATACAGGTACAGGTATTCGTACGCTATAATGGTGATTCGCTGTAAATGAAAAGTTTCTTATGAATTCTTTCAATTTACTTTCCAAACCACTTCTATCAACTTCTATTTACGAAGTAGTTTTGTGTTACTTCTATTTACGTAATTTTGTTCCTTATATATTCTTTCCCTTTACTTTTACTAAATGTCGTTTGTTGCAACTGTGTTACTTTTACTTATGAAATAGATTTTCGTTTTTTACTTTTTTTTATATTAAGCTTTCAATATCAGTATTTTTTAATATTACTTAATATTAATATTAAGTAGTTTTGTTTTTTATTTATTTGTAATATTTTTTTAAAAACTGACGAAGAAATATAATATAAACTGTATATAAATAATACCAACGAAACAACGCCCCCCCCCAATGATGCTACACTTCGATCATCATACGAGAACCTTTTTTTTCAACAACGATTTATTAACAATATATTTACAGTTTTGCATGTATAGATTTAACCTAGGTTAACCTTATACAGTCTTTTCTCATATGTGATGTTTAAAAGTCTCTGCCTCTCTTTGTGGCTCTACCTTTCATTTTGGAACAGTATAGACATAGTATCTATTTTTCTTTCACAGTTATCACAGTGTGATGTCTAAAAATAAATGTTTCCTATTAAAGGGGTATCTTTGCTTACAGGAAAAGTGTATTAAAAACCTGTTTTTGGAAATTGCACTTGTTAGATATGCTACTTAGATTCAGTCTTTCTTTCAAATTTTCTACGCTAACTTATTTTACTAAGTTTACGTTTAACATTTATCACCTCCTAGCTCAGTGTTTGCACTTGGTGTGCTAATTGCACTTGTGTGTTGTTTTGGTAGAATATTGGTAGTGTTTGATACTGTAGTTTCTTTTAGTTTGAATGGTTTGTTAGATGATCTTATGCTGGTTATGTTTTCTAGTGGTTTGTTTTGATTGTACAATTTTGATGTATAGAATTCTTGGGCTATTTTATCTATATAGTTTGATATTGGTAGAATTTGTGCGTGTTCATGTAGGTCTGCTATTCTTGAATATCTATCTCTATTTAGTATAAGTCTCAAACATATGTTTTGGAATACCTGTAGTGGTTTTTTGTTGGTTGGAGTCGCTGGACACCAGACCGGTGCAGCATACATTAGTATTGGTCTTAAAATGGCTGTATATATCAATTTTTTGTTTTTTAGTTGTACTGTAGAGTTTTTAACCATAAGTGAGTAAACTTTCTTCTTGACTGAGTATGCTTTCCTCAGCGTTTTTGTAATGTGGTGTGTGTAGGTTAATTTGGAGTCTAGGTGAACCCCAAGATTACACCTTTTATAGGTGTAAATATTTTGCTATATTTTTGCTTTTTACTAAAGATTATTATTTCTGTTTTGTCAGGATTTATGCTTATCTTCCATTTGTTATAGTATTTCTCTAGGCTATTTATATGTATTTGAATTTGTTTTGCTGCTACTGTTGCAGTAAAAGAGTGTGCATATATTGCAGTGTCATCAGCAAAGGGTGCAGTTTTGGTTTTCATGAATCCTGGTATATCATTGAGGTATATTTTGAATAGCTGTGGTCCTAGTACAGATCCCTGGGGGACACCTGTCCTAATCTCCTTTTTATTAGAGCTCGCGTTATTACCTTGAATCTTCTTTCCACCACATATGAATGGATCAGTTTTATTAGATTAGGTGGGTATTTTAGCATTATCATTTTGTACATAAGGCCTAACTAATCTATCCAAACCTTATCAAAAGCTTTCTGTATATCTAATAAATACAGCACTGTCACTTTGTTTCTGTTGTTTCTGTAAAGAAACACGTGAACCAATTTTCTCAACGTAGCACAACCGTTGCTAGGTTTCCTTCTTTAATTTAAACCCTTAAGTATCTCAATGTACGATAAAATGAATTTACCCTACCTTTGAGACAAGCTTTTCTTCGTTTACAACGATGCTATAACATTACAGTGTACAAATACGAGTGGGAGTAACTGCCGTACATGTCCCGACTTATTACTCGCCGTCTTGTCCGTTTCAACGTTTATAGCGCATTGCTAAATTCATTCCCCGCGTATATTAGAAATTGGTTATTAAATAAAGTGCTCAGATTTCCTGTCAATAAACGCTACACTTTATTTCTATTGCGGTTAGAAGAAACATCCTTTCTATATGAGTTTTACAACAGAACTAAACTGCAATCGTACAGAAAAAAACATGATAGCCGACGAACTGGGGCGTTGGAGACCAATATCTCCCCTGTGTTTATGCGAGGTCCATTCGCATCTTTGTATAAACAGGAAACCGAATCTTACGAGGGAGTATCTCCCTCCTTCAGAATAGAAGACCAGTAAATCCGATTAATTTTGTACTTGGTTTTTAGTAGAAAACCTAACAGCGTATCGACGCAACCGTTCGATAAAATAAACATGTACCAAATTAATATACATTATGTAAGAAAAAGTTCAATATCAGGATCTGGGTAGCGGTCGGGCGTTTTAAATAAAATCGAGACGAGTTGCTTTCTAAAACTGTAGCGTATCTCTGCTCACGGCAAAAGCCAATACAGTTCTGTACCCTGACAGAAAACCAGGGTCGTGAGGGCACCCTTGACAGTACGGTCCTTCTTTGTCTAAACATTCTGGCCGATCCTCCTTTAAGAGGGCCTGCTTCAAGCATTCCTTGATTTCTACGTTTCTAACAATTATAAAAAGGTAAATTTAATTTAACAATTTTCAACGAGACGCAGCAAGAACACGTATCGATCATAGTACGCAAAATGTCTCGTGATATTTAAAAATTGTTGAACAAGACCGTCTGGACCGTGGCCGAGGAGGACGTTCCCGAAATCACGAGTGGATCGAGCTCGAGACGCGCGGAAGAGTGCGGGCAAGTTGTTCGCCTAATGGTCCTCGCGATTCATGCAATTTCGAACGGGCGGGCCATAAGCGGGAGCCGCACTAATCCGTGAAAGTAGGCCGCCGTGCATTAACGCTAATCGCAGCGAGGGGTGTCCGGCGTACACAAGCGATTCGGTATTAAACGTCCCGTGCACCTGACCGCGGGCTAGCAGTAAGCCACGATTATTGTGGGGGTTCAAGCACCTGCTTACCCCGTTCGTTCGAAACGGAAAACTCAACCGAGGCACCGATTGCCCGGCGTCGTCGGTCCTTCCCGCCTTGACTCGTCCAGGGTCCTCGACGCGGGCTCGTGATCCGAAAACCGCCACAAGAGCAAATTAATTCTGTCTCGCTGACGACCGATATCTCCCCGGAGAAAGTACGGTTACGCGATCCTCGGGTAACGATTTAAGCGGCATCGTTACCCACGTTACGTAACCCGGGACGTAAGAACGGGACCGGCAGCTGCAGCGTGTGGCCAACAGCTGCCGAAAACGGAGCGTTACTCCTGTCGCGACAATACGCAATATGGTAATTAATCGTCGAACCGCGAAAACGGAGTCTGTCGTCCCTCCTTTCGAAATAATTACACGCGATACGCAACCAGGCGATCACCAAACGTAGTGTTGGATTCCAACACTTTATTTAAGAGAAGAAACTCGTACAACTATTACGTCGACTGAAGACTAGACTCTTTCTGTCTGTTTTTCGGTATTGCAGGCGTTTATAAGTTATTGGTAGAGATGGGTAGGGGTAGGGACGATGATCAAGGGATAGTGTGACTCAGGAAGGGTACGAGGTTCAGGATGAGTAAGGATTAGAAATCTGGACTAGGATGTTTTGGATGAGTAATGTTTGCGAGATGACGGAGTGGTGTTTGTCTGATCGTGTTGGTCATCCAACAGTAGTCACGGTTGCGTATTTTGCAATTTTTTAAGTACAAATCAGCTCTTTGAGATTTTTAAATATAAAGATCGATCACTTGTATATAGACCTTCGAAGCTGACAATATTTGTAGCATGTTTAACCAGTTAACTGTGGCGATCTCTTTGCAAAACGAAAAAAATACATGAAAAATCAATTTCTTGCTTTAACTTGCTGTTAGAGAATGGTGTTGAGCAAAGCATGGTACAATGCACAATGAATATATGAATCCGTGATTGCTTCTGTGACGACTAATAAAAGACAACGATACATTTTTTTATATTAATTATTTATAATTTTTATTTGTTTGTTTCATTTCGTCTTGACCTCTAAACATTTTAAACATATTAAAATTTACGAATAGAATTTAGTTTTCGCCACAATTGCAATTTAAAAATCAAATTGTAACAAAATTTTACGCATGACGGATATAGTCGTCAACACACACTTGACTGGTTAATGTGTCAGTCACAGTTCGTATAAACAAACATATTTAAATCATTTTGCCCCTAACCCCTCGACGTACGATTTAATTTCAAATAATTTGTCAAGCCTGTACTATTTAATTTTGTTTAAATTTGCTCATACAAGGAATAACCAAGGAAAACAATTGTTTTATGAATACTTCGTAAGTGTAAAAATGTTTTGATTTTAATACATAAGACTTGACGACGAGTGAGTAGTCTTATGATCGTGAAACTTGTAACGAGTCAGACTCGTCATTGTATGTCAAGTTATAAATATAAACTTTGTACTTCAACAATATAAAATACCTTCTTTACCTATGTGCTTCTCTTGCCAAGATGCCATAAATTTTATCCATTCTGTGGCGCTTTACGTTGGAGTACTGGTCGACCGTGTAGGAGAACCCCCAAGTGAAGCTCACTTGGTTGTTGTATTACTATCGAAATGTTAAAGAAATAGTTGTTATTCATGGAACTTCACAGCGAGATACGTACCATTCTGCTAAGGAACATCCCAACTTTGATATCCAATCGAAACATTTTGCAGAAATTTGCAGATTTAGAAGATATTTATACTTAAAGTAACAATCAGTACGAATTTATGCTCTCCGTAAATGATGTTGAAGTTACTCATCGGTACATAAAGTATTAATCTATGGACCCTCTGTGGCAAAAACTATTATCATACCCATAGAGTGTTTTACAGAAGAGTTATTACTAGGCTGCCGATGTTTATGCATTTATGGGGAATTTTAATTCTCAAGAAACTACAGAATGCACTTAGTATGCAAAAATATAAGAAATATTTAAAGTAAGATACGAATTATTATATTTAAGGGTTGAGACAATCATCTACAAAACACCCATTTCATTAATACTATTAATAAAAATATGAATTTCCATAAAGATCCGCAGTCTAGTTATTAGAATCGTGCCATAGGATATGTCAATTATTTCTAAGAAGAAAACCTATGAAGAAATTTTTAATGGAATTTTCGTACAAATCGAAAGATGTCTTTATATTTTAGCCAGGTTTTCGACAAAATGGGCCACTGTGCGTCGTATTCAACGATGAATATTTGAAACTATTTACTTTATTTTAAATAAGGGTCTCTTTAAGATATTTATTCCACTTTAATCGGTAGAGGGATCGACCATTTTTGACTCTGATTCGTCGATCGAGGATCTTTGTTTTTAAATAAACTCAGATCCCTTACGCATGGGAGACTTTTCAATCGTAAAGTGTAAATATTTCTTTTTGTTTCGAGAAATTTAGTACGAAACTTGTCACGTACACGTACACGTACACGCTCGCGCGTAACAATGGATTTAAGAGGGAAACACGCAGTGCAAACAATAGAAACAAAACACGGGGCAATTCAGGAATTCGAGGATGGCGAGAGTGTCGTGAAATTGGGGGAAAAAATATACCGCATCGGAAGAACCAAAATTTAGAACGTATTTGAGAAAGAATCAGATCGTTGATTACCTAGAAAAATTAAAAGATCGTACAAACATTTAAGAAAATCGGTCCTTTGCGTTGAACTTGGAACGATCGACGTTATTATTAAAATTCTGACGGTTCGATCGATACGTGCATCTATCGACGAAGGCAATGAATGTCCAGCTGCTTACCGGATATTGACACGGTCTCTTGAGGTGATCGTTTATTGGAAAACTCATTGCCGGAACAATGGGTCCGCTTTACGACGAGAACGACTTGGAACGTCTTAATCGAATATCAATAGCACCGATTGTCAAATTATGATTATAACTCGAGACTCGTTATGGAATCTTACGAGAACAGTGCTCGTCTCGATCCAGTTCTACAGTATCAAACAAATTAATATCAATCTATGTTTTCAAATCTCCGTAAAATGTTCTTGACGAAAAAAATTATTTCAACCGAAAGTCTACGATCTCAGACTCGTCTAAATCAAACTCCATATTTATAATATCGGTTCTATAGTATCAAAGTAATTAATATCAATTCCGTATCTGTGTTTCTGGATTTCCATAAAGTGTTTACGACGAAAAAAATTATTTCAACCGAAAGTCTACGATCTCAGACTCGCCTAAATCATATTCCATATTTATAATATCAAAGTCGAACGAGTCAAACCTCGATCTATCATCTGGCGAGTCCGTAAGTCATCATAAATGGATTCTACGGAGTCGCGGAAGTCGAACCAGGTTCTACGGATCCCGGAGTCGCGGTCGTCGGGCTCGGAAGTCGCTCGAACCGGATTCTACAACTCCGCGGTACGTTGCACGAAACTCGAAAGTCGTTTCGAGCGGGTACCACTTTTCCAGCCTCGTTGTCGTCGTCGACACGTGCAACGGGCAGCATCGTGCAACCCGCCGCATCCGAAACTGGCTCCGCTTTCACCGTGTACCCGCAAACTTGTCGCAATAATGCCCGTTGGCTTTGTTCGGGAACAATGACGCTCGAAATTTGGCTACTCCCTTCTCCTTGGCCCCCGACGGCCTAAGAAGCCGCTAATTGTCGCAGGTTGACACACTTCGCGGCCCCCGTTGCGTTCGAATGGAGGATTAAAAACGGGGGTAGAGCGTTTACGTTGATTCGACGTGCGTCGATGGGAGGGTCGTATGTATTCCATGCTCGTGTTTTCACCGTTAAGGCGCTTTTCGAAACAACCGCTCTGCGACGCGAGTGCATCGATCCCTGAGAATCGCGATGGCGGAAAGAAAAAAAAGAAAATCTCCCATGCTCCCGCGCGTCGATTAATCGCGCTGGTCGGAAACCACGAGCCCAAAGATGCGAAAGCCGATTACAGGATGTAGTCCGGTATTCCCCCGTGCTTATTTGAAAATGAAAACGTTCGCGAGACAATGACGTGCTCAGGAATTTTAGCGTACGAGTTGCCTCGGACAATTAATGGATGACGAACCGTATCGCGACGTTTTCCAACGCTGTTTTCGGAAACTTCGTCGGGGAGGCGAAAATCGTATTATAAAATTATATATTCCGGTGTTCGATGATACGGGGGGAAATTTCTAAAAGAAAGAACGATTTTATGTTATTTATATTTTGGAATTTATAGATAACCAGCTTTTGCACGTGGCTTCGCTCGCACAGGAAACCGTTTGGTTCCCTCGGAAATAGATATTATTTTTCCATAAAACCTTTTAAGCCTCCATTCACCTCTATAGAGTTATAATTTTATATCATGTCGCATCTTACATTTCAAAATTGATACCATTTTCGTAATTAACGTCCCAAAAGACCTTCATAACGACACCCATACCGACATTCAGGCGTATTTATACCATTGCAACGGTTTAGTGATAAGATAATAATTACGTACTTACATGTTAAATTTGAAGTTTCTAGATCCATTTACGGAAATAAGGCAACTTTAATGCGAATTAAGTGTATCAATGAGCATTCGGACCAAGTACCAGGTAAATCCGACCACGAACAAAATATGCCCCATGCAAACGTGCAACCCCTTTTTTCACCCCTTCAGAGGTTGAATTTTTTAAAAAGCCGAAATAGATGTTTGATTAATTATATCAAAGAGCATTAGGACCAAGTATGAAGCAAATCCGACAACGACCAAAATATGTCCCATGCAAACGTTGAAACCTCTTTTTTCACCCCTTCAGAGGTTGAATTCTTAAAAATGCCGAAATAGGTGTTTGATTAATTATGTCAAAGAGCATTAGGACCAAGTTTCAAGTAAATCCGACCACAAATAAAATATTCCTCATACTAACGTTGCAACCCCCTTTTCACCCCTTCAGAGGTTGAATTTTTAAAAATGTCGAAATAGGTGTTTGATTAATTATGTCAAAGTGCATTGAGACCAAGTACGAAGCAAATCCGGCAACGAACAAAACATGTCCCATGCAAACGTTGCAACCTCTTTTTTCATCCCTTCAGAGGTTGAATTTTTAAAAATGCCAAAATAGGTGTTTGATTAATTATATCAAAGAGCATTAGGACCAAGTATGAAGCAAATCCGACAACGACCAAAATATGTCCCATGCAAACGTTGCAACCCCATTTCACCCCCTTAGGGGTTGAGTTTCGGAGTATCCTTTCTTATTCCTTGTATACATCATAAAGGAACGCTCTGTGCAAAACTTCAGCTTTTTATGTTCAAGGGCTTAGCCTGGGTGTTGATGAGTCAGTGAGTCAGGCCTTTCATTTTATATGTATGGAAGATAGAAGATAGATAGATTGATTGTTCGATTCTATCGACGGCGTCTAATTTGGGATTGTTTCGTAGCACGACTTCCGCGATTAACTCCTTATTGATGACCATGGGAACTAGAGTAGAATAATGCGTTGCTCTAGTCGCTGAATAATTGCGATATTCCTCGCGCGGAGCCGAGGCAGAAACACCGAATGAATTATGTTTCCCCGGAACGTGGTTATCGCAATGAATCACTTTAATTATTTGCCGTTCAACGCCAGTTATTTTCTTGGCTGTTTAATGCAACCGCGATCAAACATCAATAATATACTAAAAACTATTTTAAACGCGCACGACGAAAATAACGATTTTGTTGTCGGTGAAGTTTGAGAAACAGCAACAATTTATTTTTATTTACTGAAAAGAGTTCGTACGAAAGTTTATGAATCGCGACGTTAATGGGGAACATGGCGGACTCATTTACCTGAACGCGAAATGAATTTTTCATAACGCTGCTAAATGCAATACATACACGGAGGATTACTAACCGCGTTGGTAAAACATTTTGTAACGCGTTTATTGACCGAAATGTAACGACTGTAAACCCTTATTTGTCAACAAATAATAATAATGAGCAAGGGTTCGTCGATGCCGTCCCGTTTAGCCGGCGCAATAAATGCAATCGGCGGACAAGCCGAACGCGACTGGCTAATTTACATTCGTAATTAAACAAACGTAAAGCGGATGTTGGAAACTCGTCGAGCGCCATTCCGCGAAACCTGCGGATCCAGTCGATTGATTCGTCGGTTTGTTTACGGCGAATTATCGCGCGGTCCAACTGTTGAAAATGGAAGCGAAATCGTCTTGTAATCGAATGGTTCGATTTATCGTTCGCGTCGATGGCCCCACGGTGGAAGATTTATCAAGAGTTGGTCCTGCTCGTCGAACATTCGAACATATCGATGATTCAAGGATTCCACGATCATAACAACTGTTTCGATGATCGAAAACTTGACCATGTTTTCCTTTTCAAATAGGAATTTCGAGTAATTCGAGTCACGTTCGCGCGTGGTCGAGCGTTCGAACCGTACGACTGGCTTTTTACGAGACGACTCTCGGTTTCGTTCTCTCGTTCTCGTCGCGGAGAACAGTCTGCTCTTGTGTTTCCTTCTTTGTAGCGGACATTCGGTGTTCTGAAACCTCGGGTGCACCGTGTCAAGGCTATCGAGTCCGACGACACCGCGAGCCTTCGATCGTTTATCGCGGTTGTCGGCGCCTTTACGGTTCCCACGCGGTGACCAACGATGAGGAAAAGAAAGCAACCCGAACCCTCGATGAAGTTGTCTCACACCACGGAATCGTGGCAAAGTTCTTCGGAAGCGACACGATAGATGGAGGTGAATTATGGCACGTAGTTTTATCTTCAGGCTGATCTCGAGACCGTTCGCGTACAAAGCAACTTCCACATTCCGTATCTAGGCAGAAATTAACCGAAACAGTTTACGGAGATAGGATACGGATTCAGAGAGAGAACGGAATTGCAATTGTCGCACGACTAGGTAATACGGAGCTTCTTCTTAAACGTAGTAAATGCATTCGAGAATACAGAATATCGTACTATTTAATGTTGACGCGGTTGACGCGATGAAATTGGAATTTTTTAGAAAATATCGAATAACGAATAAAATAAAAGTCATGATGCCACTTATTGTTGACGCGATGGAATTAGAATTTTTGAGAAAATATTGAATAAACGTTTGATCGAATAAGGAATATAATAAAAAATTGTCATGATGTTACTTATTGTTGACGCAGTTGACACGATGGAATTAGAAATTTTGAGAAAATATTAAATCCAAAGAAGGAAATATCGTTTCGGAAAATTATTCGATCGTTCGAATAAACTAACGTAGGTTTTAAATGATTTTAAATGTTAAATACTACTTATTGTTGACACAGTTGACGCGATGAAAGTGGAATTTTGGAGAAAATATCGAATAACGAATAAGATAAAAGATTGTCATGATACTGCTCATTGTTGACGCAGTTGACACCATGGAATTAGAATTTTTGAAAAAATATCAAATAACGAATAAAATAAAAAATTGTCATGATGCTACTTATTGTTGACGCGATGGAATTAAAATTCTTGAGAAAATATCGAATGAACGTTTGATCGAATAACAAATAGAATAAAAAATTGTCTTGATGCTACTTATTGTTGACGCAGATAACGCGATGGAATTAAAATTTTTGAAAAAATACTGAATAAACGTTTGATCGAATAACGAATAACATAAAAAATTGTCACGATGCCACTTATTGGTGACGCGACAGAATAAGAATTTTTGAGAAAATATTAAATCGAAAGAAGGAAATATCGTTTGGGGAAAATTATTCGATCGTTCGAATAAACTAACGTAGGCTTGTAAATGAGTTTAAAAGATAAACACACTATTTATTTTTTCATGTTACATCGAAAATGCGTCGAAACTCAGAGATTACGGAATAATCGGGCGTCCATGATAGACGATTAACCGTGAAAATTAGAAAACGCTTCGGGTTCGACGTGCAGCGGATAGAATTCTCGCCGGGAGCGGGAAGGCGGACGTATTTTCACAATGCGAATAATCAAATTTAAGCGTCGCGTGAACACTCGCAATTCAAACAATCGCATTTCCATGCAACGGGCCGAATATCGAACGAACCGAGCGAACCGACGCGGAGACGCACGGTTGACCGTAAATTCAGCGATACGTTTTACATCGATGATTTTACGTGAATTGTTTACAATGTAGAATCGCATCGGAGCGGGGAACCGTGATGTTTAAAGCAACCCTCGCAAGACCTCCTTATTACAACGCGTATGGCTCAACAAGTGTAACCCTCTGTTCCCTAATCATTTCCCCGCGAGCGACACGTTTTATCTCCTTTGCAATTTTCACGTTGAAATTTTGAACAATAGCTTGGAGAAAACTTCGTATCTACTGTGTCGATATCGCGAGATTTATTTTTATGGGTTAATAATTGAAGTAATGGTGGAATCTCTTAATAAAACGAGCGACGATCAAACTATTCTTAGGTCTAGCCAAATAGCTTGAGTAATTTTATTTAATCAAGTACGTCTCGGAGATCTTTCGGGACTAGGTACCCTATGGCTGGCGGAGTTCTAAAAACGACACGCAGATTCTTAAAATACTTCATCGGAGAATGCATTCGATACGTTCTCTTTTTATGGTATTTAGAGATCGTTTGTACGACGGAATTCCAATCGCGTTAATGATCGACACAGACGTTGTAGCTGTGCACTATTTCAGTCCACAACTAGGACTACTTACTCGAGCGTGCCAGTGATTCGATTATTCAAGGAATACTATTCTGATACTCGAATATTTTACCAAGTATTGGGATAACGTAGACGAATCAAGTTAGAACTCAATTCAAAGATGCACGACACTACGAAACAGTCGTTTTCGGAACCTTTTCGATTCCTAGTTTAAAGTTGTATGACGTAAGACGAGGAGAAAAAGTAGAACGACTGCAGTAACTCGGTTCTCAAAACGCCATAATAGATCAAACGCAGCGTCAACATTTTTTTAAACAGGTTGCACAGCAAGGAAAGTTGAATCCGGCAAGAACCGACGGAAAGTAAGTTTCGAAGGGGGGGAAAAAATTTTCTTACGAACGCGATACGAAACAACTAGGTCTACGGGCGAGTATTTTTGTCGTAGATTACCCGCGCGAAGTTCATGTATAGTTAATTGCCGTTTCGCCGTTGCGTTTCATTACGAAATGTTACCGTAACTGGTTATCGAGCCCCTCGTAACTGCCAACGATCTGACGGGTAAGTAGCTTCGCCCGTCCATGAATCACCTAACAGTTAGCTAACTATCGCCAGTGCTCGATCGAAAGTTCCTTGTCAGACATTCGCGAAACGTCCGCTCGATCCACGAATTTTTAACCATCCGCGATGGTCAGTGATCGTACAAATCACCTACAGTTTTTATTCCATTCCATTTTTAATAATATTTCTACACAAGCTTCTCTCCTCATCGAATATTTCTAATACACAGGGCGTTCGGCCACCCCTGGGAAAAATTTGAATGCGAGATTCTAGAGGCCAAAATAAGACAAAAATCAAGAATATCAATTTCTTCACTGAGGCTTCTAAAGTCATTAACAAAATTAAATTAAAAAATTTCAAATCATTCTGAAAAAATTATGCAATCATTTTTGGTGAACACACATACCCATGAATTCCTATCCACTTTCGAGAAAAAAATTCGTACTGAAATTTTTAAACGAAATTAAAAAATTTCAAATCATACTAAATAAATTATATTTAGTTACAGGGGTCAATTGCAAGTATTTTTGGTGAATAGACATACCCTAAAATCCTGCCCACTTTCGAGAAAAAAATTCGTTACCGAAAATACGATGTCTGACCAGAAATGATTCCCCTGTTTAATAAATCATAACTCCTCAACGGATTGGAGGATTTTCATTTTTCAACGTGCAAACAACGTGTATTTTGATGAAGAATATGTAGGAATTCTAATAATACTGGAAAAGTTGTTCCTTGACACTGTAAAGTGAGCAAAACCCCCTAAAACTGGTCCAATTTTCAAGCGGCCATAACTCCTACAATAGTAAAGGTATCTCATTGAAATCTTTTTACCTACAAAAAAGTATTAGACAACTTTTCTGTAGAGCGTCAAACAATTTATTAAAAGTGAAAAACAAATTTTTAAGAAAAATCGACAGGGTGTAGGTGCCTAAATTTCTGTGCGAAAAAAAAATTTCGAATCGTTCTGGAAAAATTATTTTCGGTTGCGGGAGTCAATTACAATAACTTTTGGTGAATACACATACCCCTTTAATCCTACCCACTTTCTAGAAAAAAATTCTGTACAGGCGGAACTTGAAACGTTAATAACTTTGTAACGAAGCCTCCATCAACAAATTAGTATTTTTGATTTTCGTCTTATTTTGGCCTCTAGAATTTAGTGGCTGAATACCATGTATATTTGTTTTCACATAGAAAAGAAAAAATAAGGATGAATATTTAAAAAAGACGAGAATAATCGACTTTTTATTGTTACGTACGAAACGTCTGATTTTTAATACTGAAATTGATCAAAATAATTGCCATTTCATATATTTCCCCCAAAGTGTGTTTTAAGTTCCTTAATTTCATTTTCGAAAAATTTGGATATCCGAAATTTCTGAATTCTTGATTAGCGTTTTTCGTCGACTCTTAATTTTGGAGGATGACACGTAGGGTGAGGCAAAGTTTCGTATTTCAACGTGGAAAGCTTCTGCACTGTTGGGCACAGGTTTAGACACTTCAATCAAGCTAGCAATCTCAGCATTATAACTAAGATATAATAACATTTAGAAACTAAGTAAAATCGGACATTTCGACGACCTAATATCTCCTGTCCGAAGTCTGATTGATCCACGAATTGAAGTAACAGTCCGTTTGGAGCGACTGTTCAACGATACCTCGAGCCACAGCGTGGCGTTCGCGTTTCTAAAAAAATTCGCCTTTCAATTTCTATCCCATTATTAGTGTTTATCAAAGGTCCTGTCGGATATTTTCTTCCCTTTTTCGGTACCCAAATATAATTTGGGTCATAGAGAGTTAACGAGCAGAAAATTGCAGCGACGTCGGGCGACGCTCGTTGTTGAAACGGGGGATCATTTGTCGGCGGTGCCTCATTGTGCGCCGAAACATGTGCAATCAAAAGGTTCTTTATGCGCCGAGAAAAAGCCCCGGAATAAAAAGAATAGGTAGCTCGCGGTAGAAAGAGCGAGCGAGCGAGGGAGAAAGGGATGGCCCGATGGAGCGAGAAAAATCAGAGACTAACTTTTCACGCGTGCCACACGCTCGCTACAGAAACGTTTTTCTGCGGTTACGGAACCGGGAGAGGAGCCTCTGGACGTTCTGCCTACCCGGGGAGCCGTCGTCCCGTGCATTTACAAAATTTCCTCGAGCATCGCGGAATTGTATCCGTCTACTTCAAAGGACCTAGGCGTCGCGAGCGACCGACAAAGCGGCCGCGAGTTAAAGAATTATCTCTGAAAGCCGTTGCGCGTTTCTCGCGACGTCTCCCTGACAAATTGCAATTTCCTGAACGCGAGAAAAATCCTGGATTCCGGGCGTACGTATTTCCCCGGGACCCGACGCCCATTCGCCAACGAATCGCCCGCCCCGGATCCACGTTGATTCTCAATGGACCTTTTTCGTGCCTTTCATTACATCGCAAACAACGAATTCCGGATTCAAAAGACTCTCGGAGAGTAATATTTTTATTATAACACGATGCTTTTTTTTTATGCAAAGTGTTGCTGAAATGGAACGAGGAAATACAAACGAACGAAATGTCGACGATATCTAAGCTTTTCTTGCGATTGACACTAGGTTTACGGTAGCGGTGTTACAGTGAAGCACCGAAATCTGGAGAATGTCGACTTTCACCGGTGAATGTCAACATTCACATAGTCGCTTAGTGTATGTCCGAAATATTTGCTAAACACCCTTATTTCTGACTTACACCGGTAAATGTTGATATTCACCATGCACTAATGGTGAGTGTTGAACATGTTGGAGATTTATATTTTCTTCTCCGTAATTCAGTCGCTATAAAACGTCACAAGGGTGACGTAACTTTTTCGCCTCTCTTTCTGAAAGGATCTTATTTATTGCAACAACTTAAACTATTATGACACTTTGAATTGCACAAGAGTCCCTTGCTTTTACAACTGCATTTATTTGTGGAACACTTCCTTTTGCAATGACAGCGTGTATAGCCTTGTCCCCCGCTTCTCGAATTAGCTGCAGCTGCTTCTCTCAGCGACATTTCTTGAAAAGAAATCTCATCTATGGAAAGTAACTTTTCTTTACAAATTACGAACTGATTACGTGTGTAAAGCTGCTTGAGGGTACCATTTTTATTTGCCAGTTTATAGAAGTCGGAGTCTTCTATTCCAACAACAACCGCTAACACATTTCGGCTATCTGTACGACCACGGTCAACATCAGGGACTTGTATTCGTACATTATCACCAATTTGAGCAGGAGGAAATTGTTTTTGTGAGGTTCGTAACATCTTTGTTGCTTGCAGTAGAAGATTTTCTTTCGCGGCCGCTATTTTTGTAGAAATCAACTCGTGTTTTTCAGACAGAATTTGATGTGAAGACGTTGTAGGTTGTAGGTCCTCTGTTTCAGTTTCTTCAAGCTGTTCTTCGGTTTCAGAAGTATTAGCAATTTCTTCGAGTTGTTCTTCAGTTTCAATATTTGCGATTTGTTCGCTAGACAAAAAAGACGATGCTATGCCTCTTTTTGCTTTAACGCCAAACATGGCTTCATAAGGACTTTGACGTATTCCTTCGTGGTATGTAGTGTTTTTGGCAAATTGAATAAAGGATAAACCATCTGACCATTTATTTGTATCGTTATCGTTCATCCATGCAGTTAGCATATTCTGTATATCCTGATTGGCCATTTCAACTGAGCCTTGTGTTTGACTATGACGAGGCTTTCCATGAACTATTCTAACATCTTTCCACATAGCGCATATTTCGGATATGACTTGATTACTAAATTCTCTACCATTATCTGATTGCAATATTGCTGGTGCACCAAATGTTAAAAATATTGAAAGAACGTGATGCGCTACTTCTTCAGCTCTTTTAGTTTTCAAAGGTCGTAGCTGGACAAACTTAGTTAAATGATCTTGATACACCATTATGAACTTATATTCGCCATCTCTGTTTGACTGCAAATCTATCAGATCAACTTGACATCTTGAGTTTAATTCAGAACTAACCATTGGCTTCACAACAATACCTTTCTTAGGTGCACTGTGTTTCATTTGACACTGTTTGCATAAATTTAAATACAACATTACAACTTCATATGTAATATTTTTGTATTTAACTTGCAACTCTTTAAGCATACGTGTTCTTCCTCCGTGGCCTATTCTGATGTAAGTTTCATATAGTATACTGTACAATACTTCATTGGTAACATAATACTGTATGTTCGTTTCCCCTGGTTTTAATGGTACAATTAACTTCTCTTCGTCATTAATTTTTAAAACATCGAAACGTTTTAATCGTCTGTAATCCAAAGGTGTGTTGCATTTAATTTTAGCAGAAACCACTTCAGAAAGTATTTTAGAATACTTTTCTTGAGAAAAATAAAAACAATTGTCTTCTCGTTTACCCGCAATTAATGCATTTAACTTTTCAGAGAAAAAGATCACGATTTACTGCAGTATCCATTTAGTATAAATTAGGGTATCGGAAAAAAAATTAAGAAAACGTTGCTCGCGTTATCAAAGCTTGCATAAGACTGACAAAGCTGATTGACTCCGAGCAGAACAAAGGATTTGGCGGGAGAGAGCCAGTCGCTTGTTTTTTGACTCTTCTGTTTTGGACCTCCACCAGAGCATATCTGTGATTGTCGACACACACCGGAGAGGGTCCGAATGTACAACAATGTAATGAAATATTCGATCTTTCACCGACGTATTTGGTATCTGTTGACATTCACCGGTGAAAGTTGACATTCTCCAATTTCGGTCATTCACGGTAACAGCGGTACGAAACTCGTAAATATTATTCGTTAGCAAAAATATGCGCTACATGTTGTGTAAATCTAGTGTTAAATAATATACAGGGTGTTCGACCACCTCTGGGAAAAATTTTAATGGGCGATTCTAGAGCCCAAAATAAGACGAAAATCAAGAATACCAATTTGTTGATTGAGGCTTCGTTAAAAAACTATTAACGTTTAAATTTTTGCCTGTAGAACGGCAATCTGCGTACAGCTACATGCATGCGATAGTGGTCCTCACTCAGCATGAGACACTCTGCTTACTGACGTATCGACAGCCTTACGGTTTTCTGAGTGAGAACCACTATCGCGCGTACGCAGTTTACCGTTCTACAGGCGAAACTTTAAACGTTAATAACTTTTTAACGAAGCCTCGATCAACAAATTGGTATTTTTGATTTTCGTCTTATTTTGGCCTCCAGAATCTCTCATTAAAATTTTTCCCAGATATGGCCGAACAGGCTGTATATACGTATATCTGGCGTGGCATTTTTATTAAAACTTTCCTAGACGAGTGACTTTAATGCTACAGAATTCCTTCAACGTATGTACACTAAAAGTGTGAATAATATTAGAATTTTTTTCCTGTGTGATCGAAGAAATTACTAGGAAAACCACACACTTGTAAAACGAGAATACCCGAGTTGTAATGTAAAGCGTCAACTCATCGTTCCTCGGAGCATCCGGTCATCTGAATTCAATTGATGTAATGATATGAATGTATACCCTAATTAAAAAAAAACTACATTTTAATGTAATTGTCGACACAGCGAGTTACAGTGAAAATATGCGCAACGAGTGTTCGTAAACCATCGTGTTATTGGTGAGACGCGGACCGATTTATGGAATAAAATAACATGTAAAGACCCCCCCCCGTATAAGGTGTGTTGCGTTCCAACGGCAAACGTTACAATTTTTTTAGCAGTTTACGGAAGAAGGAACCGACACGACCGAGGAAAATGCCGTTGCCGATCGTTTGTCGCGACCTGCTACGTACAACGCGTATTTCACGCGGTTCGTTGGAAAAAGAGAGCCGATCTGGCGGGCGCAATGATCGTAATTCACGACGGTGGCATCGATCAATCACCCGAGCACTGGCGTGCCGATCAAACCGGGCCGTTCGGGGGCTGACTGCCGTCCAATCGAGCCGTAACATCGAGTATCAGCGGCCGTTACCGAATATCATTCCCGACATGAATTATTTCGTTTCACTCGGCTTCCGTGGGACCGTTTCGTGCGGATCAATTTTCGATCAAAGGCGGGAGTGGACAGTGAGAGAGAGACAGAGATAGAAAGAGTGAAAGTGGAAAGGAGAAGAAAGAACCGGGGTCCGGAATCCGGAATCCGGAATCCGTCGGGATTTCGCAACTCGCTTAGGATTAAGTGGAAGCAGTTACGAGGAAATGCACTCAGTGGCGCATGCTGCGCATTATGGTGGAACGCGGCGACGAAGGACGAGTCGGTCGGGAACGGCTCGAGGAGGAAGAAGAAGAGGAGAGGAAAAAAAAAAGAAATGATAAAAAGTAACCGGCAGGAACAGGACGAAGCGTTCCAGGTGGCCGTGTACCGAGGATGCACGCGACCTTTCACCTTTTGCCGCGGGGGTACGGCGATTCCGTGGCTCGCGTTGGCCAACTGCGAGCCGCAGGATGTGTCGCAAGGATGTGGCAAGAACGCGCGCGCGTAAACGCCGCGAGAGGCGCGAAAGAAAGGATTACGAACACGACGTGTGTTCCCACACTCGTGCGCTGGTAATAAGACGCTGTAATAGACGCGCGACGATCCTCTTGCTTGACCGTCGCGCGTGTTTTAAGTCCAGATAATGCGATGGCGGCTCGACACAGTTCCAAACGTCGCCATATTTGTTTCGCGACGGGGCAGAGTTTTGCATCGTTTATTTTTAATCGTTCTGTACGGCTGTTAACAAATTCATGGGTGCCTTCGAGCATTATTATTATTCGTTCATTAACGGGGTAAAGTCTCTTGCGTGCAAAAAAAAGTAATATATAAGAAATAAAGATTATTAAATCATTAACGTGCAACACGCTGCGAGAATAGTTTTAGAGGTTTCGTAAGGATCGTTCAATTACATCTGTTTTCGCGCGTACGGACTTAACGCGAGTAATAATTCCACGTATAACTTCTTCGATTAGTTTACTTACGGACGTAATATCGGCGATTTTCCTTCTATCGTGAAATATTTGAAGATTTGTATTATTAAGATTGAGAGTTATGCGAGTAGAAAGGCATGGGATAACCGCTCTTTCAATGTTGTTAATGTAAGTTTCATAGTCCCAGAATAAGTCCCAGAGAACCGAGACTACGCGAAATAAGTTTTTCACAATGTACTTTGAAAGATGAGTCGGACGTGAAAGCAACACAGAGATCTTTAACGCGATTAAGCGTGGTTGGTAATAATTATAAACTAGTTTATTCGTCTCATTGGCAATTTATTTTTCACTAATTTTCAGTGCTTTCCTGCCAACGAGGATTTTATTGTTCGCGATGCCGAATCGTTTTAATTCCTTCTGTATATACGATAATAATCATCCAGGCGTCTTGCGCAATGTTCTCACAATAAAATTGAAAAAGAACAACTTCCCAGGGCCCGAGATTTACAAGCCACGCAATCATCTCGACTCACCAACTTCCTTAAGGCCTCAAGATGTATTTATACCTACACCACGTAAACTTCAACTGTTAGCGTCTTCAAAACTACCAACGCCAAATATTTCACACGTATCATTACGAGCATGCATGTTGTTATCCTAGAAAAGCTTGAGAAAATCCAAGTCGGACGGTTCCTTCCCTTGCGCGTCCCTTCTTTCCACATATTCGGAAACAATCGCTGGTGTGCGACCGTCGCCGGGGCGTTGGTGCATAGAAACTGGCGTCAATATCGGAGAAGGATATAGTCTGAACACAGAGGATGTCACCTCGACGGACAACGTCGAGGATAGGACCACCGAGTATCGTTAATCCTATAACTTTTCCGTTTGAAAATAACGATAGCTCTGACAATAACCGAACGCGTGAAACACCAAACACAAGTTTAGCAGATGTTACGAACGCGTCGATGCCTCTGCTAACCGTGTGTTTCAATTCTGTGAAAAAGCAGTTTGCAAAATACGTAGATTTCGTGCTTTTGTGCCAGAACAACCGTCGACGAATAAAAACTTTCCAATACGTCTAATAAAAAATAATGGTAACGAGGTCGCGCTCGAATTCATTTTCGTCGGAAAAATTTCATCGACGATACTTTCACGAAAATATAATAAAAAAATGTACGGATTTTAATATTCATTAGTGGACGAAATTCGTTGCTCTCGCCTGGGACCGTCGGTGCACGAGTCGAAGGGTTGCTTGCGCTAAATAAACGGCAATGGTGCTGGGAGGGGTCCTAAAAATTACTTAATGGGTATATTCGAGGGACACGGTAACTTAAATTTTAATTATATTTTCTGTTTCAATTTATGCAAATACGAATATATGAAAAGTGTTTTGTTCGATTAAAATAGAAGCGATTTATAATTGATGAATGAAAATCTTATAAAAATGGAAACCCACGGCATGGATCTGTCCTAGATCCGGACGGATCCAACCGAATACACATGGCGGTCAACGTGTTAATAACGGTGAGAAGGACGGGACGGAATAATGATTGAAAAGGACGAAACGCGCCGTACAGCTGCCTCTGACATTCTCCGTTGGTAATTACCATCAGTCTACGAACAACGTGGATAATTATTGTGTGAGAGTAAAGTGAAATATCAAGGATTTTTTGGAGCTGTCATTAACGTCATTAATACTTACACGGAGCATAACCGAATCACGTTTCCTACAAAATAGTACATCCATCTTCGTCAATAACACGCGATTAGAACTAGCGATCACACGGTTTTCCAACCTATTTTTAATAAATACTTATTCGCCTGGGAATAAAAAGCGAAAGATTCCACTTCGAATATCGTTGTTTCTGCGATCGTCTATTGATCGATGAATTTCATTTAAAACAGGCAAACCATCCGGAGGGCAGACTGAAAAACCTCCACAGCGACCTAAGCACGTGCTTATTTCGCTTATTGGTTAATTCGAACCCGTATCGGTGGAATCTTCGAGTGCCAATCGGGCTCCAACGATGCAAAAAGCTTGAAAATCGTGCTCGAGAGGCCAAGTCGAGGCAAAAGGGATACGATCGAAGATGGCCCAATCCCTCGTTGTCTCCGACACGCGGCGTATCGCGGATCGCACAGTCCCCCCCCGCGTACTTAGTTTCAATTTCGTTCGATGAAACCGAGAACAATTTTTATACGTCGGAACGATAACGTAAGAAAAATTCGAGAACACGACGGACCCGGGGATAAAAAGAGGCGTTCGTCCGTCCTCGTGATAAATCGTTTCGCCGCGTTATGAAACGGTTCGCGACCGATCGTCCCGTTTCATATTTCGCAATCCTTGTGTCCCTCGTCGAGATTTCTTTCACGGTCGTTAATGCATCGTCGACGTAACCGTCTGAAACGATTTCTCGAACGACCGGTAATAAGGCGTATCCGCTATTGGGAACACTTTTGCTCCGCGGGCTACTAAATTATTTCTCTCGCTTAATTATTGCGTTTTCTTTTCCCCTGGGTCCACGAAGCGCCCCCAAGTTTGTCCGTTCCTTCTTCGCGGATCTGATCCCTTCCACGTAGGGCGTGCCATCCGGTTAATTGCGCGGTCGTCGTCGCTGGAATCGATGTCGCGCAATTCCCATTTCCACGTCTCGACGCACACGAATTTCACCGGACGCTGAAAAACTGCCCCGCCGTTCGCGCTGGGATAATTTTTGAGCTTGGCTTCCTAGCGTTTTCGGAGCCGTAAGAATCGTGGGTGGGGCTCGACACTCGTTTACGAGACCACTGAGCGTTCCCACAAAAAGCCATGAAATATATTCCTGCTATTGTTATCGTGGCTTTGGTACACTGACCGACGTATTCCGAGGTTGGAGAATTTTTGAAACTTTTATTTTTTTTTAAAGCGTCTCTGATTACAGAATATTGTCTAAAATTTTTCTTCAAACTTTGTATATTGCTTGTCTGCCAAGCTGCCAGAATTTCTTTGAAAATAAATAATTGAATCAATATTTATTTCGTATTTTTTTAAAATAAATTCCAGTCAGTTCCGACAAAAGTGCTTTCGATTCGAGATCTATCCAACTTGGAAAGGCGTTCGCGAGCAGAGTAACGCGATTTTCGTCTTCCTCGGGCCGATTTGCGCGGCGTCAAAGCGTTGCAGCCACGTAATGGCATAATCGCGACCGGAAGATCCTTTCGAGTGAACGTCTCGAGAATTAATTACGGGCCAGATGCCTCTAAACCTCCGTGTTGGTCACGGTTCGATATTTGTTTCCGTGCTCGACAAACGCTGTCACGAGCATCGTCCGTCGAGAGGGAAAGCGAACGGTTCACCGAAGAGAACTGTTTATCGAGATTATCGTCGTTGGTCGTGGGCCATTGCCTCGAAAGATTCTAACGTAGTCATCGCTCCGGAGTCTTCGTTCATGCTCGAGCGGCCACGGGTTTCGATCGTTACACTCGTTGCCTTTTTGCAATTTCGTCACCGTTCCCTGGTCCGAAAGCGATTTAACCCGTTTATGCCTCGCGTCCTATGTGCGGTTGACCTTTAAAAATATTCGTGGATCGTTCTCTTTCACGACGAACGCCTCTGTGAAGTAAGCGGTATCGTTTAAATTTCTCGAGGTAAAAAAATTTCGTTCTAAAATATATTAGAGAATATAGGTATTTAGAATATATACTGCTTAGACGTGCGCCAAGAAATAACGTGTAACAATTTGTTACGTGTAATCATTGTACGTGGACAAATACAACAATAGGTAAAAAATATTAGAATTTTAATTCACGCACGCGTGACAACAGCCGTCAATGTACAGAGGAGTCGAAACGTCGGTCACCGGCGACCGTCCGTCCCGAACGTGACTGCTGGCGGAAAATCGTTAATTAGACGCAGAAAATGGCCCATTGAATTAATTACCCGCGCTCGGGAAACCTTGGCACTTTTATTTTTTTTTCGGTAGTTGCCGTTTTCCTGGGGAACTTCTCGCTACTCGAGGTCCATCATCAATCACCCTGGGCTCTTTGGAAGTTCGTCGGAAGAAAAAACAGAACGTGCCTCGTCATCTCGCGAACAAATGCGACGGTAGTCTGGGTTCGTTCCTTTTTTTCTTTCTTTATTAAAGGGTCCCGTCTGCAGCCCGAGTGGTGCTCGAGTTATCCTCCAAAGTGAATTCTGAATGGAATCTGTATGTAGGAGGATTATCTTATCAATTGTGTAAGATGACTTTGAGAATTATTAGATCGAGTTGTTGGTTACCGACGTCCGGATTCGTCCAGCTTCCTAAAACATTAAGAGTTCGCGTTCGATCGAATAATTTTGTTCGAGACAATAATAATTGGATACGTAACTTTCGGCTTGGACTGATATCTCTTGAGAATAAACGATGGTATTTTATGTTAACACCAGAGTAGGTAATGACAACGTCAACGATATTCGTAATAAGGAAAGTAAAATAGTATTAAAGATATTAGAAGAAGTTCCACCGTTTTTTATGAAACATAGCAAGCAATATTAACTGAAGCATGTTACAATAGGAATATGTAACTAGAATCCGAGGCAACAGTGCCTCGGGTATGCAGCGTCTAAAAAATTCAGAGGATCCGTCACAATACTCCGGTTACAGCCTTTTCACGTTTGCTCTGTGTTCTCTAAACAGCATATCTCCCAGAGTTACCGAAACTCGCTAAAAGACACGACCTCTGGAAATGTGTACTCAAATCTAAAAAGGACGAACATTGAAAACATTGCTGTTAAAGTCTTTGGAAAAATCTTCAAAAATATGTTATTTTAAAAAAGTAACCAGCATTATTTTTACCTCGATCGAGCAATTAAGTAATCTTTTTGTATTTCAACCTATTTAAAGATTGCATAATACCGACATACATACAGTGCCCAAAAAAAGTATTGGCACAGACTGTATTTTCAAATAAAATGTTATGTAGCTGTGAATAAAGCACAATGTCTTCTTTATTTTTGGTATAAAATATAAGTTTGGGGTTTGAACTTTAAGTATCTCGCGAAATAAAGCGATTAAGTAGACCTGCAATAATAAAAAATAGTAACAAATACACAGAGGACAGTTTTCGACGAAACAAAAGTATTGGCACACTTGTAAATTTAATATTTCTATGAAACACTTATGTAAATATTTATAATATTGGCATGGCTGTTGTATACAGGGAAGTCCCGAGATTCAATTTGATATTCATTTGTTATTTCTTACTAAGTTTGCCTGTAATAAAGTGAATAACACAGCAATGTATCGAAAAACACGAGAAACAACAATTTCAGAGAGAAAAATTATATTAAAATTATCAAAAGAGGGAAATTCATATTCTACAATAGCTAAAATAGTAAATAGAAGTCGTTTCACCATAAGAAATATCATTAAACGGTTTCCTGGCGAACAAAATGTAAAAAATCATCCGCGAAATGGTCGTCCACAGAAATGATCAGAACGAGATAAACGAAAAATTACCAAGATTGTAGAAAAAAATCTTAAAGTTGCCTCTAGAGAAATAGCGGCACAAATGAAAAGTGAAAATAAGGTAGATGTACATCCTATAACTATCCGGAGAGTTCTTAAGAGTGCCAGGTACAATTCAAGAGTGGCTAGAAGAAAATCATTGATCAGCAAAATTAATCGAAAAAACAGATTAGAGTTTGCAGAAATGTATGTACACAAAAATTTGGAATTTTGGGATAGAAAACTCTTCTCTGACAAAAGTAAATTTAATATTTTTAAATCTGATGGTTAAATAAGAATATGGCCAAAGCGTAATACCGAGTTGGATTCACATAACATAGTCTCAACTGTTAAACACGGGGGTGGTAGTGTATTAGTATGGGGTTGTACGAGTTCCTCCGGACTTGGAGGACTAGTTTTTATAGACGGTAATGTTTAAATATTTTGAAACAAAACTTAAAAAAATGTGTGGAAAAATTAAATCTTGAGGAAAACTACTATTTCCAACAAGATCATAATCCCAAGCATACTGCTTATATTGTCCGCCAATGGATCGTTTTTAATACACCCCATACATTGCCAACCCCTCCTCAATCGCCGAATTTAAATCCGATTGAACACATATGGAATGAGTAAGAAAGAAGGATCCGAAAACACCTTATTCAGACAAAGGAGCAATTAAAAAATGCACTTATGAAGGAATGGAACGAAATAGGTTCAGAAGTAACACAAAATTTAGTACATTCGATGCCTAATCGGTTACAAAGTGTAATAAGACAAAAAGGATTACAAACAAAATATTAATTTAAATATTGTTTTATAAAATAGTAAGTGTGCCAATACTTTTGTTTCGTCGAAAACTGCCCTGTATGTGTTTGTTACTATTTTTTATTATTACAGGTCTACTTAATCGCTTTGTTTCGCGAGATACTTAAAGTTCAAACCTCAAACTTATATTTTATACCAAAAATAAGGAAGATATTATGCTTTGTTCACAGTTACATAACATTTTATTTGAAAATACGCTCTGTGCCAATACTTTTGTTCGGCACTGTATACTAATACATACTATATACTAATACTACAATAAAGAGAATCTAAGACGAAACTTCGATCGTACGCAAAGAATCGAATTACAGAATTTATTAAATCGCCGTCTAATGAAGCAGCCGTCAAAATTACATCTCTCCGTTGATTAGGTCGTTCCTCCTTTTCCGATCGATAGGGACGAGACAACGTCGACCAGGAGGACTACGACGAACGAATTAAAATCGAATTTAACGATTTTAACGAGCCCCGCCGGAATTAATCAACGTTAATTTAATATCCGACTCTGACGAACCGTTATAGCGCGAACGGAAAACGGTTTATCGCGATAAAATGTACGCGCCGCGACGGCGTGCGTCGAGTCCGAGATTAGGAAGAACGATCTCGTGCCGGGTAATTCTTCTCTTAATCGTCGGGACAGATTTCGCTTTCGTACGAGCCGCCCGGTATCGTTTTCCAGCTCACGTCCGACTACCTGACTCGCGTGTGAGACGATCTTTATGGTTAGAGTTCAGCGCGATAAGGAACCGTACCTAGAGAGAAGCGAGCCTCTAAAGGTGTCCTATTTTAACCCTTTGCCTCGAGAAGTGACTCCCAGTCGCCACCTAATTTAATCCTAATCCTACCGCGTGACTTTGACTCGCATACCAATTGCGACCAACTGGTAGCATCCACTCGTTTGTTCGTATCGTAACTGTAGCTCGCAAGATTTTGGAAAGATCAAAGTAGAAATATAGACATTTATGCAAATTCGCATTTTCATTAATAGAATTAACGAAACGAGAGATTTTAAATGCAATAATTCGTATCTTACTTTAAATATTTCTTACACTTTTGCATATCAAGTCCCGTAATTTCTCGAGAAGTAAAATTTCCCATAAATGCATAAACATTCAGAGTCTAGCGACGACATAATGGAACTCGCCTCTAAGAGAGACAGAAAATTCATTTAAAAAATATGTTCCACGTCATATTTTTCTATTTTTGACTGAAATTCTTTATTCGAGTAAAAAAGGCTCCACGTTGAAATTTTCCAGAAAATAATTATACGACTTCGGGAATCTCTTTCATGTCGTCCAACTATGTACATTTCCCTTTGTACCTCGCGAATGTTTGGTACAAGTGCTTGTTTGAAATACAATATCTTATTAATATAGAACGTTTCTGTTCGGAACGAGGGAAGTATTAGCATTTTGATAAGTGGCGCTCCGGCGAAACAAACCAAGTATTTCCATTGTGGATGTATAATGACTACTTATTGTGACTCAAACTAGTACGTTCGCTCGAATCGCGTACCGTGTTGCGTCATAGAAAAACATTTCTACTTACGACTCTTAATAATCTCATTTTGCAACTTCTTACGGCTACGGTATAGCAAAGGTTGCGTTTTATACACTATGTTGCATCGATGTGCAATGCAACACGTGTAATTCTTAGTATTCTTTTGCATAAAGTACTTGATCCTTGTAGATGCCTAGGGTTTACAACTTACTAACATATAATTCCAACTAAACCTGTAATTTGTACCACAAATTCCTGAACATTGTACGAAGAATGGTCCTGGTCGTATCGAAACTAAAGTTATTTATCCAAGAATTGAATTCTATTTTTATTCCTTTTGTTCATAAATTATGTTACTTGACAATCTTTATAGACCAGCTAGCATCTACATTCGTTCCAAAAAAAAAACAATTCCAAAGTCCCAGCCTTCTCCTCGCATAAAAATTTGATTTTTCTAGCTCGCTACGCCGGGTTTCCCCTCAAAGGAGTCAACATCGTCTATGTTTAAGCAACCCAAGGTGTCGAACAACAACCCCGGACGCATATTTACGCCACGTGCGCCGAAACCAACCAAATGTTGTCCTACAGTGTTCGTCTACTCGTCCAAGGAAACGATCCGCTTTATTCTGGGGTTTCCTCGTCGTGTCCTGTCTCCTCGATCTCGTCCCTAATAAAGCTAATTGCGACTTCTCCGCTCTCTCTACCCCTTTTTACTTCCTCCCCATCCAGCAGACACCCTTCCGCCCGTCCTTTCGGCTCGTCTTTTTTGACCGTCGCCGGCTCTCGAGCCCTTCGTTCGTTTCGACCGACGTCTCCCGTTTCAAGTTCGACGCCCAGCGTCGTCGTCCCTCAAGGTGTGCTTCTCCAATTTACGCGCGTCTGCCGGGACGGTCCCCGGCCGCAGGAAGATAGAAATTCGATAGGAGAACTACGGGACTCCGTCGAGGGAAACTCGGAACGCATCCTACGAACAAGTGTACCATTGATTTCGATCCCGATCCCCCTTACCGCTGAACTTTCCGCGGCAAGTTCGCGCGATACTGTTAGAGGGAACGACCAAAGTTTCCGATTTCCCGGGATCCAACCCGGGGATTAGTTATGCGCTTTGCCAGGATTGGCTCGGGGTATTAAAGACGCTGGCGAAATTAAGGCCGCGAGTGAAAGGGGAAAGGTACGGTCGAATCTCGACGTGGTAGAAAAAAAAAAAGAAGTATTGCTGGCTAGAAAACGGTATCGGTTCTTTCGAACGCGCCTCAAACTCTGTCGAAATTTGCTAGACGTTTGAATGCGGGACTGCCCTCCATTCTTGCGATCGAATCGGGACTGTCGAGTTGCATGTAGGGAGGGTCGAGCAACACTTTGTACTTGGAACCAGTCGAATTCTATAACAAATCTCTCAAATTTATCTCGAATATGTTGACTGATTACTTTCTTACTGGTATAGAGTGATATTTTGTTAATTTATTTGTGAGATCAAATTAGAACCGTCGAGTTGCATGTAGAGAGGGTCGAGCGAGTCTCTGTATTTGGAACCAGTCGAATTCCATAACAAACCTCTCGAATTTATCTCGAATATGTTGACTGATTACTTTCTTACTGGTATAGAGTGATATTTTGTTAATTTATTTGTGAGATCAAATTAGAACCGTCAGATTGCATGTAGAGAGGGTCGAGCAACACTTTGTACTTGGAACCAGTCGAATTCTATAACAAATCTCTCTAATTGATCTATAACATGTTCACCGATTACTTTTGTGGCCCTGCTGGCTGAGGGTTAGGATCTCGTGAGAATCGTAGGAGGACAGAAAGGGAAACGAGGGGGCGCGTTTCGTCCGGGCCTGCTAGTGGGCTCATCAGTAGCAGGCCCTGACTTAGGCGACTGAAATATTAAGGAGTCGTTCGAGGAATGTATACATAGCAACCGAGAGGTCGGTCGAGCGCTTGTGAGAGCGCGACCCCTCTGGTGGCGAGCATGGGAGGCGTCGCCACACTTTCTTACTAGTATACAGTGTTATTGTCTTAATTGATTCGTTTGATGGTCGTTTAGAAGACAATAAAAATTCTGTAGATAAAGCTGGTATATGGCAAAGTGTCACTAAATCGATTTGAATCACCGTGTCACTGTGCGACATGATGGATCTAGGTTTGCAGATGAAGGTATACGATTAATGAAAACACGGTTTATCTGTTTTTGAATTTCCGAGAGCAACTGCCAAGCGGATCGTTGATTATCCGGACCGACAATCAACAATGACCCATCCCCATTTGTTTCTAGAAACAGTGGCGCGTTTATTGTTGGATACAGGAACACGCAATTTCGATACGACATTCGTAGAAACGCTACCGATAGAAGCGACTTAATTTTTGCTTATAAATTTCTTTAAGGAGTTGCACGAAACTTGTGAATTTATAGTTCTTCGACGGTTACCATTAAGGAATTAATTCCACGCGAATTTGTAACACGCGGGACGGATAAATTAATTAAAATGGCGCGAATCAAGTCGCAGAATTCATCGAATCTCTTCGCGGAGGGTTCGTTAACGCGATTAGGCTCGCCGTTCATGAATTTTATACATATTGAATAAACTCGTAAATCTCCTGCTAATCGGCTCTCCTATTGAGGTTCTCGATCAGATTGTCAGAGCCATTCCGAGGCGTTCCATTCTCATTTGGTTCAATCGGAAGGGGGAAAGCCTTCCTCGAGGTGAAGCCTCGTCGGTTCTTCTTCCTTCCATCATTATTCCATGTCCTGCCGACGTCGTGCTTCCTATCCTTGTAATTTTTCATTCACCGCGAATAACCAACCTCCCGTCTACGTGAGGGAACGAGGAGCCAGAAAGAGAGACGGCTTTTTGAGTGTGAACATCAGACGCTCGAAACATCCCTCGTTGATAAAGCCCCGACCGAATGGCCGCCGTGGTAGTTTCCGTTTCCACGACGAATTCATATTTCCGGCAGTGTGTGTCTTTTACACGATGTATTTTCTTATTTCTCGCTGGGAACTTCGAAGATTACCAATCGCCAATTTGCGTATTCGAGGAATTCGTACGAAAGCGAACGGAGCATCGCGAAACGTTGCGCTTCTGCAAAAATCTCCATTGATCCGTGGAACCGGGGATCTCTGAAACGTTACTTCCACGCGAATTGAATTTATTTCAAAAGTATCTTTTTAAAGTACGATCGAATAGGTAACATTTATTAAATACTGTGGACTACGGGTAATTAATTGAAATCTATTTGATATCAAAAGGGAAACTGTGAAGTAACGTAAACTGCAAAGGTTCGTTTCGATATTTCTTTGAAACGAAGAAAATTGTAAATGTATATCGAACGAAGGTAAAATGTTCCGAGCAATTGGAATAAAATAAATGTAATTTATTGACCTCTTTAAAAATAAAACAACGAATATTTAAATGATTAAAAGTCGAATTAATTTCTACGCGTAACGCGATTTTTCAAACGCATGTTGGCTCCGGTTGTAACTTCAAAGCGCATTTGCGGCGATCGAGCAGCTTTATCGCGTTGATCAATCACTCGACATAACGAGATTGTCTTCCACGCCTTCGATAGAAAGACTCTATTTTTCATCCCTCAGTCTTCTTAACTGTGAGTGCGTATCCATCATACGAAACTCCCTTCGCATCTTTAACATAGATTCTCAAATTTTCTACGTCCATTTGTATTTATCGGTTCATCCGAAGTCTATTGCGTCGCCCAATTTCTATCTTCGCTTTCACGAGATTCGTTTTTAGCGATAACGTCCAGTGAAAAATCTAAAAGATAATCTTCGTTCCATCTCTCTCGACGATTAAAAAATTATTTATTGAACCTCTTGTGTAAATTTCGATAGAAAAATTGTGGAAAACGCGCGGTTCTGAGGATCTCCTCTGTTCGCAATTTATCGTTGGGTTTGAGAACCACTGAAGTAGATCCTACCGGTTCCGTGGTATCTCGCCTGTTACCCTCTTCAAAAGGGCGCATTAGGGTATCAAATTAAGCTGTCAAATAAAACGTATTTGCCGTAGGCCAGGTTTTACGCAGGTCGCACACCGTCGCGCGTGAAACCGTTGCTCTATTTCTTGAAAAGGGACTTTATATTACCCCGAAGGATTACGAGAACGACGGGAATAGCACGCGCGATAAATCTAACAACGGAAACAGCTGCGGGAATTAAATTTATAATTGCGCCTGTAATCGATCGGGCTGTTTATGTTTACGCGAAACGGGCAAGTTAAGTCAACGGAGTTGACGAGTAATTAAAAGTGATTAATTCGTTGTGTCCCGTTACAAGATCCAATGTTTTAGTTCGTGAGCAGCGCGATTGTCTTCGACGGTAATTAGCGCGACGAGTATACCTTCTAGGCAACTCGATCAATTTGAACGTTCGATACGCCTTGAACGTAACGAATATTCATTGGATAGCTCGAAAACGTTATTTGGTATAAAAAATCAACAACTTCTAGCAGTCAGATTAATTAGTTAAGACAGTCAGGATTAAACAACTTACTCGACAGCATTCGTTCGAAAGAGTTTCTCTATTACGAAAGGAGAAATTTTTAGTCCGATTATACTCTTTGGAGAGTAAACTTCTGTCGCGTTGCGTTAATTAAAATAATACGCCCTACCGTAACTTTTATGTAATTTTAAAGAAGCATTCGTTATTACTTTGATCGCGTTTCAGCGCAGAGTCGGGAGGGACGAGGCTTTAGAGGGTAATTTCGACCCCTTGCGAACTCAACCTAATTAGCAAAAATTCGCGTGTCTCTTAATT
Source organism: Colletes gigas (assembly GCF_013123115.1). Lineage (NCBI taxonomy): Eukaryota > Metazoa > Arthropoda > Insecta > Hymenoptera > Colletidae > Colletes > Colletes gigas. Next base: position 5,757,445 of record NW_025106647.1, on the reverse strand, counting down.
TCGCGTGCCATAGAGGTATGCAAAGTTACGTCAAGATCGAAAAAAATAATGACGACGTCCATTGTCCGTGGCAAAGGGACTCGAAAGCGACTTATCGCTACGCTACAGAGGACTCGTAAGACAATTAAATAGAATCCTCTTTATTGTTTGCCTATAGTTTCAGCGAAAGGATTACGTCGGGAAAGACAGTTCTCCATTTTTCTACAACGTCGGAATTTTCTTATGAGTTCTTAAATCCGCCGATTCTTTCAAACGGTTCCAAACAATTTACAAGTCGGACGCGTGTAGAGATCGTTGAATCGTTTGTTCGCGTCGCCACGTGGTCTGATGTCATTAGACAGAGCTACATCGAAGAGGCGCCTTAAATGTATTCTACGGCGCGCGTTACATATGTAGAAACGCGGTTTAATTTCATTAGACTGTTACACCGAACACGCCTCGTGGCCATGCTCTACACAGTGCGTTGCGATTCTGAGCGTGTGTCTTAATGTTGTCGACAGTTTTATCGAACGGACCACTGAAATGTACTCCACGCGGCGCGTTGCACATGGTGGACCGTGGTTTGAAGCTGTTGGACACGGTTGCATAAAAAGAGTCGTCTCAAATCTATTCTCTCGTTACAAATATATAAATATGGCTCAATGTTGCTTAATCGTGGCTGAGTGTCATTGATCAAGTGTATCGTGGATTGAAACTGTTGGACAAGGTTGCATAAAAAGAGTCGTCTCAAATCTATTCTCTCGTTACAAATATAGAAATATGGCTCAATGTTGCTTAATCGTGGCTGAGTGTCATTGATCAAGTGTATCGTGGTTTGAAGCTGTTGGACAAGGTTGCATAGAAGAGTCGTCTCAAATCGATTCTCCCGATGCATATATGGAAATGTGGCCTAGTGTCATCGATCAAGTGTATTCTATAAAACATGACGTGGAAACGTTGATGGTTGTTTTCTAAGGTTTCGTCAAACAATCTCAAACCTCTTTTGGACAGCATCTAACGAACACAAGGACCTAACTGAACGTTGATAGCCAAGAATCGCCTGACATATACCCTATTCCCATGCATTAGACGCGATCAAACATCGTCGAACCAACCGTCGACGTGCTTCGAGCGACGAGGTGAGACAAAATGAGTGGGGAACGTAAAATGGTGGTGGTATTTGCAATAACAAGGGGAAACTATCAGCCAGAGGGAACGGGTATTAGTGGAACAGTGGACGGTTGACGTGTATGCGTCGTCTCAAATCTATTCTCCCGTTGCATATATGGAAATGTGGCCTAGTGTCATCGATCAAGTGTATTCTATAAAACATGACGTGGGAACGTTGATGGTTGTTTTCTAAAGTTTCGTCAAACAATCTCAAACCTCTTCTGCACGGTATATAACGAATACAAGAACCTAACATAACGTCGATAGCCAAGAATCGCCTGAAATATACCCTATTCCCATGTATTAGACGCGATCAAACATCGTCAAACCAACCGTCGACGTGCTTCGAACGACGAGGTGAGACGGAATGAGTGGGAAACGTAAAATTGTGGTGGTATTTGCAATAACAAGGGGAAACTATCAGCCAGAACGAACGGTTGACGTGTGTGCGTCATACACGACAGGAAACATTCGATCATGCAAAACCGAGCATACGTGTGAGACTCGGGCAAACTCGTCACGCTCAATTTAGCGTATCGATCGCGTCGAACCACGTCGTAAAGCCGAAGAACGATATTCGGGCAACGTGCTATCGCCAGTAGTTTCGATCCGTGCGGAACGAACGTCTGTAAGTTATGGGGTATGGCGGTGAGCGAACCCGCTTCGTTCCCGAAGCACCATACTTCGGCTCTAGGTGCACGCGAATCCCGCTGCTCGGGAAATAGAGCGAACCTCGGTTCCGGACGCGTCTACTTCTGCTCCGTCAACTCCTACAAATGAGACCTGTGTCGTTCTTCGTATCTCTGACGAGGACAATTTGGCTGGTTTCGAATATTGCGTCGAACAAGCTATCCTCCTCGAGAAACTCTTTCAATCTACTGCCAAAGTTCTGATCAACGTTTCCTTCGATCCGTCCCCGTAAAACGCTACTTTGCGAAATGTTCAGCATTCGTCGACCGATACGGTTCGAATATACGTGTCAAAATTATCAAGGATAATCATAATACACGGAGAGGAATTTTCTACTAAATTATTATTAACTGGTGTGCAGGTTACAAAAAATATTACGGAACCTTTTGAACTGACCGTAGTCGCATTATTCGACGCAGGGATATGACCGACTGTAATCGAAAAACTTAATTTGCAACCACATTCGAGAAACTCTAATTTTGCAAATATCTTTTCCTGGACGAGGCTATGTGCACAGGATATCTCGTTACGTACTTTGCCCGGCTGCCGCTTTCATCAGTAAATCGATCGATTTTTTGTTCCGACGTTTTCGAACTTCAAAAGAGAGCTGAAATTGGAACAGCATTCTGCTCCCATTTTGAATCTAATTTATTTTTTCTTTGCCCGTAATTGGAAGCTGGGACTCGTTCGTGAACCATTGCCACGCGTTCGACGAAATTCGCGAGGGCTTTACATTCTTTGCGAACGGTCCAAGGGTAACCATAGCCGAGCGGAGATCAGATTTTTGTACGATTCTACGATGGACGCGCGAACCTTTCCATGAATCGCAATAATCGATACCGCGATTGAAATGGAGCGTTAATAACTCCAATCTGGGACATGATTTTCTGCTCTAATAGGTACACGAAGTTTTCCGATTCGAAAATATTATCTAAAAATACTAAGTTTCTCGTGCACATGGTCTCAAAATGAACAGCTCGTTTCCTTCAAATCGATAAAATAAGCAGAAATTAAAATTTTGCATTTTAGGAACAGATATCAAATTGAAAAACGTTTCGACTCGATCGATCGTTCTCTTTCCGGTCGCGTGGAATTTGGGAAAAAGGGAACACCTGTAAGAGAAAATTGCGTAGAGATATTCCTGGAACGGGAAACGGTATCGTCGATTTGCCAAAGTCGCGGAAAACTTTTCGAAACGTTTTTCGAACCTGGCACTGTTAAAGCGTCGAAAAATCGTCGTACCCTTTGTGAAACGCTTTCTGAAAAATAACCGTCCCACGGATTCCATCGCGGAATCCATTTCTCTTCGCCGATGGGATTTCCGAAACGAGACACGTCGGTTTACGAAACGTCACGAGCCGGGCGTTTGCCATCGCGAAATCCAATTCCTCGCCAACATAAAAGGCGGGGGCATTGTTTTGACAATACTCCTCAAGATCTATTTGTTTCTTCCGGAAGGAAAAAATAAGCAGGGTTTTCCGCGAAATAGCGGACGCTGGTAATTTTATGAATTTGATATAAATGCACACGTAAAGAGACGCGAATAAAATTTCCACGGGACCGCGTTCCTTTTATAAGCAACGAATGGACACCGTTTTATACTATTTCAGCGGGAGTTTCCCTTTTTCGTTTTCTTTTAAAGCAATAATTACGGTTCCCCGGCGTTCGGCTTCAATCCCTTTGCATCGGGGTCGTCTTGTCTTAGTTACAACATCCGACCGTATACAAAGGAAAAGCACCAATTAACGTTATTAGCTTGTAATCGCATCGAGGCAGCAGCCCAAGGTTAATTGCTCGCTGAAATTGAAGAGACAATTTCATATTCTGCCGGCAAAGAATTGGTCGCGCTGAAACGACGCAGGACTCGTCGCCCCGGAGAATTCCGTTCGAAAGTTCGGGTACTTAAAATCTGATTTACCAGCGACGAACGAATTTCGTACAACTTTCGTCACCTCGTCTTTCCGCTACTTCCGTGCCCCTCACCTGACTTTCCCCGCGGTTTTTTCGTCCCATTCCTAGGATCTATTTTTCTTCCTAACAAGGGAACTTTCGTGACCGGAACATTCTAATTTTTTTCGAAACTTTGCTAGCTTGCGGCGCGGAGATCGTTTGCAAATGTCGAACGATCTTTGTTTACGGCCTTTCGAGCCTTTCCTCGTAATTCAAGTACAGTACCAATTTTAGACTCTTTTTCTAATCGATCGTTTGAAAAAGGTAGTGTCACGGACGAGGTATACGAGTAGACTCAGACAAGTTTTCCGTACAGCATCAAACAGATTTGTTAAAAATCAAAAACGAATTTTTAAGAAAAATCGACAAGGTGGGTAGGTGTCTAAATTTTTCGGCGAAAAAAGGAAATTTCAAATCGCTCTATAAAAATTATTTTTAGCTGCGGGGGTCGATTACGATCATTTTTGGTGAATAGATATACCCTCGAAATCTTACGCACTTTCGAGGGAAAAAATCAAAAGGTGGACAAATTTTTCGGCGAAAACAAAAAATTTCAAATCGTTTTAAAAAAATTATTTTTGGTTGCGGGGATTACTAACTATTATTTTTGTTGAATAGATATACCTTCGAAATCCTACGCACTTTCGAGGGAAAAAATCAAAAGGTGGACAAATTTTTCGGCGAAAACAAAAAATTTCACATCGTTTTAAAAAAATTATTTTTGGTTGCGGGGATTACAAACTATTATTTTTGTTGAATAGATATACCCTCGGATTCCTACGCACTTTCAAGAAAAAATGATCGAAAGACGAATATAAAATAGGGATCGAAGCGTTGACTGTCGATGGTGCATATTTTCCCAACGGACACATTTTAATCAAATGATTTTTCTCGCTTTTGGTTGGCAAATAGGCTGTGTGGCTCGTTTTCGCGATATTCCGCTCGACCGGTGAATCAGAGGGAACGAGAGGACCCCGCGGTTAAGAGAAAAGGAATCACCGGCGGAGGAGACGACTCCCTAATCAAGGCGACATTGTCGCAGGACGAACAATATCCGACCGTCGACGCGCTCGCGGATCCCGCCAAGCCCTCGTACGCACACTCGCAAACACAAGCAAACGCGCATACACGTACGAAAGCGCGCGGTCGAGTGCTCGAACGAGCCGGTATAAAAGTGTACAGCGTGTACAAGGGGGCAGTATTAGTGCTGGCGGGGAAGGGGGGGTGGGGATGAAATATGCGTGTTCCTTCGCGTGAAACGCGAATAGTACTCCGCAGCCTCTGCAGAGGCATTTTCTTTTTCTCTGCTCTTCTTCCACCGTTCTCCGCCTCTCCTGTCCTTTTCCCCCTGGTTTCCTTTTTTCCTCATTCTTTTATTCCTTTCTCGTCCCTGGCCCTCGCTTCCAGCCCCTTTTTTCGCATCTCTCGATCCTTATCGCTCCGTTTCCACCCCCGCGTCGGTCTTCCCAGCGCCTGCGTGAGCCCCGCAGACTCGCAAGGAGGGTCTCGTTAACGCATAAAGGGACGCGTTACTCGTACCCCTAATGGGAACGAACACCCGAAGGAGGAACCGCCGACACGACTCTCACCTTTTCACGGCGCCGTTAGTTTCTTGCGCGCGTCTTTCACCATCATCAACACCACGCGTAAGGAACGCGCGTTGGAACGTTGTTCCGACAACGGCGATACGAGCGCATTCAGGTGACATCGGCCGGGTCCTCGATAACGAAAGAACGAAGATGGCCGTGGATAGAACGGGAGAATCGGATTCTCGAACGGGGACGAGGAATTGACTTCCCTTTCGAGGCTTACGAGCGAGTTTCTGTTCCCTGTGTAGCCGGGGAAATGGAAATCGCGGAGTTTCGATCGTTCCGGGCAAACGCATTGACAGTCGAGACAACCCCCTCACCCCCTGGTTGACGAGAAACTTGAGAAATTGCGGCTCCCAGACCGCGGACAATGGAACGCTATTTATGGTTCTGGTGGACGTCGAACGGCCTCGTAATTAAGAATTCGGAGGGAAAAATCCGAGCGATTGGCCAACAATTTTTAATAATCGTGGGCGACATCAATGTTTTCGTCTGGAACTTTAAATCGTCGGAGTTCCGACGAGACGATGGCTCTAACTGTACCGCTTCGATTTTAACAATCTTTTCTAGGATGACAGAATACTCCAAACAATATGCGTAGAATATCAGTCACATTTTAAAAAATGTAGTTAAAGTTAGCTAGATGTAACTCCAATTCATTATATCTCTGAAATTGTCAAGTAACTAAAACTAATTTAATTTCACGCGTTAAGAATGTGTATTCTACATTCTACGAAAGATATGTCACTGGGTATTCCATGCCCCACAAAAGATCGTTAAAATCGAAGTGGTTCATTGAGTTCCTCCCCTTCTTAGTCGCGTCCCCTCGCTATGTTAACCGAAGGGGTAAGCATTCATTCAACCCGCCAACTTTTGTACATAATAATCGTTCGGCTCCAAACAGAACCCCAAAACTTCACGAAACATTTGATAATTTCATCAAACACGGTAATAAAGAAACTCTTAAGAACAGGAAATGTAGGAAATGAAATGAAAAAATTCACAAAATAATGTAGACAACGGAACAAAGTAGAATCTCGCAGACTTTAGTCATTAAATGTTCGTTTCAAGTTTAATAATGAGAAAGAAGAAGTGTACAAGTAACCTCAAAATAAATGTGTTAAAAGGTGTAACGCTACTAACGAATAACCTCTCCCATTTTAAACTTGAACCAGAAAACGAAAATTTGTAAAAAAGAACTACATACTTTGACTTCTGAATAATTTTGAGATTTTCATTATAAACAAACGTTGAATTTCTGTGTTTAGAGGTAACTCGATAATATCGAGGGATAATTCAATTTACTTTCTTCATTTAAAACAAGAAGCCTTTCTCATCGTGTCTAAACGGAACCGTCAACATTTCGCTGTAAAATTCGAGAGTAAGCAGCGCCATTTTAATAAGATACCCATCCCAAAGATTTCGAGAGAAGCTCTTGAAATGCCCGCCGTTTCGAGCGAACGGATATCGAGTATTCGAAACACCGTTCGAGTCAAAATATCGCTTTCGCCCTAGCGTCGTAAAGAACGGAATCGTACGTTCGGTTCCTTTCTCCGTTCCCTTTCGATGGAGTTTCCAGTCGCCGTCCGACAGAGTTCGAAAGTGACCGCTTATCCCCGTCTTCGTTTGGTCAGTGGAGAGGATTCGGTCGCAAGTTAGCCAACGTCTGCCAATTATGTGTACCTCGGCGAAGCCGGTTGCAACTATATACAAACCAGTATTTACCGGCCGCGCTCCGGGCGATACGATGGAACTAATTATAATCCCGAAAGTTGTACGGTTACGTGGCCGGCTTTTCGAACGTCGCTCCAGACTCCGCTGGTAACTTTTTCGTTATCCTTTCCAGCGTCCCGCGCCTCCCACGAGGTCCGACGATTTTTCCTCGAGCATAATTAGACCCCGGAAGCGTTCGGGGAAACCATTTTATGAGTCGGTATCAATGTTGGGAGCCGACCCGTTCTCTGGTCGTTCGGCGATGAAGTTATTAATGAAAGTTTCGAGTCCCCCGGTTCGATATCAATGCTACAGACCTCGGGACTTCGTGTTCAACTTTACTGTACTGGAGATACGGTTACTCGGGCTACGTGGATTCGTGGACAAGCAATTACTCCCACGTATGGTGGCTCTTTCGCAAAAATTCAAAGAAATAAAATCTTTTATTTCTGTACCGTCTGTGAGATTTTTCTGTTTATAGTTCTCTCCATATGGAGAAAGTATGTGTGATTTTAACGAGGACCCCCCGCGTGTAGAATCAAAACGTAAAAGAGCGATTTCTTTGTCGATTAGAAAGTAGTGCCTGAAATCCTAAACCGCGAATAGAAATTTTGAAATTATCGGTGGTTAAAATTGTAAAAGTTTAGTTGGAATTTAAATTACTTTCTAACGAGTATGTAACGTTCGATAAACCGCGAATGAAATATGTTATTGGTATTTAACGTTTTATAACTTTCAGTTAACTTTATACAAGAAATAAGAATGGTCTGGGTCAAAGTATCGAATAGAAATAATTTGAATTTGTCCAGCAGTACCAAAAATAATTAAGGCGATCGAGGTATGCTGTTCACCCGATATGTGAGACTCGATGGCGAATCGAGTACTTGCAGGGGCAGAATTGGTTGGATCGCAGCCCTCTGGTGACAAGTACTAAGGCATCTAATATCTCTCAGAGGTTCTGATATCTCTGAGGATCTGTCCGTATTGGGTTTCACGAAATCAAAATCGATGAGAATCGGAACTTGCCGCTCCAAATTTGTCTATGTCGACCCTAAAGCCTACAATATGAGCGAGATTGTCTTGAACGAGTTCTGAGAAAAATTCGGAAAATCAGTATTTCCATAAACCACAACGAATAAAAATTTGAATTCCTTCGAACTACAATATCGAACGAACCTAATAAGTGAAACAGTTCTAAATCGAATACCAAATACCGAAGTCACTGAAATTTTCGTCTATTGATAAAATTTATTAAATCTATCATTTTAAAATTAATTCGGTAGAACTAACCTCGTATTTTCGTAAAATCAACACATCGATTAATTGACCTTTCAATAATCGACGTTATACTGTATCTTCTTAATATTTTCTCAGTATTTTGTACACTACTCGGTATAAAAGAGCCAGTACAACGATGAGATTCATATCGAGCGAATACTGATTACGTCTCGTTTTTCAGCAAACTAGAAAGTTAAGAAACTATGTTGGGTCCCTTAAGCGTTTCGCGTACGCGTTCCAATTGTCGAGCAAAGTCAACTTCCGGCGAGAAACGCTAATGCAGTTGCTCGGTTCTTGAGCACTTTTCCATGAAACTCATAAGTTCCACCGCATAGAAGAATATTCCACCCCCCGCGGGTATACTTAACGTAGACGTGCCTCTCTTCTCTGTCATCTTCAATCTCTCTTAAATCTCATTTCTTTTCTTTGCCTTAAATCTTACGTGCGACGCGATTGCAGTTTGTAACTTCGTCCACGAAGAACGATAACAACGTACTTCAGACCAGCAACCGTAATTTTCCGGTTGAGAATTTACCACAAAATACCACGGGCACAATTGTAAACATAATCACAAGTATCTTCTCGTTTTTCAAAAAGTGTAACAGCAATTTTTCTTCTTTTGGGAGACGATTAAAAATTCCTTTCTCTCGAACGAAATACTCGAGCTAGTAAAATGAAGAAATTATTTGCCAAGCTAGTAATATCAGAAATAAAATAAAATTATTACTCTGATACGTTAACTAAAAATTTAATTAGGACCTACGCTTCGCCACGATGAAATTAGAAATCTTCCCTTCGACATTTAGGGCGCTGCAACCCCTTAAATCGACGCGGCGTAAATTACAACGAGCAAATTAATCGCGGCGTTTTTCGTTCGCGTCCCGACGAAGGCAACAGCTTCCGTCGAATCCGGTGATCTCGTTTGTTATTACCTTCGAGCATTGTTCGCAAAAATACAACAATGACAACGGGTTCGTTCGCGTGGTATCGTCGCTGTTATTGGTCCTTTATCATTCCGCGTCCACCGCGGGTAGTCTTTCACGAGATTCCCGTGGAAATGAATTTTCCACGCGGCACGTTGATGCATTATTGCCTGTAGAATGTTAACGAAAACCGTGTCGCGTATGCCGGGGAATTAAAATCCAGTTCGATCGTTCGCCGCGACACTTCGTCGGGTGGAATTTTTTCCTCCCCGAGCGATATTAGATGCCCGCCGTGCGACGTAGTTTTAATTAAACATCAACGATTAATATCTCGCGTTCGAAAAAGGTTCCCGAAACGGCGGGTGCATTTTAAATTAATCTAGTCGGGCACATTTTTTTTCTTTTTTGCAGACCACGGATGATGGATAGCCTCGAAACTCGGACAAGGCTTTGAAACGCGTCCGAAGGAGATGAAAGGCTTCGGGCAAAATCGAAAATTTGACTGACGATTTCCTGGAAGCCACTTCCCGGAAAAGATTAATCGATTACGGGGATCCGGGAGTACGTTATAACCGGTGGGGAGGGGGAAGGGGGGGAACACCTGGGTGGTTTTTAGATAGCAGGTTTTTCTACGATGTTCCCGATCGAATATTAATGCAGTGAGTTACGACACCCGACTGAGTGGTACAAAGTCTGCGCTAAATAGTGTTTTCCAGTGTCAGAGGGCCTTGAACACATAAATTCTGGCATCAGGCTAACGTGTTTGTCGCTTCGACGTTTTCCCAAAGTAATTTTCCACGGGCTGGTAAGATAATTTATGTCCACTTTGTCGAAAACAACTTTACTTTAAAAGGAGGATCGAGAATGATAAAATTTATGCAGGGTGTTAAAAAAAAACCATTGAATATTTATAAGGTATATAGGATACATTGTTCCGAGTAAAAAAGCTTTATTTAACATAGGTCGAAAGGTCAACCGTTTCTGGAATATAAACATTTTTGCTTGTTATTATCATAATTGACTTACTACGGAATTTTTTATGTTTACAGAAGATTTTCCGTGTGTCCATCTTCCATTTCTACACACGCTTGGCATCTTCTTTTTACAGAATCGCAAACTCTCTCGAAAATTCCATATTTCTGTCGAACTGTTTGACAAGAATGGTGGATTCGGTTACGTAATTCTTCTAAGTCATTTATCGGAAAGGAATGCACTAGGCTTTTTAAATATCCCCGTGAGAAGAAGTCCAAAGGGTTTAAATCGAGGTATCGAGGAGGCCATGCAACTGAACACCATGTTTAAATGGTCTCTCACATTACGCACAAAATAAGGTGGCACCCCATCATGCTTATACCACAACGATAATCTTTCTGCCAAAGGCATATCATCCAAGTACTGAGGTAACGTATTCACCAAGAAGTTGAAATAAGCAACTAAGTCAATCATGATACTAGCAAACAAAATTTTTATATCTCAAAAACGGTTGTCCTTTCGACCTATGTATGTTTACTAAAGCTTTTTTACTCAGTACAGTGTATCCTATATATCATATAAATATTGAATGGTTTTTTTTTAACACCCCGTATACAAGAGAGGTATTGCGATCGAGACAGTCTTTTTATAAAAAAATCCGTTTTACGTTTTGATTGTTCAACAAAATTAATATTTTTGAAACACGAGTCGTACCGCATCGAATAACAAATATTTTTTAATTTGTAAACGTTTGTAAGAAGCATCTGTTTAAGATTAAGTTATAAAACTCATGGTCGCGAACTTCTGAATTATACAAAAGGCGAAGGTTTCGGAAAAATACAATAATCAACGTTTTGTACCTAATTCATTCAAATAGCACGGTCGTTGAACGACGTAAGGGTTGAGTACTCACTCTGGAAAATCAGTCTACGAGCGATGTTAGCCAGCCGGTGATCAAATAGATGCATCCTGCGTGCTCGGTGTCCACAAATCCCAGTTTACGATGTTTCTAGCAGTAAAACGACTCGCTGGACGCCGAGGATTTCGCGGGCCTCGTGTACTTAATTTTAAACCGCGGCGGACTGCACTTACTGTAAACGAAGTTACAAGTTGTAAACTACGCGTTGACGTTTACGACATCGTTCTCGTGACTCTGTTATTAAACTCGAAGGTGTCACGGAAGATACCGCGGCACGTTTATCTTGCTAATGACTCGTCGATAATTTATCGAGACCGTTCGACGCTTCGAGACTCGTTAGCGTGGAGGCTATTGGACGGGGACTTTTCCAACGTCCTGGACGTTAAATTCTAATCGAGAATTACCGAAGTCTGATCCGTGGAGGCGCGACTGTGGCCGAATCCGCGAAAAGTTTCGTACGCGTAAACGAGTTAATAATTAGGCACGGAATTATTCACGGTTTTCGCTTCCCGGGAACTCGTCCGTCTGTCTTGGAGAATCGCGGTGCCCCCCCTTGGGCAAACCGCGTTAATTCGAAGTTTACGATCCGCCACAGGTTGAGACGAGCGGCTGGGATCTAGCGAAATTAGAGTCTGCGGAGCGTCGTTGCTCTCTACAGATTTCAGGAGGGCAAAATGTGGGAAACGAGCGACGCTGCAACACTCGCGAATCGTTCGAACGTCTCTCGAGAAGCACTGCTCCTGATATACGGGTAAAAGCCCGTTTGGAAGATATCCTGAAGGACAACGTGGCAGATCCAGACACCTAAAACGGACCATGCTGCACGACAGAACTCTAAACCTGAACCTAAGTTCGCTGATAACCCATCTGATGGTTACAAAAATTATTTCCCCCTCACCCGAGGAAACAATTTCCAAGTAATTGTTTTTCTCAAACGAAACTTTATCGAAGCTCGTAAGAAAATAAAGAATAACTCGTATCTAGTGTCCGTTACTTTTGTACAGTTTAATCGTGCTTGTTTCGTGTGTTTTTAAGAGAAAATCTGTTCGATCTGTCATCGATGTGTTAATGTTGTTTAAATTGGGACCAAAGACACGTATCGAGTTTTCGAGGACGAAGAATTCGTTTTAACGAGATCAGCGTGGTAAGTTTCGCTGTTCGGGCGAAGCAAACCCGTAGTGGTCTGCTGAACAGTGTCGTTGCGATTCTGACGAATACTTCCGGCTGGGAAAGCGAGGACCAGGATATTTCCCTGATGGTTATAGCTTCGATTACTAGTTTTGCGGAATCTTGCGAACACGCCGAGGCGATCGTAAAAGGCAATCGCGTAACTATAATCAGCCTGAGCCGTACAAGCGCCGGTAAAAGCCGTTATGGCCGCGAAAGAGACGAATGCCCCCGGAGCGGATAAGCCGGAAACGGGATAACGTCCGCATCGCCGCGACGTAAAATTTCATGGGTCTGCGAAATTTCTGCCGAACCTACCAGTCCCTATTGCCCGAATGCCTCTTTCGATCCTGATAACGTGCGCTGATTGTACCCAGAGCGTAGTCGAAAATCGATCAAATTTAGCTCGTTAACTCTGATCATCGTAAATTAATTCCGACAACTGAATAGATTTATGAACAAGTCATCGAGCTATCGAGACTCTTAACTCGACGATTGTACCACAGCGTTTTTCAAGCGTTTCACGGTTTGCAATAGTGGGAAAAAAATTTTAAAAAGCTGATCAACTGGAATCATTGAATATTTAACAGTAACTTCTATGTAACGTTCAGTACATTTCTATTAAGAAGTTCGCTACTATAGTAGGATGTATTATTATTAATCGAAGAGGATTTAGATATAATATGATATTTTGATATCAGAATAGAATCTCATATACATATAGTGTGGTCGGCCATCCCTGGGAAAAATTTTAATGGAAGATTCTAGAGGCCAGAATAAGACCAAAATCAAGAATACTAATTTGTTGATGGAGACTTCGTTAAAAAATTATTAACATTTAAAATTCCGCCCCTACTGAATTTTTTCTAGAAAGTGGGTAGGATTTCAGGGGTTGGTCTATCTATCAAAAATTATTGTAATTGACCCCCGCAAACGAAAATAATTTTTCCAGAACGATTTGAAATTTTATTTTCGTCGAAAATTTAGACTGTCGATTTTTCTCAAAATTTCGTTTTTCATTTTTAATAATTTTATTTGTCGCCCTACAGAAAAGTTGTTTAATACTTTTTTATAGATACTAATGAGCTCTAATTTAGAAAAAAGTTTCAATACGGTACGTTCACTATTGTAGGAGTTATGGCAGTTTGAATATTGGACCATTTTGATGGGTACCATTTTTATTTTTCTTATTTTGCGGGGTCAAGGAACAACTTTTCGAATATTTTTAGAATTTCTACATATTCTTCACTAAAATACGCGTTGTTTGCCGGTTGAAACATTAAAATCCCCCAATCCGTTCAGAAGTTATGACATTTTAAAGATTCGCATGAAATTTCGGGGGTGCATTTCTGGTCTCACATTAGATTTTCAGTCAGGAATTTTTTTCTCGAAAGCGGGTAAGATATCAGGGGTATGTCTATTGACCAAAAATGATTATAATCGACCTCTGCAACCGAAAATAATTTTTTCCAAATGATGTTAAATTTTTTAGTAACTTTTTAACGAAGCCTTGATCAAGAAATTGATATTCTTGATTTTCGTCTTACTTTAGCTCCTAAAATCTCTCATTAAAATATTTCTCAGAGGTGGTCGAACACCCTGTATGCAGAATTATTTCGACGTTTTCACTCGATGTACTATTAGTAGAATCTGACCTGATAAAAACGTTCTCATTTCATATAATTTTTCGACTCTTTAGCTAGGTACGTCAGCATCATATGTCGATTAATTAGCAGTTCTCTATTTTTATTTTCAAGTTATTCTGTTGAAATCTGTACAGAGTCTCGTGCATCGAATGCTACAGGCTCCTTGCACGCGTCTTTCAATGTCAGTGTAAACTAGCTTGGAAACTCGTTTTTAGACTAATGCGTCCAAATACGGCCGTACTAGTTAAGGATGCATCGATCGCTACCACGGAACAGGAAGAAGTATCTGGCGAGAAGTAATTTGTGCAGTTTCCACTAAGAAACTTCTTTCGATCGACATAAAACGAAAACTATAAAAAGTAAAATGATATCGTTCGAACAACCGCCGCGATTGCGTGTAACAAACATCTCGGATAAGTAATTTTCCACAAAGTTTCATAAAAAAAAATAAGCGAACGCGACGATGATTTTAAGCGTGCTTGCCTTATTTAATTGGAATTTTTGTACGAAAAGAACTTTGAAAAAAAGATGGAAATGCTCGTGTTTCGAGTGCCGCGCGGATAATAATGCTAATTCGGTGAAGGTAGTGCTGTTGGTTTCCGATAGCGCGCGTAAAGCTGAAACTTTATTCGTTTGCGAACACGAGGTCGTAGCTATGCATGGAAGCCGTCGTTAGCCTTAAACAGCAACTAGAGTTTGTAAGTTGCTAATAAACTAAATAAGGACTTAAGTATGGTATAAGGAACCCGAGTTTGCGGTTCAACGTGTTACACGGCAAAATCATACGGCACGCGGAAACGGGATAAGTTCGCATCCGTTTAAATACATTTCGCAGTTCTTATTAAGCTCGGTACCCGCCGGGATTATACCGTTACTTTTTCCCTTTACCAAATTACTTTTCACGGATCGAAATAATCATTTTTAAATTACTATCCGGAATTGAATCGCGACGCAACTTACCAACTTTCAAATTGATCGCGCTTCCATCAGTTTGGGGGAGCTCTGTTGTTCGAAGTAGAAATTTACCGAGCGAAAGGTTGAGATTCAATGTTTCGTTCGCGCGACACGACATTTTCAACCGAATAACTGAAAACAGAGTTTGCACCTTTCCGCGTTTTCGTCGGTTGGTCGAGTTCCAAACATGTGAACCAACCGATTCACCGCGGTGTGCGCGAGCTTTTATATTCACGCCCCGGCAAATCCGTTATTTGACGAACCCATATTGTTTTACCATCTTGCGTCATACCTCGTACATTTTGCGCGCGTGTATGGATAATAGAAAATATATAAGGAGTTTTTAACGAAACAAAAATATTAATACGCGCGCGCCAAACTTCTACGAAACACTGAATTCGAAGTATTCTCTGGTACAAGAAAACAACCATAAAAGAATCTCCAAGAAAATTCAATTTAGAATCGTGAAGATAGAAGGTTCTTTGAAACAAACGCCAGGAATATTCCTTTTCTCGGAGTTGTAACAATCCAAAGATCAACAGCGTTTCTGACCGCGAATTTATTTGAAAGTTCGTGTGTAAAAAGGGTGCGAGATTCGAATGACGAAAAGGTGTCGAAGGCTTCCAGGAGAGACGGTCCACAATAGTAATGGAGAAACTATCGACGACTTGGTCACATCTGCGCAATAGTCGCGAGATCGTTGTTAATCTCTGAAGGTAGATAGTCACTCACGGACAGACAGGGTAAGCGGATCGCGGTGGATTTTAATTAGAGAGACGACCGCTGCCCGATTTCATCGTCTGGTTCTCCGGCTCTGTTCCTTGGATTCACCGTGCAGTTGCCGCGTCTGGAAAAAATGCCTGGCTTTAATTCTTGGGGTATTCACGGGTTCCCGTTAAATACACTTTTGCCAGAAACTTCCTCCGCACGTTGAATAACCAGATTCAGAGGTTTTTCGTTCGCCCCGACACCGGGCATTTCAATTCACCGGAAACGGCCGCCGCCATCGTTCTAATACAATCTTTTCGCAATACGTTGACCCGGTTCCCCGCCGATTTGATCGATCAAAACGTCGATCGGTGACTCGTGCGTGAATCGCGAACGCCGTTCAAAAATATCGGATCGTTTTGCGTAACGAGCGTTCCCGTTTTGCAAAATTGTCGTTTTGCTGAATAATTTCATGTCTGAAAGTCGCTTTAACGATGGACGTATGTACATACGTCCCTTGGGTCAGCAAAATTTTCCAATCGCTGCCCCGATTTTCGCTCTCGTCTCTGTCAACATTTACGGAGTCGTGTTAACTGTTTCGTTGGGCGATCGCTATTTTGAACACATAACTTTCTAACGGATTCTCCGGTGTTCCCTTGCATTTTGAATCCTTGGTACATCCGTTTCTCCGATACACTCTCCACCGTTGATTTTCGATAACACCGATGTCTTCCGAGGGATTTTAATATTCATATTGTTCTATCAACGATGGACGAGTTCCCTCGAAACGCACAGTTTTTAATAATAGCGTTCGGTGATAAGATTTCTTGGTTCTGAGAATGTAAAACCGTGAAATTGATTTCCCAGTGCTTAAGCAATACGGTGTAAATTGTGTGAACCGAGTAAATTTTTACAAGCGGCTTGATCAGCAGGACGATCGATCGTGATTACAGTTTCAGCTCCGGAATCTCGCATTGACGAACTTATTCAACGCGACAGGCCCTATTTTCTGTAATTTTTTGGAAGGACAGTGTACTCGCTATCGATTATCCCTTCTTTACGAAAATATTCAAAATAAAAGCAATAAATTTTATTCGAATTTGCCATGTTATTTACCGTCAAGGGAAAAAATTTCTTTAAAAGATTCTCTCTCTTTTAAAAAAAATCTTGCGAATTTATTAAACTTCACGGTTTAAAATAAGTAATATTAAAATCGTGTACACCAAAAAAATAGAAGCACAAAAAAAAAATGGAATTGCTCGGAATGAAATTCGCCCCAAAACCGATATCAGATACAACTAGACTGCGGATGTTTATGTAAATACCAATTTGCGAAAACCCTGTATTATTTTTCGGTCGCCGGAACAATTCGATTCCTATCTGAATTGCTGGATCGGCGAACTAGGTCGGTAAAGACTGTTTTTTAAACATTGTAAAATGATACAGGGTGTTTGTAAAGCTATATTTGAATAAATATCTGCAATCTACACTATGTGCAACAACGTCGATTTTCTATTTTAATATCCGTACAAACAAACCAAGCCTGGACTATCGACCATTGAAACATTACGTGGGATACCATATTGAAAATATTGTTTACTATATTTAACTCGTACTTATTACAAACATGAAATGGTCGGTGACGGACAATTTTTCAACCGAGTGGTGGTAGCAAACGTGTCAGTATTAAACATTGAACAGTTATTATTCATCTGAATTTCGAGGACCTTCGAGTGTCCCATCATAGTGAAATACTACAAAATTGATCAAATATTTATTCTCCCACTCCGTACACTCGAATTATCGTTATTACAAGATCACACGCGTCCCTTCGTACAGTTCCAAACCCCCGAGTTAGTACTACATTTAACATTGAAAAATTATTCTCCAGCCAAGTGGCAAATGTTTCGATCGTACATAGATACTAAAAAGCTCGATAAAACATTTATTTTCTCGCTCCATACGGTTCCAAAAACGCGATCCATCGACGATCGTCGCTCGATCGATCCTCCTAAGCGAGATCGACGATCCACCTTATCCCGGTCGAGTGTTGGGAGCGTATTTTTCGTGCGCTTCTGGGGTAAATCGCGAGAGAGGGACGCCGAACGACGGGACAAGCGCGTTTCGGAGAGAAAGAGAAAGAGAGAGAGAGAGAGAGAGAGAGAGAGAGAGGGGGAAAATGGAGAGAAGAAGCAAGAAGCGGCGGGGCTCGTTGTCGGTGCAAAGGGGCGGTCGAGTCAAGGGGATGAAAATTTTGAAATAAAACGATAACGAGGTCGGCGCACGCTACGCCGAGCCCGCTGCTAGAAACCGTCTGCTGCTTATTACGTCACGCTGAACGTAGTTACTAATTAGTTACATTCAAAGCGCCGCGGCGCGCACCGCCGTCGAGAGGGATTGAACGAACGCTGCTGGGTTGCTCGGGGTTGGTGGTGGTGATGCTGGCGCTACCTCGTAGCTGGCATAGGCGATGGAGATGGCGGTGGTGCAGCTTCCGAAGCTGCAAGACCGAGACGATGCCGGGTTGTTCCGGGTTGGTGGTGGTCCCGTCGATGATGGTAACCGGAAAATGGTAGAGGTGGGCCCCGGTGGTGCCCGTAGCGAGATGGCGGCAACGATAGTGGTGGTGTACAGCCCTGTGCACGGAGAACGAAAATTTGTTTTCCTGCCGTGAGCGCGCGGGGAGACAGGGAGGAGGTGAAAGAGAGGGGGGGGTCTAACGGCAGAGGGGTGGTCGGACCGGGAAAAAGGTAGAAAATGGAGAAAGAGGAGCAGAGAAATAGGAAGAGACGGGTGCAACCGTCCTTTCCCCTGTACGCGGGTAGTTGAAAACGCGGGCACAACGCGTCTGCGTCTCCTCTCCTCTATCTTGCCTTCTCCTCTTATCCGACAGCTCGGCTCTATCTCTTTCGACCCTCTCTTTTCCACTCTACGTCCCAGGCCCCGCCACTCGCAACCCTTTTATTTCGCGATCTCGTTTCCGCGGCGGCGTTCCCCTTTTTTTTCTCCCCTCTCTGCTCCGTCTCTCTCTCTCTCTCTCTTCCAACCGCCCGCGACGACTGATTCTTTCTCTCCTTCCCTCTATTCTTTCTCTCTCTCTCTCTCTCTCTCTCTCTCTCTCTCTCGCTCATTTGGTCGCTTTGACTATCCTCCACCGTTCGCCGCGTTTTTTCTTCCCTCTTTTTGCCCGGTTCCGAGCGTCTCTTTCGCTCGCTCCGACCGCCTCCGCGTATCCACAGCGAAATCGATCGACCGAAACGTTCCCGGAGAGCCGAGGACGAACGAAAGTAGCAAGAGATGAACGGATGAGCTGGTTAGAGGGACGTCAGGAGGGGCTGGGCGCAGGATGAGAATTCATAGGGCAATTTAAGGGCACCGCGGCAAGAAACGAAACATTGGCGACGCCGAGTATATCCGACGTCCGCTCAAAACCGGCGAACCACCTGTGATTTTTATGACCCGGCTGATTCACTGCTTCCCGGAGCTTCTTCGTACGGATCGAGCCAGGTTCACCGTGCAAACTTCCCTTTTTTCGAGGGAACTCGCGTGTATTCGACGTATGCAACGACCGAAACACGTACGCTTTGTATCAGTATTATTCCAGCAAAGCTATACCAAAACCGATACACCGGTATTATTTCGGCATTCCGTCGTTAAAGAGTCATTAAAGATTAAAGCGACGAGTCTCCAGACCCTTATTACATTCTGTAATTAAGGAACCTTTATTTAGAACATACTTCAAATTCCAAAATTACCACGTCGCTGTTATCTTCATCTAGTTCAAAGATCGATAACATCTTTAATGTTTAATGTTTATTAATCCGAGAACATGCAAAGTATTCGAATATTAAATCACTCCATCAGTTTTATCGAGCGAATTTTGATTCTCGACGAGGAAATTAAATTTGAATTCTTGTAGACGTTCCCTCCAATCCATCTTGTAACATTCGATGTTCAGTCGTAGCACTGGCGTACTTGCACAGTATTCAAATATTAAATTACTCGAACAGTCTTGTCAAACGAATTTTGATTCTCGACGAGGAAATTAAATGTGAATTCTTGTAGACATTCCCTCCAATTCGTCTGGTAACATTCGATGTTCAGTCGTAGCACTGGTGTACTTGCACAGTATTCAAATATTAAATTACTCGAACAGTCTCGTCAAACGAATCTTGATTCTCGACGAGGAAATTTTTGGGTTTTTGTAGACATTCCTTTCAAACGTTCTGTAACATTCGAATAATAATACTTACGATATTATTAAATTATTCGAATAATCTTCCAGTTTGGGTACTCGGAGTGCTCCACCAGACGCGGCTTGTTTGTTCCTCCGGCGCGAATATTGAACTCGCGATCTTCGGTGCCCTCGAACATCTCGATGGAATCTTCATTCGCTGTTGGTCTTGTTTGCGTCGTGCCTGTTTTCGCTGAATGCTTGATTTTGACAAAACGACTGTAGCGCGCGGAAACAAATATTGAAACACTCTTGAACACGTGTTAACTGATTTTCCGTTGATTGAAATTAACGAAATAACGGTATTCCTGATATGTTCATATCTCATCTATGGTTAACTCGTCAAACGTTCGCATCAAAATTGTCGGTGCAATCATAATTTATATGATATTCTATATATATGAAATGCTTACTCGTACAAATCAGTTTCTGTTATGATAACAATGTCGAAAGGGTGTTTATCTTTACAACATAGTCATGAAGTGTTAGAGCATCTTCTTCAATAAAGACATTTTTTGAAAATATCTCGAGATCTAATAATTTTTTTGCCATGGCACCCTAATCATTTTATACGTAGAATGAACAGAAGAATCGATCTGCCTAAAAAAAAATATGCATTTCTATTTAAATAAATGATGCAATTGTTAATTGTACATGTACTGCTGCATCTAAAAAAAATTTTAAGGCCTACAGATGTAGTGCTCTTCGAACCATTTATCTTTCTCCTTTGGCATTTTTTCGTAAATGCAATAATAACGGAGTTATGCCTTGAAACAATTGCGTGGGCCACCCTGTATAAACGTTTCGGGTCAATTTGAACCCCGTTCGATAAAAAGGGTAGTCTAAAATATAAAGAATTATTAATGAATTGCCTACTGTTAGACAAGTTAAAGAATAGAAATTTAAACCTACCACGACCAGACATTTGACCGGTTGAACGATTTATATTTTCTTGTAAAAGATCGGACAAAATTTGGTATCAAATCTTGATTAGCTTTTGATGTTAATAGAAAATATATAGCAAAGATGGCAGGAGAGAATCTTAATTTTATCCACACCTACGCAAACAACTAAACCAATCACTCACGGCGACAATCACTCCTCCGCCACACCAATTAGCTAATAGGAACACACACCGAACTGGTGTAAACATCAATCACATATCCAAAATATATTCCGTGCTCAACGACCAAAGAGTCCACTTCAGCAGTCAAGTGTGACCAGTCCAGATCATTTTCATGCATTTACAACGATCCCGATAACATCAGTTTGTTCTTCGGGATGTTCCAATTTAACATTTCATGTCGACCGTCAAAATTATCGATACATTTACCTTACCGAATACGTATTTATCGAAATTAACTTCGCTACACCGCCATTAAAAATGCACTATTTTTGCATTCGATTACACGATACATTTTATCTCAATATTATTTCCGATAACCCGCGCTCCGCCGTATCTCCATTGTGTGCTTGAATTATGTAAAGTGAAAAAGTTTATACGGCCGTTTCGTACTGGTTCGATCGCTGTCGAAAAACGTACACGAAATATTACAACCCAAATTTGGTCGAACAGAAGGTCCGGTCGGCTCAGTGGTGGCCATTTTTAATAATCACGTTGGCACAGCGTCAAATTTTTATTCTGCAAATTCCTCCGGGAGCCGCTGGTCGACCGAGTCCCTTGTCGAAAGTTCCATTTCATCTCGAATATTTTTATCTCATCGCAGCATGCACCGGTAACTCTTTCATAATCAGCTTTCCTTTTTTTCTTATCTCGCGAACCAGCCTGCGATCAATCGACCGTAACGTTTTAAGTGTACGTTTCGCGAGGAGAACGTTTGAACTCGTGACCTGCAAAAGTTCAAAGTGATTTTGGCCACCGCTAATCGGGTGAATTCAATATCACAGGCGTGTGTGTTGTTTCATCGGAGCATGTATTCGTCTGGTTGCTTTACCCTTTGATACTAAAATTGCTCGTGCTTTCGCGAAACTCCGACGTAATTCTAATAATGAAAATACATTGGCCCCGCCGGATACCTGACGTATCGTTCTTTCTTTTCTTAACGCTACGACTATCGTAAGACCAGAGCTTTCAAACTCAACGTTCATTAATATTTTCTAAATATTTGAATATCACCTTTGCGTAATTTTATCGTTAACTAAATATTCGAATGTCAATTTCATTCGTTCCCCTGGCTCTATGTTTTAACATTCAAAAATTGAATTTAAATCAATGATATTTAGCCATCGCAGACCGAGCTGCTACTGCTGATTCTACATGTTCCATAACTCTTTGTTTGCCGTAATGGATGTTTGACAACTCAATTTATTGAGGGCCACGATATAGCGAGATTGTAAACTAAACTCTTGAGGGTTGGGACCGACTACTGCTGCGGCACTTAGGGTATGTATACTGTACATGACATCTTGCTTGAGGGTGCCTTTCTGAATGTCTTTCTGTGTCCGTAACTGCACTACCTTTTTCATTTTCTATATGCATATATTATAAGCAGGTAAATTAAGATATTAAGGACTTGAGTAAGACGTTTACCTGTTACGATACCTCTAAAAATCGCTTTCTAAAAATGGCGACACTAGATAAAACTTCAATTCACTTGTTCCGGGAGCTGAAACGCGTAAACTTTGACACCTACTCGAGTTTACGACCTCGCTATATCGTGGCCCGGGCTATACTTCGCATGGTAGTTTATGCGTGACGGTGCACCGTCCCATTTCAGCCGCGTAGTCGGCCAGTTCTTGAATGAACGATCTTCAAACAGATGGATAGATCGTGCAAGACCTGTTGCCTGCATGTTCTTCGGATCTAAATCTATTAAATTTTAACAGCGCTTAAAAACATTTGTTCGGTACCGAACGGAGAATATTCGAACCCGAAAAAGCGATGAAAGAACAACAAAACTTTTCTTCCAAAAGTTATTACTAGACTGCGGATCTTCATGCAAATTCATATTTTTATTAATAAAATTAATGAAATTGGAGCTTTGTAGAGGGTTGTCTCAACCCCTAGATATAATAATTTGTACCTTACTTGAAGTATTTCTTATATTCTTGCATATTAACTAAATTCTGTAGCTTCTTGAAAATTAAAATTTCCCATAAATTCATAAACATCCGCAGTCTAGTTATTACACATATTGCTAGAATAGAAAACTAAGCAAAATAAGACACTGTGTTCCCAGTCTACCGAAGTGGATGTTGGGATTCTCTATAAACTGTCAATATTATTCCCCCGCTTATAAAATCAATTAAATCGCGAAGATATTTATTTAAGTTTCGATCGCGATTCGCTGGACGACCAAGTCCCGACTCCTTTTTTCGTTCGATCGTGTGTCCTGTTTTTAACGGTGTCCGCCCCTTTTGCTTTCCTTTTCCCCCATCCAATTTCGTGATCTCGTTACCGTAAATCTTCTTCGTGTACTCCGCGAACTCGGTAAACCGATAGAATCAAATTATTCGTTTCCCCTCAGGTTTCGAGCGAAGAATACAGATGAAGTTAGTACGAAGGGACTCCTTCGTAGCGATAAATCTTTTCGGAATCCGCGAGCCGCTATCGGTTTCGTTGGAACAATGAAATCATTTCCGCCGTCGCGATTGCTCGTTAACGCGTCCCAGGCTCGCCTGGCGACAGAATTAAACCTAGGCGCGCCGCGATAGAACGACGCTTATTACGCCCGCGAATCGCGAAAACGGTTTGTTGCTTACCTCGTCGGATTCGGACGGTTCCTCGAAGATAAAACAAACCGCGAAACGAATCGGAATAGAAGCGTTTGTTAACGTTTCGCTGATGGTGCAGCATTGAAATATCGCATAACGTTGCGGGAGAAATCTCGTGTCGTCGTATATCATCGGAGATTCGGATATTAATAAAAGAAATCTCACTAAATCGGGAGTAAAAGTACGATAAAATCTCTATGTTATATTTCATAGTTGTTTTAAAAGTCAACGTTGTACCCTCGTAAAAGCTACTCACAATCAGTCTTAACGAACTCTAAAAGACGTAATATTTTATGATCTCTTGTATTAACAGAGAATTTAATTCCATGTCAAAAGCTTCTTGCGTCCACGTTTTAAAGGGACGTACAAACTGGCTTTAAACGGACAATGCTAAATAATTGTAATTTCCCAGGTATCGAGGGACATCGTTATTAATTAAAAATGCTCCATTAATTATATCGGTGAAACGGTACATCGTGCAGTTTGTTTTTATCCGTGTACACAACGTACCGTAAACTGGGTTAACAAAACGCACGAAATGATCAAATGGACGAAAATGTGGAGTATTGATACCGTTTTGTTAAAATTTAAACTCCTATTGAAACGTAACGCTTATTCGTGGGGCGATCAAATTTTAAAATTTTCCCTGAAAATGTTCAAAGTTTATTGCTGGCGTTTAAAACTATTACATACATATTATAATCAACAAAATATGGAAAAAGATAGAAGACCTATTGTCTAGATAGTTTGGGCACAGTATTGCAAAGAATTAAAGTTCTATGACGATGTAAGTTTCCTTTTTTTTCTCAGGAATTTTTGAATAATTCCTGAGCAATATATCTGAATTTTGTGCGTCATTACGTCAACCAAAAGGGGTCAAAGTGTGACTCGTGGAATTCGTGGAACAAGAAATTGGACAACGAAGTTACGTCGATTAAAGGATTAAAATTATTGATCGACCGGATACGGTTAAGCAACTCTGCCAGTTAACTGCCAATCGGTTAACCGCGCGACGCAACTTTATTACGACCCACGTCTCGCGAATTCTATGAATGGAATATCAATTGCGGGAAAACGGACGGCGGATTATCCTGACTTACTTTGCTGTGCTGCGAACCATCAGACAGCACGTGCCCGTCGAATAATTCTCCCGCCTTATTACGCAAATAATCGCTTCGTTCATCCATGGAGCAGGCATAAACTTCCCGTAGATGAATGTCTACTTGCACCAGCGGTCTCCAAACTTGAAAAAAAATCAAACAGATATTTTCATAATAAGAAGATAAAGATATAATAAATCAAATCTTATAATTTAAATTCGATCGTCGACAGATCGAAAACTAAAAATACATTTAGTCCTTTATTCTCTCGTTTCCCCGATTAAATGATAAAAAGATAAAAACACACACGAGCTTTTACCACGGAGCTACAGATAACGATCAAAACTTCAACATTTACTCGCTCCGGCGAAATTAATTCTACAATTTGATAAGAAGCAATAACGATGAAATCCAAATAATTGATATTATTACGCGTTAGCAACAATGCGTCAAGCATTGCGATGTAAATCGGTTGCCACGGTTATTGCACAGTAGTAATACTAATAGCAAGTCGACTTTGCAAGTGTTTACGTTGGAATTAGCATGCATACTCCAGTAAAGCTGTACGTACATTGACTATCGGCTAATTGTGTTTCACTATCGAAATATCCGTAAATCGAGCAACGGAAATTGCCCGAATGATCTCTGACGATGCCAGCACGATGTTTATATTCATTATAAACTCGATCGTGTTTCGAACATCGATAGATTCGCGAAGAAACACGCCATATCTTGCTCGCGACTTAGAATCTCAACTAAGGTGCATCTGTATCTATTATAATGTAGTAGATGGCCGGGGATGAAAGAGATCGGTGAAAATTAAGTACCACGTGGTTAACCTTAAAACTGCTTTATTGCTGTCAAATATCGAATATTTAAAAATACATTGAGAAATTTAATAAAAATTGAACTATGCTCGTTTATAATAATCGTGAGAACAGCCAATTAAACCACTCTGAGTAAGGGCGTTTGCTCGAAAACAAATCGCGCTTGCAACAATTTGTTCGTCGATCGAAATTTTCGCTGCCTTTTAGCGTTCTGGTTCCGCGAATCGGTGTGGCTAGACGCAAAGTGTAAAACACGATCGCGAATATGGCAAAGACGCGCCTCTGACGCGGAATTCCAGCCCACCAGTGAGAAACGCTGATTGATCGAACGTGGCTCGGGTACGATCCTCTCGTAATCGTTGTAAGCCAAATACGTAAACGCGATACGCGTTGACGCAACTCGGATACGGGCGGGGAATGCGTCGCGGTAAGTAGTAACACGACAAAGATTATCGCGGAGAAACGTTTGTACGTCCAATGGGCAACGACCGCAATAATTCTAGTCACGGTTTGCGTAACCATTCGCTCGTTCAAACAATGCTCGACCCCGAAGAACCGCAATCCTTTTAGTGGCGGGCTGTACTTTTTCGGGATTGACACTGAAACCAAACATTGTTCGCGGGGGGGGAGATATACAGCGCCAACGTTTCGAGAATTTAGATTTCGTACAGAATTAATTTTTCCACGAGAAGTGTAAAAAATTTTATCTCGTGGGGAATGGGTTTTTAGACTTTGCCTTATACGAGAGAAACAAGAAGAAAAAAAACAACTGAAACGACGTTGAATCGTGCAAAAAAATATTTCAATTTTTAAAACAAATAGCAATGGTGTACCGTATAAATTTTCAGGCACTAGTGTAGGTATTTTACTATCCATGGTGTTCGGCCAACCCTAGGAAAAATTTTAATGGGAGATTCCAGAGGCCAAAATAAGACGAAAATCAAAAATATCAATTTGTTGATTGAGGCTTCGATAAAAAGTTATTAACGTTCAAAGTTCCGCCTGTACAACAGCAATTTGTCCACCTAGTCGAATTTTTGTTTCGAAAGTGGATAGGATTTCGGGGATATGTCTATTCACCAAAAATGATTGTAATTGACCGTTGCAACTAAAAGTAATTTTTCCAGAATGATTTGAAATTTTTTAATTTCGCTGGAAAATTTGTCCACCTTCCTGAATTTTTTTCTTGAAAATTCGTAGGATTTTGGGTATACGTCTATTCGCCAAAAAGGATTGCAATTGATCCCCGCAATTAAAAATAATTTTTTCAGAATGATTTGAAATTTTTCAACAACTTTTTAACAAAGCCTCAGTCAAGAAATTTATATTCTTGATTTTAATCTTATTTTGGCCTCTAGAATCTTTTATTAAAATTTTTCCCAGGGGTGGCCGAACACCCTGTATACTATACATTCTACAAGAAATAACTTCCGTTTATGAGTCGTTTATAGACGATGGAATATTGATTTTGAACACGACTAAATGTCATCAAAAACTTAATTTGGACATAATAAGAATTTTTTTTAAAGTTTTTATAATATCGTTGTGATTATAACTTTGAAAAAACTGGAATAATTATCGCCAACTTCTATTATCTTCTATTCCCCTACTTTCGTGGTAAAAGCTGAATTTCATGGCGGTAGAATTCCAATGGTTTAAATTCAAAGTATGCGTCGACCCAATTTTTCACTCCGTCGAATTTTCGGAATATTTGCCCACTGAGACAGTGGTCCCATCGATCGAAATAGACGGTAATCAGAAAGTGCTGCATCTGGAGAATAAACTAGGTAACGGAAGGAGTACCCAACTTAGAAATCATTTCAGCGGTGATTTTTTGGGATATTTGTATTATAAAACAGGAACGTTAAAAAGACAGCAAGGATAATTATAAACGTTTTTGTTCTTTGTAGCTATGTTAAAATTTCAACCAAAAAATTTCATTTCCGACAAATACCAAAAATAGTAATTTAAAATAACGAATTTCGTGGCATATAAATCTTTGTAATGCACGTTATATACCAGAAAGGAAAGCTTCCCACGACCTAATTAACGACCAACGTCCCCATTTTTGGGGGCAGAACTACGAAAGATTTTTTGCTCTCTAAATGGTCTTACCAGCGACGGTCATTGTTTCAAAATTGGAACACGCCTTTTTCAGATTCGAGATAGACATTATATGTTTAACGACCGTAACATTAATCTATGATCTTCGAGAATGCAACGCAAGTATGATGAAACGTTTCATGAGTGAATGTAAATTATTTGACGTTTGAACGGAGGAAAACGAAAGCGACTCGGAATTTACTTTAGTTAACGCTATTCGTCTAAAGATTATCTGAAAGGAGGATATTGCAAAAAAACATTTTTCGTTCGTGATTAAAATCTAGATTCTTCGGGATGATTTAAAATTTACACAAAAATCATTTTCAACTAATAATCATGAATTTTGTTATAAATCAAAAACATCCTCTTTTTTAAAAGGGTGATTTTTTCCCCCTCAAACCGGAATATTGCAGAACCAAAAAATGAATTTATGTTATCGACAGACTACTCTACATTGCTTACAATTTTTTCAAATTTCCTGAATTTTCATATTCATGCTGTTCGCTCATAAATCAACGAAACGTTTTTTTCTTTCGTCGAGTCCAAACATAAAGCTCGCAAAAAAATGTGAAATCGTTATACCACTGTCGTCGTTAAACGAGTTATATAATGTAAAAACTCTACTGTCCGAGAACAAGATACAGCCATTGCGCAAGCGAAATGATCCGAAGAGGCGAAGGAAACAATATTTATTAGTGTTATATAAGATTCAGTATTTATTATTCCTCCATTCCATTTGAAACTGGACCGCGTATTGCACAATACTTTGGTTTATTGAGTAATCATAATTACTAACTTCTTTCCTCGATATAATTCTACTTTGTGCTCTCACGATGGACTGTCATCTATCTTTTAACTGTCGAACAAATTGCAGACTACCCTGTATACTTAAAAAAATAAATATATAGCTTGGCAGATACGAATCGTGCTGAATCTAGTTTGAACAACATTAATTCTTCCATAGAAAGAATGAACTATCAATCGTTGGAATTTATTTCAAGGATCGAAAAACAACTGTTTTCCAGTTAAAAGTAAATTCATTCTTTATTCGATACAGCAAATTTAACTTTTGCATCTTCTAACATAGATTTCCTGACAGCTGATATTTCTTAATTTTTCTCGGTATTTCCTGTGCCCCGATTTTAAATAAATATTTTTACTTTACTTCTATCACGCGTATTCAAGCTTTGACATTTATTTGACTTATTTTCTTCGTATTTCTATTCTTATCTTGTCATTATATGCATCTCGTTTTCGAAATTCAGATAATATTGCTCGCATTAACGCTACCGTCAACAAACACTCTGCATCTGCAAGTTTTGATGTACCTTCTCAGAAATTTCAATGATGAGTATGTGGCGTCGCCTGCCATGCTCGCCACCAGTATCCCTCGGTTGCTATGTATACATTCCTCGAACGACTCCCCAATATACCAGTCGTCTAAAGCAGGGCCTGCTAGAAAGCCTTACTAACGAATCCACTACTATCCAGAGATGACTTGTTGGCTAGGCACCAACAAACTAAACGGGGCAAGGGCAAGGAGAGAAGGTCTACGCGCCGCCTTATTCCCACCATAGAGACCCGCTCTGACGTCACGCTACATAGTAGTAGGGTCTCCATAACCACAAGAGATACACTTTTGTTCTATTCATGGCTAGTATTTTGAGCGTACGGTTGCGCCAATGCCTCTCATTGTCAGTCTTGTCCTATCCTACTCGCTATTAAGCTACTGCCAATCGGTGTGCCTAGCCATCAAGTCATCGCTGTATAGTAGCTGGCCCGGACGAAACACGACCCCCTCCTTTCCTTTTCTGCCCTTCTACGAATTTCCCGAGATCCTACCCTCAGCGAAGCAGCGCCACAAGTAAAATGGATAATGTTCTGTAAACCAATGGATATCTGGCCGTAAATAAACAAATAAAATAAAGTAAAATTTCGTTAAGGAGTCCTGATAGAAACTCGAGATCTCAATCCCAGCTTCGATCTGTCTTGCATCTGATTGGACGCGTTTCGAAATCTTCCCGAACGTTTCAAAATTCTCGGGGCAAGTTCGAGGAAGTTATTGACGCTGGGTCGTCGCCAGAGGCGTCGAAGAGGATCAGACGCCGAGGGTGACTGGGCTCGGGATCGTGTCCTCGAAACGAATGACCGGTTTGGAAATAATGCGAGCGCGGGAGTACAGGTCGATTCGGTTGGTACGCGAATTCACGCTCAGGAAATCGGATTACGTCGTGACCCAAAGCACTGCCTGTCTACTAACTCTTGCATTAGCCTCCCTTCGAGCAAATTGCGTTTATCCTGGAGCGAGCAAGGACGATCGGCTTGCCGGGAGTACTCTGCCCCCGGGGTAAATTGCTAATTCGGGCTAATTCGCGAGTCGCAGAAACAACACGATCGTGGATAGCACGCGGGATTTCGGCCCGTCGAAGGTGACCCTTGAACTATGCAATGGCCCGTGGCATGATGAGAAAATTTCCAAACATCCTCGGAATCGCCGCGCCCGAAAAACAATTACGCCTGACGAAAAATTCTCGGATACAGCGACGCTGCAGTTCCCCTACGATGGTCCATAAATTCCACCATTGTTTATTGTTTTCATTGTGTACATAAACATAATAACGACAAAATTTCTTCTTACGATTGCCTCTCTGACGCGTCCGTTTCTACTTAAACTATCGTAAACGCGAACACTACTCTTTATTTTCGACTTCTTTTCACGAAGAAACAATGAAACGTCTTTTATAGAGTCCCTCTATAGACTGTGTCACGAAACGAGCGAGTAAACAGCTAGGAGTCTATCGAATCCACGACCGCAAAGAGACCGAAGATCTCGAAAACCTCTCGATCGGTCAGCGCGAATCTACAGGGTGTCCCGTAACTGGTGTAAGAACCGGAAGTGGGAGGTAGCTGAGACGATTCTGAACAACAATTTCCTTTGCAAAAATGTCGCATGGGGCTTCGTTTTTGAATTATTAACGAAAAACACTGACCAATCACGGCGCGCACTCAGGGTCGTCTGAACTAGGAGAGCCAACGCGTCGGGTAGGTAGTAAGATGTGCATTGAAATAATTAAAAATACTACCACTGCAACTGTTACCTAATTCGTTAATTACTACGTAATTAGTACGTAAATTACTAAATCGAATTTATTAATTATTTGTATTCGCTGTTTCCGAGGAAAAAGGAATAAAATCTCGGAATTTTTACGAAATTATTTATTTAATATATCTCCCCAGAGTGTTTTTTTTTAAATTAAAGTAAGAATTATTTTCAGAAAATTCAAATAAATACGGTAAGAACCACTTGCAAACGTTTGTTATTAAAAACTGTACTGAAAAAGCGGACTGGATTTCTGCGTGCCGAAACATTCCTCGAATGCAAAGAGTTAATAGAGAAATAATTGAAATTTGATTTACCCTCTGCAAGGTCGACGACCCCAACGAAAATCAGCTGCTGGGATGACCCGGGCACTGCACCGTCGTGACCGACAGTGGTGCACTGTCCGGGCCCTATTGCCAGCGCTGCAGGTAAATCAAATTTCAATTATTTCTCTATTAACTCTGTATTCGAGGAATGTTTCGGCACGCAGTAATCCAGTCCGCTTTTTCAGTACAGGTTTTAATAACAAACGTTTGCAAATGGTTCTTGCCGTATTTATTTTAATTATCTGAAAATAATTCTTACTTTAATTTTAAAACACTCTGGGGAGATATATTAAATAAATAATTTCGTAAAAATTCCGAGATTTTATTCCTTTTTCCTCGGAAACAGCGAATACAAATAATTAATAAATTCGATTTAGTAATTTACGTAGTAATTACGTAGTAATTAACGAATTAGGTAACGGTTGCAGTGGTAGTATTTTTAATTATTTGTATTCGTTCCTCGGCGTGGGCTCTCCGAATTCGGACGGCCTTGAGCGCGCGGTAGGCGCGCGCCGTGATTGGCCAGTGTTTTTCGTTAATAATTCAAAAACGAAGCCCCATCCGACATTTTTGCAAAGGAAATTGTTGTTCAGAATCGTCACAGCTACCCCCCATTTCCGGTTCTTGCACTAATTACGGGACACCCTGTATAGCGACGTAATTGCATCGAGGGGAGAACTAATAAGAGGAAAATAATCGTCGCCCGTCTCGAGCTTCGAGGAACGTTTCGAATAACCTGTTAGAGTCAAAACTGCAACGATGCATTCCCGGTTTCATTCAGTCTCGTTCGCGGGAGACACAATGCTCGGTAAAAGTACTTGCATCCCTCGCGAGAGAAAAAGAGAGAGAGAGAGAAGGTTAAATCGCCTGTTAGAACGCTAAACAGATAATTGCGCGTAATCGACCGATTGGTCAACTCTCGCCAGCGCTGGTAATCGTGTACGATCGTTTCGCCATCGATTACAATTATGGGAACCAGTCTCGTTGCTCCGACGTCCTTGCAATAACGTTACGAGCACAAAAATCGTAACGCTGTCTTTCGCGTCGAAACCGGCGAGGGAAAGTCGGGCTTCGTCGAAGGTTGCGTACGAACACGAATGTAACACAAATTGAAAGATCTCCGTACGATCACTCTCTCCCGTAAAATGTTATTATTAATGACTTACGTAACGGACGGTCGTCGTTCTTTTCGCGAACTGATCGAAGCAATTACCTGTTATTCGACGTTCGAGGCCACGTCGATCGAACCGCCTGACGCCTACGGCCATATTCAGACGTTATGCTGTCGCCCGAGACGCGAACAGGTCCCGCGCTAGACCAGCGCTGAAAATTTCACTCGAAACGATCGACGCGAGATTTCTTGATAAATTAATTAAGCGACCAGCTACTTCGGGGGTCGAACGACACGCTCGTACGAACAAGAAGAAATTAAATGCAAGTTTGACGAATCGTGATTCGCTGTACGCGAGCCTGGCTCGTGATGTTTACGTTTGGGCCAAAATCATCGTCACGAGTCAGACTCGTTAAAGTACGGGAAGGGGTTAATTAGTAAAGCAAGCAGCGAGAAGCTAGATGGAAAACTAAGAACGAGGAGAAACCGGTGGAGGGGAAAAAAATAAGATCTCGATGACTCGATTTCAAACGCCTATCCAAATCGACTACATCTCACTCTTTCGCACCCTGCGCCTAAGAAATGGGTACAGGATCCCGAGTGCCCCACGTGGAAGTGAGATGAGTGGATTTGACCAGAGCCACCAAGATAGCAGCCCAGATTTAGGAGAACATCAGCTACATCGGGGTTTTCGACCTGTCAAAAGTCAGGAAGACCCACTCCAGTCTCGTGCCCCCTTTTCTGATGTGCAACTGGCGAACTCACACTTACTCACGCTGTAAAAGTTCGGTCTCGTTTGTTTTCTGAAACAGAAACGAATAACGACAGGTGCGTATTCTTTATATTTTCATGTATAATGACAAACTCGTACTTACGGACGCTATAAAAATTTGGTCTCGTTTGTTTTCTGAAACAGAAGCATACTTTTTTATTTTAATAACCTTTTCTTTTTAAAGGTATTGCTCCCACGATATGTAGGACGCGTAATATAGTTTATAAATATTGCAAATGGACTGCTTGTCTAGGCATAGTTTATATACATATATTTTTTCTTCGTTGATTAAGAATCTTCGACATTCGTAATAGTAAAGTATCATATTTGTGCTTTCGTTTCCTTGATCTTACAGTTAGATCTCATTTGCATTGCACTATGTATGCCCATAAATATTTGGCGGGAATGTTAAATACTGTACGTATTTTCACGTTTTCGCGCCTTAATAAATACGCAGGTATGTGCAGAAATATTCGTACATGGTCGGAGAAGCACGTGGAGACATCTCTTCGTCGGCGATCGAAGATCCTGGCTGCGTATCGTGAATGGAACCCGAGAGAATCGCGCGTATTTTTACCACGCGATCTGCACGGAATTGCACGGAATCGCGACTGTTATAAATTGAATGCAAAATTTCATTGGGGATTTGTAGTTCTCCGCAGTGCGCAATTTCGACTTGCACCTGGGTTTTTTCCCCCCCGGTTGCACGGCAATATATTTGACAACGCGTGTGTAGCTGCATGTGACGATCGCGTAGAACAGCTTGTAGAATCTACGTGTACTAAACAAATTCACAAAAATCCCCTCGAAACGACGTTCGTATTGTTTTGGGAAACGATAGGGCCACGATAAAATTAATATTCGAACGCTATAGAATTTTTACGACGAAACGCATAAATATTTTATTATACAGAGTGTTTGGCCACCCCTGGGAAAAATTGTAATGGGCGATTCTAGAGGCCAAAATAGGACGAAAGTCAAGAATACCAATTTATTGATGGAGCCTTCGTTAAAAAGTTGTTAACGTTTAAATTTCCGCCCGTGCTTAATTTTTTTCTCAAAAATGCGCCGGATTTTGGGGGGTATGTCTGTTTACCAAAAATGATTGTAATTGACCCCCGCAATCAAAAATAATTTTTTTAGGACGATTTGAAATTTCTTAATTTTGTCGAAAAATTTCACACCTCGAATTTTTTTCTCAAAAGCGGGTAGGATTTCGGGAGTATGTCCATTGACCAAAAATGATTGTAATTGACCCCCGCAACCGAAAATAATTTTTCCAAAACGATATGAAATTTTTACTTTTCGCCTAAAAATTTAGGTTGTCGATTTTTCCCAAAAATTCGTTTTTCATTTTTAGTAATTTTATTTAACACCCTACAGAAACGTTGTTTAATACTTTTTTATAGATACTAATGAGCTCTACTTTAGAAAAAAGTTTCAATGCGATACGTTCACTATTGTAGGAGTTATGGCAGTTTGAAAATTGGACCACTTTTATTTTTCTCATATTGCGGAGTCAAGGAACAACTTTTCGAATATTTTTAGAATTTATACATGTTCTTCACTAAAATACGCATTGTTTGCCTTTTTAAATATTAAAATCCTTCAAGCCGTTCAAAAGTTATGACGTTTTAAAGATTCGTATGAAATTTCGGGGGTGCATTTCTGGACTCACATTAGATTTTCAGTCAGGAATTTTTTTCTCGAAAGTGGGGAAGATTTCAGGTGTATGTCCATTGACCAAACATGATTATAATGGACCTCTGCAATCGAAAATAATTTTTTTAGAACGATTTGAAAAATTTTTTTTTCGCCGAAAAATTTCATCAACTACACGAATTTTTGTCTCGAAAGTCGGTAGAATTTCGGGGGTTTGTATATTCACCAAAAATAATTATAATTGACCACCGCAACCAAAAATAATTTTTTCAGTATGATTTGCAATTTTTTAATTACTTTTTAACGAAGCCTCAGTCAAAAAATTGATATTCTTGATTTTCGTTTTAATTTTGTCTCTGGAATCTTTTCGCAGGAGTGGCCAAAATCGTAAAAATTATTTATCCATCGAAAGGTCCGTTTGTACACGCGACATTATCGTATTGTAAACCCGTAAGTAGCGAGAGGCAGTCAGTTTCTAGTAAAGTAGAGTCATCAGCAACGAACGAGAATTAATTCGTTGCCTTGAACTCCGGTACGCCGGAACTTGATTTCCCCTTAGAACGCAAAACGATACTCCCGCGACGAGAGCCGCTTAACCGTCGACAATTTGACGCGGGACAAACGTTTCGAGCCAGGGGCTGGTCGACGTGGCTATTTGCAATTCAGCACGGGTATCCGGTATTCGTATTATCGTTGAAGAGGCCGAAATGCCCGGCGCGGGAATACCCGGAGGAAATAATTTTCAACGAGCCCCGCGGA
The DNA here is from genome assembly GCF_013123115.1 of Colletes gigas. Lineage (NCBI taxonomy): Eukaryota > Metazoa > Arthropoda > Insecta > Hymenoptera > Colletidae > Colletes > Colletes gigas. The sequence continues at coordinate 5,722,058 of NW_025106647.1, read as the reverse complement.
CCGTGGGCCTCGGAGAACGAACAAAGATGAAAAGCTCGACCGCGAATATGACTGACATCGGGGGTTGGTATATCCTGGCGATTTGCGCGAACGAAAAGTGGCAAAAAAAAAAAAAAAAAAAAGAGACAGAGAGTGGGGGAACGTAGTAAGCGTATGGATGAAAGAATAGAGGAAACGAGAGAAAAATAGCGAACGTTGGATAGCGAAAGGGATGGACGGGGAAAAAAGAGACGAGGAGTAAGAGAAAAGAGCGACGAGAGAAGGCACGAGGTGCTTTAGAGAGTAGAGTCCAATTTTTAATGAAAGCGCGGAAAGAACCATAAGTGCATATAGTGGCCGCATTTGTCCGCTTCTGAAGGGTCCTTCATGCAGAAAAGTCCTGCAGGACTACCGTGCTCGGTCGGTCCGGTCCGGTTATAACCCGGCTATATCAGGGGGGAAAAAGATTCCAATAATTGCTGGTCGAAAAATATCGACAGTAAACTCTCTCGACCCTTTAATTGCATACCGACGCACAAGGCATATTGGTTTTTCAGCCGTGATCTGCACCGTGCTCTTTCGCCTCTCATTCTCTCTCGCGCTTCGTCTGTGATATTTCAACCCCTTTTCGTCGGTTCCTTTACTCCGAAATCGCCAAACTTTTTCTGGTTATCGCGTAATCGGGGTGACCTTTTCCCCCCGACCGGAAAGGTCAAATTTTCGTACATCATGGAGGATACCGGGGCCGGAAGTTGATATGCTTTTCAATTTTTCCCAATTTTATTCGAATCGCACGCTCAATAAAATGTATCCTCGATACTTAAATACTTTTCTGTTGATGTATTTCGACCCTTCGTGTTCAAACGCCACCAGCGAAGATTGGAAGAAAATGCATTAGTTACGAAAATAAATATGAACAGAGTATCAGTTTTCAATTTGCAGCGAGTACTGTCGACTCCATTCAAGAGGACAAATATTTCTTATTAGGAAAGAATGTTCGAACGAAAGCGAAGAATAACGTAAATATCGATTTAAAAGATAGATTACAAACCCTGGTATACGAGACAATCTTTAGACGTACTGAAACAAATTGTACTTTTTTCAAATCAAACCAGATATTGTCATCCGACCAGAAAATTGTTTTTACTATTTTTTCATGTGACAAATGCAAGTGTCGCTTGATAACTTATTTCTGGCATCGGGTCTGGATTAGATCTAGGTAGTTCATTTGAAATGGATTCACCTAGAATGTTCAATTGGAGCTACAGAATAATTCCGGTTCCTTGGTTAACAATTCAGACTCTTCGCCGATGTCTAAGCAATAGAAATTATCCTTTGTCGCGGGCTTCCAACTTGTCTTGACGAAATCATCGTGACACGGGGTAGGATTTCTACGTTAAAAATGTGAAATATATACTATTTAAATGGTTGTTAAATTAACAATATTTAATACTTGCCCTGTTCTAGCGAAGTTGGTCCACATCGTGGTCAGACGTTCCAGTATAATTCTGTCTTTCGTGCCATTTACAGGTGGTTCACGGTTTCTGGCTTTACAAATAGGCGAGTAAAACAGGTATGCCAATTCGTCCATATGAGATGCCCCTAAAAGTATGTTTAAGTATTACTCTTATAGACTCAACGACAGCCCTAACGTAAGTGAGATTTAGATTAATATAGCTTTACCATTGAGCAAACGTTTAAACCTGAGATCCGTGTATGTATTCTCATTCCCGACGTACGAAAATCTGTAAACGTAACTAGGCGTGGACGTTCTTTTCAAACGATCCCTCAGGTACAGTTTTAAGGGTGCGATAAAAAAAACATATGTTTGGAAATATATAAGCATGTCCAGTCTCTTTATGCTAATTGGTTGCCCATCGAAATACCGACACTTGACAGTCTTTAATAATTCTTCTAATTCTACGGGTCCTAACTTTTCTAATTTTCCTAAGACATTCACGTACTCCGGTAGATAATTATTATAAGCTTCCATACTTTCTTCCTTATTCGCTGAAACAAAATAATATCATATTAGACACGATCAACGCGTCGCGTGTACGTCGATAAAATTCACGGTTACGCTTCGTTTTGGAGGACTTATTTTATGCGTCGATCAAGTCAGTAAATTAGTATCGATCAAGCTCGACGTTAAATCTGTACTATATCTACGACTGAAACGTTGCTATAAAAACGCACGTAAGCTGTCTGAGTTAACCAGTGGTAATATCAATGGTAAATAATAAGGCCAAAATTGTTGGTCTCCCAAAACGAAGTTCAACCAAAATCACCGTTGCAGAACATGGTGCACTCGTATGGCAGGTAACCAGCCATAATAGGAATGCTGTTATCGTTCGAGTATAATTGTTCGATTGGCAATGGAAAAACTGGATCGTCTGCCATTCCATCGTAACTCGCCCCAAAGAGCAGCTCGTATAACTCCAACTCCTGTAAAACGATTAAAGGAACGTTACGTTGGTCGTTAAAAAAATCACCTGATTGTCTCGAGACGCGGTCATGGAAAATATTTTGCCTGTCTTGTAAGAATGGACGAATAAGCTCCGACGATATCCTTGTCGGGCATTTTACGCAACATTTCGACGACTTCCTTGGGATCTGTCGACGTTATTCCGAGGTTCGACGCGAGTTTAAAACTGCGTTCCACACAATTTTGTCCGAAGCCCCAACTGGCAGTCAAAAATCCACTTTGTAAGATTGCTTTGTGAAAGAGTCCTGAATAAAAATGATGATTTACCAGATTAATAAAATTTTAACCGGTTATGGTAGGTAAGAATCGATAAGTCTACCTCGTGCTTTTGGCGATATAGATAAGGCGTGAGTTAACGCTCCTCCCGCGCTTTGACCAAAAATCGTGACGTTCCCGGGATCGCCTCCAAAATTAGCAATATTCTCCTTAACCCACTGCAGAGCTGCGATCAGATCTTTCAAGCCCTGGTTTCCGGACGCGACTCGGTGCCCAAGGTTCAAGAAACCTTGAAAATTTCAACGATAAAACTTTTTCTTTAATTATCGAGTCGAAAATGATCCAACTAACCGAATGCGCCCAATCTGTAATTAGCTGTAACAAGAACGACGTCTTTTGCGACTAAGTAATCAGAACTTGTTAGCCCGGGGCTTGCGGATCCTGTTACGAATTTACCGCCATGGATCCAGAACATGACTGGCTTTGATCCACTGATAGAATTGGTATACACATTCAGGTAAAGACAATCCTCGTTACCGATTACATTGTAAGGTGGATATTCTCTCGACTGTACACAGATCTTTTTGGTATATTTGGTGCAATTTCTGATATCCGTCCATGGAACGGGTGGCTCTGGATCCTATTACCAAGTCGAAGATATACATTAATGTCTATTCAATGATCTTTCTACTTGTCCCATTTCAATTTACCCGAGCAAATATCTCGAAAGATACGAAAAAGATGTTCCTCGAGCATGCTCACAAAGTTCGACGCCAATTTCTTTTATTTGAAGATATTTACCTGGAGAGATTAAAATGGGACATTCTTGCGTTGCTGTTTGATACTTCTCATATTTGTTTACGTCATTGTACTTAATAGAGATTGGAGTTAAACGAGATTGTAAGCGATATTTTATGATAATGTAAGTGACTAATAATAATAAATGCATTACCTTAAATCTGAGTTCTCTAATAGGAGGAGCCGCGAATGGTATCTCGTAAAAAGCGATGTAAGAAGCGCCCAAGACACTTTTTACGATAGTACCCTGTACTTTACCCTGCTTTGTAGTAACAGTCGACTCATTCATTTTTGCGTAAGACCCTTGTCAGCTTAACAAGAGTTTAACACTTTACACAGTATAATATAATACACATAATTTTAATACATAGTTATTAATAATTTAATACGTAAATTCAATAATATTTATCGTTGAAATTATACGTCGTAAAATAAATTTTAATGCGGTCTGTCGAGACTTTTTTGACTAATCGTGCATGCGATTGTTTATTAAATCAATAGCTCTTCTTGCGTGACGTCAAAAGAATGTCAATAATTTATACCTTGGACGTATAAAAAGTTTTACTCGAACAATCAACTGCGTTTCAAAAGGATTCGTCGATCGATTTGATACGAACAGCTTGAAACAGCTGCACTGACATGTTAGTCCAAAGTAAGGCCAGTATTTTAGGCCATTCTCGAGGATGCTAGGAATATTATTAATGAACGTAAGACGTAAAATTTCTAAAACAGTCGTCCAATCGTTTTAAAATAGACGTTCGCTTAATCGAGATTGTTAACTCAACGTGTATCGCAAAAATGTCACCACGTTCGTTCGAAATGCCACAAATGTCGTGTACTACCATTTCACTATCTCGGTCTTAAGGAATATACTCCACAAATGTTGCACGAACCTCATTTTTATAAAGTGTATACTCACTTTTCACACTCTTTGTACGAGCGTATGATAGAGAACTGCGGTTTGATCTTGACTGGTTGGGAGTTTGACACGTTCACGATTAAACATTGACATTATATATAGAGGTGTATCAAGCATGGTAAATTCGTTCATATATACATAATATATGTAAAATATATGCAAAATATGCCGGACATTTGTAAATATGCAAAGTATATGCGCATAGAGCGGAATACACGCGAAGTCCCAACAACGACGATGATCACATCTGTCAATTTTGAACATATTATTTAATATTTGCATACATGCTGCACATTTTGCATTCATTTTACGTATTTTGCGCGTATTATGTACATCTGTCGGTGATTGTGAATTTCCGTCAAATTCTCTTTGTTTCGAGATATTTACGCTACTGTGCTCGGATAAGAAATATTTTGTCAGTAATTTTTATGCGTAGATTCGGGCCCGTAAGTGTTTACATATATTCCTGAAAACCTCTGTACGTTAATATCTATAATAGTTCTTTTACACAGTGTCGGCGACCTTATAATATAAACCACATTTTTTTTATTTGTATAGAAAATTTTGAAGCCCAATCAATTTGGGCATTCCGGAGTCAACGGTATGATCAACCTTATAGCGATATCGAATTTGACAGTAATGGAGAACACGCCAACAGCCAATTGTTTCAGGCGAAGTGACCTTGCATCCGCTGTACCGGGGGTCAAAGGTCTCCATGCGCCGCGTATCAATTTACTGCACGATCGCAAGCCACTCGCCGGGAATGCACGCTTTGTACGCTCACAAAAGTAAGCATAGCGCTTTCCTTGACACGTTGATCGCGACCGTACACGGATAACAGGAGTTCTCTACTCAGGAGCTAACAAAATTAATTCTCATCTTAAGATACCAGCACTACAAACTTCGAACAAAATAATATCCGATTGTCCAAGCACAAAATATCGATCTCAAACTTTTCTCGATACAATAGCAAAAAAAAAAGGAAACAGTTTAGTGGACAATTTTCTATTTACGACATTCATTCAGACGCTGTATAGATTAATAGAAACACAATTACAATGGCTGCGATATCATTTATTTTTAATATAAATCTATGTGTATAATATTACATTTTTTTTTTATTTCTAAACATGATGAATCTTAATAAACCAAGGCCTATTGTAGTTTCGATGTGCTCGATGTCATCATATTTCAACAAAAACAATGAATTGTCGTTGGTCCACTAATAAGTTCCGTTACACAGAAAATTATATTGCCGGATTTGATATGTAAACTCGTTACATTAAATCTGCAAAGAGGGAAATCACATGAGGCCCTTAAACGTAATTAAATTTAAAAATAAGATCGAACCCAAGATATCACGTACCTAGTTGTAACAAGTGCAAGTACCCTTTATGCATTTTCCACCCTTTCTGCCCTCGCCCCGACAGTGGGCAGAGCAAACAGCGTCCCCGAAGATACAGGAAACACCTTGCGTGTCGACATCGCTTTCCGCAACATTCAATTCGAGAGGATGCAAGTCTGACCCTGAAATATTCGCAGTTATATCAGTTTGGGTCAGAACAGAAAGTTCGTCTTTCGAACGATGTTGTCAATAAAAAATTAACGGATTTCATTCTAGGAACGCTTTAGAAATCGTTCTTCGAAAACCTTTTCATTCAACGAGTACTATTTCTATTTATCTCTACTTAATAATGTGTACTAACCTTCGGCCACCTGATTGGGAGCAGCCATGGCAGCAACGACTGCTACGAGCATGAAGGCGACAAGAACTTGGATTTTCATTTTGCTTTCGTATAAATCGGAGTCTGGTCACTCTGAATTTGTAAACTGCATTTTCAACCGATTTACGATGTTTATATAGAGACCCACATCGCGATAACTGATATTCTAACGGAAGGTGGGGTTCCATTTCCAACAATAAGATGTAAAACCGCGATATTTTATCGCGCTTATTGCGTCTATTATCACCTTTTAATATCTTTACCTGCGCACTTCATTTATCGTTCCTTTAATCTATAATATTTATTTTGAAATAGTTACTTGTACGATTTTACTATTTATACAAGTTTCGTGACTCATAAGAAGTTGCATTATTGCGTTCAACGAACTATGTTCCAGCGTGATCAGAAAACTTGTAAACACGTGCATTATTTGTATTAATATTCAACGCTGAATTATTATCAAACTTCGGAGTCGGCTTGATTATTTTTAATAGTCCAAAAATCATAATTATCGAGAAAAGGGCGTATAATCTTATTAAAAACGTTTACGTCCTCAATGCCACAAGGGAAAGTAATTACTGGCATTTCAACTAATGTAAATAATTTTAGTAAATCATTCGTATTGAAACATTGTTAAGCAAGCATTACCATTTGATGTCACAGTTTTGTAGTAATATAAGAATAAAAATCGAGATCGTAAACGTTTAAAATAAATTAAATAAATAAACGTGTCGCTAAGATTGTCCTTGTAACTGAACGGAATTTAAAGTGACGTTAAAAACAAAAAGATTATCAGTAATCTTATCGATAAATGGAAATCGAAAATTCGAGAAAAGTGGCATGACATAAGGTGTTTACTACATCATATCGCATAATCGAATCTCCTCTTCCTGTGTATAAGATTTCTCGGTATATACATATATCAATTTTACGAAATACATATTGTATTTATCTAAATGTATATTTTCGACGAGTATTGACGTTGTACAAATTTAACGAGATAACATTATTTTACCCCGCATCTTAGTACATCAATGAAAGATAAATACGATTACGCAATATTATAATACATAGAACTGATAAAATCAACGATAATCAGTCGAGCATTAATAATTCGTGTAATAAAAAACGGATAATAACAAGGTGAAGTGGGTATTGGAAAGGATCATGTACTTGACATAAAACAATAAAATTGTTGGTAAAAATAGACGAAGTTTATCCTCGATCATTTCTCAAATTATAATGTGACAAATAGTAGTATTAAATGATGACGTTATCAACAAAAATTATAAGTATCAACACTATTTCGACCAAAAGTTGTGTTTTGGCACCTTTGATAGAAATAATCTTATAATTCATTTATCCCAAGCATTTTAAAGACACGTCAATTTGGAGCGCCGATTTCAATGAATTCCATCGTCTTTCAAACTACAGTGTATCGACTTTCTCTAAATTACACATAGGACAAGGGTACACATTTAGGTACAGATTTTCTATGCAAATAGCGATCTCGTTTATTTTATACTCAAATATACAGAAAAAAATATTGTTCCTTGCATTGAAATATAATGAGATGAATTTGAATAAATCGATGTCCAGAATACGTTCGATGAACAACGACGTATTTTATCAATAAGTATCTTGCCACTCTCTGAAAACCAAAGTCAGTCTTTAATCGCTTTAAGTAGAAAATTCCATCGTTGGATATCGGTGTGCACGCGAGTGGTTGAATTTAACCAAAACGTTGATCCCAGAGATCCTTGAAGTTAGTTCTGAAAGAGGAAAAACACTGTAAGACACAGAACCTAATTGGCGTCTTCGAAGGAGGCACCAAAAGTGCAAATAAAAAAAAAAAAAAAGAATAGAAAACGCAATAAAGCGTTGCTTTGAAGTGTATCATTGTATACAAAATTATTAATGAACTGAAGATTTTACGTTGGTCTTCTTCGGAAATATGGAAATACCCATATTCCAACATTTATTATACACCAATGTAATCGAAAAAATCACATACTTGCGACAAAGACAGACACCATCCTCGCAGCGACCACCGGCTTTGCCCATGCTGAGACAGTTGGCAGCGCAAGCACTATGCTCAGCGACCCCCTTGATCGATAAAAGGTCACAGGTCACTCTTCTTTGTCTGAGAGCGCGTTCTTCCGGCGCGGACAGTTCCATCGGTTCAAACTCGCTCTCTGAAAACCACCGAGCAGTTGTATATAGTTTGTTTACATTATGATGCAAGCGACAATATTGCGAAAGACTTAAACTATTTTTATCTATTTACATCTAGATCATCGAATATCACGACGTACTTAAATCTGTTACAAATTCTTCTATACAAATATTTTAACCTACGCGAATTTCTTTAATGCGTTAAAAGAAATATACACAGCACAGGTAATTCACTGATAAATGATTTTTATAATATTAACCATTCCATTATTCTATGCTTGCAACACTATATCGATTCACACTACGATTTGGAACCTTAAATCAAAGATTACAAAGAATTTTGCGCGTATTTGGTTATTTTGGTTCCCCCGTGAACAGACGTTCGATAGAAAATTAAAAGAAAATATGCGAGTGTTCGAATATTTAAAAGTCTATGATAAATTTTACACTCACCTACGGGTGCGGCCATTACCGCGGCCGCAGCTACGAAGAGAAAAGCGGCTAGAAAATAAATCTTAACCATCTTGGTATTGGTTGAGATTTCTGTTCTGCTTTGAGAAAAGACTGAAGAGAAACTGATAGTTCAATCGGATGCACAAGCTGTTTATATACAAATGTTCTTTTGCACTCCGGGAGTCCCCGACAGACGCGTGAACAGTTGTATCTCCGTAAAAATTGTTTCCTACTATGTAATGACACAATATTATGACTACACTGTCCGTCATTATGCAAACTCAAAATGCTGAATCCAATTATACGATATACACATATCTTTATTTGTCGACTATTGTAATTTGAATTAATCATTTGTTTAACCGAATGGTCTGACAGAGCCAATCTTTTATTTTATTTTAGTATTTCACGTATCATGGACATACATTAATCTAAATTAATAATACAACTTCGATGCAAGGTACGATATCGTTTATTTTGAATTTAAGTGTACATTAATAACATTATATACTTTTATAGAATTACATATTTTATTGAATTTTCGGTGTACTCCTTACTAAACAGCGATGGAAACGCGTCGAAGCGTCGATACTACATTAAGTTACACAGAAAATTCTATCGCCAGATTCAATGTATATTCGAGCAGTCCGGGTCAACATTTAGCATTAGCCCTGAAAACAAAGAAATAACACTTAGGTACATTGTTCGGATTTTCTGTCATTCTGCATTAAAAGGAATTGGAAAATCTCCGTACAAACATAGTTCGATACAAAAAGTTGCAAACACTTGGGATCGTCTTTCTAATCTTTTCAAAATCAATATTCGTGACTTGCAGAAGATGTAATTAAAAGATTTCACTGGGTACGCAATAGTTGGAATCTTGGATTACAAAATCAGATTGACAACACCGAGAAGATTAAATTTCAAAGATCGCGTACCTAGTTGTAGCAAGTGCAGGTACCCCTTATGCATCTGCCACCTTTTCTGCCGATGCCACGACAATGGGCAGAGCAAGCCCAATCTCCAAGGATGCAGGAAACACCTTGCGTGCCGACATCATGTTCCGCAACACCCAATTCGAGAGGGTGTGATTCTGCCTCTAAAATATTCGCAGTTATATTAGTTTGGGTCAGAACAGAAAGTTCAACTTTCGAACAAAGTTTTAACAAAAAATTATTGATAGGTTCCTATTTAAACACAAATTGATTTCTTTCTAGGAACGCTTTAGAAATCGTTCTTCGAAAACCTTTTCATTCAACGAGTACTATTTCTATTTATTTTTAGTTAATAATGCGTACTAACCTTCGGCCACCTGATTGGGATCAGCCATGGCAGCAACGACTGCCACGATCATGAAGGCGACGAGAACTTGGATTTTCATTTTGCTTCGATTGACTCGGAGTCTGGTCACTCTGAAATTTTAAACTGAATTAACAACCGATTTATGGTGTTTATATACACCTCAGATCATGAGATATTGACATTTTTTCAATGGGCGGGGACAAGTGCATTTCTCGCAATAAGTTGTTGCAACATCTTTATCGTACCTGCTGTTACACATGTTGTCACTTTACATTATCTGTGTCTTCCTTGATCGTTCATTTCGATTGCATTTTTCACAGTTCTGTTTGCCAGATTAGTAAGAGAGTCAACACCGATACCAATTTTTGTACACGTCGGAAAGTACCTAAAATTAATGACTGCTTCCGGGTCATCTAAGTATCTTCAACCGTGATGATACAAAAAAGATATTTTCTATAGAATTTAAATGTTATCGAGAGTTCAATACCTTGCAAGAAGTATATGTTTTTCAAGATCATCGACGTTTCCTTTCGTATTTAAGTACATATTTTTGTTTCTCTGTATCGTGTGACCTAATTTAGATGAAAAATGTTGTGACAGCGTAAATTGAAAATTTCCAATCTGTACTCTGCAATTGTTGCTTTATTTCGAAGATTGCACGGAAGTGATGCATGCATGTTTATCTCATTCTTTATCCACTTAATCCACCGAAGAGAAATCAATGAAAGACAAATACTACGCAATGTAAGAATACGCGGAATTGATAAAAGGAGCGATTATCAGTCGAGTACCAGTCATTCATACAATAGAACAGATAACGAGAAAGTAAAGCGCATATTGCAAAAGAACATATACTTAATGTAAAACTTCTAGCTAAAAATATTTGAGCAAACGCAACAACACAACGCAGTTCACGGTATGATAACGATCACAGTATTTCTTTCGATCAGATGTTAAATCCTGAACACATATCGCGCCTGCTGATACACATGTTGCCACTTATCAATATATAAATAGATCTCCACTCTTGATTTATCGTTTTCTGAATCATTACTGCGCTTTACGAAAATACCACTCGGTTGATTTAATATGTACCTATTCATAGACCATGCGTGATATTCGAGAAGAAGCCACCGTAATTATGTCTATGTTCAATGGAATTCGTTCGAGCAAATCAGTAAAAATAATTTACATCAATATCGCACACTGAAGTTTCAATAATTTTCCGACACGATACGATCGTTCGAAGTAAGAGAAAGATAGCAACGATGAATCACAGCATCTCGATATTATTTTTTAACGTTTCACAAAACTTTTAACGCAAAATGTTGGGCCTGATAAAAAAATTAACGATCGTCCGTAAAGTCTGTTTTCCAATTCTTCTGTACATTTTACACCAACTATGACATTCGCTCAGAAACGAAAATTCTGATAGGTGACAATGAAATAATACGAATAATACGAATAATACCGTGATTTTAATCGATCGAGATATGGAAAAATACATGTTAAAGCTAAACCTTATAATCGATCTAAATTCAAAAGGAGGAAAAAATATCACAGATACAACTTATCAGTAAACGAAAATCGAATATTCTGAAAGCTTGCCTGACGCAATGTACTCGTTACAAAATATTGTACGATCGAGATTTTGAAGCATATCTATTTTAAAAATGGTCAATCCTATGGAGTACAGTTTAGAAACACACAGCCTTAGAAGTATCTGCTTAATTAATAAAAAAAAGAGCTATGCTCTTCAATCGAAAATCGAATATTCTGGAAGCTTGCCTGACGCAATGTACTCGTTACAAAATATTGTACGATCGAGATTTTGAAGCATATCTATTTTAAAAATGGTCAATCCTATGGAGTACAGTTTAGAAACACACAGCCTTAGAAGTATCTGCTTAATTAATAAAAAAAAGAGCTATGCTCTTCAATCGAAAATCGAATATTCTGGAAGCTTGCCTGACGCAATGTACTCGTTACAAAATATTGTACGATCGAGATTTTGAAGCATATCTATTTTAAAAATGGTCAATCCTATGGAGTACAGTTTAGAAACACACAGCCTTAGAAGTATCTGCTTAATTAATAAAAAAAAGAGCTATGCTCTTCAATATTCCCAATCGTTCTGTCAAAAATACGAACACGGAATTTCCGGGAGTAAACAGACTGACTTCTTTTGTATGCTGCTTTTCCCACTTTACGGTATGACAGGTTGCGGTGCTTCCCCGTCGTTTTCATAGTGGTTTTCCCGGCAAACGTGTTATTTGCATCCATATCAATATCGCTATATACACAATATACTACTGTAAAGAACTGACAATCCGGTTGAAGTATCGTTAAAAAAATTTTTCATCGCGCATATGAACGCGTGAATACTATCGTCGTTTAATTAGTGCTTTCTCCTGTCAAAACTCGACCGTGGTGATATTCAGAGAGACATTAGCGAAACTTTTCCAGACTGCTAATTGCACCAAAAACGTATAGAAATATATTTATGGAAACGTCCATAATAGGGAGTGATTGTTTCTTAATTAACATCTACAAAATATATTTTTTTGTAAATCAGAGTCTTTTACCATGCTTGTTTATTCATATACATTTACATTACATGTTTTAAAGATTAAGTCACATTACACAAAAAATTGTATCGTCGGATTCCATGTATACTCGAACTGCTTGAACCAGCTATTAGCATTAACTCTGAAAACAGAAAAATAATGGTCATTAATTTACATATTCATAAATTTCTTGGACTTTTTTTTTAATTATTGCAATACCCATAGCTTAATTGAAAAAGGTACAAAAACTTGTGATTATTATTCTGCTCGTCCTAAGGATAAACAAATGTTGAAAATATACAGTTTTCTAGTAGCTCTGTTACAAATGTAATTAAAAGATTTCACTGGATCGACTAAAATGGTGGAAACCTTGGGTTAAAAAATTAGATTGGCAACACCGAGAAGATTAAATTTTTAAAATCGCATACCTAGGCGTAGCAGGTGCAGGTACCCTTTATGCAGGTGCCACCTTCCTTGCCAATACCACGACAGTGGGCAGAGCAAGCCCAATCTCCAATGCTGCAGGTGAATCCTCTCTCGAGATCACCATTTTCTCCCAAAGCAGCAACTTCCACAGCGTCAATTTCTTTCTCTAAAATTTACGCAGCTATTTAGTACGGTCTGTCTTTTACATACGACGACTAAGAGCTACGAACAATTTAAATCTTAAGCATGGATTAAAATTAATCTATTTTTATTTTTTGTACTAACCTTCGGCCACCTGATTGGGAGCAGCCATGGTAGCAACGACTGCTACGAGCAAAAAGGCGACGAGAATCTGGATTTTCATTTTGTATCGAACAAGTCAAAGACTGGTCAATCTGAAATAATAAACTGAATTTTTCACTAATTGGTGGTTTTTATATACAGCATAAAATTATCTTTGAAATGGTGGGGACACGTGTATTTCTTCTAATCAGATGTTATGTACAGACGAAATGATACGAATATCGATATCGTAATTTTAATCATTGAAGATAAGAGAAATGGAAAAACAGTTGTTAAAGTTAAACCTCATAATCGATTTAAATTTAAAATACAAAAGAAGTAAAGAATATCATGGATACATCTACTTGTTACGAAATATCGTTATAAAAAAAGTGACCGATTCTACGAAGTGAATATTCACTTAAAATTATATAGTTATAATAAATTGCGTCAACTTTGTAGTAAAGTTACGGGTTTACTATTTTTTAAAATAATATTGGAAACATGCCGAAATGATACTCTGACGACCTACAAATAATATAGAACATGCACCATAGAGAAAATTAGTAATACGAAGCGTAACACCCAGCGTGCGACTTCGTGTTTAAGCTCTAAATATATTCTCATAATGAGATTTTGAGTAAACTTGCTCCAATAACTACATTCGAGACAGTTAGAAACAGACTCTTATTTTTCATAATCAAAATTTTATCTAGAATGCCATCGGGATTCACCTTGTACGATGACGTAAATTCCCCATCGAAGATAACCCGATAGGTTACCTCACGACATTTTTAAAGACTCGAAACGAGATAATTCTTGCATTAAATTACTTTGTAATAAGTTATTACTGCGGATGTTTATGCATTTATGGGAAATTTTAATCCTCAAAAAACTACAGAATGCATTTAATATGCAAAAATATAAGAAATACTTAAAGTAAGATACGAATTATTATATTTAGGGATTGAGACAGCCCTCTGCGAAGCTTCCGTTTCATTAATTCTATTAATAAAAATGTGAATTTGCATAAAGATCCGCAGTCTAGTAATAACTTTATAGTACGCATTCTGATCGTAATAATAATTTCGAAAAATTCGAAGCAAGATCATCTTGAATTATGTAATGGTATTTGTTTCGACCGAGTGACAATGTAACGAGTTCGCTCATAATCTATGCAATACCTAACCAGGGAAAATATTTATTTTACTGCATTCTACTCGTCATAACGGAGAAGGTAAATGGAAAATCAATCGTAACGATATTAAATAAATAGCTAAAGACGATCTCTAACGAAAATAATAATGATAATAATATGTTCTTTATTCGTGCACAATAATAATAATTACATAGTGTATAGAAATAATAGTAAAATAATGGTGAATATAATTAAAAGTAAGGATACGTTTCGCGTATCACTCTTCACAAATTGGCTGATTGGCCTAAAGCACTGATATTAACACCGGATTCCTTGAGGCATTCCGTCAATCTTTTGCCAAGGTCTACGTCCACCGCGGTGAAGTTCTTCACCGCTCTTTCGACGATGAACGGCGACGCGTGGCTAAGATTATCTGCCAAATTCTTCACCAGTCTTGACTTCTCGTCGGAGTTTAGAATGTCTCTCCAGAAAGTGGTAACCTGTCCGAAATCGTCTTCGTTTACAGGCTGGAAGCGATCCACGTCGCCGCTCATAGGATAACTTGGAGAACGCACTGCCGGGCATTCTTTCGGACCTTTGAAACTGTTGGGATAGTAATTCGGCGCGCCGTTTTGATTGTACACTGACATGTCGCCATCCCGTTGGTAGTTGGACACCATAAATTTCTGAAAGTCAACGAAGTTATTGATCAATTATTCCTACTTGCGTTTAAGAAAGACTTGGCTGGTTTTCGTTTACTCTCGCTATATCTTATGCTTAAAGTTATATATTAAAGAAACTAATTGTAAAACGTTCTTGACTCTTGGCTTCGAATCATCCTTGATACATGAGCTTTATAAAAATGGATGCAACTTTAAATTTTGTATTCTATTAGAAAAATACAAGGCAAGTCGACGGATTAGTGCTCCCTCCAACAAACAATACCTTATCGTTATCTCGTATGGTATTGTACGTTATGTAAATTTATCCTTCCCATTTCTCAAATAGTAATTTCGGTTAGTATTATGTTAATTTATTATCATTATATTTTTTCTTGCTCGTGCTCGTTACTGCCTGCATAATTATTTTAATCTACGGTTATTACTTTTCACAGATTTCCACTGATTCGCGACCACGGTTCACGGTTTAAATTACCCTTGAAATTGCTCTTTAATTAGATTCAGTTTCCTTTTAAATAAACCTAACGAATTTATTGCATACTTGACTCGATTTAACGCGTTGCCTCTCGTTTAAAACTAAATTAGTACCGTAACGAACTAATATATATATGTATTAACGAAAACTGAAAATTTTACTGCTTTGGCGGGTCGATGGTCGTATGTAAGTACGGAGACAAAGCTTGGTAAATTACCTTGAATGGGCAGTTAACTGGAAGTTTGAGATAATTCGGACCTAGACGATATCTTTGAGTGTCACCGTAAGCGAACAGACGACCCTGCAGCAGTTTGTCAGGGCTCGGTTCAATGCCAGGCACCATATGAGCCGGATCGAAGCCCAGCTGTTCCACGTCAGCGAAGTAATTGTCAGGATTTCGGTCCAACACCAGCTTACCAACAGGGATGAGCGGGAATTCCTTGTGCGGCCAGATCTGTTCAACGCAGAACGAAACACTTTAATCATGGCACGCTCTCACGCGACTTCAGAGACTTCCATTCAAATTAGAATTAAAATATCTTCGATTCCAAGGTCTAGTAGTTATTGTTTAAACAAGATCTCCACATTTCTGTAATCACAATTCTATTCAATTTGAAACGACTTCCTTTATTAAAATTTAATTCTTTTCGACTTGGATTAAAACGGGACCTTAGTATTTCCATACGCAAAACATTGTTCGATTCAAAATTCTGTTTCATTTGAATTTTAAATTAAGGGGTCGATTCGAAATCGAAATGAAACATTTATAACCGAAACAAGCAGTAGCTTATTGCTAACAGACGATCCGAAAACGTCTCTATAAACAAAACGCATTGATCGAATCGTTACTGAACGATTCAACATTGATTTTCTTTGTTGAACTTGTACTTTATATTATGCGTATAAAATTTAAATATCATTATTCCAGTCAACAGCTCCAGTTTCTTCGTCGTCGAAGCTAGCGGCCGTTGAACTTCGATTCGTTACCTTGGTCACGTCGAATGGATTCCATCTGAAGGTCTTTGCTTGGCTGGGAGTCATAATTTGAATGTAGAACGTCCAGGACGGAAACTTGCCAGACGCGATTGCATTATAAAGATCCTTGAGGGAGTAATCAGGATCCGTACCGCTCAATTGTGTCGCTTTTTCGACTGGAATATTCTTGATTCCTTGGTCGGTCTGCGTAAAGGAATAATCACTGATTCAAAAATATAAAAAAACAATAACACTTCTGCTTCTTAGCCGACACTCTAAGCTCAGTTGGACAGATACTTACAAACACGATTAAAATTCATTTTTACACTATTTCTTTAGAATTTTTGGCATTGCAAAACTAAGAACCGACATACCGAAATATTTCTGGTAAAACCAATGTTACCACAAATATATTGTTCGCGAGTATACGTCCACGACTGTGAACGTCACGGGAAGCGAAAATTTTCGAAAACGACGATTGTACGCTATGGAACCAAAAATCGTACCTTGTAGATAAATTTACAATAATGTATTTCGTTCTGGGCGTTCACGAGCTTGAACGTGTGCGAACCGAAACCGTCCATGTGGCGATGACCATCGGGAATACCGCGGTCCGAGAACAGGAACATGACCTGGTGCGTCGACTCCGGTCTCAGTGAAAGGAAGTCCCAGAACATGTCGCTGTCCTGTGGAAAACAATTCGATTAGCACGTCGTTTAGAGCGGCTCTAATTAGGGCACGAGCAAAACAGTATCCAGCATCGCGACTACGGAACGATAATGGTGTTGTTCGCGCGATCACGCGACCTTCGGCGAGAAAAACGGTATACCTTTGTAAAGCGAATAGTAGACTCGATCGAAGTTTAGCAACATTGATTCAGTATTCGATATTTCGTGTATTAACAACGATTACCAATCGTTTATACTAATCGTTGTCACACCTTTGTATGGGTGACAGGGTTTCTCTTCTGAGTGTGAACGAAACTGGGGAACATCAGTGGATCCTTGATGAAGAAGATCGGCGTGTTGTTGCCCACCAAGTCCCAGATACCCTCCTCGGTGTAGAATTTAACAGCGAAACCACGGGGGTCCCTGCAAGCGTAACGAACCAAATTAATATCAAAGGACGAAGGTACCACCCGTTTCAACGGTGATAAATACTTTTCTCCCGATGCAACTGCACGATGGCGAAACAACGAATTGAGTCATTTGTTAAAACGCAACGCGAGATAAAAAATTCGCAATCGTGTGATTCATTGGGAAATTGTTTCGCCGACGGAGGTTTCGAAAAAGAAACTTTTCCACGCCCCTGGACGATCGATCGCGAGGTGGTGCGCTCGTTTGCATTTCCGGTACGTTATTTCGCGCGTTTCCGTGCCACTAAGTCGGCTAATTCGTACGCAAGGAACAACGAACCGAGGGTTTCCGTCATTCTCGAGTGGCCAACGACGCAAAATACGAGGAACCTCGATTACTCTTACAAAGGTGCTCGTATACTGTTCGAATTTTACATCGAGGCGAGGACTTGGATTCAATGAGACGCAAAAATGAACACCTGCTTTCTGACGACCACCTTTTTTTATATATAATCACGCTCGTACTCTATTTGTAATCGACATTAGTTTAAGAAGAACGTTTGAACACGGTGGTGATTCGAACGAATAATAATAAGTACAATTAACATGATACATGGTGTTCCGCCAAACCTGGGAAAAATTTTAATGGGAGATTCTAGAGGCCAAAATAAGAGGAATTCGTAGGATTTCGGGGTTATGTCTATTAACCAAAAATGGTTGTAATTGCCCCCTACGGCCGAAAATAATTTTTCCGTGAATGATTTGAAATTTTTTAATTCAATTTTTTAATAACTTTTTAACGAAGCCTCAATCAACAAATTAATATTCTTGATTTTCGTCTTATTTTGGCCTCTAGAATCTCCCATTAAAATTTTTCCCAGGGGTAGCCGACCACCCTGTATATTAAATTTTTAAAAACATAAATGTTTAATAATTTATCAAGAACGCAGTCGTCCTAAAGTTTTGTCCGCCACTGTGTATCGCCGAATTTTTCTGAATTTCACCATCGTAATTTAAATCGAACGTTACGTTCGAATGTTCCAAACTTTCAATACACGAAACGTACGAATGCATAGTCGACTCCGAATCAAAACTACGACTTTGGGAATGCCAGCTTCCGAAATCAAACTACGTTCGTTTCCCTGAACAGTCGGAAACTGTGACAAGCGAATCGAGTAGTTTGCCTCCAATTGAGCCGACATTTGTTCGATCACGAGTGACGCGAGGCTTTTGGCACTTCGTGTGACACCGGGAACAGTCACCGTACCAGAAAATGCTCAAATGAAATTTATCGAGACAGAAGTAATACCGAATTAATGGTTAAAGGGCATAACGAAGGGAAGTCGTGACCGCGTAAAACCATGTGATCGTTAGGGCAGAGACAGAATTCACGATCTGTACTTGTTGTAAAACTAAAACTGAAAAGAAGTTCTTAGCTCGATTAAAGAAACGTTTCGCTAGCTTTTTAATCAATAAGTGACTCGTTTAGAAAGTTGATCGTGAAATATTTTTAAAAATTCGAGACGCCTGGATAGATGAAAATAAATTAAATCCAGTTTATGAAGAGCTAAAATAGCGTTGCTCTGCTGGCTGCGATTCTTTGACCGACACTGGTCCGTCGTCGTTTCGATATTTCACGCCACTTAGATGCCGTGAATACGATAATGTCGCGGTTACGAAGATCCAGATCAATCGTTTCTGCGGGAAACGAAACCACCAGGTTACCGTGAGAATCCTAAACATCGAGAAAGCGAGTCACAGATTATGATAAGGAGCCGGGGAGCGCTCAACTGGAAAACATTTTACCGCTCTTCGTTTATCCCGTAGCGGTATAAGAAGAATTCAGCGTAAGGATTTGAACTCTCGTCCTTATAAAATGGTGGCGGTGCAGGAGCTAAGCGAGCGTGACAAAGCAAATCGCATGACTTCCTCTGAGAACTTTCTTAACTCGTTGAGGGATGAAATTGTCCTGTTAACGAGCGACGAAGCGCATTTTCATTTATCTGGTTCACTGAACGAACAACATTTACGTCGCTGGCCCGGTTCGAGTCCCAAACTACTTCATTTGCGTTCTCTTCGTGGTCCACGCTTAACTATCTGGTCCGGTATAACAAATTTCGTTTAAGCAACATTGACGCAACGAGTACAGAAGAATTTCACGATTCGAGTAAATTATTTTTTGTAACATCAAACGTAACACCGTGCATTCAAATAGATATTAAGAAAATAGAAATTGTCGACAAACAACACTTTTATCCACGCGGATGAACGTTAGATAGAATTATTATCTTCGAGTGGACACTTCATGTGTCATAATCCATCTGTTTGCACTTGCATTAACGGTAATAACTTTGTTCGAAATGCATCTATAGCGGGCAGAATGTACAGTCAAACGTTCCTATTGCCATCTGAGCAAACAAAATAAAGCTTGTTGTACAATGGATACCTATTTTTGCAATTACGTTCGGTCAATGGATCGCGCGTGTACGAACATTAAACACGTGTTTTAATCGTGTCTGCAATGTCCGCTCGCGACCTATATTTATTTGAAAATTGACTTTTAATTAATCGAGAAATTCATCGTGGATAGAAAACAATAGGCGAATATGTATATTAAAAGAACAAAACTTGATAAAATTTAATTTTAATTAATTCTGTCGAGCTCGTGATTATAATGTTATTAGATTGCCACAACACTGTACAATGACAAATATACATATGAAATTATTATGTACGAGTATCGCATGAAAACTGTACAACCGACGATTTTATCTTTCATTCTGTAATTTATACATATTTTCTTATTATTTTTCATCCTTAAGTAAAAGATGACTCGTATTCGCGTCGAAACGTTCAAATAAAATTTGCCCAACCGCTTGTATCAAGACTGAACAAAGAGTTCACGCTCTGTAAATATATTCTAGGATAGCGTGCGATGCACTTTTTGCAAAATTTTATTTCTAATTACCTGACCGTATCTGTCGAACCGCTTTCACCGCTTACGGCGGAGAATCTCACGGCGATGGGCGTTTTTTTACCAATGCTGGTCAAAACCTTCGCCTTAGTATACTTGGAGATATCATGGGTAACTTCGAAATAACCAAATGCACCTGCAATCGAAAGACAGAAAATATATAGTAAAGTCAAGAATGGTTAGAAACCAAGAGGTAAATGTTGGAGCTTGAGCAAAAAAAAAATTTCTTTATTTGTTGTCGAATACATCTATTTTTATTTATAATTTCTAGAGGATTATTTCTTAAGAAATTATTGTATACAAAGTTGACTGAGAACCGATTGCATAGAAGAGAATTTGCAACAGTGATAAGTAGATAACAAATATGAAATTGGGCCAAACTGTAGTAGCTCCTGAGTCATCGTGTATGTAAATAATTTGAAAAATAAAGCCTGAGCTACTCGACCCACATAATATTTTTCTTTTGTTCTGTACTCAAGATAAATCTTTAAATCAATAAAGAAGATTATTGGATTTCATAATATATACTGATTATTCCAATTTTGGTATGTCGTAATGAGAGAGACGAACGTTCTGATTCAGATAATATTAAAGCGAGGATTTATATGCTTTTAGAATTATTAGCGGGCATCCCTGTAATAAACGTATGCCTATTGATTGTTAAAGAATATTTCAGCAGCAGTCGTTTATCCTGTTACTCATTCAACTATTCTCGTATTCGGTATTTTCCATTTGCAACGTGAAAAATCTCAACGTCGAGTGACAATCCGCACTGCAAAAAATCCTTTAACATACTTCGATACGCTTAGAACGCGACAAATTAACTAACCAGCTCCTTTCGCGTGTACAACACGCTCCGGAATCCTTTCTCTGTCGAAATGCGACAGTTCGTTGAGAAAGACATAATCCTGGATCAACAAGGGACCATGTGGACCCGCCGTCAAACTATTTGTTTTGTCAGCAATTGCTTGGCCACTTCCGGTTAACAATACTGGCTCGC
This sequence comes from Colletes gigas, assembly GCF_013123115.1. NCBI lineage: Eukaryota > Metazoa > Arthropoda > Insecta > Hymenoptera > Colletidae > Colletes > Colletes gigas. The sequence continues at coordinate 5,700,415 of NW_025106647.1, read as the reverse complement.
CCTAGAAAAATAATAATACGTCTTTATTTTATTCGGTATGCATACAATACGAATCGAAGGATTAAATAAAATGTGGAAACAGAGACGAATAAACAGTTGCAGTTTGTTAATTTTATTGACTACCTATTACATTATGTGCATACAAAACAATTATACCCCGTACCATTAACTCACTGCCCTCCTCAGAATATAATTTTCATTTAAAGAGTGGCTTGCGTAGATAATTACAAAAATACATTGCTAACTGTTACACATTTATTTTTAATTTCAACGTTTGTTATTCCACATTACTTTAACGTCGTTCATTTTATCACCATTTCCCACACGAAAGAACAAAATTTCCACGTATCTCATAAAGACTTCAATTACAAGTTTAACCAACAAGTTTCGAGCAGTTGAAATTATATTTTTAGTATATATTTAATTCTAATCCGCTGTATAACCGTTGATATTACTTGCACATTGCAGAAAATAAAAATGACGATATTAAGTAAACGATGGATGCACCTTGAAGGAATATAATTGTCGATATGAGCAATGCGAGACTTATCTTGAATAATGACGCTGCGTAATATTCCTGCCGTTTAACATTATCGTTGCATGAGCCGTCATAGATAATGCACATTCGCATTAAAGCGAATCGTACCTTTCCTCGCGATCAATATATTGAACTTAATTGGTCAATATTGGATATTTACTAAAACCGCAGTTAACGTTGTTTCCTTCGACGCTCCAAATTCTAAACACATACTCTAGTTTATTTAAAATACAATCAATTGTATTTTCTGGAGACTTAAGATCCTAAAATTACAACCTTAAAATATAAATGATTTATTTTTAATTAATCCTGATGCGATTTACAAAAATTTTGCACTACTGTTAACAGCAATTTTTAAACTTTGCCACGCTCCTCCAAACAATAGTTAAAGTATTATTATTATTCGAATAAAATTCATCTTATCTCGATCTGCAGTTGATCGATAGTTGATTCAGTGCAACAGAGACGACGATTTTAAGTCAGTCCTTAAGTAAACTCGACTCAGAGATACGGATTATTACGATATCGTTCTAGAGATTCTGTACTGATTGCATTCAGTGTTGTACGAAATAGTATTCCATAATCGAAGTTATCATTGGTTAATCCAGAGTTACGTAATTAAGTGGAATCGTTATATGCACAAGAGGGCAATGAAACTCATCGCATACGAGAATTGTTTCACTCTACGTTGATCACTTCGTTTCAAGGTAAACTGTGAGATAATTATGCTCGATCAAGGATTCTCTATCTGCCTGCATTGATAAGCAATTCCTTCATTGTTTTAATGTAATCTATATAACTTCTAATGCTGATTGATTCTTATTGAATTTAAAACGAAGTCATTATGAAATTACAAATATAATTTTTCATGTTTCAAAGACCGCGATACAGTTTAAAAACCATTCTTAACAATAGTTTTTCAGATCTAGCTACTTTGCTCGTATAACCATATCCACCTACACAAAAGAATAGTTCAAGTAAATATTATTTGACAAAAGTTTTCTTCATGACAGTCTTCCTCTTGAACCACTTAATTTAAAACAAACACGAAGCTAACCTGGCACCCCTGGGAAAAATTTTAATGAGGGATTCTAGAGGCCAAAATAAGACGAAAATCAAGAATACCAATTTGTTGATGGTGGCTTTGTTAAAAAGTTATTAACAATTAAATTAAAATATTTCAAATCGTTCTGGAAAACTTATTTTCGGTTGCGGGGGTCAATTACAATCATTTTTTATGAATAGACATACCCTCGAAATCCTACCCACTTTTTAGAAAAAAATTCCAGAAGGTGTGAAATTTTTCGACGGAAAAAACAATTTCAAATCGTTCTGGAAAAATTATTTTCGGTAGCGGGGGTCAATTACAATCATTTTTGGTGAATAGACATAACCCCGAAATCCTGCGCATTCTCGAAAAAAAATTCAGTACGGGCGGAACTTCAAACGTTAATAACTTTTTAACGAAGCCTCCATCAACAAATTGGTATTCTTGATTTTCGTCTTATTTTGGCATCTAGAATCCCCCATTAAAATTTTTCCCAGGGGTAGCCGAACACCCTGTATTTTTACTGTCTTTGCATTTTCTATATTCAACAACGACGTAGAAAATTGAAAATACGATATTGAGAAATGTTATAATTGAAACCAATTATAAAATTTTCGATGTGGCTTTTCATGTGTCACAACCCATTTCCACTTACATTAATTGTAAAAAATGCTCTTGCCATCTGATCAAACAAAATAAGACCTTGTACAATGGATATTGTGCGCCAGTGACTCATATTATTAAAGTACACTTTTGATTAAACGACAAATGCACCGTAGGAAAAGAAACATATAATGGATAAATTATATATGAAACGAACGGAACGTACTATGTAAATTTTATCACTCTCTGACCTTTATGCATCATATCGGTGGTAGTTCAATTGTCGTAGGAAAAACAATCCTAAAATTCAAAGTTAATCAAATTTTACGTGTTTGTGATTACGAATTCATTACTTCTCACTACTACTCTCTAACTACAAATTGTTTTCGAATTTCCAACTAGATAGTCTGCAACCGCTGCAAGAGTAGCCTAATCCGTGCATTGATTACAACAGTCTACTGTTCGCGGGAAGCCTTATTTTCTATATTATACTACGTGTTATTAGTAACAATTTATTACGATACAATAAATTAGAAAAAAAAAAAATGTTATTAAGAAAATCATGAGCACCGGTTCAGAAACACCCATTTCTATAATGTCGACGGTGCCTATTTATTCTCAAATATCTCCAAACTTCAATTCTCGAAAATCTTTCAAAATTATGCACAAAACCAAGAGTATTAACGAACCTTTTCGTTCTATTCGTATATTTCATTGCACATTTTATATCTCACTCTCCACAATAGATCGTCATTTTATATCATATCGTAGATATTCGATACGATTACTAATTTGAAAATTACAGGAGCTTACAAAATCGTTTAACGACATTACATAATAACCGCGCTTTTACCTTCGATATCGTGTTCTTTGGATCGTTATCTTATCGAAAAGTAAACGATCCATTAAGATTTCATTTCTCCGCACTACAATATAAATTTTCTTTCGCTACATCGAAACAAATATTTTTATTTTTAATGCCACGTATAAAATCGCTGTTCGAACTTAAATCTTTAATTACCGGGTCCGTACGCGGCTGGATAAACAACGATGGAAAAGCTGTTCGATTTCTACACGTTTCAGGAAACTTTTATCGGACGTCTATCTTCGGGGGCCATCGGTTTTGATCACCGAGCGACCGTCGATATTTAAAATTTCCCGAAGTTACGCGTTCGAATTTTTTTTTTTTTTTCTCTCCCATCGCGCGCTACCGTGACACACTTCTAGATCTCGTAGCGGCAATTATCGTCGTTTCATCGCCAGCGCTACGGGTCGCCTAAACGGCAGTTTGCGGTTTGTGTATCGTACCGATTCCATCGAACTGCCACGCAATTTCTACTATTCCGCGGAGGATTGCAGCGCACGCTCTCGTCAATCATCTGGCGTTGAATTATTCGACCGCGATGAATAAAAATGACATACGATCGAGGAAAAACGCGCGTCCACCACGCCTCGTTCGCCTAATCAATGAACAGATACGCGGTCTAACTAGGAGAACGGTGAAAAAAAAACAACGAGGCTCGTGCATTAGACTTTGTTTCCCCTTTGGGGGAAATAAACGTCATCGTCTTTCCAATTAACGTACAAAACGAACGTAAAATAATTTCTTCTAATTATATTTTTTCAAACGATACAACGTTTATTATAGAGACACAAATAAATGGTGTAACTCTGAAGATCGGTGAAAATGAAACTCGCAAACTGAATGGGAAGTTAATTCCTTTTCTGTTGTCCACGATTACATGCTCTATGTACAAGATCGTAACTCAAATATTGTCATTATGCGCACCTTATCCGAATGTTTGTAAAATGAAATGTTTTAGAAAATGCAAACAAATTGCATGTCGCGCGAACCAGACGAGCTATATCGCATTTTCTTAAATTTGTTTAACACCGAGCCAGGTGATTCTATTTTGACAACATATTCTCTTCTTCCTAAACGCGAAAAAGGACCGTAAAGATATAGAATCGGGACACGTTTTGTTTCTAAATATCTCGTAACGTGTTCGCTGTTCGAACACAGAATTTTCCTACCCGCGATCGAACGAGAGGTGAGAACATTCACGAGTTTGCGTGACTCACTATGGATAATGCTTCAGGATAATGTGCCCTTGGCAATGGTCCACTTAGGAAATGGAAAGGCTGTTATTCAGTGCTATTTTTTACGTTAAGATAAACGAACCGCCGAAGAAATGGTAAATTAAACGAAACATTATCAGCGGATCGAGCATATCGCAAATTGAATCTAATTGTCGAAACTTTGAAATCGCGAAGACCATTTTTATGGAATAACGAGGCTGATAAATACCTGAAAACTCCCCGAGAGAAGATTTAAGGCGGCATTTCGATCCAGAATTTCGAAAAAAAATTTTTTCAGAATTACGAGAGCTTTTCTCGTTTCTGACGAACGAGACGCGGAAATTCTCGTGAGAATCTATGTACCAACCAGCCACGCGATCGGTATTGTGTTTAAATCAGTTTCCCAGCTCGTCGTGAATTATCGTGATTTCACAATGAACTAATTCCTCGCGGCGAACAAGAATCTTCAACCCGTTTGAAATTTGTAAATCATTTCTCAGATATTGAAGAAAATATATCGATCTATTTCTGTCTACGGCCACCTGATAGAAGAAATAAGTTACTTGAAATCCCCTAGATATTCTGATTCCCCTAGCAAAGGGAATTTAATTGCGATATTATTTAATAATTTCACGTTCACCGTTGACTCGATTCGCACATTTGACTCGATTCGCACACCAAAACGCCTACGTTACAAAGTGTACATGCATTACGATATTCAGGGGCAAGCTGATGTGGGGAATACCATTAACCCAAGCGATTTTGCTATTATTAGCTTCGTTTGCACCGTCACTGCAAAAGAGGCACACATATATTTCGTCAAATACTCGGGCCACGTATGTGTGCAAAATGCGTTGCAGGATTAAATTGATACTACGTCAGCATCCTTAATTAACTTCCAGAGAACTGTGTTATTGTTCGAGTAACTTGGAATACTCGTCTTTGGCAAAGAATTTTGTAGATTTTAAAGGAAAAAGAGTTCAGAATTCCCAAACAGATAAATTGATTCTATTGCAAGCTAAGCATGTAGATTTACTTTGAAATTCAGCTTGTAAAGCTCAAGATTTAGAAGAGTAACTTAGAATACTCATCTTTGCCAAAGAATTTTGTAGATTTTAGAGGAAAAAGAGTTCAGAATTCCCAAACAGATAAATTGATTCTATTGCAAGCTGAGCATGTAGGTTCACTTTGAAATTCAGCTTTTAAAGCTCAAGATTTAGAAGAGTAACTTGGAATACTCATCTTTGCCAAAGAATTTTGTAGATTTTAGAGGAAAAAGAGTTCAGAATTCCCAAAACAGATAAATTGATTCTATTGCAAGCTGAGAATGTAGGTTTACTTTGAAATTCAGCTTGTAAAGCTCAAGATTTATCGACTCCTCTAGGACGAAGAGGACGTGAAAAGTTCTCCGCTAATTGAGGTGCCTAATTCTGAGAAATGACTTCACCGATGGGAATTTATGATCGTGTCCCGTAAACTAAATGGTACCGATAATGCCACTTGAACTTGACCACTTACACTCCAGAACGATATACCGATTTTTCCAAATTTGAAGAAACCGACAATTATAGAGTACCTAAGAAAGTACTTAATTAATAAAAATTGATAAATTGGAGATACTAAAAAGGTTTGCTACGAAATATTAAATTGTATCGTTATTAAAACTGTGCCAATGGTTTTGTTTACGCGTAAAACGTTTCGTGATAACAATTTCGTGCCCGTAGTAATGTAAAATATTGCAAATAGGGATCCATACGTACGAAAATACATAGAAGCAATTTTTTTCAATAGTTACAAATATTTTTACGCTTTAACGCACGCTGTACCAATACATATTTTCATATTTTCACTATTCTCATTTATCTTTAAAACGAGTTGCGAAAGAATGAAACTGTCTATGTTTTTACACTATTATTGGATGCAAATCAGAACCAAACAAAACAGAATTATAACAAATTATAACTCTAGAATTGAAATCATAATTTGCACAATGTACAATCTAGACCTTGCTCCGTCATGCTATTAACTCTTTCGAGGAATTGTACATTTTCTGAACAAGACTTAATTGAACAGTAATGATCAAAGTCACTTCGTATAAAAGAATGTCTCGTGGGTTTCTGCCAGACTTAATCATATAAAGTTTCTGAATAAACGCTTTGTTTTTAGGAATAAAAATAAATGTTCCGTCACATGGTATAAAAGATCGATTGTGTAGTTACATGTTTTTTTTTTTTTTTTGTAGTTCTCAAAAATAATTTTTATTTGCAATTAGAATAATCTGAGGATTCCATAGAACCGAAAAGAAAGTTCCGATGTGATTCGCGAATTTGTTGGAATACTGTAACGAATTCATGACAATCTCAATCATTTTAAAGAGTGCGATAACGTATCGCTATCGAGAACTCCTTCGATAGAAAACAACGCTCGGTAGTGTTACTCAACTTGTACACAAAAATAAACTGTCCAGTGTATGTAAAGAGTCGACTCTATTTGACTAAGGTCTAACTGAAATAGCAAATCAAGAAGTATAATAATATCGTTGCAAACATTTTTACAAAGTTTTATTCGCATATATTTCATTCGCGTTTTAATTTCACACGTTGCTTACTGATATTGAAAAGAGTGACCTTGAAATTGCTATTTTTTCTCATTTTTCGAAACTGAATTGCGTGCCAAATAATATCTCATGACTAGATATCAATCGCAAAACATTTTAAGTTCAGCTAAGAATTGGTTTCAGAGATCAAGGGGTCAAACTAGTCGAAAATCATTATCGCATCAGCCTATATATTTCGTAGCAAGAATTTTTATATCAGCCCAACAGTTCAAAATTTTGTAACCGAATGTTGCTGACTGCTGCAAAAAAAAAAAAATGAAATGAATTTTTCAGAATGGAAAACGGTCTATTTGCTTTACTATACTGTACTATTTAATTCCTATTAAGTCAACCTTGGTACACAAACTTTTTGACGATGGGCACTTATAACTATATAACTATACATTGCGTTAAATCTATATTAGTTCTTTATTTCGAAGTAAAAACTATATTATTCATTATAAATTCTTATATTTACATGCTTCGTTCGAAGTTATTGTTATTTCTACTTCAATGTTATTTACAAGACCACTACAAACGGTATATCTACAACGAATCTGACCTAAACGATACATCCATTGCTCTATTTATTCATACACACGAAAAACCCGTGTCGAAAACCTAAACAGTACATTTATTCCTTCACGTGACTAACAAACGTGACACCTGCCAAACGGATCTGCAGTATCGACCAATGCCTGTTTTACCGATGGGTCAGCAACGATGGAGAATGGCGGGCGAAGTGTAAAAGAAGAAAAAGTATAATTTCACTATGATGTCCAGCGAGAACGCACTACATACCTCGGCATGTTTCTTGTATTCGTTCAGCTGCTCTGCAGCCGGATCTCTCTTGGGGGGCGTCATCTTGTCCTGATCTTTCTTGCAAGAGTAACTTCTGAATGAAAGTCGATGTATAGCGAACGGCGTGAGAAGCTTTCTCGAGAGGCGTACACTAGATTGCGTTCCACGTTGCGAACAACTGAACAGTCGCAGGAGCAACGGTCTTTTATCATCGCACCGAACCGGTGTGTGGTGGAGGCGCGACGAAATGACGTTGCGTGTCAACACTCGATCCAACGACACCACCCGAACAACCTGTACAAGGCACGAACTCCTCCTCGACATTCTTCGGCAATCTTCGCCAAACGCGTCGTTACTTCTTCGCCGCTTCAAAAATTTACCGCGTAGACGGATCGTTCTTAAAAAGCTCTTCCACTCTAGAATTCCAACAAATTGCACATTTGTTCCCTTGCATTTTCTTCAACCTCAAAATTCTAATCGTAAATTTTTAAACCGTAAGATTGGAATTTTTAAAATTAGAGAAGCGTAAAAGTCGAGAACGGTTTTCGTTTTCGTTTAAAGAAATTTAAATAATTTTTGTTTCGTACTCCCGTGGATTTGTTCCTTTGCATTCCCTTCAACCTCGAAATTCTAATCGTAAATTTTTAAACCGTAAGATTGGAATTTTAAAAATTAGAGAAGGGAATCGCGACAAAATTTATTTGAATACTAGTTACGAGTTAGAAATGAAATTCTACTACTGCTCGTTGAAATTTTATATTTATAGGCGTTAAAGTGACCGCGACCGTTCCAATCTAGTGCCTTTTCTAGTAACGGTCTAATTACGTGCAATGATTCTAAATGATACATTTCCAGGCAGTGTTTTAAAACAATGAAACGTCGAATTTCCTGGTTCCCTACTGTTTCATTACTTTGTACTGCAACGTAAGGTACTTTCGATTCTAATCACCCGTGCAACACTAAACATTATAGAAACATTTTCGTTAAGAAATCAAAATATTTGATAGACTACTTTTCTTTTTTTTTTATTTATTTTTAACCTTGCAATGTATCTATGTTTGCCTCTGAACACGTTGCAACAACATTTCTGCAACATTTTATGTTTCAAAGTGTACACGATCTATTTCGACAGTGAAATGACGTCAGAGAATTTCGTGCATTAGATGATCTCACTGTTTCTCCTTATAAAAGTTTGTTAAGTTGAAAAAAATTTATTAGGAAATCTGAGAAACTGTTGCAACAATCATCACAACGGATGCGGAAAACATTAACGTGCAACTTTTTCAAAATTGTTCACGATATTGAGTAAGTTTTTAGAACGTTACAAAACGAGCGAATTTTATTTTAGTTACGATGACATCGAAACTAATTCTTTTTATCAAAGTTACGAATCCGTTAAAGATTCATGGCGTGCTAAACAACTGCTGGGAACGTCATGAGCGTGTAAGAAATCAAGAGTTTTATCTATTATTGCAACGACGTTGCTGAAGAACCATGCAAACAGTGGTTACGCAAAACAGAGAAAATATCTATTACGACAAAAGAAAAGGAAAACTTGTGTTCAGCGAATTGGACGATGAAGTGATTCAAACTACGCCTCGATTTTCGCATTGTCCAGCAACAACTTAATTAATTTAAGCTAATGACTTAGGAACCAATCAAACGTTAACGCTGCAACCTGTGAAACACTTTCGTTTGGACTGGCCCGACTTTAATCGAATAATTAATAATAAAGTCGATTTTCTCAAAAATGGAGAACCGGATTTAAAAAAATGTTATACAAAATAAAACATGCAAAAACCAACCGCATCAGTCCGTGACAGTCGCGTGTTAACGTGAACACGTTAGGTCAGTCCATGACAGTCCCGGGCTGAAGAGGGACTTCTAAAGGATTAAACAATAAAAACTGTCATTAGCCGTCAATCATTACTATCATTGTCACTATGTGGCTCCGATACATATTTATTTTCGTTAATTTTCAACGTGGACTTTACAAAAAAAAAAAAAAAATGAAATTGCTTATTAGGTCTACATGGTTTATTTTTTTGGTTAATGACAAATTTTTATTATTTTCCAACCCTTAAAATAGGACTGATTTATATTGGAATGGTTTTGAACGTTTAGAACGAAAGATCACGCGAATCGATCAATGGTTGCTCTCATAAAGGTGCAGCAAGCCTTCGTTTAATGACGAGAAATCGGGCCCGCTGGATGTCGATTAGGGGTAGTCGGAACCGAATTCTATTTCGAGCCAAGACGCGCGAATTATTCAACAATGAAATAGAATACAGAGAACGAAGAAGATGGAACAACAGCGAGGGAGTGGCCAAAACATCAAAGGTATGCCGCGCACGTTATCGGTCTCGTAAATGTTAACGTGATATCAAATTTATTATATTTTTTCGTTATATCTTTATGAGAGAGATCAATGATTTGGAGAAATTTAGCCGATGAAATTGAATCTAAATACTTCCTTATCCGGTGATACGCGTGCTTGCTAATTCTAGAAACATATTCGAAATATACGACCATTCTTCTTGAGGGGTAACACCACTGTAGAAACCTAAAATAAAGCGTTTTTTCGCGATTTTTTTTTGGATAGATGAAAAGGTAAGAGGATAGTATTCAAGAATGTTATTAACCATGTCGTTAAGTGTTATAAAAAAACAATATTTATTCAAACATAGTGCAAAATGACGACGCTGGAGCCATTCTCGCGAGGCGTGTTTAGAATTTGAGGCGCTCTGCGGCATGCAGTGTAACTGACGCAAATTTGTATCTGTATGCAAAAAATTTTCTCTTAATCTGCATGAGTATAGCTAGAGAAATACGTAGGGGAACTTCGATAAGTTAATTTTAATATTATTTATTGACAAATGATAATTGCCCATTTTTTGTACAAAATTGAACTTTCTACTTCAAATGCTCGCCAATCACACAAAAATTAATGTTTCGAGACTCCCCTACGTATTTCTCTAGCTATACTCGTGTAGATTAAGAGAAAATTTTGCGAGGCGCAGAACGCCTCGCGAAAATGGCTCCAGCGTCGTCATTTTGCACTGTTTTCGAATAAATATTTTTTTTTTAACACTCAACGACATGGTTAATAACATTTTTGAATATTATTATCTTCGTATTTTTCCAACCATCCAAAAAAAAAAAAACGCTTTATTTCAGGTTTTTACTGTGGACATACCCCTTAAACCTCTAACTTGAAATCGGGATAGCAATTAATTATCGACAATTTATAGACGTGAAGTTGTTAATTCGAAACGTGTACTTTTAGAAATTGCAGCGAGATTTTGATAAAAATGTCAATTTAAATGTTGCTTTCGTGAAAGATGAGGAAAAGATCACGATCGCGATTTCTATATACAAAATTGATATAAAAATCAGTCGATCGTACAAGAGTGTAATTGTTCGATGAAGATACCGTGAGACGAACAACGTTTGATGATTAAGAAGAGGAAAGCTTGATTAGAGGATGAACAAAGGCAATCGATTCTTATCAGTACTGTTGTTGACCGTTCGATTTTATAGATATCTTAATATACAGGTGGTTCGGCCACCTCTGGAAAAAATTTGAATGGGAGATTCTAGAGACCAAAATAAGACGAAAATAAAGAATAACAGTTTCTTGACTGAGACCTCGTTAGAGAGGTATTAACAATTAAATTAAAAAATTTCAAATCGTTCTGAAAAAATTATTTTCGATTGCGGGGGTCAATTACAATCATTTTTGGTAAATACACATACCTTCGAAATCCTACCCACTTTTGAGAAAAAAATTCGTGTAGGAATTGAAATTTTTAGACGAAATTAAAATATTTAAAATCATACTAACAAAATTATATTTAGTTACAGGGGTCAATTACAATCATTTTTAGCATTACACATATCCCCGAAATCCTACGCACTTTCGAGAAAAAAATTCTTTACCAAAAATCTAATTAGGTGCCTAAATTTTTCGACTAAAAAGAAAAATTTCGAATAGTTCTGGAAAAATTATTTTCGGTTGCGGGGGTCAATTACAATCATTTTTGGTAAATACACATACCTTCGAAATCCTACCCACTTTTGAGAAAAAAATTCGTGTAGGAATTGAAATTTTTAGACGAAATTAAAATATTTAAAATCATACTAACAAAATTATATTTAGTTACAGGGGTCAATTACAATCATTTTTTGTCATTACACATATCCCCGAAATCCTACCCACTTTTGAGAAAAAAATTCGAGTAGAAATTCAAATTTTTAACGAAATTAAAATATTTAAAATCATACTAACAAAATTATATTTAATTACAGGGGTCAATTACAATCATTTTTGGTCATTACACATACCCCCGAAATCCTACGCACTTTCGAGAAAAAAAATTCTTTACCGAAAATCTAATTAGATGCCTAAATTCGACGAAAAAGAAAAATTTCGAATCGTTTTGGAAAAATTATTTTCGGTTGCGGGGGTCAATTACAATCATTTTTGGTGAATAGACATACTCCCGAAATCTTGCGCATTTTCGGGGAAAAAATTCAGTACGGGCGGAACTTTAAACGTTAATAACTTTTTAACGAAACCTCCATCAACAAATTGATAGTCTTGATTTTCGTCTTATTTTGGCCTCTAGAATCCCCCATTAAAATTTTTCCCAGGGGTGGCCGAATACCCTGTATGGACTTTTGTTCAAAAAATAAAACATATATGTCAAAATTATACCGGTGTCCGAATATGTTTATGAGTTACTGTGTCTGATAAAATTTAATTTTGAGTAGGTGCGGCTGACAACTATGCAGATAAAAATATTGGTCATCGTTAAAACTTCAGCAAAACCATCGATAATACTCTCGTAAAGATATAATGAAAAATATAAAAAATTTTATAATACATTAACGATCGCCATACTGATACGTTTGCGGCGAGACTTTGAAATTTTTACCATTCGTCATCGTCATAGAAAATTCGTCAGTGTTTCAAAAACGTGTTAAAATTACAGAAATGCAACGAAACTTGTGAAGTTATCCAAGATACGTATTCTATCGAAGAATTATCTATTGAAGAAGGTTTATAATTATTTAAAAATATTTCGAAAACAAGTACTTAATGATATTCAAGTTATCGTTTACTGGACTGAAAAATTTACAAAACAAATTAAATGTTCAGTAAAAATACTACAATGTTCAATATGCATAATGTCACTAAAGACGTCTAAACACCCAGACCTAGATCCAGAAACGCCTAGAGACACTTATCTACACTATAGTTCAGTTAATAATTATGCTAAATAGCATAAAATGCCTTAATTATTTTTTACGCACAACCTACATTATATCGAATAAACTTCTTACTCTATTAGCTCATTTTAAGGTTGCCTTATATCTCTTTATATTTCTCAAATGGAATCTTACATTATTGTTTCAATGTCAAATCTCAAAAATCGACAAACTTGTTTAAAAATATCACGAATCGATCCGAAATCGCGGAGAAATAAAAGTTATTGAAACATAATTAACAATAAAATTTAAACGGTAATTGTACATTAACATATCTATTATTTAGCTTGTACCACAATTTCGTTCCCTATTTTGGGATCGTTTAATGTTCGTTTAATTTCTTTCAAAGTTCAACGAGAACCATTAATCATGTTCATTTACAAATTGAACAATATGATCCGTACAAAATGAGACATGAAAAACTGATTACTAAAACGCTAATTAATTTCCCGTAAACAAAATGACCCATCATTATGCGTTAAAACAATTAATTTCAATAAATAGTAGCATTCAAGAATATATCATTTACTCCCTCATCTATTCATAAGTTTTTCGGATCAAAATTTTTCGTAAAATACAGGTTAAAAATCCGTAAAGTAAACCGCGTAAAGGTCCAATTATTTTGAAGTAACGTGACTTATCACGCACTCGATTTCGTTTATTGGAAACACAAGGTATGCACGTGGAATGATAAAATGTTTTCAATAATTTAATGTTCAATTAGCATGATAACGCGGGTTGTTAAACATACGTTAAACAGATTCTTTCTTTAACGCACCTTTGATCCGCGAACGAGAATTGGAATACCGTTTTCTGGAAGCAGCTGCTTCGCTAACCTATTCTCGCTTTCCGCTTAGTATCGTAAGCAACCAACAGAACTCCTCGAACTATTTATTACTACACTTCAAGCACGTGAAGTTTCAGGTCGCTCGTTGGAATTTCAATAGTAACACGAATTCAAGTTGGCAAACCCGTGCTTCTATTGCAAACGATGAGTCGACAGTTCAATAATTTGGGAACCGATCGGAGTGATGAAACTGTTCGAATTCAGACTGGTGAGAATACATTTCAGGATAAAAAAAAAAACACGCGTCATACCTTCAAATTAATTTTATTTTTAATGTAATTTATTCCAACAATTTGTATAAAGTACCACGAACGAGATATACATAAGAACAGCGTCTGTAGTCACACGCTACCCTTGATAACAAAGAGCTATCATTTGAAACATTTTTTTAAACAACAAATAGTTTATAAGTATTACCACAGATGTATACGTATACCTCGTCTGTGGTGAAAGGTTTACTCGTATACCTCGTCTGTACTATAATCTAGCTCAGCCACTGGCCATTGTTAAAATCGTATGAGACCCCTCATGCAACGTGTAGAAGTCCTGTTCTGCGACGCCAGATGGCGAGCATTTTTCGACCTTGTGGGTTTATGCTTACTTGATGCACGTGGTTCGTAGGCCCACCCCTACGACCACGGATATTAATATTCGAAATAACTGAACACGTGTATGTAACAACAACAACAATAACGAGTATTCTTTATTAACGCTAGGCGTACAAGTCTTTGTCTAGCAACAGGAGTTTTAATCTTTATATTTTTGAGGTGCTTCTTCGCGAAGTTCTTACCAAGCAGTGGTTTGAGCGTCCTTGCATTTTTGGGAGGACGCGCTTTCGCCCTGCTGCGCTGCGCGCGCAGCCTTACGGCGGATTCGCACTTGACGGGAAACTGCGCCCCTATACTCTTGTGCGGACGAGACCATAAGTCTCGACCCCACAACCTCAAGCCCTCTGGTGCTAAACGCCCAAGTTTGTCGTGGAATAGTTCGTATCGCCCACGCTAGACAGATTTCTCGACAAACTTGGGCGTTTTAGCACCAGTGGGCCCAAGGGTCGATAAAAACCGCCATCTAGCGTTGAAAATAACGAACTATTCCACGACAAATTTGGGCGATTTAGCTACCGGGGGGTCTGAGGTCGATAAATGAGCGCTATCCAGCGTCGCAGAACAGGAGTTCTACACGTTGCATCACAGACGAGGTATGTGAATAGACCGTTCATCACAGACGAGGTATATGAATAGACCATTCATCTAATGTAATTTTTCGGCCGGAGTTTCTGGGGTCCCGGGACCCCATTACCATTTTCATGTCACTCGCAACGTTATCAACAGATTCAGAAATGAACACAAGAGGAAGTGAGACAGAAAATAAAATTACATAAATTTTATTATTTTTTAACGGAATTAAAGCTGTAGGGTCCATCATTGGACATTAATCGATTAATTTCATTGGAGAAATCAATCGATTAAGAGTATTTAAAAATTTCAAGATTATTAAAATTCCTAAGGATGTATTTCATTGATACGTACACCGCAAATTCTCTATTTTTTATTTTAAATTGTAATACATCATTTATTAAAAAAATAACTCGGCAGAAACGTATTTGCGATTCGAAATCAGTTTAATCAGACTGTGCATCGGGGCCCCGAAAACTCCTCATTCCTCACTTTCGCACACTATGCTCAATTGCGTGTACGTGAGCTCGTTGAGTTTCGGAAGAGCCGAGAAGAACAGGCTGATACTCGCTTTCCTTCTCGCTCTTGCATCGCTGACGTCGCTAACATTTCTCAAAAGCCATCGTGACTGACAGACCTTACATTTCTCGAAATCGGGCCTGGGCGCTTTTTAAAGATTCATTGACATTCCATACGAAGCGACCATGCGTTATATACATATACATGTTATACATGCTAGGAACTATAAGTTGTATAACTTTTGTCGTATATCTACTTTCTAATAACATGGGAAAATTTTAAAATATAAAAAAATGTAAGAATACTGTAGAATTTTTGCAATGGAGAATTATTGAAGGAAAATGAATTGATTATATACATATGTATATGTATATCGGACACATCCCTCGCAAACACGCTGCAAACATTAATGAGAACAAAACTGCAAATCTGTCCTTTTTTAAAACCCCGCAACTGATCTTTGACTCGGAACTCGTCCTCTTCATTTAGCAATTATAATAAACGTAGACTCATTAAAATTCGTAAAAATAACAAAGTTATAGCCATTTAGAGGGAAGAGTACCCAACGGTTAATAATCATACCAGAAATTTTAAATGAGTTTTTCTCGAAACCATATTTTCGAAATTGGCTGACATGATATCACAAATTCATATTGATTAATGGATTTGAAATTTATAGAGACATGCCTGTATGTTAGAAATTTTGCCTTTGACGGTTCTGGGGTAAGTCCTGTGCCGTTCCTCACAGTGCTCTTACCGGAAGGTCCCGCGCCTTCCCCACTCCGTGGCCAGAGCCATCAGGACAAAGTCTTTATTTTTTCCAGCAGTACGACGTCAGGTCGTCTGCCTCTTTTAACTACTCTCTCTCTATTCATAAACAATCAATGCCTCGACACGCGCTACCTGGAGACCCAACGCGGTCGTCCGCTATCGTGTCACCCGTTGCCAGGCCTGTTTAGTCTCATTCGCTCTTTAGGCCACATGCACCCCAAAACTCTGTCATAAATGTATCGTAGACTGAGCGTCCTTCAGTGGTCCTTACATTCGACTCTCTTGGAAAATACATTATCGCTAGCGTTTCTGGAAAACAAAAGCCGATCCCCTATTTCGGGGGAATGTCCACGCGTCGCGTCCAACCATTGTTGCCGTGGCGAAATCGACTTTTTTGCCTTCGCCTTCGAAAAAGATTAAGTAAAAGAGTTTCCTTCATTGGAAGAACAAAAATTTTCCAGTCCTTTATTTTCAGTATTTTTATTTTAAATTGTAATATATTATTTATTTAAAAACTAACTCGGCAAAAACGTATTTGCGACTCGAAATCAGTGTTATTAGACCGCACACCAGGACGAAGAAGGTATGTGGAACTATAAGAAGAACGCAGCCATTAGCTCATATTATTTGCTATGTAATTAATAATTATATTAATTACATAGTAAATAATATGACCCAGGTCTCACCGCGTGGAGGTTGCTGCGAATGGAGACCCGCCCTAGCCTCGCCCCAACCACCCTTCCTTTGGCGAGAAATTCGAATACCTATCTAAGGGAGAAGCTATCGAAAAGTTAGAAACGAGCTGGAAAAGGAGAGTTCTTAAAAGAACTACCCAATCAAGAGATGAAGAACCTAACAACATGTCAATACATGTGAGATGATACACATGTTTTCTAAAAACGAAATTGAAATGTGCAACTGCACGCACGAACTCTGACCGATGAAGAGATCAAAAACCTAACAAAATGTTGATACATGTGAAATAATCCATCACATATTTTCTAGAAACGAAATTGGAATGTGCAACTGCACGTATGAATCCTGATTACTAAATTATCAATATGTACTTTATTATTAATTGTTCCTTCTTAAATAAATACTTGCATTATGACAGTGCACATAACAAGACACTCGTACAAAACGAAGAAAGGATCCTGAAGATCCAACCAGAAATTTGCAACGGCACGTATGGACCTTGCATATTAGAATACTAATATGTATCTTAATATTAATCATTCCCACTTAAATTTACGCACACATTTCGGTAATATTTAATAAACGGCAGGAGAACGTTTTTTTATCTTATAATCTATATACATTTGTACTTATATTCTAACGCAATCTGTAGAAACATGAAGATATATGAGGAAATATTTTCTTCTTGGTGTCTTCGTCAATCCCACGATGTTTTTCTAAAACATACACTCATATACAATAAAATATATAACTCATATAAAACAAATAAATATGAAAAAATATTTCTTCTTGGTGTCTTGATTAATCCCACGATGTTTCCCTGAAACATAAATCAGACAATAAATAAAATTGTACGAAATATTTCTCTAAGAGCGATCAAGATGGAATCCGTGTACCATTTCCAATTCCATTCTTCAATGATTATATATTCTGTAACAAGAACTTGTTCAAAGGATTAAAAGCTGAAATGAAAGTGTATTAATGAACACAGAAAAAAATAATTACATACCGTCAAGATAGACTAATGGTAATCGATCATAGAAAAAATGATATTATGAAATAAATATTTGAGCTTCCACGAGTAAAAATTGATATTAAAAAGTTTAAAAACATAAATATTACGTTAAATTGAATGAAAATTCGCCTCAGTGTTAAGATAAATACGAAATAGATTGAAAATTTTATGCATTTGTTACCCGTAGATTTTATTTTTCGTTTCCTTTATGAAATAAACAATTTTTCAAGACGTATACATTGCAATAATTATATTTTACTGTATTCAAAACTAAATTAGGTTCATACAGGAAAAGCACTAGCTAACGAAAATGTCGATTCTATTCGGCAATTAACTCTCAATATGAAATATCGAATTGCAATTTGCATACCCTTTTGATGCAAGCATTCTATTCTCCATCAATTAAAACAATGATCGCGAACAAACTTTGATTTATGCAAAGAATACAGAATATTTATAAAAAATTCGCTATTTATAAATAACAATTGGATTGCAAACGTTATTATATCCCGTAAAAAATACCAACTCTAAGAATGAATAATTAGTGATATAGATATCTATATAGCAATCATAAATTCAATCTACAATAAAATTAATCATAATATAGAATTTTTAAATGCATCACAAATCTGTGATTAAAATACATTCCCATATATTACAGATTTTAACACGTTATGAAGAATAAAACAATTGGTCTATTCACAACAGTACTTTCAAGCAGTATTTCTTTTCAGAATAAACTCATAATTGGAATAAACGTCCACTCGTCTTAAATTCAAACAACCCGTGAGTGGACCATTCTTTCTTTCGCAACGCTAATTTATAAAATAAAAAACTACGCGAATGGTGCTTGTTATTAGTAAAATGATCCACACAGGGTTCCTTTATTAATTAAATCGCGTGCACCCATATTCAATCATGCGCAACACTAATTTTAATAATGACGTTGAGCCATTCGAGGCTTTGCAGAATCGATGATCCTGGTGCAGTGGGCAGCGTTTTGGCCAGCTTTTGGGCCAGCTATTGGGCATTGAATCGCAACTCTAATTAATAAAAAACGCGACAAGTCAAGATCGCAACCCTAATTTATAATATAAAAATTCCAAACGCGATTTATAACAATAAAAGCAACCGCGAATTATGATTATTCGCAACACTACCCTGAAAAGCAAACGCGAAAAATAGTAATTCGCAACTCTAATTCGCAATCGCGTTTACTAAAAATTCGCAACGCTATTTTTAAAGCAAACGCCCGGTTCCTAGGTTTGCATAAAGATAATCGCGAATCGTATTTATTCGCAACACTGATATATCAACGCGATAAATATTTGTTCGCAACTCTACGAGCAAACACGAACATTGTATATTATTCGGAACTCTAACTTTAATCAGGGGCTATTGGTACATGTACATAGACATGTACTGGCCACAAAATAAACTAACTACTACTAGTACTACAATTGGGGTAGAATTTGGGCATTGAAAATATCGCAACGCTAAATAAAAAATCGCACGATTAATCAAGATCGCAACGCTAATTTATAACATGAAAATTACAAACGCGGTTGACATCCATTATATATATAAAAGAGTAAAAAAGCAACGCGAATCGTGATTGTTCGCAACACTACCCTGAAAAGCAAACGCGAAAAATAGTATTTCGCAACTCTACGAGCAATCGCGTTTATTAATAATTCGCAACGCTATTTTTAAGCAAACATTCCGTACCTAAGTTTGCAAAAAACCAATCGCGTATCGTGTCAAGACGCAACACTACCCTGAAAAGGAAACGCGAAAAACAGTGATTCGCAACTCTACAAGCAAACGCGATTATTGCATATTCGCAACTCTATGTATATCATAACCGCGAGTTATGGGGAGGAATGGCTGGCATGTATGGTGCAATCATGTACCATCAGGTACATGCATACGTGACTCAGTCAGAAAAATAAACTAACTACAACTACAGACGAGTTAAGTGACAAAGTAGTAACAGGAATGACTTTCCATTCTCATCCGAGGATGAAGATGAAAAGACATTTGTTGCAGCCCACTCTTGAGACAGTTTGTCAGGGCCTCTTCAGCTCATCGAGAGCCTTTTCTTTCTTCGGCGGTCCTGCCGATGCCTGAAACTTACGAAAGACCGGGCTCGAGATTTTGTGCAATACGTAGTCTTCCAACAATGTACGAATTGTTGCAAGAGCATACGTGGTGAATCTCGAGCGGGACGAACGTTTCGAAAGGGACCTGATCACGACCGCGAGCGCGAGAGAGCGACTTTAAGAGTCGCGCGATTCGAGGAGTCGAAAATAAAGCCGAAACAAACAGCACAAGTGCACCGTTTGAATCAGCAAGATTTCTACTCTCGAAATCGTAACTACAGGAACAGAACTGCCACGCGAAAACGCGCCTACCCGAGTAACTAATGTGGACAGTCCTGCCCTGACCCTACCTACTTAGGTTTAAACGCACATACCAGAAAAAAGTTACCTACCTACCTAACCCTATATTTAAAAAAATGCAAAATTCAGTCTCTCAAACAGACACTCCACGGTTCTCATTCTGAATGTCCGAGCGCGACCTAAACTACAGAGGACTCCCCGGGGTTCCTCCGACACCCGGACACAACCTCATTCATACTCTAATTGTGTACGTACCAGTTTTTGCAGTGGACTGACAAAGCTAGTGCCCATTGCGTACTTTTATTATTTATGTAAAACATTTTAATATATCTGATATAGTCTTTATTAAAATATACTCTATACATATATGATCATATAAGATTGAAAAGCTAATTCATTATGCATTTTACAATATTATTGACGCGTATGCAATACGAACAATTGCCAAGTAAATAATAACTATAAGTTTAATATCATTATTGTGATTGTTATGAATCTAATGTCAAAAAATTCTGTATCTGAATTGTAATAAACTTTTGAAACGATGCACTTCCACAACCTAACCACAAACACACATATGTGGACAGTACATCGTGCACGATACACTAGCATTGTCAGTCGCAAGGATAAATTATTATTGTAAATGTTACAAACTAAGTCATCGTGCCCCGTTGCCTTCGCTCGTGCAAATAACACTTGGGCATGTGCATGAACTTAGGCAACGAACACGGAAAAGTATCCTGAAAATCCTGACTAGAACAACTGGTTATTAATAATTAACTAAACGGTATCTATTCTCAATTAAAATGACTCGACTTGTTATATGTAATATATCAACAACAGAGTACGTTAATATTGAAAGATATTATTATTCAAGAAAAATTTGTGACTGAAATTTAATTGTTCAAAATGTAAGACTTTAATAAAGATTTCATGATAAAAGAATTTACTTTGCAAATTGAAATAAATTTGTTAAATTACGATTGAAAATATTCAATTAACCTTGGTCGATTCTGTCGTCAAAGTAAATTTAAAAAAAAATAAAATTAACATGCATGTTCCTTTGAGTTCAAAATCGACCAGTCGCGAAACGTCTTCTTGCACATAAAATACATCATATGATGTATTAATTAATAAAACGAATATTTAATAATTATATCAATGATGTAAGATATTTTACTCAATCGTACAATTAATATAATGTTTTCACATTATATTAATTCATATTCTACTCGATTATATAATTCACATAAAGATAATAAACATATTTCATATATTTTATCAAAATTGTGTAATAATCATATTGTGTAATATTTATTGATAACATTAAAAAACGCGAGTGCAAGAAGACCCTAGCCTGCACTAAAAAAATATAACTCATGGGTATTTTTCATACCCGCGGTCACTTAACTCGTCAAAAATACCAAGTATACAACTGGTCACCCGTGTTGATTCGGATCTTTCATCCTACAACATGGTTGGGGACCAGAGGAACACAAATAGCATGCGACTCACGAGTGATGAACTTGTGCCTCTGGGATGACTGCATAATGATGCTGCTGCTGCCCGGTGGAAGTCATCAAAGCCCCCTGCATGGACCTGCTATAAAGAATAAGAAAGCAATTATAATCTATTGTTAAAATTATAGAGATTTTTAATTAACAAATTTCAAAGTATAAATTTATACTTACGTTGTTCGCTCGTGGTCCACCGCCCGATACCCCCCGGGTACTGCTGCTGGTTCCCAGGATCATGTTCAGAAACTGTAAGAAAACTGTAAGAAAACAATTAGAATCTATTGTCAAAACTGTAGAGATTTTTAATTAAAAATTTCAAAGTATAAATTTATACTTACATTGTTTGCTCGTGGAGCATCGCCAAATAGTCCTCTTCAGTGATGCACTGACTCTAATTCCGATAACGAGGAGTTTAAATTTCAAATTGAAAAAATAATTAATTTAATTAGAAAGTAATAAATTAGATTACCGCGACCGAAGATTGAAATCGGCGAACAAATGATTCTATTATCGCGATTCAGAAAACAGAAAGAGCCACGATGCTCTGGAAATAATTTAATACCGCGTAAGAAACACTGCTTCTACTCTCGCGTTTGTCTAACACCGTGAACGATAACGAGCTTGGGGTCACTTTGCCCTGAAAAACAAACTTGTTGCTACGCACAATCACTGAATCTACCGGCCGCATTGCGCGCGGCCAACAAATTTCCTGAAAAGAAAAGAGCTGAAAAGAAAGGGACAGGAGACAAGAAACACAACAAGCACACCTGTGCTTAGCCTACTGGTTTTCTTTTTTCATCTTCTTATAAGAGTTCGTCAACAGAAATACTGCTTTACTTAATATTACTGCATAATACATAATTTGCCACGAAGGCGAAATATTCTCAATCAATGAGAATTTCAACGATAAAATATTATCTACGAAAATAATTACGTACAAGTAATTATTCAATTTATAAATATTATATCACTAAATTTCATAGTTAGAGTTGTAAGCATGATTATGTTTACTTCATCGAATGTGAGAATATCCGATAATTTTTATAAATATTCCGAAATTTGCAAAAATTAAAATTCGTTAATTATTAATGCTTTAATAGGATATTCCAACTACATGGTTTCTACGTTTTCTTAAACTTGCATCGAAATATATATGTAAATTGCAATTACAACAATTCATAAAGAAATATAAACAATCAATTAATAAATAACACTCGGAAATATTCAATCGCGATCAGAATACAGTTAAATATAAACTATTCCAATTTATCGTCGATATCTACCGACGACATTTCTGCATACTTCGATATATGTACATATATCGAAGTGGATAAAAAGTTTGTCAAAGATTTTCATAATTTATCTTAACAATGGCCGATTATAAAATTATGATCATGCTTGCATCGAATAACGTAATAATGAGATAAAAATATATAAATATTGATATGGATATTAATTTTTGTTATAATTGTTTATCAGTGACCAATATTCCCTCCAAAATTTGTCGACTCGTCTGCCATCTGTTATGGTGTCGTTTACGCGCCAATGAAACTTTCCATGGCGTCGAATTTCAATCCGAGACTGTAACAGAAATGAAATACAAATTAAATCATAATTAAACAATAATTGATAATAATGATGAAATATTAAAAGGTTAGAAACACGTATGTACCTCGTTGGTCGCGAAACGCTGACACGTCTTGGCAGGTTCCAACAAGTCTTATTATGTATTTCTTAATTTTGAGTTCCAATAAGAGACTGTAACAGAAACGAAATAACGATGCATTAAAGTACGCAAACGATTATTACAATTAAGTAATGATTAAATCGAAACCGTATTGCAAGAGATCGTAAGTAGTAATACTGGAGTAGTAATAGTGGAAGGATAAACAGGTTAGAAATACGCACCTCGGTCGCGAAACGCCGATACGTCTCGACACGTCTTGCTATGTTTATTTTCAAAGTATGAATGATGGCCGTCCGCTGTGCTCGGCAACGCTCGCGAATTAGGCGGCGGGGTGGGGGAAGCTCCGATGTCTCGCGAAGCTTGTTTACGAACCCGAGGGATTCCTCGGATAGAAACCGCGGATAGACTGATTTTTAGTAAATTATTTACAACTTTAACTAGTATTTGGTATAACAATTGATATGCATTTACACGCGCTAGCTGCTGCCTATCACACTAATTCAGTGAATTTCTCAACTGACCGCCATCCATGAGAAGAGGCCGCTAAAATCACCTCCGAATTTTCAGGTCGGTATGGCAGTCAGATTCGGCCACGAAAGTCCATAACGTGAAAGCACAGACGAGATATATGAATAGACGTCTCACGTAATGTAATTTTTCGGCCGGAGTTTCTGGGGTCCCGGGACCCCATTACCATTTTCGTGTCACTCGCTACGTTATCAACAGATTCAGAAATTAACACAAGAGGAAGTGAGACAGAAAATAAAATTACATAAATTTTATTATTTTTTAACGGAATTAAAGCTGTAGGGTCCATCATTGGACATTAATCGATTAATTTCATTGGAGAAATCAATCGATTAAGAGTATTTAAAAATTTCAAGATTATTAAAATTCATAAGGATGTATTTCATTGATACGTACACCGCAAATTCTCTATTTTTTATTTTAAATTGTAATACATCATTTATTAAAAAAATAACTCGGCAGAAACGTATTTGCGACTCAAAATCAGTTTAATCAGACTGTGCATCGGGGCCCCGGAAACTCCTCATTCCTCGCTTTCGCACACTATGCTCAATTGCGTGTACGTGAGCTCGTTGAGTTTCGGAAGAGCCGAGAAGAACAGGCTGATACTCGCTTTCCTTCTCGCTCTTGCATCGCTGACGTCGTTTACATTTCTCGAAAGCAAGCCTGGCATCGCCAACCGTTCGAATCGTCAGTAAACGACAAAAGCCATCGTGACTGACAGACCTTACATTTCTCGAAATCGGACCTGGGCGCTTTTTGAAGATTCATTGACTTTCCATACGAAGCGACCATGCGTTATATACATATACATGTTATACATGCTAGGAACTATAAATTGTATAACTTTCGTTGTATATCTACTTTCTAATAACATGGGAAAATTTTAAAATATAAAAAAATGTAAGAATACTGTAGAATTTTTGCAATGGAGAATTATTGAAAGAAAATGAGGTAATTATTTAGAAAAGGCCGGGTCTCACCGATTTCGATGATTTTTGAATATGTTGTAGAAATCAACATTTTGAGCAACTTTTTCCTATACATATAACCGCCGCTCGGCCTTAGTTTCCGAGATTTTTCTTCAAAAAGATCGCTACTACTACAAAGAATTCTGTCTATATGTATGTACATATCTGTGGCTCTGTATTGCATCAGTCCACGATCGTTGCTTTTTTCTCTTGTTTGTATTAGTCGGCATAACAACCGACGACAAATAATGTATAATGTGTCGAGCTAAATCTAGTTCTGCATTGTTGTCAAAGGTTCGAATTTTCTGAAGTATGGAACTCGCCAAATACATTATGTAGGCTATTTAGGTGAATTCTTCTTCCGTCGACAATATCATGCTAATGATCTAATAATTAAATTTGTCGAAATAATGGCTGAAATCTTTCCCACTTCTGATAATATCAATAAAGAAAATTGAATTAGAAAATGAATGCGTGGCCGCCGTTTGGCGGCCGGCTACACAAATCGAGTTTTTAAGCACAGCTGTTATACGCATTCATTGCCGGCCGCCTCGATGTATCTATAGAAAATAAAAAATAAAAATTTATTTCTCATAATTTTCTATGGTATGGTAAATTCTGAAACAATTCCCAATATACATAGCAGGTTGATTTATATGTATATGTTTCACAATAAAATGTTGTTTGACGTCTTTCTCCTGGTGTTTTCCTGTCGGAACAAATAATGCAGTCCCGGTTTCTTTGGCCTACATTTGGAATATGTAGCTATATTCATTCTATTGTCCGACAAGAACGTTAATTTATTTAGATTATAACGAAGATAGCAATAGGAATGGTTCGACTTTGAATGAAGTTTCGATTTTACGTTTATAGTTTTTTACGTTTACGTTTTATGTTCTTTATGTTAAATAATTTCAGTAAACATTAAATAATATAGTTTATATAGTTACGTTTATTGTCCACGTGTTTGAATCCGACCATACGCCTCTGACCATCATCGACAATCCTTCCACTTCCAACGTAAAAACGGCTGATATATTTCTCATTTTAATAGAATATTTCCCATTTTAATAGGAAAGTACAGGAAAACGTGTTTCTTAAAAAATGCGGTGAAATCAGTTCATTCTCCTTAATCACTAATAAACTTTCATGTCCCCTCAGAGGGGACGACCGAGTGCAAAGGGTTAAAATATGTTCATAAAATATTATCGTTTTAAAACGTGTATTTCCGTAAAAACAAATTTTTGTAATTTTTTCTTCATTATGGTATATTGCTTATACATTGTATATGCCTACACAGGTCAGAAAGTCAAAAATGCCTAGGCAGTCGAGAATCTCGGCTCGAGAATATGCGAGATCGAATTTCAGCTGTGGTGAGAGCAAGAAGGATAGACTGACATTCGCCGCCTTTCTCGAATCTACGAAGCTATACGAAACGCCAGAACTCATATACAAGGTGGTTGGCATTAGTGTGTGTGAGTGGTGGGGCAGTTCCCTTTGAGCACGGGTCTGCCGTCTGATAATACTCCACTGTCTTTTCCAATCCCTCCCATAATCAACTCACATGTATTTACGTACCCACTCAGCTGGCTGCCCATCAATACTAATTCAGTGCCTAGTTTCTCAACTAACCGTCATCCATGAGAAGAGGCCGCTAAAATCAGCTCCGAATTTTCAGGTCGGTATGGCAGTCAGATTCGGCCGCGAAAGTCCATAAGGTGAAACGTCTATTCATATATCTCGTCTGTGGTGAAAGGTCTATTCATATATCTCGTCTGTGGTGAAAGGTCTACTCGTATACCTCGTCTGTGGTTTTAACATCAGTGGGGCCAAAGGTCGATAAGAACCGCCATCTATCGTTGAAAATAACGATCTATTCCACGCAAACTTGGGTGTTTTAGTACCAGAGGTCCTGAGGTTGTGGGGTCGAGACGTACGGTCTCGTCCACACGAAAGTTCATGGAAACGTTTTCATGGTAATTTGCGAATCCGCCGTTTGGCTGCGCGCGCAGCGCAGCAGGGCAAAAGCGCGTCCTCCCGACCAGTGTGGCCAGATCGGGCATAATTGAGTGCATCGAAATCGACAACAGTGACGACGAACTTCCTTAGCGTCTAACGGAATGGTGGGGATAGCAGGCATACACTACCGCACGAGCCACGTGTACGTGAGCTCGGCGCTTGCGCACAACTTCGGGAAATCGATAAAGAACGTTAGTGTGAGCCTTTCCTTCTTGCTCTTGTAAAAGTCAAAACAACTGAAATACGACCTCGCGATAAGTGGCATACGATTCCAAGTCTCGACTGCCCCAGCATTTTTACTTTCCGACCTATATGTAAGGTATAAGGAAATTTATAAAGAATCATAATGAAAAAAAATTTTGAGGGTTTTTTTAAGCGGAAATACACGTTTTAGGACCCCCTGATCATATTGTGACTATTGAAAAAAAAGACATTTTTTTTGTTCCTCAATGACTAACAATAAGTGAATTGCAATAACGAAAAAAAAATTTCGAAATTTTTTTTTAGCGGAAATACACATTTTGGGACCCCCTGATCATATTGTGACTACTACAAAAAAACATATTTTTTTTTTGTTCCTATGCTATTGACATGATTGCGTCTAAACGGCTGAATGAATTTCAATGAAACTTAACATTTAAGTTTTATGTTCTCGTTTTAAGGTCTCATTATATTTTAAGCGTGATCAGCTCCCATATAATGATGATTATACGTTTTTAGTTTTATAATTATTTCGATACATACACATCATTTGTAACAAATTTTTAAAGCGATTTATATAAATCTTAAGAAGGATTAAGATCAAATATATTTTTCTCCTATCTTTCCTAGACAGGAAAAATTAAACGAAATCTTATGCCTTGCATACCTACCTAAACCACATAAAAAACGTATTCCACAAATATTTTAGAATAATGTTGTTCAAAGCAGTCTTACTCGTAAAGGGTTAATTAAGGGTTAATTAAAATGAAAAACCACTCTTAGCCAGTACCGTGCACGCTACAGAAATAGATTACTACTGACTTTTCCCACTATGTTTTTTAATAACCGTATCAAATTGTTACACACAATCAAATGTTATATATTTGACTTAACTTTACATAACAAAATAATTGTAACGATAGGTAAAAGAATAACGTGCACGCTACCGTTCAATGGAAACCACGGGAAGGTGGTGGTCACTTCCATCAGGAGGGAAATGTAAAAAATTGTTATTTCTTTGTAACATTATCACATGGCATATATTAGAACGTCTATATTCTTCTTTCCTTTTTTTTTGATTCCCCTCTAAATTCATTTCTGCAAAATGAAATATATTAAATTGACGTCTATATACTGCTATTCATTCAATAGAACTTTATTTCTAATTATTGCCTTTTAAAAACCTATGGGAACTGTGCTATATATATCTACGTCCTTTCTTCGTCCGGGCATTTCAACGGCCCATCGATGCGCGAGCAGTATAAACAAAACACTATCGCCACGTGCTCGAGCCACTTCTGTTTCTCTTGAGTCAGTTGAATTCGGTCGACGAGGACGAACATCAGGACAAAGGGTATAGCCGAATAAGAGGGTCAAATGTGCCCCCAAACCGAATGGAACGAGCCCGGGGTCATTCGATAGCAAAAAAAAAATAACCCATGTGTGCAAATTTTTAACTTGAAATCTCGACCGTGGGGGTAGTAATGGGGTGAAAACGAAAATCATGTTTTTGAATTATTTCTCTTGACCTATTGAGTAAAAAAATGTAAAAAAATTCAGAGACATTTCGGGTACCGGGGCACATACTTTGGGAGATTTTCAGATTTTTTGATTGAAGAACCAGGTAGTGAAAAATAAAAAACAGCAAAAAATGCCGAAAAATGCCGATTACGTATTGAAGGAGGCCCGGAACTACTTTTATACTTTTACAGTAAACAGGTATTACTATTACTATTACTCTCAATTTTTTTCAGATTTTTCATTTTGGTGCGCCGCAGTGAAAAAAAATAAAAACCGAATTTTTCCTCATTTTCTGCGTATTAGAGTAACTTACACGTTGAATTTTTATGCGTCCTTCAATATATAAGTGTTTTGTAGACTGTTTAATGTTTCTACACTAAGCAGAATTACATAACAATTGAAACAAATAAAATAAAGCCAACCGTTGAGCGCAATATATCCTAAAAAATCAACGATATTTTCAACGGCGTCGATGGCGCAGTTGTTAGAGTGTCCGACTGCTGAACCGCTGCAAGTTTTTTTACCATAGGTTCGAGTCTCTCTTCTGGACTTAGGATTTTTTTTCCTTCATTATTTTTTTTTTTCAAATTCTAACTATATAACAATGCTTTATATTTATTTATAAATGTTCTGAAAGCATTTTACAAATATTTTAACCTGAAATATGTATAAATATAGTTTTGGAGTGTTTTTTGCGTTTTTATTTTTTTTGTCAACCACGATTATTGTTTAACATCTCTTACACTGAAATTAATGTGAAATGTTAGTTTTCAAATCTCTTACCTTTGACTATTGTGAATGGATCGGCGCAGAAGATTGTATATTGGCTTACTATTACTTCTTCTCGCCCTTCGATCAAGCAGATCTTTTCTTCTTTTTCTCTTTCTTTGATAAATATGAATGTTTGCTACGGCTTCAGTATCTAACGTAGACATGTAAGGGCCATTCCACGCCAAATCTATTAACCCACTCTCTGCCAATGATACTTTTTTCTAATAAACTCATTTTTAAGTACCAGTTTGATTGTATCATGCTTATTTTTGAATGAAGTATCATTGCTCGATGGAAACCACGGGGAAAAAATTCTATTTACGGGAACATACCAATTATCACAAGCCATATCGTACTTAGCGGAAAGTTATGGATGAAGATAATAATATAATTGTTCGTTGCCTTAAGCAGACAAAAAATATTATTAAATGTGAAGTGAGATCGCGTCACATCAATAGTAAAACATATAGATGTTACATTAACTACGTACCAAATTCAATTGGTTACTCCGGGATTAAACGCTATTGTTGCGAATGTGCGAATGGTAACCGTACTGTCGGTTGCTGTTCACATGTCGCAGCAATAATTTATTATTTATCGCATGCTCGGTACTTTCACGAATTGTACGTCCTGCAGAAATTCTGAGTAAATTATTTAATATCGAACAAGTAAATCCCGTAATTAACGTCGACAGCGACCAAGATTGAGCCATGCTTTTTTTTATTTCCAACACTTATGTCCGCCATTTACTCTCATCCGATCCATGTGATCACTTCTAACCCATCCTTCGCCTCTCCTGATGGAAGAAGCCCACCACCTTCCCGTGGTTTCCATCGAGCAATGATACTTCATTCAAAAATAAGCATGAAACGATCAAACTGGTACTTAAAAATGGGTTTATTAGAAAAAAGTATCATTGGCAGAGAGTGGGTTAATAGATTTGGCGTGGAATGGCCCTTACATGTCTACGTTAGATACTGAAGCCGTAGCAAACATTCATATTTATCAAAGAAAGAGAAAAAGAAGAAAGATCTGCTTGATCGAAGGGCGAGAAGAAGTAATAGTAAGCCAATATACAATCTTCTGCGCCGATCCATTCACAATAGTCAAAGGTAAGAGATTTGAAAACTAACATTTCACATTAATTTCAGTGTAAGAGATGTTAAACAATAATCGTGGTTGACAAAAAAAATAAAAACGCAAAAAACACTCCAAAACTATATTTATACATATTTCAAGTTAAAATATTTGTAAAATGCTTTCAGAACATTTATAAATAAATATAAAGCATTGTTATATAGTTAGAATTTGAAAAAAAAAATAATGAAGGAAAAAAAATCCTAAGTCCAGAAGAGAGACTCGAACCTATGGTAAAAAAACTTGCAGCGGTTCAGCAGTCGGACACTCTAACAACTGCGCCCATCGACGCCGTTGAAAATATCGTTGATTTTCTAGGATATATTGCGCTCAACGGTTGGCTTTATTTTATTTGTTTCAATTGTTATGTAATTCTGCTTAGTGTAGAAACATTAAACAGTCTACAAAACACTTATATATTGAAGGACGCATAAAAATTCAACGTGTAAGTTACTCTAATACGCAGAAAATGAGGAAAAATTCGGTTTTTATTTTTTTTCACTGCGGCGCACCAAAATGAAAAATCTGAAAAAAATTGAGAGTAATAGTAATAGTAATACCTGTTTACTGTAAAAGTATAAAAGTAGTTCCGGGCCTCCTTCAATACGTAATCGGCATTTTTCGGCATTTTTTGCTGTTTTTTATTTTTCACTACCTGGTTCTTCAATCAAAAAATCTGAAAATCTCCCAAAGTATGTGCCCCGGTACCCGAAATGTCTCTGAATTTTTTTACATTTTTTTACTCAATAGGTCAAGAGAAATAATTCAAAAACATGATTTTCGTTTTCACCCCATTACTACCCCCACGGTCGA
Source organism: Colletes gigas (assembly GCF_013123115.1). Classification (NCBI taxonomy): domain Eukaryota; kingdom Metazoa; phylum Arthropoda; class Insecta; order Hymenoptera; family Colletidae; genus Colletes; species Colletes gigas. The sequence goes on along the minus strand of NW_025106647.1, from coordinate 5,668,886 downwards.
GATTTCAAGTTAAAAATTTGCACACATGGGTTATTTTTTTTTTTGCTATCGAATGACCCCGGGCTCGTTCCATTCGGTTTGGGGGCACATTTGACCCCCTTATTCGGCTATACCCTTTCTCCTGATGTTCGTCCTCGTCGACCGAATTCAACTGACTCAAGAGAAACAGCAGTGGCTCGAGCACGTGGCGATAGTGTTTTGTTTATACTGCTCGCGCATCGATGGGCCGTTGAAATGCCAGGACGAAGAAAGGACGTAGATATATATAGCCCAGTTCCCATAGGTTTTTAAAAGGCAATAATTAGAAATAAAGTTCTATTGAATGAATAGCAGTATATAAACGTCAATTTAATATATTTCATTTTGCAGAAATGAATTTAGAGGGGAATCAAAAAAAAAGGAAAGAAGAATATAGACGTTCTAATATATGGCATGTGATAATGTTACAAAGAAATAATAATTTTTTACATTTCCCTCCTGATGGAAGAGACCACCACCTTCCCGTGGTTTCCATTGAACGGTAGCGTGCACGTTATTGTTTTACCTATCGTTACAATTATTTTGTTATGTAAAGTTAAGTCAAATATATAACATTTGATTGTGTGTAACAATTTGATACGGTTATTAAAAAACATAGTGGGAAAAGTCAGTAGTAATCTATTTCTGTAGCGTGCACGGTACTGGCTAAGAGTGGTTTTTCATTTTAATTAACCCTTAATTAACCCTTTACGAGTAAGACTGCTTTGAACAACATTATTCTAAAATATTTGTGGAATACGTTTTTTATGTGGTTTAGGTAGGTATGCAAGGCATAAGATTTCGTTTAATTTTTCCTGTCTAGGAAAGATAGGAGAAAAGTATATTTGATCTTAATCCTTCTTAAGATTTATATAAATCGCTTTAAAAATTTGTTACAAATGATGTGTATGTATCGAAATAATTATAAAACTACAAAACGTATAATCATCATTATATGGGAGCTGATCACGCTTAAAATATAATGAGACCTTAAAACGAGAACATAAAACTTAAATGTTAAGTTTCATTGAAATTCATTCAGCCGTTTAGACGCAATCATGTCAATAGCATAGGAACAAAAAAAAAATATGTTTTTTTGTAGTAGTCACAATATGATCAGGGGGTCCCAAAAGTGTATTTCCGCTAAAAAAAATTTCGAAATTTTTTTTTCGTTATTGCAATTCACTTATGTTAGTCGTTGAGGAACAAAAAAAATGTCTTTTTTTTCAATAGTCACAATATGATCAGGGGGTCTAAAACGGTATTTCCGCTAAAAAAACCCTCAAAATTTTTTTTCATTATGATCTTTATAAATTTCCTTATACCTTACATATAGGTCGGAAAGTAAAAATGCTGGGGCAGTCGAGACTTGGAATCGTATGCCGATTATCGCGAGGTCGTATTTCAGCTGTTTCTCTTTTACAAGAGCAAGAAGGAAAGGCTCACACTAACGTTCTTTATCGATTTCCCGAAGTTGTGCGCAAGCGCCGAGCTCACGTACACGTGGCTCGTGCGGTAGTGTATGCCTGCTATCCCCACCATTCCGTTAGACGCTAAGGAAGTTCGTCGTCACTGTTGTCGATTTCGATGCACTCAATTATGCCCGATCTGGCCACACTGCTCCCGACAGAGGTGCCAGAAAGCATCCACGGTGCGAAACTCACCCATGCCAGATCACGCGTATGTGAGCTCGTGGAGTTTCGGAAAGTCGACAAAGACAAACTGACGCATGCCCTCTTTCTCGATTCTCCGAAGCTGCCCGAAGTAATTTCGGGCCGCCTCGTGTTGGAATAATAATACAAAATTTCTTTTTTTTCAATAATTAAAATCTGAGCAGGGGATCTTAAAACGTGTATTACCGTAAAATAAATTTTACAAAATTTTTTTATCATTATAGGTACTTTGCTTATGTGCGCCTACATAAGTCGGAAAGTAAAAATGCCTGGGCAGTCGAGAATCTCGGCTCGAGAATTCAAATCGTATGCCGTTGACGGGAGGTCGGATTTCAGTTGTTAAGAGTGAGAAGACAAATGTGAGCCTTTCTCTCTTGACTCCCACAAGGCGGTCCGAAATTACTTCGGGCAGCTTCGGAGAATCGAGAAAGAAGGCATGCGTCAGTTTGTCTTTGTCGACTTTCCGAAACTCCACGAGCTCACGTACGCGTATCTGGCATGTGTGAGTTTGCACCCGACGGTGCTTTTCTGGCACCTCTGACCTCTGCCTTCGACGCGCTTGCCGCGCGACCGAAGCGTCGACACGAACAACCCTAGGGAGAATTCCCCACACAAAGACGCCACAGGTATTCCTTCACTAGTGAACTTCGCGGGGATGATATGGCCAATATCTTGATCTATGGGAAATAGGCGAAAAGAAATGACTCAAACTGCGTACTTCTGTCTGTAATAATGGTGAACAACATGTTGAAATTACTATTGTTAACCTACATGTTTGGAAGCAGTACTGCCATTAGTTACTAAAAGAAGTGGTCAATGATGATCAGAAAATACCTAAAATTGTCCACCAGTAGTACAATTACTGGTACACTTCATTCTTCTTTTCTAGTTTCATTCTTACATTTTCAAATAAAAATGGTTGAATCAGCTGTTCAGTATATTGATATGGCTAAGTATCTGGTAATTATGCCTATGAATCTTTGCTTGTTGGTCTTATCCAGCAGCCACTAAGCTCATATTAACCTTAGGCTAGTATCCATACAAAGACCAGGCATCTGACAAAGGAAGATACATTAGCTAGCCACTGAGGTGTCTTATTAGCTGGCCACAAAGTCAGATAACTGTAGCTCTTTTTTGAGTTGAATATCTATGTATAAGAGCTTTTGTACCTCCATCACCAACAGTTAGAAGACCTTAAAACAGAACATGGCAAGAAAACTCAACAAAAAGAAACCTTGCAGTTTTAAGCTCAGACAAGCTACTCTGTAAAACAACCTTCATCAACTTACAGGTATCTGTGGAAGAATCCATCCTGAAGGTGTTGAAGTTGGATGTGCTTCCCACATGTACTTCCTCTCTTAAGCTTTCTATACCGTCTTCCGAGTTCAGAGCATAACCCACCCTTCTCGCCAGTTAAGATCATGTTGGGGTTACAACTATGGAATCCACGTGAAAAGGTGGAGTTAGGTCATATGGCTAAGGGTCTCAAGAGCGTATATTCGATCTTATAAATTTTGTAAGAAAAATACGGTTTAATAGTAACAACAGTTTATTTGTATACCTTGATTGCTACGTGCGGTGTTGAAACGGAAGTCGAAAACGTTCGAATTGTTTCCGCGTGGCGCTGCCGATGGACAGAGATACCACGCATGTATGTCTTGCATAGAATACGATTCGAATTCTATACATCTATACAGAAGACAAAAAGCAATTCCTCCAAAATGTTAAAAATATATTTCAAAAAATTAATTTATTGAAAATTATTAGTTCGTTATTTAGTACTTCTATACTAACCAAATAAGTCATATAACATTACTAAAACATAAATATGAGTCATGAATGTATCAATTTCCGGTTCTGTTCCTTCATTCCCCGCGATCGTTAGAACTCGGAAGAAGAGTGACGCCACAGCCCAGGGGAAGGACGACATTTTACCTGATTGTGCGTCCACGGCATGTGCGAGAAGTTTTGTGCGAAATACGTGATTTCATTTATATAAATTTTACTCAATAACGTCTCCTACAGGAGAAACTTTCGCAGTTTAGTAAGGTAAGCCTCCTTTAACTAATGTAAACGCGTATTCTTCAATAAATCCTTATTTTAAAATTTTGCCCGAGTGTAGCCATTAATTTCAGGAATTAGATGATAAAATTATCGATTATCCTAGTAGAAATGCATTTAATTTCATTAAAAAAAATAACATTCCAACGCAGAAATGTCTACAACATATTCTACTTTAGATTAAAACATTTATCGAATACGTGCGTACGCCGGAAACATTGCTCCGAATCGTGTAATGTAAGCATCAATGAACGAAGTATAATATGCGTCTTATTTTTTTTGTAACTTCAGCAAACGTGCACGTTCTACAATGTAACAATAATATTATTCGACATTTGTTACATAAATTTATCGATCAGAAAAATAAATATTTGATGGTACTGCAAAGTTTTACATTGCAAATAACCATCAGATCTGTTATTTTAAAAATAATATAGTGAATAATATAGGTAAATTGTTTTATTAACGGCAAAAGTTTTGTCAAGAATTCCAGTAATGTTAAATACATATCACATAATTATTTAACATATAATGCTAAATTTAGGACAACAAAATATATTAATTCCAATATTTTTATTTGTTAAAACAAGTTGTTTTGAAGATCATATTTAATAGGTGAATAACATTGGATGTTTAAATAAAGATTATAACATATATAATGATATCTAATAAATGTATTTAAATGGTTTTACAATGTATAAGGATATTTTTGTTTTGTCTATAGACTTCACACCATATCTGTCATCTGTAAGTCGTAATTATGAGTTACAGCTACATTAAATGCAGGTTGGTAACAATACAAAACATATATTTATAAATTTTAATTTATTGTGGTTGAGCAACTTTATTTTTAAATTTATATATTATGTATTTTAATATTCACATTTGTGTATGCATGTATATGAAACGTGAACTAATATTAATATTAAAGGTAGTTTCAATGTTTTAGATATTATGAAGAATGAATGAAAGAAATGTTTGATTCAATGGATTAAATAATATGACCAAGATCCATTTTTTGTGATATTTTATGACCAAATAAAACTTAAAGTGACCAAAAAATTTACAAACTATAAATCTTTGAAATATTGATTTTATTCTTGTTTTTTTTTTGCTTTCTTAGGTATGTTTTCATATCATAAAAAATAATAAAGTTTTATTCTTATAAGAGTAATACGAAAGAGAATTTGATAACTTATTTTATACATATGCTTTTAATTTTTATAGAATTTATATTGTTTAATTGACTGATGTGTCTGTAGCATTTTTGTACAACAAAATACTGTGTATTTATGTAAATTTTGACTTTTTAGAAATATCCAAGTAATATTGTCATTAAATCTAACAAGATGACTATACAGCTCAGTCTTGATGTTACTGGTAACTATAGTCGCTCGTTGTACACTTGTTGCATACTAACTTTCATCTTTTCATTAAAAAATGTATTAGATAAATGCTTAGAACACCTGCTTTGTAAATGGGAGGTTTCAAATTTGAATTTGTGCAACAAGATTTTTTTTCAACTTTAATTTTGAATAGCTACAACTCTTTTTGATGTAATTTGAATTGGAAATGTATGCTAAGATATAAAGAAGTGGCATTAATCTTTTGCACTCAAACCTTTTTTTACTATGAAAGTCTAGTAAGTTAATGAAATTTTTCAAGATAACATTAAAGGCAGGACTATAAAGGATAATTTTATCCCTTAACACTCCAATTTGCATACACTCATTTATGTTTTTTGCTTCGTTTTATTATTATAATTCATAATAAACAATATTTATTCTGATTCTGTACAACATGTACATAACATTTGTGTATGTATATAAATATAGCATATGACTCTATACTTATTATTTTCAGTAGATAAGAAATGCTGTTTACTTTTTTGGCTTCTTGTGGCTATTTGTTTTATTATTTTTCACGTTTTGAGTGGGTCCGAATGGACTCAGGCGTCATTATTCGAGTGTTAAACATGAGTTATCGACTGAAAAAATTAGGTCTTGAAGGAAAGTGGAGGCAGTTAGCGAATGTTTTTGTAATTTCAAGAACACATCCAGAATGTTACTAGTGATTTACAGTTTTTGTTTGTGTTTGGTTGTATTGATAATTAGATATACTTTATTTTATTTAAGATAATAGAGACAAAATTGATACCAGTTTATAGAATGTTGGTTTAAAAGAAACTGCATATTTTGAAACCAACTTCCTTTGATTTGCAGCTCTAATATGAGTTCGCGTGGCAGGGGATTTAATTCTCGTGGTGGCAGTTCATACAGGGGAAGAGGCGGCGGTAGTGGAAATGAATGGAATAGTGGATCAACAGGAGGAAACATGTCTAGTAGAGGAGGTTACTCTTCTTCTAGAGGTGGCAGATTTAAATATTCGACAACCAATTACGATTCTCGTTCAAAATATAATTCTGGTTAGTTGGGCTATGGGGCTTGGCAATAATCTAGATAACATAACATTTGTATAAGTTATTGATTTGTTGAAAATATACTCGCTAATATTCACTTATATGTTTGTGTTTTTGATAGGATCTGAAAGATATTCCAGCAGGGGAGGAAGGGGTGAACATTCAAATAGTTATAAAAGACCAAGAGTAAGTATACGAATAAAGTAATAATTGTATACATAACTATTTTTATGAATACCATAATTATGTGTTGTACTTCTTAGGATTCTTACTCTGGAAGAGATGATCATCGATCATCGAGTGATTCAACCCGTAAGAGGATGAGAAGCGATTCTTATCAGGTATGTATTTTATAATATAAATATAATAATGTTCTTGTTACAAGATACATCTTGAATGAGCATTAGTCTATTTTGTTTGAATCTCCTACCGTGCTGTGGTCAAGAACTATTTTTCCATCTTGAAAGCCCTGCTTCACAGAAAATTTTTAAAGTTTTTAATTATGTAGCATGTACAAACGATGGTCCTGAAAGATTTTCATTGAAAAAGCTTAAATATAATATTCGGAATATTATATTCCATGTAAAAAATATTTTCAGGACACTCGTCTAAGCATTTATATATATATATATATATATATATATAAAAGTAGTAGGCAAGGCATTCATAAGTCGTCATACTTTCCTTTCAAGCGACGAGCCAACGGCTACTTGAACACCCATTCTTTTTGCGTTGGGACACTACTGGTGGAACACTGCGAAAACATCACATAATTAAAAGATGAAATACACCTAGATGGTACTTATATTGTTACCTGCACACAGTTGCATTAATAAGTATTGAGAGCAACCTGAAAAATATCAGAACAGATGAATAGATATAACAAATACGAATTTTAAAATGCTGACATTACAATTGTATTGTTCTTTACGTAAAACAATATGTTCAACTGAACCAATTTTCTGCATAATGCAGATCAGTTATTGAAATGTTGACAGAATCCCTGCATTGCCGCACCGCACAAATTTCTAACAAAATATACTGCTTTGTGCAGTTTTCTAAATTACATCAATTAAAACTAATCATTGGAATAATGAAATAAATTGTCAGTAATATCAAAGTAATCATAGACCTTTCCAATGTAAAGAATATGCATTCTAAGTTACGTTCAATTAACAATGACTAAGAAACATCAGCCTTTTCTGTATGCGTAATGCTACCCTATATCCACAGATAGATTTTGAAACTAGAATATATGCTGGTGGAAAGCTTTGCACAAACAGTGGAAGTACACAAAGTATTTTTCCATCATACTTTACCCTTAAAGAAAATTGTGCAAGGATATATCATTAGAACTACAATTTCATTAGTTTTATTTGATTTCGTGATCCATATAAGCATGCGCGAGGCGTATAGAACATTATATGAAAGAATGCTTTAGAAATCAGAATATGCAAAAAAATACATCTGTTTTATATCATCCAAATTGGAAAGGTCTATCCATGAACAATTAATGCAGAATCACACAGAATTCCGTTCATTTGATACCTTCAAGGAACTGTGAATGCTGACCATAGCTACTATTTAGAGATCATGTCAACGAATGAAATGGCAAGAATAAACTATTATATTTTTCGAAAAGTAAAGATCGTTTTTAATATAGAATAAAAAGTGGTATATAAAGTTATTTATATTTGAAACGTGAGAGATAAAACCGTATCTTAGGTGCTTTTCAAACTTAGGGATGGTAAATCTATATTTTGGTGATCCAACGGGAATGGGTGTAGTGACCGTAACGGTACAAGGTTGGATGATTTTGTACTAGACGATTGGCACTGTAATGCGAAGTAAATGAGGGAGTACAAAAGAATCGACAGAATGGAATTAGAGAAAAAAAAAAATGTATGGAGAATATGTGATAGGAGGGAACAATGTTGGGGAGAAATGTGTCTAGAGTAAAAGAGAGAAGGGCAGGAAAAGAGAAAGATACAATGGGAAGGAGCACAATTGAATTTGATTTGGCAGGGTGGTGGTAGCGGTAGCGGCTCTCAGAGGTACTCTTCGTCGTACGGTGGTTCGTCTGCGTCAGCACCTTATGACGATAATAAGGGATCGTCATCCTCGGCCGTGTACGAGGACAAGAGACAGAGCGAACGTGCTTCATCGTACCACCGCTCAGAGGACCGTCATTCAGCATCGCGGAGCTATGCACCTCCACCACCCCCTCGGATTAGCGAAATGGCGCCTCCAACTCAGAGATATAACTCGAGTCGAGGGCGAATATCGCATCAAAGCTCAAACTACAGAGGTCGCATTTCAACTCGCGGCAGTGGTAGAGGGGGTGGATTCCATCGCATGAGCTCTCGATCGGACGTCGTCATGGCTCGCAAGCGTACTCTGCCATCGCTTGACTATCGACGCAAGCTGCTAGGATCGCGATCGCGAGACTACATCCAGCGTGTGCGCATGACCACTACCAAAATGCGCAGGAGGTAATTAATTAATAAATCACTTACCAACCGCAATACCGTCCTAGTAGCCTGCTTGCTTATTTGTCAGTAAACGATCTGACTATATCCGACTATATGACATGAGAGTCAAGACGATGATAGACATAAATGGTAAAAGAAAACAAAAAAATGACACAAATGATCGCACGAAACCAATATTCTACTGTCGAGAGGCAAACTTTTCGCAGGGTTCTAAATAAAGAGGGAATTGATTCTGATACGCATAAATACACTGTGTGCGTATCGTCAAAACACAATGTAATTACTTTTGATATGAGAACTACTATAATACTTGTACTTTACGAGATCATTATTTATCATTCTTACACATAGCGGTGACTAAAACCAATATATAAAAGAACGTTGTTTCTTAGATGTATTTTAAGACGCGAAAATGCGAAGACATAATAAGAGCACAATGCAATGCAAAAAGGCTGAATAGTTAAGACCTTTATTGCAATACGAAATGCATTCATTAAGGGGGATAAAAGAAACAAATACTATCGCGATATTTGCTGTATGTCAACTAAGAAAAAAATATTTTGGTTGATGATATAATGAAAGACAAAGGAACCAGAACAAGACGAAGGGAAATAATGTAAGTCAAAACAAAATTGCTGTGTCATTAGTAGCGGTACTACTAGGCTATCCGGAAGTAAAAAGGAGTCAGGATCAGGAACCAGCATGAAGGACAAGGATAGAGAGATGACCAAAGCTATTAACGCTGAATTTTCCGATGACGATGAAGAAGATGATGATAACAAAAGTAATTGGGATGATGATGAAAAGGTAACTCCATAAGACTGTTAATGTATTTCTATAATACTTATTATAACATTTACCGACATTAATTCAGCCACATGAACGCGACGACGAAGAAGAGGAAGAAGAAGATGAAGATGAAAAAAAGGAAAAAGGTGAAAAACGTAAGAAAGAAAAACAAGATCGAGAAAGGCAAAATAGCGAAGACGAAGAAGAAAACGACGACGAAGTTAAAGTAAAGGACGAAGATGATGATCGAAAACATGAGGTAAGTAGGTTACAATATTTTAATCATCAGAATTATGCCTTTTTGTATTATGATGGATGTTTTTATTACCCCTTCAGGACGATGAAGATGACGGTGACGATGAGGAACGAGATGATAATGATAAGACGGATCATGGTAGAACCACTGGTTCTGAAGAATTACCCAGTAGGAGAGATGGCAGAAAATTCATTAAATTAACTTGCCCGCATTGCGCTCATCGTAGTGTTACTTTTAAAGAATATTCACTGCATTTATATTCGCGCCGTCACAGTGCAGCAATGAGATTAATCGCATCCCGGCATAAGGCAACTTTGACCCGTATGCGTGTTTTACAACGACAAGAACAACGACGTGTTGAGGCCCGTGATGCAGCACGTGGTACTTTACCATCTCGTACCATGTTTTGTCCCATTTGTAAACTCAATTATCGTTCCCTTAAAGCAGTGCATCAGCTATCAGATTCCCATCGTCAGATGAAACGATTCCTTACTCCATTTTGCCGTGTTTGTCGCATTCAATTTCGATCACCAATGCTATTTGAAACTCACATGTGCTCTTTGGATCACATTAAGGTATTATTTCTATCGCGATATTAAACTGTTTCTTTAACATATTCGTACATAATATATTCTTCTTTTAGAGAAAGAGTGCGTTGAAAGAAAGAATGAACGCCGGCAATGGCGAAGCAGAAGCAGATTCAAGTGGACCCGAAGAAGATGACAAGGAAGTTAATCTCGATAATTTTATGACTCTAGATTCCGTAGGTGATGTGGACGGTACGTTATTAACTATTATATAATATTATTATTTTTCTAGTGAATTTAAATTTGATTTAAAATTTTAAATGTAAGTTTCTTTAAAAATTTCTGCATAAACATAATTTATAGCAGAAGATGAAGAGTCTCCTGAGAAGAAGAAAGAGAAACCAGAGAGTGAAGGTACAAATGACACGGAAAAGAAGCTTAAAAGTAAGCAAATGATCAAAGTTGGAGCAGAATATATAAAACGTGTCGAAGTTCAATTCTGTGAATTGTGCAAGATGTATCTACCACGTAGCGAAAACAGCGAAAGGGCAATAGCGCTTCATTGTTCAACTAGAAGTCACCTTAAACGGTATAAATTACAAAACTAATTCTACAAATTGTTTGTTTCTTATATAGATATCGATGTTTATATAATAATATTTAATATTGTATACAGGTATGTGCGTGATAATGATGATAAAGCATTACGAAGACAAGCGGAGAGAATACATCTACAATCATCGTCATCTGCTAACACTACTTCCACACCAAATGCTGCAATTATCACCGAAAATACTAAATCTCCAACTAATTCTGAACCACAATGTGCAAGTAACACATTATCAGTAATTACTACTGATTGTACTAATGTTGTTGAATCCAGCAAACCAGCCGAACAAAAAGGAAATGTTTCCGAATCTGAAAAGAACACGAAAGATAGCAAAAACGGTATAAAGGTTGGCGAAGAAGAAGAAGATGATGATTATCCAGCCGATAGTAGCGATAAGTTGTGGGATGATGTTGACAAAGATTTGGGCGATATTTTGAGGGAAACAGAAGCAGGAGGTAAATCCAGCGACGACGAAGATTCTCGTTATGATCGTTTCCGTAATTCAGATAAGAAACAACAACATTCTGGGAAAGACAAAGAAAGGGACAATGAAAAAATTGAAATAGATGAAAAGGATACTATGAAGAAGGAGGTGAAAGTAAAACTTGAGAAATTAGATATGTAAAGTCCAAGAATTATTAGTACGTTTCAATCATATCCTAATATACTCTTATTGTTTTTTCACAAATATACAAAACTTAGCCATAGAAAACTTTCATGATCAGCGTTTCATACAACGGAATTATTACATTTATGGAGCTACGTAGATATTTTGGACGAAGTTAAGGATTTATGTACAGAAACTTTGTTCGTTTTCAATGAATTTGTTGTAGATATAAACCGATTAAATGTCGTGTTTGTAAGAATTCTTTATGCGAACAATAATTTTAAGTGGTTAGATCATCGTTGTAATTATGTACGTAGATAATAGAAAACAGAAAGTTTATATGAAATCATCCAATATAATTAAAGTTTAAAAATTTTTATTTAATAAACATTGGAAATGTTTGAAATGTACACTCGATGCTATAAACTTCACGATGTTCAATTCCTTTGTAATTCAAACAGTCACTATGTACGCACATTTAGTGACGATAATATTAATAAGAACTGTAAAGGACATTACTCGTATAAGCATTTTATTAAGTATAGTTGTGTAATAGTAGCGATTATTTGTGCATCACAAAATTATTTGGTGAAAATATTTGGGAAATAACAAATATCAATTTTTAATTATTAATGTAAATGGACGTATAACAAATTCGATAAACTTATCACGTATAGATAATTATAATAAACACTATTATGTAACTTCTACTGTTTTATACTATTTTCTGTGTTCGTTCATATATTAATTTGACGAAATTTCTTACAATCAAATCGTATTCGCTAGATTTCTTGTGAAGAGATTTAGTCGCAAATGAGTTGTTAAGTACACAGATGCCGGTCACTCGTGTCAACTATTATTTGAGTTAAAAAAACAAATAGCAGTAAGAAGAAGTGGTAGCATACTTTGACGATAATTTTTTATTTCATTATTTCTCCATTAACATTTTCATATTGCTCTTTTTAATAACTTGTATGCACTCTTATTAATTTTCACAAAGTGGCATACACGTATTTGACGATGAGTGGCTGAAACCAATAATTTTTAATATTTTTTTATTCTATGTTAGTGTAATATAGTTTGTTGAAATACAAAATAAGATACAAATTAAATTTTTTCAGATTTTTTACTTAATCCATTTTCATAATCATAGGCACAGGATCAAGTTAATTATTTTCATTCGAACAACGCTTATACGTTTGTATTACGAAACTATGATTTTGAGCAAAAACCATATAGTAGTATTACTAGAGTAGTGTTTTTAAAAACTTCCATCTCCCTAGAAACCTGTTCAATAAAGGAAAATTTTTGGCAGGCTTCCTAAAGTAGAATTAAGTTATTACATAAGTTCTTATATAATTTAATACTGTTTAAAAAACTAAAAATATTTGTATGCAATTTAAATAGATCCATATTTTTTTAGCTTAAATTTTCTGTACATTATTTACTAAAATAATAACTTCATACACGACATTTTATCAGTGAAAAGCAAAATGTTCATGACATTATAAAAACAACTATAAAACTAATGAGGTGGATAATACTGCTTCTTAGAAAGTGAGTGAGGAAATCGTATTTATATTAAATATGATCAACGTCAGATATATTTCTTCAATAAATTAATAAGTATATCATTATAAAAAAATGTGTTCTGAAAATGTGCGCAGATAAGTATACAAATTTTGTCTAAAAATGCCCCTTAACAAAAATAAAATATTACAGTAACACTTTTCTTATTTTACGGTATAATGTTTTTTGAGAGAAATATCACGATCCCCATTAGTAAATTCACAAGCCCTAGTTTGAGTAACGCTGTACTAGAAAATAAATGTCGTGAATTTAATGAATTTAATCTAGTAATATGCGTTCATAAAATGAACACAATATTGTTGCGTCCCGAGATCGTGGTTTAGGGAAAAAGGACGGTGGGTTGGTGCCCGTGGAGCGCTGCACCGCTCTGCTCGGCGAGGCGCGCAAAAATCAAACGACTATGTATGTTCGAAAAATGGTTGGTAAGATTTATTCGTCTTCGTCTCGACTTTTAGATACAATTTGGTTGACTTTCGAAATCGATCTGTTCCTCCGCGGAAATCTTCTCGTCGTCCTCGATGTTCATCCCTTCTCCGGAATATTCCTCGATCCTCCCTCTGGATTGTCCTGGTCCAATCGGGGTTTGTGCCCTGCCCCATCCGTCCGGATCGTCTTCGATCGATGATCCACCCCCGAGCCGCGTGGAGGTGGAGGTTACGCGGCCATGTTGGAGCGGGCGCGCGTAAGAGAGAGCGTGGGAGTCGAGAGAGAAAACGAGGCTAGCGGCCTAAGCAACCCTTAAGAAAATTTATGACCCTTGTGAAAGTAAACGAAACTCGAAGCGAAGTGTCGCGAGGCCCTGCTGTGTGTCAAGACCATTGAAACTCTTAACGGAAATAGCTAATTCGGCACGGTCCGTAATAACTAAACAATAAACTAAAGGAACGATGGAAACTCGAATTCGACACGGCCTTTAGAAAATAAACTAAGTATCTAAGAAATGCCTTCCTTTCTCTCTACCTTCCCCAGCTTGATCGCCCACGTTGAAAAGCGTACGATTTCGTTGTTTATTACAATACGCTGGTCGGTTTGAATTTCGCTCTCACATCAAACCTTGATATCCCTATGTCTTAGAGCTAACTTCACATAGTACACAGATTCATACCAGCGGAGATCGCAACAATATAGACGACCATAAAGTAACTAAATACGCTGCTGTCGCGCACGGCCATCTAACAAGAGAGAAGCAATTACAAAAATAAGTTTCGTATCTCGTAATTCTGCAGGCTTATTTGTGAACACGTCAGAATTTAACAATACGTCTGCAGCATTGGTCGGTGGAAAGCGTGAAAAAAATGGCAAACTTCTGTATGTAAAAACGATCGTCAACAGAGTTGACAGAAATTAATGAAATTGGCTAATGTCAAACGTGACAACGTAATTCATGAGAAATGTTCTCTCTAGTGCGTGCCGTCTTGGTGCGTTTTGTGTGATCGAGCAGAGTGCTTTATAAACGTATTTGATTAAGTGAAAAAGCAACGAGAAGAGAAAAAAAAAAAGAGGGAACCAGGAGGCCCAGGTGGTTGCGAAACGTCACAGATCACAACACGGAACGGGCCACTTCAAGGCAAGACGTCCCACTTCGTTCTCAGTGCGGACTCTGATACGTAAAAATAGTGATAATGCAAACGACCAAGTATCACGGGGTTCAGCAGTTCTCTGACGTGGAGTCGTGATGACCTGATTCAATCTTGTCGCTCTAAAAGTGTATTCTAATCTTGAATCGTGTCTTGTGCAAGGTTATGTGCAGTTATACGTTTGACATTTGGATCTCTTACGAGCGTTTACCAAGGCGGATCATTTAGCCATATTTGGGAATTAGTGCGATGTAAAATTATAATTAATTTTGAGCCATATGAAAATAGTGCGGTTTGTATTTTTTGACAATACCATTATGTTCGAATAATTCCTTAAAAATAAGGCGACCATACGACCCGAATTTTCACACTTCGTCCCAATTCTTTTTACAGGTAATTTGAGTCAGCTATTCTGTCCCGAATTACGATGAAATACTTTCAAGTACATAAATTTTTAGGTTAACAAGATAAATCGATATTACATTCTATGGCATATCAGTCAATGAATTAATATGAATACATTCAATATATTAATACCGAACAATATCGAACTTTCATATCTTCTCTATTAGATTTTCGTTGTTTTCGCGGATTCAGGATTTAGTACATTTAATTGGAAGGTTAGAATACATGACAGATTTAAGGAAGTTAAAATTTTAATTGTATTACAAATAGGTACTATTTTATTTTTATATGAGGTAATTTATTTAATTATTGCTTTCTTAAATGATTATTTGTATTCCTGTTACGATATAAACACTCACTAAAGAGTTATATAAAAAAGGAATTTCCTTTTATTAAAAAATAAAATATTGATTTTAATGATAGGTCTTTTAAAATTAGTTAGTGTTATTAACGGAAAGAATAACTTTTCCTATTAAATTATTTTCTCGTACACATTCAGCTATATAATTGCTGACAATAACAGATGTATCGCATGGTAATGACTTTAGTTCTAGACTTTTACTTTTAATTCTGTTTTACGTATGTAACAAGTACAGGAAAGATCTTTGTTGGTTTGTGATTTGACACATCAATTAGTAAATAACCAAATGAGCAGCTTACATATATTGTGCTTATGCAAAAAGAAAGCAAAGCTGTGTTGACTTCCCTAGTCTAGCAATAATAAAATCAGACAGCTGATTATATTGAGACAGAATGAAACAGATAATCACAACATTGGCATAGTAGACAGGTATTAGAGTGGGAATGTCAACACTGCCTAGCCTTACTTTTTCATAAGCATAATATAATCCATAGGTCTAAAATTGTGATTATTATAAATAGCATGGTATGCAAAGGTATCTATTTTTTCAAAATTATAAGAATTTGTTAAAAAAGAACAAGATGCAGTAAGAGAAACTGCTTTTTTGTGTTGAATGCTACTTAAGTAGACATTAATGCCATGGCAACCAATGTGATTAATTGAACAATTAGATGTACAGATATTGTTCCTAACATTGAAATCAGCATCTTGATTTTTAATAAAAGAGAATTCCTTTTGTAACTTTTCAGTGAATATGCATTTTCTCTCCTTACCTAAACTACTGCTTATGAAAATAAAATAATACCTATCTGTAATACAATTAAAACTTCCAATCCTGAATCTGCCATATATTCTAATCTCCTAAATAATTCTGAATCCATGGAAACAAGTGATAATTTAATAGAGAAATCATATGAAAATTTCATATTCTTTGATATCAATATATTGAATGTTTCATGTTAATTCATTGATCAATATTGTAGTATATAATATTGATTTATTTTCTTAGTCTAAACATTTATGTACATTCAGGACAAAGTAGTACAAACAGGTGTCTTGAATTACCTGTAATAAAATTGGGATAATGTGAAAATTCAGCACTATCCAGGAAATTTGGGACTTATGGTTACCTTATTTAATAGAAATTGGGTACGTGGGTCACATCTTTCATAATATTATTCGAACAGTTACTAATAGTTTGTTTATAGACATAGAAATGATTATTTGAAAAATGTATTTATTTTCAATCAAGGTAGCTAGTATTTGTGCCTATGGTTGAATGGGTATTGCAAATGATTTTAGTTTTGAAACTTTCTTTTCAATTTCAAGGAAAATGTCCACTATTTCTTCAGAATTTTTCTGAATAATTTGAAGCATGGTTACATTTCGCTCACACTCTAGCTTCATCATTTTATAAAGCAGTAATACAAATAGAAAACTAGGATATGACTGTTTTTGATATTATTAATTGTCTTAATAAGCTAAAAACAGTCTGTAATCGATTGGCATGAAATTTGTAGAAGGGAGAGGGAAAATATCAAAAATTTCGAATATAAAATTTTAGCTTTTGAGTTTTTATTAGTTTCGAAATTTTTGTAGAAATTTTCAGTTCTGTGCTACCGAATTCTACCTATACGTATACGTTTTTCGCAACGCGTGTGTGAATTCGAGGCCGCCGATCATTTACTATTTCTATAAACGCATGAAATACATCGTGACGGCCGAAATCAATGGGTATAACGGGTGAACTTAAAAATACAAACTTAACCGATTTCAATGATTATGATTTTCTGCTTCTGTAGTATGTATAATACAGGGTTATTTCATGTAACTGGAAAAAGTTATATCTTTGAAACGGTTACAGATAAAAAGAATGTCACAAGACAAAATTAAACAATTAAACAAAATTGTATTCTTTTTTTGAATGGAACCCTATAATTTTTTATTGTACTATTCGATGCAGCTTTTTAATCTCTACAAAAAATATTAAGCTATTTATGCCCTAAACCTAATAGTTCAAGATAAGAACTAATTAAACTGGTTAGGTCTGGGTTAAGTCTGAGCAAGACAATTATATCGGCCGCTATTAGGCGGTCGGCCACGAAATTCATAATCATTGAAATCGGTTACGTTTGTATTTTAAATTTACTCGTGATACCAATTGGTTTTCAGTCGTCTTCATATGTTTTCAAAATATGGAATTATATAACTGAATAATATTAATTAAACTCTCTTCATGGGCGGACATTGAGTCAGCATTTTCATGTATAAAAAATAGTTGCACCATCTCATTAGTTCATGGGTGGATTGAAATTGCCTTTCATTTTCGTGCTAATCATACTTCTTCATACTAATGTTGCAACTGAAAGAGTATTTTCCCTTATAAATAATGTTTGGACACATGACAAGGTTCAATATGATGCAAATATGTTGAAAGTAATATTGATAACTGAAGTAAATTATGATGAAAGTTGTATAGATTTTTATACAATGTTCAACAACATAAATAAATATGGAAAAATATAAATAATTAACTGACAGTAGGACTGAAACCAAAGATGGAATCAAAAATGCCTACTATTATGTATATTTTGTTTAATTATTATTATAAATATATTGGATATATATTTATATAGATGTATTATACAATTGAACATTTTATAATTGAGAATCCCCACGGTTCTAACTATTCCCATTTATTAGGAAAAAGATCCTAGATAGATTTCAATAAATTACTCACTAGATTAAGAACAAAACCATGTGGCAAATTCCTTACTATTCTAGTTATTCTAGAGATTAACAAATAACACAAATGCAGAGGAATAAACAAAATTTTATTATAAGTAAAACAAATTTTAACCATTTAATTTTTTAAAAAAGTAGGCTGAAGGATGGAATATTAAATTGTAGAACATGACCTTCCAAAGTAGGATGTTTGATAACCCTATGTTAAATGCCTTTTAAAAGAGGCCTCTTCTTTTGATATGAAGAATCTGCTATCCTGAAATTCATACTATGAAATGTTGTCTACCGTATTAAACTGGCTTCTCCTCCCTTCCCAAATGCTATTTCAAATAAAATCAAAATAAAAATTGTTTAGGGTTGAGTATAATGCTTTTGTATTTGTATAATCTTTGCACAGTTGTAAAAACACTGGTTCGTACGAGTCCGCAGTAATTAATATTTCCTTTTCTGTTGTGTCATACTTACTTGGTAGCATTAGCTTGTTACTTGGCAAAATGCCTAAAAATAGTTTGAAATATGAGATGTATCATGACAAGCATAGAATACAATTTCAAGGAAATACTTGAACTATAATAATAAAGTTAAATGATTTCATGATATTTATTTTGAATCCTGATATTGTAGGTATACAAAATGAGTCAAATAGAAATGGATCAAGAAACCGTATATGGGACTCACGAAGACAGCCATGTGGTCATGTCTGAGAAAGTTCAGAGCCTGGCTGGCAGTATTTATCAGGAATTTGAGAAAATGATAGCTCGTTATGATCATGATGTGGTCAAAGACCTAATGCCCCTTCTAGTCAATGTTCTAGAATGTCTAGATATATCTTATATAGAAAATCAAGAACGCGAAGTTGAATTAGAACTATTAAGGGAAGACAACGAACAATTGGTTACACAGTATGAAAGAGAAAAACAGTTAAGAAAAACGTCTGATCAGGTATGATTCAAATTTCTATAATATGGTGACTCTTATTTTTGATATTTTAGTTAATATAATATGAAATTATTCTTAAAGAAATAACATTTATATTTCTCTAACTAGAAACTGTTGGAGCTAGAAGATGCTGCGGAAGATGAAAGAAAAGAATATTTATCAAAAATTGAGAGTCTCGAATCGATAGTGAGGATGTTGGAATTGAAGACAAAGAATTCACATGATCACGGTACAAATGTCAATGGCTCTCCCAGTCCATTCCTTCACAGAACATCCCTCTACAGTAGAGTAGAATATTTTTTTTTTATTGTTTTTTTTTTTCATTTAATTGTTCAGTGGGTTAAATTTGATTGGACATACTGGGATGTGAATTTGTGCATGCATCTTAATACGAATTTATTTTAGAATTAAGCACTTTACTCGTTTGCGTGTATAACATTGTAGATAATTCCCTTTTATGTATGTTTTCTATTAGAATGTTATGTTTTATAATTTAAAGTTAAATATAGTTATGTAATTATATTATTTAGGTTTAGAGTGTGTTCTGTCATAATTAATCCTTGCAATTAAATGGATATAACAGATATGGTATATCATTTCTTGTATTTGTTTAGTTGTTCGTCTTGAAGAAAAAGAGGCAGAACTAAAACGAGAATATACACGACTGCATGAAAGATACACAGAATTATTTAAAACACATGTAGATTATATGGAAAGAACAAAAATGTTAGTTGGGAGTACGGAAAGATTAGAAAATGCAACTAGTGGTCGTGGTCTATCTCGTTTACCATCTCTTGGGCTGGCTCATATGTCTAGAAGTTCTGGACCATTAAGTTATGGTTTTCAGAGTTTAGAAGCTAGCATGAATGCAGAAGATGTTCCAGATGATAGTCCACCAAATGTTGCTAATTTAAGAACTGAAATGTTGGACAGCAGCAGTGAAGCCACTATAGAAACACTTGATAAGAGTCAATTAACAGATAAACCAGCACAAGCAAATAAAACAACTGCAATTTCTAGACGTATGTAATCTTTTGTATTGTTAAATTTTAAAATTTTCAATTCACAACATATACGTAATATTTATTTGATAATTACATCAGAATATTTATATCGTATTTGCTGTTTTATTCATAGATGAGAGTCCAGAAACTGAGGGACCTCCATTATTGGTTACACCTACATCACCAACGATAGGAGAGAAACTACCAATTACTCCAAGTGGAAGGAGTAGAACAGAACGAGAGCAACGAAGTGCCAATACATTGTACCAGGAACTTAGTTTTCAGGATGCTGATGCGTTGGGTGAAATGGATGAAGGAGCAGACATCACTGGTAGTTGGGTTCATCCTGGAGAGTATGCATCGTCGGGTATGTCTTGTAAATTAATTAACATTCATAAGAATATATCATTAGTCTATTAATCCTTTGAGTTCTTACTCATTTTTATATACAGAAGTACGATTCATACTTAATACATACTATTCTGTATGTAATTATCGACGAATCGAATAGTACAATACTCGTTTTGTATTAAAACAAGCATGCTCCATATTCCTAAATTAACAACGATAAGATTAATGTTCATGAATTCTATAAAAATTAACACCTAGTTAATATTAATATTCTATTTATAAACTTCCACTCACTGTTAGAATTTTAGATTAAACTCGAAATAATATGTAATTGCATAAATATTGGAACTCTAAGGGTTAATGTCATAATTACAATTCTTTAATATTAACGAAGTAAAATCTTATATCATACAAATTTCTATACAATGATAATATACAAGATATCCTGTAATGAGCGGTATAATCAAGAAGTAAATGATTCTACATGGAAAAGTAATTGGAAATATAGAACAAAATATTCTTGCGCTGTGCTTTAAAAACTAAAGCAACTGTTCGTATTTCGGACTTATAGAATGCGATAATGAGAACCTAAGAACCATAAACTCGATATTTCCTATTCATTCGTATACGATCATACATAAGTGTTAGAACCAATTTTGATGAATTTAGAGTTATAATCTGATATGAATAGGTTCAGTGGCATTCCATAACACTGGGGTTGTTAGTATTTGGTGTTTTGAACTTGCATGTATTGGGCTAAATCAAGTCTAATGATGTCAAGATTGTTAATATTGGCTTGAAAGTATGATCTAATATCAAGATATTAAGAATTATCAATTAAACGCATGCATAGTTCACATATTTTCAAAATTTATTTTCGCGAAAACGAAGTTCTATATAAAAAAATTGTATTTTTGGGTTATATTACTTTTTACAGGACATTGCATATGAACTACAAGATATAAAATATATACAACATACTACAATATATATAATATATTAATGTATTTTTGTGTTCCATTGTTTACCTTCTCATTACTGCGGGGTATTGTCAATTTTGACTAAATAATTGCATGACATAAATAATCCTTCATGCAGTCAATGACAACTTTTTTGGTAAGATATTACTAACTTTATATTATATTACATCTAAAATTACTTCAAAATGAATTATAGAATTTACTATTTTAATTAAGCTATGTTCCTGATAAAGTTACTTCAATTTATCTTGTACAATGAATAAAATAAAGCAATCGTGCTATTTTAAATGTATTAAAGAAGCGTCTTTCACTAGGAATGGGCAAAGAAGTGGAAAGTCTTATTATGGAAAATAATGAACTTTTGGCCACAAAGTGAGTATTGTATTAATATTTATATACTATGTCATTTATGTACACTAATATTTTTTTGTGTTTCAGAAATGCGCTCAACATTGTTAAAGATGACTTAATCATTAAAGTGGACGAGTTGATAAGGTAAAGTAACATATATTAGTATTTATTTAACTTAATCTGTTGCTTTATAATATCGAATCAAACTCGAGGTCCATATTATGAGCCATATCTGACAAAAATGAATCGCACCTGTAGTAAAATTTATTGCATTGCATATTGTTGCTTGATATTTGATGTTTAAAAAAAAATTGATTTTAAAACTTTGTTATTGCGAATCAAAGAGTTAATAAGTAACGCGAGCAAATAAACATTATTGTTTAACATAAATGAACATGATATTAGTGGTGATATACATATGTGAGAATACATACATCTTCTAGTGAGCAAGAAATATTACGCGAAGAAGTTCGGGGTTTGCAACAAACTAGGGAACGTTTACGGCAAAAAGTCGCTGCTCTTGAAGAAGAATTGAAGAATGTTAAGGAAGAGGCAGAGGCAGCAGCAAAAGCAGTCAAGAGTGACGACGAGGAAGATGTACCATTGGCACAAAGAAAGAGGTTTACCAGAGTAGAAATGGCCAGAGTACTTATGGAGAGAAATCAGTATAAGGAACGATTCATGGAACTTCAAGAAGCAGTTAGATGGACAGAAATGCTTAGAGCTTCTAAGACTGATCCTGCCAGTATATCGGGGGTAAAAGGTTCGGTGTGGAAGTTGTTAGTATCTCTTACATAAAAAAAAGAAATTCATTGTTGGAGCACATAATAATTTGTATTCTTTCTTTCTGTCTGCAGTTTTAGTAGTCTCTTCATAACACCTACAGGTCGGGGAACTTTGCTTCGAGGACCGCACACATTACCACACATTAAATATAGCGCACCGACAAATCAAGTTGTTCCAGCACCACCTTTGGGCACCATGCGTAGACATACGTTGAAACCTCGCCATGAGTTTTTCGACCAGGGAGACACCATGTGAGAAATCAATCAAATTCTATACACGCACTTAGATATTACGTTAATGCGACACTAAAGCCTGCCAAATTTTTCTCTATTCTCTAAGTAGGAATTAATTTTTTTATTATTATGCTATTTTCTAACTACAGTCACACGATATTGTGATTTTTCTACTATGCAAGTTTTCATAAGGATACAATGACAACATAAATTTTACGCATACATTTCTTTTGACATTTTATCAAAGCTATTGCAATGACGAAAATGTTTTACAATTTTTATGGGGCAGAATTTTAGATACTTGACTTTTTTATAATCTTTGAATCGACCTCATCTTTGCAGATTGAGTCCCCTTTGGTCAGTTGGGATCCATAATCTTTTTGTACCGCGAGTCTCAATTACTCTTGATCGCTCTTAAGAGACGTGAGTCATTTCTAAATAATTTCTTGCCTGAGCGATTTCTAATGTGATGGCTTTTAACAAATTATCGATCCGATTCCCATTTCACCTGCCATTTTGTAATAAATAAAGATCGTGGATGTATATTTTACGTGCAATATTGTATGCGTTTGTAATAGAATATTGAAATAGGATTATAGTTCATTCACACAGACAAAAACTTTCTCATTTTGACAATTTTGCTTTTATTCGTGCATCTATTTTTAGTCTTATTTTTCATAGATAAAGAAAATTGTAAATTATATTATCTGTATATTGAAACCGAACGTTATTTATATATTATAATATAAACCAATCTATCAGAGATAGATTTACCACTCATAGTAGTGGTTATATATTTAAATTACATACTAAATTATTTGTTATCTTTGCAAAGTCATGCTTGAAAAGCAATAGTTTTGTAAATAAAAGTTTGTACATTTTTGAAAGAAAGATAATATACGATCATTACTGATCAGCAAATAAATGAAGTTTTGACCATGTTATAAACTTGGCTTTTATTTCACTTTTGCTCTGCGCTTTGATTTTTCGTTCGGGTTTCAACCTTGCCTCTCCTTCATGGTGTTGTCAAGAGATACCTGGTTTTTCTGGTTTTCGGTGGGGTGCTTATTGGCCAGCAGGTAAATCTGTTCTGCACTATGTCTAACATTCCGCTTCTAAACCTGGATATAAATTTTATTGTGCAAGTAATAATGAAGCTGAACATTAGATACGATGGAATGAACAGTCAAATTAAGACTTCATTTGAATCGAAGAATGTGTCCAGTGATCAAGAACGTCTTCATAGGCACAAAAGGTTGAACAAACAACAGAGCGTCCCAGTAAATTATTAACTTCTACAATTAAAAACATTATTTTGATCGTGTGTGTATTAAAAATATGCAACAGCTAATTTATATTTCATACATTTTTACAGATCTTCTGAAAGACTCATGGCCAGACGCGCAAATGAACGGAGAGAGCAATATCGTCAAGTCCGCGCACATGTTAGAAAAGAAGATGGACGATTGCAAGCTTATGGCTGGAGTTTACCAGGCAAACCAAGCGCTCCAGTTAGACAACCTGTTCCTGTGCCAGTTTATTGCAGACCATTACAGGAATCACAACCTGGGATGAAGGCACGTTTGATATGTTAATGTGTACAAACAAGAAACTAGTATGTATAATAATTGCTTTCATTTTTTTGTTGTCCAGATATGGTGTGGTGCTGGTGTAAATTTAAGTGGTGGTAAAACACGTGACGGTGGTTGCATGGTTGGAGGAAGTGTATTTTATGCCGCCGAAGCTCGAGAAGTAAGTACCAATTCGAAAACTGATACCGAAGATGCTATTGAACATTTGGACAAGGAGCTTCAAGAGAATGAAAACCAGAGAGTGGAGGCAGAACACTTACAACAGCAACTCAGTTCGTTGGTTTGGATTTGTACATCGACTAAAACAATGTCAAAAGTTACTGTGATAGATGCTAATAATCCAGCCGAAATTTTGGAAGTTTTTAACGTTTGCGATGAACATTTACTTTGTATTGCGAGTGTACTTGGAGCTGAGGAAAGTGATTATGCTCAAGCTGTTAGCGAAGAAGAAGTACGAACTGCAAATGGAGTAACGGATAATGGTGGTCAGGAGAGGAACGTGAATTCAAATACTGAACAAAATAATCAGAAAAGTAACCAGGATAATCAAACTTTATCGGAGAAGAATAAAACCGAATCGGATAGTGTATTGGAAGAACAGAGTAATGAAAAACCTAAGAAGTCAGACGACACCAATCAGAATGCAACTACCGAACCGCAAAAACTAGAAAGCGTAGACAGTGAAACGACAAATCTGGGAAAAGTACATTTCGTGAAAGTTAACCAAGAAGTATCTTCTACACGAGTGAACGAAGAAAAGGGTGCAAATGAAGATAAGCAAAGTGACGAAGTTGAAGAAGGTACTCCTATAGAAAAAATGTCCTCGATACAGCCAACAATGTGGCTTGGGGCTCAAAATGGTGCAGTGTTTGTACATTCCGGTGTGGCAAACTGGTCGGTCTGCTTACATTCTGTTGTATTGGAGGATGCTGCGGTGGCTATTGTGTACGTAGAGGACCATAAACATTTATAAATTTACTTATTCTAAACAATAAAGTAATTCATACAATTATTAATTTAATTCATGACCAAAATTTGTCTTGCATTTTTTCTGTAGACATGTGCAAGGTCGAGTTCTTGTTGCTGTTGCCAACGGAACTGTTGCATTATTTAAAAGAGGTGCAGATGGACAATGGGATCTATCTCAGTATCATGTGATTACTTTGGGAAGTCCACTATATTCAACTAGGTGCATGACTTCTGTTAGTGGTAAAACTCTATGGTGCGGATATAGAAATAAGATTCATGTAATAGATCCAGTTTCAATGACTGTCGAGGTATACTTGTTTATTTGCATATAATTTTTCTCCGTTATAGGTCAAACGTTATTTTAAATCATGTGTTAAATAAACCTTCCAGTGTACCGTTGAAGCTCACCCACGTCGAGAGTCGCAAGTGAGACAATTAGCTTGGTTAGGCGAAGGAGTCTGGGTCAGTATTAGATTAGACTCAACGTTAAGGCTTTATCATGCTCATACTTATCAACATCTTCAAGACGTCGATATCGAGCCTTATGTTAGCAAAATGCTCGGAACTGGGAAGCTTGGTTTTTCTTTTGTAAGAATTACCGCGTTACTTATTTCCTCAAATAGGCTGTGGATTGGTACAGGAAATGGTGTGATAATTTCTGTTCCTTTATCTGAAAGTAAGTTGAGATATCAGTGTTACAATTATAAAATTAAATAGTACAAAGTTTGACTGAAAATGAAAAACGTATGTAAAATAGGTGCTGGTGGTACGATGACAGTATCTAGAATTCAAGCAGGAATTGGCAAAAATGATGTACCAGGAGTCGGTATTAGAATTTTTTCGTCAGACCGTGGTGTTACACCTGGAAGTTTTATACCTTATTGCAGTATGCAACATGCACAACTTAGCTTCCATGGGCATAGAGATGCCGTGAAAATGTTCGTTGCTGTGCCTGGTATGTCTGTTTAATAATTCTGTGGGGTCCACATCGCTTCCTGTACTTGCCGCCAGAGGGGCCGTTCCTCTCGCAAGCACTCGACCGAGAAACGCTCTCCCTACTCTCTTTCCTTACCATCTCTTCCACGGGACCCCCAAAATTCTATACATTTTTAAAGGAATATAACAATAAAATTCATTCAAAATTTGTTTGGATAATTGTAGGTCATGGTGGCCAGAGTGCAGTGACAAATGGTTCTCAACCAGCCATGCTTGTCCTTTCAGGAGGTGAAGGGTATATAGACTTTAGAGTTGGTGAGTGATGATATTAATAAGTTATTTATTTATATAGATTTATTTTATTAATCATTCGTTGAAATTTTCAACAGCTCGAGAAATTAAGCTCATTTGGAACATGCAAACTTGGTTTTTCATTTCATGATACTTCTAGTACATGACAAATTATGTATTATGCTATTAATATTGTTATAGAAAAAGAAAAAAAAACGTTACTAAATCTGGCACTTTGTGTACCATCTTGTTAATGTAAAGAAAAGAGTCCAATCAAATATTGTTTCATACGATTGTAATACTTCCAGCAGATGAGGCGGAAGACGAGAGTGACGTGGCGACTCATCTGATTGTATGGCAGTTGGTCAGGTATGCCCCCAGAGAGAAGTGAAGAGTGGTTAATGGGTCTTTACTTCAGTTTACACAAGTGTTTGTGCGACTGAATGGATAAATCATTTACGTTATTGATAATGAAACATATATACATACAATATACATACTAACTACTGAATGTTCTGTGCACGGTGTAATGAAATTTAACTAACATGTCCACAAGTAGTTAGATACATCTCTAACCTGACATTAAAAGAATCTACATCTTGTCTTTGTTTCTCTGCAAAGAACTTCGGTACATTAAGTGTACACGTGTGAATGTACAGAACTTTACGCAAAGTGTCATTGGTACATTAAATGTACACGTGAGTATGTACAGAACATCTGATTACATTTGTTATTCTTGGTTGGAAGAAAAATTGGTCTGGAATTGTTCGCTTGTGTACAGTACAAACTTATAGCTTCATAATCTCCATTAATACAAGGAACTGTGTCTGCACCTTCGTTTTTCAAAGCAACTATACACCCGTTACCATTATCTGCTTTCTTCATTCTCTGGGGGTTGGGAATTTCCAGCTGACATGCATCGTACTGTATAATACGCAACCGATAATCGCACTTCTTTTTTTTTGGTCATGAATCGTGAGTGTTCTTACTAATGTCTATGCATCGTATCGATGAATCTTTTTCTAGGTGATGGAGAGGAAACGGAAGAGAGCATGGAGAGACCCAACACTACTGTTGCCGCGAACGTTGAGGAACACGGTGAACAGAGCCATCTGATAGTGTGGCAAGTACAATGTCCTGTACCAGTGCCTATGAATGACTAGCCTAGGAACTTTGAAAGCATGCTGATCCCGGTGTATGGTCCAGTTTAAATTTTTACATGCGAATCAAGAATCTGAGTGGTTTCCGTTGTGCGTTGCGAAGGCACTGACAAATTGGACTTAACTTCTGGCCGTGTGAGATCTCACTGCGCCGGACTAATGTTCTATTTAATTATACCTATATAACGATAGTAGCGAATTACACGAAAGACTCCATGATCAAGTGGAAATATTCTGTAACGGCGAAGAGGTAAGAGATATTGTGCGATTTTTTTAAAGTACTACGAATTATTTTCGACGTTTTTAGATTTTCGTATTAAGATTTTTCGGGGTTTCTGGCCAAGTAACATCCACCGGTTACTAATTCCTTAGGTATTCGGTGTTTACCGAGGAAATATTTCTTTTTTAATGAAAAAACATAATTAGAATCTCTTAACGCTTATAATCCCTTAGCTTCTATCTAAAGTACGTTCTGTAAAGTACCTACTTATCGGCATACTAATTCGCTCTTGCGTAATGATAACGTAATTTATATAAAAATTATTTCAACGATCCTGCATGTTTACGTGGGTTGTTGGACGATATAGTTCCGGCGTTTTGATTGAGAAACAGCGTTCATCCTGACGCGCGTACTTCATACCATACGGGAAAAACTTCTGAAATGTTTTGGATTCAGTCCTGATCGAAGAGCATTACATTTCCGCCAACCAATGTGATAACCGATAAAGATACCGGACAATGAGTTTCACAGCTGCCGTGATGTCTGCTACCTAGCTGCATTAATATCTCCATTACCATCAAAGGTAAAATAACCTTTACATCTGTGCAGGGATTAGAGGTGCAATTGACTCTAGCAGCATTTAAGCATAATATATTGTACATTGTTTTAGTTAGAGAGTATATTATTTTTCAGACCTAAGTGGTTTAATTTGCGTCCAATATATACATATATGGAGTGTAATATATTTTTTATGTTCTAAACGACCGATCTTTTAATATCATGTCAGATCGCGTGCGTTCGCTTTCTTTAGGCTCAAACGACGGTCTCAAAGAGCGCCGGAATGAATTTCTGTACATATTCACGAGATATTTATAGCGCGTACGTGGAGAATTAATAATTTATGTTTTCGTTGACGAATGGAATAGAAGTGATTTTACTACATGCGTAAAACACAACGACGGTACATCTATTTCTTATCGTGTATTGCTGCAACTTTGTTTTACCGTCAGCACACTCCCTTAATTACCAAAGACAAGGAACGACTTTTAATTGTGTCCTTTGTACAATTTATAGCGAGATGGTTTAAAGTTGCGCGTCTAGACCGATATAGCGATTTCGACTAGAAGTAAACTTCTTGCATTCGGGATTGTGAGAGAGTCGCCGACACTTGGGCTTGCGAAACTTTTGTAAATTCCTATGTTAAGCGACAAACCGGTGAAATATAAGATGTGCATAATGTGTCAGGGCTGCACGTTATTGTGCGAGCTCGCTTTCGATGTCGAGCTCGGAATTGTACCTGGCTCATGATGAAGCTGTAATGGCGTTAATAAAGAAAGTTGCGAAACGGAATGAACCGGATTCATTTTTTCTACTGTAAGTAAACGAAATTCGCATTCTTGTATACCAGGGGTGTGCGTGTACACGTACCATTTTATTTAACATATTTGTGTGACATTTAAGTAGTTTTTGCAAAATGTTGCTTTCATATATTGATTATACATGCTTATTTCACTAATGAATTCTACATTGAGGGAAGCCACCATTTATACAGTTTGAAATTGTTTGAAACTGTACTGATTTACAAATGGCGACTAGTTCACCGACATTAGAACAGTTTTGTACTACTCCAGACTAAATGCAGAATAGATTTTTCATCCAATGCATTTT
The DNA here is from genome assembly GCF_013123115.1 of Colletes gigas. Lineage (NCBI taxonomy): Eukaryota > Metazoa > Arthropoda > Insecta > Hymenoptera > Colletidae > Colletes > Colletes gigas. The sequence continues at coordinate 5,639,276 of NW_025106647.1, read as the reverse complement.
CGTGTCACGTGACTGGAGGAATTACGTAACATCTTCACCATTTGTATGTCACGTGTGACGTTATCAATTGAGAAAAGAACAAGACCATAGCACCACAGACGAGGTATATGTGGTTTAATTTGGCATAGAGTCTGCCATAAGCCCTCCTGATTAGGCGCCATCTCGTAGCGACTGCCAGAACTAAATTTGTCACATGACTTGCTCTGCTATTACGTAGCGTCGAGATCGTTTTTCAGTTAGAATCGGTATTATAGGATTTTACACGAAACCATAAACGAAGTATACACCTAACGAAAATAAATAATTGAATGAATGAAGGCAATGCACGTAAACTGTGCAACTGTAAATAAGATGCAAAGCAAAACAAAATTTTTTCTAAGTTTTGCTTTAACGAATCGTTCGTTTTCTAAACATTGTCTACTGAATTCCATAATTTTAATTTTTTTTGTAACAAAGACGTAGTTAAAATGTTCTTTTAATTTGAAGGCTCGTGTGTTCTTTTATTATTTTCATGTCATTTCCAACGTTATCGGTTCACACTAGAATTTGGATTTAGCGCTCTTAGTGTTTGGAATTAAAACTAAATATTGGAAGAATTTAATTATTTCGGAAGCAATCAAAATTAGATCTTAGGATCGTTACGTTCAATTTAGTGACCAATAGATCCGAAGAAAGTATTGAACAACATTTACAACAATGCTTAATAATACGCATCATGTAAATATCATTTGTAACTAACACATTATCAATAGATAGCTTCGAATGCAATCTTCTTCTCAATGGAAGTTCGTGTTCTAGCGTTTTGTCACGTGATCACATGGGATGAGCCAATCAGAATCAACCTTCCATACCATGTGATCGGAAAAATCGAAATGGTGGACGTATCGGGACGCAGGATCCCGAGAGGAGACGAAGGACGATAAACTGGGCAAGGGCCCATCATTCGTGTCATCGGTATTATCAATTCAGGAATACGATTAACCGTGAATATCGGTGTGATTTGAAGCAGGTCCGGTGACGACAGAGCCGGCGCAGAAGTATCGGTGACAGCGTCTCTTGTTTACTGAAGTGTCAATCCGCCCGTATTGTACGTGTGTTCTCTAGTTGCGAGAAAACAGAAGGGCAGTGTGTATCGAGTGCACAAGAACCACAGTTGTATGTATCGTTTTCTCAGTAGTGCATTTCCATAACAGTGTATGAAAAAGAGAAAATAGTTTCTAAATAAATGAATAGGAGGGAAGAAAACTGGCGATTGCGAACAGACGGCAGTGCGTTTACAGTGAAATTTTAAGCCCGCGGAAGCATGTCCAAGTATGCGAGTGCTTTGATGAACCGCAAGAATGTGTCACATCGAGCATCTTGTTATCAGCGAAGAAGGTAATAGAGAAATCGTATAGTTCGAATAGGCCTACCTAGATGTTTTCATTACATTCTTTGACGATGATACGTAACGACTAGTAAGTGTCATGCCTGGACGAGAAATTCCTGATGACTTTAAGCCCGGTTTACTCTGTTGACGTTCACACTCGCAGATCGCCGCTGATTGGTGGTATGGTCCATGACCCACCAATCGGCGTCAGAAGACGGTTTTCCTGCGAATGTCAGCCGTCAGGTCCGAGGTAATCGGTATCTGGGGAACGTATGTCGTTTTTCGCAATCCTTTGTGTATCCAACGAATGATCGATGTGTTACAATTACTGTTCACAAGACATTATTCAGAATATTATTTTGCATTGTTTCTTATTCTTCTGATACGATAAATTCGGGATTCTTTTATAGAAAAAATTACCGGTAAAAACGTAGGGACATCGAAAGATATTTTTAAATTCGACCATTGTATATTAGTCGAAAAAAAGTCAGAAAAAGAAAGAAAGTTTTTAAAGTAACAAAGGCACGTGTAAATCGTGAATTTTTTCATATTAAGGTTAGAACAATTTCTTAGTGTAAGTTGTTATCAAGTTCGATTTATATCGATTATTTTAACAAATAATTTGTGCTTATGTGATGTTTAAATGTAAAGTTGAATCTCTGTGAAAGCAAATAATATGCAGTGTTTAAAATATTAACATAAGTGATAAAGAAGTTTTTAATAAAGAAGGAAGTGTATTCTTGTATTATGTGGAAGACAAAAATTTAACATGTACATGTAGCAAGTAGGTTCATGTAACAATGTATAAAATTGATGTTACCAATGTAACAACAAATAGTTTGACATGAAATAATGATGTGTCGTATACCTTTTTTTTTCAGATAAGATACTTCCTTACGCACAAAAGTTTTATAATACGTACAAATGCAAATACATCTGTAATCTTTTGCAATAATTGTACTGAAATACTCAAGAGGCATGGGAATATTCATGAAGCATTGAAAACTTTGGATTATTGTCTCAGTGAGGAAACTGAGTTACTGCCTGCCAACAATAGCACACCTACAGTCTTTTCAAGTATATAGTGAATCTCATGATAAAATAATAATGGCTGTCAGAAAGATTTTGCTGGATGTCCAATGTTAAATACGTGATACCTGAATTAAATGTATTGTTTTATAAATTCAAAATACTCTAACAACTGAAGAACAAAATCAACAAGGATCTACAAAATTGACTGAATATATAAATTTAAAGAAGTGTAAAATAACTTTAATGACTCTATTTTATTATACAACAAAAAAATACATATATTAACTGATGATCACAATACTCTGTGGTATTCTGACCTATTCATTGAATTAAAAAGGATGAATTTAAAAGGATGCTTTAAAGATTTGGAAATACTTTACTATTCCTGTATACTATGTATCGTGATGAAAGAAAATTAATATCCACAAATTTTTATTTTGTTGAACCAATTATATATATATAAATATGGTTTTTTAGTTTATGAGTATTGGATAAATTTTTGAGTATATTTGATAAAATTAAATTAAATAAATTAATGCAAACAACACCTGTAAATAAGTCCAGTAATCAGTAAGACTGTAACAGTGAACATTTTTAAACAAAATGTATAAAAGTTATTTTAAACATTTGCATCAGTGGCTGTACATAATTGAGAAACAGAAAGAAGGAGAAACAATACATTTGAAATTCTGTATGGATGACAGAGGACAAATTTGTTAACCCTATTAAAACCAAGGTAAGTAAGTAAGTAAAGCCTTTGCGGACGAGTGTAGTCAAATAGCCGCCCAAACCTTTTTACTAGAGGTGTGCGAGAACTTGAAATATCGGGAACCCGATGGTCGGGACGAGTTGGATTTCTGAAAATGTTCAGGATTCTCGAAAGTCACGAGATTCCTGATATTTCGGGTTCTCGTACACCTCTAGTAAAAAGGCTTGGGCGGCTATTTGCCGACACTCGTCCGCAAAGGGTTAAAATTATATGTATATATATATATATATGAATAAAAATTATAACTATTTGTGTCTTTATATCTCTAAAAAATTTGATTTTATGTACTTTTAATTTCATAGGGTTAAAAAAATGGATAGCTGTTGCTCAGGAGTAGTGCAAGTATTTGTGGGTGAATGGAGCCCAGAATATGAAGCACTTTCAATTAAAGCTACGAAACAGACTTCATCGGCTGAAATAGTAGAATGCATCATTGAAAGACTTGGGTTAGTCGATGCTTCTGTTTCGAATGGTTATGAATTAGCAGAAGTGGTAGGAAATTCTGTTGGACAAGAATGTAAAGAAAGAAGACTTGGCCCAACCGAGTGCCCTGTAGCACTTATGTTACTATGGCCAAAAAATGCAGTACAGCAAGAATATTACAGGTAAGTTAAAATTATAAATAAGAGACAAGATTTGTAAAATCAACAAAGGTATTGATATTGGGGGGAAAAGCACACTAACATTATTTTACATATATTTTTTTTATTTTCTAGGTTTTACTTGCGAAAGAAGCAACCCGACTTGTGGTCAGATAGTAGATTTCCAATGGATCCACAACTCCTGAAGGACTATTTTAATAGATTCCTGTATCAACCGCGCGATAAGGAATATCCAGATTTGTGTCAACTCCCAGACCTCAATGAACAAACTTTGTTGGATAACCTTCGAGCTAGGTTTCTAGCTGGGAACATATATACCTATGTCGGCAGCATATTAATTGCACTCAATCCATTCAAATTTTATCCTATCTATAATCCAAAATATGTAAAACTCTATCAAAATAGAAGATTGGGGCCAGATATACCTCCACACATATTTGCCATAGCTGATGCAGCTTATCATTGTATGCTTAAAGAAAAAAGAAATCAGTGTATTGTGATTAGTGGTGAAAGTGGATCGGGTAAAACGGAATCAACAAATTTTCTACTGCATCATTTGACAGCGCTTAGTCAGAAAGGTTCGCACGGTAGCGGTGTTGAACAGACAATACTTAGTGCTGGTCCAGTGTTGGAAGCGTTTGGAAATGCAAAAACGGCACACAACAACAATAGTAGTCGTTTCGGCAAGTTCATACAAGTGAATTACAAAGAAAATGGAATGGTGCATGGGTAAGAATTTTTATATACAAGCATGAAAATGATTATATAATTTCGCGACGAATTACGAGAATCTATCGTAAAATTACTAGGGCCGTTGTACAAAAGTATCTTTTGGAAAAATCAAGAATAGTTTCCCAAGGAAGAAATGAAAGAAATTACCATGTATTTTATTATCTCTTGGCTGGAGCAAATGAACAAGAAAAACAAGTTCTGCATTTAGAAAATTGTGATCGTTATAATTATTTAAATAAAAGTGGCTGTTACGGACTTGAAAATATCGACGAACGACACGAATTTTCAAGACTAAAACAATCTATGGAAATGGTTGGATTTACACCAGAAAAACAGAGACGCTTGTTTGCAGTTTTGTCAGCCGTTCTTCTACTTGGTAATTAGAAAATTTTCTTAATAATAGGGTAAATTAACTAACCGTTGAGAGCTCGGTGATGCAATCTGTGGAACCACGGTAGCTCTTCCTGCACGTCTGGTGATATGCAAGTTGTTGAGTTTGTTGTGGACTCTGGCTCACTGGACTCTCTCTCGTTCGTTGTACGTTGGGCCGTGTAATGTTGTTCGTACAACTTTTTGTGATTGTCTATCTTTGTATGTCAAGTGTCGCGCCTTATATGCTATTGTAAGAAGCCAGCCGCAGTCAATCAGAACTTTTTTCGTTCAGGATTGGTGAGCTGATACTTCTTGTATTTCGCGTTCGCGAGGGTGGGTCCTTTATGACGGCTATTATGATATTACGTTTACATTAATACTAAAGCCATTTACGCTAATGGCTTGTAGTGATAATGTAATCGCCGAATTGCTGTTGTAAACCGAGCGGCATGTTTCGCGACGCAACACTACCCATATTTAATTACTTCAGGTAATGTGGAATTTCAACCTAGAAAATCTTATCATCATCACGATGAAGCAGTAGGAGTGAAAAATCCTGATGTGGTTGCTCTGATATCTGAACTTCTTAGAGTGAAACAAGAGACTCTTTTGGCCGCTCTTACTGCCAAACGTGCGAGAGCTTCTGGAGAAACTTTAGTCATTAACTATAGGCTTCCAGAAGCAATTGCGGCAAGAGATGCCATGGCCAAATGTTTGTATGGAGCATTATTTGATTGGATTGTGCTTCAGGTAAAATACCGTTTCTTTTGTTTCAAAACGCGCATTATGAAGTTACATGAAAATAAGTTGGAGTATTTTTTTTTTTTTAGGTTAATCATGCTTTACTTTCAAAGAAAGATACGCTTAGAGATCATCAAGGCAATAGTATAGGTGTATTAGATATTTTTGGTTTTGAAGACTTCAAAACGTGCAATAGTTTTGAACAGCTGTGTATAAATTATGCAAACGAACAATTACAACACTATTTTAACCAGCATGTTTTTCAATATGAACAACGAGAGTATCGGAAACAGGGAATTAGATGGACGGACATAGGGTACAGTGACAATTCGGGCTGCTTAAATTTAATAGAAGGAAAACCAAGTGGCCTTCTCTGTCTCTTAGATGATCAGTGCAAGTTAGTATCAAACCTTATTTTAAGTAGATTGATCTCTGCATTATGTTTCATTAAATATTGAAAATGTTTGCAATAGTTTTCCAGGTGCAACCAATGAGACACTGCTACAAAAATTCAATTCGGTACACAAAGACAATCCATTTTACGAAGCACCACAACGACGAGAAGCAGCCTTCGTTGTACGTCATTATGCAGGGGCTGTTAAGTATCAAGCTTCTAATATGAGAGAAAAGAACCTGGATTTAATGCGACCAGATGGCGTAGTTGGTGTTTTGAAAAATTCTTCCCTCGCTTTTGTCCGAGAATTAGTGGGTGCTGATCCAGTTGCAGTATTTAGGTGGGCGATTCTTCGAGCATTTTTTCGAGCTCATTTCGCTTTTCAAGAAGCAGGTCGAGTTCACAGACATGGACGAGGTATGTATGATATATTTGTTATATTATAACAAAATATAATTTTCATTGAATAACCGTTCGCAAATGTTTTCTATTTCAGCCGACGGTACGAAAACGTCTGTACAAAACAGGTATAGGACACCGAACGAGAATTTGATAAGGTATTTATTACATTGCTATTTGATCTCGTATTATTTTTGCTCCCGTAAATGGGTGACTAAAAAAGAAGTCAAGTGCTAGTTTACACATAATAAAGCAACATTTGTTAATTAAATAATAATGATCGTGATAAACAAATGCCAATGTTGTTGCGCTTCTTTTCGAGTATGTTTGATCTGCATATTTTCTCACTCCACAAAGTATAAATCTACGTTGTGCGTTAATAATATTTGCATCAAGCTGAGGAAGTTCGTATGTGTTTACAATTAAAGCAAACGTTAATTATATTTACATTGGCGAAATGTCTTTTGTTCTTGTAGCCATCTTGTGACGTTGTCGAGCGTCAATCTAACTATTAACCGAATTGCGTAAGTGGCCTTTTGGATCCACTGTATGTGTCATTTTGGCAAACGTTACATTTTTTTAGGTTAAGGTGTTTTATGGATTTACAATGTTTATTCGTGATATCGTAACAGAATTAAATTAACATTTACAATCGTAATTTAAATGACTCAATAATAGTACAAGTAGCTGCAGGAACTTGTAAATCCATATAATGTTTTTCAGTCTTGTGTGTTCAAGATATTGTTTAGAATTGTATGTATGCACCTTTTGTATTAAGTGTGATTAGAGTGCAATCTTCATGACTTTCGCTATACAATTCCATTCTGTCGTTTGATGATACACAGGGTGTGTCCGCTAGGGTAATACGCCGAGTATGTGTGGATTTTTTATGAGAAAATAAATCATAAATATAGAATAACGATGTTTTGTTTGTCGCACTTGCTACGCTTTCGATCTATTAGATCGTATTGTAATAGCGTTAGATTAGTTATTGTATATTTTCGATTTATTTTTTGATAAGAAATCGACCCATACATGATCGTACCATCCGATCCGAGACGCCCTGTATTACTACTTTACTTGCTATTATTCTGGAGCATGATTAACAGTTCAACAATAACTTTTTATTTGTAAAATTCATACCAATCATTGAAATTCACATTATTCCATTGGAGTCACTCATGAGTTATCAGTTTTCCACAGTCGCAAATAAAATTTTAGGTTTATTCAAACTAAGCATTCATCTTTAACAATGTGATTACTATGTAGTTACATAAGAATTATCTTAAAACTAAGCATGAGAGACTTTTTCAGTTCGCACAAACATAATCGTCCACCAAGTTATCAGAAGCAGCGCAGTGTCTGTATACCATCAACTATACCCACTACCACATTATCTTCTATACAACTCGAAAACAACGACAATGTAAACAACAACCGATTGTCGTGGCCACAATTTCGAAACATTAATCAAACTCAACACCCGTCCAATGTAACGATGATGAAGGGTTACTTAATAAGGGGCAGGGAAGACCAGCCTCATAGTAATAATAAACTCAGACGAGATACTCATACACCACTAGAGAGGGTGCTTCCAAAAGACGAAGCAAACGTCATGGAACGCGCTAATCAAATAGTCATGTATGTAAACAGCAGCTACTTAATATACAATAACATTGTACTTTAAGCTACAAAAACTCACTGCTCTACAATAAAGGTAGTGTGTGCTCTATAGTGATTCTGGGTGAAGGATTTCTTTTCATAGGTAACGGCCTCTTTAGTAGGATATTAATGGTCTTCCCATGCAAAATCATATATATCACTGCTTTCCACAAATATTCATTACTTTCGAAATTTTTCTCGTGTTTTTCAGAAGTACGCCATAGTGATCATTTTCTTTGAATATATCATAATATTCATGATCATTGTCCCTTAATTTTAATGTTTTAGTCGTGAAGTTTTAATGATTTTTTGTAATAATTGTAGCTATAACTGGTGCATGCTGATTTCACAATAGTAGTTCTCTCGTTCGTTAAACTCGGAATATACAAATTAGCCCATTCACAACTTACATAAATCTAAGATTGAGCTTCGTTTAAAGATCAATAATAATCATATGGAATTACGTACTAATGTTTGATTAATGTATACAATCGGTAATGGGTTTGTTTGTATTATATGCTGTCCAATGCAACAAATAAATTCTTTAAAAAAATCGTATGTTACCGAACTCCTCGTGTTATAAATGCGTGCCCTTTTGCTAGCAACTAATTGCAATTACTTGCACGGTATAAAATTTTCTCTAGAAAGAAATAAAATTTATCAATAAAGATATTAACTTTTTATATTAGTAGTTCAGAAAGTATGCAAAATGCTTGTTATTAATATTAATACTTTGTATTAATCGTTTATCTAGTGCAATAAGCAAATTGAATTTCTCTCATACTATTTAGGATTTCTTTGAATTTGCTAATGACTATCTCTATACACAGTTAATTCTATTATCACATGCTTCTTATATTTGCTACCATAATTAAATCATATGGTTGACAAGACCATAATATGGTTCTGCTAAATGTTTGCTATTTATATTTTATGGTACGTTTGTTAAACATATATTAGCAATGTCATACATGTCATTGTAAGAATTATGTACTCTCCTTTTCCTGTTTTCCTATTGCATAAAATAATAATACTAGCAACATTGAATTGGTCAATAAAAATCCTAAACATGCAAGTAATTACAAGACGACATACATAATTTTCTTTGCGATTTTTGATTGCAATTTATATATCCTTTTAGTAAGAATTTATGAAATAGGAAAAGGAGTCCGTACACCATTGCTTAACGTTAACGCATTGAATTTTAATGCTTTTACAGGAAAAACAAATCATTTCGACCAAGAGAACGTGGTAAGAAGGGTTTAAAAAATCTTCAAACTGTAAAAACACTTGCTGGTAGAACACAGAGTTATGGCACGGGACCCGGGAAAGCAAGAAAACAGCCCATGACAGTATCAGCGCAATTTCAACAAAGTTTGCACAGTCTTATGGATACCTTAAATCAGGCAAATCCTTTCTTCATTAGATGCATTAAAAGCAATGCTAATAAGGTACCAAATGAGTTTGACGAAGAAACTGTACAACGGCAATTACGATACACAGGAATGTTAGAAACAGTTAGAATTAGGCAAGCCGGATTTAACGTTAGATTAACGTACGAAGAATTTATTCAACTGTATAGAATGTTGCTACCCAAGGGTTTGTTGAGTTCGCAATCAGACGTTAGAGACTTCTTGTTGACGTTGAATCTTAATAGAGACAACTATCAACTTGGGACGACAAAAGTGTTTCTCAGAGAATCAGAGAAAATCAAATTGGACCGAGAATTGCACCAACAGATCATCACAAGTATTACGACTATACAGAAATGGTTCCGCGCATGTCTGGAGAGAAGGAAGTTCCTTAGATTGAAAAATGCGGTTGTGCAAATACAGTCATTTTGGAGAATGATCATTGCCCAACGGCTGGCACAGTCTTTACGCGCTAGAATTGACGCCGCTGTTCACATCCAGTCTGCTTGGAGAGGTCATAAGCAGCACAGTTGGTTCAAGAAATTCAAGATGTGTATGATTACCTTTCAAGCTCACGTTAGAGGTAATAACGCACGAAAGGCTTTCGCGGAATTGAAGAAACGAAAGAAGTTACTCGCCGATAAAATTGGGGAATATAAAGAAACTCAAGATCATCGGGATCTTGCGTACGATAACAGCAAGATATTCTCCAGGCTCAGAGATAGCGAAGAGTAAGAATCGTGGTATTTGCATGACCTTGTAACGTAGTCGTAAATTCATTACTAATATTTTTTTTTGTTCGATACTTAGATCCCTCACGGACGATCATGCGTTGCTGGACTACAGTACGAGTCGCAAAATGGAATCTCAGAATCGACTTACACCGGCAAGGTAAGTAAATATTTATTTACGTGCTTAATCAGTTACTATCGCGTCGTATTGATTTACAGAGCGGATAATGTACTTCGGGATAGCACGATCGACACAAACATGACATATTCTAAACGTAAACTTGCTCCAAATACGAGAACCATGCACGAACCCAACACGATTTTGAAAAATATAGAACCTTATTCGTCCGAAGAATTTAACGAACGTAAAAGCAGTTTGGAAAGCTTGACTAGTTTACGGAGCTACGAATCTCAAGTTAGCGTTAACAGCTCCGAGTCGCAAGAAAATTCTTGCTGCAAACCTATACCGAGCACCAGAACGAAACGTGGCGATAATTTCCCCGTAGTCACGGTAAACACAAACTTAGCAAACGCTTCCAGTCGACATTCGTCCGTTAATAAACGCGCGGACAGTTCGTCGACAGGGTACAGCGACGGAGAAACTGATACAGAAATTCCAAGCGCTGTACAGAGCGCGCCTCCCATTTTCAACACTGCTCCGCCATTCCCGTGCCCACGAGACATTAAATACCATCAGTCTAACATAAATTTGACCCAAAGTCCAAATTCCGACATCTGGCGACGTCGGGGAGATTTCACGTCTATTAACTACAGTGATTATTTAATGTCTGGTCCTCACAAAACAACGTTAACTCGCTCCCCAAATGTCTCCCAGTATAAGAATATAGCGGACAACATATTCGAACAAACGCAGCATGAAAAGCCGAACGAAGCATCGAATTTTAACGTGAAACTGGATCAAAATGAACGGTTCGTTCATATAGAGAGTTCTTCGGGCAGGGAACAACGTAGATTGAGCGACAATAGCGTACCTAGCGAGCGAATGGAAAACGTTCCAGCCTCGTTGATCAGACGCGATCAGACTTACGGCCACAAAGAAACGAAAGATTTTAGTTACTTAAGAAGACAAAACTCGGAAGGAGATACGTCCATGAAGTTAGACCCCGTGAACGACGAGAACGCTTTGAAGAGTCCTTTGCTGATGGGATCGTCGCCCAAGGAGAAGAACTTAAGACCAAAGGAGAAATCTGAACCCGATGTGCCTGTCAGGAGCGCAAGACGAAATCGTCCGTCTCGAGAATTTCATTGTAGATCGATGGGCGAGAGCGTATCCGACACGGGCGGCACAGAAACGAAGAGTCTCTTTCTTGGCACGATCAAGGAGAGCGACTTGAACAAATCCACGAACGTGTGGACCCGCAAAGACGGCCCGCACGAAACTGCTTCGAGATCCGTCACGGATTGGCCCGTGAACAAAACCGAATCCGCGTCCAAGACCCAGCAACCGGGCAAACGCATGAGATCCAATGCTATAACGACTCTCGATCTGAGGAGAAGGAACTCTGATCCGGCTACTAAAATATCAGGACTCAGCGAGGACAAGCCTGGTACCGACACGAGCCCCAACGATCTGAAACTCGCTCCTGGAATGAATCTGTTGGAATGGAAAGGAAATCTTTTCACGTTGGCTGGTCACCGTTTCAGAAAGGTAGCGAGGTTCGCCAAAGATGACGTGTGCGTTTGCTGCCACGAGAAAATGGACGCGTTCGTGACGCAGGGATACAAGTGCGTCGATTGCAAACAGCTGTATCACGTGAAGTGTATCCAGAATGGCGGAGTACTTAAGATGCCGTGTATATTGGCGAACACGCCGGGCAGACGAAAGAACAGAAAGCCGCCGCGCACGCCCTACGACGCCGCCAAGCAAACCGTCGCGTCAAAGTTCAGCTTGACGGGCACTTCTGCTTTCTCCGACAGCACGGACAAAATCATATCCGACGCCAAGGAGTTGGCGCTGATGCAGGACTTCATCACCAAGAAGATATACATAATGGAAGGACAAGAGGAGGGCAGGAAACCCAGCGAGGTGGACCGCGTGTTCAAGCAGGCTTTGCGTAAATTCAAAGACGACCTGGTGATCACTTATAGCGTCGCCATTCAACAGGGCGTCGAAGGCAACATCAAGTACACCGATTTGATAGCCAACTTCTTGCACGTAATGGAAACCGTTTGCAAGCAAGAGAACACACGCGAGGATTTTCCCGTGACAATGGGAGTGAACGCGTTCAGAGGGTTCATGAACGAATTCATGACGCTAGTCAAAACCGAAGCGCCGGAGAAACAGAGTAAAAGCAAACGCAAGAAGGAGAAGAAACGGAAACAAGAGGAACCGACACGTCACGGGAATCACATGTTCCAGTTGACGATCATAAACATACCCACGGTCTGCGAGGTGTGCTCGTCATTCTTTATGTGGCCTATCGAGCGAGGACTCGTCTGTCAGAGTAAGTATTATTTTCACGTTTACCTTTATTATTCTCTGTTACATAAGAAAAGGGCGTTTAAAATGTTCTTAGCACGTTTCTCGCGACGAAAGTTGACAACTAAACAAAGTTACGTTAACGCATTTCCGACATTTAATACAAGCGATTCAAACGCTAACTTTTAGTCTCAAATTTCCTGTCCAGGATAGGTCAAATATTGGAGTTTATTGAACATGTCTGTACTTATCTTGAAAGTTCAAACAAATATTGCCCCAAGGGCATAGAATTGGGCGCTGACGAGAGCGGGTCCCCGTCACCATATTGGCTACGGACTGCTAATACGATACCGGGTTGCAAGCCCCTAAGCATCCATATTGGTTGGTGCGGTGCTTATGTCTGTACTGTTTCTGCTGCAATAGTACACGAGAGTTGACATAGTCACACCGCAACTCCCATGGCGAGCCCCTCTGTCCTGCGATATAGGACTACTCACTGCCACTATGATGGTCCAACCCATTGATAGAATAGAGTTATCGTCCTCCCTTGCTTATTGAAACTAAAAAAAATTTGATTTTTATACTTCCGAGCAGTAGTGAAATTTAAAAATCAACATTGAGGAGGTCTTCTTCGGGAAGTAGGAGATTGAAGTTCTATTAACTTCATGGTAGATTTGCCTCTCAACCTTTGCATTTGAGTTTTATTATTTTTTGCAAATCCTCGTTCGAACTTACAGGAACGAAATTGAAATTTATATCTGATGATGGTGAAAATAATCGATTTGTAACTGACAAAATTTGACGTTTATTCGATAGAATAGTTAAATTGTAGAATAAATTATTAAATAAATTATTTACTCGTTAGAAATGTATATCTAGAGAGCGATTTTGCCTCTTTGATTTCAAGGAATTTCTTTCATGGACCGCTCGGGATTTCGTCGAATGCGGCAACGAACCGCGTTGATGTTCTCAGGGCTTAGTGCGGTTTTTGGTCGACCTTTTCTTGAGCAGTCCTAACTATGGCCAAGCTCCTCCGGTTTTATAGCATGGTAAACCGTAGAACGGGGCACATTAAGCTCCTTAATAACGAACAATGAAGATTTCCTCTCTCGTACAAAACAATTACAGACAATCTGTTCTTATTTGCTTTCATCTTGATTTAAATTGATATTAAACAGACACACGTATTATACAGAGTTTCATTGAGGACAAAATGGAATTACTTTTTGCCTAATAAAATTTCAAAATTAAATAAAATTTAATTGTGTCTATGTATTTGCGTAGCATAGATGTTACAATACAAATAGTTATAACTCGGAAACGAGCTAATTTACAGAGTTCGCTTGTCCATAAATTTTTACTTCACTATTATACAAGATTCAGTAGTGTATAGATACAGCGAAACAAAAGTAGTAACAGACGTGACAACGCTCTTTTATTAGAAACGTTATTATTTGCTCGGCGCGCTAAACTTTTAATGATACCCGAGCGCAAGAAATATTGAATCAGCACGGCTCGACAAATAATCACAAACAGGAATAAAAGTTATGTTTATTTCAAATATGCGACATTGATAGAAAATTTTTTATGAAAAGAAACTTTATGAGAAAAATGTCTAAAGAATTAATTTTAATTAACTGATCAAGTCCTTATTTTCTACACGTAATTACTATCAAATATATCTTACTATCATTAAACGAAACAATATTTTCGAGTATTTCGAAACATTTACCGCGGGTCAAAGTGGAGCCAGCCATTACCAGCCGGTGGGTGAAACGCATTGACACGGTCGCGTTTCTCTGTCTAGATTGCAAGCTAACGTGTCATAAGAAATGCTACATGAAAGCGTCGTCGGAGTGCGGGAAAGAAGCGTCGCTGCACGAAACGAACTCTCGTAACGTCTTCGGTGTCCCGTTGTACAAATTGGACTGCGGCGACGGGAAGGTGCCGCTGGTGGTGGATCGATTGATCACTACCATAGAGATGCATGGTCTCTACACGGAGGGCATATACAGGAAAAGCGGCGTCAGTTCGAAAGTGAAGGAATTGAAACTGAAGATGGACGAGGGCGACTTGGAGAAGGTGGACTTCGAGAATTACCAGGTGCACGTGCTCGCTGCCGTGTTGAAGAGCTTCTTTCGTGACATGCCCGAGCCTCTGTTGACTTTCGAGTATTACGACGACTTTCTGCACGCTGCAAACCTGACGGACCCACGCGATCGTATCAGCACGCTGTTCGCGATCCTGAAGAAGCTACCGAAACCGAACTTCGACCTGATGGAACGTCTGATCGTCCATTTGGCCAGGGTGGCGCTTCACGAGGTCGACAATCGAATGTCACCGTCTGCCTTGGCGATAGTCTTCGCGCCGTGCATACTCAGGACGAATAGGACGCTGCCCGCGCAGGACTCCTTGCAGGACGTAGGCAGGCAGACCTGTTGCGTCGAGACGATCGTACAGGAGAAACTGAGGGTCGTGCGGGCAACATTGGCCGATATAAATACTCTCGAGTCCGCCTGCCACACGGCCACTCATCGGCTGTCCAGTTTGCGATCCTCCAAGATCTTCAGCCCGGAGGAATTGAACGCCGCAGCCTCGAACGTGGCCGCCAGAGGCAACACCTCGGATCGCGACAGAGATCGGGGCGACGAGGAGGCGCTTCTCGTCGATCATATACAGGAAATCCAGAAGGAAAAGGCACTGCTAACTTCCACCCTTCCCAGCCTGACGAGGGCTTCCTCAGACGACGACTTACTTCTGTCTGCCACGGACCTGGACGATGGCTCTCTCGATGATCTTCTTCCATCCTCTGCCGGTAAATCGTTTGGTTAATTAATCAAATAATTATGCTAATACATGTTCAATATATTTCTAAAGGCTCTGGTCACCATTAGAAAAATTACAAACACTTTCGTTCGCGTGTTTGTATCTGTTCGATGACCCAATTATATCGTAACGCTTTCATGCATTTATTTCTTCGCTGTCGTTCGGTAGATTGATAATTAGATATTGGATATATATCGAATTTGTCTAAATCCACTGAATGCACCGATGGGTTCTTCAACTACTGTTTCTGATTAAAATAGGGCACATTTATAATTTAGAGAAATGGATCGATCGGATTGCTGGATATTTAAATTAAAATCTGTCCGTCAACCGTTTCGACAGAACTGGGCTCTTTTGAGATAACGTTATTTAAATTGATATTTCAAATAGAATTTTTTTAGAATTAGATCTTTTTGCATTGATGAAATAACAAGACGATAATTAGGAAAAAGGTCGTTCGTGTACTAAACATACTTTCTTGATATTTTGCAAATCCATCAGTACATAATGCACTAGGTTCCTTTTAACCTCTTAGGCACGATGCGCCACTATAGTGGCTTTGGCGGATGTCGTCTTTTTGAACGACGCGCCAGTATAGTGGGCCAATCTAGTGGCTCACTCTAGTCGTTCATTGTTTGAATTAATTGATCATTTTCATACGTTTTGTTTCACACTAATTTTGCCTTTCAAACGTTTTATAACAGTGTTAACAATATACAGTCTTTATTTTTGATACGGCAATGTCAGTGTCATTCCAATATATTTGCGTAGAGAACAGCATTGCCTCGCGCAAAATTCAGTCGTGCCTAAGAGGTTAAAGAGAAGAATTGTGGGTATGCGAGATTCATTGTTTCAAGAAACGAACGATGTTGTCTAAAAAAGAATAATCGTAACGTCACAATGTACAGTGAGCCGGAGGAGGCCAATATTCGAAGATGGCTGCCACCGGCGATAACGATAGTAAATAAATACACAACGTAACGTAAATATCGGGCGATTTATGAAGTGTTTCGTTTCGCGTTTGTTCGCAGACGGGCTCGTGAGAAAGAAACCGATTCAGAGACAAAGTTCCGCGGACAATGCATTTCCTACGATCATCAGCGTCGACGAGGACATGGTAATGGTATGACCATAGAGGGAAAACATTATCTCGACGAATGATCGATATGTGTAGCAACATGACACGCGCTGTGAAGCGTCGACTGACGGCAGCGAATCGACGAGTCTTACTTCTGGTCTCATCGGCAAGCCGCTAGTAATTTAAATAAGTAGTAAAACACGACATTAGGTAGGTCTAGTAATTTGTTCCACGCGAAGTTAAGCTGATCAAACGTACATACATATACATATACATATTATATATATATATACATACATATATATATATATATATATACACACACATATATATATATTTTTTTCACTCTGTCGCAAAGCTTTCAGAGGTTTCTAAAGAACGATTGACAAATTACGCGAGCATACAGCTTCACGTGAAAATGTACTAAATATTCATTTTATAATCTATTTTTCTCTTGGAATGCATTCCTCTTTATCGAAGACTGTCAATCAGGCTAGGTGTTTAGGTGAGAGACGAATTTATCGATGCAGACGTATATTCGCGTCGCAGGTATTCCAACGGTACAGAATATCGCGCGTTTCGGTCTGTCACGATTCATTCTTTTCCGCACGATCGACGCGAAGAGTGGAAAGCACGTACGGATCATGGTTAGATCTTTTACGCGAAAAAAAGAACAAACGTTACTGTTGCGTATCTCTACTTTTTTTTTTTTTTTTGAAGTCGCATTTCGATACTTGTTCTAATCGTGTTTCTTTTCTGTATTATCATCGATTCCTTTACGAACGATAAATTCCCTCTTCTCCCCTTGTTCAGATTCCACTCCGTTCTTTTACAGATTTTATAGACTGTTGCGTGAATCATACAGACACACACACGTAGACACACACACATATACGGACGAAAGTAACTCTTTTCCTTAATTGTAACGGAAGCGTAAATTTGCAGCTTTGTTTCGATAATCACAGAGTCTAGAAGCGAAAGCGTTTCCAGTATTCTTCGTTGACGGGACACGAGGATGTAGGCGCTTCGATCGAACACGATGATCGAAGGCCGCGTAAGATAACGAAGGCACTCTGGTCGGGTATCATTTTTTTTTCTTGCCAGGCATATTTCGTTGATCCTTTTATGGAATACTCGCGCGCGACTCTATGGACCGTTATCGAATCACCGAGGGATCCGTGTCACGCGAAAAGAGAGGGAAAAGAGGAAACCAAAATAGTAGCTTTGTACATATTATACGATATATTAATGAGCATCTCGTAATAGATCTGTTATTATTGTTAACTTTACGAGAGACGTTACCAAGATTATATTTCTACTGTCGATGTTCGTCGCGTAGGGCTTACATACAACACGCCTATTTGTCGATAATGTGTACACACATACACGAACACGTACACACAGGGCCTGCCAATTCTTTTCGTTCTCAAATTAGTTTTTTTTTTTTACTTAGTGTAACTTCCGTTCATGCAGAGACTCCTTTATACATATTATATATATATATACACACACACACACACATACAAAAACAAGTCCGCGTACACGCAGGACATTTATATACGAGTACTTATGTATATACAGAGATTTTGTACGCACAGGACTGAGCAGACGGTTTTTTTTTACTTGAGATTTATTACAATTTCGTTTTAGTTTCCCCCTGTCGTCCAGTGCCTCTTTTTTTTTTTTTTTAGTTTCCGCTTTCTTTTATGTTCGCCTCCCCTTCGTTCCCGCCCCTTTTTTAATACACCCAGCCAGCGTACAGTTCTCTTTTTTCTTTCGCGCCAGCCCACACAGAACAGCTTAACAATTGTAGAGGTCGGGAATGATTCGAGCGAAACATCGGGATCAGAAGTTTTCGCGGATTCACGCGGCTCGCGAGGTAAATGTTTTTCGCGCGACAAAGAAAGAAAAATAAAAACCACGCCCAGGGATTTTTAACTGTATTTTTATTTCGCGGCCACAGTTACGTTTAATATAATTACTCGGGGGTGTACGAGAACGAAAAATCCCTTTCGCCATTTTATTCGAATCGCTTTCGACTTTAATTTTGACACGGCTCGTAGATTATTTCAATTTGCCCGGTAATTTCATAACTCACGAACGCGTAATTCGAAATAGCTTTATACGCTTTTATTTCTTCAATGCCGCCCCGGAAGTTGCCTCTTCCGGGTAAATAATTTTCAATGTACGTTCGTTTCGTCGTTATTGACCTTTGCGCCGCGGAAAAGCGCTTAATTAAGTCTCGCGAGCGAGCTTTTCGATCGAAATTTCTCTCTCTTTTTTCGCCTCCCTTTTTTTCTTTTTTTTTGTATTTTATTTCACCGCGTTGGTCGCTCGATTTCGTCCCGCCGGCGCGAGAGACTTTGAGTTTCATCGAACGCGACGGACCGCGAAGGGTGGATCTGTCCGCGAAGCGGAAAAAAGGAGAATCTTCACGCCACGCTTCCTTCCCAAGCTGTACAAATTTCTTTTAGCAGCGTGTAATCGAACAATTCGAGCGGTCGAATCGAATTCCTTTCGCGTTGAATTTACGTGACTGGGTCGCGCGTGACTTTTACCCAAGTAACTTAGCTTTAAGTCGGGAAAATTCGGAAAAAGGCGCGCGGCACGTTCTTCCAAAGCGTTCTATTCTTCTTCTATCGACTCGCGAAGTCTACGTACAGGGTGTCCCGTTTTCAATCGTTCCGCGGGAATACAGTCTGGAATTGCAAATGTAAGAAAATATTTGATCGAAAGTGGAAGGACCTCGAAATTGAAGTATGCAAATATGTTGTGCAGTTACGATTTTATAGAATTTTAGATGCATGAAGGATCGTTCTGTTAAATAATATCGTACATTTCTTATGCATTATTATGGAGGGAAAGACGAAGGAAATTAATGTTAAAGTAGTACAGAAAGTTTACATAAATTCTTGTCTCCGAGTTAAAGTCGTTTTTAATTTTCTGAACTCATCGAAATTTTCTAATTTCACTGCATGTAAAGCCCGATGTTCAGCTGCAATATCAAAATGGTAACTTGGAAATGAGTTTATGTAGGTCAGACAAGGTTACATGGTCCACTATATTACTTCTGTCTAACCGAATTCACCCTCTGAAATTATTCTAACGTTTTACCAACCACTTTGCGTATTAAATGAGTTGTTAACAGAAATTGGTCTTCCCAATGTATTCATCAGTTTGTA
This sequence comes from Colletes gigas, assembly GCF_013123115.1. Classification (NCBI taxonomy): domain Eukaryota; kingdom Metazoa; phylum Arthropoda; class Insecta; order Hymenoptera; family Colletidae; genus Colletes; species Colletes gigas. Next base: position 5,619,535 of record NW_025106647.1, on the reverse strand, counting down.
AAATGATCTCAGCCAATATTGATAATTTACCTTTCTACTTCGTGGAGTCAAAGGAATGAATCAAACTCTCGATACATGATTTGGAATAAACACTTATCTTTCCTGTACATTATTTTATTAAAAAATCGGATTGAACACGATTGCAGATACCATATTAAAAAAAAATAGTCCATAGAAGGCGAACGCTATAGATAATATAAAATAAATTGTCCAAAACTAGTACGGTATCGAATATAATATACGATGGACGTAAAGGGGTTATTTAGAGACTGTCTTTCGACTCTTGTTTGGAATTTCGACGATATTCTCGTGATTCGATTAAAATAGGACACCCTGCGCTCGTGTTACGTTCGTTTTAGAATGATCGATTAACGACTGTTTTAAATGTCCGTTCTCGTGTTTCGTGTGTCGTTTTTTCTTTTTAAGCTCGTCGACTTCAGTCATACGGGATAACCTTCGAAGCGCGAAGCGAGTTGAGATTCTTCATTTTACGGTTGATCGATTTTTACAGAGATTAGGGTAGTTTAGGTAGTTGTGACGTTCTGTTCGAAGCTACGCCGGCCCGGATCGTAGCGGTGTTTTTAAACGTTGAATTGTTACTCCGTTTTGTCGAGTTCGAAATCCACGTCATCGCTCACGAACGATGTCGGAACGGTTCTCCGTTCACTATACATTATTATACTCTTCATCTCGAGAGTTTCGATGCGAGGGAAACATACACGCGCATACAATTACCGTTTTGAAAGTTTGGGTACCTTTGTTGATCAAGAAGATTTCGTTAATTCTTATACGTCTGTTAATACGAAAGAAATTCATTAATTCACAGGGTTAAAGTGAAGACGATGGTAATACTGGTTGCATGAAATTTACTATTAAACGTTCTTTACTCCCATATCCTTCCATTTTGTATACTGTATTCCGTAGCTTTGGTAAGTTCCATTTTTTGCAATTTTTTAATTACGGATGTGTGTCCATTCTTCCAACGGCACGGTCTTCCATCAATTTTTTTTAACAACTTCCTCGATAATTAATCTGACTTCGAATAATGTTTTCCAACATTACGAACATCCGAATTTTAACGTTTCAAGATTCTATATTTAGGAGCGTACAAACATTGATTTAAGTCAAATTAAACGTCGATTGGTCGCAGAAGCTCTCCCAATGTTCTACGTAATTAATTTTAAAACGAATCTGAAACAAAGCTGGATATAATTTAGATTAGATATGTTTAAAATACTACAGTAAATAGTGAATGCCAAAATAAATATGTCGAACGATATTTTCGATACAAGTAACAAGTTTAGAAAATAGTTTTATTTAAAAGTGAAACGGAACTTGAATGATGTGCTTTACGTTTCACAGAGTGACGTAATATATTGGAAATAGTAGTTTGTTTGCATTCACTTGACCGTTTAATGTTTATATTAATATTCTGTCTGAATGTTTTTTATTTAAAAGTTCTATTCGAACGAAAATCAAATATTTTCTAACTCTTTCATACAATCAAGGTGATTAAAAAATAGAACTATTTAATGCAAAGAATGTAATTTGCTCACATACGTGTCAGTCATGAAAATCTATATAGATAAATGTGTAATATTATACAAAATACGAGAGTTTCAATAGTCCCGCAGGTAGTCAATTACTTGTCAATTAAATTCAGAGGTATTTTGAAAGAGTAACGATATTTACTAAAATCGCATATAAATAAACACCAATAAATACATAAATACACTGTCGCGGGAATGTACATACAAATACAACAGCTATGTTAAACTTTACAAAAGACGTTTTCCATCGTTATATTAATATTTTATTAGCTCTTCGTTGTAAATGTGTATCGTTATTAGTCTGTTCTAATTTTTTTTTTCACACCGTTACGTGGCTGTGACTTGCCCGACTAATTGGAAATCAAAATTACGTTAACGGTCCCCAGACTATACATGGCGGGGTGTACCCAAACTTTCGATTTTTCAGCGTGCGTGTGGACGAAGATGCATCATTGATTAGCGTTAAACGTTCTTTATACTGAAAGTGTTAACTGTTGATTTTTCAGTGTACAAAGTGTCTTGCAAAGGTTTCGGACGAGTCCGTTTGTTGTTTCGTCTAGCGTTCTTTTAGACGATAAAGGTTGACTAAAAAAAGGTTGATTTTCGTTTCGGCTAGTTTATTGTCGTTTTTATCGAAATATCGGTTGTTGAATCGTGGACGCCCATTCACGTTGCCCCGTGACGCACCCGCGTTTCTGTTTGTTCACCTGAAAGAAATTTATTAGAGCGAGGTCGCCCGCGATCGGTAGTCCTTGAAATCGTTTAGAGGCTCACCTGCGACGCAGTTGTGGGGGAGAATAGTTTTACCTTCCCGCGTAACGAATAAGACCGCTAATCGTTAATCTGTAAATTATCCTTTTACGCAAACGCATTACGCTTCTATCGTGCAAGGTGCTTCGCGCGGGTATCGAGCGCGCAACAATTAACAAAAAACTGTACACGCGTCTATCTCGATCGTGAAGAGGAGAACACAACTATCGTAGATTTCGCGCGGCGACGAGCACGGAACAGAGGGACAAGAGAGATCGTCGCCGAGTCGTTCGAGGTTCTTTGAACGAGGTCTGTAAATAGCGCGATCGAAAAACAGAAACAAAATGAAAGAGAGGAAGAAGACGAAGAAAGGGAAAACTCTTCATGACAATATCGTCCACATTCTATATTTGCATTCTATATTTTTCTCATCGAGATCTAAGGATCGAAAGCGACCGGGGAACCTGCGACGACCTAGCTCCCTGGCGCGTCCACTGAAACGATCCCTCACCGAGGAGCTCAAAAAATTGTTTCTCAAAAACCACGCGACAATTTTAGGTGTTTGGTGTGGCAGTCGACGCGCCAGAGATTCCACTTTGGCCGAATTCTAGAAATACGCTTATTACAGTTAATAGGTCCACGATTTGCGCGATGTATCGCACGGGGGAAAAACGAAACACGGTCGTCGTGAAATCTTTTTTCGTCCCTGCGATACTCGCGGCTCCTTTCGTTTCGTTGCGACGGGATCACGATGTCTCCTTCGTCGCAGGATCCTTGAGATTCCGGAAGTCGAGGTGTCCGTCGAGCCGAGGAAGAAACGAGGAAACGGAGTCGCCGCCAACCGATCGTCCAAAACGTAGCGACATTGTTCTGCCCGTTCGCGTTCTCGTGACATAAAATCTAAGCACGATCGTGACTGGGGTATCCCCGGGCTCCGTTTTCGTTTCCTTCTTCCTGGGTTTGAGGCGACCGTTCGCCCGTGGGAATTCGTTTTTCGATCGCACAGAGATTCGTTCCTCCGAAGAGATCGTTGCCCCGTCGGATGGTAAAAACACGGAACGGTGTGTTTTCGTAGGAAGGAAAAGTTTGCCTAACGCGCGGTTTCGACGGTCGATACGACCAGCATGGACTCCTTCCGGGTTCCTCGTATTTATACCTGTTATTTTTCTTCCAACAATATGCGAGCGTATGCGTGCAGATACTATAGAACGTGTCTGGGAAATGGCATTGCTATGCGTCGCGCGAAGGACAAGACGCGGTACGGACGACACTAAACGTACAGGGTGTCGCAAAGTACGCTTGTGCAACTCGAACGGAGGAAATTGCATTCAATATGTATTTAGGAATAAAGTTTCTTCCTACGACGTTTCGTTTTCGAGACTGTCTTCAAAGATCTCATTACGTACAGAGTCTTCTAATTAGGAAATGTGCTCCTGTTAGAACCTTCAAGTATTTTTCGTCACGCGAAAAGAATCGTGCATTATTTATATTGCGACAAATTTTCTTCAACGCGTTATTATAAAAGAAGTTCTAATTTGTTTTCGAGGTACGGTTGCGTTTAGTCGAATGTCCCGAGATGGCCGCCAGAATTAGCCACGGTAATTCTGGACCCGTTTTCCGGCCTGTATGAAAATTCTGCGTCGCCTATCGTCCCTATATAGCCACGACAGAGGTGTCTATAACGAAAGTTCTAGTTGGAGTCTCCATCTTGAAAACGAAGGTTCGTAGAAAAAATTCTATTATACTTTTCCAACTTCTGTTCGAACCGAGAACCCTTCCTTCGGTTGTACTTGGACCTATGGGGCACCTTGTACGCATGCATGTACATATATACAGATACACACACACACACACAGATGTAAGTACGTAGATATACGTTGCGCAGAAGTCGCGCGTGCACAGAGAATCTCGAATAGGCGTTTCGTTCCTTTGTGGTGTTTGATCGAGACAACGCGAGGATAGAAAAAGCTCGATCCTCGCAGCCAGAGGTATACATAACGCGTATATCTATATAAAATACACATTGGCACGCGAAGGGACGAAAAAGAAACGGGGAAGCTTCCCGTCTGCGAGCCGGGGTGTAGCATCCACCGAGTTTTTCCACGAGTCGTGGACCGCTCGCCCTCCATTCTCTTCGATTTCTCGAGAATTCCGCGGGACGACGATTTTCTCAACGATTTCTGCGATCCTGGCCACGCTCGCTCTCTTCTATCCTCCTCTTTCGAGACCCCCGCGATTTTTCATGCCCGTACAGGACGTTTCATAAAGTTCGGACGAATTGAAATGTGCAAATTCCTCGCGCACGAACGAAGTCGAAAAGTCCCTGTACCGTTTTGTAATTTCAAACTTTGCTTCGAGTTACAAACGGTTCAAGTTTGCCGATGCGACTCCTGGCACGCGCTATTTACGTTGCTCGAAGTTCAGAGCATTTTTGAAATAGATATATCCATACGCCGTGAGTCGCGTGTTACTTAATTTGAAATGGAAATTACGAATGCGTTTTTCCGCGGAATCTCACGGAACGAAATGTTCAGTTTATACGTATAATACCTAAGCAATGTTTTTTTTAAATATAAAAGTAAAATTTTCAACGAAATATATGTAAAAAAAGAAATAAGTTTTTATTTTTCTGAGCGCTAGCGAACATTTTATAAAGTACTAAAATATTTGAAAATGCGAACGTAGAGGTTAAATTAAAATTTTCTGTAGAATATTTCGTTTTAATATGTATTTTATACAAATAATTAATATTTGATAACCACTGTACTGGGAAATATATCGAGCAAGTGGTGCAACAGCATCGATTTCATAAGCAGGATAGGTTTGGATTTCGGATCCCTGTGGCTCTACAATTCTTTTCAATTTCGATTTGGAATAATTAAATTTCGTTGGATCGTATTTGACATGTTTTAAATCTCCGTTTAAAATACATGCAAATAATATGAATAATTTAATACACCTGTTAAGAAATAAGATCGAAAGTTCTACATTTTAATATAAATTTATTTTTGATATTGTACGTCTACACATTATTTTTAAGCTAGATGAATGGTATGTGTATTAATAGAAGTTGAAATTTACACAAAACCTTCCATTTTCGTTAAATTTTATTTAAATATATTTTTGTTACATTATCATTTTTATTCAACTTTGCCTCACTACTCTTTTTGACAAGCTGTTCATTTTACATTACATATTACGTACCATCCTTCTAGTTATAAAAATTACTATAATGTATATCACCGTACATAAGTATATGGCCACTTGGAGAAACTGATTCGAAAGATTTATGTCGTGCAATGTAAATATTGTTAAGTAGAATATCAATTTATGTGATGTGTAGAAGTTTCCAAATTATATTTTAATACGTATGTATATTAAGGCATTTTCTGCAAATGTAATCGCGTTGGCTGTGGGCAGTATTTCCAACTTAGCAGGGTAAATTAAATTCCTCGCCATAATTGCGCGGTACTTACTGGACTTTACAGAAATTTGTCTATTCGGCTTCAACTTGCTTGTTTACGTGTTTCAACAATCTGCTACGGCATTAGCAATGGAACAACAGTCGGGAGCGCAATTCGCAAATTACACGTTAAATTGTTTGTATTATATATGTTTAAATAGAAATTCAATACTTGTCGGAAGGTCGAAAGTTAATTATTCATAGTTAAAGTGAGAAATGAAGAGCATCTTGCTTACGAGGTCAACATTTGGAAGAGTTTGATATCGCAAATCTTAATTATTTATGAAAAATACATAGCATAAACGAAATATACCAGGATATCAGGATATTCATCGGGACCAGCACGGTTCAGAAAAATAAGCTAGATCCCATTCTTGAGGAACATACTTGCAGATCTCCCTCCGCTTCTAAAAAATGGAATTCAGCTTATTTTTCTCCGGCTACCGGTTGATTAGGACAGCAGTCATCTGCCTACAACCGCGTTTCGGATTCCAAAATGGAGTTCATCGACGTTGCACGGAGGAATTAGCACGTTTCGACGAATCGCCCGTATCCTTCGTGTGTACCCTGTACGCTCGTTTCGATTTTAACTCCGTCGTCTGAGCGTGTACGGCGGCCGTAAAAAATCCAAGATACACGGAAACGGACGACGTCGCCGTAGGATCTACCCGGGTCTGGTTGTTGGAAGTTTCGCGAACGCGAAAGAACCGCGCGCAACTTCGGAGAAGCAACGAAAGAATCGTACCGGAGATCGTGCGTCTTATCGTTACGACGCCATTACGTCGTAACGTAACGACTGGCACGGTACAACCCCCGCTTCGGTTTCTCCCGCGTAACTCGAAACAGACAATGCAGTTTAACTTCGGAACCGAAAACTTCCGGGCCCGTAATGGTCGTTTCGAGCACGTGGAACTACGGGACCAGTCTGGGGGAAGTACTCGGCGCTGTTTCCGCAAATTCGATGGAAATCTTCTTGGGGGACGCGTATTAAGAGCAGACGTTTCCTCTGGTCGCGCGTGCACGTAATTGCAACTGGCCGGGGAACCCTTCCTCGGTCACGCGACTTTTTGCTTTTTGCCGTTTTGTTTTTCTCCTCGTTTCGGTCACCGCCGGATAATCTCGACTCTCCTCGCGATTCGACCGCACGGTGGTGGCTTTTTGTACGTTGCCCATTTCATCCCCCGTCGTTCGCCTCGCCCATCCTGGGCTGTTCACGCTCGACCGCGTGTTCGCGCGGGCTCTAATCGCCCCCGTGGATCCACTGCGAGCAAAAGCACCGTGAAACGAGCCGAGCTCCGGCCGTTTAACCGCGGGGACACGGCTACGACGAACGATCAGCAACACGGTGACGCGTAACGCACGGCACCCTGTTTACTATTTCGCACCGACGTATTTCTCCCTGCTCGTAAACCAAGACGTTACCGCGATGTACGCGAGTGCTACCACGCTCCAAAAATGTCCGAGCTTTGATCGAAACGGTACCTTTTTCCGGAGATAATTAATAATTCGTTCTTAAAATGCAATCGTCGTCCAAAACGAGCGATTTTTAGCAATTGTACGCGAAAAGCTAAGAACGGATTATTTTTGTCCGACGTTTTTCAAAACCGTTGAAATTGATATTTTTAATGTCACGCTCGATGAAACGTCGCCGATACTTTTGGAGATGACGTGGAAAGTATCTGAATGAACTTTCTGTAACCCAAATTATATTTAGCTTCAGAAAACTGTTATATTAATGGGATACGAATAGCAAGTTAAACTTTAACGAGACCAAACTTCCAGCTGTGACCGTCCTGGTGTGAGAAATTGCAAAATAGTCGTAAACAGATGTTTTGTATGTCGTAGTATTGTTTCAAAACCACAATCGATACATTTATAATAGGATTATACCAAACTTGAAGACTGTAGATGTGAGGTTATAGAGGGTTGAGAATGGTTACAAGTATTCGTCCTGTTTCAACAAATGATACCACTGATATCGTATGTGAGAAAAGTTCGGATCCTTTTGGGACAAACCCTGTGCAGTAAAACCTTCATTATCCGACCTAACGATCTTCATACATTTTATTATACTGTGTATAGAACCTGTCGGACCAACTTGAAATTTTGGGGATGACCATCCCTCTATATTATAGTCCTCCCGTGGGTTGGTGCGACGGTCCCAGCGATTCTATCATTATTGTAACGTCTTTTGAACGTCCTCTTTCTTCAGGCTGTGTTCCGTGTGCCCATTGAAGCTCCGCCCTTTGAGTTTCGTCTTCATTCCAAAGACGATGAAAAAGTTACAGATGGCCAAATCAGGAGAATGGTAGAGGGTTTTTATCTTGCCTAGAATGTAGACGAGGTTCAAAGGGCGGAGATGTGGCACAGTTGAGGAGATTAGGGAGAGACGAGAACTGTGCTGAACAGCATGAAGAAAGAGGATTTCCAGAAGGCGTTCCGACGACGGAATCGCTGGAACCATTGCATCAACTCCCAGGGGGGAAGACTACTTTGAAGGACATGGTGGTCGCTGGAATCTCAGGTCTGCCGCTTTTTGTAAGGATAGTTCAGAACGTTCCTGATACTTTTGCAACACTTATCTTCCTGACATCGATCACACTCGTGATACGATAAATAAAATAATAGTGTCGCCTTGCCACTAGTTGATCGTATAAACTACAATTGCAACCTTCTGATTCAACTATCAATTTTCTAGGAGACACTACAATAACAACAAAAGGAATTCCTCGTCTCAATTGCCAGGTTCCACAATTTTTTCCAACACACGCACGTGCAATCTCATTCCTTTCGAGCCACGAATCACCTACTTTTTCCAATACCACGCTCGCATAATTCCTATCAAGGACAATTTAAATGCTAGCAATCGCATCCTTTCCAGCATATCACGCGACGTCTATTTTTCAACGTACGAATCGTCGTCGTACAACGTTGACGTCGCTATTATTCGTATTAAATTCTTGCTGTTACGGACATACTCCGTATAGGTAGTAAAACGTTTCAATAGTGGAGTCATAGGACGGATGAGTGTTCGTATAAGGAAGTTTCGTAGAATGGGGGTTCTGCTGCACACGGGATACTTTACTTTTGACTGTGTGCAACGTCCAGACAGTCGTGGCTAAACGACGCAAATGCATTCCCAGTTTTCTCTTTCTTTCTCTGACGCTCTTGGTTCACCTTTTTTCCGTAATTTTCCTGCGCGGAATTACGAGATGATGGAACGGACCGTGAGCAACGCGCCCCTGTGCAAATACGGTGCGGTTGTCCTTTTTACATAGTTGACGTGGCCGTAAAGCGACGCTCGGAATGAGAAAATAAGTTAACCCTTTGGGTGTTGGAGGTGCTCGTAAACGTTCAGTGAACCAGCGACAACGGGTGCGGTGATGGTTAACAAACGCAAATACGGGACTTCCGCGCCAAAGCGTTCCAATCGTGGCATCAATGGGCTTAAGAAGTGGAAAAGAATTTTCTTCCGCGTCGGGGGTCTCGGCACCATTAATCTCTTTGTTATTACACTCCGATTTTTCCGTGTAATCTTGTTCCAGCAATGTACAGGTTGATTCATCATCGAACGCATTCCGATTGCTCAGAAACTAGGTTACGGTACGAAACGCGTCGAATTGCAATTATTTACATTTCTCGCTTTCTGGTTCCTCATTGTTCTTTGTCGCGTATTCGCGGACGAGCTGCTCGTCCATTGACTGGGTTTTTTTTTTTAGAAACTGTTCAATTATTTGTTAACTGTAGTCCTTGCGTCTTGCTCAAACTTCTTTGGGACGCAAATAGATCGTGTTGTTCGTTTTCAATGTTCGTTACTCCATCCTTAGAGACGATAATAGCTCGTAATCATCCAGAAACCGAAGTAAACTCGATAGGTTAATATAAATTAAAAGCTTTCTATTTTTCTTGTTGGTTCCGTCGTTATAACGGAAGTACTTATAGCATATACTTTAAAAAATTTGCAATATTATATTGAATTCTACCGTCGGTTAAAGTTGCAAATATTTTGATAACGAAATTACAACGTTAAATACATTTAATAATACGATATCTGACTAAAGTACTCGAACGTCGGATATATTAAGGCTTTCAATCACTGTTCCTATCGTTGTATTAATATTTTATCGGGTCCTAGATCGTGAATCTAAACGAAAAGCGTAACACTTTTAGTTTAGCGTGGTCTGTTCCGTGCCACGGATAGGGTGTACAGATGTTTGTTACTGATAGGAACTTAATTAACTCAACCTCAATCAGTCGTGCGTTACACGTGACTCGGCGCTAGCCTGGAATCGTCTGCTTCTAATTGGGTTATTTTCGTTTTATTACGACGAGGAACGGTAAAACAGTAGGAAACGAGAAATTTATCCGTCTTGCGAGTCCTTAATCGAATCGAAGGAGATTCGATGAAAGAGGAGGTTAGCGCGAACCGAACAGACGATCGAGAGAAAGGAAGAGATCGAGGACAACGTGGAAAACACGCGCGTTCGCTATAACTGAGTATCGCTAACTGTAATGTCTACGTATCCGTGTGTTTGAGTTTAGGAGCAGGTTTACCGATTTCATCCGCGAATTCTGTAATAACGTTTACTGGTGTGAACGAGCGAGTTTCGCGTGTGTATGCGTGCCGTGCGCGTGTGTGCGCTTGCCTGCGTGGATTATCAGTGCGTTCGCGAGACGGTGTGTATGGTTACTCTCCGTGATCGACTGTAATTTTATATAATATTTGTAAGGCAAAAGAAATATTATGTACAGCATACCTGACAGTAAATAATAAGTATCTACCTTATACCTAAAATATCGCTGTCTTCCGTAATTCCCACGTTTCCTCGTTTATTCACACTTCTATAAACGTAGTCGAATAAATGCTCAAACGGTTAAAATATGAACTTTATAACGTAAGAATACGTCGATAATATTTATGTCGTGAGTTTATTATTTGAGATTTTTAAAGATGATCTATGTTGTTTCTATTAGTATTGGTAGCTATCAATTAATTGTAGAATTTCGTGTCAAAACGATTATTTCTCCAAATGTGAATAGGTCGAGGATGGTCGTTTCTCTGATTTAAAATTAACTGAAAAACATTTCTAACCCTCGGGCGTGATTTTGTTCGTCTTCTTGCAGTGACCACTCGAAGAATCCAGAGGCCGTGTTACAGGTTTGGTACTGGGAAAGTAATTCTACAATTATATTTTAAAGCTATTCCTGACCCTAAAACTTCCTCGTCTAAACTAAAAATTTTCCCCCGTTTTTTGATTCGTTAATTTTTCACCAGGAACCGGTACACGATTAGTCAAGATGATTTCGTCACGATAACGATGTTAAAATGTTGCTCCGCTTTGCCACGTTCGATTCTCAAATTGTTTCCATAAATCACACTTATTAGTCCAATGATCATACATCATCTTTATCCAGCGTAATATTTCCCTAAAATTCATTTCGAGTAATTCCGGCATTGATTTGAATCACGCTTGCGCTCTGCTTTTGAGCCATTGTACTGATTAAAATTTTCGTCAGATTGTCATGAATTCCGTAAGTTTCGCACAATAATTTCACCGTCGAAATCAGTGAGCGATCTCGCGCTTCTTTCGTCGATCAATTATGAATTAAATCATCTGACAGCTACGATGACACAATTCCGTGTTTGCTAGTTACTGGTTCTATTATCCATTTTTCATAGGAATCTGCTCGATCGAAACCGATTTATCAATTCCGTTTTATTTAATTCTGCTAAAGTAAATTCTAATATCAAATATTTTGTTTATTCTCTCGTTGGGAAACGCGATGAAATATAATCAATCACGAAGCGTATAAGAAATATTAACGTGATAAACAATAGTAGAAAATAATGAATGAAGAATGTTCTCAAGTTCTTTCTATTTATAATATTCTATTTCATGTTTTAAATTTATTTCAACGTAAGGGATCATCGTTTGTGCGATCGCAGATTGTTACGTCTTTGTTACTCAATGCAGACACGGGTTAATATTTACATTTCCCTATTCTGTTTGAATATATCGTGCATTAAAGTTCGATTTGTACTTAGCGTGTAACTGCAATGTAAAGGAGGAGATTCAGCGATAGATTGCTATTTCACCGCTTGTCTTACGGCTTTGCGAGAACTTGCAGTACGTTTACCTTGCCATTATCATTTTACATAAGTATCCTATGTACTGTCTTCTTACGCAACACTAAGTAAAACCAGAATCAAACTCGTCTACCATTCTGTTTTTCCCCTCCAGTATATTTCAATATCTCCGACCCTCGTTTTTATCCGATAACAGTCTGTCCATCCCTTCTTTTCACTTTATAGATATATGTGTACCTTTGTGCATCGAGTATGCACTTCGATATTTCCCAGTTTTTTTCCCTTTTAAACCTTTATTGCTCAAACATTTGCGAGCTCCAATCGATGACAATTATCTCGGGATTCTAATTTATTTTTGAAAAGGGCCTCTGGCTGAGTCGAAACATTAATTTTTTACTTGATCATTAGCTAGGAAACTCCTTAACAAATTTTACGATTTCGTAGCTTATTTCGAAACGCTGAAGAATCGATACGAGAAAAATCAGTGTTCTGTTATTTGAACGGTTTCTCCGTTCATTTGGATAATGGAGGTTCTCTTGTATAAAGTATACCGTCCAAGAAAAGCATACCATCGACTGTCTTGCCCACCGTGATATATAGAGTGCTCGAACCTTTGTCGACCCGCGGTATCTTCCATGTCCACGTCAGATTCGAGCGTGCACGAATCTTCAGGTCAGGACTTAGAGCGTTAGAGGATAATAACAACGAGCAAAGATATAGCAACGACGTTGTTCGAATGCAAATGTGGGATATCAGCGGAGCTTCGGTGAATATTTAAATATATACGTACAGAGAACAGAGAATCGGCTGGACCAGGATTAGACCCCTGATCATTCGTTTACTGGTCAATTGTTCTACCAGTTCAGCAAACCTGGCTATCAACAGACTGCTGCATTGGCCTAATTTTCGAAAATGGCCACAGTCTGCATACGCCGATGACTATACAAGATGAATCACGTAATTGGGACGCGTTGTTTTCCTTTTGTGGTTGCAGATAGAAAAAAAAAGAATGTTTATCGAAGGTTTATTACCATTTTATAATCTCTGAAATCGTATAATATTTTTCTGAAAAAAGAGAATAAAGTTGGTTTGGATTGCGCAGACGAGCAGATAAAGATACCAAAAATATGCAATTCGACGTCCGTCAAAAAGTTTACAGTTACAAAGTTACAACTGTAGTTTCTACAGATTTAATGTCTTCTTCGTCGCGCAAGTGTACAGTTGTTAAACGCATAAATATAAAATATAGACGCGACTACGCGAGTATAAAATAAACGAAACAAGAAGTACGTAAACGCGAAGGTGGCGAGTTGCAGGTAAAATGCTTTTATTAAAACCTACCCTCCCGTATGCTCTCTTTCATTTTCTCGGAAACGCACACATGTTCCGAGAAAATTAAAAATTAAAAACTAGGCCAAGGAACACGCATAAAATTACCAGCTACAAACGCTACCGTGCAGACCAAAACTTTCGATGGGCGTATTTCCAATTTGATAAAACTGTCGCGAAGTTCAAGATCGAAATATTAAGCACCGCGAATAAAATGCATAATTACTAAGTTCGTCTATTAAGACGGTCTTTAATAACTCCTGTTTCATTCGACGCTATAACATTTCGAAAGTTCGCAAAGTCCTATTTTCCATGGATCCGTAATTTGTTCGGTTACTAAGTTCCCGCGAGTCTAGAATCGGTGTAATCTTAACGCTAATTGTAATTTCTAAAGTAAACCATCGTGTTCTCCGTTCAAGACGTTCGCGGGGGATTGTGGATATAGCTGGGATGCAATCGGAGCTAATGGAGATTTTTGGGCGGTTTCCTAAATTTTGCATACGCTCGGTAAACGTTCGCTGCATTTGGCAGCATCACCTTAATTTTGGAGAAACCAGCCCGCAAATTTCAGATATTCGCGTAGGATCACCATGAAGTCGATATTGGGCAGCGGGAGTAAAATTTTAGTTCGAATTAGAATTTTTAATTATTCTCTGCACAGATTTAAAAATAATTTCAGAATGTAGAAGTTGTTTCCTGGAAAATTCCATTCGATGAAAGTGACTGTAATTGTTAGGAGAGCCTGTTTATTAAAATTTAATTAATTTTTACAGTGTATTAATTGGAAACAACAGACTTCTTCTTTGGAACGAACGTTATTTTTATTTATTTTAGTTAGTTATTCGCGTATCCAGGAAATGTTATTTTTCGTTTTAGAGTGATTAATGAGATCTGATTGATTAAAACACTGAAAGTAGCTATAACTCGGAATTTCGTATGAATTTTAAAAGTATTTCGTGGAATCTGGATTTAGTCACGAAGCTTACAGCAAACCACGTATTTATTTATATAAATGAAAAACATCAGCGTAAAGCAAAATATTTACAAACGGGAAAAAACTGAAGGCAAACCGTGCAGAACTCTTTGACGACCACGCGATTTTTTCATACGTAAAGTATACACTGATATTTACAACGAACCTCAACGAAAAGTGTCATCAGTCGAGAGTCTTTCTGAACAAATATCGATACGAATCTACGAGGCAAAATAATATTACAAATATCGTTTAGTTCGTTCTGTGTCCGAGGGCTGTTTATTCCAAGTATTTCATCGTATTCGTTATCAGTCTTTTCGCGTACGTTGTCGGCGTATTTCAACACTGACAGCGGATGTTGAATAAAGAAATGTTTTTAAGTGACCCGAAAAATAAAAATTCAGCGAATTTAAATCTAGGCCACGAGTAGGCCAGGCAGTAAGTTCTGCACGACCCATTCATCTGTTACAAAACCGTTTGTTCAAGAACTGTCTGGCTACTTGGCTGAATTGGGTCGGTGCTTCGTCATACATAAATCACATGCGACGTACAACATTAATGGAACTTCTTCTGATGATCGCAAAATTGACCTGTTAATATCCCATTAACGAAAACAAGGAGTTATCGAACAAACAGTTACTAATTAATTTAGTAGACTAATCTTGTTCCGGATGTTCTGTAAATTTCTTCTTCATCCATCCACTTAAATGAAACGTATTCGCTCTTACATCCTCGATTCTTCTTTCTCCTTAACATCGTTTGTATTGTTTGCACTACTAGGAAACAATTTAATAGTACCACCCTCGATACGTTTCGTTTAGACGATTCTAACTTTCTGAGAAAATCTATCGGTCGAAACGTCGCATCTAAATAAAGCGTGCTAGTTTACGCATTGTCCACCGCTGTTGAATCAGAGTACATAAAATTCGCTTAACGATGCGTCGAGTAAACAAATATCTCAAAGCTATATCCGTTCGATGGGCGTTTATTAAAATTTGCATTGTAGAATCGAATATTTCACACCGAATGGATAAAAATTGTTCCGTCGAACGAACTTTACGTATTATTCGACCGGAATTTTTCTCCGTTCCGGTTCGTGTAAAGTAAAACGTGGCTGCGGGGGGCCATATGGTTCTCGTCGGTGGATCGCTTGTATAAAAGTTAATTTGGAAAATGACGGAGTGTCCCGGGGCCGCGAGCACCGATCCACGGGTTCGTGACAATTTTCGTTGACGTTAGTGAAAGAAAACAGGAGAAATTGAAAACGATTCCTCGAAGTCGCGTTATCCTTTACGATCCTGGTCGAAGTGGTACTCGGATACGGAGCACGCGTTACAGGCACGTCGCGTTTCCTCCAGCACTGGTTCCTCTCTGCACTATATCGTCGTTGTAATCCAGATCGTCATAGACTGCAATGTTATTATTGTTACGTGCGTTCGACGTTGACCTACCGTGGAAACGGTGCACGTCGTGCGCACACACGCGATAATTGGAGCGTACCTGTTAACGAAGAACTCGTCCGGAACAAAGCGACGGTTATCGTCGTGTTAACGCAATAATATTTCCCGAAAATATTTGGCTGAGCTGGTTTTACACCACGTCCGCAAACGTGACCGTCGCGCGATCCGCCCACGCTCGCCTCTATTACGCGCTGATCGTTAATTAACGCGAACGCATTGGCAGGTCGCGATTGGCGTCCGATCTCCTGAATTAATTAGTCACTATGATAAGCCGGCACACTAGGCAATATATCGGTCATTCGAAGCGATGTGTATATGACAGACCAGGATCAAAAGTAACGCACCTGCTATTCGCGGAGCTTGGAATTGCATATCGACGGTGCACGCAAAATTCTGCTATACGTTTTCACAGTTATGCGTGCATCAGCGAAGGATACGAACGAAATTCTGTGACATCACGCGTAATTATTTTATACGTTTATTTAATTACCGTTTCCGCGTTGTACGTTTACCCGCGCAGTGTCAAATGTTTGCAAAGTCAAATTACAATCGATACTTGTATCGTGAAATGAAATGGGATCTCGTCGTCGAGAAAGCACGTTCGAAACAAATATACGGTTTACAACGTCTACGGGAATTCTTGAAACATTTCTCGTGATCTTTGTTCAAGATAACGCGAAAAGAAACTAGAAGCATTTTAAACGTCTTGCGTTTCTTGCAATTTAGGAAATAGAAAATAAACGCGGAGGAACCAAATGGGGCGAATACCTTGACGACATAACATAACGATACCTTTCGAAAAGTAGCGCTCACAGACGGCTTAATCTTTTGTTCCATAGTAATTTCTCGACGAGCGATAAAAAGCTCCTGTCACTTACAGCGCCCACGCTTATTCTACCTACGTTTACGTGTGTCAGCGTAACAGTGGGAAATTAGTGAACGTGCACACTTTCTAATTTAACTAGTACGTTTTAACGTTTTACAGTGTGTGTAAAATGGTACGGTTTAATGTCGTGCTAGGATAAAATAAAAGAAGATCGTAAACACACCAGGTTTAATGCTGCGTGCTCGCCTAACGCAGACTGGGTTGCTCCGGTTCTGAAATCTAATGCTATTACTTCATCAAAGTGTTATAACTCGTTAACAAGTTCCAATTAATAAAAAGTTAAGTACCACGGAAGATAAATATTCCACGCTCGTTTCGTGCAAAGAGGTACTTTATGTTTGTTTTATTTTTTTTTAATAAACAGAACATCAAACGGTTGTGTAAAAAAAAGCACCCGAAGTAGCGATTCAAAATGTACTTTCGCCGCCTGTCGATTATGTTATTTGAATTGATTTGGGCAGGTTGTGTAAAGGAAACGGATGAATTAATTGCAGTAAACGTATTTTGAAACTCGCCACTTACTCGCATTTTAAAGTCAAATACGATCGTCAAAGACAAATATCATCGCTTTAACTTCAGAACTGGTTGAATTTACATTTCAAAGTCCAGATATCGTTCGGGTACATGATTCGTTTAACGTAGTTAATTAAACGTAGTTTTAATTAAGCGATTTCTGTTTCCGTTTCGTATTCATAAAATAGATCCAATAGCCGCCGATTCACAAATGACTATTTACAGGCAATTTGTTAGAAATAAGTTTAGGTGATTATTCCAGAATTTCAACGAAAGTTTTAAACGTAACCGTTTGTCGCCCGATTCTGCAACACCCATACTGCTGCTCAAAAGCTGTCGAAAGTGCTTCTTAATTGGACGTTGCAATATTCAACAAAGGCCATTATCCTACGTTAAAGATAATGGAAACGACGGGCATCGCGATTGGAGAACAATGTAGAAAAGCAGTGATTTATTGGGCTGTCCAGAACATGAGGGATCGTGGATTTTCGTCAAGTCATCGAATCAGCGTTCGACCTCTTTGTTTTGAACGCTCATTAGGAACTAAAATCGATGTAAAGTGTAGAAATACGCATTAAAATATAATGTGAGAACGGAAAGACAGTTTTATATTGTAAAATAACGATTCGATGATTTTATCGGGAACTGTTGTATTCCGAACAGTCATTTTTTTATATTTTTCGAACGTTTACTTGAAAATAAATCGTAAGGTAAGGGGTTGAAATAAAATTAATCAGAGCGAAGATTCATGCGATACGGTCGATCCCATTGCTGTTTTCATTGAACGCTGCCAAACTCCGAACAGCGAAACCATTGGCCTGAGCCACTGAGAAGGGGAACAGTTTCCCTCAATAAAACAAGCGGCAGAAAGTCTTCGTAGTCGACTCTTTCGTTGATTCAACTATTGTTTTCTTCTACCTTCTTCGCGGAAACTTCTTGGAAACCTGTACGAACCACTCGCTGTGCTTTTCATTCTAGGAACTCGTTCTGTCACCTTTAAATCGAACAATTCTACGAGTTGGACGATACTTTCCCGTAGCTAAAGGCCACCTGTAACCGCAGCTACACTGTCTGATGTCCTGTCGCTTCCTTCCTGCGAATGGAAAATGGCCAGTCGAGACAAGAGGTAAGATTTCGTAACGTTTCGTATGATCAGGTAGTTTGTATGGTAGATAAAATATATTCTCGCTTCTCGTTCGGAAGAAAATTGCAAAGACACTGGTCACGAGCGAGGAGAAACATTTTGAATATACTCAGCATGAGTTCTTGGAAATTCTTAAGATTTTCTACACGCTCTTTGAAATCTTACTTTCGAGTTTCGCGAAGAAATTAATAAACGCGAACAATCGAATTATTTATTTTAAGAAATCGTTTGTCGCGAGAAACGAGTAATTATTCGCAGGCCGTGATATTGAATAAAACATGATAATTCCAGCGGTTTGAATTTTCACGTTTAAATCGGGATTGTCACTATATTAATCTTTCCCCGACGCGGGCTTTCTTGCAATTCTATCTCGATTCACACTATTTTAAACTGCGCAGCAACAATGCATGAGTAATGCTATAATCTTGTGGGACGATATATTTTGTTTTATTGAAATTTATGTTCTCTATTAAATTAGGTTATATACTATGTTTTGAAAAGTTTTAAAAAGGAAAGAAGATTGGTTTAATAGGATTAGTATTAAAAAATTATGAAACTCGTAGGAAGTACAGCGAATAATCAAGGTGAATGCACGATTAGTAAAAATAATAAACGCGCGTCATAACGTTGTAAAACATTGTCGAAAACACGCAGACTTTCGTACTGACCCGATAATAGAATGAAATTAGTTTCGTCGAAAGTTACTATTCGCGGGGAACATCGGTGAAGTGTCCCACGCTGATTTTGATGAAACCTCGCGTGTTTGTGGCGTAGACGAAATTAAGGGACTCCAAGAGTTTCCAAAATAGCATTAGATGGATGAAACTTTAGAAGGTGTTTTCAGCACTTAAACTCGAGCTTTCGTAGCTATTATAAATGCGCATCAATTTTACGTCCTCCACTTGTATGCAAAGTTTCATTAAAATCGATGTAGAACACCACGAACATGTTACTCGCTGTGCCCTGAATACGTTGAAACGTTGCAAAAATTATACGGCGAGTACAATCGCGTCTAGCGTGTTACAAACTGTAGCGTTCTGACCTTAGAAAATCGTCCTATTAAAATGAACTGTCTGCTCAAGGACGTTTTGTGGAAATCCCTACCATTTCCTAACTCAATATTACAAGCTTGTCCGTAGAATGGCTACCACGCGCGATTCCCAGTGGGGGGAAAGGTCTTTGAGTGGTCAGTTGATTCCGTTCCGGCACTTGACGCTCACAGATGTTCGACTATTGTGAAACCCGATCAAGGGGCCCGTTCTACAACCGTCTATTTTTAATAGGACCATTCTCAGTTCAGAGGCTCGGATTAACTAAAGGAAGTTATTAAAAACAGCGCTTGCAACTCGTGGTAGAGAAAAAACAATGTTTTCTGGTGCATTAATGTTACAGCAACTGGAGTTTTAACCATTTAACGTTATTTCCTTCACGATTACTACATGTTTTTTAACAGAATGAAAGCTTTACATACGTGTTGTTTCCATTTTGAAACATTAAAATCCTCCAATCCCTTCAGGAGTTATAATTCTTTGCATATACGCATGAAACTTTCAGTAAAGAATTTTTTTCTCAAAAGTGCGTAGGATTTTGCGAGTATGTATATTGACCAAAAATGATTATAATCGATCCCTGCAACCAAAAATAATTCTTTTAGAATGATTCGAAATTTTTTTTTTTCACCGATTTTAGGCACCTATCCCTTTCGATTTTTCTTAAAACTTTGTTTTTGATTTTTAATAAATTTGTTTGGCGCTGTACGGAAATGTTGTCTAATATCTTAATTTTGAGTCCGCGAGAGGTTGGGTAGCGGGGACACTTGGCTTGCTTCGTTCATCCCCACTCTGGTCGTTTCTGCCAAAAGTAACAACAGAGTGGGGACCTAGGCACTGGTCGGACCCGCATTCCTTTCGCCAGTCAACTTCTTGCGGACGCACAGCAGGTAATTCGTCGCCATAGTCTGTGACCTTATTTACATTACAGTTTATACGAGTCGGTTTTTCACGTTAGTGTATCGTAGGTTGATAAACAATCAAAAATTATTGCACCCCAAGACCATTGTACGGTGGTGGCCTACCAACGGGTTCTCGAATGTCCCACGGAGGTGGTTTTCTCGGTCCATCGAGAAAGGTTAGCGTAACAGGGACACGGAAAAGTTTCTTGTTTCTTGCCCTTGCGGAGAGACGCGAGGATTACGGTCGCGAAAACAGTCGGTTCTTCTCGCGCGTTCGGTATTTTCGACAAATATACGGGTGGTCTTTTGGTGGCTATTGAGTACGTCGTTCTCGGGGAATTCGCAGCGGTCCATGAAGGAGGGGGGGAATTATGAGGGCGGCGGTGAGCCGGGCAGGAAAATCTCTCACAACTCGTGCGACAGAACGAACGGACGGTAATGTTCCGCGGTCGGACAGAAATGAAATTCCGGTGATATAACCGTTCGAATTCACGGACAGTGGTAGATGGAAGAGGGGTAGGACGGAGGGGGAAGGTCGCGAAGGGATGGGAAGACAGTAAATCGTCCCGATAAATGGGCAACGCCACTTCTTCTCCCCGAGTACGTGCACCGTTTCTTTTCTTTTGGCTCCGACGGAGTCACCGGGCCACGTCTGCTGCTCTGGAAGCCACGTACCAAGACGATGGTCCTTTTTGCCGGCGGCGTTGACAACGTTTTCAGTTTTCCCTCCCGCGGTGCTTTTTGCTTTTATCGTTAGCGCCCATCGAACCCGAGCGTTGCGGGATCGATCGTCGTTAATGAAAATATGTATTTAGATCAACCGGGCGAAACGGCCCGGGCGATTCCGTCGCGGAGATAACAACGAATTTCGGCTGATTGCTGAAGTTGAGCTGGATCGACCGAATACCGAGGATTAGACGGGCGACTATTTGGAAACTCTGTGCAGTGTCGGTGGTTCGTGGCACATCCGAAACTGTGAGTCTATACCTGACCATAGAGTACCACTCTCCTCTGAAATATACTCCGGTCTATCTTCGACCACAAGTGCTACTTTAAATCGTAAAATACAAATCTGAAAACGATCGCGCGAAGGGAATCGCAAGATTATTAATTCACGCACGGGTCGCGTAAAAATTGATCAGATATTGCAGGTTACTAATCACCTACCTTAGCACCACCCTAAATATTCAAACGTATGATTTTTAATACCAACGAGCGACAGTGTGTACCATTTCCATGTTAACGTTTCGTTCGCCACACGGTTTCTCTACTCGAGATGCTAATGTCACTGGGATCAAGCGAGTCTGTAAAATTGCAAAGAAAGGAAAATTTTCTTTCTCATTTGGAATTCCGCAAATTACCGATCGACCTACGAGATGGTTTCCGACACGTTCGCGACCTGCCACTAGCGCCAACGACAACGATATTTGGTCGAACGGAAAACTCCACGAAATCCTTTCTTGGTCGAACAAGGATTTTATTCTCACAGAATTAAATAAGAGACTAGGCGCGAAACTAAATATTTGCGTGCACTTTGACCAATGTTTTACATTATATAATGTTGTAAGCAGCTTTTGTAAGAACACTGTTTTCTTATTAATTTCAATCTTTCCCTTGCGAAATATTCCACAAACTGGTATATTCTCTCGCTTAAACGTAATACCCTGTATTCATTTTATAATTCATTAATTACCAGTAGTAAGAAGATCTACCGCGTCAAGTTGCTAGTTACCTGCAATGAAAAAGCCAATAGGAACGTCCTCGTTAATAACTTAGAGTTCTACCCTGCTTTTACCCTGTGGTATTCTATGGTTAAGTAGCTCGAGTGAAGATTTAGCTTTAACCGGAAGGAGGGAAATTCAAAGGCAGTTGATAACACGTAGATCTATTAATTCTGACAGCTACGATCGAGCTGACTGTCCGTTGATCGAAACCTTCGGTTATTGGTGTTGAGCGTGTCGTTAGAGTGACAAGTCGTAAATTTGTTCGGCGTTATAGTGCATCGTGAGTGTAGCATGAATGTACTATCTACATATAGTCTAGTTTATCTCTAAACCTACCGACACTTCACGTATACCAGGAAATTTTCATATTTTCCTCTTATGTTCGATTTAACTGAGTCTAATATCGATTGTCGCGAGAAACGAATAATGCGTAGGCGTTATCGATTTTTATTTTGTCTCTACGATACAATTTTTTGATGTTCGAAAGTAAGACGTTACGGATGCCAAGCATTTGCGGATGAAAAATTCCAAAGAAGATCATAACTGCCGCCTGTGTGTCGTTTCAGGGTGGCAGTTTATGATACTGCCTGCGTCAAAAGGCAAGGGGAACGTGTCTTGCACGAATATCCGTGTTGAAATTGTAGATTCTTAAAGTCTGTATGGGCTTGCAATGGAATACTTGGTATCCCATGAATGTGTGTCTTTCGCGTGGTAGAAATAGAAACACCTGAATTTACTTCGAGATTATAAACTTTGCTAGACCTTATTTGTACCTATTTGCCAAGGTTTTACAATAGTAGGGCTCATAAACAACGTTACGCGAATATTCGGTTTTAAATTCACCGTAAAGTTAATTAACAGGTTTTTCATTTTATGATACTTTCTGACGAAATGCACATTGCACCTATAACGTTTTATATACTTAACAAGAACACGAAAGCCCTAAACTAAAGACGTCAATATCGGTGGTAGATAATTTTTAAAACATCGTTAATCGGATGGATTCGATTTAAACGAATATTATAAGAAAATAATCCCGCGAAAGCATTTATAGTTCCTTAAAGGAAGTAGAAGAAAATTCGTTCCATTGAAAAATTGCGATTCGAGATGAAGCATCGCGTATTATACTGTTCTCGGGAAAAAGCAATTGCTCTCTTGAAATGAAGCATCAATTTGGACATAAAACTTGGCCTGAAAAAGGTGTCGTTAAGCTGGATGGGACACGGGAATAAACCACATCGAATCACTCAATTCTAACCAGACGATTACGATGGAGCTCCATTGCAGACAATAGATCATCTGTGGCGAACTTTAATTGAAAAGAGACGCGCACTTACGAGCTGAAGAGGCGTTATTCTCCATTAGAAGGACGCAAGTGTCTTTAAAACCAATACTAAAGATCCGACGTAGAACGTACATATATCGTGACCTCTTCATTTTCTCTTCCATTTTGTTCCGTACGATTTTCACGTACTGGAAATCTCTGAAACACTCCTGTCGTCGATAAAATGTTGGAGATCAAAAGGTAAGGAGTGTTAAGAAACACTTTGTTACAAAACCAATTGTTCCGGCTCTGTACCGTGCTATGACTCTCGTTTGCAATCACTGAATATGGAAAGGCAAGAGATTCCGCAATTATGCAAAAGGATATGGAAGAGTTACAAGCGATAGTACCCAAGGTATCATCGAACAGATTTTCTAGGGTTCATTGGGGACGAACTAGAAGGGAATTAATTGTTAAAAATTCTGAAAAACGCACAGACAACGACAGCGTAACGTGTAAGTTTCTATTTTCGACATTTCGACCCAACGTTTTATTTTCTCGAGAATTTCCATCGTACGAAATTCTGACTAACAGCGTAATTATTTTTCTCGAAAAATTCTTCCAGTCACATTCAGTCGCTTATCACTCGTTAGCGTTCTTTTTGCTTCGTTCGTTTCGTATTTATGGATCTGTGTCGTACGGCGTCCCTAGTAAAGAATAAAAATAAATAAATATTTCCGGAACGGGGACGAGATTCGGTCGGAAAAATATTTGTGGCGCGGCACCGTACGCTACAGAAAAACGATTTTTCATGCTCATAAAAAAATCATTACGTCACTCATGGACACGCCTAATAATTTTTCATATCCCACCATTCATCTTTCCTTTTCCGTTTTAGCCGGACACGCTTCGCTCCCATTCATTCTCGGTTACTCCCTTTGTCCCTTTCTTTCGAAGCTACCCCCGAAGGGGGCTTGTGTGCGCGTGGATAATCGATGGCGAGTGCCCGCGGGGAAACGAGACCACCAAGATTCAGATTTAACCTAATTTGCCGAACGAATTGCTCTGTCCCCCGTGATTGGTCGTATTGCGCTATCGGTCGTAGGAAAGGGAGAGAAAGCCCATTCGACTCTGGGGGATGGTCGACGGAGAAGGGTGGGAGTACGCGTGGAATCAGACACGGATCAAAGTAAATTTATGCTTTACAAATTGTACCGGGCCGACGTGCGAACACACCGAAGTCTAACGCAAAAGTTAACATCTAACACTTCGTTCGCGCTCAATTATCTAAATATTTTATTAATTCATAACCCTGCCGATCTTAGATATTTTTCTGGATAAATCAGGACTTTGTTTCGCTTAACAAAGGCGTTTGTCGTTAAGTTTGATATTAGATTGGACCGTGTCGGTCGATAGAAAGATTATATTATATAGCTAGACACGCGAAACGCTCGGAAATGAAATATGGAACAATGGTTGCGTGGAGTCTCAAATCCGAAGCGGGACTTTGTCGGGGGAAGGAAAAAGATTTAATAAAAACGTTCTTCCGCGTTGACGATACCGGTGAAATAATGCAATAGAAAATGTTGCTCTCCGAAAGATGGAAAACACATCGCGATTTAAAAACGTTTAGCTTCAGGAAATTTAAAAGAACCTTTACGAATGCTTTAACGAACGGGAAAGATAGCGGATCTAACGGTTCCGGTGATAAAAATTCATTGGCGAGGTCGGTGTTCGTACAAATCGACGAAAATCGCCGACTTTGCGGTTGTCTATGTTTTTGTTAAGCAATTTCGAACACGACGGAACGACGACTTAAACCCGACTATTGTCCCCGGCGCGGCGGACTGCAACGTATTTCAATTTCAATAAAGTCTCTAACGCCGAGCACAAAAGTGATCGATTTGGCGTGGAATGGCCCGTACGCGCCGAATCAGCCGCGGATTAAAGTAAATTTATTCTTTAGAAACTGCCTATTCGACGCGCAAATACACACACCGGCGAACCTCATGCAGTAGTATTGACAATGGGACCCGAGCAAATAGTTCATGCACACAGAGCAAGCCAATACAGCAGTCGTACCAAGTAAATAATTATTTAAATATACGGGCAAGTACTTTGTGTTTCCTATGTTTGCGACGCTCGGAATATTTCCGTAACAGAACACCGGAATACGTCTGAAGCTTAATTGGGTCGTTGCCTCTAAGATTTTCGAGAACTTTGTTTTATATTTGAGAATAATTTTCAACGAGAGTCTCTGGTTCTAAATACATACGTAAAACGTTCGTTTCACCGTTTTATTCTATAAATATAAGTTTGAGAAGCGTAATGTCAAATATTTATAAATCCAAAAATTAGCTTTTCGATAACGTTTCAATATTTTAAAGTACTCCCAACTTGGAAAAATGGTTCGGTAATATTTGTTAAAATACAAGGATGAAGGGTGACCTGTTTCCAATTAAATTTCGAAGATTACTACTGAAACTTAGCCCCTCCATAAAGAAACGAGTCTTGAGGTGAATTTTTCGAGGACACGGTTTCGCATATTCGCGGATAGTTTCGAGCGATGGTCGAGAGTAGGCGTCGAATCGGCCATTGATCAAAGTAAATTTATGCTTTACAAATTGTACCAAGCCGACGCGCGAATACACAGCGTCGAACGTAATGCAGAAGTATCGACAGTGGGCCCGGACAATGGAGATTTAATACCCCCCCCCCCAGCATCGCTGGCCGTGATCGGAGATATCGGGAGCTTTGCCTATCGCGGACTCGTCAAAACGGGAACGCGTAATATGCGCGTTCCATAGCGCTCTCGAATGTGATTTGCGATCGACGTTTCATTTAATCCGGCCGATTGATGGAAACTGATCGAGCCGCGTGGAAAAGAAACGACGATTAATACGCGCCAAGCTCGTTCGATTTCCGGAAACAGAGGCTCCTGCGGTTTTCACGGCGGGGTCAATTAATCCTTTGTGGTTACCGTTCAACGTTCGGAGATACCCTTTCTGACCGAACGTGCAAACAGGAAGAACCGCGTGCTCGGGTTTCGTTGAAAAAATGAAGTTTAATTAAACGAAACTGATACTTTTCTCGCACTGTTCGCGAATAACGTTCCGTGCACGCTCGTTGCAAGACGGTCTATTTATATGGATGGCGCGAGGCGCAGGAATTGGGGCGGATGCTGAGCTGCGCCGAGCTGCTTTTCAAAAGGTTATGAAAACGTTATTAAACAAAGTATGTGCGCAAGTATACGTTTTGGGTTGAATTTGTACAGGGAACCCGAACAGCTCGAGTGGGTGGCGAAACTTTGTACGAACACGCGTACCAAATACTTTTATTGAGAATTTTTCTTTAATAACCCGAGAGCAACGTCTTCGACGACTGTTCCGCGCGTATTTTTCTATCGTCTTCGAGCGTGCGGGTTGTTTAAACAGTGGAGTTAATTTCACTGTCTAAATAGAACAAAGGGAACGTTTTATTCGACGGGTACACATATTTGTATTTTAATTTTAGTTATTTTTTATTATTACCTACGATAATTATACATATTTGGATTACTAAGGGTAGCCGAGCGATAGTTGAACACGTTTTTACTATTCAAACAATTCAGGTGTTTGAAAATGTAATCGTAAACGCACGCATGAATAACCAATGAGAATGTTTTCGTTGTTATTAAATTTTTCTATTCTAGAATATTCAACGAAGGCATCTCTTTTTCATACCCATTTGCCGATTGTTTGTTTTTATTTAGTGAAATACGTCGATATACGCGCAGAAATAATACCGTTTTGAAATTTTGTTATTCAAGGAAACGTAATTTGTATTCATAAAAAGTAATGAATAATTGAATAAATACGTTGTTCGAAGTCCCACGAATGAAAATACGCTATTTTAGTATCCATTTATTTACAAATTCTATCGACTCTAAAACAATGAAATTGCGTGGTTTCGTGGTTTAACGCGAGTATGTTCATGGCAGTGTAAACAGAACGAATTATTGTTAATTGTTGAAACGAAAACGCTTCGAAGGAAAATAAGTAAATTTCACAGGGAAGTAAAAACACTTCTAAAAATAGTAATAGAATGATTACAGATACGCGGATTGCATGTGCGAAATTTCGCGAAGATTGGTTAATTGGTATTGAAGTTTTTATGGCCGCCAGTTAGGGAAAAGTAGTTTCTAGAAAAACGACGTTAAAGTTGAACATCGCGACACGCGATGGCTTTATCTGCGGAAGCAATTGTCTATAGTATAACGTGGTTCGCGATATAAAATTTAATGATTATTTTAACCGCATCACGTCCTTTGCAAAATGCAAATAAGGATATTAATGAATAAACTGAGTTACCTTTGTGTTGAACCTTTAACCATGCACTTTGCGTGCGCTGCGCGTTTCAAGTTGCTTGCACGCTGTTATATTATAATTCCCAAAACATCGACAATTTCTAAATTTTAAAAACGCGTTAAATATTTTAAATTTCTATCGAATAATTTCAAAGCGTATTATCGATGGTTCAAATTCGAAAAGTATTAAAATAAACATCGATCTGTTCAAACGTTTTAAGTAAGAAGCTCCCTAGCGATTTATAATAGATTTTCGTTTATGAGCAAAATTGTTATCAGTTTCATAACTACTTGAACGAGTCGTTGGCACGGAAACAAATGAGAATGAGCTTTCAGAGCGTGTTCAAGTAGATTCACGACAATTTGTAACACGCCAGAACTGTTTGAAACAAATCGACAGGCTGGTTTCAGCTGGAAGCGTACCTATCC
The DNA here is from genome assembly GCF_013123115.1 of Colletes gigas. Classification (NCBI taxonomy): domain Eukaryota; kingdom Metazoa; phylum Arthropoda; class Insecta; order Hymenoptera; family Colletidae; genus Colletes; species Colletes gigas. The sequence continues at coordinate 5,591,666 of NW_025106647.1, read as the reverse complement.
TCGGAGAATAGAGAATTTTGGAATACCTGTTGTAACTTACGCAACCGTAACTGACAATAATTTGTTTCTACGTCGACGACTCGTCAAACCCGTTTCAGACAAGAGTGTGATTTTTCGTACTAAATTGTTTAACGTCGAGTCTAAAGTAAATTAAGAACGACCCAATATTTTAGAAAGATTACTGCGACGAACGTTACCGATTTAAGTTCTGCAATTATTAAACAAGAAACATTGTTTTACGCTCGTGGATAACGACGGTAAGGATTTGCCAGATTCAGATCTGGTAAAATTTAATTTTTTACCCGCTCCGACCTTCTTACGTAAGCTGTATAAATTTAGCTCCAGTCTCTTGGGACACCCTTTACACGGTCGTGAAACTTTCGCGCAAAAGATAAGCCTTTACAAGGCCGAAGGAGATGAACCCCACGTATTATATTTACTTGGCCGCGTACAAACGAGATAACATCTTTACTGTAATTAGTAACCCTTTTGAACTAGGTCGGTCCAATTATTCAGCCGGAAAGCATTTGTTTCCAGCAAATAAGCGCGGCGCGAAATATTTAGTGGCCTCGTTTCCGTCTGATCTGCTATTTTCCTTGATCTGGGTACTCCGCCAGTGTCTGACAGGCCCCAGACAATAAATATCGTTTCACAAATCCGATGGATGATCATTAAATTCTATATAACGCTACAACGTTTTAAAATTCGTTCTCGTTTTATACAAAAAAATTAAATGCCTCTTTTATTGCATTAGTTGTCGTATTGGAGTTTGTTTGCGTATAACTTTCTAACATTTATTCGGTATTTCTAGGGGGCATCCTAGCATGAAATATGTTTTTTAAAACTTTCTCGAGGAGGTTTTTTTGCAAATAAACTATATCACGTTAACTGCTACGAAGAGTATGGTCGGCGTGTTATACATGGACGATTATTATTAAAAGGATACACTCCGCGGCCCGGTAATGACGGGGCGGGTGTACTCGTCGGTTTTAATAGATTTTAAACAGACACTCACGAACGCTCGTCTTTATGGTCAAAGTAAGCACTAATTTAATAAAATTGAACGTTGCCGAAGGGCAGCACGCGGAAACTCCGCGCGAGACGAATATCAGGCGTTCTTTAGAGAAACAATTTTAATTGGCTTTGTCAAAGTAATGTCGCATCGTTCGAAACTTCATCGTTTACCCGACAGCTGGCTAACAGAATTAAAATTATTTTTGGTTCAATAAATCTGTTTCCCGCGTCAGAATATTACAGAATCTTGCGATATTATCGATAGACGTTGCTTTGAACGAAAGCGTACTCACGTAATAACGTTGTTACGGTGTTCTGTTGCATCGACAACCTTCTTTTATATGGATTATATCGCGTACAAGGTACTATTTTCCCGATAAAATTTCAATACTTTCGTTTCCATTCGTGAAAAATTTTCGATCATTTTTCGTCATGTGATTTTTGCGTTTCCATTTTTTTTTTTTTCGGTACATACGAAGATTAATTTTTTTTATAATGGAAATGTATCATCCATTCGCGTATAGGTTTTTTTTCGTAATTTGAGAGGATCCTGTCCGTGTGTATATAAAGAATACAAATACGTAAATACGGGTATAGAAGGGCGTGACATCAAATGGTGATGCAAGTGGAATGTATGAAGCTACAAACTCGTCGCTTAACGTTTATAAACAAACAAATATAGAAAATTTTGTATCAGATATTCGATTGTGATACTTCTACTAAAGCTCTGATATTATATATTTTCGGCATTTTGTATCGCGCGTTCTACTTTTTAACGATAAACTGAACTTAACGTAAAATTCAGCGTATATGGAAGATCAAAATGTGTTTGAAATTATCGATAATATTACTAGCACAAAAGTCAGATACTTTTAATATTGTCATAAAATTCAAAGCATCGTTCAGAGATGTTACAAACACGTAAATGTGAAAATTAATAATCGAATAGAAGTGTACCGGATATGATCGCGGACTTTCTTGTAAGAAGTCGTAAATTTCTCAAGTCGCGAACCCGGCTTGCTCGTTCGGCAAATTAATGTTGTCGGAGCAGATTTCGTATAAGTAATGCACTGAGACAGTGGTTTTGTGTGTTCTTTATTTTGAATGTTCAGGTTGACTTTTCAGAGGAAAGAGTGACATTTTTGGACGGTGTTTGCGGTTTACATAATCTCGGTTCTGTTGCTATTGGTGGAAAATGTTGCGGATGGGGGTGTACAAATTTTGACTGATTGGTGGTTGACGGTGGTAGTGGGTGTGATTATTTCTAATTCTAAGGGGAAGTGCACAGCGTAGGAATTTTCCGTTCGGGGAAAGTTCCGGAAGTCCCTGGTGTCGAAAACAATGTGTGTCCAAAAAAAATGGTAAAGTGGCTGATGGCAACTCACGTGCGCTGCAAATGTTGCGCTTTTAGGGGTTCTGATTTTCGTAGGACTTTTGTAACAATGGATCGATCGGGGATTCGAGAATCAGTCCGACCGTTGTCTTTGTTGCCGAACGAAGGCACGCTGGTCGTAGCCATAAAACGCATGGACAAAGTTGTGGGCCCGGATGCACGCCTGAACAAGAAGGTAGTATTTTATATCGAGTATTACACGAAATATTTTATATTGTAAATGGGACACGTAATGTTCTACATTTAGAAATGTTTCACTAAACATAGGGAGTTAATGGTATCAAGAATCGAGTCATATACATATTTTATACGTAAGTGAAAATATAGCACTACCTTGCTAACTGATTGCGACGAGGGTTCGCTTCTGTTCAATTACCGGGAAGGTAGCGTTCTTTTCCCATGAATCGATCTTGCTTATCTTGCATGTACCGCCTGACGAGAAGACCGAGCAAAATAGAGTAATAGTGCTGAGAATGACTTTGATTCAGTTATCGAAGGAAAGCTTCGAACAGTCAGCGAGTAACGCTGAACTTTGTAACGTTATCTGTTAGAATTATAATAAATACGTATTAAGAAACTCAATCTTTGACAATTTACGACAATGGAATAGAGAGAAAACAGGTAAATTATTCGTTAGAAACTCCGGTAGTCGTTCTAGTTTAAGTTGAAGTTTAAAATTCTAAAGAAATATTCATAATAAAATACCCCAACAACGCAACGCACCGTCTTCGCAAGATTAATGGATCCCGCGTGTCAATATCTCGTGTGTTTATTTATTTCAAACCAAGTAATTCGTTTTTGGAGGATGCATTATGCATTGCATTGTATTTCACTTATTCCTGCCTTGCATAATCGATATCTCAACGATATAATCGGCAATTCATAGGTATTCGAGAAACACGATCGAACGTGAAATGTGTACAACTCGTTCGGTGATATAGATGCTTCGGTGAAGTATTCGGTGGATCAATGGAACGCGCGTGGCGAACGCCGATTTCGCGAACATGCTTAATAAATACGATTACGAGATTTCTGCGCACGACGCATGCCGAGCAAATCTCAGTATTCAAAGACTTAATGTCAAATAACGAAACGAAAGATTAGTATTTCTGGCACGGTGGACCCTCGATTATCCGAACACTCTTCTATTCGAGTGTCTCGATATTTCCTTCTCTGATATATAAATTTTCTCCCCGATTTCTGCGTCCTGGACAATTAAAGAATAATGATAATATCGACGTTAAATCGATCGCTGGACAGCGTCTCTGGTTGTTTCCTACGGACAGAAAATTTTCATCGAAAATCGCGATTCTCTCTCGGCATCTGTCAGGAGGACACCCCTGTCTCTCTTCGCAGGACCAGTATCAAATGACTGTCGAAATCTCGGTCCGTGATCATCGAGGCGACTAGGTCACTCGAGAATTCGTGACACGGCCGCAATTGTTTTCCCCCCTCCTTCTCTGGTTCCCCGCTAATCGAATCAAATTGAATTTCCATCCTCCCTTCGTACGGCGCGAACACACCCCCGACGGCGACGACGCCTCCGGGGAGTCAATAAAAATTAACGGGGCTGATTTGGAAAAATAGGATTCGACCCACGGGGCGTCCTCTCGACGATGATCAAACTGTATCCATAAACACGGAAACGGCGTAAGAATTCGAGTAACGATCGAAACGGTTCGATATACGACGGTTGGAAACGCGCATACGTACATACTTTCCTTTCCGTGGTTGCTTTCCGGGCCGTAAACAATGACGAAAGTACAAAAGGAGGTCACAGACGCGTTTGGCGAACGTCAGCTTTATTGTTCCTCCGGGCGAAGATCTGAAGCAGCAAAAGCTGATTGATCGCAATCAGAAGTTCCTGTGCGCCCAGGGCCGGGAGTAATCGCATACGAGGCGGGGGAATTGTAAGCCTTGGGAGTCGCGGCTTGGATGCAAATAAAAAAATGCATAAACATGCGCGACGATACGAAATCGACGACGTCGGAGGGACACGGGGCCCGGGCGCATCGGAAATTCCGGGGCAATATTGAAAATTAAAATTCTAGCGTGATATTTGTTACGCTCGACTTGAAGTGCTTTAATATTTACGCGACGCTTACGAGCCTTTGAGGACGTGTATTCGGTCGTACACGGTGTCATACTCGTGTTCGGTTTCCCGCGCGATCGACGGCGAGAAATTGAAAAAAAAACACGTGGATCGTTCGAGAACCCTTAAACGGGGCGGCGAGCGATCCGTTTGGTCGTTGTGGAGTCTCCTCTTCCGCGTCTACTATCGATTGTCTTGTGCCACAGATTCCTAGAGATTTATTAACCGAATTTATAGTTAAGAAAAATGGCATCTTGGAAAATGCAAATCAAGGTAGAATTTTAACTCGCGCAAAATCGAAATGAATGTAATTGCTCCGGTTTTTCCGCCAACGATATTGTCCCTGTAGCAGCGACGTCGGAAAATAATCTTTCGCTGGATGTTTGTGTCGTAGGAACGGCGAGGCATTACCTTGCTGTAGCGTCTAGTATTGGAAATCTTGCAGTTTCAGAGACAGTATGCCACAAAAACAATCAACAAGCGACTCGAACACTTGGAAACTGTACTTCAACTTCCAGGAAAATAAAGACGGGGCAGTGTGTACAAATAGTCTTTGGGTAGCAAATCGATGAAATACTCTGAAAGACATTGTAGACTGTAGACGGATAGCGTTACGTAAAGTGTCATAGCGTTTGCGTCGTGTAAACGTATTTAAATGTACAAATACGATATTAATCGAGTCGAATATTAAGTTTTTTGGGATCCTGAAATTATTATATCCACATTTGGAATCTACGTAAATCCACGGTGTCTGTTATTGATATAAGGTAAGAATAATTAGCGCGCTCTGTTTTTTCCTAGGTAATATTTTTTCTTCCGCGAGCTTCTCTATATGCCGTTACTCGTTAGCATCGTTAGAGTCTTTGGAAGGTCGGCGAAGTCCCTAATAATTTCTAAAGAATGTTCGATACGTCGGCGCGTACTCGGCGAACGCAAAAAATAACATCACAACCGGGGGATACTAATTTATTTAGAATTCAACGGGTATCACGGTTCAACTGAAAAGGGGGTGATTTTTTCGTGTACACGCGAGTCAAAAATTTGGAACAAAATTTTTTCGTCGAGGTCGCGTGTACTTAGCTACGGCACAGTTTGTCGAATGACACTTCAAACCAGTGTTTCTCAAAGTAGGGTGCGCGAAAGAATGTTTTTAATCTTCGTTCGGATTATAATGGCTGCCGCGGTCCTACGCATGTTTGAATCAATAATGGTTAAACACGCGCCGAGATAATTACTTTACTTTATTATCTTGTCAAGTTTTTAATGCACCGAACAAATTTATTTACGTTCAATCGGGTTGTCGATTTTCTTTTACAGTAATAGAACATAAACTGATCACGTAACCCAGTAAAGAAAATTTATCTTGAAACCTCGTCCTGTGTTCAGGCTACGTTTTAACTTCTGTACGCTTTAATCTTTAATTCGTTTGCGTACTTTTGGTCGGTAGTGTATATCATCGAGAATGTTTCATAAGAACCCACTTATACAGCGAGAGTCGTTGATAAGAATTATAGAGTGGAAGTTCCAAGAGGACTGATAAGTGAAGTTCACGAACTCGGAAATTCAGACGATTCTGTAACATTGAGTGCGAGGAGAGTGGTTAATCCGTAACTCGAAACCATTTTACATTGGTGCTATAATGTGGTTTCAGACGACGAAATCGTGTCTCGAAAGAAGATACAGATTTTTGTATCTCGGTGGAAAAAAGTGATTATATCTTGAAAAAGAAGAATTTGTTATATTTATGAGCTTTTTTTTTAATCGTTAGGCAGGCTAGAATACGATATCGGCGACCTATTTTCGAAGCATCTTGTATAATATAATGGTAATGGACTGAAACGAAATCAAATCATCGAAAAGTTCATTTAATATTAAAATATGGCTTTCTGTAATATCATTGCAATGTTATTTAATAAGATAACACTATGAGCGATGCATGTATTTTGTTATTACTGGCAGATACGCCATTCATTAGTATTAATTAGTTTATATTTTCCATGCAGCAACAAATATATACCTTGTCGCTTAAGTAATTGAAATTTATTTGGAATTTTATTGATTAAAATTACTAAAACGTACTTTAAATTGGATAGCAGAGGCTCTCTGTATTTGAACAAAGAGCAGAACTCGTACATTTATCGTAAGCATGAAAAAGGTAGAAAACTATCGCTCAAAGGTTTTTTTATTTAATTAACTTTAATGTTGAATCGTTGGTAGAAACAACTCGAAGCATTCGAATTTTTCGACAACTATTTTTCAACGTAGTTTAGTAAACGCATAAGAGGGTTGCAACTTTTGTTTTAATTTTTTTCCAATACCTTTCACCGTTCCGGAGGTATTCTGTGCGAAAGGAAAATCTGAATTTTTCTCAAGGGGTGATTTTATCCCCTCAAACCGTATTATGGCACCGACGAAAATGGTTTTGTGTTACGCGTGCACTCTACTCGCCAGAGTTTCCACGAGACTGTTGAAATTTTCAATTAGTTATGGAATAACAATAATATTTTGACTGTCTTTCTTTTTGTTTTTGCTGGAATTTTTATTTAAATGAGATACTTGTATTTTTCCAAGGTAGAATAAAAGTTCCATTCAAACAGAAGAATTGATGCAAACGATGCAATTGTTTTTGTGGTATTAGTCTGTCGACCAAAAGAAAATCGAGTGCTGTTTATAACGTAATAATCTCATCAGACGCATAGTTGATATAGTGTAATACCGAAATAATACTTATTTCTAATTCCGAATAAATCATATATTAATCTCAAGAATTCCTGTCTATCGACTTAATCTACTGGCAGGTGTTCCAAAGTCTCGATGCTCGATAGATCATGCATGTTATTTTCTCGTAAAAAATTAAATAATTTTTATTTATAGAATTGCTACTTGAGCACAAAATTTCAAAAAATGCATTTCGACGTTTAAACAGAAATCAACGCTGTTCTCCTTCATTATCAAAAACCTTTCGTCGCTCGATCCGACACTTCCAGCTTTAAAATTCCTGCGGGTAAATCGTATATCCTCGTGCGGAAGTTGACTGGAAAACACGATGGTTCCCGTCATTCTCGAAAGATCTGTTTCGCGTTTGAGGTTAGGATTTAAAAACAGCATTCGAGCTGCACCCATTTTTCTCGGGGCACACGTGTACCGGAAGTCTTAAGCGAGAGGACGTACATATGTACATTCGAAAATCAGACAGAACCTTTCGCGTTCGACGCGCGATCGCGTCTATGGTTGACTCGTCGAGAGACCTCACTCTCTCTCTCTCTCTCTTCCTCTGTCTCTCAGTCACTCGACTATCGATTGCCTTGTATTACAAATTCAGCCGAGTCCCGTAGTTTCCGGGGAAAATCCCGTGGCACTTTTCAGACATATATCGCCTCTGTACTGATACCGGCAGGGTCGAACGTGTCAGGATCATGATAGAGGTAAAAGAGAAACGATAGCGATCACTTTACTGCTGAAAGATGTGGGAATATATGCGGGACACGTCTGACCATAATCGGGACGTTTCTACTATCTTCTCGAAACATGAAACGGGGTACCGGGTCGGAGTGGCGCGAAGGGACACACCCGGAAAGAGCGAAAAAGGGACAGAGAGTGAAAGAGAGAGACGGATTTTCCTGATTCTCGAAACCGACCGACACTGTTTGCTTTTTATTTCGTTCCTCGTTCCGGCTCGCATCGGATATCGATATAATTCCGCCGATTGGTCGAAAGTCTCCGCGTTGTTACGTCAAATGCCCCGCGGCATTGCGCCTCCGGATTCCGAAAATGAAAATATGAAATGTTTGTTGAACCTTCGGATTCGCGGGTATTCGATCCCGTCGACCCTCTCGCGCAGAATTATTCTAATCGACGCACTTAGAAACTCCACGCGTCGATAATCCGCGACGATTTAAAATAATACAAAAGTTTTCGTTAAAAGCGAGTTCCAGCGTATTATAACGATTTTCGTAATCGTAACTTTCGGAGTTAATATCCGTGGTCAGCGTTAAATATAATTTTCGGAGAGGTGATTATTAGGGATACTAGGCTTTTTGATGCCATTGCGCAAATGATACAGTGTCCTCTTCTGCATGATTATATAACTCTCTCGTTAATACCTTCGTTCTTGAAGCGTATACCGGTGGAAAGTTAAATTTTTCTACTTGATTCCCAGCGTAAATTAATCTTTCGCACGGAGCGAGGAAAAGCTTCATCTTCCGACTACGTAATTTTCCCGCATTTACACGAAGGTTGCGAGCTATTATCTAACGAGTGGTACGTTAGGTACGTTTTGTCCATTGTGGCTAAAATTTTGAACAACATTAATGCCTTTTGGTATTTCGTTAACACCGTGGTGGACATTTTTTTGTAACGAGTTTCGCTAAATGGGTTCGTCGATCGTTGCAAAACTGTTTGCTAACTTCTTCGCGTCGAGCTTTGCGAATGATAAATCTGTTCACTTTGAATTTGAGCATAGCAACCCTCTGGGTACTGCGAATTTCAATATTAGCGTCGAAGATATTGTTGACACAATCAACACGAGTTTTGTCGACGTCTTTGGTCGATTTTTAACAAATATCTTGCAACAGGTACGTTTCTCAAACCGATATAAATAATTATCAAACATATTTGTGCAAAACTTTTAATCGAAGATATTCGAGAGAATTGTTAGAAAAACAACGTGAATTTTATTCGCTTCGTTCCATCATTTCGAATCTTTCGCATTTCCAATGTACCGGAAATTGGTTATAAAACCATCGTTTATACTTCAAGAAAATCTTTTATACTGTCCATCACGATGTTTACGTTCTTCTCTATCCTGAATTTCCGATTGCTTGCTTATTGTTATTTGTTTGTGTTTGTGTAATAATTTTATACGTTGGAATGCAGCACAGTAAATTTAATCCGTAAAAGATTGTAGAACTGTGGAACAATATGTCCTCCTTTACCGAGTTTAGTTTCTCTATACATATGTATTCTCCGTAAGAATCTACGCAGGACATAAATCTTTGCCCTTCCCTTCTATCCTCCAACTATGCCTGTAATGAATCCATCTCCAGAATGTGCTCACACGCAAACATTGTCTGCTCCTCTGCAGATTTCTTAACTGACTCGCTATGTATGTTCTAGTTATTCCGTGATATTATTCCGTTACGTTCTTTCGTTCTTAAATAAATATTCTAGGCCTTTCTCGTGCATCGATAAAACACTTAAACCCTGTCGAAACTTTAGACTCTAACACTATGCACATTTCGTATTTTTCTATAAAAATTTAGTTGCAATCCCTATCAGAACCAATCAAATCAATTACAGCTGTGAAAATTATAAGTAGATAAAAGTCATCGTCGTTTTTTGTTCGTTTATTGTATTTTATATTATACGTGTGTCTTGAATATACACTTTTTCGTTTGTATTCCTTTCGTAACGTTTGATTATACACGATTAAAATGTTTTTAACGTATCGACCGTTGTTTCGCGTTCGACATCCACAATTTCCTTGAAAGTGAAAAATAATGGAGAATTATCGATGAATACGAGCGAACATTTTACCTAATTACTTACCGGTAATTGAAAATATCGGTAAATTTGCAAACCCTAGTCAAAATACATACTCCTTGTACACTGGATAATCGAGCCCCGGAGAACCAATACCGTAGATAATCAAAACTCCGGTAATTGAACCCCAGTCAATGGATGTACTATACGCCTACAAAATATGTATAAGAACGTAAGTAGGAGCATAATTGTTCATCGGTGAATCACCGTAACTCGAGGGTCGACTATACTTCATGACAATGTACCTAAACGTTCTCAACATTTCGATCCATATGTTGTATCTTTCCCTTCTTCAGGAACGTGACTAAAATAATGTACATCGAATTAGTAAGTAGGTTTCGTATTTGTTTTTAAAATAATTCCTTCGTTGCTTAGTTAAAAATATTAAATACCATGAAACGAGTTATAAGACATTCTCCCTGATCGTTCAACGATTCTCCGACACATATATTTTAATAAACACTGTATTAGTATAACAGATGCGCGAAACGGACGAAAGGGCATTATCCGAAGCTGGCGTTAAAACCGTATAAATGTAAATTGAAAGCATCTCGAGGCGGCGAGAGAGAGAGAGGGTACCGAAAGACAAATCGCAGGGAAGATATTCCCGCGGGTATCCCTTATCACGGTTTTAAATTAGATCTCTCGCTTTGTAAAGCGGTAAGTACAAAACAAGTACATCCGGTTCCATGAATCGCATTACTCCCGCGGAAATTTCTTTCGCGTGCCCGATAAAGGATCCGTCGGATTACGCGCGAACGTTCCTCCGGGGGCAGCGTCGCGCGGAAACAAAAAGCCGGGTCCGTGGTAGAAGGAGATGGGGGAGGCGAGGGGGTGGCGCGAGAACGAAAATTTTCAATGGCGGAGCGCGCCGCCGGATACCCCAATTATCTGTATCGACAATCGATTGCGGGGGCCACTTTGGTCCGCCAGAAAACCCGTGAAGGGAAACGGAAAAGAGCAAGAAAGGGGGCGTGTGAGACAGAGAGGGCGGAAAAAGGGTTGACAGCCGCCCCCCGCGCCGAAGAAGGGACAGAGAGGGAAGGTGCGCGCGGAGGAATTTTTGGGCAGCAGTCGGCCTCGTTATGCTGGAAAATCTGAAATCGATTGGAGAACCACCCGGCCCGTGTCGGGGCGTCTGCGCGACGCAGACATCGACGCAGACGCCAGGGTTGCTCGGCTAGGTCGATAGCGAGCCCTGGTTAAACTCTGCGAACGAACTTCGCCCGATGGTCCGTGAGGAAAAGAGGCGTATGGCGGCGCGATGAAGACGCCAGCGGATCCCCGTCGGACGAGAAAGACAAAAGCGGTCGGGAGCGGCGACGGCGGCGGCGTCGGAGACGTCGGATCCTTCGGACTTCCTCTCGGGAGGACCCAACCACCGTCGAGTCCGGACGAATTAATTACGACCAATCCTTAGGCCCGCTTAATGGCACCTTCCGTCAGCCAAATTAGGTCGTCGAGCGTCCATCTCGGGGGATCTTCTTATCTCGCGTCCGCCACCGATCGTATGGAAAATTCAATTTTTAGATCCGTCCTGCCCGTGGATCGTCTCCGGGTTTTTCCTCCCTTAGCAACTGTTGATCTTTCGTGCTTGCGTACGGTGTTGTTCGTTTAAACCGTGTTTAACTCATATACCGGCAGCAGTTTTGACCTCGTGCCCCCCCGGGGCGGTTTAATTAAATTATTTATTTTATTTATATACGGGGGAAACCCTTTGTGCTGTACGCTCCGGGAACTGCCGCAAAGTAAGAAATGGCCTTCTTTGATAATCCCGGTGCTTTGTTAATGGTTCGAAAATTTAATCGAGAAGTTTTGATTTAAAAAATGATTCGGTACTTGCGATTACAGAGAAAGAAGGACGAAGTTAAATCTTTCGACTTACGAACAGGTCCATAAATGTCCCGTATTTCGTTCGGTCCGAATTTATGCTTTGTTGAACTGTCGTTGCACGCTGAAAAGATATACTTGTAATTTGCTTGCCTGCCTGTATCGAAATTTGCACAGTATAATTTAAAAATTTCGGTTCCCGGTCCCCCACACACTATCAGACATTAAAATCAAATATAACTGAAATCTGTTGAAAAATCAGAGCGACGGACGTAGGTAAATAAAAGGTATTTTTCTTGCAGGTTTCACAGATATTTTACCGAAAATGTTATGCATATACGTCATTAAAAATCGCTATATAACTAGACAATTCATCGACGACAGATGTATTGATACATTTAGCAAAACGATTTGAAAACATTTCATATTTTATAAAACACATTTACAAGGAATGTCCTTTTAGCAGAAAATAGTAAAACGTTCGACGAATATGTGTATACGGAAATGCTTTATTTCTATAAAGATCAAAGGGTGCTCCAAATATTTGAGCGGCAGTGTATACGAAAGCTGTCACTTAACATTGGAATATATAATATTTACGGCATTCTTTATGATACGCGTAAATGTCTATAGCAGTGTTTTCGAAAGTAGGGGATGCGATCCCCAGGCGAAGCGCCTTGCGATCCATAGAAGGGTTGGAACTCCGAAGAATTTTCCTCGTAGAAAAATGTGAATAACAATTAAAAGGATAAATGAAAGATTGTCGACTTATTTAAAGAATTCAGCAAAACTTTAAATATTTTACATCGTAGAAATAAATAAAAGACAAACAGTGATTTCAGAATTGTATTTTTCGAAGTTCCGTAATTATCGATATCTTTGTGAACCGAACGGTGTATTTTCGCCAACATCGTGTTATAGCCGACGAGAAAAGAAATTCACTCATATACGACATTCTGACCTTTAGTCGAGCTTCTGATGAGCTATTCTTATAAAACCAGCGACTGAAATATCCAGTGTTATTCACGACAGGAAATATCGCTTTGTTACAAAAATTATTTAAGCTTTTCCTGATATACGTTCCTTCTTTTTTGTTCTGCGGCACAAACAAACGAGGCATTTGCTGCTATTCATCCTCATAGCCTATTAAAAACAGGAAGGTTTGGGGTGATATCACGGTTACTATCGATTCTATCGAAAACTTGCATATTAATCTTGAATAATCTTCGTTATTTGTGTGCTGTATAAGCAACGATAAGAAACGTATCATATATTTGATGGTTGGCACCCCCAAATAATTTCCCTTCCAAACAGACAGGGCTGCATTTTATTTGTGCAGATCACTGCAAAATTTATTGCACGTAGGCAACATAAACTGTTTTCAAGACGTGGCGAGTTAATCGAACAATTATTTAAAATTGAGAAAAGTGTTGGTTAAATTTTATTAGCTTTTTGCATATATTTTTCGTGAATTTTTAAAGGCACAAATACAGGTTTGTACATGGTGTAAAAGTGTCAGTGTTACTATTAATAAAGAACGTGAGGTCGATGGATATTTTTATCGTAATATAGTCGAATATAAACACAGTCCAATATTTTCAAACTCCGTTTCCTCGAAAACAAAGCATCGCGCGGTAAAACTTTATTCGACGTTTCTAACCTATTTTTACTTTTTACGAAAAGCAAAAATTTATACCGTGAATAACGTCCCAATTTGTATAAAAGTTCAACGGTAATAATCTTTCTATTCCCGTTTCATTAAAATCTTTTGTGTTGTTGGTAAATAAAACAAAATCAAATCCTTATGAAAAGTACGGCGATCGAATTAATCGTAATTCACGTTACAATAATTTGGATTTCTTTTCCGGTACAAACTCTCATTATTGATTTCATTCAATATCGAGCGTCCAATGAATTATCGAAACAAATAAATAAATCACCCTCTGTTTGGACGCGCGATACGAATATTACGGTATTATTACACAGTAGTTTTTCGAATGGATAAAACTTTTTTGCTCGTGCTTCCGAATCGTCCAAGAATGCGTTCTTGCAGTTATTTCGGATAGCGTAGTTGGTAAGGTACCAAATAAATGTCACGCGAACTGTTTCGGGATGTTTTGCGAGAACGGTTTACGATGTAACGCGGATGAAAGAAACGCGAACAACGGAATAACGGGGATGCTGGTGTTTGAAGGTTTTCCTCGGGGAGCATTGTAATTGATAACGTAAGGGAGGCGATCAGTGTTTGAAATGTTATCCGGCTCCGAAGCCCACGAAAGGTAATTGAAAAAAGGGGAGTCTGTATGTTGATGGGGAAGCCGAAGGGAGACGGTATCCGCATCGGTATTCGACCGAGATAGTATTTGTCCAATTAAACGAGAGGTCGTAAGGAAATATAAGTTGGACATGAAAGGAGGTCAATCCGGGAATCCATTCCGAGTCGCTCGGGAACGACTGATTACAAAACGAATCACGTTTATTGACTGATGCTTTCTCGTCGAATTAGATCATAATTGATGCAGCAATTTTTTTCTTGTTAATACGTTCGATTCGTTTTAACGATTTCGCCCTCTGCACTTAGGATACATCGTTAATTTTATTTACTATACATTATTCCACTTCTTTTCTTCGTATCTTTTGAGTAAACTTTGAAAATATTTTTCAACAGAATAATATATGCACGAGCGCTAAGAAAATATTGAACAAAATCAACAGTCCGTTTAAAACTAGCATAGTTTGAAATCGGGTGAGTGTTTTCCGTTTTGGCCGTCGAAATGAATTATTAAATTTCTAAACCTACAGACTGGTACGTCGAAGTTAAAAAAATATTTATCCCGAATTCATTTATTGAACGTCGAAGCATTGTTTGCTTCTATTTCAAAAACGTTGCCTCTTTCTGTTATAGATATCTTTTGTTTTGCTCTTTTTCGTGATTTTTTTCGTTCAATTGTTCTGTCCCGTCTACCGGAACACCATCCATACAACACATGTCTGAATGCATGTTTTTTCAGCAGACATGTCTTTTGTAACATATATCATTTTATACGGCAACGGACATTTTTATTTTCATTTTTTTAAGTTCAAACAACTCACGGTACTATGCGTTATTGAAATACAGACTTACGATCCGCTTACGGAAAAGATTCACGCGTACGTGTATCCTGCAAAACGTAAATGTATGTTTAAAATTCATATAACTTCTGTTTTTTAAATTTAGCAAGAGATATTCGATGCACCTTCCTTTCGTTTCAATTCAAGACCGACATAAATCGACGTTGCTACAAATATTCCTTCAGTGTCTCGTATTGCAACGCGTACATTTTCTGTTAGTTGTAAGTTCCATCGCATTGGTTATTCTTAGAGAGTCGTCTAAAGTCTCTAAGCGTCCTCGTGAAAAAAAGTCTCGAGGATTCGAGTCAGGTGATCTACCATACAATCTTGGGTCAATACACTTTCAAATCAATTAAGCATTGCTACAAAACTCATTTGCTATAGCTCGTTAATACGTTTCTTTAAAGCAAAAAATTTCAAAAGCAGAGTATCAACCAAACATATTTCCTGGAAAATTCGTGTCAGGGCTCGCTCTTATAGCTCTCATAGCAACTCTTTGATTTTGAATTCACGAAAGTAGCCATGCTTCGATAGCAGTACTCGTTCGTTTTTATAAAGATTAAATAATTCGTCGAAATTTAACCAGAACGAACGTCAGCCAGTTTCTCAATCCCCATTTAATACAGCGTTTAATAAATGTTCCGTCGTCATAAAAAATGTAGTTAGCTAGGAGAACTTTGATCGTGGATTCAAACACATTTAATCCAATAACTTCCAAGTTAGACGTCGCTTTATTATATATTCAAAATGGTGTACGCGTACTTGTAAACATTTATGAATTCTTGTAATGAAATTCTGTCGAACGTTTGACAGCACCGTTTGACATATTTATGCGCAAGAGTCGCGAATTCTTGTTTTCGCGTCTTCCTTTAAGTTTAATGACTTAACAAAGTCATATAATACGTTCGAAACGGGGCAGAAAATTGATTTGAGATTATTTTTCTAGTTTAACAAATTTCTCGAGCACAATTTAAAACTTTTGTCGGTCCAACGATTCCCACGTAAATAGATTTTAACAGTTCACGTGGATCGTCCTAATATATAGTGTTCTCGTACGATTCCTCAAGGAAAAATTAGTCGAAATGAGAATAAGATTTGTTCGTATGAAACTTCGTTTTTGAGGATATCGAGCTGGAAAATTTATCGAGTGCGCGTGCAATAGAATTTTACTTGGATATCAGGTTAAGTAGAAAGACTCGTTTATGGTCAGACGCGCCAGCCAAACGTATTCTATTCCACTCGTATCCGACAAATTTTCACATATAATTAAAATCGAAAATCATTCGGTGTTAATTGTTTTCACTTGAAAGAAACTGTTAACATTCGTAAAATATAAATACAGTCCCTGGCCATCGAATTAGGACCACTACAAATTTTAAGCATTTTTCGCGTTTTCCGTAAAATTAAAAGGCTTTTTGAATTTGTAATGATATAATTTATTAACTACTAACATAATATACTACTACTGTACATAATATTGTTAACACACGTTAATATCTTGTATTTCCACCCTTTGCTTTGATGACAGCTTGTATCCTTTCTGGCATGCTCCGTATACATTGCTTTATCATATGCTTTATGTCTTCATTATTTTCCCATGTAGCTGTAATTTTTGTTTTCAACTGTGGTAATGTGGTGCTTGGAGATTCATAAACTATTCTTTTAAGTAGGCTCCAGACATTTTCTATAGCATTCATGTCGGGAAAATTGCCTGGCCATGGGAGCAAAGGGATATTTTTTGATGAAAGCAAGGTTTTAACGGATTTGGCTCTGTGACATGGTGCTCCATCGTGCATATACGTATATTGTGATCCTACAGATGTGTAAAATGGAAGCAATCGGGTCTCTATGACATCTTCGTACTGGTTGCCATTCATAGTTCCATTAACAAAATAAAGTGGGCCTGGTCCTTCAATTGTTATACAGGACCATATCACTGCTTGTGGATGTTTTACCGATTGCACCACACAATCTTGATGGAATTGCTCATGTAACCTTCTTTGGGCAAATTGAGCTGTTTCCGTAACCGTTTCTAACCGTGTTTCATCACTGAAGATGACCTAATAAATATGAAGAAATTGTAAAAATTTGAAAATATAGTTAGAGTCGTAAAATGATTTTCTTAAATTACCTTTTCCCAATCTGCTATGCTAAGATTGGAATGAGCCTTTGCCCATTCCAATCGAGATTTTCTCATTTTGGGCGTTAATTTCGGTCTTTTTACTGGTCGCCTGCATCTGATATTGGCTTCGTATAAACGTCTTCTGAATGTTCTCTCAGATATTGAGCCGCTTAGTGCACACATCGATTAACTCCATAAAACGAAAAGTTGAGAAACGCGATGATGTAATGTATATTGTTTTTAAAAATTCCTCTGATATATGAATTCAAATATATAATGTAGAATGCATAAATTGCAGATATAGCTTTCATCTAACGGTATATAAAATTAATAAGAAAGAATAGCCAACAAACAATCGTCAGTAATGTTACAGTTTTTATGTGACTGGTGGAGTTAATCGATTTGGCAACTGAAAAAAGTAATAAAGTTAAATTTAGTCTTTGCATTTTTAAGTTTTTTTATTACAGAAAAAGTTGGTTATTATACATTTTTATCACAGCTTTTCCATAAAAATGAATGTTGGCAGTTCGGTTATAATATAATTTTTGTAATTAATTCATAGCAACTTTATGTTAACGGCATTATTCTTTGGGATGATTCAGCAATATTATAAATAATGTCTTTTTCATCAGCTGTATGCGAGGATTCGTCATTTCGATTTGTTGACAAGTTCTTATAGTAATCGTGTTTAACAGGAGGAATGAATTTTAGCAGGTCCATCATGTCTCTCCATTTTTCCTTTGTCACAGTTCTACCTTTAGGATATAATAAAGGCTGATCTATGTATATTTTTCAAACTTTGCGGTCTACCCACTAAAGATTTTCTTATATTAATGGCTTGAAATTCTGTATCTTCATTATAGTCACATTTGAATTGTATGAGATAGGGTTTGGACCTCTCTAACTTTATCCAGCGTATTTTAAGCCAATTTAGTGGAAGCCCTGTGACGGTTACTTTTCTGTTAATGATAGACTGTTCTAAAGGTTTTGTTGACAAAAAATCTTGGTGAGTCATTTGGATTAGATGAAATGGCGCTTTCTTTTTACATGTTTTGATTATATGGTACCAATCATCTGGTGAAAAAATGTTTTGATTTTTTTTCGCACATGACTCAATAATGGCAAAATCTGAGTCATTGGGCAAATAGCTGTGCCCACTTACCAAAAATTTCATGTCAATTGATTCAGCTTTGATTTCCGTGCTTTGAACAAGTTTCAATAAACTTAAGACGGTTTTAATATTTCTGTTTTGCCCGGTACACGAATCCGAATATGTTATTATTTTTTCGAAGTTTGCAGCGTAAGTCTTTATGTACTTTATTAGACAAGATGAAATTTCTTGAGACCCACGAGATCCTTCAGTTTCTGGCCAAACAAACATGTGGCTTATATTTTTATTGAATTCATGACATCCAAAATTATAAACATATAAATTTCGCTTATAATAAGCTACGGATGTGGTCAACTTGGGAAAGGCTAAAGCTTTTTCCAAGTCAAAAGAAAATACGAACAATTTTTCCGATGTTGCCATTCGATCGGCAGCCATTTGACTGCGAGCCTGTTCAGCCTCTTCTAAGTGAGTTTCCTTTTCAATTTTTGCCATCTTAATTCCCTCATCGTCTGAAGATTGAATTTTTATTTGAAAAGCATCACAAGTTTGACACGTATCCTTTGATGGTTGTTTAAAATGTAAATTAAATTTTGTAGAGAACACATTATAGTAATATTATTCTTTCACTGGTGCTACGTTTTCCTTTTCACATTCTGTGACGTATAGTTCATACATCTTCTTAATATTTAAGTCAGGATTTAAATATTGTCGTCTTGGATTATGAGCTCTGGTGTAGTGACTACTGTAGGCTGGAAATGACTTTATATGCTTTATAACATTTGTATCATCTATTTTATTGCTTGCAACGCGGCCTTTGCGCTTATCAACCAAAGATGTAACTTGTTCTTTAGAACAACAATCGTATATCCGCCCGTCACTCACCTGATAAGTGTCTCTAAAATATTTTTTACAAACGGGAATATCAAGTCTCTCTTTTCGAAAGTAATATGTAAACGAATGTGATCTTCGTTCTTTAGTTTCATTCGTAGGGCGCCTTCTTTTTATTTCGTTAACTTTGATACAACCTCTTAAGAAAATATTTTGGTCAAGTTGACTATGTAAACTATAAAATTCTTTCATGGCAGCCTCTCTCTCATCCGAAATAATTTTTTGATTGCAATTTTGACGGCATCTGCATTGTATATCGACAAATGTTTTTGCAGTTATTAATTTTCCTCCCCTATTCCTGTATGCCAAACTTTTTATCCTGTTATGCTTTTGTAAATTTCGTATCCATTTAACAGGATTACGACTTCTTTTCCTCCCAATCAATGTGTTTGTTGGGTTTGTACTGTTGCAATCCGATGAATCCGAGGGAAACGATAAACGTATTCTTGGACCAGATTTTCTGTTGATAAATCGTATTGAAGAATCATCACTGCTTTCCTCACTCACATTATTAGTCTCACTCATCTTGATTATAACGGTATAATATTTATTTCTTTAAAAACAATCTGGGAGTAATGTTGAAAAGACTAAGAAGTACACAGTAACATTCAGCGTGCGAGATCACTGCTATACTAACTACCGTTTGCATTGTGCTTCTTTTTATCTGTTTACCGATGCGATTTTGTTACGAATATTATTGAGAGGGAGAGAGCATCTTCGGCTGTTTAAAAACAAATAAGCGTCGATGCACGGCCAGAACAGATACAGCGTTACTGAAACGATTTACATTAGAGTATGGAGTTAATCGAAATGGCTTCTGAAATAAATTACTTATTATTCAATGGCCAAAAAAATTTGCCATTTAACGGTGCTAATCTTTATTATTCAGGAAAGTTATTATAAATATAAAAAGTTATGACTATACCAAGGGCTTTGACACTTAAATTTAAGATTTTTCAAAAAGTGGAGTTAATCGATGTGTGCATTGAGCGGCTCATATATCCACTCCATCGTTCTTAAGACGTTGCACCAGTACTCTTGTAGTCACGTGACGGTTTTCTAGTGCAGTTTTTATAATTTTTCGGTCTGTTCTCGGTGTGGTTTTTCGTTTACCGCGACAGGATGACCGTTTGTTTGAAAACTGCGGCCCATTCTCCTTCATGCATTTGGCGATTCTCATCACTGTTTGATGCGAAATATTAGCATTTTTCGCAATTTGTCGCTACGAAAGATTGCCACCTTTCAGAAGACCACATATATAGGCCCTTTTCTCACTAGTAATGTCCTGTCGTTTTCCCATATTTCATAAAATGCACTTACTAAAACTCTTAACGTTGACTTGTTATGAACGCTTCAACGATTCAGCCACAACTGATTCTCTTCTTCGTCATTTGAACTTTTAAAGATCTCTCATCCATATGTGCAACACATTCTCATCATGTATATAGAAACAAATCTTGAATTCTCCAAATCTGACCTCACGCGTTATCGACACTTGAGTCTAACGTAAACGCTGGAGCGGCCCTTAATCGCTCGTCACCCACACAATTTGATTATTACCACGATAGTAACAAATCAATTGTTATGTAAATATCATTATTAACGTATTTAGTAATAATTTAAATGACCTAAGACAATTTTCCATATATGACACACTGTTATAGGCAAAAAAGTGAAATTTTCGTACGTGGTCCTAATTCGATGGCCAGGGACTGTAAATACCTAAGTAAAATGACGAAATTAAGAAACTTAAGAAACCAAAACAAAAAAATGAATCTCTAGACGAGAATATTCCCTTAAGAAAATATAATACTGCCTTTTGGGTATATTTATTAAAAGTTACAGGGAGGCAAAAGAAGAAAAATAGACACTCGATTCGTCCTCAAGCGTTCCTTTAGGGAAGTTTCCGATTTTTGAACGAAGAATACGGCACTAGCCACGGTCGGGTTAAAATGGCCCCGCATTTCTGTGGGTGAGGGGGTTAAGAGATAAGCTGGACACGGGGCAAGTATGTTTTCAAACCGAAAGGATTAACCGAGGAAAAGAGCGTCAATATTTACCGCGGTGTTGCGGACAGCAAAAAGCCACGGGCAAACCGAGACCGTAAAAAAGCAAAAATAAAGTATCGAAAATCTTATTGGACGCTGCGGATCAAATAGAAAATTTATAGGCATTTAGTTGAACGATACGAGAATTGAAATCGATTACGCGATACGGCGGGATTGGGAATGGTTAATCGGTCCTCGGCGTCGTCTCGAGCGTATTATAATACGTAGGCGAGCTGTTCGCGCGCATGTAAAATTTCATTGCGCCTCGAAACGCGACGACGGTGCACAAAGAAGGGGGTGGGGGAATCTCGTTTTGTATCGACACAAATGCAAAATCAAGCAGGCCGAAGTTTCGTGTAACAAAGCCCCGAGCGTGATTTATCTCGAGCCCACGAAATAGTTTGTTCCGCACGTCTTGGGAATCATGAACTCGACGTGGCTGGGCAAAGTTTACTGCGACCCGCTTGCTGACATGCCTAGTCCGACTCTCAGTCAAGAATTTATTTATACTTTACGATCCGATTCCCGCCAAAGGCGGCTCCTTTCTTGCGAGCATCCGGTAGAATGCTAATTTCGTGTTTACTTCGCAGTAATTGGAAATGTTCGAAACAGTTGTTAATCAGAGATGAAATATTCAAAGTTTCAGCGAACGTTTATCGAATTAACAGCAATTAGCCTGATAATTGTTCGAGATTCTTCGTCCTTGCCGTAAACGATGAGAGAGAAACTCGTATCGACATACGACGGAAACGTTATTAGAAAAATTCTTTTGGAAAAATTACTCGAAACAATTGTGTTTTGTTTTGATAAATATGCCGTGGACCGTGTTCCATTGTAAAGAAACGTGAATATTATTTTAAAAACCGTCTTTTAGAGTGCTATGTAGTAAAAACGTACGTTAGAAACGTGTTTCTAGAAACTACATACGCATTAGCGAAACAAAGCAGAGTGGAAAAATTTTCTCTGCGTACTGGAGGATAATCTGACTTTCATTAATGTAATTTTATAGTGAATTAAGCATCGTCTAAAAAAAAGAACATAAAACAGTGGTTGGAACGTTATTAAAAGAATACATCACGGTGTACAAAGCTATTGGATCGTTCTTTGTTTACTTTAGTCTGCACGGTGACTATAAACATTTCTGCTTTTTTATTTATTTTATTTTAGGTCGCACAGAATGTGTAGTGTACAGTGAAATTTATTCTAATTTATTGTAATTTATTCTATAAATAAATATATCTAAATTTATTCTACAAATAGTGAAAGTTATTTTATAAAATATTCAAAAGCAAATCACACTACCTTTATACGAATGGAGGATCCATTGTAATTAGCATTTTGAAATTGCCTGAACAAGTGTTTACACGAACAGTGATAAATAACGATATACAATATCGTGTATGTAAATTTGCCCCACAGATTGTACGATAAAATTAAAATTGAAATGCGTTATTAAATTGAAGCTAAATACGATTATGTATCATTGTGCGTACGTACATATTATCGTACCGACAGATACATCGTACTGAATTCGAATTTTATTACTTGTACAATTGTAATTATATTTACTTTTCGGTTTAAACGTCGAACGATAAACTGTTTATTTATCAGCGATCAATTTGTAAAAAATTAATTTAAAAGAATTCATAACCGATTCATGGGTTAAAATCATTTAAAATAAGAATATAATATTGCTTTTTGGTTCCTTTAGGGATATATTGAATATTTAATGATTTATTTAGCATTTCCAGGCAGATACACACAGGCTACTGTATTTTCAATGTTTCGAGCCATTCGTTTTAATACTCTTCAAGTATTTTAAGCATTAATTTTTCTGGCCGAGACACGCGATAAAAATATTTACAAAATTTCAAGTCATTTTATTCGATACTGACGATAAACGCCTCAAAATTGGATAGTGCTTGAATTAAAAATTGAACTCTTGACATTTCGGAGAGGAACAAGAGTAGCAACTATAACAATTAATAAGTTAAATTATTATTCCGTCGTGCTCACAGTGGCCACTCCATTAAATAAATATAGGAGCCATATTGGAGTCGAAACGTTGAGGTTTTATACAAATTTTATACAAATTACAATATATTAATTGGTGTATAATAAGTAACTGTCAATATTCAAAGTATTGCATAAAACCTTTCGACCTTTGATAGTAGGTCATCGTCGGGATAAAATATCGAAATTGACTAAAATAACGAATTGAAATGTTAACGACGATGACGTAAAACCGAAACTCGATAACGTTTTAAACAGATTGGAATATGTACATTGTTTTTTTCGAACATTTAAAATAATTATTGTATACCAGTACGAGAAATTCGAGTCCCATTTATCGTCGAAATAAAAACCGAACTTTTCGATCCAGTCCCGATAGAGACTCTCAGATCCGTAAGAAACAGCGAAGAAGTCGCTGTATCGTAAACCCCAGTCGTTGTCCCGGTACGCGTTCGCTTCCAAGGACAGGGAACCGAGATAAGGAAGGTGGGAAGTACTCTTTTTTAAAAGGAGATTCAAGGACTCGCGGTGCACCCGGTCCTCGAGTATCAATTTTACCGGACCCTTATAAGAAAATCGATGTCGACGTCGAATCGAGGCGCGTCACGATGACGAGCGCAGTCAGGTAAAGTGGGATATAAGAAGAATCAGGATAAGGCACCGCTCGAGCGGCACAGCCGGATCGATGTCTTAGGAGAGTTCGAAACCCGTGAAACCTCTGCTCGATAACGCCATAAATCTCGAGGAGCACAAGCGATGCTCTCGCCTGGCTGTAAGGTTTTAACCGTAAGCCGCTATCGATCGAGCCCAGTGACAAACGTCGCTGAATAAATTCGTCGTAAGGTAAGAGTACTAGCAGTTGACCATGTACCAATGGTGGATATTTCCAAAGAGAAATAACGAAAACGAAAGTCTCGACGCTCGTAAGAGCAATAGACCGTGGGCATTTACAGTACTTACGCCACTGGATCTTCGTAAAAGGAGCTCAACGCGGGACATTGTTTCTTGAAAGACGAGAAACGAAACATTTTTTTTCGCCCTCCAGCTACAATCGAAGGATTAAAGCAGAGATCGAAGTGCTCCGTATTTTCTGAGCGCTATCAATCGCGGGTTGAAAGCAATTTTTCGATTTCTCGTATCTCACAATGTCAATATTTTATACATTTTAAATCGTAACGTGGAAACACCCGAGGGATACGAGCAATTTCACGAGTTGTTTGTCTTGGATCGGACTCAATTTGTATTTTTAACATTTCATCTTCGAGAATCTTTTTGGCAACATACTTCTTGGTCAGATCGAGATTCAGATTCCCAGGACGAAATCTTTTAAACCGTCCACGTGTATGTTTCACCGCGAATTCATGAAATCGTTGAATTTAATCAAGACTTCTTAGACTTTAGTTGTTATGGGGGAAAATGATCTTTTATTTGCTTCAAAAGTGTCCGGTTTCATTGTTCTTTCCTCTAACAACGCGAGTGGTAAACTGCTGAATCAAAAATAGGTCGAGCGCTGGAATTTTCGACGTCGCCAGGTATCGACAGTCGAAACGTTTTCGTAGAAAATTCGACATAGTTAATTCGACGCGATCGTTGGAGCTAAAAGAAGATACATAATTTTCACCGGAGCCATCGACCGTTGCGTTTACCCTGTTTCTAGGTTCCGGGTATCGCATAAAAATTTTACATCCGCTCGGAAAACTAGTTTTTGCACGCGGTTTCGCCCAGGATTTGCCTGACGAAACGTAAACGGATTAAGTTAGAGTAAATGTGTACGGACGAATGTGAAATTGTTAACGAATTAAGTTCAATGTAAATATTTACAGACGAATGTAACATTTTTGTCTTTTTGTTTGTCGGTCGCCGATAAAATTTGTCGGAATTTTGTCGAGTTCAAAAAGCTGCGCTAGTCGAGGACGTTCGAAATGATTTCCGCGCGTGTTGTGGCTCGGCCAGGCGATGTTTACTGTGACCGACGCGAACACCGGTTCGGGGGTTGAGGGAGGTTGAAATGCATCGGGAAGTATGTCCCACTTTGGAGATGCACGCCATATTGATTCGCGTTCGAAAATTCGGTCCGCCCGCACGCCGAGCGAATAGAAGATGCGGAAGAACGTTAACCAACGAAGAAGCGTCTGTTCGGGGCACGCGATCGAATGATTTTAATCGACTGTTTCGCTCGATGTGCTGCCCGTGTATCGCACCCGACGGTGTTTCGCTTGGAATTATTCGAGTCTATCCAATTGTGAGAGTGGATATCGTCGAGATTCAGGATCGTAACGCGCGCGTGGGCGTTCGTTTCTTTAGATTGGAATAGACCGATAGAGCGAAATATTGATTTTTACAACGGGGCGTGCGGAATCTAGTAATTGCGTTGAACGAAAGTCGTAAAGTTACCGGGCGGAATTGCGAAAAAAAAGAGAGGAAATATTTGCAACGAAAGAACCAGTTTCGGTAGAAATGATCGTGCAATTTGTTACGACCGCAATCGGTTCGGGTATATTGGTGATCTATTCTATTTCGCGTAATTGCATTCGTTTTCCTTGGTTGAATTATTTTAAGGAGAATTAAATGTTTTAATTTGTTGGGTGGAAAATTGTTGTTCGTAAAACGTTACGATTTTTTCACGTTCGTTGAAAAACTGGTTGAAAGACTGGTCGAAGGGCAGACGAGCTTCCAATTTATCCGCTCCTAGGAATACCTCGTGAAAATGGCGGCTCTTAAAGGTTCATGCGCCTTCGTATCAGCGATAGCTGACTTGTCAAGATACCCTTTCCCAAAGATAAACGTAACAAATCGATCCTCGCTGGGTGTAACCGAGAAGATAAGAAACAAACGTTTTCGATACTAACCGCCGATATTACCATTTCGTCCCTGAAGGCGATTTCTTCGTGTTCTCGGTCGGGAAAGAGTCGAATCTTTTAGTTATTTAATTCCGCGTTTATTTATATTAAAGTAAGAAATCAAAGCTTCGTTGAAATCGACGTCGCCCTTTCCCCATCGTGGATCCTTCGATTCGTTGCAATTATCTCGTCTTACACGCGCCATGAAATATACGCTCGAAGATAAGAGATACCATTAAATAAATCGTCCCCATCGACGGATAAAGTAAATGAGTAGTCCCGTATCAGTCACGAGCACGCACAAATCTGTAGGCGAGGCGTGTTCGTATCAGTCACCGCCGTGAGCGCTAAGGGCTTAAATCAAGGTATTTTCGTCAACGAGTTAGAGGGCTTTAAACTTGATTTACACAGCGTCCCGATATCCTACGTTCTATGAATTCTAATCGTGTCGCGTTTAATCGGGCTGAATAGACACCGGGCGCGAAATTATTTGATAACCGACGAGGCGCGATCAAGTTTTCTATTCGTTATCCATTTCGAAAATTAAATCAAGCCCGGTGGTCGTCGTCGACCCGTGCCGCGGTACAGTCGATGAAAAATTGTTTGTCGGTTGTCGTCGTCCGTGGACAGCTTCTGTCGATGACAGCAGTCGTCCATCGAACCAAAGATTTGAAATCGAATCCCGGTCTGGCGACTCGATTGGTTGATTCTTTCGCCCTGCGATTTTTAGAATCGTGTTTCACCGTGTTATTTAGAAGATGCGTGGCCCAAGA
Source organism: Colletes gigas (assembly GCF_013123115.1). NCBI lineage: Eukaryota > Metazoa > Arthropoda > Insecta > Hymenoptera > Colletidae > Colletes > Colletes gigas. The sequence continues at coordinate 5,564,890 of NW_025106647.1, read as the reverse complement.
ACGGTCGCGTTTCTCAGGCCCCGGGGGCCATAGACGACGACCATTCTGAATACAGAGGGAGAAAGAATTCGTCGACGGCCTGAATAGCTCAGTCGGGTTAGAACAGTTGTCCGGCAAACAAAAGATCCGAGTCTGAATCCCGGCTCAGCGATCCAATCGACCGATTCTTTTTCTCTCGACAATTTCGTACCACGGGTCGTTCGGTTATTGTACTGTCAAACATGAGATACGCGATCGACCATTGAACGCGAAGGAGCTCGGATTCGTCTACGTTAAGTAATAACCGGGGTTCCCTCTGCGCCCAGAAAGGTATTAATATGTTGACGTTCTGAATGTGAAGTATTCATGGTTCTTTGGAAATTAATTCGAAAAAATCTGGGCCACCCTCTGCATAAAAACTCAGGAGCCATCTTCCCGACGAGCACCTTGTAAGTCTCGTTGTTATTTTAATATCTGGCTAAGGATCGTCTGAGACGATCGTCCTTACTTAAATTTTTATGTACAGTATGAAGAGCTTCCTCGTAAATCTAAAGAGCTGGTACCGAGAGAGTGTGTATGTCGCTTGCCTCAATTTTTCTCTATTTACGTCGTTCAGACGGAGAACTTTGTCTCTTTATCAATTGAATATTTGCATACGTGTGTTTTTTCTCTATTGTTTTCAAGTCAGAGTAGTCCTTTCCACGATCCATAATTGTCCAGAAAGGGAAAAACTGTTACAGTATTGGATTTACTGCTCGACAGTGATGTAAGAGACTTTCCATACGCTAACGTAAGTACACACGTTGGCAAGATTCAATAGATTACTTACAAAGTAGCTGGAAAGAGACGATGGTTGTCCCTCCCAGTGCAGCTGCAACGCTATATTTTTACGGATATCTCCGACTGACGTTCCTTGAAGTCGTATATCTGTAAGAAACTTAAGCGGATTAGCTTTACACGTTCAGGGAATATTTCTAACATTATGTGCTTTATGAAATTCTGAATATCGGACACTTGAAAATTTCCAACTAGACATAAATTAAAAAGAAAAAAAATTTCTATCTTTAATAATTGCCACTCTTTGGCAATATTTTCTTCTGTCACAGATTGACAAACGTTTCTCTATACGAGTTAAATACTCAGAATTCGGATTTATTACTCGAAAAGGTTTAGCTACGGGTCGTGGATGTCCAATTTTTGCGACGTTTCGCCCTTTTCAGCTGTATTTTATCTTTTCTTGACAAAAGTAATAGTTACCTGACAGCTATACGACCGTTTAAACCAGCAGCTTTTGGTCGCCTTTCCACCGTGGCCAGAGATACCGAATTCAGTCTATTATTATTAAATTCCGTAGGAACTTCCAAGGCCGCTGGTCGTCCATTCCGTTTGAAAATTATATTTATTGTCGTATGTTTGCTATCCGGTTCTGAGCTTTCCTGACCCGTGGTTTGCCTCCTAACCTGCTCATCCTTGCAGTATTCCGCAAAAGAATGTCTTTTTGAAACGTCATCACAACTTTGGTTTGGTTTTAAGATCGGTCGATCGTAATAGAAATCAACAAGCGGTTTTAAACTTTCAACCGGTTCATTGTTTGTACGTAGAAATCAGTAGATTTGCCCAACAATTTGCCAGTTCATAAATAAATTGAAAGGAGCCCGAGATGGGATTGTTGTGCGATCTCGTAACGAGGTCTAATACTTCTGGAGTAAATGTTATAAAACTTTACTGCAATTTGTTGGTAACGAAGCTGGACAGCCGAGAAAGTTAACTGTCAGTGATTTGAAGATCTTGTAGTTTGCGTAATAAATTAAAGTGGTTAATGGAGTCGAAACCGTTTCGAAAATTCGTATACATTACAGAGGAAATTTCGTCTCTAACGTCAGAGGATGGTTTTACCCCCTGGGTATGGAGCATTTCAGGTGGAAAAAAAATATTTTCGTAAGAATAATCTGAGCGCGATATTTATGTTATGTAACAAGCCCTTCGCCGACATTTTTATTATTCTAATATTCGCGTTCTTTGCAATACGACTATTTCATTTCCAAGTAAATAAACCTCCATTCGCAGTATCTAATTAGAGAAACTAAATCCTACAGAGATGAAAATCCTCTTTCTCTGGTAACATGTGCCCCGCGGCACGTTAACATATTATTATACGGTTCCACCGTCGCTTGACTCTCGCTTCTGACCAGCAAACCAGCGCGCCAGCGCAGCGTGTCAAATCACGTTAAATATTATTATAAAATTTGACACTGACACTCCGAGTAAACGAAGGCATTTCTAATAAAAAATTATCGAGCATTTAAATTAAAAAATAATCCTATTTCACCAACAGGTTGATAAATATTCATAAATATGTATACTTTGAGCTGTTTAACAATTAAATTCAGTGTTAAATAATTATATATATTATCGATGATTAACAACGTTCTTCCAAATATTGCTATGCTAACATTCTTTTATAATCCAGTTTAACAATGTGTTTGTATTTTGAAGAGAATTTTGTATGAAAGGCTGGAAATAAGCAATAGCGATTCTTTGTACGTTGAAAAAGGTATTAATACGTTGACGTTACTTGTCAACTTGCGTTAGCCTCGGGCAAAGGCAAAAGCATTGTATACGCAAGCGTTTTTGTTCGCAAATGAAAACGTTAGATGACTGTTTACAAGGGAACATTTCCGTAATGGGCGGTTGTCTCGCGAAAGTTTAACGCCCACGGACAGTTATGAGAGAACAGACTTTTATTTGCGACTAACAAAGGCCGCGAATACAGAGTTTTAGAATAGAAGCGGCACCGAGTGCCAACTGGAAACTTGAATACTCTATGCACGAGAGTTCTTCCGGTATTCGAGTGTTTTTCGAGTAGAGGTACGTGAGATAGGATAGGGTGTTCCCACCCGACTCGAGTATTCCGGATAGACCATAGCGTCCAACGAGACACTCCGTTCGCGATAACCTCGTAAACTGTGATTTTTTGATCGTCGATCCCCCAGAAATCTTGGAACAACGTCCCCTCGATAGATCTTCGCTGTAAAATAATTACGATTAACAGTCGTGGAGTCGGATCACTTCCGACCCAGGCTCTCTAGCTCGCTAGACATAAAAAAAACGAACCTTATTTATTCACAAAATTATAAAATTTCCTTCTGAAAAGTGTTCACTACGAATACAGCTTTTTATTGTGTATCTTCACGATCCATAATCTTAATTGCATTTTATGCTAGATTCGACAGGTGTTAGATTCCATACTCAATGTTGCAGAACATTAAATTCGATCGATGCAAAGACACGAAAATCAGAATTTTGATGTCAACACGAGTTTCGATAAAATTATGAAAAATATAACGGTCAACGACCGCTGTATTTGCACCGTTCCGATCCCTCGAGTATCGCAATGATATTTTTTTGAACGCTCGACGGTCGAAAAGTTCCGTGGCGAAAGAGTCGAGGGTAAACCGACGAAATCTTGACGCCAGGTGGGAGAAATTGCGGCACGAGCAATTTGCGAACATTATCCGGGTGGGGGCGGTGGTACGAAAGACGTTTGGCAGCGGAAGGAAGGACATTCTTTCGAATTACGTCGTTGTTGTCTGCCAGGGACGAAATTGCATTATCACACAATTGCCCGGCTCGCGGGACGAGTGCCCCGGAGCGTCGTACCGATTCATTTGCGTGCGTTTTGTCGCGGAAAACAATTACCGTGTATCAAAAGGAAGGAACCAAGGAGTAGAACGCTTTACAGCCGGAGAACACGGTCGCTGTCTATTGAAACACGACTGTTAAAAAATTTATCCAGACCCAGAAAGAGAAGCTCTCGTCGGACTCTCGTCCGTTCTGCGGGGCACGGACAGTTCTGTCTTCGACAGCTGTCGTGTAAATGTCGACATTGAAATAGTAGCGGCCTTAGTCAACGGGCGAAGACTTTCGTGCCGGGGCAAAATTCTTGAAGTTCGACTTTAATGGCGGTGACCCCATTTCGAAATAGACCGTCTATTAGCGAGGCCTTAATATTTCAAGGGTTTTACGGAATTTTTAAAGGAGTATTTCACCCTCGCCTGGCATCGACACCTACGTAACACGTATCTGAAAGGCGACTTAACGTGACGTACGTTCCGCTCGAACTAAATAAATTTCGTTCCCTCTGTTCCAGTCGCGATTTCTTACAGGGGCACGCGTAATGATTTTTCTTGCAACAATCCGCGCAATTATAGCTCGCACGACCCATTCAACGATAATTGTACGGAGTGTCGGCTTTCGCAATTAGTTTTGTGACGTCGACGCGTTTAATTATCCCGCGCTGTTGCAACAGCGTGTAATTCGAGAATGCGTATCGAAATTAAGTACGAGCCCTTGTTGCAGGGGATTTGAAAATTTTTTATCACGTCATGCAGGTGCAAACTTTTGAATAAAGATGATAGAGTCGGCTGTGCTTTGTTTATGCAAGGGAGGAATGTCGTTCGAAAAAGAATTTGCGAAGAGGTGTTTGGCTGAAAAAGGTTGCAAAACGTTTGTGTAGAGGGACTAAGGGACCCGTCGGCGACGCTAGTGACACATTGTAACGGCAGATAACGCGGATGGACGAATCGCGTCACGCCTAGAAGCAACTCTGTGTAATCTCATTGGCTAAAACTTTGACAAACTTTTGCCTGGAAACGATTCGTTTACGACTTATAAGTCCCTTTGAACTTTCCGTCCTCGCGTCGAACAGGACACGTGAAATCAATAACAAAATTCCATCTCGAATTTTAATAATTCACACTGTACAAAATTATTGGAATGTTTTCTATTAACACGTACACAGTGGAATTTTCATTCTTCCAACTGGACAGCCAGATTCATTTGAAAAAGCATTTCTACCTCAAATTTTTAAAATTTACACTGTACAAAATGATTGGAATGTTTTCTATTAACACGTACATAGTGGAATTCTCATTCCTCGAACTGGAGAGTTATATATTTGAAAAAGCATTTCTGCCTCACATTTTTAAAATTCACACTGTACAAAATAATTGGAATTTTCTGTATTAACGCGTACTCGGTGGAATTTTCATTATTTAAATTGGATAGACAGATCCGTTTGAAAAGGCATTTCGCCTCGAATTTTAAAAATCTACACGTATTATTCGTAAATCGGCCAACCTCGCGTATCAGTCCATCGACAACCGAGCCCACAACTTCGTAATTTATGAAAGTAATTAATTTTTGTTAGCGAACGACCCGTAGATCCAAATGTCGTTTCACGTAATCCCATAGATGCTCCATGGGATTTACATCGGGCGACTGGGCCGGCCACGTCGGAACATTAATTTCCTCGCCACATGAAAATTCCCCAACCAACTTGCCCATATTCTTCGGATCATTATCTCCCGTGTGACAAACGCCACTGTGTGATATTCAAAATGTCTTCGCTCACGTACCGACTCATATTTTATTCAATAACGAGAGATACGATTTCGTTTCCGGAAAAATACTCTCAATTTCACTGGATCTCAATTTCTCATTTACTCGATGTAATGTAACGATCGCAATATATTTTTGTTGGCGGGATACTCGTTTAAATTTAACGCTAATAAAAAAAGATAATAATATTTCGAGGCGAATACGATGGTTTACGGTTCAGGACCATTGAATTTCGTCTATGAAAGAAATCGGATCGCTTTCTCGCAAAACGGCGTGAAACGGTTCGATGAGGTACGTGTTTCGAAATGGTTTGATGCGGGGAAACAGTCTCTCGACGCTCCTGCACTTTTATTCGTGATGAAACCTTAAAACAACAAGTGTACGGCGATACGTCGACGTACAAAAGAAGACGAGAAGACGCGACGGAAGAGGAGCCTGTGCGGCTCTAGATAAAAATGAAATCCGGGAGTGCAATATTTTCCGTACGTGTGCGACTCCGGTTGCACACACGATCGCGTATCGTGGTACACGCGTCGACAGAAGTTTATACAATTTAGCGAATGTTGCCTCGTGCTGGTACATATCATTTCTACAGTTGAGGAAATTTAATATTTTTATGGAAATTGGAGAACAATACGATGTACAACGATGCCTTCCCCAAAATTAAACATATCATTGATATACTGGGAGGAGAACAACAAATATGATTCCCGACTATTCCTGCTTCGGGTAAATAAAAATATTTTCCATCCGCGTATTTCGGTACGAACAGTTATTACATCCTAAAAGGTTTCCTGTATCGAATTCAACGCGGTCAAGCGTAGAGAAACCAGACGTATAAAAACCATTGCTGTATGAGCTTGTAAGCAAATATGCTGTTCCAAGGCAGGTATGAAATAACACGTGAAATAACATCCGTCCGTATGCGAGTAGAGCGCTCTGTGTGCGATTAAAATCCGTTGAAAGCTCTGTTTGTACGTCAAAGTAAACTCAATCCTATTTCCCTTCCGTGAAAACACTGAACACGTATTAACAATTACGGGCACAGTGGCTGTAAAGTAATTCCGTCTCCGTGCGGTTGCACCTTGAAAAGATGCTTTCGCTTCTTCTGGTCACAGCCAGCTCTATATTGTCACTGTTTGAACGGCGAACGAGATCTCCCTTAACCATTACCGCGCTCGAGATAATTTCGTTTATATAATTTATACGCGAAACATCCCTGATCCGAATCGACTAGCTCCGTTAAAAACGATTCGTTGTCAGAATTTTTCAAATTTTGCTTACGAGACTCCTAAATACGTACGTTTCTTAATCCGTCACGTGACTTTAAATCGTGTATAATTGCAGGTTCTTTTTCTTTCCTTGGATCTTCTCCAAATTTTTACGTCCCTCGCACCGATCCTCACACTCGTCACTGAGAACGACTTTACTCCACTTTTTCACTGTCCAGTGTTAGAGTTCCTCGCACCATTGTAAATGCTCCTTCTTGTGCCCTTTTGTAAGAGTTTCGTTTATAAGTTTATAAAATGAAGAATCCGTTTCATTCAATCGATCTCTAACAATACGATCAGAAACATTCTGTCCCGCCTACTCCGTTTATCTGTTCGGAAGTAGGTCGTCCCATGTTTTTCGCTATTGAACGTGATCTTCTGCCATCTCTTTTTGTCGTTGCATAGGAAGGTCCGCGTCGTTCGCGGTTCGTTGTACTTACAGTTTCTTCGAACTTCTTTTTTGCATAATTAACTCCTACGCCTGGAGTCTTTCGTGACACCAGCAAAATTTTAACATTTTCTGAATTTTGTACGTGCTCGTCACGTGCAGAAAATCACGTCAAATCTGTAAGATCTCGGATCGACGCGTGGTAGCGTGAAAATACAGAGAGTTAGCGAGTCTATTGTAGCTAATTGTAAGTGCCGTGAAATTGTAATTGTAGAAATTCCTAAGTCTACAACACTTCGGGTTACCTTTTGTGGATCAACTTCTACCTCGCTGAAAAGCGAGTGTTTTGTTATCCGAAAAGTCTCGTGTTCACAGTCTTGTCTCTCCATTAACCTTTAAACCCTACACCATTCTACATTCTCCATTGCCGAGACAGTCTCGTTCCTTAAACGTGCATCGTTTATTTACAAAAATCGAAGCCATCGATCTCCCCCGTTGTTCGTACCAGTTTTCTATCAGCTATTTTCGTTTATTTAGGAACATTAGAACCCGCAACGTCCGTATCTTATTTCCTGTTTATTGTTAGAAAATTCTACGAACTAGAAATATTTATATTAGAAGAAATATTTATATTTATATTCGACGAAACATTTTATACTTTCTCCTGTGATAGCTGGATTCTTAACTCGATGCACTATCTGTTGTACGTATTGAGTCGTTTCTTATTTTTAATTAAAACTTTTGTTGTAGAGTTTCCCCGTAGGTGGAGATCAAGGGGCGTAAGATCTGATAATCTCGGGGGCCACTGATCTACGGCGACCAATTCAACTTTGCGCATAATTTTCGTCCAACCAGTTTGAAACTTGTCTTGTTTAGTACGATGGTCAACAGTCTAACTATAGTTAATCGTATTTGTCATGTTTGATAAAGTCTATTCGTTATGTTATAATATTATTCCATGTTTCGAGATTTCTTGAGATTATATAGTACATAGATTAATACTTATATATACAGTAACTGACGTTGAAACAGGTGTTTATTGCGACAAGAAAAGCGTGTTTATTGGGCATTCCAACGGCAGCGAAGAATTAAACGTTGTAGCGTCCGCAGCATACCAGGAAAGTTCTTCTTGTTGTTGCGTCGATGATCCTTTCTTGAAGTTGAGACCAAGCGGTTAATAATTTAACCGAATGGCCGTAATATAGTTTCAAAGACTTATAAAAGAAGTTGAGAACTTTCATCTTCCTCCGATTGTTCGCGTCAAATAACCGGAAATAATATCAGTTTTTATTCAAACGAATTAGCAGACGATATGTTATTAAATTATACGTATTTATTGGACATCTTCGCCGTTACAGTATTGCCCAATAAGCACGTTTGTCTTGTTGACATATCAGCTCATAGTTCATTTGGGCGTATGATGAAGTATAATTCCGGTTATTGACCATTGCGGAAAGTGACGCATATTGAACTGTTTCTGCAGGTATAGCATTACTACGTATCATAACAACGTGTAATTCCCTGTAACCGTAGAATCAATTCAACACCTGTATAATAATTTTGTATCGTGCGATTCGAATATGAACCGTGCTTTGATATTGATTTCAGACCCAAACAAAGTTTCAAACAGCGAATCGATGATAGGCAACTGTTTATCCGTTACTCGTTAAACAAAAATTAAAATTTCGTTCGTCGAACGAAATATTTCACGACAAATAAAAGTTTAACTGTTCGTTCGAATAAATTCATATACATTGGGGTTTATCGGTTAGCCATTAATCGAATAATATGAATAATATTTCACTCGTCCCTGCTTTCGAATTCCAGTGTGACATTTTGGAATTTTTATTTAAAATACTCAACGGTGATGGTTATATTTTTACATTTAAAAAAACCCACGAAATAACTAAGTTAATGTCGTATATGTATAAATCCTTTGATACCGTGAGACTTCTATGTATGACATTTTTTCGTATAACACAGTTATCTGCAATTCCACTACATGCATGAAAAAATTATTTTAGCTCGAGAGTCAATTTATATTTTGGTTATACGTCAACGGGTTACATATGTACAACGCTGAAAAATATCATACAAACCATTTACATTGTCGTATCATAAAGAAACCTTTGGGAAGAGAACAGTTTTGTTTTTTAAAACGTACTTTGCATCGTTTTGCAGACAACAATATTTAAAAATTTAATATAAAATCTTTGACCGACGTAGACTCTGTTATCTTTTGGGTAACTCAAATACGTCTTTAAAATAAAACTGGTCTTTGTTTATTAAAAAATCCAGACACGTGTACGTTTATTTCTTCGATGTTTTCGAACGAGTTTTTATGAAGAGACTTTCCTATTGTACGAAATAAGTAAAAACCAGACGAGATAGGGCCTTGCGAATATCAATCTTGCGATGGTTGGGGTAGAACATCCCAACCAAGCTGCAATAATTTTTGTCGTGTCGTTAAAAATGTATGGGATCGTACGTTATCGTGGTGGAGAACAACTCCTTTTCTGAATATGAGCGATGGCCATTTCTTTCGTACAGTTGTTATTAATTTATCCAATTCTGAATAGTATCTTTCGCTATTAACCGTCTGGTTATGCAGTAAAAGCCTATAATAAAGTATCAAAGTAAATTTAAAAAATTAATTTTAATTTAAAAACAGGTTTGGATTACGTTTCAGTTAGTTTTTCCGTGGGGAGGTTGATGTAGAAGAAACAGAGAGGGTAGATATCGTTATATGATGGAAAAATTTCCTAATAGACTCAATAGATTTACTTTAATAGCCTAATTATTACTTTCTTATTACGTCATCATGTTATTATCGACGAACAGCACGGATTTATTGTTGGTCGTTCCATAAATATTAACCTTTGAGCTTACTGCGACTTTATAACAAGCTGCTTTGAGTTTGGCATACAGGTTGACGCTATTTATACTGATTTCCGCAAAGCTTTCAATACTGTCAGTCACTCTTTTCTTGTTTACCAAACTTTATGTTGGGGATTAGTGGCAGCCTGCTTGCCTGTTTTGTGTTCCCTGGCTGACAGGTTACAAATTATTCGATGTTTCTTTGAACTCGCGTTAACTTAAGCGTTAAGCAACGCGTTGAACATGAGTCTGTACATGGTTTCGGTTGTACAATTTTAAAATCATGGTAGCTTTTGGAAAAATATTTCTTTAATCCTTATAAAAACATTATTACGTGAAATAAAAGTGCATTGTCACATTTTCAGTAGTTACATAAATGTAGTAAAGATTATATTAATCCTACCTGATTGTTCAAATTGTCCATAGCGTGTACAATATAATGTATCACTTATCAATTTTCTTTCTATAATTTTTATTACTCGTTGATGTCATATATTCACCACTAGATTGTGCTTATAGAAGGGTGGATCAATAACTTTGATCACCTTGATTATCTCTGTTATTTTTAGAGACAGGAAAAAATTTATTCACAAATGTTGTACGACATCGAGGAGATCGGGCCAGTAATAATCTTGTGGACAGAAAGTTTTCGGCGATTCGAAAATCGTCTGTATATTTTTAAATGATATACGATTCAAACATACCACTATATCAAAATAACGAACGTACGAGAAAGTTTCAAAACTTTTGTAACTCTATAATTAATGCATGGAAATGTTTTACATATTTCCAAAGTTGATAACAAACGAATGAAAAAAATCGTAAAAATTTGAAAATTTTATTATTCACGATTTTATAAAAAATAGAAGACAAAGTCGATCCAATTTGGAAGTTCGTAAATTTTATATAAAAATTATAAAATTCTACTTGGAAATAATTTATCCGAAATCGTAATTCGAGTTTCACGAAAAATGCCTATCCTCGATCATAAAGAATATTTAGTTAAATAATATGGTACATATTTCGTGTAGAATTCGATCCCGATAAATTTTGTATTACGGACGGCTGTTTATTATTCATGGATCAAATTTATTTCTTGGCTCGCTGAGGTTATTGGAATCAAATTTTATTCATATAAATTCTCACGGGAATAACATTCCTCCCAATAAATAACAAACGTCCGACTCTGCTGGAACGCAGAGAACCTGCTCGCCAGTAAGTAGCGCCGATGAGCTATCGTTTGTTTTCTTCGCGTGAGTTCATGCTGGTTGCCGGAAAGCAGGTAATCTGCGTCCACCGTGTTCGCGGCCTTATGTTCCGAATAGCCCAATAAATCAGTGTGTTCTTACGCGTATTTACAGGTTCGAAACTCTGGACGACCGTGACAGCGCACAAACAGACATGGAAATCAGGAAAATTTAGAAATTATATCTCAGAGATTAAAATCGTCAAAAAATTGCACTGTAGCGGCCATTGTATAGCCACTACGTCCTTGCCAGCGTATGAATGTGAATGGAATGTAAGGATAGTTTTAAGCTTTCTATTTTTCCATTTTTCCAGGGTCTCGTGCGAGCCTGGTCGTCCTGTTAAACACTTGGCGACCAGAGTCGTGCGAGGCGCCTGTTTTCCTTCAAGGTTTCGCCTGGGCCTCGGATCACCCCTCTTGACTTTTATTACTCTCTTTCACTGTAGCTAAACTTTTTCTACGCTAACAAAGTATTTTTGTAAGTATTTTTCAGTTTCGTTTTTCCGTCTTTCTGTCCTATCTCTTTTTCTCTACCTCTGCTATTAGGTTAAGAAAGTGTATACAAGTGTATATTCAAGGGACGTTGGAAGAAAGACCCCAGTCCGTAAAAAAACGCGTTCAACCACAGTCTGGTAAAGACATAGTCGCGTATGTAAAGTCAGTTTGTTAACAACATTAACCTACGTGTGGCTACACACCCACATCCGCGGAAATAAACATTTGAATAATTGTTGGGGTAGATCATGGGCTTGTTATTTGAACCCCCAGTCCCCTCAACACCATAGAAAAAATTCAATTTTATTCCTATATATTTACATTCGACTTGGGGCCGGAATCGCTATCAATCGGTCTACCAAGCAGTTAGAATAGTAAAACGTCGAAAATCGGACGTGTCAATAGCTTCGTTGACGCGTTCCGCCGCGAGCACGGTAAGAAAATTCTTTTCCCATTCGTATCAATAGTCGCAACAAGATTCCGTATGTATTTTCTCCCGACCATTTTATCGCACGTAGCGTCGGAACTGCCGTCGAACTTCCCCGAACGTATTTGAATTCAGCGCGTCGCAATAATTCGGTAAATAAATTTCCATGATTTATTTACCGTGGAATACGGCGTCGGCGCTCGGAGCCCCGGGAAAACGTCAGAGCGAAACGAACGCGATCGAGAATAGAGAGAAAGGGAAACCGGGTAGGGAAAGTAGCCGTTTGCGAAAAACGCTTCTCCCTTGCTTTCCTTCTCTCTTTCTTTTCCTCCTGGCGGTCGTCACCGGCGTCGATCCTCTCCTTCGTGTGTTCGTGCGGTCTGTCCGGCTTGTTTACGACACGGGCATCGAAGCGAAGTTCGCCCGGAGGTGGTGGAAACCCGATATAACTCCCCAGCCCTTGCTACCCCTCTCGACACGTTTTCCCGAACAGGGTGGGTCGCGCCACCACCAACACACGCCACTTCCTCCCAGCCAGCAGCACCCTCGAGCTTCTGTGGTTCGTGAAAGCTAACTATCTTCCTGTTCTTCTTCTTCTTCTTCTTCCTTGTTCCACCGTTGTCTGGCTTCCACTCCTTGGCCGCGAGCTGCGGGAACAGACTTTTTGGATCAGGCAAATTTAACAAATTGATCCCGCGTTTTTTCCACGCTCGTCGAACGCTCGCGAAATTCGCGAAACCCCCCCGGAAGAAATTATTTGGCACGGTATAAACTGTCAACATTTTCAGTAAACAACACTTACGGTACGATATTTGGGGTTGAATTGTCAGTTTTGGAGACGATTTTATTCGATCGTTTTAGGGAGAGAATAATTATTTTCTCGGGTTTATACGGTGATGTAATCGACAGAAAATAGATTAGTGTATAGAAGGTGATCATTTTTGACGAGATGGGCGATAAAATTTATTTAATAATCAACGAAGATACACGGAAGATGGTAATACGTGTAACCGTTTCGAAGTTTTAAGAGCAACCCTCGAACAACGCCGTTGTTCGCCAGAACGACGACCAACAGCTGTCGACCTCTGTTTATGCATGTATAACATGTTACGAGACGAATATTAATAAATGCAAATATTATTAAATTCCATTCATGATAGCGTGACGGAACAGGAGGAAATTTATGTATTCTTAACAAGTTGGTACTTAACGTTCTGTGGGACTTCTTTTGTAACGGTATGCATTTTAGCAACGATTTAAATAAATCTTTGACCTTATTCTTCTTCGATTCTGCCTTTTACAGCGTGTCTTCCAACGTCATTCGTTTTTCAATTTATCTAGGTCACGCACACTATAGTAATATATTAGGTTGCAGATGGAATTGAAATTCGTTTTGTAAGTGACAATAATAGGATAACGTTTCCCGATATCACCGCCGAGCTTATATCATAGCTTTGATATCGCGAGATATTAATTCTGCATGGATTTCACATTGCAGAATTAAAATTTTTTCCGCTGTGAGTTATTGCAATATGTACCGTGTAAATAAACGTTAATATTTATTTTCGTGTAAATATTTTGTTGAAATAAAATTTACATTTTACGTTTTATTCCTTTCACGCGTGTATAGCGGTATTCACGTAAAACATTGTTACAGTTTTTAGAAAATAATTTTACTTAGTCTTGAATACTTTCTTCGCATATTTACGCTTATACTATCTATAAACTCTCTTATGCGATGGGTTGTTATTAAATGTTGCATTTCGAATTATTGACGGTCACTATTTATAACTGCAGTATATACAGAGCCCGAAGCAGAACCAAAAGAGGTGTTAGGGGTAGTCACCCCTCGTAACGTAACCAGTCAGTCAATGCACCCTACGCCGATACTCTAGTTTTACATATTTAATACTGGGTAAGACCTTTCGATAATCTAAATTTTTTAAAGAATTTTTGTGCGATACAAAATATTGTAAAACGCTTCTGAAAAGTGGCCTGCATATTTTTATCGAAACTTTATTTAATTTAAACACACTTTATATGCATGCATGGAAGTTTAATTTACTCAGTGTTTCGTGAAGATTCATTCGAAGTCGTGAGGATTAGGCATTCGATGCGTCTCGTGCTCAAAAGTTTCTGTTTACGCAAGTAATTTCAAGTATCTGTTTTACAGGAAGTCGAAGCGACTTCTTTTACACGCTTCAAACGTTTCGTCGGAATTTGAAATTTATCGATCGGCATTACTTTGCCTATATTTTGCCCGCGTATGGAAGCGAAGTTCAGTCATGTTAAAGTTTTGCGTAATACCTGTGTCAGAACTGCAAGCATCTGTTGCGCGAAGTTCTTCGTCAATATTTGTAGAAAAACCGTAAAACGTTGTCTCTACTATGCGTTTCCCGAAGTTACATTTTGGTTAGCGAAGCAATAAAAGCAAGAACACGGGACCATGATGGAAAAACTTCCCTCCATGGATTCTAAAATTGCCAATTTTAAGGTAACGCAGATTTATAGCGATAGGCAAAACTGAAACACGCTATGCATTTTTCTAAAAGTAATGATACGTATTAGACTCGAGACAATATATTACGAACAATCTTGTTTTATAATCGGGTGACTTTTGTTTTCAATACGGAATTTATTCCCCGAGTCTCTATTAATCTGCCGCGATAATTGAAGCTGATTTTATGCCATTCTTCTTGGACTAAAGGTTATCGATGGATGACGGTGAAGTATGATATTCAGAAGGGAATTTTTTTCCTCGAGCAAGACCCAACGTTTTCAATGGGGTTTAAATCGAGGTTTTGTGCTGGCAAATTCCTCCAGTTTTTAACCGATTTTCCAGTATGCGTGGTTATCTCTGTCTCGTTGAAAAATTATTCCGTCTTCGAACCACGGTATACCCTTCACTCTTGCTAGCAAATAGCACGGTAGAATGTCTTTATGCTTATTCGTAATACCATTAATATGACAACTCGCACCTGTTCCGTGAAATGTCATACGTCTCCATATCATGATGGATCCTCCGTCACGTTTTAATGTTTCTTTCGCGCGCTGAAAGTTGAGACTTCCGCATTTCCTTTCCAAATATCGCGCCCGATCGAATAATTCAAAGAAGAAATCGAAATTGTTTAAAGAGTTGCGTAAAAACTGATTTTTTAACTCAATAATATTTTACTTTCTCCGTGAACAATTAATAATACACGAGCCACGTTATTTTACACCTCAAAGAATCAGAGCAACGTTTGTCAACGATAAATAATTGACCAACGTGGCTTTACGCGTTTGCAAACCACTAATTGTAAGTGAGAAAGATTTACGATCTAGGAATACATTAAAAGCGTAAATAAACGTCGGCCAATCTCGACGGGCGAATCTTTTTATCCGCAATCTTAAAAACGAAAACAACGCGACTTGAACAAATTTAACGAAACGCGATCATTTCTCGTTCGACAGAGACGAAAGAAGCGAAGAGCCACATTTCCCATTGAACCTTTGAACCGTATTTTCCTTTGATTTCCGCCGGAGCGATATTAATAATGTCAGAACAAATATTATATATTCAGCGTTCGCTTCCAATTACACGAATCTCGCTAATTATTGGCTGCAACGTGCCTTCTCCGCGGAAAACATTAATTGAATGCCATGGAATGGGGAAGCTCGTTTTCCCTCTTAGTTTTTCCATTACTTTTCGCCGTGTTCCATTACCTTTCTCTCGTCTCTCTCCCTCTGCTCTCGTCAGTGGATCTAAACAATTTTTAGACTGTCGACCTCTCTCGTTCGACGAAGATGGGTAGATAAGAGTTAATCAAGCTGGAAGACTTATACGGTCGTGATCGTTACGTTTAGAAGTACTAACTCGGCTGAGCTTATACGGTCCACGGAAGCTAAACTTTCAGCACGCCCGCGAAACCTGTTCGTTATCCTTCTACGCCCACGTGCTCTACGTAGTGCCAAATTTAGTTTTGGTAATAACTTTTCCGAATACAAACTAACACCGTCTCGATAACACGTGTTGGACGGTCTGATTAATGAATGTTTGCGGCGGCACTCTGCACGCGATAAAATTCCAACACGCGTGCAATTATACCACGCTCCAAATTCATTGCGATTATGTAATAAATAATACCTTGTCGTGTTTGAAATGAAAACGAAAAAAAACCACTGGCATAATTGAATTTAATTAACGGGCGTCGATCGATTTGCTCGATAACTTGAAACTCAAGCCGAGAAAAGTTAAAAGTAAATAAAAAAATCCAATTACATTAATTGATTTATCAAAAGCATTCTTCGCATTTTTTTATGTTATAAATCATACTGAAGTGAACTCGAACGTAATGTTACGTTTTCTATTTAATTCTTTTCATTGATCGCAGTTTGCTTTTCATTTTTCTAATCCTCGATATTCATATGTGTTCCATTCGTTACAGGATATCGAGCTTCCGCCGAATGGATTCGGGTGAAACGCGAACGAAATAATTATTAGTAATTGGGTAATAGGTAATCGTTACGATAATTATAGCCACGACGAATGAGAAAAGAAGCAATCACGAAAACCAATCACCAAATGCATCGAATTTATTAGTCGTTAAACGCGAAATGCTCCCACTTTTGATTAAAAATTGACGAAACGGCATAGTATCGTCAAAAATACTACAGACCTTTCGAAGGATCAATATTTATTTATTATTCGAACGAAGTGATCGTACCGTTAATTATAAAATGCATCATTGAACATATAAATCAAATTTGTTTTCGATTTATTTCATTTCTAATTCTCTGGTTTGTTTGTTTATCAATTTATACGACAGGCTTTAATAAAAACCGTGGTAAGGTCGGAACGATTATTTTTATATACCACGGATCGAAAGAATAATGATCAGATATTGAAGAAAATGTAAAACATTCTACTGGAAGGACTTACGAAAAATACTTGTACAAGGTATCTCTAGGTAAGCGGCTCGTAAAATAGTTGCCAAATGGTTGGAGATACGAGAAAATGTAAAGTGTGCCCTCATAATTTTTTATGAAGAATCTGATGGTACCAAAAGAGAAATGTTTCTCTCCGTTCTTCAAGTTATTGTTAAAGTCATCTTGTGTGTTTTAAATGGAACACGACATTATTATTTCACTGCCGTGAAAGCATAAACATGAAACAGAAATAAGAAACTGTTTGGGCGTGATAACCTTTTTGAAGTTGCCTTAAGAATAATTTCAGGTCACACGGAGGAGCAAAATTTTAAGCCAGCGTTAATATTTAGTTCGATTTTATCTCAGATCACTCTTATTATAATTACGAAATTATTGTGGACAAAATATTTGGAGCCAAAATGTAAAATAAATATGTTATTTGCGGCTATCAAATAACGTCAGTCAATTCGTAAATTGCAATTCTAAGCGTTGGCAAGAACGATCCAACAAATTTGAGCTTAAAATTTGTTAATAACCTTTGGCACCTTTCTACGCTTTCTCGGTTGGTCAAGTATGCAAAGCAGGGTCGTACCAGAAGACTCTAATTAAAGGAAACCAGTTCGCTAATGCTGGAATCCTTTACAGTCGTCCTTATACACGTCTATCCGTGGGTTTCAAATATGAGATTATGATACGTCTACCGCTATTAAGCAGGAGATGGTAAATTCCAGAAAATCCTGCTTAAAGTTTGAACTTCTCTCAACCATAAAGTAATAAAATTAATCGAGTATGCAGAAAACCTGCCACGTGGAGAGATACGTACCTATATATGACTATTTATGTCAACATCCTTTCTAGAAAAACTCTGTAATCAGCTTTCCGAGTAACTGAGCTATAAACGTCAACGAGAAAACTCGTTTTAAAAAAGATGCGAAATGCGGTCAACAGAAATTATATTTTAAGTAATTCTTTATTTGTTAAAAATATTGGAGAAGAATTTCATTTGGAAGAAAATTTGTTTTTCTATTTTCACTGTTGGGAGGATGAAATCCTGAGCGGATATCTTGATTGGCATTTTACACTGGTAGAATGTAGCTGTAACATAAAAAAAGTTTATGTACGTGACACAATAAACTGAATGATCAAAGTAGTAAGAAAAAAGAACATCGAGAGAGTTATCGCAAGATAGGTACACATTGGACAGTTACTTACAATTCTCGAGGGACCACGTCTCTAACTATGCTCATCGAGAGTTTATGAGATACCATGTCTGCGCAGAAAGTTGTACATTGGAGAAACTCGGGGGAGCGTGAGAACACGACTCAAAGAACATTAGAGGTGTGCCAGATTGGGCTACAATTATAATCAGTCGTGGCACCAGAAGTCTACGGGGCAGAAGGTCTCATTAGATCGAGTTAATATCATAGCAAAGACAAAGGGATTCCTTAAACAATACAAAATCCTAACAATTTATAGTTGGAATTTACTGTTGGTCTCCTGGATTAGATTCATCGACAAATTGTGTTTAGAAACACCAAATGGAACAAACAGCACCAACGAAAGGTTAATTAACACTTCAACAATCACACAATCAAAAAAAAAAGTAATATTATAAACTTCCAATTAGATATTCGACGATCGAGTAACATTTATTTTCGTTTTATCAGTACTTTTGGTATTGTCTGTATCGTACGTTGATTTCTTTTATGTGCAAGCTCATATTTTCCTTCAATGACTTTTTACTCGAAAAATTAAACGTGAAATTCCCATCGGGAACGTTCGAATCGCTGGATTTGACGTAATGGAACTTTAGCATGGCCGCCTCGCTTACCTAACTGGGACCCCACGCTAATGGACTTCTTCTTGCGGAGAAAACTAAAGCAAGACGTTTGTGTCGAACAACTTACAATTTTAGAGTACATGAAAGGTAGAATAATTACAGTTTGCGCCGCTATTAATCATCGAACGATCCAAAGAAGATTGCAATCTATGTGATGACTATGAAAGTTGTCTGACAAATTTCGCAACGATCATATAGATGTTTGTAGTGCAACAGTAAACGAGTTTAGTTTTAGAAAACAATTGTTTCGAAGCTGGCTGGGTCTCGTGAGCGATAATAAATTAGCGACAAAAATGAATAAGAATTGTAGTATCCCGTTCTAGTATTTCAAAGGTAACGTTCATCGATATTCCTATCCAATTGATTCTCAGGATTAACGTCGTTCCGTGCTCGAAACGCGAAACCTGGAGCCACGGAGGTTAATTTACGAAATAAATTTGGTAAAAAGTCGAGTCGCGTCTACGTGGCTGTTTTGTAATAGATAACACGAGCAGAAGATTAAACAGATTCAAGAGATCACGACGAAAGTTAAATTCCCTGGCGCTGGGGATGCTCCGGTACTTTCGTTCCTCTGAAACTTATCACCGTTGGTGGGCCGAGAAGTTGTGCTCTTTTACGAAAAATTTGCTCGTCCCTCCCCACCGAACCATACCGCCCCGTCTGTAATTTATCGCGCCGCAATAACACAATTTAAACGACTTCCCCGAGCACGGAAGACTTGTTCTCGGAACCCTGCGAGCGATTCATCGTCCGCATATACTTATGATATCACGAACGCGATGCAGGCTACGCCGTCGAGCACTTAGTTTTAATATATGCAAAGCAATGCGTGTTTCCTGAATTTTCTGTGCGCCAGAACTAGACGTTGAATAGGTGGGAACTGAATTTTCTATACGAGGAGTCATTATACCGACTATTCCCGAAGTTGTCCGAAACTTCGGTACGCGTAAAACGACGCATTACCATATTCGCGCCGTTTATGCCAATTATTGCGTGAAATTGAAATCGTTTCGCGGAAAACTCTGCTCGCCGTGGCAACGATAACGCAACGAGATACGGTGTATTTATTGCTTATTCGTTAATATCGACGCGATAGATTAATGGCACCGCGATAGAAAGTCTGTCCCCGGATATCTTGTTCCGATAAATAAAGTAGTATCCTTACCTACGACAACCCATCTCGATAATAATTCACTCGGGAAGGCGATTTATTATTATTATTTAAACGTTCGAAGAAAATTTATACACCGACTCGATCTCCCGTTGAATTTCTCGTACGACGTTCCCAATGTTAAAATTAATTTTTCGTTCAAGAAGACTTGAATATTAAAAGTAAAAATATAAAACGAGACCAACGAAACAGTACGTAAGAAGGAAATACAACACTGACATGAGTGTAAAAAGTATTCGTACACTAGTCAATTTGAACAAAACCTTTGCAGAACTTTGTTTATTACAAAAGTATGTTAACAAAAACATGCATACATATTCTTAGAAATCTCTGGAACAAATGTCATTAACAACAAATTATTTATTTATATTTATTATGAAAATATTAACAAATTTCCAGAAATTGACCTAAAATATACGCGTAATAAGTATTCGTACAGTCTTTGATTCGTAACATTCCACATAGAACGATTACAAGATAATCCATGATATGTAAACATACTTAACATCAGTATGTCTGGAGACGCTGTCGGTATAGGTAGTATCCTGAATTCAAACATTATCAACGAAATTATCAGTAAAATGGGATGAAAACGCAAGGAAACCTCAGAAGAAGAAAGGAAAATTGTTATAAATTTACATAATAAGTGTAAAACACTGAGTGAAATTTCTAAAGTTTTAAATAGACCGACGTCCACGATTCAAGGAATCATTGACAGATATGGCGATCGAAAAACTGTAAAAACTAATCCAAGAAACGGACGTAAACGAATAATAAATGAGTATACCGGCCGATGGATAATTCGAAAAATAAAGCAAAATCCGAAGATAAGTGCAGTGAAAATCACAGCTGAACTTAAAAATGATCTGGACATTAATGTATGCAGTAGCACAGTGCGTAATTTTTTACGGGATAGAGGATATCACGGCAGAGTAGCTCGTAAGAAATATTTCGTTAATGAAATTAATAGAAAGAAACGATTGCAATTCGCGAAAGAGTACGTTAATGTTCCAATGGAGCACTGGAACCGTATTATATTTACTGATGAGAGTAAATTTAACATATTTGGGTCAGATGGACGATGTACAGTATGGTGGAAAAAAAATACCGAGTACGAAAAAAGAAATTTGAAGCCGACCGTAAAGCATGGAGGAGGATCAGTCACAGTTTGGGGCTCTATGAGTGCGAGCGGGGTTGGATCCCTCCATTTTATCGATGGTATCATGGATCACAAAATGTACATCGATATTCTAAAAGAGCATCTTCAGGTTAGTGCAAATAAAATGCAGTTACAGGGCAATTATATATTTTTGCAAGATAATGATCCAAAGCATAATGCTTATAATACACGTCAGTGGATCCTATATAATGTGTCGCAGCAATTAAAAATCCCTCCACAGTCTCCAGACGTAAATGTGATAGAGCACTTATGGAGTCATCTTGAAGAAAAAATTCGAGACCATCACATTTCTTCGAAACAAGATATAAAAAATGCACATTTAGAAGAATTGAACAAAATTTCTAGTACTATAACCACAAATTTGGTAAATTCAATGCCGCAAAGGCTTAAAGCGATTATAGAATCTAAAGGAAATCCCACTAGATACTAAAATAGCAAATAGACTAATTTTTGTTACGTTTATGTACTAAATTTTATAGTTTTTGTTGTAAAATTAGAAGTGTACGAATACTTATTACACGTATATTTCACGCCAATTTCTGGAAATTTGTTAATATTTTCATAATAAATATAAATAAATAATTTGTTGTTAATGACATTTGTTCCAGAGATTTCTAAGAATATGTATGCATGTTTTTGTTAACATACTTTTGTAATAAACAAAGTTCTGCAAAGTTTTTGTCCAAATTGACTAGTGTACGAATACTTTTTACACTCCCTGTATATCGTACAAGAAGTTCGAGCCAGATTATTTACGGTTCTCGTTGAATTCGAATAAAATTGATGTCACAGAAGTAAGGTTAGGTCGATTCAGAACGTGGCCTTGATGGTCCCGGGCAGGACTTTATCTGGTTCCAGAAAAATGGCTAGAACATCATTTGGGATGTGGATGAGGGTATATTAAGACCCTACATACAGTTGCGTGTGATTGATTATTAGACAGATCGGAGTTAGGGGAAATACGTGTAGGAAGATGCTGACTAGAGTGTTCTCTAGATAGGATGACTGGCTAGAATTCATGGAGGAACTTGAGTAATTACAAAAAATATTGTGGTAATTTCTGTGCTCGTTTTTTCCTCCCTTGTAAATAATCGCTTATCCATCGATTTCTTCCTGTAGGCCATCTGTTCTAAGACGTCGTCTTACCATTAGATACTCGATCGTCCCTCTTCTAGATTATTTCCAATTCATTTTGGAAATATAATCTTTTGCATCGTGTATATAGGAAACTCCTTTTTTAATCGTACGTACGTTATAAACGATAATGTCTCGGTTCTCGAAGAGCTCGTGTAACCCATGCAGACGGCATCCTACAGATAAGCTACGAATCTGCTTACTATCCTTGTCCGTAAACCCACTATAGTCGGGTTAAATTTAACTGGCTAATCAAGGCCACTAAGTGGTTAGCCCACCGTTCGTATACACCTGAGTCTCTGAAACTGTTCTCCGCGAACTCGAAATTATTTCAATAATATCGCACCCTGGTCGGAAAGTGACACAACTGAAACACGGCCAGTTATTGGATTATGCAGTCACTGTACTTGGGAATATACTAAATTACAAGATGGCAACATTTATAAATTACACGAAATAGGAAAATAAAAATATATTGTCACGCTTGATACAAATAATGGTAACTCTAATAATATTTGAAACAGTGTAAAATAGATATACAGTAAAATAATAACACCGACTATAGCGAGCACAAGACAATGTATGCAGTTTTCTATCCTTCTTCGTTTATCGTCTTTTCCATCCTATCCTCTCTATCAAAAGAACTATAAATTACAGGATAGGAGCATGCAGTGGCTAGCGCCCTGGGTTTACAAGGGTTGTGCAGGGCAGCATAATCCGTATTAATCCCTTCTACAAAGTTGCTTCAGATTTTGCATATTACCGTAGTCATCTAAATAATAATTCAGGGTGAAATAGGTTCTAAGACATCCTCGCTACAGAGTTCACAAATTATACGGTCTGTCGATCATACGATCCCGTTCAGTTAACGTTCGTCAGATATCCAAATATATTACATTGACTGCGTCCAATAAAGTATTATGCTGAATTTTAGTTTTCGCGGAAAACGGCGACATGGTGTCAGCGAAATAATCGCGAACGCTGTTTTTGTATCAATCTAAACTGGGACAAAGTGCAACCGAGGCAGATGGAAACGTTTTCCCCTCCGCTATAATGTTATTAAAAGTTGCGATTGTTATTGGCCGTAAGAGGTAATTGAACTATAAATTTTTTTAAATTCGTAAATTATACGATACGTGGAAAAGATCAAAAGGCAACCGTTACAAATTTGTTGAGATTCGAAACTATAATTACGGTCGAACACGGTTCTACAAACTGTCCAGCGTATAATGAATCATTTGTTTTCAATTTCAAGTTAAACAATAATAACAGTGTCGTATCATCAATGAATTGGAGGCTCGTATGGGAAATTGATCCAAAACCAAATCACATTGGTTAACAGACACGGATTCATATTTCTGTGCAACAACGCTCGACCGTGCGTATCACAATAACAAAGTTAACTGCATTGTGCTATGTAATTTCGTCACATCTAGCATAGTCATCAAACCTTTCTACAACGGACTTTCATCTACCTGCATGGTTGGCCAACGGTAACCGCGTAGGGTAATTCGAGAGGAGACCAATCGTTTATATTTTTCGTTTTACTATACACTCAATTTCCTCTTTACACGGGACACGTTTCAACAAACACGGTGTAAAAAAAAAACCAATAAATCGTGTGAAAACAATTTTTATGAAGAAACAAATGTGTAAGTTTTTAACATATGCATGCACGTTACGAAAAATTAGCGTTTGTTAAAATTTCATCTTTAGAAGTTAGAGTTTATTTTCGTCGTATTTTGTCCTCTAGAATCACCCATTAAAATTTTTCCCAGACGTGGCCGAACACCCTGTATATGTATTCGTAAAACATCATGGTACAACGGATATAGAGTGAGTGTAAAAAGTATTCGTACACTAGTCAATTTGAACAATAACTTTGCAGAACTTTGTTTATTACAAAAGTATGTTAACAAAAACATGCATACATATTCTTAGAAATCTCTGGAACAAATGTCATTAACAACAAATTATTTATTTATATTTATTATGAAAATATTAACAAATTTCCAGAAATTGACCTAAAATATACGCGTAATAAGTATTCGTACAGTCTTTGATTCGTAACATTCCACATAGAACGATTACAAGATAATCCATGATATGTAAACATACTTAGCATCAGTATGTCTGGAGACGCTGTCGGTATAGGTAGTATCCTGAATTCAAATATTATCAACGAAATTATCAGTAAAATGGGACGAAAACGCAAGGAAACCTCTGAAGAAGAAAGGAAAATTGTTATAAGTTTACATAATAAGTGTAAAACACTGAGTGAAATTTCGAAAGTTTTAAATAGACCGAGGTCCACGATTCAAGGAATCATTGACAGATATGGCGATCGAAAAACTGTAAAAAATAATCCAAGAAACGAACGTAAACGAATAATAAATGAGTATACCGGCCGATGAATAATTCGAAAAATAAAGCAAAATCCAAAGATAAGTGCGGTGAAAATCACAGCTGAACTTAAAAATGATCTGGACATTAATGTATGCAGTAGCACAGTGCGTAATTTTTTACGGGATAGAGAATATCACGGTAGAGTAGCTCGTAAGAAATATTTCGTAAATGAAATTAATAGAGAGAAACGATTGCAATTCGCGAAAGAGTACGTTAATGTTTCTATGGAGCACTGGAACCGTATTATATTTACTGATGAGAGTAAATTTAACATATTTGGGTCAGATGGACGATGTACAGTATGGCGGGGGAAAAATACCGTGTACGAAAAAAGAAATTTGAAGCCGACCGTAAAGCATGAAGGAGGATCAGTCACAGTTTGGGGCTCTATGAGTGCGAGCGGGGTTGGATCCCTCCATTTTATCGATGGTATCATGGATCACAAAATGTACATCGATATTCTAAAAGAGCATCTTCAGGTTAGTGCAAATAAAATGCAGTTACAGGGCAATTATATATTTTTGCAAGATAATGATCCAAAGCATAATGCTTATAATACACGTCAGTGGATCCTATATAATGTGTCGCAGCAATTAAAAATCCCTCCACAGTCTCCAGACGTAAATGTGGTAGAGCACTTATGGAGTCATCTTGAAGAAAAAATTCGAGACCATCACATTTCTTCGAAACAAGATTTAAAAAATGCACTTTTAGAAGAATTGAACAAAATTTCTAGTACTATAACCACAAATTTGGTAAATTCAATGCCGCAAAGGCTTAAAGCGATTATAGAATCTAAAGGAAATCCCACTAGATACTAAAATAGCAAATAGATTGATTTTTGTTACGTTTATGTACTAAAATTTATAGTTTTTGTTGTAAAACTAGAAGTGTACGAATACTTATTACACGTATATTTCACGCCAATTTCTGGAAATTTGTTAATTTTTTCATAATAAATATAAATAAATAATTTGTTGTTAATGACATTTGTTCCAGAGATTTCTAAGAATATGTATGCATGTTTTTGTTAACATACTTTTGTAATAAACAAAGTTCTGCAAAGTTTTTGTCCAAATTGACTAGTGTACGAATACTTTTTACACTCACTGTTTATTCTTGTTCGCAATACGTTCGTATAACTTTTGCACAGTTTTGTTACACGTTGTACACATTCATTAATTAGTTTTTGAAATAACTAAGTATTTTTGCGCGTTCGTTTTCCCTTCGAAAGAATACTAAATCCGTTTTCCCCTTTGTAGTCTCCTTGTTTTTACAATTTCTTCTCTCAGCAAACCCACCTGAGTCGTCCGAATTAAATATTTTCTCGTCCGTAAATAGAACTTGTTTCCATTTCTTTGCTCGATCTCTTGAGAACGTTGCATCTTACGCTGTTTGGTTAATAAAAACTTCCGTTCCATTTTCAATCGCTTAATATTTTCACGTGGACGGAGAACATTCTTATATTACGAGTATTTGATGCGACACCTGCTCGTAAACGATTCTTTAGAACTAACTACCGAACAATCTCGAAATGAATCTTAAACGTATTATCGTTTCGTTCTAAAAATTTATTTGTTTGAAAAGACTATTCCGGACCAAATTCCTTCCTTACGCGTCCAGAAATTTATGTACTTATTTTCCGGGGATAAAGAACCTAAGCCACCGCTAAAAAATTAAAGACAGCACACGGCGTGCTTTTGTCCAGGATTTTACGCGAGGGTCGATGGCGTCGCGTTCTAAGACCGCAGTCTTTGCCGTTTCATTTGCCGTAAAATTTCTACGCAGAAGTTCGTTTGCGCGTGAAACTGTTCGTTTCCTCCGACATTCCCGAGAAACGTTGAAAAGTATTACGCCGCTGGAACTGGACAAGCAGGAAAATTTCCTTGCAGAAGCGAGCTTGCACGTGTACGGCATTTTCCAGTCGCTCGCCGTAAGCCACCACCATGTCAACTTTCGCCGCGTTTGTATATTGCATTTTCTCGCCATACGTACCTCTCCCGTGGCATTAACACGGAAATACCAAAGTGATGGATCGCTGTGATTTCAAATGAACTTAATATTTACGTCGCAAACACGAGTGCTTGGAAACATAACAAGTCACTCGTTACCCAGTGTTTACACGTGCGAGTTCCTTGCTCGTTACGGATCAATTTTCACTGCACGTTTTCAGCAAGATTGATTCAGAGGCATATGGTTAAATCGAGGCTACATTATCGCGACTCGAAATCACCTCGATATCTCAGAAAACAAATTAATTTTGCATTCATCCAACGAGCCATTTCGAACAACACGAAACTCGTTTAAAACGTTTTCATGGAATCGATGGACAACGGGTTATTTTAGATAATTTCTTTCTGTTTAATATGAGGGAGTAAAAATATATCAGGGACGAAGGTGGCAAAGCTGTATTATATTTTAGGAGATTCGGCGACCGTTTGAAACGAGAGTTCGAAAGTTCCTTTTGCGATTTCCCTGTTAGGGGCGCATAGTGGCCTTAAAGCGTGTTGCGGGCTGAAGAAGGGAAGGAAAAGAAAAAAAGACACGAACGAGGTCTGCTAGTTGGACTCATCAGTAAGACTTACCCAGCAGATTGCCTTGGATGCGGGTACATTCGGACGTAGGATTTCTTATTTGTAGGAATTTGGTGCTGGTCGAGTACTTGCTGGGATCGGTTACCGTTCGCAGCCCTCTGGTGCCGTGTGCAACTAAATCCGAAAGAACAATGTCGAGTCGAGCCAAGTTAAACGATTGTACAGACATTGTCAAAAGTGAATCGAAATTTTAGAATTAAAAATTGCTAGTAGCATTTTATATTTTGTCCTATTTGGTGCTGCAAGGAAAATAAATATTTCGATCTGCGATACGTTTAAAAGTCGTCGGAACGATCAAATTCGATACTGCGTGTTTTCTCGAGAAAGAGCAGCTCGTAAACGTTTCGTGTTTTTCCAAGGGATATTTACGATATGCAATTTTTATCTTATATCGTACCCAAGTAATGTTCCTACCTATGAGGATCGAAGGTTGCCCCGAGCTTTTAAGCGCCAGTGTAAATATGATTTTCGTTTGCGAAATTTCGTCGTGATAGGGATCTTGATGTGTCTACAGACCTAACCTACAAAGTCTGCAAACATTATTACCAATTTCTAACGGACTCCATCGAAAGGAAATCTGACATCGCCCGATCCCGTTAAAATTTGTCTAAGGGGGAGCAATTCGTATTTAAATAAGTCTAGGGCGAAATAAATAAAACAGAGTACACTTTAAACTTAAAATATATTAAACACGGATAAGCACTTAATTTCCGTTCTAATGATCGATGAAGTGCTTCTCTGCTGTCGGTACAACTTAATTTTTATTTTTACGAGACTTTATTTGTTTCATTTTGCAACGGACGTTAATTTTTCGTCGAAGGTATGCCCTTAATTTTGGGTAAACACTTCGCTCAACGTCGTATCCTCCGTGCAGTTAGTAAATATATATTTTTCTTCTCAGCTTTCGCGTATTGACCGATCATTCAAACATCTCGTTCGACCCAGTATATCTCCTGTTGTAGCTTGTAATAACGAAGAAAATTTCTGAAGGGGCCCCTTATCTGGCTCGAAACGTAAAAATCGACGTCGATGTAACGGCGGTTCTCTTCTATCAAGTTCGTGAAGAACATTGGAAAAAGTCGAGGAAGCGGGCGCAGTATAAAACCAGAAAAATAAAGTGCTCGCGGAACAGTCGTTTCGTCCAATATGGCACGCAGCTTAACGATCGTCGTTTCCCCGGCGAAAGAAATTACTGTTACTCGTTGCGAAATAATCATTTAACTTTCGTTCGAAATTTAACACGGATAATAATATTTGAAAACGAGAGAAATAAATTGTCTCGCATCGGCGTCGCGGCGCGTACATTTCAAAAGAATAATCACCGCGTCGCGGAGAGTTTGCGGTGTAAGTCACGCGCGTGCCCATTCTGCTAATTCGCCGGCTGCTTGTAAATTCTAATTCGATTGCATGCGCGCACACACACCCTCCCCTCCTGGCCGGGAACGAGTTTCAAATGAAAAGAAAATAATTCCGCCTTTCGCGTCATTTCCAAGGGCGTTAATTTGCATCGCTTGATGCATTGTTGCGCGACGCTCTGCGCTCGTGCGCCGGCCGAGAATGCCACGACAGGAATAGAGAGCAGATTTCTGACCGAGCGGGATTTGAATGCAAAACGAAGGACGTCTATTAGTTCATCTTATGCGGGAAAATTTATTAAGCCCGCTTTCGCCTTTGAGCAACGCTCGAAAAACATAAATCATTCCACTTCCAGAAAGTATAAATATTACATTCGAGTACCGAAATATAGCAATATTCTAACAGTGGAAGAGCATTAAGATACCAAGTGTGTGTTTTAATAATGCTCTGAT
The DNA here is from genome assembly GCF_013123115.1 of Colletes gigas. NCBI lineage: Eukaryota > Metazoa > Arthropoda > Insecta > Hymenoptera > Colletidae > Colletes > Colletes gigas. The sequence continues at coordinate 5,535,766 of NW_025106647.1, read as the reverse complement.
ATTTTATAGCGAAACGATACGTTGGAGTTGGTAATTGCAAATTTATTAATAGATCTTAACAATTACTAGAAGAACTCGTGTTTGAGAAAACGTAGAAGTTCGGCTTGTTACGCTGTAACGAAGCACACGAGAACCGTCCAACAAGAAAAACGAATTGGATAGAAGTAAATGCAACAGCGAGATTAGATTATAGACTCTCGGTTGCTGATGAAAACTATCAATCCGAAGTCTCATAAATGGTTCTACTTTCATTATATGAGCGTTAGAAAACACTAAAGGGCACGTTTGTGTATGCGTGTAAAGTACAAATAAAGTCAATACTTTTTTGACCCAGTGTATATTCGACTCGCGTGCTAGCAGGGTTATCGATGGAAAGAAACTTCTGGAATTGTTGTCTGGCGAGAAGATAAATGCATGCATAAAAACAAATTATCGCGCAGAAGCCATTACGAGTTGAAATATTGTAATGTTCGGACGTGCGAGATCCAAGTTTACGTGTTAAATATTTTAAAAGAGTACCGTTTCGTTTAATCGAGTCGTTTATTATTTCTTTGTTTCCCATTCCATCTCTTCTAGAAATTAAAAATAAAAATATAACGAAGATTTACTGGAATCACAGAGCCGTGCTCGTAGAATGATAAACCTTTGATGCTGTCGTTTGACGTATTGTACCTAAGCAACTGCAATTTTCAGCGAATGCTTCTGCCTAATTAAGGTTGTGGAAGTATCGGGACTTACTATTGGACTAAAAGCGCAAAATTTCGCAAAGTATAAACGTCAAAGGCTTCAATGTTGCGTAGCGACGTCGCTCGAACGCCTCAAAGGAGGCAAGAACTTCTCGTTCTGAAATTATATCGCGACAAAGAAACTGTTTTCACAAAATGGAGGCATTATCGCGTGACTTTGGGGGTACCTGAACAGGGTAAAACACCAAGAAAAATGTTTATCCATAAAAAGAATCGCGTTGAAACATTTCGAATTTCTCGAAAATCCATTCGATCGATTTGCTTGAAATTTTGAACGTATCTTCGATGTATAAAAGAATTAAGAAGAATGGTTTTAACAGAAGCACTATTTATCGGTTACACGACTATGCTTCCAGAGTTTCTACTTCGAGAGCGTAATCATGTCCCCGATAAATTTAATAATGAGTTCCAGGGGTTGGAACTTTATCACGGAACAAAATTTTCATTCATTCTAAAACTATTCTTCTCGATCCCCTGATTTCTTCTAGATGGCGAAATTTATTTGACCTTCATTTTTCTACCGCGAAATTATTGTGATCAGCGCCGATATACAGTTTCCATTGTAACACGGCTATTGGCAAAATTATGGTTAAATTTACGTGCTTACAAAATAATGTAATTGGTGTATCCTCAATGACGGTTGCACTGCAGTAAATATACGTAAATTGGCAACGAGACGACACACGAGACGTATAGAACAGAATATTATATTCGAAATAATGTTCAGTAACGAATATTAACATTATCGACGATAATGTGCTGCTCTTGTTCCGGATGGTTTAAATAGATAGTTATATACATACATATTTTTATTAATAGAATCAACGAAATGGAAGCTTCGTAGAGGGTTGTCCCAACCCTTAAATATAATAATTCGTATCCTATTTTAAGCGTGTCTTATATTTTTGCATATTAAATGCGTTCTGTAGTTTTTTTCGGAATTGGAATTCGTATCGACAAACTTTCAAATTTTATATTTTGACCTTTGAACATGGAATGCTCGGTGGTGGTGTCGTTGGAGAGCCACAATGGCGCGCACACAGTGGTAGAATAACGAAATCAGTCCTTTGAGCATAGGAATATACGTGTATGTGTGTGTATGACTTTAGAGTCAGCATGGGTTATAGAGGGTTAAGTGCAGAATGTCGCGTGGGGCGCACGGCATGAAGAAAGATAAAGTGGGTTAAAAGTGAATCGTGACACAATGCGTCATACTGCACCTGTACATTCAGCGCCTCGACTGAAAACTTCTTGCGAGCTTCGAGCGTCGGATACAAACCCCCGATGTCAACCTCTCCTACCCGTAGTTCTGTCAAATATTCGCGAATCGGGCTATCGATCGATTCGTTTAGTATGGTACACTCTGTATCCACTCCATGAAATGTATATGAAGACGTCAACGAGACAATTTTGCGGATTTGTACGATCTCGCGAGAAATCGATACCAGAGGCGTCCTTTCTACGGTGAATACGCAAAAATTTACATCGTTCGTTGTTTGTTTGGACAGAATTTTACCACCTTTGGACTTTCCTGGGTGGCTAACGAATCGAGGCTGAGAGCACATCGAACGCAGAATTTAAAGAAATTTTATTCGAACGATAAATAACAGGGGAAATCTTCTAGAATATTATGGATTGTTGGGAACTCTAGTTTGGCCCAGTTACTAGAATCTACTTGTAGTCGTTGGCTAGAAACGTAGGGGAAATACGTTCGAAAAAGTAAATATTTAAGGAAAAATTTCAAATATCGCGAATCCGCGGAAGCTTGTGAATATGATGGAATAAAAATTGCGTTGTTACGTGTACAGTGAATATTTTATAATGTGCCGTCAGATTATTGACTGAGAGAACTGTGTATTCCAAGAAAATTATTCAAACTGCATAAGATACAGGGTGTTCGGCCACCTTTGCGAAAAATTGTAACGGGAGATTCTGGAGACCAAAATAAGACAAAAATCAAGAATATCAATTTCTTGACTGAGGCTTCGTTAGTAAGTTAGTAAGTTATTAAATAATTAAATTAAACAATATCAAATCATTCCGAAAAAATCATTTTTGGTTGCGGGGTCAATTACAAACATTTTTGGCCATTACACATATCCCCGAAATCCTACGCATTTTCAAGAAAAAAATTCGAGAAGATGCCTAAATTTTTCGACGAAAAAGAAACATTTCAAATTGTTCTGGAAAAATTATGTTCGGTTGCAGGGGTCAATTACAATCATTTTTGGTGAATAGACATACCCCCGAAATTCTGCGCACTTTCGAGAAAAAAATTCAGTACGGGCGGAACTTTAAATGTTAATAACTTTTTAACGAAGCCTCCATCAATAAATTGGTATTCTTGATTTTCGCATTATTTTGGCCACTAGAATCTCCCATTAAAAGTTTTCCCAGGGGTGGCCAAACATCCAGTATACGTAGAATAATAACTAAAATTAAGTATGAGAATAAATGATAACTAGCTTTTCAACAAACGTAAAATCGTATTCATTTATCGAATTTACGAATAAAAGAAAATCCTTCCAGAATGTTAACGCGAAAAATTTTGGCAATGAGCGATTTTACTTAGACCTTTAACTCCACAAGCATAGAAACCATTATGACCATCTGGCGGCACCTTTAGTATACAAGTTTTGTTCTACAAATTTTCCAACTTACTATAGTTCCCAAAACAATTAAGGCGCCTGTCTAGTTTGGCGATAAAAGAAAATTGATTGTTTTATTTTTGCACTGCCTCCAAGATTCGACTCTTATAAACATTGTAACGGATCATGGCGAAATTAGAAAAATTAATGTTGCAAGACTTTCGACTTAACTTTTACGGATAAACCTAGATTATTTCGATTTCATCCATTCCCATAACTTTGCAAGTAAATATCTCTCAAAGGAAACGTTTCTTAGCATACTTCCAAAGGGAAAATTTGTTTGCTTTACGATTCTGTATTCGAGCATTCCTGGAAATACCTTGTACAGCGACCGATAAGTAAAAAAGTGAACGAGGAGTGCTCGAAAAAAAAAATTCACGGCCGTCCACATAAATCAGAACAGATCGTAAACCACTGACCGCGCTATTTGTCCCGGCGTTTACTTCGTTTCTCCGGTGGAGGAGCAGAGAAGTGGCATAATAAATTCCACCTCCCCCAACGAAAACTTTCAACGGCGGGCCCCTCTCAGGTATCGAAGTTCAAGGAAGCGTCGGTCGAGAAGTCTTTTCCGCGTAATTCGTTTGTCTAACCGTGTAGCAAACGAGGACGAAAGGCAACAGGAGAAACCGACCGAGTGCTGGAAAATTCGCAACGATCCTCGTTAAACGCCCGTCGATAAATCCGACGATAACAATGGGAAATTGCAACGCGACCGCGGGGTCTTTAAAAGCGTTTCCATAAAACTATTTCCCCGTGAATCAACGGCCGTCGAGTCGACTCTACCATCATCCGCACGGAACGACGTTTTATTGCGCCAGAAATCTGTACGGCGCTGTGGTTCGGAATCGTTCTCGCGAACATTCGCAGAAACCCGGGAGAAATAATACCGATTTTCTCTGTTGCGTCATTTTTTTTTTTTCTCTATTTTTTTGTTTTTTTTTCGCATATCGAAACGCATTGTGAAATATCGACCGACGCGTGCAAACTTTCGTTCGACCACCTCGTCGTTCGAAATGGAAAAAAAGAGAGAGAGAGAGAGAGAGAGAGAGAGAAATTCGATAGAGAAAACCAGAACCGGAGGAACCCAATTCGCGATAACACTCGCGGCAAAAATAAATGCGCATCCCAATAGATTCGATTGCATAACAGCGAAACCGTTCATAGAATTATTATTGCGTTCGTGGCAATTTCTGTCCCTGATGGAATGGGTCTGAAAACGAGATTGAATTCACCGGCGGAAATAAATCTGCGACGGAATAATGCCGATCAAGCGGCCGCGGTCAATTACATTCGAGCACGATTTATAATACGGGATGATAACACGGACGGTATGCGGAACCGTATTCTTTCGCGGCGAACGCCGATAAGGATAAACGCATAATAGTTGGAAATAAGACCTGTTCCTCGTCGCATTTACGATATCATGATATTATTTGGACGATTTAAAATATAGACTCTCTTAAAGGGGAAACATGGCGTAGCAAAACAATCTAATTATTTTGTACGCAATTTTATAGTTTAACGTGTCAAGAATATGGAACTTGAATAGAAATTCGAAATATTAACGGTGATTTTACTGTCACGAGCCCCGAGTCGATGTCCTTAAGATGTTTTATTATTTCCAACAATTTCGAGACTCGGTATTAAAACTCCCCCGAAGACTCACAAGTACAGCTATCCTTATTAAGTAACTACAAAACATTGGAACATGAATTTCAAATTATTACGAGCCACAAAATACTGTTTATTAAAATGAAATTAATAACCAAAACGAAAGGGTGGTGTCTTGGAAATTACAAGGTATTGTTGGGAAATAATAATTGTTCCAGTCGATAATACGATAGTTAAACGTTCAAAAATAATGTAAAATCGGGCACGTTGAATAAGTTGTAACGACTAAAACACGACATTTAAAATATCGACAATTATAATTGTCGATAATTATCGACGCGACTGGTTGGAATTTCCAGCATGCATTCTTAACAATACCTTCATCTGCTTTGTAACTATGGAAAATCTGAACGGGGGCGGGTTGAATGGTTCGACAAGTAGAGATTGTTTCGCAACATCTGAAATTTCATAATCGCTTAATATTCACTGAATATTATTAAGTACAGTCGAAGCGTTCGTAGTAGTTACAGAGTTGCATTGTAATTTTCGTTACAGTTGCGTTGATATTTCAATACGGGACGCTCAAGTACAGATGGAAAGTATATAAAATATATTATAGAAACTGGAGTCTATATTTTAAATATGAGACCCGAATTAGACAATGTAGGAATAAACAAAATGTTTTAAATATTAAGTTGCAACTTCTAATGTTAGTGTTTTGCTTGTTATTTTGGTATGGGAAAATCTTTTAGTCCGAGTTATATTTTATACAACGAATAATATTCATTTATAGATTATATCCGTGCTCGATTTATAAATATATAAATATTTATCGCAACACTTGAACAAACGCGAACGTCGGTGTTCCTTTGCGACTCCTAAATCTCACATCAGTTTATTCTCCAAAACAGTACCGTTCAAGAGACACTCTGTATTCAAGAATTGTATGTTCTCCCAGCGGATCCTGTGCAAGACTGCGAGGCAACAATTGTCATCGTAAATCTGCTAAAATCGTAGAGAAGGCACCTGACTGTTCCGCTGCTGAAACGCAGCGATATCTTGTTTCGAGACGGTGGAATATTTAAATCACGGTCGAACGTTATCGAACCTCCAAACGTTAAACGAAAAGAATATTAAAAGGAAATTTCAACCAACCGCAAAATGCATGGACGCTGATCGTTAAAACGTTCGGTGCTTCTCAATAAGGTCTGACTCGATAAAGTATATCCACTTTAAACCGTCACTTTAACCGTAGTTAATAATCACCTGGGTGCAGTTGAAGCAACGTCAAATATATAGAAAAAGCTTAGTTTTAATATCGTGGACTTTGAAAACTTGGAAACTTTCGAAAGTTCTCCATATTTTCCAAGCGCGTATTATGCAAGACGAAGATGAAACATCGATCGATATCCTTTGCAACACAGTCTGGGGTCTGGGGGGATGGTTACAATACAACCGACAATTTCAAGATGAAAGATTTAACGTCCATCGTTATCGATTACATCGGTCGTACACAACTTTCTTTGCTACTGGAGGAGATAGAACAACAATATTTTCTGCTGATCAAGTATCGGATAGAAACGAGTATAACGCGATAGAGGCATTGCAATTTAACATAATGTTCAAATACGATCTATAAATGAAAATTATTCGTTGTATAAAGAATAGCTCGTACTAGAATCAAAAATAACATACTGCGTCTATCAAAACGCTAACGTTCAACACCTTTAAGGGATTGCAACTTAATATTTAAATAATTTAGTCAACATCGTGTTTCGAAATTGTCAGGAATAATAGAGCATCTTAGTGACGCAGACTACAGTTTAAACTCCATCTGGAATTTGATTGGTGACCAGTGACACAGGGTATAAGCTCGATATAAGCTCATTTGACTCCCGACGGTCAACCAGAATCAACTGTCAGAATTCGGGACTGTGACGCTCCAAATAGGTTAATCCTTCCATAAACTAATCTGATTGTGCATAGGCTGGACAACGTACCAAGGATAATGTTCTTCTAAAATCGTTTCTTATTTTACCGCAATTGTAAAGCAACTTCGAGACGTTAGGCACAGGAAAGATTGCCCAGGCTTATTATCCCGCAAGACTTTTATACCTTGCGAATCCCTTTTATACTTTTCAAGAACCCTGGACAGGGACGCCTTCCCGCGGGCTAAGATCTCTTGCTTCGACCCTCAGGAGGGTCCATGCTTTCAAAAAATAGCTCCCGAAGAGGGAATAAAATAAAAACTACTCTCTAATAAAGTTTAAAATTTTAGAACGGAATATTCTACAGCTTGATTTTCCTCCGACTCCGTGACTTCTCGTTAAAAAAATCTAGAGACTCTAGCCAGAAAAATAGACTGTATAGCATCAACTCATGTTTCAACATTTCGAATCGTTGAGAATCACTGATTCATTAGCCGACGACTACGGTGTTAATCCTGCCATTCGTAGGTGAACTTCCGGCGCGCTGATACATTCGACATCGGTCAGTCGCTTTGCCCGTGAAATCAGTGCAAAAAGTCGAGGCGAACATCGAAGAATTCGGGCCGACGTCGCCACGGCGGCACGGAAGGTACGTGCCAGCACGTGCGTTCGGCAAGGAGCGAGTAACGTGTCCGAGGCACAATAAATATCCCCCTGGAAGCAGCGGGACGTTCAGCGTCCAGGCGCCGTTACTGCACATCTGGCGCTGTCGCCATGAATATAACCCCGTACCAACCAACTCCACCTCTGCCTCTGCCACCTACTAAACTCCCTTCCGCTCGTTTCCTCGATCCTCTCGCCTCCCGTATCCCTGTTCGCTGTGTCGCGAGAAAGTTTCATCCTGTTTTGCTCGACGAACGACCCGGGCTACTTCGTCCCTATCCACCTACGACGTCTCCGTCGCCCGTGTCGAGCCTGTTCCTTCCCAGCAGCAGCCAGGTAACGGTCCAAACGGAAAATCTACCGTACGTACGCGAGAAGTTGGCCAGCGAGAGGAATGCGGGCCCCATTGGTCATCGTACGACGAGAGCGGGGATGGGCGGAGCGAGCGAGACACTCCCACGCTTGCCAGCTTCTCGCGTACGCGCGATAGGAGAACCCCCGTTGCGAGAAGAAAAGGGTTCGAGAACGAAGGGGTTGCGAAAGTGGTCGGTTAACAGACGCTGCATTTCGGGAACAATTTACCCCGGTGGTCCCCCGTCGGGTGTATTCCTAGCCGTCGCGTCGATACTTTTGTTCGATCCTCACGCTTCCAGCCGAGAAATTCCCCCGGGCTCGCGGTATATTTTTCTTCCTCCTTGATTACGGGAACGCCGGCTAGAGGTTATTGTTATGCCCGGGGTTTATGGAGACGCGGTGTTGCATTGATTGGGAGATGATATCACGTTGCGTCGTATATAATGCGCGTATCGCGGTCGCAGCGACTCAGGCAGAAATTGCGCGACGTGCGCGTATATAGTATGAGCGGTCTAAAAATGGTAAAAGAGCAACCAGTTGTGTTTGAAGATGCGAAAATATTGTTCAGGATGCGGCCGAACGACTCGAGGGGATGGATATCGGAGCATTGGATGAAATTTTTGATCGTGCTTATTCCTTTCTGGGATCTCTTGGTTGGATCCTCTCAAAATTGAATTTTTGTCGATCTGTAAAAATACAGAGTATTTCGTGACGAGTTGTAAAACTCATCAATGCTACTGTCGTAAATGCAAACAAAGTATTTTAAATCCTGTGTATTTTTAATATACAAATGTCGCTATTCAAAAATGACCAGTGAATGCAGGATTGATTTACCCTATGTAAACAAGTTATTATTTCTATGTGGCCACATAGTAATTTCATTCTTTTCAACGTGCACGATATAAAAAATTTGTTAAATGAAATATTTAATAGAACCCAATACGCGGGATTAACAACGTTATTGATACGAAGCTTGTGCCGACTAATAATTGACGCATCGCCTTATTCGGAATAATACATGTTTTTGAAATAATTAAATTATTTCATTATTTAAAATCGCGGATATTTGAATTTAACTTTGAAATAATATGTATTGTTTGCTATTTACAAATAGGAAGGTAATACATTGTAACGAAACATTATAATATTGTTTCGTTTTAATTTGTAAAATAATTTATATAAAGACATTTTTTGAAAATATCTCGAGATCTAATAATTTTTTTGCCATGGTACCCTAATCATTTTTTACGTAGAATGAACAGAAGAATCGATCTGTCTAAAAAAAAATATGCATTTCTATTTAAAGAAATGATGCAATTGTTAATTGCACATGCACTGCTGCATCTACAAAAAATTTAAAGGCCTACAGATGTAGTGCACTTCGAACCATTTACCTTTCTCCTTTGGCATTTTTTCGTAAATGCAATAATAATGGAGTTATGACTTGAAACAATTGCGTGGACCACCCTGTATAATGCTCGATGACTCCTTGATATTTCTTAACCTTGTTGTTCTCGTTCTATAAATCAAACTTGTTTGTCCCCTTGTTATTTTATCAACTTTTTCTGTGTTAGTATAATTTCTATAATAATTTTGTACAATTTTACGAGGAAGACTTAAAATTCGAGTAAAACTTGCAAATTGGCCACGAAAACCAAGACGTTCTCGACTTTGTTAATTAACTAAGATGCTCGGACAGCTTAGGATTCCACTGTCGGCAGAGTAGAATCGGTTGTGATTGTAATGGAAGATAAATTACATGGAAGAGAGGTAAGACCACCAACAACGAAGATTTGCGAGGGATTAAGTTGCACCGGTACGAAAGCGTACGATCATATTCAACCCCACACTTAGCAGATTTTACGTGGTGTGGGATCAGGAACCTAAATCAACCGTATGTCAGGGTACATATATACCAGGCAGTAATTACATGCACGTGGCAAATTGCTCACATAGATGCTAAATAAAAGAGGGTCAAGATCGTATCTTTGCGGAACATGGTGAGTAACCGAGCTGGATGTGGAACGAGAGGGTCTGGCGCGATTAAGCGAAATCCGTTGGATCCTTTGAGGAAAGCAAAATTGAAGGAATATAGTGCCGCTCGATGAAAATGCAAAGGTGTATAGCAAAGAAACAGATCGTGATTAATCGCGTCAAAGGCATTCGAAAAGTCGTACAAACGTTTAGCGAAGCACTCCTGAACGGCGGATTATTCGTACCGCGAATTCGATTACTGAAAATTAGGGGATATCGAGAATTTATTTTTACGAAAACTATCTAACACGTAGCTTTCAACTGTCTTGGTAGATCTTTATTAGATATTTCGTCGATCGTTATTTTCTATTCGTTGTTTTATTAAATGTTTAATACTCGTCGTTGGACCGAGAGAAATCCATTGTTCTTCGATCGAATCGCCGACAACAAACTCGATGGAAACGCGCGGACAGGGATAATTGACGATAATGTAATCCAGACCAGTTTCCTTTGACGGTAGAAGAAGTCAATCTTGTGTCAATTTCTCGAGTAACCAATTGGTCGAGTTATTGGAAGAAGTTTCGCTCTCGCCGCCACGTTTCAGACGAATAGTCGAACGGTTTTTAAAACGAACGATCTTCCAACAGACGTATAGGTTGTAAGAGAGTTATTCGCTATCTGGTTTGCACGTTTCGCAGATTTAAGCCCGTCGGTATTTTTATGTGCGGCGTCTCTCGAAACATTTAAATATTTAACATTCGTTTCCAGAGCTGAATTTGGTAAAAAGACTGTCAACGGATCCGACATGAACCGAGAATATTTGAAAAATTAAAGAGCCCCGTGACACGACAACCGCTGACTTGCATTCTGACGGGAAGTGGACATTTGTGCACTTTGTTTAGAGGCAAGCTAAATTGACCATTATCTGGGGTAAAAGGTCGAACGTTAATGTTTGCTAACTCGTGTATAAATATCAAATGTTCAATATTTGGTAGGTGACTAGAAACATTATTTAAATTATGTAGAAAGTCAAAAATCCATCTGTCAATGGGCACTGCATGGAAATTGCAATTTTTAGTTGCCTTTTTAACTTCGACCAGATGTGCAATTTTTTAATTCATTTATTTTCGCTACATAGGGCCAGTTGTACTAATATGTAATACTTTTCTTTATGCACATGTTTCACTTGCTTGCAGAACTTTGATAAAAACTTAAATATTATGAATTTATAGGAAATTTTATGCCCTTTTGACTGGTAACAGTCAATGACGATTTAGGAAATGTTTACTTTTTTTACAGAGGTCCTCATTTTCCATATTAGACTCATAGTGACTGGTAGTAATCAAATCTGATTATGTATAATATTAGGTCAACGATCACCTTGCAAAAACTCAGACTGCGATATTTCCTTCAATATTCTTTTACAAACACATTTTAAGCTACCAAAACATCGTGTAAAAGGGAAATTATTTATACCCAAGCGTTTTTTTTAAACGAGCCCTTACAAAAATGTTCAATCTGACTGTCTGGTCTCCTTAATATTGTGGTGTTCCAAATTAGGGACGTATTCCATGTTATTGACACAACTTGTGATCTGGGACTACCGGTATCGAGAATCCAGCATAAATAAAAATTCTTTTAGGTTGCACGTACAGTAGAATTTGGCAAACCTAATACACCCGGGCAGCCTAATTCGCGGAGCACAGTAGTCGCTGATAACTCCGCGACCCCGTCTCCGCGGAAGGGTTCTCGTAGAGTTGTCTCTTCATTTATTAATTTCCAGAGGCGCACGGCTCCCTTTCCCGCTATTCTCGAGCCTCTTCTCGTTCCTCCGGCTGCTTCTTCGCGACGTCGAACGCGCACGGTCGCGTGGTCGTTGTCGTTTCGCTCACCCGTTTCTTTTCTAGGTGGCCGTGGCACCGTCGTCGTAGATTGGCCCAGCCGCACACAGCCAGTCGTCGAGCGAGCGAGAGAGCCGGTCCGGCCATCGTTTCTCTCTCGTCGCGGTCCTAAAGTAGGGGGATGACGGACTCTGGCGAAGCCACAAACTAATTACGACCCGGGGCGCCGTCGAGAGTAGAGGCGCCGGTGGCTCACTAGGGATTGTCCGGGTTCTGAGGAGGGAAAAGGAAAGAACCTGGGTACAGACCGAAGAGAGAGACACGGGAGGTTGCGCGTCGGTGGCGGAAGTAACTGAAAGAGGATGCTGAACCGAGAAGGATAAGGATTCACTGGGTATCGTCTGTGCCCGTTTCACTTCGGAGTCTACGTAACTGTATCTACCCACTAGCCGTACGTAGCTCGCCTACTACTTGTGTTAACTATACTTAAGTGACTGAGTTCCGACGCCTTTCGCGCGGAGGTTACCTCGGGACACGAGGAGACACGCAGCCAGCGCGGATAAGCGGCCACAGGGTGGCCGCACGGGGGTAGGCTTCTCGTGTGCCGGTTGAGAAATTCAAAGTGGTAGAAATTTATAAGGGATTTGCGAGAATACACGGCCCGGCAGACCTCGGCTGTGTTCTCGTATATTCTTGCGCGAAACGCGTGTAAACCGTGCGCTTTTCGGCGAAGAAAAGACCGTCGAGTATTAATTAAGGGGCCTTCCGACTTTTAAAACGGTCAACGGATCGTTCTTCTTACCGAGGTTTTCGTTTTCGTGTACGAAGAGTTCGTGTAAATAAAAAGTGGGGGAACGGAGGAAAATTTTTACTACGAAAGACTACATCGTGAATTATTACAAGATTTTTATCTCAAATCCCTTTGTATACATATGTAGATACACTGGGGCCAGACACTATTAGAAATTTTAGAATTTTATTTTATTGCTATACATTCGCATACAATGAACATTTATAAATTCTATTGGAGTGTTGATAGTGTGCCTCTTTGAGCGATACAGTAATATTTCTTTATGTCAACATCGTTCTGAATTTGAGAAATGCCCTTCCTACGTATACAGGGTTTTCGGTCACACCTAGGAAAAATTTTAAGGCAAAAATAAGACAAAAATCAAGAATATCTATTTCTTTTAAAAGTTATAAAAAAATTAAATTAAAAAGTTTCAAATCATTCTGAAAAATTATTTTGGATTGCGGGGGTCAATTATAATTATTTTTGTTGAATAGACATACCTCTGAAATCCTACGTATTTTGAGAAAAAAATTCCTTACCGAAAAATCTAATGTCTGACCATACATGACATTTTTCCCTGAAATTTTATCCGTATGTTTAAAAAATCATAACTTTTGTGCCTTCTTATAATTCTGTCCATCAATGTAATCAGGTTATAAGGAACTTTTGCCTAAATGTTAGGAAATCGAGTATGTTTCCTTATAAAATGTTTCCTTCTTCACTGCTGGATGCATTGCCGATTCAAGCAATTTCAGGATTACGACGAGAAATATAACGCGTTTCTTCTTGTTAGTACATTAATCATCAAAGCTTAGCGGCCCGTCGAAGTATATTTTTCCCCGGTCCCGTTTTCAAACTATCGCTCATCCTGGTAGTCGTCCTTTTCTTTCGGCGAGCCGGTTCTCAAAAGTTTGGAAACCACCTGGTGTAAAGGATCGGGGAACACGTTCCCGAGAATATCACGTCGGAAATATCGAAAATTGGGGGTTCCGTAATAGCGAGAAGGTTTTGATATGCGCGCATATCATTGGCAGCTGAGAGGAATGCCTTTGAGGTACCCTCGGTTAAAGGCGCGAGGCCTCCGTCTCTGATATCGTAATACGAACAGAATCGCTCGAACCGACTGTACTCCTCAAAGGCATTTTTCTCAGCTGCCAATGATAGATTCGACGCGTATCGATCTATCAGTAATCAGCCTTTACAAAATTTTTTCCATCACGAAACGCATTTCCTTTATCCGATTTTTAGCCATTCGACTTGATTTCAAATTGAATTTAGGAAATATATGAATGAAAAGAGAATATTTTTTCATGTTTAGGAGTCACGTCGCAAAAAGTGCATGCAATCAGTGTTCGAATGTATTTTGCATCGTACGTTCGGCTAGTATCGGAGAACGTTCTTTTAACAAAGGTCCCTTTTAAGAAACGCTTAATATTTCTGTTTGGCAAATCGTGCCCGAAGCACTTATAACCGTCGAAGTAGCTCTCAGTGGAAGAATAGCTATTTCTAACGAAGCTTTCTTACTTCTTATTGGGCCTGCAGCAAAAAGTTTCGCAAAGTATAAAGATCAGCGCCCCGGCGTAGCGAGTGGACGTCGCTCGAACGCTTCGAGCGTGGCAAAAAGCTCTCGCCGTGAAGCCAGATCGCAACAAAAAAGCGTTTTGACGTGGCCGAGGGGTTCACTAACACGTTTACTGTCCACGCTTACGGGCTCGAATGCCACTCGAATACACAGGAAGTCGGTAAGACTTTTATAGCAATAAATATTCCTTCTTCTCTAATCGATACGCTATCCCTCTCATTTCGACGTTTTGAAAAAGCTTTCAGCTTAATTGCACAAGCGATATTTGTCGAATCGTGGGTCGGTGAACAGCAAACGCGCTAAATAGCTCTGAATTATCTGAAACCCTTAACCCTATGACTGAAGACGTGCACACAAACTGCCACTATAAATGTTCAACTTGCAAAAAGTATCTTTTAAAATAAAGAGAAAATAATTTTTAGTCCCAGACTCGACGGATTTTTGTCCATAAAAATCCATGAAAGCTCTCTTAAGTGGCCCTGGACATTGAATAGGAATAATTCACGCTCCGCTCGCTTTTATTATAATAATTCGTTTTCTCGCGTAACGGCGCGAACGCTTCATTTGACTGGCGCCGGGGCTAGGCGAGTCCGGTGTTCAGCAATATTGCGTAACCAGAGAATGATTGTAGCAATAAGTCCGACTGCCATTCCCGCGTGGAAAACCATACTGTACTAATTGTACTTTAACCGTGTTCGCTTCAAATTCTTTCTACCGCGTTGCTTCCTTCCTTCCTTCCTTTCCGCTGCCTCTGGTCGCCTCGAGCACAGATTTCCGCCGCGGCTTTGCGTTCTAATGAATACGGGATTGTGCGTTCGCGAGAACATTAGCGTTCGTTTCGTTTTATTTTTCCCGCGTACGCGCGCGCGCACGCCGTCGCTTTGTGTGTACACGAGCGGTTTAATTAAAACAGAATATTTATACGCAACTGCATTTAGAACGTTACGCGGGCAACGAAAGGAACGAGAAAGAAAAAAGAAAAGCGGTGAATAAGTAGCCCAAACGGAAGGGAAACAGCTATCTCGCAAATGGAGCGCCGGGGATGCGAGATACAACGCAACCGGTTTACCTTAAATCATCGTTATTTACGATTCATAAAAAAGAGCAGGTTTATCGGATGCGATCGCCGTTTATCCTGAACGAACGCTTGCTTATCACGGCAGTGACGGCGACTCGGCGAAAAATTAGATGCGAAAAGACCACTGAAGTACGTTAAACCGATCGATTTAAGGGGGCGAAACGTCGATATCCTTTTCATTTTCAAATCGTGTTAAACAGCAGGACATTGACGAGGTAAAATAAGAAATAATACTTAAAATGCGTCACTTGTTTCGAGAGGGAAGAAGTTTATATATTTTAAATTAATTTTTCTTGCTTGGAAATGAATCCTTTTCTTCCTTGGTTGTTTACTGTCGCTTGTTGGAACATAGGCGATGATTCTCTTGTGTGCAAACGTGGCGGAGGTTTTGTCAGGCAGAGTAGTACATTCTATAAGTAGTACCGTCGTAAGGAATCGATTCAGGAATATTGTTAACATCGTAGAAGTTGCTTTAAGCCTGTCTGCGGGAACTCATAATGTGCGAGAAACCGGCTTATTCGCGCTCGCTCGCAGGAATGATGTTTTCGTCATCGCGCGAGCGTTTCGCTTAATTAGTTCTGCTTCGATAATTTCGTGTGAAATTACGGGACAAACGTTCGCAATAATGACGTGTTTCTGTATATTAATTAAAGATATTTCGCTGGAATATCGTTAATTTGTACGACCTAACGATTCGATGATGAATTTTCTGCGATCTCTTTGCTAGTCGGGAACGAAGCGGAAGGAAGCGGAACTTGACTTCTTCCTCGTGTGCAGTATTGTACGGAGATTCGAATAATGAATACGTGTCTTTGAAGTAAGGTGCGCGAAGTTAGAGAAATATTCTAGGAGGAACGTATTATAGTTAGGTACTCTTCGTAAAACAAAATTACACGACGACGTTGTCTGCGTTCTAAGCACTCGGAGCAGCCTGAGAACCGAGTTGCACAAATTTTGTCATTTTATTAAGAAAATATCTCACTGCGAGCGACATCAATTTCCTTTATGACGTAGCATTTTAGGAGTGGAACTTCTTAAATAAATTATCCACAATGATTTTCTTTTGAAACGATGTGCATACGTTCAGAAGTTCCTAATATATTCTAAATTTTGTAATAATTCAATTTCCAGGGTGTTTTCAGTCTATGTATTATTATCTTGAATTTAACTCTTTATATGTCCCGATAAATAAATATTCGAAAAAGTTAGTAACCGTTTTTAAAATGCTTTCGAGACCAGAGTTCCCATCGTTCATTAATCATATTCGTGAATTACCAACGATACGTCCTCCGATAGCATCGAAAGTTCAGAATTCGAATATTATGTGTAATTTCTACCCTTGAGTGTAGACAGGGGGAAAAAACTGGTCCAATAGTAAACAAGATCTCCGATAATTCGAGCCCACATGTTGCACGAAAACTGATATTGGTGTCAAAGTTGATTAATGACACCGGATTTTTGTACGCCCACAGATGTTGATCGAGAGTATTTACAGTAGAAATTCCTACTCCTTTTCCGGAAGAAACAATACAGCAATCCTTGGTAATTATAATTATAAATAACAGTATTTTTACAGAGTTGATTGTCTCGACAAGTTATAATTCACATTGCAATAAATAATAAACTAATTTTTCTATATTTGAAACAGTCGTTCGTTAGCATTAATTTGTATGTTCAATTACAAATATTCTACGTCATCGGATGCGTTGGGTGCTCCACTAGCATTTCAATATTCTATTCAACCGTATTATTCGTGATTTCTGAATATTATTGGAGGTAAATACGTTCCATATCGATGAAATATACAATGTAAAGTCTCTTAATGGTGTCAAAATTATTAAAATGTACACGATTTTTCGTGAAGTTCTTCCTACAGTTTAGCGAGAAACATAGTAGATTTGCGATGCAATCTGTTCCTCCCTAAGTTCTGGACTTCCATCGACGTATCTAAGTATCTGTTCTTCGACTCTAGGGGTTCGAACACGTTTCTTTCGTCCCTCCCTGCACTAGGTGAGAAAGATCCAATTTCTCTAAGCCGATGATGCATCGAAGGAAATGTGCTTTTAACAGGACATCGTCTCCGAGGAAAGGTCCCCGAATAGAGGCATCGAGTTTCTGTGTTCTACCCTGTAGCTAGCCCATACGCGAAGCAAATATCTGTCCACTCGATATCAGCATAAGCTAAACACGTTTAGGAAACTACTACGCTATTCGTTTCTAATAAAGAAAAATTTCGACAGTGATTCTACGCGTGACGGGCACGTGATGATACCAGAGAACAAAACGACCTAATTTTTATCAAGTAACGACAAATATTAATCGTTTTTCCAATTAGACATGCTCCAAAAATTTGTTGCGCCCCAAAACTATTCGATATAAAAAGAAAAACGAATTCTTCTATAATTCTCATCGATTATTAAATCGCCGTTTTTCCTACGCTTCGTTCCATCCGGTTTTTAAATCCGCGCGACGCTTAATTCCCCAAAAAAAAAGCATTTTATCGGCCCGGTGTCACGTTGACGGCGATAATTCTATGTTTCTCTGCAATTTGTATCAACGTCGCGTACCATGCATCAATTCCACGCGGTGAAACTCCGGGCCACGAGAGAGTCGGTTGGCCATCGGCATGGCGGCGTTCGATGATAACTTCCGGCGCGAGCCGCGGACGAAAATGCCTCCGACGCGGCGGTGTTGTCCCCGCCACCCCCGCGCGACACGGTGGTGGTTGCGCGTCGACGCAATTAAATCCTCGAGCCGCCTAATTGGCCGACTCGTCTGGACTAGGCTTAATTGAACAGTATGGACCTAACGATGTAATTGCCGCGACGATTTAAAAATACGCAAACTGGAACATGCGAGCGGAATGGGGTTGAGTGGCGGCTGTTAGGGGAGGGGAGGGGAGGGGGAAGGGAGACGCAGAGGTTGGAAACCGGATAAGAAGAACCGGGGGGAAAGAAACGAGGGAACGGCGTTAAGGTTTTGCGACATCCACCCGGGAGTTTTATGGGGTTGAGTGGTATACGGGATTCCTGGATTGAATGGAACTTTTGTGTGTATTCGTTACGCTTCCATCGAGAAACTAACGGCTACGAGGGGCGGGATTGAAAGGGATACGAAACGAAATTAGGAGGATACCGATTGTTCACCGTCCGAAGGGATGTGCAATAGAATGGTCTCTAACTCCAGACGATCGAGATTCGTTTGCAAATTGCGTCCGATACGTAAACAAATCTTTCGAGTCGTGTCAACTGAGAAAATATTATTTTTAAAGGATCTCGTTTCTCTTTATCGCCAATTGTTCTTTCGGGAAGTACGGATACCGGTTGCGTGACACACACTGTGTATTAGATTAAAACCTTCCTCCAATCGACCTAAAAGTTACGAAGAACAGCGAATTCTGTAAGTTGTTACGACGTTGAGCTACGAAAGCTGACAGGGTGATTAACCGAGATGTATT
This sequence comes from Colletes gigas, assembly GCF_013123115.1. Lineage (NCBI taxonomy): Eukaryota > Metazoa > Arthropoda > Insecta > Hymenoptera > Colletidae > Colletes > Colletes gigas. The sequence goes on along the minus strand of NW_025106647.1, from coordinate 5,517,091 downwards.
TGCAGAGATCGAGTAGGGTTCGCTGATTAGTTCTTTACAAATTTGGTTCTCCTATAGACGTCGCGTGGGCGGAACGAAGTTAGCGTGTTCATTTATTTTTACCTGATTGGGCGACTTCTAGGGTTACCTTTTTCTTTTTTTTTTTGTTAGAAAAGGCAACGAGGGTGGCGGGACGCCTGATACACGAGACGTCCCTGGACTTCGTTGTCCTGTAAATACACACGCGTGGTCGCTATTTTGATACGTGATACGCACAAAGAATGTTTATATCAGTCACTTACAGAAGGATAATTTGATGCAATAAATATTTCTTTCATTTATTAAGGGGGTATTCTAGCGTTAACCCTTGAAAGCATCGATTTCGTTTTTTCCATTTTCTTGAAGAATATAATTTGAACTCCTGAAATTAATTTTGATTGCGTTTGAGAGTACGCAGTGCCACCAATTTGAACTTTCAACGTGCACAAACGGATGTTTTTTTAGAAAGCTCGAAATTCTAACGAGAAGTCTCGTTTCTTTTCTCGTTTTCGAGCAACGATTAACGTGTAGCAAAGCCACGGGAACGTCAGACCTTAGGATAGAATCTGCGGTACTGCAGGCCCTTTTCTAAAATTGAAAGCGCATGCAATGGCTCTGCATTGTACGACTACGTGGCTCGCAAAGTATGCTTCTGCCGGGCGCATGCAAAATTCAGGAAACTGCCCAAAGAATCTTCATTAGCGTTCTCGGCCTCCCCCGCCTCCGACCGCGAACATCTTCATCAAAGAAATTAGTATCAAGAGTAAACTTAACATCAATCTCTTCGATAAAATGCGGTTCGAACCCACGGGGAATGGAGCATTCGCGCTTTGTAATTCAACTCATCGAACTACTAAAACTCTATTGAATACAACGGAATCGGGGTCATGAAAACGAAAGCGAGCCAGCCAACTTTTCCATGCGCGAATTAATGAAACGAAATCAACGCGAGTTTAACGTGATTTCCACTACTTGCACATTTTTACAGTTAAAATACGGAAGCACTTTTTAATGGAAAGGCCCGTCTTGGAACTTTGGGCTAAAGAAATTTCGATAAACGATTCCCTTTGATTCGCTGTTCGCTCTGTGGTTAGCTCCTTTGAAGCTTGAAGTCACGAAGAATTAAACACTTTTGTAAATTTCCAGCCAGTTAGGCACGTAGTTTCGAATCGATTTCGGCCAGTCGATAAAAAAATAATGCGCCGGATATGCAGCGGGACGAACGAGAACAGAATGTCGACGCGCAAGCACTGAAAAATTATGCAGTGCTCTTACCGGGGAATTAACGGTGCATTACGTTCCAGCAGTAAAAAGAAATAAGGATTTAACCGGGGGTATCCAAAGCGAAATTTTTCCCACATACTCCCAAAAACTGTCTACGCATGAAAGATGTCGGGAGGAACGTTGTCCCTCCGGGCGAATCGAGTTGGTACGAATAATTAGACGGTTGAAACTGCTGGAACGCTTTAACAATTTTAAACATAATCCCCTCTCAATAGTGCAAGAAGCCATTAAATCTATTTTACGAGGATTCAGCGGCGGATTATTTGTTCAAATGGCATTTCGTGGTATTCGTTCAAAATAGAAAACGTAGATCCGATGATCTGGTAATTTGTCCCATGACGTACCATTCAATGCCGTTTTTAGCATAATTGAAATTGCAACCTTCTTGGCTTCCTGAATTTTCAATGTACGCTCCGAAAAGACTGATTGCAATGAGCTCCGCGAGCGATCGACGGCGCACCGTAAAATTATTCTCGTCACGACGAACGCTTATTATACCGCCATCGAACGACGCAGCCATCTTGTAAAAAAATACAAGAAGAGCACCGAGTCTGGAAAAATAGACTGATAATGACTTTTTGCGGGTTAAAATAAAATCCAATAATAAGCTGTTTTTCTATCGAAAAACCTGAGCATTTTTCGTGGACGCTATTAACACTCGCGCGGCTATCGGTTTTTTTCAGACCCATATCTTACATTTTGCACTCGTTCGAATACGCAACGATCCTAATTTTCTCCTAAACATTATTTGGAATATTTTATTAGACTCTTTTAAAACACCAACGGAATATAAACAGTCGCAGAGTGCGTAACGAATACCAGAAACATTAACGTTTTAGAAAATAGGGGAAAGGTGTTATCTGGGTGGAAAAAGACCCATCAAAGAGAATATTTTTCCAATTATTAATGCCAACTAAGAGTTTTGGAATATTTTTACCAATTTTCATAGAAAAAATAATAACTTTTACCTGACAAATGCGTCCGCGAAACAAGTATAAAAATTCTATAACCTGGAGTGGAAGAGAGGAAGGAAGAAATGGTGGGGAAAAATGAACGAGAAACACATAGCACGGAAAAATAGTGGAACAAATGAGAGACAAGGCGAAATGGTGTCGGGAATGGGGGTTGAAAAAGAATGATGGAGGACGGGTGGGTGCAACGGATGGCATACAAAGGAAGCCTTGTTTTTTCCACGATCATGCAAAGCGTCTGGATACTCGGAGCCGAAGTGAAACGACCAACGTTGCCCCGCTGAAACGTACTTCATCGATTATGTAAATTTCGGGTTAAGGAAGAGCTCTCCTCAGACTTCGAGAACCAGCCCGGTCACGCACCAGTCTGGGCGGTATCGAGTTGAATATTATCGGATCGAACGTCCGACCATAGTGTTTTTGTTCCGTGGAACGCAGAGCGATATATTTGGAATTGCTCGGTACGGCCAATATTAGGAAAACTGCTTTGCGAACACGTGTTCCCAGGAAACGATTTGCATTATCGAGCAATATTGCGATAAACGATCGCGTACGCCGATACTACGCGGCATAATCCGATTACGCGTTATCGCCGGGTAATCACATGTATAACGAATCGATCTTCATTGAAAAAAAAAAAAAAAAGAATAAAAATACGCCACGCGCAAATTGCGTTACAACGCACGGTATCGCGGACGTTAAATCGACGGGAAGAACTTTTTACGCGGGTCGCGTTCGAATCGCGCGACAATAATTGGAACGCGATGGTCGCGATAATATGAAATTAAATTGTGAACAGTCCGCGGCTGGTATTAATTATGTAAAGCCGCGGCGACACCCGTGGTTAAATTAAACTGATATTTCACATTGGGAACAATCTTCGAACGATCGTAATTTCGTTGATCTTCCCGGCAACAATGTCCCGCTCAATATCGCTTCGGTTAATTTTAAACAGCTTTAAATTTATAATTATCCTCCCCTTTCTTACAATTATCTTACCCGCCGTTTCGCTCTGCCTCTCGTTCGTGCATTTGCAGAGAATTTTTCGGTTTAATCGTTCGAGTCTTTATACGAATTCTATTTATCCTTTTTCCTCGTAAATTTTGCACCTCGTCGTATTTATTTAATTTATTTTCGTACACCCTCGACGAGGACCGTATGAATGCCAACGAAATTACGATCGATGGCAGATTTCTTACGAGGCAACGATACGGCAAAAAGGGGAGAAAGAAGCGTTTGTTGATTGATTGTTTAAGCAGATATTAATTGTTCGGGGTGGCTGAGGGAAAAAGGAGCGACGGGGGGAGGGGGATCGGGGGCCACGGCTCGTTCCTGTCCGGAAATTCGTTGAAGGATTGACTGCCGTAACTAACGGGAACGCAGTGACACGAACGACGACAGAGAACAGACGGCCGGAGAGAAAAAGACGAAGCGAAACGCGGTGAACGCGGAAGGGCGGAAGAAAAATGGGTTTTGGAGGATCAAGAGGTCACGTGCTACGCTGTCAGAGGGTAAATGCAGCCCCGGTCGAACCTTGTCAAGGGATTATCGATACACCTTTGCAATAAGTGTGTTAACCGTTCGAGGCGATGGACAGCTCGTAATCGCTCGACGATGAACTCTTCCTGGAAACCTGTCTTCTCTATCTATTCGCCAGGAACCTCGTATGGTTGCCTCTCCGACGGAACTTTCGCAAGTGAGCGGTTCCTCCAACTAGTTTCTGTTGTTTCCGTGTCCCTAACCGACGATACGCCTAGGGTGCAATTCTCGGCTCTTGAACGTGTTTGTTATGTAACTTGACGCGGCAACGCTATGAATATTTATTCGCGGGACAGACGGATGAACGTAATGCGTGCAGCGATAACGATAACGACGGTATTAATAACGATAATAGACTTTAAATTAATCGGTAATGATGAATTTTAATGAGGCGGTATAGTAATGTCGTTTTAATGCTATCGCGTTATCGGTGTACGCAAACAAACCTGAATAATGTAAACTGCGTGTACAGTAATTATTTGAATATTGTTATTGCCGGTCAGGGTTGGATCGACCAAAAACGCGCGTGCTTAGACCATCGCGAAGGTTTTTCCCAAACTGTGCACAGAATATTACACGCTAAATCGTCTCATGAGTAATATTTTAATATATCCAGTGAATGTATTTTCAACCTTAATGCCTCGTTAGTCGAGCAATTAAAGGGCCGTTGGATCGCGATTCGGGCATCGGTTCAGATTGATCCAGTCCTGCTGCGCGACACTGTTTACGGACGCGGTTGTATCTACCGAAAGAGTGTTTTCAACTTTATAGCCGGCTATATCGAGCGTCTGAGGACGTAGTAAGGCGATATGTGTGATGAAAATTTTATCGAACATAGCACATTGATTATAGATGAAGTTATAGAGAGACACGGAAAACCGGTTTCTTTCCGCAGCGTCAATAATCCCGAAATTGTTGTCGCAGGTCGTGCTTAAAGGCTAGAAATATTTTATATTCGTATCGTTCTTTTTCTAGAACCGTCGTTCGAGCATCGATAAGGACAATTTATTTCATTTAAATTGTGTTTTCGATCCAGGCAACAACGAGACGTCGACACAAATGCATCGAATTGCATTGGAAGGTGTTGGCGCGAGATATTGCACAAGTTGCTTATGGGATTATCTATCTGCAATACATTCCGTGGAGAATATAGATGTTCTCGAACTAATATTGCCAAAACCTCGGCGAAAGAGCGAAATCCATAACTATCGAGTTCGTTTAACTATTACCCCGATGGTTGCGTTTCTTGTTTAGGAAAGGAAACTAATTGTCGACGATTAATAATCAAATTATCTATTAGGCATTTATGAGAGAAAATGTGTTTGTCAAACGAACGAAAACAAAAGTATCGTTTCTGTGGACAATTTCAGTCTGTTTGCATCGTCAAACAAGGAGAAATTAATTACTCACGGTTACCTTTAACCGTACTAGTAATAATTATAACGTTTAAAACTCGTGGCTGCCGATTCATTTATACATAAAGCGTGCCATTTGCTTTGCACCGTGATAGTTGTTCCGGAAACAATTACCAAATAGCCGGTTTTTCGTACGTGTACGACGAGGAGGCCTCCACGGCTGGTTCCTCCGCTATTCACCCTTAACCTGTCAAACGCACGAGCGCGTTCACTTATGCGACGCGTTTTCTTACGTCCAAAACTCCCCGCGTACATTCTGAGACTTCACTCAGCCACTCGATGTCTTTCGCACGCTTCCGGACACTTCGCGCTCTTATCGCACGCGCGCACAATCGGGGGCGTTCGAAAGGAATCTACATTATTGCTTAATATTTTTGCGAAGCAAAAGTCAAAAGGAATCGCGGCGCATAGGGTTGTGCCGCTTGTACCTACACGGAATCACGTGTGATATCACGTCGATGTCGTTTCCCGCAAAGACATCGTTACCTTTTGCTTTCGTGTCGAGAATACTCGCGACCTCGCTTCCGTGACAGGAATACAAGCCCTGGCCGCGGTTGCGAGGAGGGTAGTTGGGCACGACGGTGGTAGGACTAGCAAGTTGCTTCGATTCCTTCTTTGCCGCAACGAGGACGTCGACAAATAGCTAAGCTGCGGATCGTCCGCGTCACCCTTCCGATACCCCCTCTCTCTTATTCCTCTATCGTCAGTCCAGGGCCGTGTAACGATTTACGCACGTGTGTCGCGGAGAGAAGAGAGTAACGAGCATGCGTCACGTTTTCGTTGCACGGGATTTCCAGCGACAAAATTTACATTTACGTTTTCCAGTTACAATTTCAACATTTTTATTATTGCACTTTGTTCTTCTCGGGGTACTCGTTCACTTTTATTCAAAACATTTTTTTGTCAGATTGGTGCAAATGTCTCGAAAATCGAGCGTTAAGATGAACTTCCTGTGAAGCATCAAAGTAAATGATAAAATAAACATAGAAGCCAGCGGAAATAATAATAGTTGTTACACTCATCGGATAGGGGATGAAATGCCTTTAAAATGAGCGTTCGAACAAGTCGATAGCTTTAGTAGTTCCGGAGATATGAGGATTTTAGTTTCAAGTCGATGCAGTGGCTAGTTTCGGAGATATAAGGCTTCGAAGCGTTTGTTTACGTCGCGAGGTGAATAAACCCTCTTAGTACGGCCTTGTCAAGGTCGTAGTAACTAGGTCACTCAGCCACTTGATCACGAGTCACGTACGAGAAAGAGAGATTCCAAGCGACGCATCAGACGGAGACAGAGATAGTCAAATTAGAAAAATTACCCCTTTACATAAATTACGATATCTCGAAAACGGAAAGTCGTATCGCCAAAAACTAAAAGTCATTTCAAAGAGGAAGCTTTACCGCTTCTAATAGTGGCTTAATAATGATTAAAGCTCTAATAGTTCCGGAACTACACGCGTCTAAAGTTTTAATAATTTTAATACGCATTACTGAACTTGCCAGTGTAAAACGGGAAGAAGGATAGTGAAATTATAAAAATTACGCTTCTCTTTACACGACGATAATCTCGAAAACGGGAAGTCGGATCGCCATTAATCAAAAGCCATTTCAAAGAGGAAGCTTTACCGCTTCTAATAGTGGCTCAGTTATGAAGAAAGCAGTAGTATCTTTGGAACTGCACGCATCTAAAGTTTCAGTACTTTTAATACGCGTTACTGATTTTGGTCGCTCTACATATAAGCGTGTAGAGTGTCATAAAATAAAGAGAGATTCGTTGTTATTAACGATATATAGTGGAAATTGCTTAGTCATGGTGTCCGATATAAGCGATTACTAGACCCAATACAGGCGATAACAACAATACTAGGCACATGGGACCGGATACAAATATCAATAGACCCCGTAGGTGTCAAAATATTCGACACTGAACTACTTTGTCACGATATAGACAAGGTTTTGCACAAGGGACCAGATACACGCGATTCTGAATCTGACAGATTCAATACAAGCAACTTCGGACCCGCGGGACACCTATACAGGCGACCTCGGTCACGTAGGGTTGAATACTACTCGTTCGGAGCACGTACGACTCGCTACAGATGACACCGGACTCAGGAGGTACCAATATAGCCATTCCCATAATCGTAAGGCCCTGTACATTCTTCAAAACATCATTTTATCTTCCTTCTGAAAATGTAAAGAATCAAGCACTTCGTATATACGTCTTTTGGGCTCAGCACGTTAGTTCTAGCACCGAGAGATTTCTAATGTTTCAAGTATACTGGAAGTTCCAGTGAATCTTTGGTCTCAAAAGTCAGTTGGGATTCTTGTCTACCTCTACGCCCACCGATCCCAATAAAAACCATCGATACCCCTAGGATCTCTGTATCTTCGTATTTCCGATACATCTGAGACACGGTGGATATTTCTTCCTTCTTCTTAATTATAACGAAATCGCAGTTGTCCGCGTCTTGTCTCCTGAGAATTCCTCTAAACCAAACAGACCTATCTCAAATGTTTGTTTATTTATATTTTAATTTAAAGAAAAATTCTCCAAACTATTAATTTGACACGATCATTTAACGTGACGTAATTCTGTGCTTTCGTTGAGATTCCTTCTTTACGCGTTGTTACGTAAAAAGTCGACCTTCAGAATCGCGACTATTTGTCGACATTTGTCGCCGAGCCGAAAAATTACCGAAGAAAGAAAGGGGGCTCATATTTTCCTCTCCCTTTTGCTTTATTTCAGCGCTGACAAACATAAAATAGGGTAGTAGACAGTGGTCTTAGGACGTTCGAAGTCGCACGCTACTTTACTGCAGAATGGAACAACTTCGATATCGATCGCTTTTCGTTATTCATGGCCCGTATATCCAGGCCCTAAACTGTTTTGATGTAAAATAAGGATAATATCAACCCCGTTACTGCTTGAAATATCATTTCGTTGCGACGATTTGGTACCAGATAAGCAATTTCATTAAAACGATACGCGAAAATATCTTCCGGGACATCGTGTGAAGAACAAATTATACGAAGAGACGTATTCGATCAAAAATTTATTCGCTCCACTATGGCTCGTCACGCCGGCAACCATAATTTGTCGACTAGAAATTGCATCGAACAGTATCAATTCCCCATTTATCATCATTCAACGGTATCAATTTGAAATTTCGTTGTAAATCAATCTAGTCACGGTAAATTTATAATCGATAATTTAATAACAGAGAATAGTAACTTTGAATTCCGATAAAACGTAATTGCGTTACGCGGAGTGGATTACTATACTTCTCGCTAATTTGCCAAACAATCTGTATAAGTACTATTAGAATTTGCACGCTATTAACACAAACATATTTCGAATTTTCGTCCCTAGTTTCTACATACAAAATTTGTATTGCTCCATTCTACTCATAAATTAATCGACCCTTGCAATAAAGGGTTAACAAATCCAATTTCGTTCGGGAACGGAGCTAGAACTAAATTGCTCGGATATTTCTGATTTCGAACACGTTTCGTTATTGCGCAAACCCCGGGAACCCTAACTGTTATGGCCAAAATAAAGAAAAGTTACAGGAGTAACCATTATCTTTTCAATCAAAATCTTTTTCACTCACCAATTATTATTATACGTTTTGCTTTTCCCTACTATGATTCATAATTATATATATTTTAATTCGAAGTTGTAAATAATAATATGTAAATCTCGCGTGGTACAAAAATTAGCTTCAAACATTACGATCGTTGCTTGAGCAACGAATGATTGTTGGTAGACGATCCTTTTCCTACAAACTTTTATTATTTTTGAAAACAACCGAAAAGATTGATAAAATACAACGCTCGCTAAAAACCTATCTCCCATTTCCATCCAATCGAGAACAGCAACAAAATAAGCCCGCCATTCTTTCACGGGGCGTAAAATTCTGACGTATCTCTTTCCATCCCTTCTCCTCCCTCATCAGCGAATCTTTTAGAGCGTTTTCGTGCACTCGGTAAAATAAATTCCTGCTATCCAGGTGCGAGGTAAATGAAGAAATCGTGAGGCTAGTTATCCTACCGGCGACCAGGTCGAAATTTACGATGATCGTCCGCGTCGAAAATTGCCGATAACGCGAGAGGATGACCGCGCTAACTGCGATTAAATAACCCTTCGTCTCTATATCACGAACGTTCTTCGGTTAATCTTCGCTCTAGTCGGCCGGAATATTCACGAACAATGCCTCTTCCCGGGGGGTTTTTTTTTTCTTTCGCGCGGGGGAGGACAGGAATCTCACGATGTAACGAGTTTTCAAAGTGGTCGCCTCCGCGTTATGAACGAACAGGGCGCGAGAAAGGTGGTCGTTCCGAGAAAAAGTTTCCGCGAAAGGCTTTTCCACGTGCATGAAGCGTTCCTGTCTGCGACGTTAGAATCCCTGCTCCGAATATACGGGGTGTTCGACCACTAATCGTAATTTTTCGATACCCTTTTCGCGTTTGACATTTTTGTCAAACGCCGTTATATTTGATTTTATTCCACTTCTTTGTTGCACGTTTACGCGAGTACGCACGCGTTAAATCTTACGATAATTGTGCAACGGGGCGAGGTTCAGCCACGGTGCTGTTTTTAACCTAACCCCGATATTCCAAACAGACGCGCGATTTTGAGGAAAATAGGGGCACGCGTGTAATTATAAAAATCCGTAGGTGTCTCTAAGAGTCTATAAGTACCATTTTTTCCTTATCCTTATTGCGATGGTAATTTAATTTCTATCTTATAAAAAATAATCGATCCACAAGGTATTAAAGAAAGGATCACAGATCAATTCAGTTTTATTATTTGGAAATATTCGATGTCGTACATAAGTTTCTCGAACGTAGACATTTAGTTTTGTTCAACCTATGTGATCCTTGGTGTACCTTGGCTCAATGAGTTATACACCTCCTTCAGACGAATTGACACAACTCGGCTTGTACACATTTTCTACCCCCTGGCTCCGCCGCGCTAAAAGGCAGGACTCGGAATTAATAGCCTTCTCTCTTCGCTTCCGAGTCATCAAAGGAACGGGTTTGGAACAGACCCTCTCGATTCCAAGCCATATTTGGCACTAAGGAATTTGCTCCTGGTTTACTCTTACTGACAAAGTCTACAAATACACCCTCAAGGACTGTAACCTTTATTCCATGCAAACAGAGGAATTGATTAAGAAACACGTTAGCTCGAGATTCTCACTGCAAGATTACAAGCATTGATATTAACAAACATCACTTCGTAAACACAAATGTGTCACATCCATTGTAAAACATTTTACGTACATTGGGTTGGCCAATATAGCCATATTTATACAAACCTTGTCGACACTCGTCTTTAGATATTATAACTATTTTCAACCCCTGTTCTTCCCTATAGATATACACAGTCTACTCGAAGCAATCGCGATGTTCGATTTTTCCCACGAAAAATCAACCCCGTCCGCGGTTGTACGATTAAAGGGACACCCTGTATCTTGCTTCCCAAATTTTTTCCGCTGCTTTTTACGGGAAAATCTCTCGCGACGAAACTGACTGGAAGATGGCTCGCGTCAAAGGGTATAGACATTGATTTTACGCACGGTAGCGTCCAACGGTCCTTGGCCGCGTCGTGCAGAAGGGTCGTCCCCGTTTATGGCAAATAATTTCAAACATTTACGTAAGCTCCATCGTATCGGGTAACCCGTTCCGTGCTGCGTCTGTTTAGCCGACTGCGTGACAGACGATGACAGAAACCGTAGTAACAGTTTACTTGCGTATGTACAAAGTGATTTCCCGAAATTGGGACAAACTGTAGCTATTTGCTAAGCCAAGATACGAACAGTCGAAAGTATAAATTTCAAAATCTTGTCACGTATATTCGAATAGGAAAAAACACAAAATCTGAATCTTAGTATAAGTTTGTTGCAAGGAATATTTTCCTCTTCGCCTCTCGTTGGTGGTTAAATGAAACTTAAAATTTCAGCCGTACGATTCAGATAAGGTACGTAATAAAATAATCTGTAAAGTACACATCTCTATCATCGTTTTATGCAAAAGGCGCTAAAACCGTGGACCTTTGACTTGTTAGGAAGATAAATCTTTAAAATTATTTCATTCCATATTTGGGATCTTGAATGACCTCGTATAATAGATCGTTGAATTCGCCTCCAAAGCGACCGTCATTCCCGCGGGATAAAAATTGTAGCGCATCAATTTAAGAAATGACGTTGATCTTAAGATTTCCCTCAATTCTTAGAAGAACTATCGTTTCCACAGAGATATCGCTCAAAATTTATTTTCTATTACACATAGTCGCGTCTGTATACATATGTATAAAGGGTGTAGCCAGATAAGATTGTCAAAAGTGCCCTTGAGCGAAACTGATCAGTGAACATATCAGTTAATAGACCATTCAAAGAAAACCATTTGTGTTAAATATCAACCCCGTACCTTTACTGAGAGGGTAGTTACAGGGCGTAACGCAATTTTCAGTTTAAGCTGTATATCTTTTGTTGTATTGTATCAAAGATTTTGAAAAAAATGGGGGGATATTTTGCTCTACGGCGTACGTGTTTGTGAATTTTTTCAGAATTTTTCACCGCAAAATGGATTTTTAAAAAATTCGAAAAATATAAAAATATTTTTTTTTAATAGAAATTATTAAATGACCACGTTTATATTTTTACAGTGTTAGTGTCTTGTTATGATTATTAATCTATAATTTTTTCAGATTTTTAGAAATGGGGGAGCGATGTTGGAAAAATCAAAAACCGACATTTGCTTGTATTTTTACCTTAATTTTTGTTGTGACCATGTTCGTATTGTTACAATTTTAATAGCTTGTTACTGTTATAAATATATAATTTTTTTAGATTTTTTGTGGAGGTGTATCACATACAAAATAATTATAAATCGATATTTCCTAAGTTTTCGTTCGCAGAGGAGTAATATATTCGGGTAATTGATATTTTTACTTCATCGAATGATCATTATATGCATGCTCAAAATAGTTTTACATGTATGAATTAAGAGAATAACTTACCTCTAATGATATATTTTCAATCTTCGTCGCTGTCATCGTTTATTACGGGATTTACGTGTTCTGTATTAAAGATTTTGCTGAGTATTTCTGCAGGCTTCACAATTTTTGCAATATAGCGGGCATGCGACAAATAATAAATTATCGCTGCAACATGGGAATAGCATCCGATGGTTCGATTGCCATTTGCACATTCGCAGAAGTGACGATTAATTCCGGAACAACCTATTGTGTTTGGTGTATAGTCTATATAACACTTATACATTTTCTTCTTGATATGTCGCGATGCACTTTAAATTGAGTGATATTACTGTTTATTTTTAAATAACTGAAGTTAATTTCATTGTCACTATTTATTAGTTCTGCGAGATAAGACACTGCTTGTTGAAGTTGGTAAGATTCGGTAAAAAATAGTCGTAAATCACGTTCTGTCATTTCGGGGAAGTCAAGCAAATGTCCAGATGTAATGTTTTGAAACGTAGTCTTCCGTCTATCCCAGCGATGTGTCTCTGCCTCTACTCCCAAGGTATTTTCATTTTCTTTTTGTTCCGAAATTCTTGCAATTATTTCTTCCGAAAATTCCAAATCACTATGCAATCGCTTTCCAAACATATTTTGTAAAAAACAGGCTATTCGGAAGTATGACCGTACTGTCGAAAGTAGCTTATTGTCTAATTGGTGGTGGAGAAGTCGGTATTTTTGTCCTATAATGCCATGGATAGCTTTGATGACCCAACGAACTTTTGTCACCAATCTAGAATTATTAGCTTCTACGGTGGTTAACTGATGACGTTTGCCTTTCAGAGCTGGCATTAGTATTTTGTATCCTTCGTTTTCTAAATAGTTCTGAACGTCTCGGAATCCTCGGTCAACGATGCATATACCTCCTTTCTTAAGTAATGTTCGCAGACCATTCGGATCCTCCATCACATCCGAGCATTTCAACAATATATCCAGCTGTTGTACATATCGTAAATGGTTTGCACAATGGTACTTTCTTCTGTCCTGAATATGATTTCCGTTGATATTCATTATTTGAACTTTTCCCATGTCGAATGTAGGTACCATCAAAAATTAATGCCAATTGATTGGTTATGTTGTGTAATTTTTTAGCAATATGTAATGTTTCCTTCTCGATTAAATGTTGTCGAGAAAAGGCAGTAAATCCAAAATAAGTTGGTAATATACAATATCTTTCTCAAAGGAGTTTATCACTGACGCACAAAAATCGGAAACTAATTGCTCACGTTCCAGTCCAAGAATTGCAGCTATTGTTTTATTAGAATTTCTCATTAAAATTTCTCAGAATATGACTCATAAAAGATTAAGTATTCATTAATGTCATTCATTGATGTCTTTTTCGACATTCCTAAGGTTTTAAGTTTTATATTATTTGATACATGTAAAGCTATTTTGAGCATGCATATAATGATCATTCGATGAAGTAAAAATATCAATTACCCGAATATATTACTCCTCTGCGAACGAAAACTTAGGAAATATCGATTTATAATTATTTTGTATGTGATACACCTCCACAAAAAATCTAAAAAAATTATATATTTATAACAGTAACAAGCTATTAAAATTGTAACAATACGAACATGGTCACAACAAAAATTAAGGTAAAAATACAAGCAAATGTCGGTTTTTGATTTTTCCAACATCGCTCCCCCATTTCTAAAAATCTGAAAAAATTATAGATTAATAATCATAACAAGACACTAACACTGTAAAAATATAAACGTGGTCATTTAATAATTTCTATTAAAAAAAAATATTTTTATATTTTTCGAATTTTTTAAAAATCCATTTTGCGGTGAAAAATTCTGAAAAAATTCACAAACACGTACGCCGTAGAGCAAAATACCCTCCCATTTTTTTCAAAATCTTTGATACAATACAACAAAAGATATACAGCTTAAACTGAAAATTGCGTTACGCCCTGTAACTACCCTCTCAGTAAAGGTACGGGGTTGATATTTGACACAAATGGTTTTCTTTGAATGGTCTATTAACTGATATGTTCACTGATCAGTTTCGCTCAAGGGCACTTTTGACCATCTTATCCGGCTATACCCTTTATTTTCGATACGTCTCTTCCAAGAGTGTTTAACAATTTAACGCGGCAGTGAAATATGCTAGCGCCAATTTGGAAAATTTCAATTTCCCACAAATGGTTTCCTATATCTGACTGTTTTTTTTTTTTTTTTATTATAATCTTCTGTCCAATATCATTGAACAACACGCCACGTATACGCGTTTCGTTCAGAAAAGAGGCAAAGGCGATGCTGGAAATATGCCGGAAGTACATTTTTCTATTACTTGGGTACGAGCATTTGCCCCTGCCATTGGGTGTATTTCATGATATCGAAAGGTTCGAAGAAAATTTCGAATGGATTTCCGAACTAAACTCTGGATTTCGAGCAAGTACTTTTCCGGTGGCGCGATTCTTTCTATTTTTACTATCGAGTCGCTGCTAGCCCTAAAGCCTCCGTCCCTTCCCACATTGGAATTTCACCATGGAAAGAGTTTCTACTTTTTTCATCCCCTCCTTCTTTGAAGGGATACTTCACCTTGATCCAAGCAGTTCCAGCGAAAAGCGCCTGATCGATGAATTCGAGTTCTCGGCTACGTCGAGCCAGGGACCTCGTCTTCCTTAGCTCTGGGGAAAACTTAAGGCAAGACGACATCGGCCAAAATTTACGACCCTGCGAATCGTGCAACCGAGAAGACTTATCCCGGTCTCTCGTCCACGCCAGAACCGCCGAATGGATGGCTGAAGGTGGAACGAAACTTTTATGATTTTCTATGGATTCTGATTAAATTTCATCGGGCCGTGCCAGCTTAATTTTATGCACGGAGGATACGTAGACGGGCACGACTTTTTGCGGTCGCGTCTAATGGGAACATTTGTTACGAATTCCATCTAATCTGCATGGCTACAATTCCTTCCCATCGCCGGGATGAATAAAGATGTGTTATGACTGGATTTTAACTCGTTTAAATAAGTACGACGACGACGACGGCGGCGGTAATAATTTTTAAAACGCCGCGATGTTATCCGTACTGCTCGTCGTTTCGCTCATAAACGGGACGTAAACAGAAATTGGGGTAAACGTTACAGTAATGGTCGAGTGGCATACAATTTTTAAATTGCAGTTTACTCAAATTAAAAATCAAATCTGCGCTACGGGGGCTCTGATATAAATGTATCGGGAAATACGATCGTCCGTTTTTCATATTTCCAAATACAAAAAACTCTTCTTGAAAAAAAACAAAATTATAGGTTATCTATTTTAAGTGTTGCGCACTCGACTGAACTGACATTCGATCGCTCTTATTCTCAAATTTGGGCGAAACGGCGAGAACAATTGACACTGAGAAACGATCAGGACGCGTAGGAAATTGTGAGAACCAACGACATAAAAGTTTTACTTGTCTGATTCGGATAACTCGTTAATAACCTGACACTGTTGGCCGCGCATAGAAACCGCACACGATCAATAATATCGTATCCAATTTAACAATAATATCGTCAATCCGCTTCAATACGTTTCACGACCGCACGCGGCAAATATTATTGACAATGTTTCGAGTTCAGTTTACTTAAAAATGCTGAGGGGAACCTATAATTTTGTCAATTTGCAAAATGCTTGATCGAAGAATGCACGTTATAATGTCTTGACGATAACTTTCAAGATTTTCTTTCGAAGAGAAGGAAGAAGAGCAAAGAAAATGTCAAGCCAAATAGATTACTCGCCTTGAATATTAATCGCGACCCGTCCGGAAGCTCGGTGCACTTTTCAACGCAAATTTGTATTAGAATATAGAACTCTGACCCCGTAGGATCAATATTGTTATTAATAACTCCATACTTCGCTGTTAAAGATCGGATTTCAAAGTGTCTAGAAATTCGTCGATCCTAGGGTCTTAAGATGAATCCTTCCTTAAATATCGTCTGCACAGAGGCAATAACATTGTCAATATTTGTCGATATTGACAGCATTATTGACCAAGGGTGGATTGATTATCGGATATAACGCCGGGGCTCTCATCGAGCGAGCAGTTTCGAGGACTGGTGGGCTACGAGAAAGTTATGGAACAGATTTCTGCGACACTTATAGACGATTCAATGTATAACCTCGCAACAGTTATTGGCCTTACGGTCAACCAACATTATTTACACGAATTTTAGCAACAAAAGTATTCCTTTTTCATCAATTTTCATCGAAATAGTTCCAGTCGATTCTTATCATTTTCATTACCAGAGTATCTTTTCAAAATCACTAACGCTCTTAAATTGTTCTCATTAAGCACGTTAGAAACGATTTGTTTGGATACCGGTAGCTACACACCGTGTCAAATTTATCGCCAGGTACATGATAATTCACCAACGCGTGCACACCGAGCAGAAATTTATGTATTTATTTAATTTCCGACGCCAGGTGTTATTATAAACTGTTAACACAGTTTACTCGCTTAATCCTCGCGTGTTCGCTAGGATTATGCGAGCATATTTCCTACCCGCGCGCGACGCGCGCCTCTGAAATTGCAACCGAACGATCGCAATAATTCCCGTGCAACTCGTCGACGAGAAACTTTCGAAAGCGTTTCGAATTATTTTCTTTTTTCTTCTTTTTTTTTTTTTATTCCTACGATCTGTACTACGGTTTAAAAATTTATTATCTCGTAGGTTAACGGCGGGAAGGAAGTTCCGCTAGTTTTTCATTTATGCAAATACGTAGCAGGTGTTCGAAGACTGTTTTACTTCCTGCGTGCCGAGGATTTCCCGCGTTTCGCGAATTTTCGTGTAAATTTGTTTTCGCATCGTTGCGCGCGGCTTTTTTACAAACCCCCCTCCCCCCAACGAGACCCGGACGCTCCGCGATTTTTGTTTCGCTCGGTTGCATTCCTTTTAAGACGCGTTTTTTCTTTTTAGCGACGCGCAACTAGTATCAACCTCCGCGATAAACATCACTTGCGAGCGTTTAACTCTTTCCGTTTTACGGGTATAAGGGGCGCCGTTTTGTTCTTTTCGTTTCTTTTTTTTTTTTCATATTCCTTGCACCCCGGGGCTCGCGAGGTCGCCGTATCAAAAAGAAATCAGACACGCGCCGGTAACTCGCGTGAAATTTTAGAAAAACACGTTCATGCGATAAGCCGACGAAGTTCATTGTGTAAATTTATTTTTAAAAAAAGCTTAGTTTCCCTCTGAGCATCGTAAAATTCTACGAGGTATGCTTGATTCGGAGGGCAACGATTAGGGCTGTTTCTCCCGAATCTGTTAATTGATCGTGCCTTAAATTCGCCTGCTAATTGGGAATCATCTTCTATGTATCCTTCGGATCGAATTCAATGAGGGATTTCGATGAAGTACAATTTAAAAATCTGTTGGTAATTTCAACGTTTTCGAGAAATAGTTGACGATTTTAAATACTTGTGAAAATCGTATAAATGAAAAATTCGGAGAATTTAAAATACGAAACATTAACCGGGAAAGAACGACGATGTTTTTGATATTTATTATTATTATTTGTATCGTCGTGTAATAATAATTAGACGCTAATAGTGGAAGGAATTGAGCGTGAAGCGATAAGTATCCGAAAGAAAATATCCAAGACTCGGTCAAATTGAATTTGAAGCTAAGAAAGAAGTCCAGGCCACGGAAGTTGATTTATTGGCAAAGGTCTTAGACATTTCTGTAGAACGTAGGAACAAGTCTTACTCGGTTGTCGTCGATAAGGATTGGCGTACTATAGTATAACTCACCGTATGGCACGTGCAGTCAATGTTCCTAGCCAGGTCACAACCCTTGGGTCAAGGTTTCCTGCAACGTTTCCGCATACAAAACCTGCAAGTCATATCAGAAATACGGGAAAAGGTGTTCGATCGGAAATAATTCGATCACGATCTCGTCAACCACGTCAGCGCTTATTAAACACTATTTTACACCTATACAAATAAAATTGTAACTGTCAAACGTTTGATTAAAAAATCACAACGGACATCGAGGTACAAAATTATTTTCTCTTACGTAGCGTGCAATGTTTGCTCCAGTATTTTCTATACGAACGATTTGGAAAATTTAGAATAATTCTAGAAGCTCATTTTATTTTTAATTTTAATTAAACAGAATTCTTACAATCCGTTAAGCCAAAGATTTGAAATTTATTACACAGATTGTATTAATAAGCAAATTTCATACTATCATTGTTATCATTATTCACCCTATGTGTATAGTGTTTACGCGTATTATAGCCACGTGACCGAGTTAACGCTGTGGTCGAAGAGAACAATGCGGTTTTTGAGACCGTCATTAGCGCTTCCATGGCGTGCATACAGGGTGAAGTACGTAAATAGGAACGTCTAAAAATATTTATTGCTTATTAGATGTACGAAAATACTATTCGGGAGCCATGTTAAATTCCCCGTTAAATCAAACATTGCAGCAAAAAATAAATATTCCCCAAATTCTGGAGTCCAATGTAATTTTTTCTACGGCGGAACCATGTATTTGTTTAATTTTTCTTTCGTTCAATTTCGTTCTACTTATTCCAAATTTATATTTTAACGGTTCGACTTTATTTCTATTTATAAAAGCCCGAGAGGAAACGCTCGAAATATTTCAAACGAAAAATACGACGAAATTATTCGGGGAATGCACACGAAATTGTGAAACGTTCGAATATCATAAATAATGCATATGCCTCATTAAAAAAAAAATTGAAATTGTTCATTTCCATGCAAATTGAAAAGAATCGATCCGTCTGATGTTCAGTTTCTTAAAAAGAAACACCGATGATATATAAAATATCTTTTCCATCGCTGTCTCGAGCAACGGGCAGCTACGGCTGTTTCTGTTGAAACGGTTCACTCTGTATGTGTCCTGGGGACTTGGGTAAGGTTGGAAAATGTCGGGCAACTTCCTCAAGAAAATATCTCAGCTGTGACGCTCTTAATGGCTACCAACGCATCGTAAGCCTACGCAAGACGAAAGTGACACAAGATTTACGGGCCAGTTTCCATGGACAACAGACTTATTGTAGAACGTCCCTGCAGGAACATGCATGCAAGCACACGCATCAGCCTCGTAGGCGTCGCATAATTAAAAAAGACGAAGTATATACTTCAACATATGTTTAGAAAAGACGTTTAAAAATAATAGTCACCATAATAATAATAATAATGAGCGAAAATAATACATACAAAAATAGAAAAAACACTAAAATAGAAGAAAATTAATAATACTACAAATATATGTTTAAAATGTTACTTGAAAACGAAAATTACAAATTGGGACCGTATAATACACAGAAATAAATTATAGTCGATAGAAACGTCATATAAATAGAAGTTAAAATTTTATTTACATAGTCAGTATTTCTTATGACGGTAATATTATTCTCACTATTTGAATACTCAAATATGAATCCTGTTCGTTCCTTCTCTAGCTGGTTAAACACGAAGTAACGATAACTCCTTCGACCTTACATTATTATTTATCACATTTTATCATCTCCTACGCCGTCATAACTTCAAGGATTATTCCATTCAAACTCTCGGTTACGCTATAATTATTCTACATTTCGCGACGTAAAGGGGCTTTCAATGTGTACCCTTTCGTCGTTTGTCAAAATTTCGTGGCTCGTTCGCCTATTGCTACATCGCGCTACATTTTGAACATTATAACCAGCTCGACGTTCGTAATCATTACTCCCAGAAGCCATTCTTATAAAATGAAATGTTAAATCGAACACAAAATAGTTACCAAGGTTATTAAATATATTAATGAAGAGGACTTTTTGTACCCTGGTTCTCTAGTGACCTAATCAAAGAAATACGTTTTCGCAATGGACTGCATAAAAGGATCATGCGTGGCAGAGAGCCATCAGTATATGTTGAATACAAAATTCTGCAGAGGTAAAGTACGGAGCAAGATCCGTTCCGTAAAAATGAACTGCCATTCTTTAAAATTTGATTAACGTAAAGACTCGAAACTTATATGACAAAGAATTAAGAAGATTGGGTGTATCTTCGTCCGACAGACCCACTCCATTTTCTTCCAATTTTCTACGGGAGTTGAATTTTGTCACAACGCCTTCTAGCAGTATTCCATTTTCCTAAACTAATACAAATTGTATTTAATGCAAAATTTTTATTGACAATAGAAATACGACTTGAGTATTTTCCGAGTTCCCGAAATTCATGCCAAAACCATGAATGGTGGAATTCGATTAATTCTGAAATCCCGAAGTTCTGGCGTTGCTAAACTGGACAATAACTCAAATTCATAAATCGAGCTTAGAATGTAATCATCGTTCTTATGGTTTTGGCATAAAGTTAGGAACGAAAGGAAACATTCGACTGTTCGAAATGCATCTTCGTAAAAAAAAATTTGAGAATCGTTTGATCGAATATATCGATCCCAAAGGGGACTATATGGAAGAAATGAAAATGACTTTTCCCGAAAAAATATTTTCTTCGTTAGTTTTGCATAGAACAGCCTTGTTTTCTCGATGATCGTTATCGAGCTGTTCAATATGTAAACGGAACCAAACCTTCGAGATTCCCTGTCAAGTCAGGTGTTCCTCAAGGAAGTATCCTCGGCCCTCTATTATTTTCTATCTACATATAAATGACCTGCCTCCCCCTCCCTACCGTATTTCGAGCACACACTGTCACGTTGACGATCTAAACTCACATTGTCATCCCCAATGATTTAAACGAACGTTTGATACTAAATCCCAATATACATACAGTTTGTACTATTTTTACTATTCGACCATTCAATTTCTTTGAAAGATCCTCGTTCATAAACAGAATCAGCGAACTCCCACACACGTTAACTTTCCAAAAAAACTTTCGCAACAGCCTTTATCTACTTTTGGAATCCCGCTACTCGGTCCCACCGAATCCAATCCTCAACTTATAAACCATTTACACGCGAGCCAGAGAGGTACTCAGGTCAGCGGTAAAATCAGTATCCCAACAACAATAATACGAATTATAGTAGAACCTTTCTTACCCGTATCACGGTTATGCAAATGCTCCGCCATCGGAACACTCTATTATTATTCAAATACAGTCCCGGGAGAAAATGATTATATGTGAAAAGATTCGGAACGTATCCGATCATATTTGAATTGATATGAATCAGATTCACGTTAGATATGAATATAGATATATGATTGAATACGGATCATATGTGAGTCATAAGAGGCCATATTTGATACCACATATGTAACGGTATAATACTTATCCGAACGTGTATGGTCACTCACATCGCGTAGAACCGTGTCTGATTACAATACATGGTATTCTATATTGTCTTATAATATATTTTATAACGAATTTGTTTTTGATCAGTATATTACAAAAAATGTCTGGGATTCATACTAGATACGAAAGTATTATGAAACTAAAAATCACTCAACCATCTTTCTCAGTCCCAGTTAAAAATTTTTAATTTTACATTTTCTCTTTAGACCATATTAAAATATACGTGCAAGCACAAGATTGCAACAAACTGCTGCTTAAATTAATTAATAAAAAAAATATAGATTCATCGAGGCAAATAAATGATATTTATCCGAATAAAATTTTGCTCGACTCTGGTCTCTCGCGAAAATTTGTCCAGTCGCGATTAAGATCAGGTATAGTCATCGTGCCCCATGGGATCCGCGAGTTTTCCCCACTCCTAGTCTGTTACTATGCGGGCTCTGATGCTGGCTCAGTTGCCTCGGTTTACGATGCGAGTCTCTTTCGACTACGACGCGTTCAAGGTGACGGATGTTACGCGACGAGCCCCAAACCACGGCCATCTTGGATGCTCCGCAACGTGAACAACTCGAAACACTCGTGTCTTCCATACCAGAGGCTCGATAGCGAAAACGCTCGGACACGCGTCGACTTATTTTTAATGTAGATTCATCGTGTCAAAGTTTGATGGAATTCGCGAGGGGTCAACCGTGCCTTCGTACGAGAAACACTGTTCTACGTAGCATCCAATAGTAAGTCTTTCAAGCATCATTCATTCTTCCCATTGATTTTTCGTTGTTACGTTATTATTACTATTTCTCCTGTTAACCCTTAAATAGATTATTGGGCTCCTCTGCAAGTTTAAACTAATAATTGTGTCAATGTAATTATTTGAAGAATTTATGCAATCCTCCGTTAGTTCAGTATTTTTTAAATGCTTTAAAGGAAAGTTGTTTTCCTTTAAGTAAAATAATTCAGTTGAGATTGAGAGTCCACTTAAGGGTTAAAGTCACTTATATTCAAATTAACAAATTTTCATTTAAATGGGTATCCAGTATGATAGGCCTAAAAAAACGTGTACAAATAAATCTTGAAAATTTAGCTACGAAAGGTGTTACGGATTAATTGTAAAATGTTTCTCGAGTTTGAGAAAACGCAGTTGACGCTAGAATACCCCGCTAAATGTATTTTAAAATAATTAAACAGATATTTTGTAAATCGCGTACACGATGATCCGAGCACTTGGCTGTTGTGTCGAGTGTTTTGCAATTAAAGTCTCGTTCCAGCGCAATTATTTCATCGGCCCGGTCAGGGATCATCGAAATCGGGTTACGGAAAAACATGGTTCACTCGAACGGAAACAAAGGCGCGGCTGTAAGGACGAAACGTTTCCAGAGGCACGTCGTCCCGGCGTCTTGGTAGCGCAATAAAGCATCGGGGAGCCTCGAACCGGGCCAAACAGTAATTGTTCCTCGCGCTAAAAGAGGCCACGGAGAGAACGAAGCTTTTTACCGAAGCATTTCCATCGCATTTGCATCGCGGACGAAGTTGTTACGGGATCTTAGCTGAATATCGTTAGAAGGGACACGATTTCCGGGGAACGAACGCGACGAAGCACCCAGCGATCCCTGTTTTCGAAACGTCGAGAATCGTCGGCTAAGGTCAACGTTTTCATTCGCCGTTTCGAGTTTCTCCGTTTCGTCCACGCGTTCGTTGTAAGTTTGTTACGCGGCTGGCTCTGTTTCAGGACCTTCAAATCCACTTTGCAGACGGTCGAGACACGAACCGACAGGTATTCGAGCATCGACCACTCGGAAGGAACGAGAAACCGCAACGGTCGATGGGTGAAATATTGAATTCCCTCGAAATCGTTTTTTCGTTCGGTCAGATTACACGCGTCGCTCGTTGCACGCTTCAAAAAATTCGATCTGGGGAAGAAAAAAAAGATATTCGAAGGCGATTTTCGCTCCAGCTCTGATTTCCGCCACTCGTCGCGCCCTCTCACCCTCTATCATCTCAATTTACAAATTATACCGTTACGAGCGACCTTTTCCATTCGATTCTACGGGGTGATTTCTCGCGGAACGAATAAATCCTGCACTCCGGGAACGAAGTTTTTGATTCTCTCTTCGAAACGAACGATTTTTATTTAATTCAATTTTATGGTACAGTTTGAAACTGTTTAAAATTTAATTTAGAATATAAAAGCGACTAACAATCGCGAATGTCTGTAGGATTGACTACGATTTCGAATGCCTTCTCTGTACAGATGCAGTTGCATGCTCCGGAAACAAAGGATCGTGTCCACGTATTCTCGGAGCAGCGTATCTGGGAACGAAAGGGACTAATGGCAGAGACGGACAGTAAGTAAGTGGCAGCAATGACAAAAAGCAAACAATGACGTTGCCTACGTTTTTAAATACAAACACGAACAGAAACGGGGATCAGACTGAATACTTGCAATTCTTGCACGTGAATCCTATCGTAACACGATTGCCATGTATAAATGCTGAACCAATTGAAGAATATTTTAGTATCTGACACACTTGGCGATATCCTTCCAGTCCTTAAAATAGACAAACCAAGTTCATTTGGTTCTTTCGATGTTACCTCATTCTTTCTTTATCCTCTATTCTGGTCTCGTTCCTTTATTTCGGTAACATTCTGGTACTTAACTTACACACAAAAGAACCATCCGCCACTTAAATCTCTCCGTCCCATTTTTGTTCCTCCATTCCTCCGGACAGAATTTGTTTTCAGCGAAACTCAAACAGATTCCCAACAGTTTATTTGCTGCGTCGAGGCTCAAATAAAATAACACGTAGAAACTTCGACTCGCGTAAACGTTTACGAATTCTATTATTAACTCGAATACGAATACTGTTTTAATCTTGAACCTGCTGGAATGTTATTCCGGATTACACGGCAAATTTTAGTAACTTCAGACTTTTATAATTTAGTAACGCATTAAATATCATCAGTGTACAAAGGACAATGTTAAGTCATAGAGGGGTTTACTGACCCAAGAGCGTACAGCATATGCTATACACCGTTGGAAAGGTCTCGCCAAGGCGAATCGACTGATACCATTTTTAACTTCGATATCAGATGGGATAATGTCGAAAAATGGCCTCAAAGTTCGAGATTTTGCGGTTTTGAACAAAAGAAACCGGTAGTAAAAGCCCATCCGGCCCGAGGGACCTCGGGTAGGCACCTGAGAAAAAACCGAGGGGTGTAAGCGATACTCTAGCAGATTGAGACGGCAACTGTGCCCCACCATCTTCATTTCAGTGCCGTGTTGGGCCTGCGTTTGTCGCATGGGCCCCGTTCCAAATGCCCAGGGCGAAATCGCCAATGGATCAGTTGTTTTTCATAAACATAATATATTCAGGATAGACGATTCGCAGGTATGAGTTGGGAATGTGCAGGTTAGTATTCAGTATTCACATCAATATGTTTCGTTCAATCAATAAAATGTCACTCCATTCACTATTGTAAGTGACGCATTAGTCTGAATACTAACCTGCACATTCCCAACTTATACCTGCGAATTGTCTACCATGAATATATTATGTTCATGAAAAACAACTGATCCATTAGCGATTTCGCCCTGGGCATTTTGAACGGGGCCCATGCGGCAAACGCAGGCCCAACACGGCACTGAAATGAAGGTGGTGGGGCACATTTGCCGTCCCAATCTGCTAGAGTATCGCTTACACCCCTCGGTGTATGCAGTTATTTATACTTGGCACGTGATGCAAAGTCACACCCTACTAGAATTAGAATAAAACGTGTTTCGAGCAACAAGTTATGATAGTAAATCCGTTCCCAATATTTTCTGGAAAAGTTCAGTGCACAATCCATGCTCGTTGTTAAAATAATACAACGTGTACAATAAGTTGTACATTGTAAAACATATCAACGTTTATTTCTAATTCGACGTATCTGTTTGTGCATCTTCAATTAGCGCGTTGCGTAATTATTAATATTATTATATGTTATTTCTATTATCGTACGATGTTCATCCGACGATCTCGATGTTTCGCTGTTTAATTTCTTTGCGTCTGTTCGTTATCTTTGCCACGTCTTGAATTCAATTTATTTCGTTGTGTCTGGGTTCTCGGGGCAATCGAACCCGTCTCCGGAATCTTCGTCCATTTAACAGAATCCTCGCGAAAGTGTAGCTACGTTAACTAGATGGACAATGGGAAACGCCTGTGACCTATATACTCCTTGCTTGAGTAATGAGAAAGATACAGACGAGCACTTTTATCGAACTGAAACGTTCGTCGTAAATACTACGGGCGCAACGAATCAATAGAGACTGTTCTTAATTTCACTGTAATTGGTGAGTCAAGTGTTGACGTACTTCTGTTTCATTAGGATCGATTCTCTTAGGGATCGAACGGTTGGTAAACTCGAAATAGGTTTTTTCGTTCGGGCAGCAGCAATTGACCTGGCTTCGTGTATAAACCGACTGTTCTAATTAAAACTGGTAATTTTTTCACCTTTCTTTTATCTATAAACCACTATAGGATTCGGTTGAATATACATATTGAAAAAAAGGAATTGTTTCAATAGTTACCTATTTTTAAATTAAATTTTAATTTAGATATATTTTATCGTGTTATTATTGTTTAGGGATATTTATGGCGACTTTCTGTAGTTGAAAATCTCCTAACCCGCATCCATTATCTGATATTTCTTTGGAAATATTTTAACTTTCAAGTGTAATTATGAAATAACCCCATAGAGGCGAGAAATCTTACATTGTCACGTTCGCGTTCCGTTAACGAATTAAAAAAGTAAAAGAAAGTAGTAGTTAGCGCGAAACTGCTCAAGTTATTAAAGTTTCTCAGACTTATTATTTCGTCGACGTGACAATTTCATGGTTCGGCTGCACTCGTCGCGTTTCCAGTCGCTTACACGTACTGTAGCGACGTCGAGTGCCACTTGTGGATTTTGTATTAATAATTCACTGTTCATAAACATAGTATAATATTACCTTTACGGAAATTAAAATATAATCCAATACGACTAACGATAAAGTAAATCTGAACGTATCGTTCCAAAGTCTGTTACGATAGATTAACGTTAAATTTACCCCGACAGATGTTAAATGGAATTAAACATTTAATGCTGTCATCGATCAAATTCTCTATCGTTATATGCTAAATTCATATTATTTAAATATTCAATTCTATTTAATGTAGTTAATATAATTGATCACGTTTTATACTAGGATTAAAACTCATTGTCGCAACAGTCCAGGAATAACATTGAATTCGAATTTTATTTAATATTAATCGAAGTAAATTTAACTTTATCCTATTATCTATGTATAGATATATCAATATCTTATCTGATATGATTGTCGATTCTTCGAAAATCGCGATCCTCGTTTATATGAGTCACGAAAATAGAATTTCACTAAATAAACCATGAGTTCGACGCAAAATGCGGTGACGTTTCAGAAAGTTTCTCACTGTTCATTGATAGTTCTATTTCAGCAAGTGTCTTGGTAAAAATTAACGTCTTCAAAGATACTGTTTTTGGGTTTTACGCGACATCTCTAGGAATAGTTTGACAGAATTTATAACCAAGATATAACGCGATTCTAGATTTGGGCCAAACGATACGGACTCCGCCAGGAACATTGCATTTATCAATAGATAACGGCCTGGTATCGGTTTCATCTTTCCGTTAAACAGAGAGGAATAAGTAAGGTAATATCGTAAGGCGCGCAACACGATGTAATATCAATCTATCGCTACGTACGAACGATCATTTCGTATTGAAAGATGATTTGAAAGATCATTGATACTATTTATCAAAAAACCCGTCGTGCCCCTCGTTATCAATTTTCGTATGCAGTGAGTGTAAAAAGTATTCGTACACTAGTCAATTTGAACAAAAACTTTGCAGAACTTTGTTTATTACAAAAGTATGTTAACAAAAACATACATACATATTCTTAGAAATCTCTGGAACAAATGTCATTAACAACAAATTATTTATTTATATTTATTATGAAAATATTAACAAATTTCCAGAAATTGGCGTGGAATATACGTGTAATAAGTATTCGTACACTTCTAATTTTACAACAAAAACTATAAATTTTAGTACATAGACGTAACAAAAATCAGTCTATTTGCTATTTTAGTATCTAGTGGGATTTCCTTTAGATTGTATAATCGCTTTAAGCCTTTGCGGCATTGAATTTACTAAATTTTTGGTTATAGTACTAGAAATTTTGTTCCATTCCTCTAAAAGTGCATTTTTTAAATCTTGTTTCGAAGAAATGTGATGGTCTCGAATTTTTTCTTCAAGATGACTCCATAAGTGCTCTATCACATTTACGTCTGGAGACTGTGGAGGGATTTTTAATTGCTGCGGCACATTATATAGGATCCACTGACGTGTATTATAAGCATTATGCTTTGGATCATTATCTTGCAAAAATATATAATTGCCCTGTAACTGCATTTTATTTGCACTAACCTGAAGATGCTCTTTTAGAATATCGATGTACATTTTGTGATCCATGATACCATCGATAAAATAGAGGGATCCAACCCCGCTCGCACTCATAGAGCCCCAAACTGTGACTGATCCTCCTCCATGCTTTACGGTCGGCTTCAAATTTCTTTTTTCGTACTCGGTATTTTTTTTCCGCCATACTGTATATCGTCCATCTCACCCAAATATGTTAAATTTACTCTCATCAGTAAATATAATACGGTTCCAGTGCTCCATAGGAACATTAACGTACTCTTTTGCGAATTGCAATCGTTTCTCTCTATTAATTTCATTTACGAAATATTTCTTACGAGCTACTCTGCCGTGATATCCTCTATCCCGTAAAAAATTACGCACTGTGGTACTGCATTAATGTCCAGATCATTTTTAAGTTCAGCTGTGATTTTCACCGCACTTATCTTTGGATTTTGCTTTATTTTTCGAATTATTCATCGGCCGGTATACTCATTTATTATTCGTTTACGTCCGTTTCTTGGATTATTTTTTACAGTTTTTCGATCGCCATATCTGTCAATGATTCCTGGAATCGTGGACCTCGGTCTATTTAAAACTTTAGAAATTTCACTCAGTGTTTTACACTTATTATGTAAATTTATAACAATTTTCCTTTCTTCTTCAGAGGTTTCCTTGCGTTTTCGTCCCATTTTACTGATAATTTCGTTGATAAAGTTTGAATTCAGGATACTACCTATACCGACAGCGTCTCCAGGCATACTGATGTTAAGTATGTTTACATATCATGGATTATCTTGTAATCGTTCTACGTGGAATGTTACGAATCAAAGACTGTACGAATACTTATTACACGTATATTTCACGGCAATTTCTGGAAATTTGTTAATATTTTCATAATAAATATAAATAAATAATTTGTTGTTAATGACATTTGTTCCAGAGATTTCTAAGAATATGTATACATGTTTTTGTTAACATACTTTTGTAACAAACAAAGTTCTGCAAAGTTTTTGTTCAAATTGACTAGTGTACGAATACTTTTTACACTCACTGTATATCGTCGGTCAACGACGTCGTTAACATTTACGTCAACATTTGTTAAAGTTTGCTAGTAAAAACAAGCATCGAGTTGAAGTATGATCTTTTTAAACGCGAATATTGTCTATCGATTAAGTCCACTACATAGTTTGATAACCTTGTTTGTGTCACGTGTCTCCTCAAATTTCCACTTGGATGTTCAGGATGCTTGTTTATTGTCGAGCGTAACGCAGTCTCGTTTACGTAATTGACCTGTTAATCGCCGCATTGATCACAGACTGGTTAATGCATGCTTTCAGCTTCAATATACCGTTGCGCGTACAGAACACTACCGAATTCTAAGTATCTGGAACAGTTTGATCGCTAGCCCCCAAACAACGTATAATATTTAATGGTATCCCGTTTAATTAATTATTTGTATTTCAAAACTCGTCCAGTCCCTGTGTCGTGTTACGTTCAAAGGATTACGGAGAAACATGTTCGTAAGAGTCACGGCGTTCACGGTGTCACGGCTTTATGCCACAACAAACGCTTCCGGGGATGAAACCGCCTGAAAGAAGCTCGCATTGTCGATAGAAACATGGAAGAGCTATGACAATGAAGCAACATCTAGCTCCTTAAATCCTTGCTTAGCCAGTCGATCGATCTACAAAGCTTCCCGCCAGTTGTTCCTAAAAAGTAACGTGCTCCCAGCGTCCGTGCAATAAGCTCAGCTTACCAGAAATCCTAAATTATGATGGAGTACCCAAACTTTGATCAATAGTGTGTCTCGAGTCCTCGAAACTTGACACGTTAAGCTACGAACGTACACGACGCGCGTTATTTTAAATAAATTTTACAGAATCGCGAAAGTTTCTAAGGACCCTAAACGCTGGGTTTCGTAATTAATCTGCAACATTCGATATAAAGAAAGTTTTGATCGTTACAAACTGCTCCTTTCTGATAAAGTTTGCTATCGAACGCTGCAATATATCAAAGTTTCTGTCAAAAATTACGCGAGGAGGAAATAGATTCTTTTTACAGTGCGTTCGATGTGTGCACGAGAGCTTAAGGGTGTAGCATGATCGAGGTTACAATCTTACCCGCTTCGGAGCAACAATTTCTACACCGGATTCCAGTGGTAGAATCGCCTCCCCATTGTTTATATTTATTTAGCGCGAATGACCTGTTGACTCGCGCGTCTGACGTTTCAGAGAGCGGCAGAAAGCGATAAGACACGCACGTGGAATCGAATATCCAGCCACCCGCGGGTACGTTCTTCCGTAAGACAAAAATAATAATTGCATTATCGCGTCGAGATCATACTCGCGAAACAAAATTCGAATATCGAACGAAGGGGAAAAGGACCAGAGAAAAGCTGACTCGTTACAGTTGTTAACAAATGGCTTCTGCTTCGAACAACTTCGTTTCCGTCATAAAAATTTTCTTTCGCAGAAACACCACGAACTTGTAAAATTATTGCTATTTGAACCACTCGAATGGCCTTCTTTCTAAGGCAGTGGAAACTCAAGATTTTCTCCTTTCATCTTTCCTGTGTATTTACATGGAAACCTACAGAATTGGATACCAAACTTTTTCCGATTTTTTACAAAGATAAATATGTCGAAATCCATTAAAAAGTTTTTGTTCTCAAATTGAATGTTACTTCACGTTGTGTTAATAAAGTTATATTGGTTCTAATCGATATTTAAATTCAATCGATGCGAACGATGTCATCGGTAACGCAAACGTGCGTCTGGTTGGCGTTGACGTTTGGATGTGGCCTTCGGAGGTAATCGAGTTGGTTGTCTGGTTACCGGAACGTTTAAAAAAAGAAGTATTCGAAAAAGAAAAGAATAGAATTAAAAGGGTTTCCGGACTGAAAGGACGTGCGGGAAAATTAGAAACAGAGTTCCTGCAAAGGACTCATCGGTTAACGTTGTACATTCTTTCGTGTTGTTAATGTGATTGTGTGATAGCTAAGAATTATTAGTTTATTTAGTTCAAAGATTTAAGGAAAACAAGAATTGCATAGAATAACGAGACAGAGGCTTGGTGGCCGGAAAGAACCAAATACAAGTCACCCTAGAGAAATCACCAATGAAACGGTCTCTCCGACAAATATAAGTCGTTCAACCGGTTAGGTTTAGTGTTAAAACAAAGAATCTCAATTCTTTCAATTAAAAAGTAGTTGTTGACGTTTGGTTGTCTCTCTGAGCGTCTCGAGGTAGTCCTGTATTATTTATAGAAACGATTTATTCGTCGGGAACGCGTTAACGATCGTCGTTAATTTCTTTTTGTCCGGTTAATTTTTCTTTCCTCCGCGTGGTGGCCCATGGGTAAATGAGACACGAACGAACACGAGGAGAGCGCTGTTTTGACCCATATCCGCCAAAATTGCCGGATAATGAGTTTCGGGTAACACGACGACAACGTCAACTTGCCGCGCGCCCTCGGTCGTGCCACTTTTTATTATCGCATCGAGCATGACGTCGATATGAATTTCAGTTATTCATGACGTCGCGCTGGCGGCTCCTCTCGATATCGTTTGAAATTCACGCCGGCAAATGGACAGAAAAGTTTTGATAAACGCGACCCGTGCTAGGAATCGCGCGGGGGCCGCGAATGGGACGCTTCGCTTTCACATCGATGCTCGTGCCGTCCTCCGAGTGAAATCGCGGGAAAGGGACGAATGGACAAAAGGAACGAGAAAAGTATGGAGACAGTGGAAATGTATCGGGCACGCGGGGAATTATTTATCCGACGATAAACTCGTCGGGTGGGACGCGTGCCTCGAATTTAATTTCTGACCGAGTCACCGTTTGCTTGGAATAAATTCGAGCGTATTGAGTGTCCCGGCCGGTGAACAGGAAGGCAAATAGCGCGGCGCGATAGCATCTGTACCGGAAGTTACCGCGGTTGACACATATCGGGCCAGACTTCGCGCCGTCTCGCCAATTTTTCCAGTATCGGATAATGGCTGGAAGCACGAACGGGGCGAAGAATGAAACGCACGTTGCCTTGCTTGTTCACTTAGGAATACGACGATTATTTTTTTTTTTTGAGGGCTGTCAAAATCAGAAAATGTTTTGTAAAGAACTTTAAGGATAATTTAGAAAAAAGGATTCGATTGTGTGTTGAAATTGTATTTCTCGTCGAGTAAAATATCCATTTTTTGAACGAAGTATCCAGCAAACCATCGACGCAAAACGAAGGTGGTTTAATTACTCGGAAACTGGAAATAGTTAAATACATTATATAGAAACGTTAAAGCGTAGCCAGTTGCAGTACAGCAAAGGAATGTATATCAGAAGTATTCGCGTTGTAATTACGGCTTCGTTACATTTCATAAGTTATCTCCACTGTCGGATTTCAACAGACTTTGCAGGAAATATCCATTGCTCGCTCGTCTCTGTGCAAATATTATTCCTCACGCACAGCTCGACCGTATCCCCGAACTGAACGTGAAATTAATAAAAGCGACGAATGCCTTAGCCACCCCTGTAGGGTACACGGAATAAAATTTATTCCCGTTAAAATAAAACTGTGGTTTGTGCGATTGAATTAAACAACAATATTTAACTGTAGAATATTTGGTCTTTGTTCGTAACGCGAAAATACATCTTAGACATCTGTTCAGTCTGAGGTCGGTTTCCAAACAATGCAATTTACTTTTATCTTTGTATAATAAACACCATGAATTCGTAGAACCCATGGCCAAAAAAGTAAAGAAAATATAGGCGTACAGGGTGTTCGGCCACCCCTGGGAAAAATTTTAATGGGAGATTCTAAAAGCCAAAATAAGACGAAAATCAAGAATATCAATTTCTTGACTGAGGTTTCGTTAAAAAGTTATTAAAATATTAAATTAAAAAATTTCAAATCTTTCTGAAAAAATTATTTTTGGTTGCGGAGGCCAGTTCGAATTATTTTTGATGAATACACATACCCTCGAAATCTTACTTAGTTTCAAAAAAAAAATTCAAGTAAGTGCCTGAATTTTTCGGCAAAAAAAAAAATTTC
Source organism: Colletes gigas (assembly GCF_013123115.1). NCBI lineage: Eukaryota > Metazoa > Arthropoda > Insecta > Hymenoptera > Colletidae > Colletes > Colletes gigas. The sequence continues at coordinate 5,484,047 of NW_025106647.1, read as the reverse complement.
AAATCGTTTTGAAAAAATTATTTTTAGTTGGGGGGGTCAATTACAACCAATTTCGATCAAGAAACATAACCCAGAAATCCTACGCATTTTCGAGAAAAAAATTCAAGAAGGTAGACAAATTTTTCGTCGAAATTAAAATATTTCAAATCGTTTTGAAAAAATTATTTTTAGTTGAGGGGGTCAATTACAACCAATTTCGATCAAGAGACATAACCCAGAAATCCGACACATTTTCGAGAAAAAAATTCAGGAAGGTAGACAAATTTTTCGTCGAAATTAAAATATTTCAAATTGTTCTGAAAAAATTATTTTCGGTGAGTAATCATAGCCCCGAAATCCTGCGCATTTTCGAGAAAAAAAATTCATTACGGGCGTAATTGTAAACGTCATTTAACTTTTTAACGAAGTCTCCATCAACAAATTGGTATTCTTGATTTTCGTCCTATTCTGACCTCTAGAATCTCCCATTGCGATTTTTCCCAAGGGTGACCGAACACCCTGTATATGTCGTCGCTGGAGATGATTTTTCTAACATCATGAAACTGTTAGGGAATTCAACATTTTCCCCCCAAAGAAAATTAAACGAAATCTGGTCCAGCCAAGACTATCGGTATACTAATGATCGAGGTTAACACTGGGTTAGGTTCGCATTAAGACGGTAAATGGTACGGGTTAGGTTTGGGCTACCGTACTGATGGTACGGGTTAGTGCATTAATGGTCCTGGCCGGACCAGGCTAATCGGAAATGTTAAGATACTGCGTTTCTACGGAAATTGCATGCTGTTTTTCGCCCACGAGACCAGCCATTTTGACACGATAAATTTCTCCGCAATAATTGCGCGGAGACTCGTACATAAAAGTTGGTATTTAGTCGGTATTTTACGTGTTAGCGCTTCCGGCGCTTTTACCGTGGCCATTTGTATCGACTTGAATTTTGACGCTAAAACCGCTAGAACTTTGTCTTACCGGGGTAACCGACGATCCTTATCCGCACGAGACTGGATTATTACCACCGTTTTCATTGTGCGACTCGGCGATAAGGTTCGCCCCGCTATCACGTGACGTTTATCAAAGCATTACGACATGCTTTATTTCATCTCCACGGTCAACCGTGATTTTTATCGGTGGCTTCTATTTTCTCTGTTCATGGTATGCAAATGAAGCTGACCGTTAATATCGTCGCGATGAAATTGTTAGATAATGTCCCGTCGCGATTTACCTCCCTCCACTTGGACGAGAGGAGAAGAAAAAAAAAGAAAAACGAGCTACACAGCCACTTTCGTTCTATTCCCTGTCGCTTATTAGGCTTTTAAAGAATAATTTACGTTGCATCGTTGTCGGACGCAATACATCATCGCGTGGGCGACTGTTTTTCTTTTTCTTTTTCTTTTTTTTTTTACACGGTTAGATCGTTACACGCAACGGGTCAGCGGAGATGGCGAATAATTTGTCAATCGCGAGCACGTGCACGGCCTTACGCAAGTTTCCGGGCACCTGCTCGTTCCGTTTAGAAAATGCAAATTAAGATGCAGGTGCGATTTTCCGTAGACGTCGTATCGCTTTATTCGGAACATTATACTCTGCAGTCGAATACATTTGTTAAATTGAGGTACGTTGCAATTTATTTGAAAACGAAGAGGGTTACCAAAACACGAACTTTTGAAGTTGGTGGTTTTTACTGATTTTTATGAAAATTCCTTTTGTAACAAATTTGTTTGAATCGTTTATTCCTGTATTATTTGCACAACAATGTTCTGTTTCATTAATGTACAATAGAAAGTATATTTATGACAGTCTGTCTGTATCGAGAGAAAAAGGAAAACAAACTATGAATATGTTATTATATCGAGAAACTACTTTCACGAATGGAACGAAAAATTAGTTACAAGGGATAATTTTTTAAGGATAAATTAAAAATAATTGATGGTCGTATGTGCAACATTTGCCGAGATAAAAAATTCTTTCCTTGAAAATTTGTAGTGAAAGCTGTCAAAAAGAAAATTACGAAACTATGGTAATAATAAGTTACGCCGGTATATTTTATAATAAACCCTGACGTTGAAACGCATGATTTGGAATATAGTCCATTTGCCACTGGCCGAAATGCGGTTTTGCAATATTCGAACTTCCAAAATGCGTTATCCGAATGCTACACGAATTTTCTCATAATTTGCGATATTCGCCATGAATGAAAACCATATCAACTTTTTTACGCTTTCGTGTAACGCAATTCGGAAGTTTGAATATTACAAAACCTCACTTTGGTCGGTAGCATGCCGCAGGCAAATAGTAGCATTCGCGAGTACACATAAATATCAAGCCCATACAACGTGATTCATCGTTAATATTTTTTACGTTCAATAAGTAACATTTAACCGTGGGTCGCTGTACGCATTTCGAAGCATCGTGTTTAAAAAGAAAAGAAAAATTTATATCGTTTAAAAAACGAATAAGATTGTGTCCTCCTTGAAAGCAAACAATATTGGTCAGATGCATCTTTTCCTATCGCCAAAAATAGGCAAGTTATATTCAGGTGACCTGTTTTAAACGCCTCACCTTGCATACCGAGTGTTCCATTTTAATCTGTAAACGCACGTATTTCGAAAACTATTGACATTTTACAAACTACGGAAAATGAAATTGATAAGAGAATTTAATCGGACTGGACTCCAGTATGAATAATACTTTTCGATAGATTATTGCCAACATTTTGCCGATCATTGTTGATTAAAATGCTCGCCAGTTTATTCTTTAATACGTTTCCTGAAGTTACCCGAAGTTACTTGAACGGCTATAAAAATTTCCAAGGGTGCCCTTTTTTCGTATCTTGAAGATTTATTGGCCGACTGTTAAAAAACTTTTGTCTTTAATATTTCCCCATAAAAGAAATCCAACGAAGGCGGGTTTGGAATCTACGCGGCTGCGATACAACGACGGGAAAAAGTGTGTCAAGGGAATTCCGTTCCTAGCGGTCATTATGTACCACTGCATCATTATGATTATACTAGAACCGTTGTCGTTGCCAAATCTACACTTTCAACAAGTACTGGTAAGAAATTTTCGAGAAAATTGAAGTGCTTGTTTCTTGTTACCGCTCGTTCGAAGAAACACGCCCGAAACTATTAACAACCATCGACGTTGAAATATTACGAACGTTTACCAAGATGAATTATCGTTCGACAGGTAACGGTAATCGTGCAAAAAAGCCGTAAGTAGTTTAAAAAAATACTTTGAAAAGATATCATTTATACGCGCAGGAATTTGAAATAATAGACGTATCAGTGACTAAAACACAATGAGGGAAAACGTATAATAAATTATTAATTATTTTTGTAAAAATTTTATTATATTTTATTTAAAAATATAAAAATTAAATATAAGCATATCGTAATGAACATTAAAACAGAAATTAATTACAGCAATCGTGTTTGCTTGCAAAATAGCACACATCAGTTTGCTCGGAGTCCTCATTACCGATTCACATTGTTACGTAACGTGCAATTGAAGTAATGAATAGGATTATGTTGGCTGGTACATGGTCCACAAGTAGAACAATATCGTTCGATTTCGTATTAACGGGAAACAATGGAATAGAAAAACAAACGTTAAACAAAAAGACTCGTTCTCTCAACAAACATTTCTGCTTGTGTTTCCATTTACAAACATTCGCGGCACAATACGTACTTTTACATTGTTTGTACGCAGATACGCGAGCGGAAACATTCGTTTGCAAAAACAGTTTTTTAAGTCGAAAGTTATAGCTAGGCGGGAACGCGTGCGAACCACTAATTTTACAAATTAATTTCTTAAAAATACGAAACCATGTAGAATGCAATCCCGTTCTACGTTTGTCGTTTATGCATACAGATGTAGCTTTTTCAGTGGCACCACTTGTTGCAGGATGCTCTGCATAATCTGCTTGAAAAATTCGAAGATGATTTTGGTACGAATAATATTTATAAGTTCTGTAAATTGCTACATACTGCTACTGGAAAGTTAATTATTACAAAATTTTCTTAGAGTCGGGTGTATTCCGCTGGAATTCTTCCGTGACTGAAATTTTTATTAAACTGTATCGCTTATTGCTTATATTGTAAATGTTAATCCGTGAAGGGATTTTTTTTCCTTTTTGTTGAAATACGAGATACTCAAGTTTCTTAGAAAATACTCGAACACTGAGTGAAAAATGTTATAGTATGTGGAGTTAAAGACGAGTAATTGGTAAGATAGTTTCGAAACAATTTCTAATGCAAATGACGCGTGAAATGTTTCCGGTTACGACCAGTGCAATTACATAATTGGTTAATGAGTTAGAGTGACACGTTGAAGTGCCCCTACAGTTGCCAAGTGGTGTGTATTATTACAGCATGCGATGCTACAACTGACAAAACACTCCAACGTGTATCACTTTCACTCGTTAACTGATTATCCATTTGCATTGACTGCAATGGACAACATTTCGAGTATTACTTGCATTAGGAATTGTTTAGCAAATATCGTCGTAATTGTTGGCTTTTGATTCCATATTACTGACTGTCAAATGCAAATGGCTACAAGTATCGATATATTTTTAAAATACAGCTTTATTCCCTTTTTAATTCGATGCACGAGACGCAACAGATATTATTTAATTTTATTCAGCCCAATAACGAGAAAGTTTACGCACCACTGCTGCGGTAGTATTGGTTAGTTTATAGCCGTAAAGTGCATCAAACGATACACATAAATACGTCCCCAGAAAAAAAGCAATATACAAAGAAGATTCACACAGACGTGGAATACAGTAAACGAGATCGAGCAAGAATTGAGTTTGATCCAATCACGGAGCACTGTATGCGGGCGTCAATTAATTACCAATAAGTAATATAATCCGGACAAATATTGTACAGAGCGTTACTCGTTCGTAATGGGTCGTAAATCCTTTAAGTACAAAGTCGAAGTTGGTCTTTTGAAAACGATACATAGCGAACTTGGCGATTACCGAGTCGCGCGGATAATCGTGACTTAATTAATGACGTTTTCTCGATCACTTACCGACACGAGTTACGATCCGTGTGGCAACTCACGCGCGGGAACTACCGTTAAACAGAAAGTAGAAGTCATTATCCACAAATTACCGAACACGGTAACCGAAGCTCGTTTTAAGAGACCCAGCGACGGTGCGAAACTTTCTCGAATCGTAGATCCCAAGAAAATTTGAAACAGATTCGACCCAACGCGCGGTGACTATTCGAAAGCCACGTCGATGGATCCAATTTTTGTTCCCGCGATATATTTTACAAAGAACATCCACCCTCGTCGATTTTGACGAAACTCTGCAGGGGTTTATAGAGTGGCCAAAAGCAAGGAATAAGTATTAATGGCGGTGACCCAAGTTTACGGCACGAAACTACCATCCCGAACTTTTGACTCCGCTATCTTGAGAACTCTTGGACATGCAGGGAACTTTTCTAAACAAATTCTCGACGACTTTCTCGGAACTTTTATATATTTATATTCTTATTATACATCGAGAGAAGATATGCCGTTGTAAGGCGTTTAAAACGCCCAAGAACGTTTCGATCGTTTCAAAATTTTATCGAAATCGAGGGTTTCCGGTACCGTTGTTTGTTGATTAAAAATTTTTCTTTTCACTTAACGAGGAACGGTCGGGCGCCGCGGCGGGATGGCATTTAATTTAACGTTTCGAGCGCGTCAAATCGGCCGCAAACGATTGCGCGCACTCGAGTTTTTCATCGCGTCGTTGAACGTGCCGATAAGGAAAAACAACGCGGCTGCATTGGGAAACGAATTGGAGAGTAATATTGGATGAAAGCAAAAGGAAACAAACGGTACATGGGGGGGATCGGAAACAGAATGGAGCGACCTCGTGAATACGAGAACGTCGCGATTGTACGTACGTTTGCATAAATAATCCTGCCACCTTTTCACTCTCTGTCTCCTTTTTTTTCTTTCTTCTCTTTTTCCACCCCACGCCTTGCCCTTATTTAAGGCCTTTTTTTTCTATGTTTTTATCTGTAACGTGATTTATTGTTCGTTTAATTTGCCGCGCGAACGACCGTGTGTGTTTTTCTGCACGTAGACACGCGTACACGCGAGCACCGAGCGCCCCCGCTTTTGAATACTTTACGATCCATTAAAGCCTTACGAGCGGTAAATATGTAACGACCGCGGACGATAATTACATGCTCGCGAAACATGTGTTACCTCGAGTTAAAAAAAGAGGAGAGGAAACGAAAAGGGGAGCAATAACGTAATTTACAGTAAAACTTCCCGCGATCGCGACTCGGTCGCTTAAAAAGTCACTCGGTGGCGATAAGGGGAAGCGAAACAATCGGCGAAACAAATATTCGCTGTTCGACCGTTTATCGTTAATGGTCTCCTCTTTCGCGCGAAAGAGTCGTTTTTCATTTTCTTCCGGGCTCGGAGTCTTGAAAACATAAGTATGAAATTTGCGATGAAACTCGAAAAATTGTCGAAGTTATTGGACTTTGAACTGAATTCCCGCGTATATATGCTCTATCGCTGTTAAGCGCCAAAGTTTAAGCTCGTTTTTCCCCCGAAGCAGCATTTTTCCTTGAGGTAATATCTCGGGAACGAGGGAATCGATTGTCTTGAAATGTAACACACATATAAAGTAAACGTTGTTTTCCAACCACCGTGAAGTTTCCTTTCTTGTTGCACGAATTTAATAGAGAAACTGTTTGGGATGTTTCTTGTTTACAATTTTCAGAATTAAGTAAAGAACCCATTGATCTTATTATGCGGTGTGACAAGAATTCGAAGATGGGGATTTCTGGAGAGGATCGAGCGACGTCGAAAAGTTTATCCTTATAATTCCTTGCATCGTGATAAAATATCGGTTTTGTATCGAAATCTTCGCTTTTGGTTTCCTTTATAATTGCATTTTCTAAAGAAAGGATGCTACCATGATCGCACTATAATTCGAAAGCTTCGTGTCTCGTTATAAATGTAATAAAATTTTTCATCTCGTATGTTGTAGATAGAATGGTTCGTTGCACCGTGGCGGACACGGTTTGATAAAAAGTGAAATATTTTGAGTTGCGACGGCTCTCGGCAGCTAAAATTGGTCGCGTCTTGCGGGTAATGAATCATCCCATACATTGTTCTATCGAAAAACACCGACGCACACAGCAACTGCATTTTGTAGATTCACGTTTCAAAGTACTTGGACATTGCAAACTTTTTCTGTGAGTATAATTATGAAATAATACAAAGCACTAGTAATTGTTTCGAGAAATGGTGCGAATGTTATGCTGCACAGCTCGTATAAACACGTTAAATGTAAAAATTGCTTGTGTATTCCTAAGGGCCATCATTGTTCTCTTTGTATCTCGTGTGTTTGTAGTTGATTTAGTTACGGAGAACCCCCTCTACAGTACATAGATACGAAGACTGTAATTCAATAAAAATGAAATCAATAATCCGTTTATTATAAGAATACAAGTCACAATACTTTTCAATATCAGATATTTCTCTTCATACACGTTCCACACCTTCCACGTATTTTCAATCGTCTATCGTTCGTACCCTTCTGTTTGCTTTCTCCCCTCCTCGCAATTAATTTCCTTTTCGCTTTAAATGCATAAAGTACATTATTTAAAAACCACTGAAATTAATTGAAAACTGTTGAAAGTAAGTCGAGAACGAAAAAAATATCTAAATTAAACTTATTCGACTTCAGCAACCAAGTACGGTTTAATTTATGCAACTCGGACGTTACAGAGTTTTTTGCCATCTGCACGCGTGACCTCATTATTAAGCATGAAGACTTTTTCGCCAGTGTATGATAAAATTATCTATCTATCTCCCAGGGGAAGGTTGCCAAGTATTCTATAAACTAAGATTTTTCGCTCCGTATTCGCCGTCCGTTATTAATTTATGTGCAAATTGATATTGGAAATTTTTTCTTCGTCTTCCAAACGTGTTAAACATAAAAGTCTTAAAAAGCTGTAGTCAAATTTTTGCGTTTCTTTCGTTTCAAACGAACAGAATGGCCAGAATGAACCTTTTTTTTAAAGCGACTTCAATTTTAACTTTCCCTCGCTCAAAAATTTTTAGAACATCACCGACACGCGTACAAATAAACCTTGTAAATTTGACCGCGATAGGTGTTATAGTTCATTTGCAGAAAATTACTTAAGGATACCTTTAAGCGACAGTCGCGTTAGGCAAGCCTCCCCTACGCCATAAATATATACAATACTAATATATATCAAGCTTGCGGGTTGTAAACTCACTAGTCCGCGCGGTCTTAATATTGCATCAAACTCCTCAGAATTAAATTTTACCGCGTAACAAATCAACTGTTGCACGTGCGAGCACGAGAATCGACCGCAGGCCGTAATATCATAGCGTCGCCGTGAACGCGTGCACCGAATTACATCACTGTATTAATTTCAACTATTCATCAGCGCGGTCGAAATTAGGTAATCTTACTCCTGCGCGTTGGTCTCGGATTACGGTCGATTACAAAGGCCGCAACAACGACGGGTAAAATTTAAACAGACCCGTGGCTCGCGAAAATCCCATCGCCCGTCGTTTTACCTGTGTCCAACGGGTATCGAATTACCGTTACACCGATGTTTCGAACCTGATTAACACCGAATTCGAATGGTCTCGCCTCCGCGGACGCGCTGCATCCACCCCAGGGCTGATCGCCGTCAACTCGCGACGCGATCCATTAATTATCGACGAACACCGGGGGCTCTGTCTTCCCCCGGCAATCTACGCGGCGAAAAATCGAACGGGCCGTGCAACCAGCTACCTGTCAACGTCAAGCCGGGGCTGTATTACCAATAAAATACGCCGGCGGGGGTGGCTTCGACAAAACAACGTACGGTTAACGCACGGTTCGAGTAAGAGATAAAATAACTCGCGCAGCTACGCCATCGATACCCCAGAACCGTCGATGAAAATATCAATCGATTCGTCGTTCGTCCGTGCGACCGTCTACCGAGCTGGTTCGGTGTTTACCGTTTCTCCCCCGAGAACGAGAAGAAAAAAAGAATCGAAAGAAGACAGGAAGAAGAGACAAAAGGGGAAAGACGTTGATTCCGCGAGACGTGACCGACCAGTGGGTAAGCAGTCACGTTCTATAATCGTCCTTTTCGTACGGCTGACTGGCCATCGATCTCACCGAAAGGAATTGGGTCAACCGACGCTGACGTAGTCTCGCATCCCTCTCGATTATTCCTCGTCCTCCAGCAATTATTCGTACATCGACTCCTAACTCCGTCTTTATTCCACTCCGGGGGTCTCCTTGCGTCGCGATTTTTCTCTTTTTATCGTAGGACGAAGCTTCTCGCGGTCGTCGCCAGAGGGATACGCTCGAACTTTCTCTCTCGTGAGCGCTCGACCATCCGTGTGTTCCTACATATACGATCATCGAATGTCCCTGTGCCCGAAACTGGGCCTACTAGGGTTGTCTTAACGATGAGTAGACTGATTATTTGTGCATTCATGGGGCATTTAACTAAACTAAGATTGAGAGTTCACTTAAGGATTAATTCTCAAAAAACTAGAATCCACTTAATATGCAAAAATATAAGAATTATTATATTTAGGGATGGAGACAGCCCTCTAGAAAACTCCCATTTGATTAATTCATATTAATAAAAATATGATGGGGTCTACGGTGCAAATGAAATATAATTCACACATTCACCGAGAATCTACCTTTGCAAGATACCTAATAACAAGAAAGTTTGGTCGCGAAATATTTGAGAACGAAATGCCGGGTGAAAAATTTCACGGATTTTACTGCGGCAGTGGACACAATTAACCGGGTTATACGGTACGCGTGAATTCGAAATTCGCGAAGCGCCGCGAAATAAAGCGCAAACAACAGCGAGTCGTAGCTCCTCGTATCGTCCTCCGGGCGCAAACAAAGGTTATACACGCGGATTTCCGGGTTCCTAAGCCCTTCACGTTGTTCCACGCGTGTCCGGGATGAAAAAATAGAAACTGTCCAACCTCGCTACTTATACTTCCGTGCACGATAACGCGTCGCGAGGTTTGATAAGCCGCGTCGCGCAGCGTCAGACACGCGTCTCGCCGTTTATCTTCCAGGAGTAATCCTGTCCTGGCCCTTGGGGCGTCTCCTGTTCGTTCCTTGCGAGTCTCGCCCCTTTACAGTCGACTAATCTGCACTTTTTCACGAACCCAATGTTCACCGTTGCTCGAGCCAGGTGTATGCCTGGCCGCATTCATATGCAACGAGGCGTTCGTGTTGAAAGGAGGACGCGTGCAACGGGTTACGTTGTGTTTTATGTACTTGATAGATTCCAACTGGTCGACCGGCTGGCCTACATTCGCGCTTTCGAAACGGGAGCGAGACCTGACGATCTCTTGCCCGACACCGTCGAAGAAAAGAGGCCGGACGAGGCTGTTCCGGGATGCCGTCTCTTATTCGGATTTCATTGATCCGTCGATGGAAGCTCGGCATCTATCGTCCACCTGACTGTTTGCCGCCCCAGGTATTACGCGGTTTGATTATTAGCATCGCCCGGAGGTTGCTCTGTTTGAGGACAGAGATCGTTTAACCGTTCTCGGCCCAAACGACGATCACAACTGGATGATCAAATTGTAATCGAAACGCGAGCGTTGCATTCTAAATAGTACGCTGTTACGGCGTGTAAAGCGTCGAAACGCCAGCGTTTACTTAACCCTTAAGTGGGCTCTCAATCTCGACTGAATTATTTTACTTAATGTTGATTTTTACCAAATTTATAAATGGAAATCAACTTTCCTTTGAAGCATTTGAAAAGTAATGAACTAATAGAAGATTACGTAAATTTTCAAATAATTACATTGACATATATTAAATAGTTAGTTTAAATTTGTGGAGGGCCCCAATAATCCACTTAAAAACCACGAATTCCGTGCAAATTTGTTTCCATTTCAACTTGACCATTAATCTTTTTTAGTTCCTTTAGTGCAAAGTATTGAGTATGATTTTCCCATGCGAGGGATTGATATAATTTATTTTTGACTATCATCTTCAACAAATTTTGTTTACTATCTTCAAAATTTTTGTCAGAGAAAAAATATTACAGCGATCGAAATAATACGAATTATCACAGATTTCTCCACCCCCTTAACTACGAAAAGATTTAGACAGAGACTGATTTATTACGATATACACTGTTTCCAATAGCGCGATGGCATGTTCTGCCGCATTATTTACTTCGAACGGTAAAAAAAAATGTGGATGCTCGTAATTCTACGCGTGACGGATATTCGTGAAAGATTTCGATGTAAACAAAATGTTTTTATACGCTATGTATCCCGGGGAGAAAGAAAGATGGGTGAAGAATAATGCAATATGCCATCCGTAAGGGAAACGTGGACAGTGTCGAGTAATTTTTGCTTAGTCGGAGGTCTTTCGAAAATTGACTAAAACGTCTGACACAGCACGACTAACAATTCTTCCCAGGTCTAGTATTTCTTCCTCCCTGCGATTGATGTGATATACGATCTACGTTAGAAAAGTTAATTAAAGTCGAACAGATTCATACGGACTCCTTTACGATCGCTTTAATTCTGTATTAATTATTCGATCGAAATATTATTTTCGCAAGTATTGAAACATATGTAGCGTACATTATTAATGCGATTTAAGGCTGCAAAGAAGAATAAAATTTCGTAATCGTTATTCTTGAAAAAGAACACGAACAATTTATCGGAATCAGTTATATTAGCACACTTTGCAGTTAAAAATTGTCGAGGTACGAAAATAACTATAATTCTAGGTTAAATAGAGCATACGGTTCGTGTGAACATTTTTCACCGTGTATGATTATCGTAATAGCAGTAAGTCCCGCTCTCGGGTAACAAATTTTTATATCGAATTTTAGTAATGGCTGCAGCCCTCCATTGTTGTTGTTTATGGAGTAGAAGCGTTATTATACGAGCCAGAGTGCCCCTAATTAAAATCATCTCTGTTCACTTGCCTGTTTACCGCTGACGGTATTACATGGTTTGATTATTAGCCTCGTGGAGGCGTTCTATCTAAGAGCAGAGACGGTTCAGCCCTCCTGTTGGACGATGAAATTTTGCTAAAACCATTAACTTGGTACTGTAGCATCTACTGCTCTGGTAAATATAATTCTCGTGACGAATTACAGTCATTCCCGCTTTCGAGCGATAATTTTCCCGGCGGATTCGAGTAAGAGAATCAACCACCAATACCTATGTTTATGAAATGAAAGTGTTATTCGACGCAGAGTGGTTTTGGTTGGCGTTATCCCTGTCCATCTGTTTATTTGCCACTAACGATTATACGCCCATTATACATTAGGAACTTAAACCGTTTGGTAACTGCATTGCACCCAATTGTACACGTTAATTATGAGAAACACAAATCCTAAAATAAATTACAGTCATTCTCGCTTTCAAATGACAATGTTCACACCGAATTCGAGTAACGAAATCAACCCTCCCTTTGCTTATGTTCGTGAAATGAAAGCGTTATACGGGTTAAGCTGCTCCGAATTAGAGATATCTCTGTTCGTTTACCGCCAATGGTATTATGTGGTTTGATTATCAGTCTCGTAGAAACGCCCTTATTTAAAGACAAATGGTTCGACTTTTCCGTTTCGAAGGGCGCGGTTAATTGGAAGATTACATTTAATTAAAACGTTTGCGTCTCTACTGTGATTCCATTAGTGCACTTTACCAGAACACCCTTTTATCACAAGAAATTAATAAAAACATGATTCCCGTAACGAATTACAGCAATTTGCGTTTTCGAGTAACAATTTTTTACAGCAAATTGAAGTAATGGAATTATCCTCCATCGACACTCGCTGCGGGCAGTCATTGATAAGATCGATTCTTATTGGGCTCGAGGTAAAAAATTGCTACGTAGCCCGCTTTCAAGTAAATTGCCGGTCTCGATTTTGTCACTTGAAAGCGGGAATTACTGTAGTTACCGTAAACTACGCAAACAGTCTCGAACCAATGGAACGCAATATGTACATTTGCGGATCACTGGTATCAGGTAGATGTATATGTGCGCTTGCATCCGTGAGATCCAGTACATACGCGACCTCCCAGAATTCGATACAGCCGATAATCCGTGGCCGTACTCGTAAGAAACATCCGCTAAAGGTTTCTGCGCCTGCTTTTACAATAAATGTACAGTACAATATTATGTACATATAAGAACAGTTGACTATTCGAACGGAGTCGAGAACTTGCGAGAGAGCGTAGCCCTCTGTCGGAGAGTACGGAAATTTCGATTCATAGACCAGTGTCACATTGTATGCAATAAAAACGTAGCCAGACACCGAAGAACCGATGATCGCGAATAAACGGTTGAAAACGTTATTGTTCACCGTGAGTTAGTTAATCGCGGCAGGTCGCGGAGCAGCGTATAGATTTTGAGTATAATTGCCAATTAAGGTTTAAGTCCGGAAGGTTGAATTAAAAATTTATCTTAAGACGAAGCTTTCATCTCGCGAGTTTCAACATACAGACGGCAGAGATAAAGAAAATTCTTCTATCGCAAGGAGGACCGTCACTATTGAATTTTGAACGAAGTTTGTACATCTGGAGATCTATTCCTGCTACATTGTTACGTAACCGTTACGAGAACTTGTAATCTTTGCTTCGAAGATATAATACATTCTTCGTATTATTCAAGAGAACCTTTAATAGCGCCGTTGCAATTGTACTTTCGTCACAAAAATAATAGATTTAAATAATACGGTGATCCCTCGTATTTTATTCGTTCGCTCGCATCTGAATGCACAATCAAAGCGATTTTCTAGCAAACAGAGGAGCTTTGCTCGTCAAATTCGCGACACGAAGCCGACCATAAAGAAACACGGCGCGCTCACCATGAACGAAAGGGGTTTTTTTTGTACGGGGAGGAGGGGGGGGGGAGGGGGGGCTTTAATCGTTTTGCTAATCGTACGATTGCTCGTCGATTTTCATTGAATAACGTTCGCGGTCGATATATTCAGAACTAATTCCGAGCGAAGAATAATGCCTCCGATGCGATACGTGGGTAATTGCCTGTGGGCCAGCTGATCAATGTTTTAAACAATAAACCAAGTGGATCTATGCGCACGAACGATCGCTGGGCAGAGCGCAATCCGTACGCGGAAATTTCGCCGGTGATTATGCTTCATGAATTTCAATCGCGGCTCCCAGATTAAGATCGTACAAAATTGACCGGCCGGGCGCAATTGGCCGAATCGCCGAACTTCGTACGATTTGCGTATTTACAATGCGCATATCCAACAATCTCCGATGAAATCGCACGGCCGTTGGCCGCGGAATCTACCGAGCTATCGTGCAAAGAGACTGGGACTAACCCTGTGAATATCTTATGGAATCGATATTTCTTCCAGCTTTTGTCACTGAAAATCATTTGTCATCCGTTTCCGATACACGCGTGCCAATTCTACGGGATCGAATTAACTCTTTGACTACGGCGCGACCTCGGAGTAGTCTTTCAACAGGGACGACGCGTTATTCGTACGTCAGTCGGTCCCCTGTACAGTCCACTAGTGATCAAAACAGTACGCGGAGATTTGATAACATTCTTAAGATTTAAAAAATAATAATTGCATATAAATTAAAGTTATCCGTTTTTTATTCATTTCAAGTAGCTTTTTAAGCTATTTTAATTTACTTGACTCAATTTGCAGATTCCTTTGGTAATAATGGATAATTAAATATAAAGGAAAAAATCCATAATTGAAGGTGTTATAGTACAAAAGTGCAGAGAGCGTATATGTATACAGGGGTGTTCGATCACACCTGCGAAAAATTTTAATGGAAGATTCTAGAGGCCAAAATAAAACAAAAATCAAGAGTACTAGTTTGTTAATTGAGGCTTCGTTAAAAAGTTATTAACGTTTAAAGTTCCGTACCTAGCGGAAAATTTTTCGGCGAAAAAAAAAAATTCAAATCGTTCCGGAAAAAATATTTTTGGCTGCAGGGGTGAATTGAAAACATTTTTGGCGAATAAATGTACCCTCGAAATCCTACACACTTTTGAGAAAAAAATTCAGGAGGTGCCTAAATTGCTCGGCGAAAATAAAAAATTTCAAATCGTTTTTGAAAAATTATTTACAGTTGCGAGGGTCAATTGAAATCATTTGTGGTGAGCAGACACACCCCCGAAAACCTACGCACTTACGAGGAAAAAATTCGTATAGGTGGACAAATTATATTAATAATTTTTAACAATAATTTTGTTAATAACTTTTCAACAAAACCTCAATCAACAAATTGGTATTCTTGATTTTCGTCTTATTTTGGCTTCTAGAATCTTTCATTAAAATTTTTTCCCAGGGGTGGCGGAACACCCTGTATATTGATGGACTTGTGAGGGCGTATATATGCTTTTCGTAGTCAAAGGGTTAAAGTAAGGGGCCAGACGCTGCTCGTTCTATGGTCGTTCGGCGCCTATGAATCAAATTAAATAAAGAGTCGCGGATCGTGGACGCGATAACAAATGCTTTTCCATGGCCGCGACGGACCGTTGGAAAACTCGTGAAATACGATTCGCCACGGTCAATGGCGATGGTCTGCGATATCGAGGGAGCTTGGACTGCGAGTATCGGTCGCTAAAGTCGCGGAATCGACGATAAATCGAATCTGGGGAATCTGGCGGGGACCTCGTGGCACGTCATGCCTGGCCTCCGCGATATTTCGTAGGAAAATCGTTGGTGCTTGAACGTCCTTTCGACTTTGCGCGAGCCCAGTTGGCTGCAGCCCCAAAGAGATGAAACTTTCCGCGTGTCACTCTTAATAGTACTATTTATTGCTGTAATAACCGGGTACCTACGGACGTAGCCCCGGTGCTACGGCGACGAGGAGGACCGTAACAGGAATATCGGTGCAATCCTCTTATCTTTGGGTGTACTTACGAAGAATAGCAACCCCCCTCTCTCCTTCTGATATTAACATTTTGCTGGTCGTACAACGGAGGAGCAAGATTAACGCTCGCCGGGCAGCTGTTACGTGTGCGTGCACCGTCAAACCGGATGAATATTAATTAAAAACGAATTGGATCCTTGTCCGCGCGAAAGAATAATTCACGAACTACGCCAGACGCGTGGATTGATTATATTTGTACACGGATTGTGTTCGAGATTACGAGACAGCAAAAAAATGTTCCTTATCGAACGTTAACCGACAAGAAATTGCAGTTGCTTAAATTTAAAGACAAGTTGATGTCATCTAACTCTTTCTTTGATACTTGAACTCTTCAATTTAATCCTCAATTACCCTGTCCGACTCTGAGGTCACATACTCATATATCTGTATCTTCAAAGACCGACCTCATCCCGTGCCTGACTCTTGGGATTTCCCGAGATAATTTTCCCGGGAATTTTGGGAAATTTATAATTCCCTAAGCCCAGGAATTCCGCGTGTTATTCCCGGGAACAATTCTCATCCATTAACAGCAAATAGATATTACGTTTCTTGCCATTTTGTAGCGTTTTCATTTCGAGCAACCAACAGAAACAGATAAGAGCAAAAGATATTCAACATTCAAAGAGACTAAACGAAAAGTTATAAAAAAAATTCATTCCACTTTTAAATATCCAAAACGCGGAAGCTTTGCATCGAAAGGTGCACGGTGCCTATCGCGTATTTAAGTCGCTGTAGTTGTCGGATGTCTTTCGATTTGAATATTTAAATTGTTGATTTCGTCCTGCTTCTTTCGATTTCGTTTCAGACTACGGGGGTACGAGGGGGGGGGGTACAAATAGAACGTAACGAAACGTAAATTTTTCGCGATTGCGATAGCGCGACGGCGCGAGGAAAAGTGCTTATCTATGTGGAAACTCCGTGAAACGACGGGGAACAGTGGGTGTAAGAGAGCTCGCGAAAGGAAGCACGAGTGAAGTGGATTCGTCGGTAAAGCTACCCAACGGATCTATATAGATGCGGTATTAGATGCAAAAACGTTCGGTGTTTGGAAACGCGATCTATTTGAATAGATCTCGACGGTTAGGTACGGAAGTTGCGGGAAATAGACTTCGTGATGATGATGGAAATCCTTTAGCGTCGGGTGGAGAGATGTAATGTTACGGGGTAGCATGAGGCATTAGTTTCTGGCGTGTTCGTTGTCATTGTACCGGCTAATAACGCCTCGCGGATCCTCGAATAGGCTTAGAATTATTTGCTCATTGATTTTAAAATAATCACCGCTCACCCCGATAAGCCACCGTTAAACACTATTGTACCGAATGATCGATCGCGGTGATTCGGAATTTTGTCGCGAGAATCGCCGGGAACTTTGCGATTCTTTTCAAACCCCGATATCGAAATAAAACAAGTGAGAGGAAGGAACGGGGGCCACGTAGAATCCTTACAATCGGCACTTTTCTATAATTGAATGTCGCAATCAAAAGTTCTGACCAGTTCTTAAAGCTTTACCGGGAACCTCAAACTTCCTGCGGCACTGGGCGCATTAAGATCAGCCTTATGCTATTGTACAGCAGATATTCAGGTAATTTAAGATCGAAGTTACACTTGGAAAGCTTTTAAAGCATTTAAACGACATTATTCGATCTCGCGGAATAAATTTAAAACGGATTTAAAACATCTTCGCGACACTCGAGTAAATATTTTATTTATCGTCGGTTTTGCTAATTTCTATTCATAGTTGGTAGGAGCCGATCGTTACCCTTCCGTGAAATTCATTGAGAGAGGAGTCGAAAGTGCAATACGCGGTCGGACGATCCAGTAAGAATGATTAAAGAAATTGACAGAAGTAACCGGCCTCTTCTGAATGCAATTTAGAGTACGGAAAGAGCAATTGAAATTAACGCGCTTGATAGACACGGTAAACGAGGGCCGATTTGCCTGAAACGAAGGGCAGGAATTACGAACGAATAACAATTTGATCGATAAGCATTCCGCGCGGAAGAAAAATCGACGTCGAAATACTCGTGACGGTTTAGATCCATTCTCGGTCGCGGCTGTCAAAGCAGACTTTCGATTTGACAATTCCGAAATATATCTAATCGATCCTGTCTCCGTCCATACTTCTTTTTAAAACTTAATCTGTTCGTTAAATTCTTAATTTTTCGACGCTATTGTTTCGGTTAGAATATGAAAAGAACCTATAAAGTTAATAAAAATTGCAGAACAAAAGACGCTTCGTAGATTGACGATTGTTGGAAAAAGTTTCTCAATTTTAGAATTGTGAATAAATTTTTCATCGCGGAGTCTTTATGAAATGACATTTTTTCCGCGGAGTAAGTGCAACGTCGCCATATTCACCAAGCACCGCAATGCATGGCCACGTAGGCAAAAAGGAAGTCAGAAACTTAATTCTTAAATTCATCATTGAAGGGAAATTAAAGGGAACAGTTTTGTGGAGTTTCAATCAATTCTATCTAAGTTTTAGTTTCAATCCCTATTATATGCTATTTGTTACTAATAAATGTATTGTCTGCCTCAGAAATTTGTCAAACCTTCCCAAGAAATTGACTAAAATAGCCAAGTAAGTGGTAGGTATCGGTATTCGGTCGGGCAAGCAGTAGGTATCAGTGTTTTGTCGCACAAGTAGTAAGAATCGGTATTCAATCGAACAAGTAGTGAGTATCGGTATTCGGTCGAACGAGTAGAACATGGTCAGCCTATGGTCAGAAAATTTAGAATTAAATTCCACTTTTTTAAATAGATTTTGCAGAACGTTTTATTGCTCTCTTTTAAGAGAGTACTTCGGAGAAAAATGAAAAACGCTCGCTCTTTGTTTCGCGAAGCGACATTTCCGTAATTTATTTAGTTATTTAACGAGACCTATTATTAAAAGTAATTGAGTTTTATATACGGTAGAAAACGTTTTGAACTTGATTTCTGCGTAATTAGAAATACGTTCTGGTATGCAGTACGAATTTAAACACGGCGAAAAAGATACAAAAGTTTAATATGTTTATGCATAAAATACACGTAGCGAAATGCAAGGAGTGATTTCTTTTAAATAAAAACAGACGTAAAAAGGATTAATTTATTATTTTCTCTTACGAAACGTGAAATATAAAATGACGAGGTTCATTTTTTACCAGGCAAGCCCAACTAAGAACGTTCTTGGCAAGAAAGAACATAGTTATCATTGTTTATCGCAGAAGTAGATTGGAATTGGTTTCTTCGTCGAGCTATTAGAATAGGGATCGTTCAATTTTCTGGATAACTAAACTGAATACCGTCCCACAGTATTAAATTAATACAACGTGTAGCAAAGTTATAGATTCGCTCTTGTTTTTTTTTAAATTACGACCGCATCTTTTATCGAGAAAGTGTTTTGTCACATAATGGTGGAAGAGTATTGTTCGCAAACATTCCTAGCGAATAACAGAACTATGATTTTAGCCAAACATCTAGAAAATGCAGGAGGTTCGAATTTATATTTCCAAATATAAATTCCCGAATCACGACGATCATCAATTAAAAGATTCGTCTGTTAAATATTTCTGTTCTCTATCCTGATCTTTCGTTCGCATTTCCCTTTCCTTGACCCGTCTTGCATGCGTCTCCACTTCTTCGCTGATCCCTTTCCGCAGTTTCGACAAAGTTTAAACCTCTAATCCTGTGCTAACAACACCCAATTGTTTCCTTGTTACTCCCATTCCTCCAGCCATCAAAAGTTTGGTTTTTAGTAACAAACTTCTAATCAGATACTCGCTGACCAGAAAAATCCACAGGTTCCTTACGTTCTTATCATCCATTTAAACTTTGTTAGATTATAAATTTTATTTAGTTTTATGTCTCAGACCAAGAAGAAGAGATCTTTATATACAATTGTACTTACATTATGTAAGTATCTTTCCTCGATGACACGAAACTGAGAGGCTTAGTAATTCTGGGTTTAAACCCCTAAGTGTGGCTGGCCAAGGGGTAGATTACATGCCTATGATCTTCGGATCAGGCGGTTATGTTATGGGTCATAGAACCCAGGTACACCAGGTGTCGATACACAAAGCAACACTCGCTATAATTATTGATCCGACAGGTTGCGTCCATAGGTGAGTTGTTAAATGGTAAACAGACTTTGACCAAAATGGAAAGGTCCTTAGAACCAAATATACTTGCAGTCCAGATGGTGTCGTTTAAATATTTAAAGAGATACACTTCGCATGCTCACGATCTTCTATTAATCTTGATATTCAATTGCATTTATTAAACTCTAAGCACCTCTAGACACGCGTGAAAAATATTCTTTTCGCCCGGGCAAAAAATTGAGAACCGGGAAGGTTGAGCACCGGGAGCGAAACAACGCAGACTGCGGCGAAGAATAATAGTCGCGGCTTCAACAAGTGACTTTCGACGACGCGTCTGTATTTTTATATCCATCCTCGAGTCGAACTTCGGAGGAGAAAAATATTCGAGATGAAATTCCGGCGCGTGAAATCCAATCACGGATATGCGAGAGACGAGAATCCGCGGGTGGTTTTGAGCCGTAGCTCGTAGCCAGATTTAATTCGGATGGCGCTCACCCTTCGAGTACGAAGGGCGTGCTCGTTGTGTGCAACGTTCTAATTCCCTGATGCATTACGTCCGTATTGTTGACGCAACCACGGAGACGACGACGACGACGACGACGACGACGAAGAAGACGACAACGACGACCGTGTACACTCGAAACCGTGTGCACCGCGTATACCGCGTCTACCGATCCTCTATCT
Organism: Colletes gigas; assembly: GCF_013123115.1. Lineage (NCBI taxonomy): Eukaryota > Metazoa > Arthropoda > Insecta > Hymenoptera > Colletidae > Colletes > Colletes gigas. The sequence goes on along the minus strand of NW_025106647.1, from coordinate 5,463,366 downwards.
TTCTCCTTCACTTCTCTTCACTCTTTTTCTACCTTAATTCTCGTTTCCTGAATTCCCGCTACTCGGTGTCTGGGTGTCTGCCGTTTTCGATGAGAACTTGGCGCGATCGCGGGCAATAATGATTTCCCCTCGTCCTTTTGCTCCTCTCAATTTGTTCATTTTTTCCTTGGACAACGTCGATGTTATAGAAACGGTGATCACTAGACTGCGTTCGCAATCACGTTGAACGTTAATTCTCAAAAAACTATAGAATTCACTTAATATGCGAAAATATAAGAAATACTTAAAGCAAGAATTATTATGAATTTGCATAAAGATCCGCAGTCTGTGATTAAATCAACGACTCCGCCGCCATTTTCAATTGCTCGAACCGAATACGCGCGGTGATTATATCGTTGAACGCGACATTATAAAATAATTACCGGATCCCCTTTGTTCGTTGACATCTCGTGAATGGATGCTGCGACACAATTCGTTCGCGGAGCGGCGGAACGTACGAAGGAGGTATTCGTAGTCGATTCTGGCATTTAAAATTTGTTAAGGAAATTATGAAATCCGATCCTACGGAGGAGAGACGATTGAAATGAAATTGATTACGACGAAAGAATATTTATTTGCGATTTCTGTGCCCCCGGAAATGGGTCAATGAAATTACCGCGCGTGCAGCGAACAAGTAAAGGAATGGCTTGATCCCTCAACGTCTAAGGAATTGCAGCGAATTACCGGAGAAAGACAGGATTTATAATGAAGCAAGCATGAAATATTGAACGGATATTACTGGTAAAGCATCGTCGATAGTATCGCGAAAGAAATCATTTCCCAGGCATCGAAGAGGTAATAATTTTCTGCGAAGCACGTTCCAAGCAAATTTTATTTGTTTACGAATCCTCCTTTAAAAATAATCAAATATTTCAACTTCGAGGAAAACTCTATGCAATAAATTAAATATCAAGTTCAAAAATGAACTTTTCGTGCTTCTTTTTATGAACTTCGAGGGGCGATTTCGTTGATCAGAAATAGGAAAATACGTTTCCGGGGCAATATCAATTTTTCTGTACTTTTATTTATTAAATCTGTTATGAGGATTCCGTAGGTTCGATTTAATCGTTGAGTGCCACATTTCGACGCGGCTCTTTCGAGATACGAGCAGAAATTTCGCGTCCACGGGCAACGTCAGTGTTCCCTGCAGTCGTCCTCGCGAACGCACGTACGTACAACAAGCGCGTACGAAAATGAGACTAGGGAAACTCCATTTTCCCAGGCCGAGCACAGGCACGCCGAAATCATATCAGGTACCAGGTACCGACGAAGTTACCGCACGTCGCACGGATTTGGCACACACCACTCCGCGTTCCGCTTGCGGAGGCCGTAGAACCGAGAACAAATTGATTTCAAACACAAAAATATCCTTATCGCGAATTTCAATTTTCCGTCATTATTTTCGAATCGCGGCGCGGACCGTTAGCATCGAAAAAATTTCAATCTCGCGCCATTCGCGGAACGCGTACGTTCCTACGCGAATTTACCAAATTTTTCATCCTCCAAATGTTCCCCTTGGAGAAGGTCTACGATTGTCACGCTAACTAAGTTTGTTTTTCACTGGTTTATTTTATTTAATGTTGCATGCAGACAACATTTAGTTTTCATTCACAAAACGTTAGCCTATTCGTTATTCGCTTTGTGACTGTTTATATTTCATTGGTATTCTAAAATCTAATAATTTCTTTTAATAAAACTGAAAGATATTCAGAACGAGTGGATGAAACAACGTTACTACAGGTTACAAGAATATATAAATATTGCAATGTTATATTATAATATGAAATCGAATATCCAAATGCAACGAAATGTACAAAAGAACTGTTGTTACCGTTTCGATTTGCTGCTAAAAAAAAAAAGAAATCGACTGGATTTAAAAAAACGGGGAGACTTGAGATTGAAGTTAACTAAATTGGAACCTGACATGAAATCACTTTTGCAGCAAGCTTCAAGCCCAAGAATCTCACTAAATTTAAATAATCAATAATTACTAATAATTAAAATAATATAGAAAAATCTTTCATTAAAATTATTGTGTACTTGAATTTCAGTTCTCCCTTATACGTTTTGAAAATTTACTTACTATGTTTGCTCGATAATTTCCTAGTGATTTCTTTCCAAAACCTATCATTCAAATTTCTTTAGCGAACATTTCAATTTTGGAATATTAAAAATTATGTATATATTGTCATAAGAATTTTAGGGTTTAAATTTAAAGGTTGGAAAACATTGTTTTAGACTTTCTGGAGCACTTTTCTAGTCTCAGAATAAAGCAAATTGATCGCGCTTCGGAAGCATCGACTTTCGTCGTAACCTTAATGCCAGTTCCCAAACAAAATGTCGAATTCGTAAGAAGCAGCGCGATCTCGGTTAAATTTCCGGCTGTTCCGCGTTGTAAACGGTTCGTTTGCACCTGAAATTCGTAAGTACGTAATCCCGCGGCACGCGTCTAATAACGACGCTCGTTCGTCTCGGTTTCGATCGGCGTTATTAATCATCGCGGGCGTCGTGTCACGTTCGAAATAGAACATTCCGAGGTGTCAAATGAAGCGGCCGCGGTAACGGTGGAATATATTCCAATTTCGTCGTGACTGTTCCCTGTAATACGAGTAGTTAGCGCCGAAGCTAATCCGCGGTGCACTCTCGAGAATTTACTTCGGGGTTCCGGTTTCTCCGCGCTAACCATTTATCCTGCTTTAAGGGAGGTCTGCGGTTTAAGGGAAAGTGGATTACCGGAAGTCCCGTACGACCGTGCCCAGGTCGGCTTCAATCTCGGGTAAATTCGATCACGTGGCCATTCGCGAGACGATAAGGGTCGATTCGCCAGAGTACACGCTCCAGGAAAAGGCTCTTATCTCCTTTTTTTCCGCTGGAAAAGGCCTCGCGAACGGATCGCCTATCTCCGCGAAGTTGCGTCTCTATCTAACGAAAAACTACGTAAAGACAGCGGTTCGGTTCGGAAAGGGGGGGAAAAAAAAAGAAGACCAGGCAGTCGCGAAAGTGGAACGCTCGCGGAAAGTGGACGATGTCTTCGCGAAAGGGATTTTCGCGAACTTTCGGGTACTCGCGTTTTACATGCACACGTGTTTCGCGAACGCATAAATTTGCATACCCTCGAACAGCTTCTCCCGCGAGTCGGTAAGCTTTCGACTTATTCCGTATTGAAAACAAGAACGTATTAACCCCCTTGACGTACGATTTAATTTCAAATAATTTCCCAGATCCATGCTATTTAATTTTGTTTAAATTTGTTTAAACACGATAAAGAATAGATTTGTTTTATGAGTACTTCGTAAATGTAAATATGTGTTGATTTTAATACATAAGACTTGACATCAAAAACTTACAACGAGTCAGACTCGTCATTATATGTCAAGGGGTTGATACGTTTAAGTGTAATTTCTCTTCGTCGATTTTACGAGATAGGAACGGATCGCTTTTTTTAACGAAAAATATCATGTTTTAAATATTATTTATCGTGAATTTTCCTATTCCATACTGACGATCGCTGTTCGCGTATTTGGTTCCCAGTATTAACAGTCCATGGAACTGCAATAATAAAAATCGTCGAAACAAAAAAATTCACCGAATACGTGAATGATTTGGAATAACGTGTATCCTCCCTCCCGCCGTCCCGTAATTTTTACAATTTACTTTTAATTTTAAAATACACGAACGAGCGATCCGTTCTCGAATATGTACTCCCATTTTCGCGCAACGGTAAACAGTTTGCGTAAAAAAAGTATGTTTAATGGTTCGCACGGAATTATTTATAACGCGTTATCGCCGTTCGAAACTGGCGCGACGCGCGATTTTCCGTTGAATCCGATAACGTTTAAACATTTTTAATAATTCACCGAGACGTATGGTTGCTCGGTTCAAATGCGACGCCCACGTGGAATATTAACTTCGTTGCCTAGTTGTTTGTTTTAATTCCCATCGATTTTCGTGCCTCGACGTGCATATAATATCGTCGAATGGCGGCATTTAATTGGAAATTTATACGTACTCGCAGTATCTAACGGAAAGTAATAACGTCTTTAGCGCTGGTGAAGTATCATTCCATTTATATACTCGACAAGCTATTTACTCGAGGAGACAAACTTCTTAAACTTTATGCCGAACCTCTTGGCGCCTGATTTGTATTCCAACTTAGTTTGCATGCACTTCGATGCACATACATAATACTAGCAACGGTATTGTTATTAAAGTTGCTACTAGTTTAACAAGATCCCTGAAAGAAAATATATATGCCTCGCGAACAGTGCTATTTATATGCCCGGCCGATGATCCAAATTGTTTGCAGTTTACCAAACTGTTTGAACGCGGAGCAAGGGGAATCCTTGAAGACAATTGATAAATTCTCTTACGAATACAGGAACAAAATGCAAATTCACCGTCGGTATGGAAATATATTACTGGATGTTACGGAAAAAGTGGGAACGCTTAAAAGTGCTCGTACTTTTATTTTTGCAAAATAATTTTTCGTATTTATTTTAGATTGTTTCTCCTTTTATTTCATTTTTTTTTTTAATTCAACCCTCTTGTTTCTTTCTCCGTTTATCTTTAACTTTTCCAATCCGAAACGTTTTCTTTCTCCATTCTGTTCCTGTTCCTTTCTCGCAGCATTTTTTATTTACGATACTCTTTCCGGTGTGTCAGAAGTAGCCGTAGCAGCAGTTCCTCTTGAGTAGAAGCTCAGATAGTAATTCACTGGATTCTAAACCTATTTACCTGTTTTCCACTTTGAGAAATTAAAAAAAAACAGCACAAGATATTTCACTGTTAAAATTGATATCGAGAAAACAAATATAGTTATATAAAAAAAAAAGAGTTACTTACGTGCAGATAAAAAAATCTTTTGTCTTATGTTCGACATATCGAACGATTCTAGCGACCAATTTCTGTTTACGAACGTACGCGTGGGTGGAGAGAACGATTTTATTGTATTCGGTGGTAAATAAAGAAAAATGCGAGCAAAATTAAAATGAAAAATATTACACCCGAATATGCGATTTACGCTGAAAAAGTACCCGACAACGCGGCTTCGTAAAATGGACGCTAAAAGGTTCTTTTTAACAGCGAGGGTTAAAAGTAGGGGTTGAAGTGCTTTCCGCTATTAGTACGAGAGCGATTAGCGATTGGGGCGTGAGAACGGAACATCTGATTGCTGGACGTCGAGCTTACCTACCGTCGAAATGGTCTAATCCTACTGTATATCTTGCCAGCCACTACACCTATTGCACGTCGCGACCTTATACTAACACGTAACTCGTCGCGCGTGCCACAAAGGTACAATTTTTAAAGCACAGTTTCAGCCCACTTGGCGAAACCGAGCTAAATTATACGAGAATTGAGATATTTCCACTTCGTTATATTAATAATTAAAGTTTGAATAATAATTTTAATTATTACAATTGCGTTACACGGTCGCGTAGAGGTATAATTTACGTAATATGAGGCGTTTGGAGATGCCTTTGTTAAAACTAATTTACTCATCCTAGCCAGAATTTTATTTTTAAAATATTTAAAAATTACATATGTTTGGTGCTAGCATGAAACCTATGTGTTATAGAAATTTTCGTATTAAATTGAAGCCCGTCCATTGAATTCGCCCGGAACGTCGGGATTTTGAGGAAACCACGAACGTATTAAAATGGAGCAGTTTTGATAAATCCTCCAATTCCGGCGTATTAAACGTAGCTAAACCGATTTAAAACGAAGCTCGGTGGTTCTACATTATGTATCATATATGCATTAAAAAGTGTAGAAGATTAAATGTCAAAAAGATTCCTATAAAAATAAATGAATTACACTCGTTCGAATGTATTACGCGTTCGCCTCGTTAATTCCGAGCTAAGCCGGAGATCCAACGCGATAGTTTGAATCTTAGTACCCATTTCATTCACGAAACCCTTTCTCGCGTGGAGCCTTTACTGTTTTTTAAGTACAAACCTCAAGTTTCATTTTGTGACGTCAAAAGTATGCAAATTGTATCTTTCGCTCTTACTCTACTAAAACGTTGTCGAACTTCAAAGCTCCATAGCCTTGCTACAATTCGCATAAAATTGTCCAGGCAGAAGCTAAATTGAAGTCTGAACCGCCTACTTGTTGAACGTCTTAATTAGTTTCATTTAGATCGGTGTCGAGACCTCTCACGAAGTACCGCAACGCGTGTGCACAATTTTTTAGAACAAATCATTCGTGTCTACTTTACAATGAATTACAATAAATAAATGTCGCTTTAAATGAAACGGGCCGAAGGATTCAACAAGTAGGAGGTTCGAGAGTGTAATTCGATTTCCGGTCGAAAGAATTTTCGTTAAATTTTAAAAAAGTTACGAAACTTCATTGTTTGACTTCCCGGAAGTGTTCGAGCGACGCGATACATTTTTACAGTAGCGTGCACGTTTCAAACTCTATCGCCCGGTGGTCATGGTCCCACGTAGCATGTCAAAATCGAAAATTACGTTTGTTTTGTAAAACTAAATAAATTTCTACTCAAAGCGCGCTCGAATTTTTCTGAAAATCCTGAATGAATAGAAATTCCGTCGCCGAATTTTCCGGGAAAATATCTGGCAAAAGCAACAAGTTTCGTAAAAATGTAGAAAATTTTACAGAACACCGTCACCAGTTTCGTGTCGCGACGTTGCAGTAAATTTGGGACACAATGAACCCCCCTGGAGCAATTTAATTCGATTGTAAGACGTACCGTACACGGATGATATCGTCGCGGTGTATACGTCGCGCGACGTACAACCGCAATACGCGTTCCTACATCGCAGCAAACAGTTTAACAATAATAACTTTCGCGTCAAAGTAGCAATGTAACGATAATAATTTCCTTGTTCAAACTCCTCTGCGCCACACAGCCACCATTATACTCGACGTGCACCCGTCAAACACGAGTTATACAACACCCGTGCGCTACCAGCAGCCTGGAACGCAACGACAGATCGATACGCGTCTCAACTAAATCCAATCTGTTTCAGCATCAGTCTCCCCGGGCGCTTCAATTTCGATTCCGTCTAAACGTTGCCCAGTTTGCACTGGCACGTGTAAAGCAACCCAGCCTGTGCACGTCGAAACGCAGAACTTCTGCACACACAATTCCGTGTGTACCGAGTTGTTTGCGTTCGCGCATAAACAGCTGGGAACACGCTATACATTTGTGACCATGAAAGTCCAACAATAGACGAATCGTTATTCAAACTTGCAACGATTCATCGACCGCTCGACGTTTCGAAAGTTTCTCGTACATTTAAACCCCTCAAGACGAAATCCTTCGAAACTTCACCCTTTCGTAACGCATTTTTTTTTTTATTTAATCTTAAAGATTTCGTAGACTCGCGTAGCCCTCGAAACTTGTCGATTCCCTTTTTAGAGAGGCGACGTACGAGCGAAATTAAATTACAACAACCCGGTCTGGAAACTTCGGAGTGTTATTTATGAAGTTGACTTTGATTATCTGTGTTTGACTTGTAGATGTCGGCTGCTCGTTCCCGCGAACTTCGATCTTTTTATGCACGCTGCGCCGGCCGCGCGCGAAAGTTAGCAAATTTGTGCATGTCACCGCGATTGTGTGACACCTCGAGTCACATACTTCAAATTCGTTGACAAATACGCCGCGAGACCGGCATAGAACCGGCGGGGGTTCATAAATCTGTAGAGGTAAATGCCATAAAATGCAAATTACTATCAGGGAAGAAAAGTGTCCCGGTCTGGCGCGCAGATGTTTGAGGACATTAATTTCCCTCGCAGATGTTCGAAAATAATTCCACCCAAAGACGGAACAATCGCTATCGCTTCTTGCGTCTGTTCGCAGCTGAGCGCTTCTCTATAAACACAGCGATAAGCGATCGAATAATTTTCGTTCAACTTATTAACGAAGCTGTCGTTGGAATCGTTCCACTTTTGAAACCGATAAAAAGTGAAATTTTTCTGTTTTCTTTGGAATGTCAAGAATCAGTAGCTTCATAAAAGCCAAAAGATCAGGGAGTGAGTAGTTAAATATTAATATTGCTGTTTGGAAATAAAAGAAACAACAATTTTCAACGAAGTTTTATTACAGCTGGGCTAGAAAGCGCAAAGCGAAGTACAAAGGTCAGAGGCGTCTCAGCGTCGCGAAGAGTCTTCACTCGAATGCATCAAAGGAAACAAGAACTCCGAAACTAGATCACGACAAAAAAAAAACTTTCTAAACGTGACGTAAGATTTATTTATATAGACCTGAAACAACCCGAATACGCAAAACTCTTGAAAAATTGGTTGCCCGTAAAATAGTTGGATTCCAATCTGGAAATGCAATTTCTCTCGACTTACTATGGCCAGTGAAACAATCGATATATGTGTTATTGTGTATTAGAGAAAGTGTTCGAATCTTATAAAAGGGCGCCTCGAACCATAAACTTCGCTGTTAGATATTTTTGAAGATATTACGAGGAAAAACGGTAAATGCATTTTCTATCAATCTCGAGTTTCACATTTTTCTATGTAGGCTATTTTAAACATGAAGGTAGGGCAGAAGGAATTGGTCGACGGCCTGGATAACTTTATTTGCGGGACAGTCGCCAAACAGGCGAAAGATCTGATTTCGAATCTCGATCCAACAATCCGATCAGATAACTTTTTCCCCCTTTACGCCGGTGTCTTTCGATTTTCATCAATTTCACGGCGTTTCACGATTTTTCTTTGCGGTACGCTTTTATTTGGAAACAAGAAAATACTGACAATCTCGGTCAGACTATCGATGCTTCGCGGATATTATTATATTTCGGATTACGTGTACTAGTTCGAACATTAACCTTCCTCGCCTAGAATCGATGAAAAATCAATGAAAACAAATGTTCCGAGTCAATTCAGTTCCGGAGAAAACAATTATTCACGAAAAAAAATGCTGGCTAGTAATTGCGTAAACATCCTGTAAACAAATTTAAATTCATTTTCAATTAAATAAACAATTTATAATCTAGTTTTCCAAAAACTTCTTTGGGCGCATAGAGTCAAAGTAAATGACAAGATAAACATAGAAGACAGCAGTAATAATAATAATAGTTGGTCGGTCGTGCACTCGTGAGAGAGCGCAGCCCTCTGCCAACGAGCGCTAAAAGTGTCGCGCCATAATAATAAATGTATTTTATACGTAAAATATTATTAGCGTACAAATATACCTCACAGCTGATCGAACTTAGAAATTCGAAAATTTTTATTATTGCACTTTGTTCTTCTCGGGGTACTCGTTAATTTTTATTCAAATCATTTTTTTGTCAGATTGGTGTAAATGCCTCGAAAATCGAGCGTTAAGATGAACGTTCTGTGAAGAGTCAAAGGAAATGACAAAATAAACATAGAAGCCAGCGTAAATAATAATAGTTGTTACACTCATCGGATAGAGGATGAAATGCCCATTAAAATGAGCGTTCGAGCAAGTCGATAGCTTTATTAGTTCCGGAGATATGAGGATTTTAGTTTCAAGACGATGCGGTAGGTAGTTTCGGAGATATAAGGCTTCGAAGCTTTGTTTACGTCGCGAGACGAATGAACCCTTTTACTACGGCCTTGTCAAGGTCGTTGACCGGCAGGCGGTCGTAGTAACTAGGTCACTCGGCCACTCGGTCACGAGTCACGTACGAGAAAGAGAGGCCCCGCGCGACACGTCAGACGGAGACAGAGATAGTCAAATTAGAAAAATTACCCCTTTACATAAGTTACGATATCTCGAAAACGGAAAGTCGGATCGTCAAAGACCAAAAACCATTTTAAAGGGGAAGGTTTACTGCTTCTAACGGTGGCTCAATTATTAATAAAGCACTAATAGCTTTGGAACTGCATGTATGTAAAGTGTAACTATTTTTAGTACAAAGACAGTGAAAACTGAAGACACCGTTCGTGTTAGGTTTAGCGTTGAATTTATTTATTAAAATATTTTTCAACTTTTCGGAAGATCCTTTTTCGAACGTTAGTCGATCAATTTGGTCGAAAGACTTTTCCCCGCGCTGGTTGTCTTTTGATTTATCGCGGCGGCGAATTCCACGGTTCCATCGTATTTCCATACGCGTCAGTTCCGAATCGTGCATTTGCTGCTTTGATGGCTGGCCTAACCGTGTCTCCGCGGTTAGGCGATCGACGCCAGCTGTGATGCCAGCTAGTTTGACACGGATGTTCAGCGTTAGCGATTAATTACAATCGACTGAAGAAATCGATCGTTTGTCGAACATCGAGGATTATTGGATTTTGAGAGGAGGCCGAAATTAACAGGAAACGCAAAAGCAATCAACACTCGCTGTCACATTTAATTTAACGCCTGCATAATTCAAACTTCTGTGCGTCACATCGGAGCGAGTCGCTCGACGACCCACGCTATTTAATATTTTATGTCATTGTTCGAAATTTCGTTCGATTCAGTACGCTTTTTCGAGAATGCCGAGAAATTAATCGACGATACTTGACCAATGTTTACAAGGATCCGGAGATTCCTGAAAATTTGAAGAAAATCGCGTGAAAACGGTGAACAGTGAAACAAAACTATTTTTCGTTCGTGGGGATATCAGGTTTCGAGGGTACGAAATCACTTTTTGGCAAAAATTCGGATTTTTCTGCGGATATCATAGAAAAGAATTCAGCTTTTGTGTGTACCTTTTTTTCCATAGTTCTCGCCGTTCTAAAAACGTTACACGACAAAGACGCGTTTGGAATTTTTCTTATCAAGCTATTTCATTCCCCCAAACTCGAATTCCGAACGAGTAAAAAAAAGTTTTCAGTTGATGAATCGTTACACCCGTGCACATTTTCTACGAAATTTTCGAATTCGCGGTATTTGCTTTCTATTTGCATTGTTCTCGTAACAGAACTTTGGAATGCGTTAACGATCTACCTAGTTTTTTCGTCAAATAAATACAATTGTAAAATGTTACAGGATTTTCAACCGAATATTTATTTTTCTCATAGAGTCGATGCCTTATGCAGATTGTGAAACTCATTGATTTTGTTGTTTCTTCTTTTTTTTATATAATGAAAACCGAGAGTTATCGTGCTTACTGAAGGAATGTTTGCATTCGTGTTTGTAAATCGACGATTTACAGCACACATATAGTATGTTTATTTTTTTTCTTAAATTTACTTTTCACGCCGTGTGTTTCCAAATTTATTATTTTATTTTCACAGAGGATACACGATATTCGTATGAAATCTGTCCGATCCAAACGTATTATTTTCAACTACTACAATTACATTTATTTCCTTGTTATTGGAAAAAATTTCCAATCAATACGTCCTAAAAATAATTTTCCTAAAAATGTTCCGAAGGTCGTTCAATTTCCCGAGCTTAGAACTAGACAAACAGAGGAAAAAGTTAAATGGTACAACGGTATAGAAGCGGCTATTTGTCCATTATTTGTTCTTAATGGATCGCTGTTTTTTTTTATTCCCCCGTCTATCGATTCTTCTCCGGTATTCTACGTATAAAATTGTTTTGGTACGTTCGTCGTATAACGAACATTTCACGAGATATTTCACGTTTTGCTTGGGAGAATTATTCGCTAGAAAGGAGCCACGACCCGTCCCAGTTTCCAGAATCACCCGTTACGTACAAACGCAGGGGAGATATTTTAACATTCTGTTTCTCGTGACTTACACCGACATTATGTCAATTTGCACGAGTTAATGAGGTCGTCGATATTTGTTGTTTGCAATACAAATTCCCAGCGAACATTATCTTAAATGAGCGGGGAATCGGTCATCCGTTGAACGTGTGTTTGTTGCGAGAACCGTATCCCCCAGAAATATAGTCTCGCCATTTAACATCAAAACTCGTATCGTTCTGCACGCGTTTAGAACGCCGGAGCGTTATTTTAGTTTTCTTAGCGCGTGTCTGGGTGCAAAAGGTGTTCTTTTTTTACCGAAAAAAAAAAAAATAGCAGACCCGCCGCATTTTGTATGCAATTCACAGCAGATTGGATTTCGAAACGTTTGCCACGGCTGTGAGGCAATCACGGGAACTGGTATGCCGGTCCACGTGTTAATCAGATTTGCCAAAATTGTTATTCAGTTTTTATTCAAACGCCGCGCGAAATTCCAAAGAAAAAACTCGCACGCCCAATGAGATCGGCTGTGATTTCAATTTAAACATTACTACGGCTCTGTTTTGTTTAACTGTAGTAAAAAAATAGCGTTTGCGTTCGCGTTCGCGTGTTTAATCATTCGATCGGATCGTTTGGAAATATAAACCTGTGTTCGTGGCGATGAGCGTGCAAAAAAAAAAGCAGAGACAAAAACAAAAATTCGATATATATCGTCGAATCGTCGACGGTGGATTCTTTTTACTTGTTCGACACGGACCAATCTCGTGACGGGGAATTAATTACTTAACCATTGTCGTGCACTTATCTGCAACTCGACGTCGGTATTATTGCATTTCAATAATTTCATATCTCGCGGAAATACGATTTCTTTGTAGCGGATGACTGAACGCGAATTCAATAGGGAAGATGACGTAGAAAGAAAATTACTTCGAAGAGGAATGCATGAATATCGCAGGGAAGAATCATGCGTACGCTTTTCTGGTCCGTTGCACAATCGAAACGAATAAAACTCAAGGAAAAATCTGGAAAAACTGGAGAATGCAGCTTCGTAACAAAGGTCTTTTGTGCCGCGAACGTTATTCCTCCATTGAATGCTATCATATTCTGTCATATATGGCCTTACAACCCTTCTTCTCGTGCGCTCTCGCGGCCTTCCAGCGCTTTTAAATACAATTACTCTTCTTCTTTTTCATACGTATCGCGATAATTACAGTCGCTGTCTCTTTACAGGGATCGTTGATTCACCGTAATTCTCGTAAGAAAATTTCTCGCGTTTGTTTCTCGGCCATTTCGGGCAAAAATTCCCGCCTTATCTTTTTATTTAGGATTTACGTTACTAGGTGAAGGTGAGTCAACCGACCGTGTCGTATCTTCGATCATACGATTAAGTTTCATTCCCTTCTGGTAAAAGTAAATGCTGCCTTATGGGAAACGGCATTTTCTCCCGTATCGATGGGTTCTAAACTTTTTAGAAATCTATAAAAAAAAAACAGAAAATAAAAAAAATCCTGCACGCGAGGTAAATTTTATTTGCTAGTAAAATTGGCTGGGAAATAAGTACTTTATTTTTCTATTTATAGCGACGTAACGAGTGTAATCGTGAGTGATTTTGTTTTGTATCGAAGGCGATTGCTCGAATTCATTTTTAGAAGGGTGTTCAATTTTTTTTAAATTTCGTTTTTTCGTTTTATTGAAAATTCTCTTCCCTTCGATGTTAAATATATAATATATGTATATGTATTTGGGTATCGGATTTTCGAGTGTTGCTATTTTCTGTACGAAATTACATGCCAATATCATTCTTCTCCTATTCATCGCTCTTCCTTCGGCTGAAAGGTTTAATATTGGACTACTGCGGAAGGCCCCTAGTGCTGCTCGTAATCCCGAATTCCGAAGAGAATTTAATGAATTTGCTACATCGCTTTTTAAGTCGTCGAAGCAGAGTTTTGATAAAACTCTCATGTATTCGCTAATGCTTTACAGTCTGCTCTCCAGTATTCAGCTACTAATGTCCCTCTGGTATTCAATATTTTTACACAATCATTTTTGCTCTTTCGAGACCTTGGTAATTATTTACTTTAGCGATTCCTCACCAATTTCAATGACCTTGAAATATGTTGACAAGGTCACTGTTATGAAGATTTTTTCTTTATACACGTATAACCGCCGCCCGGACTTAGTTTCCGAGATTTTTCGTCAAAAAGATCGCTACTACTACAATAAATTCTGTCTATATGTACGTGACTGTGGCAGCGTGTGTGTAAGCGTTGAATCGCCGATTGTTTATTGTTTCAATAGATACATCGGGGCGACCGGCAATGGATGCGTATAACGGATATGCTTAAAAAATCGATTTGAGTAGACATAAAGAAGTCTAACCCAAACCTTACTTAAACCTAACTATTCTACCTAGTAACTAATATAATGGATTAGGTCTGGGTTAGATTTTCTTATACCGGCCGCCGTTAGGCGGTTGACCATGCATTCGTTTTTAATTTCAATTTTCTTTATTTATATTATCCGATATTAGCTTGACATAGTATACATTATTTGTATACTGGTATTTGAATATTGGTTTGTACCAAGTTGATATGGTGTAAATATTATGATTGAAATTTTACATGACACTATGTTCGTAAGCATTTACAGATATGGTATTTCACGAATCTGTTCAGTATTTACAGTCGTATTTTGATTATTACCTTGGCATCAGTGATTATTGAGTACCTTATTATAAGTCCTTAAAATGAAGTTATTTTTTATATAATGGCAGACATTATTCCAATTTCTGTTAATAATAACGATAATAATTATAATAGTAAAGAATAGAGTTTAATTTTTTATCCCCAACTCAACCAGAGGCTAATTCAGACATAAAATTATTTTTGCAAATATCTCGAAAACAAAGGGCGAGCGGCGGTAACATGTATGTATAAAGAAAAAATCTTCATAACAGTGACCTTGACAACATATTTGAAGGTCATCGAAATTGAGTGAGAAATGGCTAAAGTAAATAATTACCGAGACCTTTTCCACTATTAGAAATTTTCGTATTGCATCGAAAATTCGTGCAATAAGTTTATTCGACATTGCGTATTACATTTAATAAAAAATAAAATTCTCGCGGGGAGGGAGGGCGTCTTTCCGCTACGTTTCGTCGATCGAAAATCAAAATGTCCAGAACTTTCGATAATCATTCACATTAAATGCAATTTATGCTGTCCCCTCCGTTCTTTTTACGCAAACACCGTACATTCTGTTTTACTATTTGGAAACGCGAAACCGCTTTTTGTTGACCGCCCGTGCGATTTATCAAGATTTGTTTGATTTTACGTTTGCCTACTGTATATGGTGAAAAAAAAAAAAAAATAGATTCTCGCCGTGTCTCTCTTTTGTTCGACCCAAATTTCATCGCATCGTTTTACTGCCGATTATTATCCGCGATCGGTTTCTGTTCGGCGTGGATCGTAAAACTTGGGTGTCGGCGGAATCGTAAAATGACGGGTCTCGCCCCGGAGCGGGAAACAGAACCGAACAGATCACGCGATACGAAAATAATACCCGATGAGAGGGTGAGAAGGGGTGTCGTTTTGTATACCGCGTGATTAATAAAGATTTTAATTAAATCACGCTATCGTCGGACAGATCCGACGTTTACAACGATATTTATCTTGCCAGGAATCGGGGTACAAATGACGCCGCGTTACATGCGATGTTAGTTACGGAATTCAGGTCGCCTTGGGGGCGGCCAACGTTTGCGAATGCTTCCGGAGTAATCCGATTTACTTTTACTTATCGCGGCGCTCAAACACTTGGAAATATTTGCATCGCGGCCGTTCCCTGCTTTCCAGTACGCCTCCGCGCGGAGTCGGGAATTCGGCGTTTACGGGTCCCTGTTTCTGAACCGTACAATTCCACCCTACCTCCCAGCCCCGTAGAACCACCTAGGAAAACCGCCGCGCGAATCATTACACGAGCAACCGTCGTGTAGTCGATTTTGCTCGCGAATAACCGCCATAAACGTTTCGCGGGGGCTTACGAGCACAATCGACGCGGCGAGCTTCGAGCCCCGATACGCCCAAGATTCTGGAAAACTACTAAAAACGAAACACGCCTCGCATGCCTGGGAAGCATCGTTGAACGCAACGGTAGAATATCTAACGGAATTGAAATCGATCGTTAACGCCCGGTCTCGCGGAAGAGAATTTTCTTAATATAACAGTGCGTTCGGTGCTTTCGATGTAACAAATTTTTTACGAAACATCCTAAAATTTATAGCGAACGGAAGTGGGAAGAATTTGCGAGGAAACGAGTTTCTTTCCGTTTACAGCGAATCGCCACTATAGTGTGTACGAGTCTTCCCTTCGAAATACTTTGTACAAACACAATTTGTAATGAGATTGTAACGAGACATTTCGTGCATACGGCGAAGAGAAATAAATATTGGGAAGAAAGTGGTCAAGAGTCAAGACTAACTTGTTGGAAAGAGAAACTATATTCAGCTTTGACATGTCAAAGTTCCGTTGTTGTTTAATTTTCTAAAATAAATGGACAAAGATTTTCAATGTTTCTCTGCAGTTTATCCAGCCTTAGAACTATTGGACGGGCCAGGTAAACACGATTTACGATCCGTTAAATCAAAAACGGTACATTTGCTCTCAATTGCCTGTAACATCGTGTTATATAACGAGCACTAAGGCAGCACACACACTACGCCATGATGTTTTATTAAACCGACCCTTACCGGAGTAGAAAGAATTATTCATGTGACTTCTAAAGTGAACAACTTTGCTTGGGTCTGCGAGAACAAACGCGGAGTAACACGGAACCTACGCCACGGACAATCCTGAAATTGATAGCAACAACATCAAACTTCTAGGATCCTATTCGGATAATCACATACGTATTCGAACTAAAACTGGGCAACCCAGATACCTGGGAATCGATTCAGTTCCGATAGAGATCGAACAAAATTTTGCTTGAATAATAGATAAACAGTAAAAACAACGTACAGGCTATTATTGACGTTTATTTTATCGAACGGTTAAAATTTCAACTCTCCTCCTCTCTTCGTTTTATAATTTAACTTTTTGAGTTTTAAAATTAACTCTTGGGATCGTTGACCGACTCGTGAAATTCGAAATATTAAAGATTATTTTTATTATTCTGAATTCACTTGGAGCTTGGAAAGATATAGGCTCGTAGAGTACGAATAAACAACTCGAGTAAATTAAATTTCTTGTCGGTGGAAAGTTTTGCTATTTACGAGTCACGGTATAGCTCGAATAACTTTGAACTGTGCTATACATATTCATACACGTACGTACACGTGTGTACGTGCTAACATACGTATTTATGCATATGCTCTTGAGATATATGGTCACTCAATTGAATGGTGGATACAGGAATACACACTACCGAAATGACTTTAACCCCTTACTGTCGACCTCAATGCATACTCTATGTGTCGCCTATTATTGTAGCCGCGTAATATAGATGCCTCGAGATGTAACTGTGCCGCTCTATTGCCCGTGATAGTTTATGAACGATTCGAAAGCCTTGTTTAATGCTCGTCGAACGAGCGTTCCTCCAAGATTTTATCGACTCGCGATGCTTTTTCGCCACTCGGCGACGAGATTTATTCGATACAACAATGATCGAGTTCCCTACGATGCAAATCGAATCGGAGTTATATGTAATTTAATCGTCGTACATCACGGCAAGCGAGAGCGTCGAAATCCTATTATCAAATGAAAGCTCGCGCGCGTGTAACAATAAAATTAAACAAATGAACAAAAAAAAAAAAAATGAATTAATCGCTCGACGGTCGCATTCTCCCAGATTACGGGTTTTTATGGGCGGTTTGAACTTTCGTTATTAAATTTTATTAATCAGGCAAGTAATTTTCAATTTAAAATCATCGGTTTCCACGCGGATTTAAACGAAAACGAAAATAAAAACGCGGAAAGAATTTATCAACGTTGAGCACGAGGTAATTGCAGCGAACTGCAACAAAACTTTGAGACATACGAGTTCTGCTCCTCGCTATTCTTCCCATTGATTGATGAACGTTGCTGCTTTTCATGTTGGCTGCGTAACTTGTGCTGTTGTTGTTTTCATATTACCTTGATAGCCTTCATCAACAGATTCTTCATCCATCATTTCTTGGTGTAACTTTTCTCTTTCATTCATTCCAGTTTGTTTGTCTTCAATTTTGTTTATATTTATAGATTTGTGTAATACAGTCGGAATATAATAACGTCACAAGCTCCGTTTATAACAAAGTCCCAACGTTGTTATTTTCATTTTGAATTGAAGCAAAGGGTATAGCCGGATAAGATGATCAAAAGTGTCCTTGAGCCAAACTGATCAGTGAACATATCAGTTAATAGACCATTCAAAGAAAACCATTTATGTCAAATATCAACCCCGTACCCTTACTGAGGGGGTAGTTACAGGGCGTAACGCAATTTTCAGTTTAAGTTGTATATCTTTTGTTGTATTGTATCAAAGATTTTGAAAAAAAATTGGGGGTATTTTGCTCTACGGCGTACGTGTTTGTGAATTTTTTCAGAATTTTTCACCGCAAAATGGATTTTTAAAAAATTCGAAAAGTATAAAAATATTTTTTTTTAATAGAAATTATTAAATGACCACGTTTATATTTTTACAGTGTTAGTGTCTTGTTATAATTATTAATCTATAATTTTTTCAGATTTTTAGAAATGGCGGAGCGATGTTGGAAAAATCAAAAACCGACATTTGCTTGTATTTTTACCTTAATTTTTGTTGTGACCATGTTCGTATTGTTACAATTTTAATAGCTTGTTACTGTTATAAATATATAATTTTTTGAGATTTTTTGTGGATGTATATCACATACAAAATAATTATAAATCGATATTTCCTAAGTTTTCGTTCGCAGAGGAGTAATATATTCGGGTAATTGATATTTTTACTTCATCGAATGGTCATTATATGCATGCTCAAAATAGTTTTACATGTATCAAATAATATAAAACTTAAATCCTTAGGAATGTCGAAAAAGACATCAATGAATGACAATAATGAATACTGAATCTTTTATGAGTCATATTCTGAGAAATTCTAATGAGAAATTCTAATAAAACAATAGCTGAAATTCTCTTAATTCATACATGTAAAACTATTTTGAGCATGTATATAATGATCATTCGATTAATAATCATAACAAGACACTAACACTGTAAAAATATAAACGTGGTCATTTAATAATTTCTATTAAAAAAAAATATTTTTATATTTTTCGAATTTTTTAAAAATCCATTTTGCGGTGAAAAATTCTGAAAAAATTCACAAACACGTACGCCGTAGAGCAAAATACCCCCAATTTTTTTCAAAATCTTTGATACAATACAACAAAAGATATACAGCTTAAACTGAAAATTGTGTTACGCCCTGTAACTACCATCTCAGTAAGGGTACGGGGTTGATATTTGACACAAATGGTTTTCTTTGAATGGTCTATTAACTGATATGTTCACTGATCAGTTTGGCTCAAGGGCACTTTTGACCATCTTATCCGGCTATACCCTTTAGCAGAATCGTACGATACATGTTTATTCCTTTGTTACGGATGTATGGAACACCTATGGTAATTAATTGATAATTATATCAATTTAAGAGTCTTGAATAGTCTGTTATTTGAAATCTCTTTCACTTTTGTATCAAAATTAATCCCCCATTTTTATTACCAGAACCGTTTTAACGAATCGATCCGAATGGAATATTATAAACCAATTAAACGTAACCGGTCACGATTGGACGTTTTTTCGGAAATAACGAAATAATATAAACGGGCTGTGAATAATGAACTCGAACAAACGAGAACGTAATGGCGAGGCTATCGAAAACACTCCCGGTCGCGGAACGAACCAGTCGTTCGTGTAATAGTTTATTATATTTTAATGAGTACGGGACCGGAGTGGTTTGATTTTGACGCAAAATTGTTTCCGCGTGCGCGGGTTCACGTCGACAAACACGTTCGAATCGTCGATTAAATCAAAACAATATGCCTGCACTTAATTGTCTATAACTCGTCCACTTGTGCCAGACATTTCGAGTAGCATATTTAACCAATGGCGCCGTAACTCGAACCAGGAACCAATCGAGCCAGCGGAAGTTGGTTCGAACTTTCATTTGGTAATGTTCGACCCGCGTCAATGAGCTACGACTTTTCGAGTGTCGGCGGTCGTGCGCGGAACACAGTGTCTAGCGACTGTAATTTCATCCAACACCGAGCAAAAAAAGAAAAGTTTCCGATCTCAACCCAGATTCCGAGCCGCTTGTGCATAATTTATTTAATTTCCACGCGTCATTGTCATAATGCGGACAGGGCCTCCTCATCGTTATTTCCAATCCGCCGCGGCGACTGACTGCTCTGCGCTTCCGATCAATATTTTATGTAGCAAAATCGACACCGTTGCGACGTCCACGGCGCTAAAGTTGGAACAAAAGTGATGGACCGAATTGGCACTCGTTTGTTAACCAATAACTCCGCCGAAAGCTTTCCAACCCGACCGTTCATAAATTAACGATGTCGATTCATGACTACGTAATGTAATTCAGAGTCGTCGATACAAACGGTACGAAAATACGCACGAAAGCTTCCGTAAAATTATAATTTTATCTTCTCGACGACCCGGGGAAAACGATACGACAATGGATAGGAAATTGACAATCGATACGAAGATAATTCGAACGATTACGGTGGAATTTCACGCGGTAACTGGCTATAGTTTCGTACTTGACACGCGATTTCAGAAATGGATTGGAAAATTATGACACTCGTGCAAGTAGATGCTCAGAAGTGAATCCGATATTGTGATTGGTATTTAATTTATACAAATGTTTCCATAAATTCGAAAACATTTTTCGAAATGCACGGAACAAAAATAAAGAAACGACGCTATTTTATTGCAAGGAATTTTTTTTATACGCCGTCGTAAAGGGATGCTGGTTTTAAGTCGAAATATTACGAAATTCCATCGTAGGTTTCATTTCTGCGATTGGCGCGCTTCTTTCGCTCTTAAAAGCACTCAAAAGAACAGAAAACGTATTTTTCATTAATCGAAGGTGAGGTTTGAACGCAAGTTTCGAAACGCAGATACGCACGAATTAATAGACAGGTCCAAGTACTGTATTCGAAAGTAATTTTTAGGTCGATCAATGGCGGGGATATAAAAGGTAATAGAATTCCGAAACTTACGACGGTTTTTCGAGCTCTCGTTTTTTAAAGCGGGTCGGAAGAACACGGTTGGAACTGCTGCATTATTATTAATATGCTTTCTGTATTCCGCGTTACACTTTATGTGCCGCTTATTTCCGCTTGTACTATCGATATTCTGCCGATATTATCGATAAATCAAAGCTTAACGATAACGTATCTGTATCTTATCGATAATCGTTAGAAACATCTATACCATAAATTACTGGTTGTAGGAAAGAAAGAGTTGCATAACTTGCGAAGTACCTTAAGTACAACCATTCATCGTGGCTACGCATCGGTTAAACTCAAGTAGAAGGTTCGAAACGAATATAACGAGGTACTATTACTAGTAATTGGTCTTCCATCTAATATTCGATTATACGTTCTGCCTTTCGAACACGATTCCTATTTAACTCGCGTCAGCTTTCCTATTCAGTCAGTGATGGGAATCTGGAGGATTAGAATTAGTTCCGATACACGGCGAAAAACACGAACCTACTCGAACGTACATAATTTACGAGCTTGCGACAGGTCTTGAATATCATAATGGACTGCTAATTCTTGAAAGCTTCCATTAAATTGGAACTGACGCTAGTAACTTCGATCGAACGATTGAACCAGCGGACTCTGAAATTCGATTTAACAAAGGAGACGCGTGTACTGTTTAAAATTAACAATCTCCGAGTAAAAGTATTATTATTGGCTAAATTCGATAAAGTATAAAAGGATCCATGAAGTTCGGGCTTATCAGCGAAGCGCAGTCTTAACCCGTGCATCTTCGAAATCGTTTTCATGGGAGACGAAGCTTCGTACTAAAAATTTTTATTCCCCTTTTACGATTTGTTTTTGCATGCAGGGTCGTTTCCTTTCCGATACCATTCATCGCATGAAATCCTCCATGAACAATTCTATCGCGATAATTCTTAGAGGTTTCTAATAAAATACCTTGATGACTGTCCAAAAACTTCCTCGTGGCATCGAGAAACGGAACAACGATTTACACGAACGGTCTCCGTTGCATTTCTACGTCGAATTCGTCCCGAAGTTTCCGGCCACCCGTTATGATACGACCCGTACACAAAGTACTGGAAACGGAAAACTAACTCTCGTCGACAGTCTTCGACTATGCGGTGCCCAAGCGGTTCGTTAGCCGGCCGCAGTATTATAAATGTTATTGTTCGACCGCCTCCACAGCTAATTAATCCCGCGCTGTAAACTATAAACTACTTGCAGTAATTATCGATGTTAAACCAGAATTCAGAAATTATGGGAAAATTTTGGACTTAATCCGCAACAGCCGTCGGTTTTCCGCTAATTACGATAAAACTCCAAACTCTGTTTCGCAACGGTTCGACTTTTATTCTACTCTGCGCGTGATAGAATTCAGGTTAATACGATTGTTCGATGGTTTGACTATCGAAACAGAGCTACTCTCGCGAAGCATAGCGTCGTGCTTCAAAATATACTCGAAATCAATTGATATTATCGAATATTAAAGTTACACGTTGCTGGTTGTCCGGAATTTCCGAAAATATTCTATTCTCGTTACTTTTTTTTTTTTTCTTTATTTTCGGGGAATAAACCGAATCATGGCCATATTATTCCCCCGTTTCCTTAATATCGTGACACACTGGGTGACATTTCTGTCCCCGGTACGCACCATTTTTCTCGGTTCAGCTCCATCGGGGACAACAATAAGCGTAACATCGCACAGAGTCGAGTCGCATCAACTTCTCCGGTTTCAATGAACCGTGAGGGCATCGATACCGCAACAAAGCCCGCAAAACTCCGTACAACGCACTTCATGCTGCCAGGAACTGACCGATAACAACCATCGCGAACACGGTCGTTCGCAGCCAAACGGATTTAATCTTTCACGATGTTCGAGGGAATATCGTTTCCCGGAATTTTTAATATCCATTCCATCTCGACCTTAAAAATGCCTGTAATCGTTTCGTACTCGTAAAATTACATTGAAAAATAATCCACGACTTTGTTTCATTCCCGTAATTGTATTTAAATTATTAAATTATTTTCGAGCGTTTTCCCGGTTCCGATTTTGTTCGAACGAAGTTCGAATTTATAAATCACGATATCGTGTAAACTTTTTAGCGTAATTAATCAGTCAATTACACGGTACGAGCCAATTCATGGATACGATCCCCGTTTAATAAATTTTAATAATACAAATTTATTAAACGGGAATGGGATTCATCGTTTCGACGATCGCGCGTAGATCGGTGTTTTACGAATATATAAACCTTTTGTCGATGGTTCTCGTGATCTCTCGCGTTTACTAATTCACTCCGGGGTAGATATAATTTATTAATGGGTACGTTAATCCTTTCTGCACTGATTGGCCTACACTGAGTCTCTGCTTCCCGATTCCGAATCAATCTTTCACGATATTCCTATACTTGCGTCTTTGCACCAAGTTGGTATTAAGGGGAATCAATCGATCGAAGTAGTTTTACAGTGATTCTACTTGTTGGTCTCTCGCATGCACATTGCGCACGATAGAATATTAAAAACATTTCTGTGGTTATGTAATCATAGATGTTATTCTCGACGCGTTGCACGAAAACTGATATTGATCGATAGCGTGTGAATTTTCATATATCCGCGGGCGTTGATTGTCAACATTTGTAAAAGCGTCTCGCGTAAATTTCCCCTCGTCCGTAGACAGTACGGACATTCTATATACTAATTATTATTATTACGAACGGAATAAACATCCGTAAAATCAAATGAAGATCATTTAATTTCGTGTTTCAGCTTAACGCGTAAATAAAATTAATGGGTAGATAACTTCGTATTAGTACAGGTTTACAAATTAGTCAGTTACATTTAACGTCAGTTATATAATCAAATTTGATCATCGATCGATTTAAAAGCAAAAAGATAACGTCGACGATGAATCCGCCTATTCCCAGACAATGGAGGAACAGATTATTCGAATGCACAATTGTACCGATTTTCTCATAAAACAATGTATCCGTTACGTCGTCGAGTAATTGTTCCAGGGATTCCCAGTGTCTCTAAGCTAATTATGCACCGAAGAAAATGTACTTTTAATAGGAACATCGTCTCTAATGTCTGTTGATAAAGACGCCTTGTGCGATGTCCCCGTTAGCTCGTCCATACACGAGGCAAATATATGCCCACTCGATATCAGAATAAGCCATCTTGATAACGTTGCCTTAACTATGAAACGCTTAGACGCAGACTGATTTACTACCACACATACACACACACACTCTGTCTGCTCTGTTAGGTTACTTCCTTCTAACGGACAAAATGTCGACGGGGCTCGTAATTCTACGTGCGACATCGCGAATAATTTCAATCCAAACAAAACCGTGTTCATATTTCGAGAAAGTAATATAGTAGCGTAATGGAGACTGATTTGTAAATAACGTTACGTCTTGTAACACATTCACCAGTCTGTTCTTTTGTATCACGACTTTTTAGTGGGTTCAATATTAGGTATTTCATCTTCCTTATTTCAACCCTTAACCCTAAATTTGCTTTTAAGTGTCTTATTTGAAATTTACGTTAACTAAAAAAAAAAGGACAATTTAAACAAATAGAGGGACAAACAAATTCAGTCAAATGTCTGTTTTATTTACACTATTGTTGTATCTTGTAATTTTCAAGTGTATGATATCTCTTTGGTTTGAACTTGAGAAACTGATGTCGAGTCATACTCGACATAGAAGTACAAAGGGTTACTGCTCCCTACAAATTTAAAACTTGTTATTTATATACCAATTTGGTAAAAATCAACATTAGGTAAAATGATTCAGTCGAGACTGAGAGTCCACTTAAGGGTTGATGACCAGACTTGTTCATCTCGTCGATACAGTGTCAGGAATCGTGTTCACAGATTTTGAAAATTTAGATTGCCTTTCCTGATACCAACGTCAGAAATATTATTGATACAAGCCCTTCTCAGGCGTCTAATCGAGACTTTCCTTTGTTCACAGGGAAAGGGGGTGAGAAATTTGACGCTGCAGGCCCAATACTCGTAGCTTGATCCCAAAAATCCGAGAACGAGACCATCGATGGAAGATAAAAATCTTCGATAATAAATGAATTCCATCCAAGAGTAACCCCTATTGCAGGGCCTCGATAACTTTACCGATGTTTCGAACGTTGCGGGGATCGAGTAGTCGAATTTTTTTCTATTCCTGGCCAAAACGAGCCCCTTAACCGCGGTCTTCCAGCCACCGGGGACGACGAATTTTAACGACCCGGTGTCTCTTCCCCGGGACACGCCACTGTTCCGTCTGCATGCTCGAGAGCGCGTGGCTCCGGGTAACGAGAAGCTCGCGTGCCACGGTATAATTAAGGGCCGCTTCGAATCGCCGTGGCCCCGTGCTCCGCGCGAGCGGAACGACAAACGAATCCGAAAAGTCGGAAAGCCCCCGCGATCATCCCTCTCGACGGACACCCGGTTACGTCGCGATACGCCGCGATTAATCACGCGAACCCGTCCGACAGCCGCGAAATTTATCACGCGGCCCGCGAGAAACTTCTCCTCTTAACCCCCCTCCCCCACCGTTGGCGTTGCACAGCTTCGTACACGGAGGCGTGCAAGTACTTTCGTGAAGAAGGACCCCGGCGAACGGAAGCATGACAGTGGCGGAGGAAGATGAACGCGAGAGCAGATAAATAGGGAAATAGTCTTGTAACCGAACCGGGTTCACCGTACGACGGTGAAAAAGCGACGCCTCGATCACCCTCCTGGAATTTGAATGAGCGCGTGAGTTAATTCGCGCGGTCTGCAGGGAATCCAGCAAATTTCTCGAATTTGGGTGGAAAGTGGAAAGACGACGAGGAAAAGGAAAGATGATTTTACGTATCAAAATAAGTTGAGAATTTTATTTCGATCGATTCCTCCTGGCAAGGTTCTTAGATAATCCTGTAGATTTTTGGACAAATTTTTATTATTTTTTCCTTTGCATTTTTCTAGTGAGGTTTCGGATTGGTACTTGTTGGAAGAAGTCCTGTATTATATTTTGTATCTTCGTACGGTTTGTCGAGTTCCACGTTTCGTTCCATTTCTTTATCTCTGTTTTATGGATCGATTTAAGGAGGTCTGCGTTAGGAATTGAGTGATTGAGTTCGATATATCAGCTCTTTCGTTTCCAATTATGCCTTGATTAGAGGGGACCCAGGTCAGAATGATATGTTTGTTCGGAAGAATTAATCAACGAATTTGTTAACGATTTCGTGCGTTTCCCATGACGTTCTCCGCGGCAAAATCCTCGAGTTTTACAAGTCTTTATCGATACAGACATCGACGTACGACTGCCCTCGACAAGTTCTACAAATTGCTGAGCAATTAAGTCCAGTCTTTCGATGGCTGCGAGCACCCTTTCGAACGTTTACAGGAAATTTGAAGCGTTCGATGCAACGATCGGAATCAGGCCGCGAGTAGATGTTTTCCAATTCCATTCTTCCGATTACCATACCATCCTGATGATATATTCACAAGGTGCGCTGCCGCTTCAATCGGTGGTGAAGGCCAGCGAAATTTTATTCCAAAATTTTAACCAACGTATTCTAGAATTTTCTTTTAAAGCAACTCGAGTAAATCGAGAAACTATTAATGCGGAATAGGGATAAGATCTTCTCTGTTCGCGGCGTTAATGCCGCGAGATGACAGCGACAACTTCGATGATCGCTGGCGAGCCATTCGACGAGGTCATTAACTATGGCTGTCGCGCAGTGGATAAAAGTTACGTCCCCGAAGGAGTTGCGTTAAACTCCGGGCAGTAAGAATGATCCAAGAGGAAACTTCCTTGTGCCAACTGGAGTCCAGCGGGTCCGACATGTCCGTTCCTTTATGACTCGGATAACGACGACGGGGTTAGTTACTCTGAGTTCAAAATCCTCTGATAGCGGTGTACCAGGAGGTAGAACACGCTCGTGGTCTTCGTACTAAGAAAGTTATGGCTTTTTAGTTTGGGTACTCTTGTACCTTGCGACTCTACGCCGATGCTCGTGTGGTACGTCGATATTGAGACAACGAGCTGTTAGAAATATAGAGTACGGTCTTCGTCCATCTTGAGTATCTTTGCTATTTATTCGTTGAAAAACTTGTTGAGAAAAGTTACAGTCTTATATTTTAGTCGTCAAGTATTTGTACTCTAGTGTATTAAAAATTGTTCGAACGATCTCCATAAAAAGTGACTTAGATGCAATGGTCCCAACGATTATGCCGTTGTCGGAACCTCTTCATTCTGTTCGACTGTGCCAAATCTTCGCCCTTTCGCGTCTTCGTTCCAGGGACGACGAAAACTCGCTCTGTTCTTCTAATTTGGCCATCTGCGACTTTTTTTATCTGCCCCGGAATGAAAGTAAAGCTCAAAGGGGATTTGGTACAGTCGAGGAGAAGAGACAAGGATTGCGCTGAACTGCATGAAGGAAGAGGATTTTCGGAAGGCGTTCCAATAATGGCGGAATCGCTGGGACCGTTGCATCAACTCCCAAGTGTACCACTTCGAGAAGGATGATGGCCACTAGGATCTCAGGTTAGTTTGTTACTTTTTACGGAACCTCGAAATTTATTGATACTGCCTCGCGTTTTCCGGTAACTACGTCTTTAAAAAAACAAATATAATAAACCTACGGTTTAACAAATCGTAGCAACAGCTTCGAATACTATCGAGCCGCTTCAAGAACTCTTAATACGTTTTGCAAATGGCCCTCGTAGTTGAAAGTCTTGACAATCCTATTCGGCACGGATAATCTGGAAAGTATTAAACACTCTTGGAAGTCGTGAAATTCTTAACTGTCTTAAAGGGCTTGGTGAAAAGGTAAACGAAAGCACAGAAAGTTTGTAAAATCTCGACTGTACAGGCGAACACGGAATATTAAAACGAAGATATTCGTATAAGATAAACAAAAGAAACTTTCTCGATATAATAATGATGTCGATAAGCAGCTCCGTTCGAAAATTCAGAAAATTTCGTTGTTTTTAAAATACTCGAGACTTTTATTTCTAATCATCAATTTTTATATAACTGTATAAATGATTCCAGCTTGTTCTCGACTGATTAACGAGTGTCAAGAATTTTAACAACTTGTTGGAGACGTCATCGCGAGAAAAGAGTGTCCTAAATTTTATTTTAAATATTGACAAGACTACGGTCGCGAATAAAAATTTCATTACTGTCGTGCAACGTGGATCCTTCGTCTTTGCTGTCTAATTTATAAAACTGTTTTGTCTGACATACCTACATTCGCGAGCTATTCCGCTCTAACTCTCAGTTATGTTCGAATGGCTTAGCTACCGCTAGGTATGCATCTGTTCTAGCTATTCCCGTCCATCACACGTCTAAGTTTCGCAGCTATTTCTCCGATTCTATAAACGTTAGTACAACTCGTGAACTGCCTCCGTTCGATCTCTAACCTACTAATATTTTATATTATTAATTAATATTAATATTAATATTTTATAATTATTATTATTCTCCAATGACCTTTACTAGAATTTACTATGTGCAAACTGATTTTATGTTTATTTTACATAGAAATTGGAATTAGATGCATTCACGTATAATAATAAAGTGTTGAAACAAATATTTTTATGTTTATACAGGGTGTCCCGTAACTAGTGTAAGAACCGGAAATGGGGGGTAGCTGTGGCGATTCTGAACAACAATTTTGAATTATTAACGAAAAACGAAGCCCCATCCGACATTTTTGCAAAAGAAATTGTTGTTCAGAATCGTCTCAGCTACCCCCCATTTCCGGTTCTTACACTAGTTACGGGACACCCTGTATAAGAAACGACCGTACTCGAGCTTGAAAGATGCAAGTTGAATATTTATCGCGAAAATAAATATGATTTCATTATGAGGATGATAATGCTTTAACTTGTTGCAATTCCATAACTAACAATTGTCCAATTTTGTCTCCTCCTGGTTACAAAATAAGATTGATACGTACGCATATTATCCTACATTTACGTCTCTTATCTTATACCAAATCACATGCTCGCCTCATCACGTTATACTTCCAACTTATCCTCTTCTTAAGTACACATCCTAGGATACAAAATTCCGTTGCATAGCTTTCAGCGAATACAAAAAAAAAAAAACAACACGCAATCCTCAAGAAGCGCCACCTTAACGAGCTAACTGCGAGCCGAAAATAACAGCTGTCTAACATTTACATCAAACTCTCCTGCAAAACAGCGAACTCTCGAGAGTCTCAAGACACTTTCAGAATTTTCGGGTCACCGAAGCGATCCCCTTACAGGGCCCTTAATTCTCGCAAAAAAAGAGAAAAAGTGGCCAAGTTCATCGTCTTTGAAGTCCACGACGCGCGTCACAGGGCTTAAGGGGCCATATACGCCTGGGAGGGTCAGAAGCAGGTCAATGTTTCTAATCATTTTCCAACCAAACAATTCAAATCATAGAGTCGGGATTTTGGCGATTCATAAATGCATCTCTCGTTGGTTAATCGTTTTTTTTCTTTACTGGGGAATAAGTTGCGATACGGCCATCTCGAAGCAGAGGTCTATTTTACGTATATAATTATTTTATTTCAACGTAATATGTTTCGAAATTATGAACGGTAGAAAATATTCAGTCGAACGTAAAGAAAGTATCCACAGCTGCTTACTTGTAATAAATATTTAAGCTTATAATTTTCCAGTTTCGAGGTTCGTTTAAACATCGTTCGACGACCTTTACCGTAACTTTAAGGAGATCGTAAGAAACGAAACCGATTATTTTAGAGGTTCTAAAGTGGAAAACCCTCTTAAAGGAGGTTACACAAACGAGCACGACGAAGTATCAATCGTTCGATTCGAGCAGCGTTGCGCATCGGCCGGTAAAGGCGCTCGTTAACGCGAGCACGTGGAACAGAGGGGAACTGGTTCAAGGATAAATTCTAAAGTCGCTCGGGGTGGTAATCGATATCGGGGAAAATAACATCGCTATCGTCGTCGTTCAATCACCGCGGCTCTCGGGATCGTGCGCGAGAAATACACCGAACGTCTCGCCTCCTGTTAAAAAATCGAGACCGCGACTTATCGTGTATAGAGCACAGCATCGAGCCTTAATCCTTAGATTAATTAGAGGGGATTTTGGCTGACAGATTCGATTACTTATATCGCTTTAAAAAGTAATATGTATGCAGGACGAATACTTGCTACGTGAAAAATATTTGAAACAAAAGGCGCCTCTCTTCATGTACAGAAAAAGAATATTTTTATCTGCCTTGCAACAGTAGTTATTTCCCTCCCCATTAACCCTTTTGATACGTGTGACGACCACAGTTGGCATTCGGAAGCCATTTGCAACGGTCGAGTAACCGAAACACAATGGCCTACCGACGCCATATTAGACGTTGGGTTCGCAGTCCAAAGGAAAACAGTATTATAACTCTTCAAACTTAAAATCAGAAATTGCTCCAGTTCTGCCCCAGAAAATGAGGTTAAATAAGATCACTTAATTATAATTTACTCGAAACATTTCTAAAAAAGAAACTTTGAACCACGTGTAATTATAAATAATCCGAGCGAGGTCCTATTTGAATTTATTTTCGTCGAAAACATCCCATCAATTTGCTAATAATAACGAAGATACACAGAGAAATATATTATGTTCGAAGTTCGGGCAGACGAATTTGGTGTTCACAACCGTCGACGTGCCTCAAAATCCAATGTCATTAAATGTTTCTCTTAAACTCTGGCGCTGTTTTTGTCAACTACCTGCCGGACGTCTGAGTCGTTCGTTGAGGTTCATTCTTCTGTTGACTGTCGCCGGAGCGATACTCGGTGAAATTCTTGGTGATACTTGCGTGAAAAGTGTGTGCTTAACCCCGTGCCTAACCCCTTTAAAAAGTTACATTAAATCGTAGGTCAAGGGGTTAATAGTGTCTACAACCTTGGATTCAATATGGTGAGTGCTGTCTTAGACCGTGTTTGGTGTATAGAATTAAATATAATATTAAATTTTTAGTATTCCAAGGTTTGACGAACTATTTTGTGAGATATACAGAGCGTAATCGAAAATGTGGGGCATTTTTTTTAGCATCAATTCATCGTGCCGGTAGATATCGAGAAGTCCTTTACCGTATTGCGATCCGAGGATTCGTTAGCGAGATATAAGGGCTCAAAATTTATAGGTATGACTTCCGGCTCGCACTGTTTGAATCCCGATTAGCCCAAAAAACACTCGTCGATGCACGGTCATACCCGTCGTATCACCGACAGCGCTGCTCCATACATTCTTGCACGCTTGTTTCAATCATTCTTCGTAACACTGAAACGTGGTCGCATTTTACTTAGAACTCTCGAGTCATAGGAGAAAAAATGTTGTTGATTTTCTGAAATTTTGCACCGTAAGAGGAAATAAAATCTTGGTTGAAATAAAAAAACGGACGCGTCAAGGAACGAATGATAAAGATTTGCAATTTCACCGGGTAACGTGGCTGAATACGTGCAGGAAGCTTTTTTTCTGAGAATTCTCAGATCGAAATCTTGCAGCTCGGTAAAATGATATTTCGAAATAGATCTGGGTATAGCTAAGGTATTGCCAGTGGCGAATAGCAGAAATGGCCGTTAAATGCATGCGAGATTATAATCGAGCTTTAGTACGTAACGGAGAGAAGAAACGGTTACTGTTACAAACTGTATCAGATTATCGCCAACAATACCACGATGTTGAAAACTCTACCTTTGGTTTGCGAGAAACGATCCATACTAGCATCCTGTAAAAAATTTCTACGTTTAAAATATCTTTCTCGGAAAACTTCTATTATCTGGCATCGATTCAAACGTGCTTGAATGGAAATATATTCTACCGTTTAAAATTATATGACATCATACCTATAGAGATAGTTGTACTGTTTGATGTAAATTGTTACGAAAGGATCACCGTGTTGATTTCGTGTCTAAATTTATCGCGAGCGTCGTCTGTTAATAATTTTACAGCGACCGGAATAAGTATAAAGTTGGCTAAAAAAAAAAAGAAAAGCAGAAGAGAACGCTAATGATCGTATCAACGAAATAAATTGAAAATGTCGATTAGTGGGTCAGCGTCGGAAATTAGGTGCACTCACCTCCGGCGCGGATTCGAACAAAGAGCGAGTCATTACTGTAAAATCGCGAGCGTTCCCGCGGGCCGAAAATGGAAGCCGGCGAAGGGCGGACGAAAAGGGAGAAACGAGGATGGAGCGCGAAAAGACGGGAACCGAGGGGGCTGGAAAGAGGACAAACGGAATCGCAGGGCAAGCGTCGAGCTCCCGTTAATTACACCGCATATAATATCCCGTCTGTCTCTAAACGCGTGTACAGCGAGCACGCAATTCAGTGTGTACACGCGCCGACGAGCGTTAATGATGATAGCGTTGAGACCTCGTGAAAAAGAAACGCAAGCTCACCGGGCGTCTCGTTAAATCGCCAGGTATCACGAGAGCCGCGAACACTGAAATTGTATTTTCCACGCAGGTCGAGAAGTTTCATCCATTAAAGGAGGTAAAAGCACGTGGCGAACGGATAAGAACGAAAGAGATAGATAGATAGATAGAGAGAGAGAGAGAGAGAGAGCGAGGGTGGAGGTAACGGAGGACGAGGGAACGCGCAGGGGAAGACGAGCTTTCATTAATCATCCGCGCGACGCCCGCGCCGTGAGGGGCTTGCGACGTCGTTAGCGATATTTCTAATCGAATCGTATTATCCCCATGACAGATGGTCGCGTCGACGATGCGACGACGTCGACGACGTTAGCTACGCTCGTCCGAGCCGCTTCAGATCGGATGACACTTGTTGAAGTGCGCGTTTGTACGTCATCCAATTACCGGTGACTTTATCGGTCTATCGCACGAGCGCGAGAGACCATCGCGGATATTAACCAAGCCGTAGGGGGAAGTTGTAAATTAATTTACGGTAATTCGGAACGGACCGCGAGGACAAATGCCGTCACGGCGCGCGGTCACGAATTCTGCGACGCAAGTGTAACCGAGGCCTCCTGCCCGTGTAACGGGGGCGGCTTGGTAATTTCGTTTCCGCTCGCGAAGATGATGCACGGTGGTACCCTGGCTACGTTTCGTTGATGAATAGACGCGAACGCTGGGAAAACGTCGCACCGCCGGTAGCAGTCTTCCTCGAATGGATCGTTCCCGCGCGAACGGGTTGCACCTGTACGTCAGTGTTTCTCAAACTTTACCACGAAGAGTCTCCGTCTTGTCAGTATTAACTTGCGTTATTAGATTTTTTAGTTAATCGTTTGTCCTACACACTTTGAGTATCGTTTCATCATCTCATTCTGAGATATCTCATTTAACACAAGTATTCGATATTAATGATAAGTTCAATACACTCCATTAGAAATTAGAAAGGAACGTTTCGTTTTTAGATGTTACCTAATACTTCTTTTTAGGTATCCATAAGCTCTACTCCACGACTAAATTTCATTGAGATATATTCAGTATTGTAGGAGTTATGGTCCGTTGAAAATTGGACCAGTTTTAGGTTTTTAGGTTTTTCTTACTTTATGAGGTTAAGGAATAAGTTTTCAAATGCTTTTGTAATTTCTACATAATCTGGACCAACATACGCATTGTTTGCCTTTTAAAACCTGAAAATCATCCAACCCGTTCAGAAGTTATGACGTTTGAAACATAAGCATGAAATTTCAGGGAAAAATGTCATCTATGGTCAGACATTACATTTTCGGTAAGGAATTTCTTTTCTCGAAAGTGCGTAGGATGTCGAGGGTATGTCTATTCACCAAAAATTATTGTAATTAACCTCTGCAACCGAAAATAATTTTTCCAGGACGATTTAA
The DNA here is from genome assembly GCF_013123115.1 of Colletes gigas. Taxonomy (NCBI): domain Eukaryota; kingdom Metazoa; phylum Arthropoda; class Insecta; order Hymenoptera; family Colletidae; genus Colletes; species Colletes gigas. The sequence continues at coordinate 5,429,692 of NW_025106647.1, read as the reverse complement.
AATTTTTTTTTGCCGAAAAATTGAAGCCCCTACCCCCTGTCGATTTTTCTTAAAAATTCGTTTCTCATTTTTAATCAATTTGTTTGACATTAAGGTTCTGAATTTTAATATACGTGCTCCACCATGGACCGCGCATTGTTTGCATCAAAGGACTGGGACAGTCGTTATTTCCTCGCGAAATCCATTATGTTTAATTAAACCAACGTTTCAGTGATATGAGAAGAGTTGTCACGCGATACCGCGACGGCATTCGAATTTCCCTCAGCTTTCTAACAAATGCTCGTTAGAAGGGACCACGTAAATTGGTCGCAGTGCTTCTTGAACAGGGTCGGAGAGACTCGCGTTTAAAATCTGCAAGTCGATTTTCGGCCTCGGCCCAATGCCATGCACACCCGTTCCGTGGTCTGGGAGGGCAATAGCGGCGTTGGAGATTCTCGTTTGTAGACATTTTACGATAAAAGATGGCCAGAACGGTATTATTCGTATCCAAGGCCGACTTCCTTCGAATTGCCTAACCGTAATAAATGGTTAAATTCTGATTTAATTTCTCCGTTAGCTTCTCGATGCTTTTACCTACGATATTCTTTGTTATTTTGTTTGGCATTTCGAAAACAATATCCTATTCTCGTTTGCAAATGCCTTATACGCTTCCTTTTTTCTCTTTTTTAACGGCCAACCGGGTTTCAGACACTTTTACTGTTACGCCCTATCGTTGGGTTTTATCGTCACCGTTCCTAGCAGCGTTAGTTTCGAAAATATAGATATGCCCGTTTGGGGAAAAAGGTTTTTTTAAACCTTCAACCGAAAGAATCTGTGAAAAGAAGTCGCTTAAATCGCGAATTCAACGTTATATTCAACTATCAAGTGTCTTTCAGACAACGTTCATCCAGTTGAAACTGCCCGGTCATCGCGCAAATTTTCGTGAAAATTAACCACTTGTGCTGATAATTAATTGGTGACCACTCGCGGTCAACCCGCCCATAAAATGTCACGATATACTGCAACGCACTAAAGTACAGGATATTGCAAAAATTAGTCGCATAGCTCGCTTGCAAATAACATCGAAAAATGTAATAAACGACTGTTGATTTTGAGAAAACAATATTTTTAGTGTGCACTTTGCACGTAACTTGGCGAATACTCTGTACAAATTATTAAATTGTTTTATTTAGGCAGTCCTTTCTCTTTAAAAAATTCTGAATAAATAAATACGGGATCGTTAAATCTAATACAGCACATAAAACAGTTTGGAACATGCATTTTCCAATTGCGTTTCAGACAATATTGCACGGATCATCCACTTCACTAATAAGAAATTTTTAAAACGTACCTCGATAATGCATACCAATAGCGGTTAATGAATTTTTATTGGTGTTTTTGACAAAGCACGAATCAACGATACCTCAAACCCGAATTCCGCGCCATTCAGTCACTTGTTCGATACTGTCACGTGTGCTTTGAATATTTTTCTGCGACCAATCGGTTCGAGGTCGGCCAGAATGCGGTCTATTTGCCACAGTAGCGAACTCCAGGAAATTCTCGGTCAAACGTTTAACTGTTTCGCGATCGGGCACGCGATTTCGACCGAATTTTCCAATGTAATTTTCTTTCACAAAGCATTAGCGAACGTTGATTTTCAATACAAGTTTCTACGATAAACGCGAACTTATTCGGTGACAGGATTTTTCGATTCTTTTTCGCGTGAGAAAAATAGTTTTTCGGCCCATATTTCTGGAGCTCTAAAACCCCACTACCATTTTCATGTCGCTCGAAACATTACCAACAGATTACAAAAATGAACACAAGAGGAAGCGAGACAGAGAATGAAATTTCAGAAACATTTCTGCCCGTACATTATATTTCCAGTAAAGAATTTTTATGTACACGGTGAATGTTGCAAAAACGCGCCATAAATATAGCGTGACGATTCGTCGATAGATCGGATCTTGCAATTTCGAAAGGGTTTGCGCAAAGGTATACAAAGCTTGTTTTTGCGTGTGTGTTTCTTCCTGAAAATGTTACAGAATGCTGGTTCGTTGCGTGGGAGGTCTTTTGCTAAGACGATCGACGCTTCACGGGTCACATACACAATTCTGTTACTACGTGCGTTACAGCTTTATAGCCGGTGACCCAGCCCAACCGGAACGCGACGTTGAAAATAAATTTTTTTTATGGGGGATCAAGAAAGTATCAACCGTTTATAGACTTTGGTTTTTAACTGCCTCCGGGGATCCTTTTTCGCAATAATTTTCGACTGTACTCGACCTGTGTACGATTAATGGAACTCGTCAGTATTTTCCGTAGTGAAAGCAAAGAAACGTTCTTACTTTCGATACCAGTAAAATAGAGGGCTACAATTTGTTCTCAAAACTGGAGCAACTTACACGCAGTTATCGTTATCCTGCCTCATTATTAATAGCAGCAGTGAGTACGATCGTGAGCCGATATATTAGAGAGATTAGTTTCAGAGTGAAATTACCTGCTAATTAAGACTAAACGCTAACGAGCAGTCGAACATCATTGTCGAGGAGATCGCGTCGAAGGGCTGAGAAAGTATTTTCAAAATTAAGTAAATCCTCTTTTGTTGGGTATCGACAGTAATGTAGGTTGAACACCATTTGGGGATGAAAAATTTTCTAACGAAACGCCTCCTTGATTTCGAGACCTTCGATAAATAAAATAATTCTAAAATTATGAGAATCCTCGTTTTAAAATCGACGATGCGTTGATACTCGAATCCTTCACTTTGTCACGGAATCCTGAGGATCGATTACATTATTTGCTGGGTCACTTTGGCGGAACCGATTTTTAAGTCAACCTTGTATTTTACGAGGCTCGTCTGGCCGGAAACGGTTGACCCTTTGACGGGAGTACCGCAATGGCGTTGCGAAGGGCATCCTCGTCGTAAACGTGATCGAGAACCGCGATCGTTTTCGACGAATCGGTACGCAATTCGTCGCTATGAGTCATTACGCTCGATAACGACGCTTGTAAACTGGACGTCGATTGTTCAATTTCGACGCGCGAAGGCTAGCACGAACCAGGATCCGTGATCCGTCATCCGGTCGCAGACGGCGATGGCGATACCCCGGGGTCATGATCCGACGACGACGCGGGAATTCTCTTGCCCTCGACACGATTCGTGTTTAATAGCGAGTGATGCCTTTGATTACACACCCAACGCGCGTAGTCGCTTGCACGCCCCACCGCGCGACGTCGCTAAACAATTTACGGGGCTTTTCTCTTTTTTCCCTTGTATCGCGAATTCCATTTGCCCTGAGCCAGGACGCGCGTATATCGCGCTCAGTAACGACAGAGGACGGATACGCGTTTTGACGCGCGATTCTGCACCAGCGGCGACGGATCGACGCTTTTGTTCTCGCGTAACAAGAAGGGAGCGCGCTCTTTCCTTCGCGGAACCGCCTGTAGCTGTTCTGTAGGACGTTCGCGGCTGTCGACGATTAAAAAGAGAGGATGAAATTCGAATAATGGTTCTCGACGATGTACTTCGATACTTTGAATCTCGTAGGAGTCTCTCGCGGACGCGAGACGTGGATTATTTTCGATCAATTAGTAGAAGAGAAAAGGGATTTTAATGTGTACCGTCAACGCGGCTGGTATGTTTTAAAGAGGATGTTTATGTCGATCTTGATGGCCCTGTCAGAGGCGATTACATTCGAGCAAGGACGATATTTATTTATTTATTTACGGGTTTTTACACCCTTTGATATAATACAGTTGCATAATATGTGTAAAAGTCTCATTAATTGCATATGTTATGAGATGCAGTGAGTACGTAATCGCTAGAGAAGTCCAGACGCTGACTAAACAGGTTGGACAAGGGAACGATTAATACAATTATTGTATGTATAACGTCGTTTAAATGTTGAAATATGGAATATAATGGCATAAGTGTAATAAAGAAACAATCGAACTAAAAATTGGGCGAAATTTCTATTCGGACGATGGGGAGTGTCAGGATGTTAAAAGATTTTTTAATCGATCCAGGATATCGTCCAAGTTGCTAATGGACGCTACTAAAGCGAATTTCTCGTGAATTCAGATGTACTGTTAGCGGAGGAATGGATGCTCTAGGATCGATCCTTGCTCTCCTTGACTTCGTGGTTCCCAGGAGGGAATGTTCTTGGAACCGAGACCTATCCTCGCGTGGTTTCGTTGAAACATCTGCAGACCGCTTAAGGAGTAACCGAGTTTGCTTATCGTCACTCCTGCCATTGTCTGTTACAGCTTAGCCGCTCTAGAATTTGGCCTAAGAGACGTTATTGCGATCGCAGACATTTCTTTGCCGCCTGATTTCTGTTCCCTTACAGGTGACTCGCTGCAAACTATCGTCACACCGTACAAATAAATTTATTTCAAACAACAAAATAAGCTGCTCGTATGGGAATAGCAAGGTCAAAATAGGGGCGTAACCAGGCAGGGGTTGTTTAGAGAACCAAAGTGGTCAAGGAACAGAGAAATATTCGCGAGAAGTCAATTTATTTATATTCGTATTTTTATAACGTGACTGCTAATAACTGATTCGGTAGAAGAAACGTGGCTCCGATAGGCTCCAATCTCTGCTCAGACGTACTTTCGATCGTCGTTTATTTTTGTTAGCGGTCGCATCTACTAAATTTAGACTCGCTTCTACGTCAGAGAGTGCTGCAAAGGAATAATTGTGACTAGATGAGCGTCAAAGGTGAAGATCGGGTGGGGTAACGTTACGCTAATCATCTTTCCAGCTTGACGTAGTACGTGTTGCGATCTTTGGGCGCCATTTCGTTCCGTACGACCGTGAAAGTGAATCGACGAAATGTATCTAGTCGCGAACGTCACCGTAGAATCTCGACAGGGTCTGCTTGAGTGATTGGATAGGTATCGTGTGACACATCGGTTGCTGCGACACAAACATCGAAAATTGTCAGGCCGGTGACACGACAATCACACAGCGATCCGTTTGCCCAAAAAAAGCTGGACAAAGATGTAATTTTTTAAGCGCGTACCACCTTCACAGCACTGTTATATATTTATTATATGGGTAAATTTTGACAAAATAGTGGGCAGAATTGATATTTTCAAAGTCAAAGAGAATCGTTGAGATATATTAAAATAGAAATAATAATTAGAATTAATTTCATTTCAAATTACTTTCGTCTTTGAAGAGACTTCATTTATCTTTAACATATTTGGGTCATGTTTTATAGAAATTTCATGTTTCTTAATATCTTTGTGGCAAGATTCTTGCACTTCTCCCAGCTGTCCAGTTTTGAAATAGAACTGAAATATGAAGACGCTTCAAAGAACTGGATAATATTTTGTTTTACAGAAATGTCATGTTTTTTAATATCTTTATTGCAGGATTGTTGCACTTCTTCCAGCTGCCCAGTCCTATGAATCGCGCAGAATATTATTTCTGTACCGCGAAATAATATTTTCCATGCTGTGGTAGGTATGTTATACCATGGGTACAGCTGAACAAGCCCCTCTGCAGTCTCGAAAGAATAATTCCTGGTAAAATCTATTTTTGTCGCGCGAGTGCTCGAAGTATTTAATATATTCTTCCTCAAAGGCGATCTGGAATACAAAAATCGTCGAATTTCGTTCAAATTATTAATAAACAAATTCCTGTTAATAGAGGTTACCACAAAAGTTACATGTAACACGTAGCAATCGCTAAAACTAAATTTTCTCTTATAATCGAGTTGTTCGTCGTCTTTCTCGATCAATTTTCCCCTTTACAAGGTCCCCTCCTCCATGAAATGACACAAATTCCTCGAGAAAAATGTGGAAAAACAAACGCGACCCAGGTCCACCGCTAATAAGCAAGGAACCGCGACTCGAGAAAGGCATTTTCTATCTATCACGCGATCCGTAATCGCTCCGAAACTTGGATCGAACTTAAATTGCCTCGGCCCTCTTAATTCCGGGGCGATGGAATTAAAAAATTAGGATCGCGCGTGTCTTGAACCCTTCCCGCTCCGGGCCAGACGGTCGTTCGCCCCCGCGGATTCATTCGTGACTGCGGGGGCGAATGAAAGAAGCCGAAGAGGGGTAGAGGGGGTCCCGCATCGAAGGGAACAATAAAGACGATAACGCGGACGATGAAGGGGACAATGGTTAAGGGAGGACGGACGGCCGTGCCGGATAATGGGAAGATCATTATTTTCGCGAACAAAGTCCCGTCCACGTCGCCGTCTCGTCGTCTTCGCCTAAGCGCGCCTTAATTAACATCTGCCCCAATTAGAATGGTTCCACCGAAAGGCTCCCGCCGCTTTGAATCTTCGCTCCTCTCGCTCACGGTCTTCCTTTTTTACCGCCATGGTTCGCCCCCCGCGTCGAGCTTTTCTCCATCCGCGTCGTTTCGCCTCGCTATACCCGGTCTCTCTTCGCTCGCTTCCTGCGCATCCTTTTCCCTGCCATTTTTCCCTATCCCCTCCTCCGCGTTCCTCCCCCCCCCCTCTCTCTTTCTTCTTCGTATCTCTTTTTTTTTTCTTTTTTTGTTTTTCGTTTCTGCCGCTTGTCCCTCGTCAACAAACGCGTCGTAACAGTGACCCGATTGTTCGCTTTACCAGCTGTACCAGCGACATTTTCAGCGCTGGAAAAATAAGCACAATGGCACGGGACCCGGTACGCCCCCTCCCGGAACGCGACGGAGAAACAACACGGGAAGTCGGATATCGAGGCCACGAGCCCGCTTTCTAACGACTGTGTTAATTGTCGGGGCGGCGGCCGCGAGGAATCAACGGCAAAGGGAAATTCTGACCGAGTGCTTTTTGATTGAGCGCCGAGTGGAGAAATGAAGGAGCGGTTGGTGTCGAATCGATTGAATTTGGATCGTGTACGTGCGCTCCGACGGAACGGGAACCGTGGAACGGGCAAAGGTGGCAGGGACTTTGAGGACGACGGTTTTGGAACGGACACGCCGGAAATCTTTCTGCTGTGTGCTCGATTTGGAGACCGGCTGGCCAGCCTCGATTAAGAAAACGTTTCGCGCCAAGGGGATCCGGAATTTTACTTATCTCGCGGCCCCTTGCAATTGTCCCTGATCGTTCGAATAAAAATGCATAATCGCGAGAGTCGCGATAAAGGAGAATCTTTTACGCGTCACTGATAGAAAACAGAATATTAAACGTCGGACTAAATGGACGTCTGCGAAATTAGTGGTGCCAGCCAATTTGGCCCCGTGATTTTTAACGGAATTGTCCACCGAATGATGCTTTATGAGTTAAAACGAGAATTGGTTTTGGAGGTGCGACAGGTCAAAGTGCATTAACCTCCAACCGGTGATCTCTCGTTTTAGTATCGCTAATGGTGACGTGACATCAATTATACATATTTTGGGACAGACTCCTACTTTACATGTGTAATTATCTTCGTGGTATTAATACACTGTACTTTCTTTTATTTTATTCGGATTAACAGTAGCGTATCGTGTCGTAAGCAAATAAGTATATCGATACAAGAGAATATTTAAAGCTAAAATCAAGTTGTACACGATACAATCGAGATCCTGAAAATACTTTTGCAAAAATTTCATTAAAACCAGTACGGTAGTTTTCTCTTAAAGAAAAGAAGAAAGCTGCATCGTAAATAGAATTCTTTTATTTTATCAAAACGGAGAACAGTGCTCGTAACAATTTGTGCATATTTTTTACAAGCCATCCAAACATTCGGGTTTTCTGCATTCGTTGCATAAATATGAAGGTTTATGGCATGTTATACTTGTACCAATATCTAGCAAAAATTTATCGAAGACAACCGCTCGAGTCGTAAACATGATGGACTCAACTTCATATTCTTTCTTCTCGTTGTTCAAATTAGAAGTCAGGTTTGTAGAAAAAAATAGCTAACAAGGTATGGTGGATGAAAATACAAACATTTCTCCATTTTTATACAGATCAGTGCTCGGTCTATTAAAGTTAGCTGACCGAATAATTATCATAAATTTCAGTTTCCAAGGTTTATATTGGAATGTCGATTGAAAATTTCAATTTAAATTATGGTAAATGAAAATGTCTAATATTATACATCATATACCACGAACCGAGAGTTTAAATAAAGTTTCACTTATATTAAATACAGATGATTTAATTCCAAATTCGTGTGACTAAAACTGGGCGATTTTCCCAGTTACTCTTTTGCTTCGTTATTAGAGTTTTCAACATAAATTTTACATATTTCACTATCGCATTTATGTTCGAATATGCCTGCAGATACGTATCGTACATTGTAGAATATTTATCTCGAATAAGATTTTTAAATCGTGGAGAACTTGACTAATTAATGTGGAAAGAGGGATGAGTATACCAGAGCACGATTGAAGCATTATATTATGCATCGAGAGTACAAATTAACATTACCAGATAAACGTCAACAATTGAGGCTTTCAAAATTGCTTGTTACCTATTACAATGCAAATTATTATATAATGTATTGAAATATTAATTATATCAGTGTTGATTAAATTGTTAATTATAATTATATGTTTATGATATATTATTAAGTTATAGTGATTTGAATAATACAATTTTCGAAATTTCATAAAATGTAATGTTTCGAATCAACGTTCTGCACAGTAAATCGCATGTATTACTTACATATTTATATATATTTTGTACGGGCATATTTCATATCCATTAATGACAATTCATTTTTGCATACTTGACGCATAACAATATCTGCAGTCTGTTTATAATTCAATTTTATCCGTCGAATGAATACATAGTGTTCCATTTATTGCAACGATTCTATTGTGGCGCTGAGTCGCTGCGGTTAGGAATTCGGGAGTTTTTCGTAGGAGGCGTGAAAATGAAAGGAGGGGGCAGCGTTTCGTCCGGGCCTGCTAGTGGACTCATCAGTAAGGCTTTCTAGCAGGCCCTGCTTTAGACGACTGGGATATTTGGGAAGTCGGTCGAGGAATGTATATATAGCAACCGAGGGGTCGGTTGAGCGCTTGTGAGAACGCGACCCCTCTGGTGGCGAGCATGGGAAGCGACGCCACACTGTATAAATCTGACAAAAATTAAATTCAAATGTGACATATTGTTGCTTATACATATAATCTCGTGACGGGAATATGCTAAAATTTACCTAACATCTAAAACGTAATATTTGACAAGTTGGTGAAAAAAGGGAAGTGCTCGTAAATAAATTAAGAAATAGATAGACGTTGAGAACTTATATAAATTGTAATATCCATTAAGGAAATTCGGATAGAAATTTGGAACAATTACCATGTCTTCCCGCTGTTAATTTAAGTCGTAAAAGTTCTTCAAATTGGCGTCCACCTATTTAAATGTACTTCGCGAGAGTAAAAGTTGCATGTTTGACAAATTGTTTGAATTATCCCATCAAATGCACGTTGAGAAGAGCAATTTGTTCCAAGATATCATCTTGCGTGCAACTGCACTTCGCGGTAACACAGAATCATGTTCCACCTTTCTTTCGCGGTGAACGTTTTAAAAGTTAAGAACTGCTGTCTGGAAACTCAAAACTTAAACTGTGCCACTTTATCTTCAAACGTTAATATTAGTGGCAACTGTTACTGTGGATTGGAGTTTAAAAACAAGAGACAGCCTTACATGGGAATTTCCTGAAATGTAAACCGCCAGTTTGTGATCAAACTTATCCACGAAGCGGTTCCTCTAAAATTATTCGTATCCTTTTGTCGATAATGATTCGCGTTAAAGGTGTGAAAACAATCCTCAAAGTACTGGATAAAGAACCCATTAAATTATTACATGCAAGCAACAAGTTTATCAGTTTATAAGAGTGATTTACTTCGAGACTCTTGTTAAAAAAAAGAATGATTAATCCATAATGTTGAAATATGTGATAGGAATTTGCCTTTCTGTCAGTTAAAGTACTTGGAAATGCAATGCGAACGTATCATCTCGTTTATAGCAAAACCGATAATGCGACAAAATTTTATTGGTAATAATATTTGCCTCCGCGAACTGTTTCATTCAGACACGTTTTTCGTCATCAACAACGGCGGATATACAGTGCCGAACAAAAGTATTGGCACAGACCGTATTTTCAAATAAAATGTTATGTAGCTGTGAATAAAGCACAATGTCTTCTTTATTTTTGGTATAAAATATAAGTTTGAGATTTGAACTTTAAGTATCTCGTGAAATAAAGCGTTTAAGTAGACCTGCAATAATGAAAAATAGTAACAAATACACAGAGGACAGTTTTCGACGAAACAAAAGTATTGGCACACTTGTAAATTTAATATTTCTATGAAACACTTATGTAAATATTTATAATATTGGCATGACTGTTGTATCCAGGGAAGTCCCGAGATTCAATTTGATATTCATTTGTTATTTCTTACTAAGTTTGCCTGTAATAAAGTGAATAACACAACAATGTATCGAAAAACACGAGAAACAACAATTTCAGAGAGAAAAATTATATTAAAATTATCAAAAGAGGGAAATTCATATTCTACAATAGCTAACATAGTAAATAGAAGTCGTTTCACCGTAAGAAATATCATTAAACGGTTTCCTGACGAACAAAATGTAAAAAATCTTCCGCGAAGTGGTCGTCCACAGAAATTATCAGAACGAGATAAACGAAAAATTACCAAGATTGTAAAAAAAAATCCTAAAGTTGCCTCTACAGAAATAGCGGCACAAATGAAAAGTGAAAATAAGGTAGATGTACATCCTATAACTATCCGGGAAGTTCTTAAAAGTGCCGGGTACAATTCAAGAGTGGCTAGAAGAAAACCATTGATCAGCAAAATTAATCGAAAAAACAGATTAGAGTTTGGAGAGATGTATGTACACAAAAATTTAGAATTTTGGGATAGAATACTCTTTTCTGACGAAAGTAAATTTAATATTTTTAAATCTGATGGTCAAATAAGAATATGGCGAAAGCGTAATACCGAATTGGATTCACATAACATAGTCTCAACTGTTAAACACGAGGGTGTTAGCGTATTAGTATGGGGTTGTATGAGTTCCACCGGACTTGGAGAACTAGTTTTTATAGACGGTATTATGGATAAATTTGTATATTTAAATATTTTGAAACAAAACTTAAAAAAAAGTGTGGAAAAATTAAATCTTGGGGAAAACTACTATTTCCAACAAGATCATGATACTAAGCATACTGCTTATATTGTCCGCCAATGGATCGTTTTTAATACACCCCATACATTGCCAACCCCTCCTTAATCGCCAAATTTAAATCCGATTGAACACATATGGAATGAATTAGAAAGAAGGATCCGAAAACACCTTATTCAGACAAAGGAGCAATTAAAAGATGCACTTATGAAGGAATGGAACGAAATAGATTTAGAAGTAACACAAAATTTAGTACATTCGATGCCTAATCGATTACAAAGTGTAATAAGACAAAAAGGATTACAAACAAAATATTAATTTGAATATTGTATTATAAAATAGTAAGCGTGCCAATACTTTTGTTTCGTCGAAAACTGCCCTGTATGTGTTTGTTACTATTTTTTATTATTACAGGTCTACTTAATCGCTTTGTTTCGCGAGATACTTAAAGTTCAAACCTAAACTTATATTTTATACCAAAAATAAGGAAGATATTATGCTTTGTTCACAGTTACATAACATTTTATTTGAAAATGCGCTCTGTGCAAATACTTTTGTTCGGCACTGTATTTAGGGCCGTCGCGATAAATAGGACACTGTATTCAACATCAGTATGCTACAACACGATGCACAAACAAAGATAAAATCCATCAATGTTTACGAAATTATAGGGCATGTAATTGTTGACTTAGTTCTGTAAACTGGAAAGATACAAAATGGCATGGTTGTCTTACTATGCAAGTTTATGTGGGATCGGGAAGGTAACAACTCCGTTGATTCCGTTCCTCACAATTTTATTAGTAGCTGTTGTACAACACGTGACCCGTAGTGCCGATTATGCTTGACTGCCCGCGTTCGATCATCGTTACCGTACCAAGAGGCATTCGGAAAAAAACAAAAGAAGATCAGAGGCGACGACAACAGGCCTTTCGGCTCGCGCGGCTCTGGTCGTCGCGTGTGCGCCCATACAATGTAGCGGGTTTCGAAAAACTAAGGCGTATGTGGTGCTTTGGTCGCCACATTTATATCCACATATTTCTAGTAAAAGATAGGTTCTACATTTTGTTAACAATTTATCCTTACATAATTTTCAAAGTGTAACTCGTACTCTTTTTTTTTTTAAAGGTACATTATTTTTCTTACACTAATCGATTCTTCGGGTAACGTATGAAAATGGTAATACGATCGTAAACTAAACGGTTCGTGTGATATCTTAACTCTCTTCGTAGTACGTATGCTACGATACTAAGCATGAATAAGGTCGCGGAGATAAGAAAGCGCTTAAAAAATACGTATTACTAAGAAAGTTAAGATATCCCCGTGTTCAATTTACGATCATGTAACTCTTTTCTATACTGAATAGTCTTAGAAACAAGGGCGTTGCACAAACGGTACAAAAATAAAGAACATATTCTATGAGACGCTCAAGACCAAGTGTATCTATGGGCTATCGCCTATTGCACCCCCGCAGGTCGCTCAGCGGGCACCTTCGTGGCCACCATGTGCAACGCATTCGACGAAAACGTCGTCCATTGTGTTCCGTGTTGGCTCTCGACTCCTCCACGATGGAAAGATATAATATTCGCTGACCATTTTCCACCGTCTATTTGAAAGTCCCGTCGACCTCGATATCTCGCGAACTCGCCAACTCGAACGAAGCATCACGCGTGAGGGTCCGTCATTCCCTCGACGAGCCACTCCCACGCATGCCCGGAGCAGGTCTACGCGAAAAGAAGATTCGCGTCTGTTGCTGATAGGATTCGCGCGGAACGCTGTCTCCAACTGACAGCCGCCGTGTACACGGCTCGACTCCGAAACTTGGCCGAAGCAATCTACGAAAACCGTCCGAAACGCAACCGTGTCGCGAAGACGACTCGCTAAGCCGTTTCGACACCGAGCTTCCAAGTTGCGTCTCGCGCGTCATATTTACCAGATCTCGTCCCATCGGATCCTCGGACGTCGTCTTCGCGAGAAGTTCGACGATCAGTCTCGGGGATATTTATTTGTCGAATTTTACGCTATATATAAATCGTAACGCGAGAGCGAGTCGAGGATTGATTATACATGCAAGAGAAAGAAAGGAAGAGAAAATTAAGTTGCAACGATTCACTCTGAGTGCTCTGAACAAACGTTTTTGTTAGTTTCGTTTGAATCACGAGGAACGCGAAAATATATTAGATTTCACGGCGTGGGGTTTTGGCACAAAGAACTCGTAACGAGCCGGACTCGAGGGATCGACGATCGAAATATTATCGCGTCCAATTTCAATAATCACATCAGTGAATCCTTGCGGGATAAACGTTTTCTCTATCGTTGAACGAAAGTAAACGACAGAACGAGTTTACTGATACTATTAATTCCATGGTCGGTGTCCAATCAATCGGTAACGCAATCGCAAACAGAGATTTTTGCAATAATTACAAGCACGAGGAACAAGGAGCGTAGTAAATTTCTCGATAATATTTCCAACGGGACGAATCACCGCGGATCGAGTCGCTCTGATCTTTTTCGCCAATAATTGGACAGGGATGAAACAATAATCCGCTCTCGAATCCTTCTTTCGCCGGACGGTTCGCCGGGGAGTTTTTTTTCCTCGGTTCCTCAATTTGTCGGGGGATATTAATCGCGAGCGCGATAACGTCGTTGGTGTTGCCTCGTGCATGACAAACGAGACTGATATAGCGTGCCTGCATGACCGGCACGTTAAGCGGGAAGGCGTATTTATTCTACGTGTTTCACCGGGTTTCTACAAATTAACTTTCCACGGAAATGGATAGGCGACGTGGCGGGACGCTACGGAGAACAAGGCTACGCGGATACACGGGTTAGGGGATGAAGGAAAGAGAGGTGAATAGGGGGAGGGGGGCGGGACGACTGCATCAAAACATTCAGCCTGTCACGCGGCATCCAATTACCTTGGAATCACGTACGTACCGTAACGTTCTTAATTATCCGTCCCGGACAGAAAAGTTCAGCGACGATCCCCGGAAAAGCAGAGACCGGGCGTCATAAAAGGGGACGAAAATTGCTCGTCGCATTGAATTATCGAGTTTAACCCCGATTACCGGTTCCCCGCGGTTCACTTTAGCCGTAACGATTCGCTTTTCGCCCGTCTACTTTGCACCCTTCCCGTTCGCGTTTGTTCGTTCTACTTTCGCGTTGGCGGTTCGATTTTATTTTTTTCTATATAGTTCGATGAAGATTTAAATGGAGTTAACTGTTCCATTACAGAGTTCGAAAGACAAGGTGAAATCTGCTATTTTTCTGCGGTGAAAGCATTTTGTTAACGTACAGGATAGCTCACGAGGCATTGATAGAAATTAAATAGTTCGATCGTTGTTCGTGATTTTGAATAGCATTTTATTCGTTTAAAAGAATATGTCTTAGGACTATAATTGTAATTTATAATTGGTCACGGTATGGTGTATTTCAAAGCAATTGCCAACATGCAACCCAAGCATTCTGTCTCATGTTTTACACATAGAAGAACGTCCCAGGATGGGTGGAACAACCGGACGAGAAATAATTTTCCATGCAGAAGTAAGTCGAAAATGTAGAATAAAATATTTTCGTACGGCGCTCTGTTTTCGAGGTAATTGAATTTTAAAATTCATTAGACGCGAGCGAGATTGAACACGATGTGGTCGATGGTCTGACCATCGCTCATTATTTCTACTTATTCGGACGTATAGCTCGCGTACGCGATAGATTTTCAAAGTCGACTTTCTCTTCAACGAAGCATTATACGAAATGACTTTTATTCTTCCATTTCGACTTATTTTTGCATCTGATTATTAAAGTTAATTATATTAAAAACAGTATATCGATGTACAAGATTTTTATTATTATTTATATTACGCGCTAAAACCAGACGTCCTAGATAAACAAGGTTGGTCTATACACACCTCTATAACAGCTTGTATAAAATAAAAAAATCGATCGTATTCTTGAACTATAAACTCCTCGCTATAAAACATCGGGGCGTAATGTTTAACAATTGCTCAAGCATCGAGTTTCTACTATTATACGCAATTGAACATTTTGTATGCATAATAAATATACCTTTTAATTTTTAAAAATGATTCGATAACCCTCGGAATTGTAGTTCTACATAATTAAGCAACATCTGATCCATCTAATTCTCTCAGCCACGGAGAAAGAGACAGTTTCGATTGAAATGCGATTAAATTTTCAGTCTCAGATATCTCTGATAATGTACGTAATATTTCAATTTACCTTCAATCAAAAATTCATGCAAAATGTTACAGAGTTACAAGATTTGTACGAGTACTTTATCTATTGATTTTTCTATATTTATGGGTGTGAAACGCTCCACTCTGATATGCTCACGGTGAACACCTTGGTTTTCGTAGTATTTATAAACCTCTAAGTCGATTGTAATACTCACAGTGGTTACGATATGTAGGAAGAAGACAATTTCATCAACAATTTCGACGATTCTCACGCTACTTGAAAGCATTTTCGGGTGTTATCCTCCGCAAATGTGAGTTAGACCCTTCGTTATTGTATAGATTATACTAAAGAGAACAAGACATAACTGGGAACTGGTGTACGCTAATGACACCGGTCGTAATTAGTACTAAATGTGTTTGCAAACATCAGACTGTCGAAATGCTGTAATTGAGGGAAGCTTGCGGTTTGCAACAAGGAAAAGATCAGTAATAATCTTATAACAATGACCAAAAAGTAAAGTACATTGTTAAAATTTGCTTATGCATTCGACGATTATGTATAATTAGAAGATATAATTTAATTTAAATTCAAGTTATTTCTGTACTCGTAAACAAAAATATTATTTTCAATTTTAATTTCAGTTATCTGGTGAACGGAAATCATATTCGCGGACACGTAATGTTTGGAAAAACACTGCTCGTGTTAGAACCGCCATTTTGAATAAATATTAATTTGAAGGGGAAGGGGGAAATGAAAACGTTTTCATACGCTGCAAATAATGTATATTCATTCGGCGGAAACACAATCTTTTCGTGCGCGCAGTACCATTGCATACTATTTTTAAAAAATCGTCGAACGTTTCACGTTACCGAGACCATTGTAACCCTTTAAATAACCGCAGTTAGCAGCGGGGTGAAATCAAAAACGTGTCCATTAGCAACGATACGTGTCAATTTCCAAGCATCGTGTTAAGGCATTGTCGCGACACGAGTCGTGGATCGATTTTTCGATCGTTAAATTCCTCTGCGCGAATTTGCCGAGCTTTTACGATAAATTAATGCCAGAAAGAGGTCACCGAATCCTGTATGCGATTTTAATTTCACCGTCGCAAAAACCTTATCGTACACCTGTATATTTACGCTACTAACTACGCGCATGGATCCTTCGCGTGCTGTTCGAACGTTAGCGATATTACGCGTATCACGTTTTGCTCGATGAATCGTGATATTCCGACTGTGTGCAGAATTTTTTGAGCCCCGACGATCGTATCATTTTTGTGTTCATTAACTGTTGAAAAATATTCGAACGTCGGCATACGAATTCGTATGTTGCACAAACGTTGCTTTCGTTATTTCGTTAGGCTAGTAGTTTCGCTGGGTGGCTGGAGAATTAATTTTCCACGGAAATGGATGGACCGCGGAAACGAGGTTAAATTAATAACAGCACATATAGACTGTACCTCACCTTTGAGCCATACGTTTATATTTCCCATTACTTCTATGTACGGTAAAATCTCGTTAATTCGGAGTAATTGGGGGAGAGGCGATCTGGATATAAGCGATAATACGGATCAGTGAAGTAAAATTTAGCATTAAAAGGCAAACAAAAATTAAAATACATGTAGATGAAAAGATTCGATAAGCTTGGAAATTAAATACCTATATATCGATCCCCAAAATATTGAAATAAATGTGAAACCATCGGCTTAGAGTGTTCGCCCGGAGACTGAAAAATATAATTATTCGTCAACGTCTGAATTAATTCATTGAAAAAGTCCACGTCAAACAATAATTAAGGTTGCTTCTTTTGCTCGAATATTCCTTCTTCTGCGTAAAATGCGGTATTAAATATCGAAGAAAAAAAGCAAAGTGAACGATGAGAGCAGGGCAATAAAGAACAGTGTTCTCCTGGTGTTAGAATTTTCCTGGCCATTGCACGCTTAATTACGACATAATATGAAAACGTCGGATAAATAAAATTTACATCGTTGTTCCACGCAACAGGTATCCATCGGGTCTTTAAGTTATCGTTAGACTAATTCGTTAATAAATCGACGCGATGCAAATAGCCAGGTATCATCCAGATATCAGAAAGACAATGATTAAGATGGGTTTTGGTTGACCATTACGTGTAGCCAACGCTCGACTCCGAAACATTTATCTTAGCAATCACCCTCGGTTAGATCTAGGTTTGGCTTTGTTTCGTCGAGGTTAAAGCTGGTCAGGTTTATTAAAGATCAAAGTTAGACCTGGATTAGCGACAGATAAAGCCTGTAGAACATTAATACAAATCTGTGTCTGATCTTTGTTAGAAGTACTTGCTCGGGACGCGCGTATAGTCTCGCGAAATGATGAAAGTTGAAGCGCTTAATATATTATTAATACGAATATCGCACGTATTTACCAAATATTTAATGAACAATGTTTTGAACGCAGATAGATACAAAAGTATCGACGGTAGATTACGTAATTGCTCGCTTTCTACGAAACATTGACGGTTATCTTTGAATAAATCTTTAGATTTGCAGCCCACAACGATTGCTCTTTAGGAAATATTCCGCTGAAAACCCTTCAGCGATCGTCTTATCGACTTCCCGTTGAACCAGCAGATTTCCTATGAAAATTTTGATAAACGCTTAGTCATGCCCCTGATGGTAGCAATCTATCATCGTGCCTTTTATTTGATATCTTTTTCAATATTTCACGAATAGTCCTCTTCATAAAGTTAGATCCACTCATCGTCGCTTCGTGAAAACAAGCATAACCGTGAAACAATGAACATTAATATAGCACGTAAATTTTTACACGACGTCGAACGAGAGCTTTACATTTTATGGCATAAAGCCTTCTTCTGGAACTCCCAATTATCTTACCTTTGATCTAAAATTCTCTAACGAATGCCGTTCTCCGACGATAAAACCTTTCAGAGTACGGCGATATGATTTATAAACACAACCGTGCCGTTTTTGAATATGGAATATTTAAATCATTATATAAATAATTCCACGGTTTGATTGCATACGAGAGTGTCACGGTTTCCATTTTGTTCCACTACCGTACGTAATATCGTTTAATTTGTTGATAGTCGAATTCGTGACAATTTGATCTTACACCGGTATTAACGCGAAATTAAACCCCGTAATCCATTTAACCTAAGCGATATAATGAAATGGCGTTATCTTCAGATGTCCGTCTCGTCGCGTCGTAACGAGTAACCCGATTGTGACGAGGATAGACTATATAGTTACATCCGTGGCAATTAACGCGAATTTGAGACTCGCGTTTGCACGACGGCACATCGTCTGTCCAGTGCATCGAGAAATTTCATTTCTTCTCGGTTTATAGATCGTGTTTAAAAGCAGAGTTTGAAATCGTCGAGCTGGTGACAAAATAAATTCCTTTCTCTTGCCAAAAACACATCGAATATCCCATTTTCTTTGCATACTCGACTTTACTAATTCCTGGCATAACTCTAGCTCACTCTCGCCTGTAAACTCTGGGAACAACGCTCGATTTCACTTTTCATCCTCGGTCATCCGCGTGGTTCAGTCTCTAAATTTAATTTCAAGAACGTCGTGCCGCATAAAGGTTTCCGAAAACAGGAAGTCTCAATTGCGTGTCTCGCTCGCGTAAACGCCACTTACCCGACATGATGGATCTATCCTCTTCCTGCAGCAACGCCTTCGTACTTGCGCCAACTTCTTCAAGCAAACATGATTGTTATCGCGATGAATTCTCTTTCGCCAAACGCGACAACGATCTATTCCGTCCTATCTATCATACGAACAGATACAGATTCTTTCAACGTTTTACTTCTGCAAACACGCGGTAACCGCGTGCAGTTTCACGCGTTATTCCCTCATTTTCCCTGCTTTCCTCTGTGAACTTTATATTTTTCGAGTCAATTCGTAGTAACATTTTTAAACAATAAAGTTTCGAACAGGTTTCAGCGAGTTTGGATTAGTTTGAGCTTGCTTGTTTTTAGTTTGGAAATTTAAATTACAATTTATTCGTTCGTCGATTACTTTTCTGATGAAAAGCCTTTTCGTAGAATTTACTCGAACTAAACGTCTGAAGTTTTTATTATTTATTTAACACATTTCAATTATTGTTTGTGCACGTACCGAACTTCATTTTCTCTTGTATTTTTCTCGTTCTACATTATTTCTTATCACATCGTACTCCAAGTTAGAGCAATAATAGAATAAAGCTTGTACCTCGCCTTTGTACCATTACGTGTACTCGCGTCTACTTCCTTTATTCTTTCTCTTTCAATGCTTCGTTCTGTTGTACGCAATAACGAATAACGAAGTATTATTATCTGTATAAATAAAATCTTACTTTCTCGTGCGATCGCGTTATAAATAAAACATAGGTGGGCCCGTCTGTTTGCTACCGCGTCGCGCGGAAAATGGCCGGAGGGTTCGCGATGAAATTTAGAACGTATCTCTAACGTAGACCGGCTTAAAACATGAGCTATACAGCGTGTTCGGCCACCCCTGAGAAAAATTTTAATGGAAGATTCTAGGGGCCAAGATAAGACGAAAATCAAGAATATCAATTTCTTAAGTGAAGCTTCGTGAAAAAGTTGTTAAAAAATTTCAAATCATTCCGGAGAAATTATTTTCAATTTCGGGGGTCAGTTACAATCATTTTTGGTGAATAGACATACTCGAAATACTACGAAAATGTAATGTCTGACCATACACGACATTTTTCCCTGAAATTTCATGCTTATGTTTAAAACATCATAACTTCTAAACGGATTGGAGAATTTTAATATTTCAAACAGCAAACAACGCGTATTTTAGCGAAGAATATGTAGAAATTCTAAAAATATTCGATAACCTTAACCCCGTAAACTGAGAAAACCCCCATAAAAGTGGTTCAATTTTCAAACGTCCATTTCAAACGGTACCTACAAAAAAGTATGGGACAACTTTTTTATAAAACGCCAAACAAAATTACTAAAAATTAAAAACGAATTTTTAAAAAAAAATCGACAGGCGATAGGTGCCCAAATTTTTCGACGAAGAAAAAAATTTTCAAATTGTTCTAAAAAAATTATTTTTAGCTAGGAGAGTCAATTACAATCATTTTTGGTGAATGGATATAACCTCGAAATCCTATCCACTTTCGAGAAAAAAGTTCAGTAATTGGCCAAATTTTTCGTCGAAATTAAAAAATTTCAAATCATTGTAAAAAAATTATTTTTGTGCGCCATTGTTTTGTGGGTCAATTTCAATCATTTTTGGGGAATAGACATACCCCCGAAATCCTACGCACTTTCACGAAAATTGTTTACCGAAACTATAATTTTTGACCAGAACTTATTCTACTGAAATTTCATGCATACATTTAAAACATCACAACTCCTGAACAGATTGGAGGATTTTAATGTAAATCTTACATTAATTTTAATTTTAGGGTAAAGTCTGTTCCACGTTGAATTTAAAACGCGTAGAAAAATAAAATAATTAAAAGCTACCATCGATGAACGCAATTATGGCCGTTCCGCGTGCGTAACGCTTTTTCGTTTCGCGTTCACCGTATCGAATCAAACCGTAACAAACGACGAGAACATTTTCCACGGTAAGAACGCGTCAAATCGTGTTATCGTCGATCGAAGGATTGGCACTAGCGCGGACGGGAAGCTAACAACGCTTCGCTTGTTCAGCAACGAATTATCATAAAGGATTCCTTGAACAGAAAAATGCAGCCCCCCCCTCCTCGTTTGTTCGTCGTCCTCGTCAACCGATCAATTTTACGATCTCGCCTGGGATCCGGAGAATATAAAAATTCTTAGCATTGAGAACGCCTTATTTATGACGTAAATTTCGCGAGCTGGGAACTCCGCCGACAAGAATATAATGGTAAAAACAGACGGACAGTTTTTACGAGGCGAATGTATCCCGACTACCGGCATGCCTTCGGTGGGGGAGGGGGAGGGGGGTTACGGGGTGCGACATTGAAATTTTACATATGCATGAGCCATAAACGTACAAGAATATTTCCGTCGCGAACGACGGTATTATCAATCGACGAGACGTTCCGGGGAGCGGAAGAAATTCACCGAGACGGAGTGGAGGATCCAGACGCGCGGAAAGCGGGAGAGACTCCATCCCCTTTCTCTCTCTCTCTCTCGCTCTTTTTCTCTCTTTCTTGCTCTCTTCCGTTTCGCAGGGTACGCGACGGGAAAGAAGTCTGATGCACCTGCAGCTGCGTGCGACGTTTATGCTCGCATCGCTGGAATCCATTTTTTCCCCTCCCTCTTTCGCCCCGACGCTCGCTACGCTCACTTCCCCCTTCGTGCCTCGTCCCTCTCTCGTTCACGGGGGGTAGTTTTCATCCGCACTTAAGAACCCTCGGGGCTGAACGCCGCGCGTTACGTGTATTCAAACAGAAGTTTTCACCGTCGAAATAGAATATCCACTGTCATTGAGTGGGTGACGGTGTCTCGCCCTTGCCCGCGCTGAAAGAATGGCGGGCCCAGGGAATCGTTTAAGCGAAACCGCGTCGACGAGCATTCGGTGCTCCATCGACGCGTTGTTGTTGAATTTGGTCTCGTCGCTGCAGGCTGCGATTTCGAGCCGAAGCGATACGTTCGATTTCATCTTTTTTCTATTTTTTTTTTAAGGGTCAACGCGCGAATACAGTCAACGTGGAACAAAAACGAACGAAAGGAGCGTCACAATAGACCCGGCGATTGTCTGAATTAATCGGGAGATAAATTCGTTGGGATAAACTGGTTTCCTTTTTTCTTTTTGCTCTTTTTTTTTGGACGATCGATCCGGGAGAAGTTCGCTAATTTTGATCGAAGCGTCGTCAAACGACTCGACGGGACTTCCAACCCTTTAAGAATAAGGTGCCAAGTGAAAACTTGCTTTGGTTTACGTTTAATAAAATAGTATCGATACGCGTTTGAAAATATGCCTTGAAAAATGTGCCTTGCTTCAATAAAGGTGTACCCTTTAACGGGCATTTTCATTCTGTCGACTTCGTTCCGACGATGGAAAGTTATAGCAATTTTTATCTGGCGCAAGTGCTCTCGTACTTGTAAAACACGCTTTATTAAGTTGCCACTGAACTCCGGACTCCCGAGCATTAATTGCGAAATTCTAGTGCGTACGGTTTCGCATAAATAAAAATAGTCGTGTGTACGTTTTTGTGGGAAACTAGCTGTTGCCAGCGACCCCGACTGGAATAAATTCGTTTCAGCCAGCAGACTTTTCTAGTTTTTGTCGGTTGCGTCTGTCTAGAAATTACATGAAAAGGAAAGCTTGTAAATTTAATTTCGAACAGCTCAATGTGGTAAATCCTTTTGCTATCAAAGGAAGTATAAGCGAGATATCGTGTGTTCTACATTGAATATTTTATCCATCGGAAAAGTAAAGTAATTTGAAAGATGATCGTTAACAAAATATTCCGTAGCTAAATTAGGAACACTTCTATCTTTTCTTTTTTAAGTTACCCTTTCCCTTTTGGTACTCATTCCGTAAATGGAACGAACAATTTTAATGATTCGTTCAATATCAAGCAGTTTTGCCCAAAGTGCAGTCCACTAGATGCGACTTAAATTTCTCGAAAATTTGCACAACGACCCAGAGTATCTTCTGGTCTTACATTGCCCAAACGATAGCATATACTTCAGTATGTACTTCAGTATAGCGTTGGATTCACGGTTAGGGAATCGTGTCTGTCCGGGAAAAGAGTGTGTTACGTGCTCCGAGGCAAAAGAAATGTGTACATGAAAGATGGTTGAACGGGTACGTAGAATATTGTGCTCGATCTTCCTTGTAATTTTGAATCTCTTTCCGTGCAATCATCCAGATATTGAGTTCCTTTGTAAGACAGTAACTTGCATCGTTTATATTTGTCTCTACATAAAGTAATCCCTGAGTCGTCTGTCTGTTCGTAAGAAAAAGAATATTCAAATAGATCGTCTAATTGTTTGATAAAAATAATACGTATGCATTTTTATTAGAAAATAAAGTATCGTTCAAAACTAAATTTCTTCTATTAATGGATCAAGCTTGTTGAGAATATTATCATGGACGGTTTTAAGGATTAATGTTTCCCCTTTTAATAACAGCTACATATTCGGGCATCCTCCACTCTCCTTATCGAGAGGCATCTAATTGTTCCTCAGCCCCGGGCTTCAAAAACCTTGATTCGTCTCCGATGATGGCAGAAAGTTAGGAGTAGCTTCGCATTAATGTAATTTATGAAATACCTGCCAAAAGGCAAGCGTGAATAAATATATGTTTATTCTTTGTCTTGTGCGTTATTCCGTCTATATGTATTATACTGTCTATTTAGGATTAATGACATCTCAGGTAAACACGTGACTAATCACTGCTGTGTCTACTATACCATTTCCGAATTAACCGCTAGTTTACACTGCACCGTATCATGTAGATATATATATATTGATATATATTGATTTGAGTGGATAAATATTCCACCAAACTTGTTTAATACTATCCTCAACTGACATGAACAAATAATATTACGATTCTACACAGCCCATTATTTTTATACTTAGTCCGATAATTAACTAAATGTTATGTGTATTCACAGTTTAGCCTCGCAAAATATTGGTTTTCTCTCTGAAGAATCTGAGCATGCTTTAAAATTTCACTTATCTTCTAAATAATTAATTAAAATGTCTGAAAACACGTACAAGATTTAACAAAATTCTTGCTTATCTATTAAGTAAGCTTGCCGTATCTTGAAAATGGCTTGCGATACGGAAGTCCAATACATTTTACAGTAATCTGTCGTTCATAACAAAATAAAATATAGAAGATATAATGTTCGAAGTCAACAATAGGTATTTTAACGCGAATGTTGAAATATGGATAATTCAGCTGTACGAAATAAATCTATTTCTATGGAAAGGATTTTTATTTACCAGCATTTTTCTGCAACTCTTTACAAAATATAATCCCGTATGAAGTGCGTATTATTCGAATAGTTGTCGGTAAATCTGTGATTTAAATCTGGCATGTAGGTCATTTCGTTTGTTTTTCAACCGGATTTTTGCAGACCGAGTATCTTTTCTATTCTGTGTCATATATGTAAACGCAATGAAGTGGATGTTCCAGATATATGTATAGGCAGAATCTTCGACGGATATTGGAGCCCGTAAAACTGGGGCAAGAAACTCTTAATAAACTAATCCTTCCAGAGATATTGAACTTTTTAATTAGTCAATTTGTAGGATTTTACGAGAGGGTGAGGTTCCTAGCATCGACCCATCCGAATAACTTTCATTTTCAGAAGCAGAGAATCATTTCTGGAGGAAACGTTGTTCGGTTTTCATGAAAATATCGTAAATTTTTTTTTTTCGATGAAATAAATACGGTTCAAGACAAACCACGATTATAACATTTTGTCTTAACGAACGTTTCGAGCAGTTTGGTAATTTGTTATTTCGTGTACACGTTGGTGATTGCAGACAAAATTCTGACCCGGAGCTGAACGCTTGGGAACGAGTTTTATATGAAAAATATTGCATTCTGAATTGCAATTTGGTCCAGAACAGCGCGAGCTTTTTCGTATATCTACGCCCTTTCATGTCTTCCTTTGTCGTCGACGACTCGTTGCACACTTGTTGTTTTAGGTTTCCAAAGCTGACCTTGAAGCTCCCACAATGGAACCAAAAAAATTACACCACGCGAGCCCGCCTCCAAACCAAACAACTTCTGCCTGAAGCAGTTTTTTTCTATCTCTAAAAATAAAGGAGTTATTCAGGTGACCTGTTTTAAGCGTCTCACCCTGTATATATTTCACTGTGCAATACGCAAATGTCTTGGAACTGCACCGTGTAAAACGGGCGTATATCGTCCCCGATTGTCCTCTTTTTAAACCTTAAGGAAAAACGGCGGATCGCGTGCTTAAATTCGTACCAAAGGAAAGCAAAAGGCACAAAAGCCCACTTATTTTGCGTTTACTAATTGATCGAAAATACTATTATAATTTTCTTTAAATTCTAAACACCGGATTACGAAAAATTTTCAAACGGTGAGTCCGCGTAAAAAAATAAATCGATACCGCGTCTAAACGATTTTCCACCATTGTGCCTTGGTATAAAAGATATAATCATTCGGAGTTATGGACATATCAGCTATAACTTCAAAACTCATCCCAGAAGCGTGACGCGGCCCGGTTTCAAAGGGACTCTTTTTAAATTCTTAGTTTTCGTTTGTATTAAAAGTTGGTCCCTCGGATGTCCCAGTTTTTTCCCGTATTGGGAACCAGAAGTTTTTCTTTCATTGGCGACATAATAGATATTGAATGAATCGACATTAAAGTTACAGAATTTACGGAATTAGGGCCACGGTACAGCCTCGTAGAAACACACACAATTTGAAATTCTTGAATGCTCGTCGACTTATTCCTAAAAGAAATAATCGGATAAATTTGAGAAATAATTTAAATCGTTGGCAGGATATTAGCGAATCGAAAATAATTTTTTCGTAGGACGAGGCCTCAGGTTGCAGTCTTTTTTTTTTAACCTTTTCTTGAATCGCTCTAGTGATCGTTGTACGATATTTCGTCGGGTAGAGTTTAAGGACGAACGCTTCTATTGACGAATTTCATAGTCAGAGCGAAGGATCCGGTAAATGCTAATTTCCTGGAAAACTCGTGAGGAGAAATTGGTTTACACAGCATAAGGAGAGAGGAATGGAAAATCTCGGTGCAGGTGAAGTTTCTGTGTACCGTTACAAAGGACGTCAACTAGCGACATCTACTTAGGCAACGTGTGTGAGTTAATTGTAGACACGCGGAAGACGGCTTGTTTAGCGCCGTAAATTATACAGGCTGTTTTCGAAAGACGGTTCGAAATTTCGCTCACAGTGCTCGTTAAACGGAATAAAAGCTGCGTAATTACCGAACTGATATACTCGGCTATCCACGTGGTTACTGGCATCAACGAGCGAAGCGAGTAAACCGACAGAATATACGTGCACATTGGAGTAATAACATAAAATAATCCTGTCTTCCTACTGTAAGCATTGACGCAGATAGATAGCTACCAGGATTGAAATAGAAAATTGTCGTTTACTTTGAAAGGTCTCGTCTACGAACCTACACGCCCATAAGTCATCGTAAACTTGCACGTCTCGTTGGATAACATTTTCTGAAACGACTTCGCTATTTTCGTCGCGTTTTCTTATTTTATATTATAGGATGAGTATTATAATAAGAAAGGTTCTGACAAAACCAGCCCCAAAAACGTTGAATAAAGCGTTGAACTCTTAAAATATGGTACGACGTGTCTTTCATGTATAATAGAAGGAATTGATAATTATTTGAGTATTATTATTTCGACAAACGAAAAAGACGCGAGTTCTGTGAAATGGTGGAAATTAAAAGATGATGTTTCCTTCCGTGAAAAAAATTAGCGAAATGCTTTGTAAATATTTCTGCAACTTCTTCCGCTGAAAGAGCTTTCTCTGCAGCCGGGCACGTAATAACTGCGAAAGGAAGCTCTGCGCAGTTAAAAAACGTAAACGCGCAAGTTTCACCTTACAAAAATATAAATATACAAAACACGGTTTGTAATCCACTAGTCAAATAATCGTATTTGCTGAAAAATTCAACAACACCAACCTTATTTATAATATTCGAATAAATCCCTGACCCAAGTATGCTTGGATTCTTATTTAAATTCTTAACATTGCATCGTTCTATTCAAATGGTCTTAACTTCGTTACTTCTTTGATTTTCAATGAAATGTTTCATCCAGACGTTTCCAAAAGACTAAATTCGGAAAAGGCGTCTATTTCAGGATATCGTGTACGAGTTTCGAAGCCGTATCGAGCATTTCTATTTTGTCCCCGTAGTATACTAACACAGAAATTCCTACAAGGATAAAATAAAAATGCCTGAGACTCGAAGTATGTATATCGACACCGAAATTCTTACAAGGGCAAAATAAAGATGCTCGAGACGACTTTAAAAACATTCAATTTATTCCAACGCGAGCATTCACGAGTACGTGTATTCCTTCGACCCCTTAACCCCTTGACGTTACAAAATTATTTATTTCTTCGAACGATTAGTCTCTGTTCGTGTGATGTTAAAAAAAATCTCATACTAAATCCACAACAATTGTTAATCGCCCGTTAAAAAATAAATACGCACGAGGAAACGAACGATTCAATGGGACGGAGTTTCGAAAATTCGGATCGGTGAAATACGCGAATGAAATTCACGTTCGATTGAGTACGTCGAGCCGCAAAGAGCTTGAGGCGCGCGAAAATTGTTCCTTTTGTTCGATAAAAAAAGAAAAAAAGAAAAAAGAAAAAAGGGATTCTAGACCGACGAGGTTAATGTTTCGTCAGAGGCGAGACGAGCGCGGATAAGGGTGCAATTAACTGGTGCAGTCAACTACAACGATAAATCTGCATATACCGGGGTCCCCGATGGAGCAATATTAATATTTTCAACGGCGCGCGCCCGCGATGGAGAGGACGCGTCCCCCTCGTGCATTAAAAAGAACGCGCACGACAACCCTCCGCGGGAAATGAATGGCCGGTCGAAGCGAACGGGGCGTTTTTGTCGCGGCGGAAGTTTATCGTCTGGCAAAGTTTATCTTTATCGATGCGTCGCCGGCGAAGCCGGGCCTCTCGCGCCCTGGAAATCTTTCTAGGGTGCGTTCGGTTTAGGGCACACGCGCCCCAAACGCTCGTGGTGTTCGTTCCCACTGTACAGAGTGCTTCGTTTCACGTGGCACGAGGGTTGATCGATGACCAAAATCTCCATTTTCAGCCCCCAAATTTCTTTTATTTATTTTCCCATTTCGCTTATAAAGAGACACTCGACTCTGAGAATAATCAAAAGACGATTGGCGATGAATGGCACCCGTTATGTAACGATGCTGCACAGGAAACTAAAGTTTGCACTTTAGACCAGATACTGGAGGTCAACGACTATCTTCAAGATAAAATTTGTGTTTTAGGAGATCTTAATTATCGATCAACCCTCGAATCTACTTTGGTAACGAACAGGGAACGCAAAGAAAAATGAAAGAATCTTTTGTGTTATTTTATTCATCGAAAGCCCTGTCGGCCACGCTATTATTCCGCCGCAAGAAATCCAACGTGATAGATGCTGACTGTTCGTGACGAGGAAAGTACGATAGCAGGACCGATATAAAGCAATTCGTGACACTCGAAATGTTTCTAAATACAAATCCCCTATCTAGGCAGTAATTTACAGCGAGATTCGTTGGGTCGCATATTCGAGGAATATTTCAAATCTCAGAATATAACTTATAAAATGACGCCACCGTAACTTTTGAAATTGCCGGCATAACTTTGTTTAATGTAAAAAGACTTGCTCGAATCGCGCGACGTTTCTTGGTCTGGCGCCCCGACGCTTTAACCAACTCGCTCGTAAACGGTTTGTAGCGCGGCAAAGTCCAAGTCTTTTGGTCCCGGGCGTCTGGAGGTTCCAGCTGTCTGTGAAAAGCGAAAAGATTTTGCAAGGGAGCGGTGACGCATCCGTAGGTCGTCTGGAGGTGAAGCGACAGGGCAGACAAGCTGATGCTGGCTGGCTTTCTGTGCTTTTTTCCTTCCCATCCGCGTAAGCTCTCCGCAGAGTAGAATCCTACGGTGCTCGATCTTCCCATAAAGTTAGTGACGTCGGTACGTTGCTCCGGGGAACAAATTCCCCGCTGAGAGCGGCGCAAATTGCTCGAATGGGGAAAAAGGGACATATGCATGTGAAAAAAGAGGAGACGGGAGAAAAATGAAAAATGAAACTGGAATGCTGATAAATGGAAAGGTGGGGAAGTGGGGAAATGGAAAAGCAAGGCGAAGTGTTCTGGACACGATTTTTTTGAATTTCCCGAAGGTGTAAACTTCGTGCGGGTCATACAGGCGATCGGACGAGACGCAGTACTCGAATTAACCCCTTGACGTACTACTTAATTCCAAATAATTTTTCAAACGTATACTATTTAATTTTATTTAAATTCGTTTGCACAAGGAATGGCCACGGAAAAGAATAGATTTGTTTTACGAATACCTTGTAAATGTAAAAGTGTGTTGATTCTAGTATATGAGGCTTGATGACGAGTGAGTGGCCTCATGATTGTGAAACTTGACGTCAAAAAATTGTAACGAGTCAGACTTGTCATTGTACGGAAAGGGCTTAATGAAATTTACCGTGGCTCGATAAAACGAAAGGTTCGCGTATCGGTTGTGTATGTTTCAAATTTGCTTTCAAAAATTTTTCTGTTTAATAAGAAATGTTTGTGTACCGTTCGCGCAAAAATTAACTTTCCGAGAATTAGAGGGAGGAAAGAAAAAAGAATGAATCGATGCTTCCGTTTATCTTTTTTTTGTTTAAGAAATTTAATTAAAAACTGGATGATTGCGTATGAGAAAATTCTTCGAAAACTAATGGCTAATAAAGTGTGTGTAACTTTTCGACGGTATGTCAATATACTATCGCTTGATTGCTCTCGCGTTAGCATTTTATCAATTTTTCATTCTCTTTAAAAAGACAATTCTAAAGCTTCAATAATGAAAGGAGAGGATTTTTGTCAGTGTTAATCAAGCCTCTGTACTTTTCTCAAATCTTAATAATGTGTACTGCTACGCCTATAATTAATATTATACTTGTAATTGATAGTTTCTTATCCATGTTTACAACTTATGCTTGGTTAAAAGAACTTAAATCATGTTTCTGCGCAGAAGAATTCTCAGTTGATATTTTTTACAGTTTCACTCCCGCGGTGTTAGGGCGTCGAACGGACAAATTTATCAGAAACAACGCGAGTTGTTTTCACTCGGAAAAATCGTTTACAATGTTACACGGTATAGACAACGTGTCTAGGGAAAATTAAACACTTCCCCTTCCAACCGTAAACACGGTGCAACCTGTCAGTCTACGAGCACGTAGCAATAACCAATCGCTCGCGACGTTCCACTTCCAACGCAACGAACTCGCCAATGAGAAAAATTCGCCTGTATCGTTTTACAGAATACGCGTATCACGCAGTAAAACAATTCGCGCTCTTGTAAAACATCTTGTTAAAGCTCGCTGAATCGTTCACCCGAAATATCGTGTTTTTGAATAAAGTTAATTTTATGTACAATTAGTATCATCTATTTTGTTTCGTTTTTTTCACCCGGATGCTCGTGCAAAGTTAAATCGGAGAGCGAGGGCGAATGCATGGTAACTTCGGTAATTGAACAGGAAAAGTACGTGTACGCAACAACCATACAATTTGAAATTAAATTTTTTCATGAGACTTTACGAAACGACTGAAATTTAATTTGCTGTTCCCTCTCGTTTGGCTCGTTTAAAATTAAGTTGCATTTTAACAGGCGTAATTTATTCAATTTTTCTACTTTTTCTGAGACACTAACTTCACAGTATTATTTTGCGTTTGTAAATTTAAAAGACCCACAGTCACGGAAGTCTACGGCCGAAAACGATGTACATTTTAGGTGTGAAATCGTTAGTCGATCGATCTTTGAATATTTCGGAAAAATAACGTTTATTTATTTTATTACGTAAACTATAATAGTACGGCTCCGTAATGGAAAAAGGAATAAAAGCCTGACCCCGTTTAACTTGTTACAAATAAACGTGAATGGTTACAAAAGAAAGAAATATCGCAAATATATTGAAATCGAAATACGTTGTTGTTATCGACGAGTTTTAAATTGAGTTATATTTTGTATTTACTTAGGTCTTCGTTAATTTATGCGACTGACTGTACACGGTGAAGAAACAGATGTGGATAACCGTTCCAAGATTGGCAACGACCCCTCTGACTGCGCGTTCGCCTAACCGCGGTGCGTTCATTATTACCGAGAACTGGAGAGAACCGAAGAATTCTTTCAGAATTGAAAATCGCGGGGATAAATTGTTATTCTAAGTAACTTTTTCGTAAATGAAATTTGACAATGCATAAAACTTTGTACCTGAAGGATGCTTCTGTACACAAGGTGTATCGTGGTGAATGAAGGAGGCTTCATTTTCGAGATAGTTAATATTATTTCCCCACAATTGCATCCGTACGTATCGCGTTGAAGCTCGATGGATACACTCGGTAACCCTTAAGTTGAGATCGACGAACGAAACACGACCGAGGACAGCCGTATTTTCGAAGCCAATTTTCGCGAAAACGTACCGCGGTACGAATAACTTTTGTCCCGCGATTTTCGATGAATTTTTCGATACGGAATTCACTCCCGTCTGTGCAGCTCATCGCGGGACGCTCTGTGCAACGAGTTACCGTTCTCTGAATATAAATAGTGTAATATTCAACAAACCGAAGAAAAAAATGGCACGACAGAGATAAAAAGTAGAGGGTCGTAATGAAGAGAGTAGCGGAACGGCGCGGAGGAAAAGAAGTACTATGAAACAGTGGGAGAGAACTGCAAATGAAGAATACAAAGAAACCGGAGGAAACGAAAGGACGGCGGAGGGACGAAAGTGAAAGAAGAAAAGGGCGTAGGAGGGGAATAAAAAAGGCGGAAGGAAAATGAAAAGAACGATGACGGGCAAGTCCGCGAGAAGAGAACCGAGAAGATCGATAAAGAGAACGAATAAGCGCGGAGAGGGTGTTGGACGCAGATAGCGGCAGATCAGCGCGGAGAAAAGTTCCGTAATTTACCAAATGCCAGTCCACCGCACCATGCAAATTCCTCGCCGTCGGAAACTCAACCGAGATTCGAAAACTTACTTCCGACGATGAAGGCTAATCTCGACGGGCCGCGTCGAAGGAAACGGGGCGAAAGAGCTTACATATTCGGGACACTCGCTCTAAATTTCCCGGCGAACAGAGGACCTCTCCTCTGTCGTCGATTATTCAAAATTACGAATTCTGATCGAACAGTCTACGCCGTATCTAGAAAGTTAATGTCGCCCAGACCTCGCTCGGTCAGGAAGGGCTGCAAGGCGGCCAGCCCCGACGCGGGGGCGGCAAAGGACGATCCAAAGGTAAATGTTGATTGATCCATTTTTCACCCTCCCCTCAAACGTTTGCGAACCGACGTCAAACAAATCCGACGTTCGCGACGCGATTCTTTCCTCGCGAAACATAAATTAAACCCCCTGCATCGTGAATCTAGCAAACTCGAACTGAATCCCCCCTCTGAATGATTATATGAACATTTTTCAGAAATACATACATACGTACAAAATGTGAGACTATTTGTGTATAATAGACAATAATTAGTATCTGTATCTTGGAATAGAAAAGCTCCAGGCGAGAGAAGACGAGTAAATTATTATTCCATTGTCTGTTTTAACGAACGATATACACGCTAGAATAATATAAAATGTGAAAGTTTGAGTCAAATATCGAATAATATAATTATTTAAAATATTATAACAAGAAAGAAAGTGTGGATGGTAATCGATTTTTGAAATAACGAGAATTGCTCGTGTACAACGTATTTTCAATCGGAGTGTGGTCGAAACCAATCGAACGAAAATCGAATTGAATATTGAAAATTATCCATTGTTTAAAGTTAAATTGACGACTAGTGACTGTATCTTGACAGCAATTAATGAATGTTGATTTAAACGTTTGTTTGCGCAGCGTTTACATTCGCTCGCGATTGTGAACAATTTTCAGTTTCTGTTTTATTTCATTACTTCGACGCCGATGAAGTGTATTTATTTTCAGCGTACTCTGTAACTACGTTTAGACATCGCTTGGAAAAAATAACGAATTTGAAAATTGTGTAATTTGAAAAAATACCCGCGAAACAATTTAATAGAAATCATTTTCTAGCTTAAAATCTCAGGATTCAAAGGCTGCGGTGCGATTTCCCCGGGGATGTTTCTCCGACCAGTGGCACTACTTCCCAAGCGCGTCGTGTCAAATTGTTAAAAATTTCTCAACTTTGAGGTTACGCAAGCAGTTGAAAAATATTATTTTTCTTGACTTTTATCAAGGGAGCGTTTCACTTTAGAGTCTCAGCTTCAATTCTATCCTCTTTTTTTTAACGAGACTACCACTCTCACCCAAACTTATGATAATTTTAAGGAGACTTTTAAAAGTATGGAACACAGAAATGTCAATGTTTATTGCAATCGTAAGGTTAGTATAGAAATACTTACAGGTACTATAATTATTGGATATTATGGGATATATTCAAAGCGACATTCATATATCAACAACCATTTATTAGTAATCACGCCTCGCTGTAGCGGTTGTTAGGACGCTGTCTATTGTTTTTAAACATATACGTATCTAG
Organism: Colletes gigas; assembly: GCF_013123115.1. Taxonomy (NCBI): domain Eukaryota; kingdom Metazoa; phylum Arthropoda; class Insecta; order Hymenoptera; family Colletidae; genus Colletes; species Colletes gigas. The sequence goes on along the minus strand of NW_025106647.1, from coordinate 5,396,176 downwards.
ATTCTGGATATTCCTGAATCTTATACATCCACAGGTACAATAACGCCTATTTTACATTAGTCGTTTCAGTTTTGTATTGTATTTATAGGATATCCAACAATAATAATAATAAAAATATTTAAAACGCATATGAGACGCTATCAGATGTATCGCATTGTTTCAAAATAAATTTTGGACATTGTGAAGTGATAAATATTTAAGATCTATTTTACACCTTGTAAAGGAAGAAATCTATGTATCATTTTTGGAGAACGAGACATTTTATTCGGGAAAATATGAATAATTTTACGTTGAAATTTTCTGACGAATTTTTCTCACACGACTAATAGGTTTCGTAGTAGAATTTTTCAAAAAGGTTACTTTCTCTGTATTAGTCTACCTTGTATAGTGCAGAAAGTGAACAGTTACATGTGTGTGTAATAGAGAGCTTATAACGGAGAGTCAAAGGACCCTCCCATTTAACGCTCAGACACGGCAATTGTCCCTCAACATCCATCAACGTCAGTAGTATTGTAATTACCATTGCTCATTAGACGATACCGCTAAATTACAGTTGATAAATCTAATATCTACCATTCAATAAATCTTAAATTAAATATTCGTCTGTCATGGCCATTACTAGTCACTCACGATATAATACAATTTTGGCATTCGACGAAATAAATCGTTTAGAAAATGAAACTTTGCGTAAGAAACGTTTCATCATTTGTCCGTGCGTCGTTTTATATCATTCTAAATGTTTTGATAAAAATACTTTGGCGCATTCTGAACATTGTTTTACAGAAAAGCTTTCTCATTTTGTCAGAAATATTTACCGTACGTATGCGAAAATTGCCAGCGGTTTTGATGCGTTCTTGCAACGGTACGAGAAATATTTTGTGTCTCGGTTAATTGTGAAGTATATACTTTTAAAATTTTTACATGTTATGTTGCATACTGTCCCTCGTATGAAAAAAAATACACATCAAACCTTACAGAAAAAGATGTATCGTTTTAAAAAATATTTCGTGCGCACGCGGAACAATAATTATTTTTAATATACATTACTCTATAGAAACATTTAACTGTGCGAACACATTAAATTATTTTATCAGCGCGAAAAGAATTCCTTTTCACCGTTTATTGTGAGTAATTTAAAAGGATCGGGATAGCACATCCAGCACTTTTCGCGAATGCATAGAGCAGCGCGATCACGCTCCACGGCGCTCAAAAAGATAATGATTGATCATAAAATTTTGTGCTATCTCATGAATTAATCGTTAACTGATTGAAACAGTTTCCGTATTAAAGTTTTCCCCTAATTGAAAAGCAGCGTTAACCGCTTAACGTTCACTTTCTTCAAGGTTGGTAATAACACAATAAAAAAAAAATAGTGTTTACTTTTTTCCCCAGTTTTACTTGTTTATTTTTGCCTGGTTTAACCGGGGCTAGCAGAAAAAATGCAATATGCATGTATCCGAGCATGCTCAGGTTGGGGGATTAAACGGTTAAAGTTATTAAAAAATTCAACGAGTACTTTAAAAATAATAAGTAAACTTTCACCAAAGTATCATATGAATGTATTAAAATATCATCAACGGACGTTTATTTATCTTTTTCCTGCAGCTAACGCGAAATTGTATCTAAAAATTGTTCGGTTGCGTGTAACATTGCAAAATTCTGGAAAACGTCAATTAAAAATTGCGTACCTCGCAACGAAAGCATTTATAACATGATTTTTTGGAAATGAAATTGAAAAACTATTCTGTTTCATAACAATTTTTAACACAAAAACGGAATTGAAACAAAATTAGAAAAAAAATGTCTGCAAAAATAACGCCAACGCAGGCAACTGGTAATAGCCATCACTCGATAAATCCGTTTTCGTCTTTCGAGATTCATAAAAGACTTTTATAAAGCAATTTTTGATTTTTCGTTAATATGTCCATTCAGACCTTGCTCCCTCTGATGTCAATTTTAATGAAAGGCTTCTTCTCCAATGAGCTCCCTTGTACAAAACAATGACATATTTCATAGTACGTCACATTGATCCTTAAATCTCGTTGCATGATGAATATTATGTCGAATGGATTTCGATCTTCGTTTCCGAACATTGCTGACTAATTTTTATTCAATAACTTTAATTATTCGGCGTATCTAAAAATTTCAGAACGCTTCAAAGAATTTGAATAAAATGTAAAGTGGTTCGTTCGAAATGTGACGTAAAGAATTATTCGAAATTCGTTTAGTCTCGCAATTTTATTTCCCGATGGCACACGTAACGCTTCGTTTCGAGTGTTGCCCGCATTCGTGTATTTATATCATTGTCACGGATAAAAAGAAAATGGCCAGTACCAAAATATTTTGGTGCAAGCGACTTTTATAAATAAAACATATTCGAAATAAGAATTTTAATTCTCGATGATCGATATTTACAGCCAGTTCACGATGGCGCGTCCCACTGTGGGGCCATTGCACGCCAAACGCGGTAAAAAAGTGGTTTTATACAAACATACACACAATGAAATAATGATTCACTAATCGTTAATGGGACGCATGAGCCATGATTTAGAGTGATTTTTTTTATCATTTGTCGATTTTCGACTACATGATTTTCAAATGTTCAATCTTAAAATCATCCAAAATTATAATCATCGTTTATTGTTGCTTTGATTCTTCAAAGTAAATGATGAGTAATTGAATTAAATTTACTTAGTACGGATTTAAATTACACCAAAGTACACTTTTATATCTCCAACATTTTTTGAGTTATAACTAATTGAACATGTTCAGTTTTCATTTTATTTTTTAATTATGAATGCAGTGTGATGCAGTGTTCATCTTAGTTGCTTTTTGTAGAGTGAAGCCTTACCTTTTTTTTTAAAAAAATATTAGCTGCTACTAGCTGCTACTGTTTCGGCGCGTGTGAGCGTCGGCGATTACGGGCATTGTTATTGTTGTATAGAACATGAAGAAAAATGGCGAAATTCAAATATATACATATATGTATATCTGTACCTATCTGCTTTACTTGGAAATTCCATTATTTTAACACTAAATATACTATGATTATAATTTTTGATGATTTTAGGATTGAACATTTGAAAATCATGTAGATGTATCAAAAATCGACAAATGATCAAAAAAATCACACTAAATCATGGCCCATGTGTCTCATTAACGATTATTTGTATAAAACCACTTTTTACAGCATTTGGCATGCAATGGCCCCACTGTGTGTCCTTCGAAGTGCAGTATTGCAACCGTCGGACCAGATATTCGATCTTAAAACGAGGAATTACTGTATTATCGTAATATTTGCGCAAATCCCCCCTCCGTGAAAAATAGCGTCGAGCGTCGAAACAGGCGCAAACACTCGGTCCGCGTTAATAGCCGATAATTTAAAGCAAACGGCGCGCGTAGCCCGTTTACACGCGCCATTTTTTCCGCTTCGTCAGCGACACGCTGTTTTTTCGGGCCGCGGTTGTTTCGCCGACGGAAATATACGTCGCAGCGGGTCTCTCTGCGACGCAAACGCGATTCAAAAGTGGGGGAACCGGGCGAGTTAAGGGACGAATATCGTTAGATCTGGCGAAAAGGTAGAGTTAATCTACGACGCGGTGATAACGGTACAGCGTAAAAAGAATCCGAGCATTTTTCACGAATAATTACAACTCGGCCGACGGAGATGAAAGAGGTGTAAAATTTCGCCGAGGTACAAAAGATTGCGGATCGCTTGAAAGGGCGCGACGAACAACGGGTACGAAAGAGGAAGAGGATGAAAAAATAAAGGGGTGTCCGGGCGACGACAATGAAAGTGAAGAAGAAAGTTTAAAGGAATGGGGTTGCCAGACTCGGTTTCCTTTTTTTTTTTCTCTCCACCTCTATTTTTCTTTCCTCTCTACTCTCTTTTTTTTCGTGACCGTGGACCTAATGGGACACCCGCGCTCTTGTCAGTCGGATTAACATCGGCCGTCGGGTCCGCCGTTGTTTCCATGGAAGGTCGACGCGGATGTTTATCTTGCGGATAAGAACATTTTCGGGGCGGCGTAGGATCGGACGAGTTAACAACGCGGAATATACAGAATTATCTCGGGGACAAAAGACGGCGCAGCCGGGGAGAAAAATTTTTCCACGGCGGTTGAAAAGTGAAAAAAAAAAAAATAAAAAAGTAAAAAAAAAAACCCGCTGCCCCCCGAGTTCGCAAACGGAGCGCGGGCGCATTGTACTCCCTTTCCGCGGCGTTCGTTTAAATACGATGACGATGTTTGAAATAAAATTGTCGGCGACGAGCAATTAACGCGCTTCTACGTTTCGCGGTGTAACGAGTGGAATGTAATACAACGTTGCATATTTCATTCTCGCGAGAATACGCGTCAGCGTTGCTTTACGGAAGACGTTTTAAAATACGTTTCGCCGAGCAAAGGGTAGAAAAAAAAAATGAAAAAAATAAAGAGGAGAGAGAGAGAAAAAAAGGAACGAACAGGGAGAGAAAGGGAAGTACTTCTTTCGCGAGGAAATATGAGCCCGTAGCAGTTCGGTCTCCTGAGAATAAGGTTAACGCCGTAAAGGACACACAATTTGTCTGCGACAAAAAAAGGAAATCCGGGCTTACGGGAGAGAAACTGGGTAAAGAGAAGCGCTCGAAACGCTGAACTCGAGTAATATTTGTCATAATTAAACCAGGGACTAAATAAACCTCCGACAGGGAAGGGTGGGGTAGTGATATCAGCCCGCGGGAGCGAAGTCTCTCTGTTTGCTTTTGAGAAAAACCTTTCAGCGTAACCCGACTGGCGCAGACAGCAAGAGAAGGAACCCGACCGCGAGATATCAGATCAATGGAAAACTTCTGTCGTTTCTCTCGTATGCTCTTTGCGGTATTCCGACCCGAACAAAATAATAGATTCCTTATAAATAAAACGAAATTCCGTCTGTTTATCCGTTTGTAGTCCGTCCCGCGATCCAAACAAAATTCTTACCGCGAGCCCGGGGTCACAAAGCACGCGAGGTTGCGCTCACCGGTTGCACTCACGGCGAAAACCCACGGAACGCAACTTGTTGCAAATTAAATTTAGAAGCTACCTTGTCGTATGAAAATTTTCGATGGGGTCGACATCAACCGAGATATCGATCGGAACTCGAGAGTTAGAATTTATTTGCGTCGTAGAAGGGTTTAAATAATTTTTTGCGCTCGAACAATATTGCGAAAACAATTGTTTTATGATATAACGTCCGTTGTTTATTTATTGTTCGATCGAAAATATTTGGTGACTGCGTCCGCGAGATTCCAGCGACCATCGAATTTATTATAAACGCGAACGCTTCGCAACGATCGGCGCAGACGATTGCGCCAGGTCGGAAGAATACAGATGACAAATAACTTCTCAACGCAAATCAGGAAGCTTTTCCCCGAGTCGCGATTGCTTCGAGCGTTGTCATCGCAGAAAGCAATCCTTCCCCGGTTAACGTCTGTTAATCCCTTATCCAAGCGGTGTTTCTTTTATCCTCGAGCGTGGCGCTTGGGTTTTCCAATTGTTCTTGGTTTTTGTCATTGTCGCCTGACTCCAGTATCGACGATACAAGCGATTTTACTCGGGAAGAAACAAATCGAAAATAAAGAGTAAAAGTTTTTCGTTCGAGGGTGCGTTTTCGAGATGATTGAATTTCAGAATTGGGGCTCCACGGCAAGTAGAAACAGCGGGTAGTGAACAGACATGGTTGAGCAAATTTTCAAATTGAATCGTCTCGATTTTAGATTTGTTTTTTCACGCAGAGTATATGCAACCCTTCTCGGTTGCGCCATTGGCATTGCAACAGTCTGTATAAATTAATTCCCTTCGAGAAATCTCAATATTTTGAAGACCCTTAATGTTTATCTCGCGGTATCGTTTAAAAAGTAAAGTAAATTTGCACCATTGTTTTGATAAAAGAAATAATGCTAACAAAAGAGTCTGGAAATATATTTCACGGAATGGATATAAAATTCTAGCACTACAAGCCTATTAAACGCAAGCGAAAGACGCCTACGGTTGTTGCGGACCAGTCTGCGAAAGACATACTTCTCCGGCACATAATGTGTTAAGAGTTCATAATGAACCCGTTTGTCCCGCTGTACACGGAGCATAACTGTTTTTTATGCAGCTCTGGCTTTGCTGCTGTCAGTGTTGAAATTTCCGGTACACAATGGTCCGTCCGTCCTTGGTATATTACTGTACACCGTTCATTTTTCATCTCCAGTAATTAATCAACCAAAAACTGACTCGTTATTACGACGATTAAAAAGAAACAGATTCTCAGTCGATTAACCTTATTATTGCCGACAAATCCTACGATTCCAAAAATCTTACGGTTCTCCGATGCTTTCTAAGACCCCTACCTCGTTAAAATATAATTATTCTTCGGAAATATTCGTAGGAATAAACGTTCTCACGATACGATATTTTATAATTAAAGCTGCACACGATACATTAACGAAGATCCCATAAAAACTCAGTGTTATTTTATTCTTTCCCATTTTCCATAATACTACATTTTCATCCTCTTCCAGTACCTTGCCGCATCATCTCGTTCATCTCGCGTTCAAAGTAGATTATAAATTTTGATTAAGTCGGGTCAAGTTGTAAAACAGCCCTGTCCGTCGAACTTCGCCCCTCTGGATCGCTCCTAGGCATATAATACAATCTTTCTCATACGTTTGTCACGTTTCTGTCCTTCGATACGACGAACAAAGGAACGAAACGAAAAATAAATAAATAAAACGAACGGTTCACAAGATTCGATTAAAGGTTTGCCCCTTTGTCGCGAGCAAATCAGATATCGCACGCGTCAAAGCGACAGATTGTTCCAATGGACTGAATGGAATAAAAAAAAAAAAAAAAAAAAAAAAAAAAAAAAAAAAAATTGAACCCGTTTCCGCGTGTGATTGCCGATAAAAGGGCGAAAGAACTAGGTCCGACTTTTATTACAGCGAAATTAATTCGAATTCTATTCCCCAGAAAGACTGGCCATTAATCACGGCCGACTTAAACGTACGTACCGCCGAATTCTAATCGATGAAGATCAATTAATTCCGTTAGCGGGGCATCTAATTCCGTCGGCCAATCCGGTTCTCGTTGAATAAGATTAACGTCGCGGGGAAACTCGGGAATCTACGACCGGGGAACACGCTAGCCGGGCAACCGGAAAAGAAAAACAAAAAAAAAAAAGAGAAAAGAAAAAATGCAATAATCGTAAGCGACCCGAAAGACGACAGAGGGAAAATAACAGAAGCAAAGCGAACGGTAATCACGAGAGACGAAAGAGAACGGAAGAAGGAGGAAGCGACAGAGCGGTACGACGGAAATAGGTCGAAACAATCCTGAGGAGCTGGGTTCATTACGCTTCCCCCGCGAAGGTCGCTCGCCAGATAATCAGAATGATAAAAACAACGCGAACGTACCAGTCACTCTGACGGAGACGCGCGACGTTTTCAGAAAAATAGAATTTGTACGGTTCTCTGCTACCCAATCGCGATCCCGAGCTTCTTTAATGCAAATATAAGGGGGTATTCTTATTTGACGGATCAACGATATCGATTTCCTCTTACGAAAATTTCTCCTACCAAAATGCTACATTACAAAGAACCAGCCCCGCCCGCGTGGGTGGTATTTTCTTGGGCGAGTCGTTAGTCCGGCATTAACATAGATTTATATTACCTCAAACACGAGTACTTATTATTTGATTGCACGATTTATAGAAATAGGATCTATTTGTGGCAGAGATGGTGAATAAGCGAACTTCCTTGAATCTTGCTATTTTCAATTTGAATTCGATGATAAGAATTTTGAATTAATTATATGCTTCCCTAGTTAATGTTTTAAGCTTCACCTATTTAGTTGTACATATTCCCAAAAACATATATTCCTTTGCAGAGAAATAATTCGTCAAAGAAATGTATCAAATGAAAAGTTTCGATAAAGAAACGAGCAGAAATAACATAGTGTTGGTTTGTTTTTAGTATGGGCGTAGCTATGGACGAAACGACAAAGAAAAATAGTAAAACTTTACAAAAAAAAATAGAGAAACAATTTTTTCAGTGAAAATTGTGCAATTCCAGATAGCATGCTGGTGTGTTTTCGACCACTAAGGTACACACGTTTTATACGCGTGACAAATATTGTAGAGATTGGTTTATTATTGCCAGAATTGTTAGAAACACCATTTAGGGAAAATTAGTTTCGAGGAAAATAACGTTAAAGTACATCGTGATTCACTGCAGTTCCATTTATGCATGCAATTGTGTATATTGTAACAAAGTTGTTTATAAGTTAAATCTACGAACATGCGTTTTGCGTGCACCGAGTGTTATGATTGTTACCCGCACGAGGTTACATTGGAATTCCCATAACTTCTCTAACTGCTCGAGTTTCAATCTATTAATTTACAAACATAATTTTATCACCAATAACTTCAATGAAACGCGCATAAAGCGTGATTAATTTTCCTTAACGTTTACAGTGGAAAGCTCCTTCAAATGTCTGGCGAGCTTGGAGTCTTTAAGTTAAGTGATATTTAAGATTTTTTTCAGACAACTACCGAACATATTAATTTTAAATGTTAGGAGTACGTTCGACGCGTTAATTTTTGTTTTAAATTCCAAACGATTTGAATTAAAAAAAAAAATTTTTAAATTCGTTTAACGAATATGTAGTTTAATGTAACTTTGTTTTTACCTAATATGTACGTAAAATTTCAAGTCAATCGATTTATTGGTTTACAAAATACCGTGGCAACGAGCTTGAAAAATGTCATATCCAGAAAAATAGATTTAAAGTACAGTGTCGGGGCATATAAAAAATATTCAGCTCAATGTTCTGTAACATTAATATTTTTTTTTTATTTCATAATTCACTTCAACTCATTTCAAAATTCATACTTCTATAGTGTTGTTAATTTTTCGAATTCGTAATTCTCGCGACGTAACTAACGAGTACAGTTTTAGCCACCGAAATTAGGTGCCATCAAATAATAATTGGCTTATTTAAATGCGACGCATAATCACCTTCTAAGAAGGTTTAAAACATGTTCTTTAATGGAAACAGGTGGTTTCCCATAATATACGTTTCGTTCCAGACTACCAGAGAACTCTTTGATAAAGCTTGTCCAATAACTTTTGCCTTAGGCATGATTGCTGCTCGCCGTAATTGACACCCATATCATTTGCTTAATAAAACTTGCGGGAAACAAGTTTAAGCACTTAGCCATCTAGCGGTATTATGTAGAGCGGAGCTTCTCAAACTATGAATCGTGACCTCTCGAAGCGCTGGACGAAAATTCTGAAAAACTTGAAGCACGTTCCGTATAGCAAGCCAAACTTTTATTATGAAAACAAGAACAAAAATTCCTACAATAATAATTTAAATTCAGCATCATCGAATCAGAATTCGTACTGTAGGTTTTATAAGGAAATAATTTCGTCTTCTATCGAAGAAACGTCGCTAGCGATACAAAATTAAGAAGTTCCGGTCTAGACGTTTCGCGAATCTCATGAACCATTCAGCAAAATTCAATCGGTCCAAAATTAATAAGCGTGATAAAATTTTGATCGGCGAAATTAGCCGCCACCGAAGACTGACAAGCTCGATCGAATGCGAAGGCGAACGTCGAGGCGAGCTTGAAACGTCGTTCGTCGCGATGTTTCGAGAAAATATCAATCTTTTTTTCGTCGCAGGGGCAATCCCTTTAAGACGACTCGAAGAAGGAACGGTCAGGGTCCGCGAATAAACGAAAAGAGATTGCGAACGGGAAGCCACGAAAGCGTCCGGACGGTATTAAAAGCTCCGAGGGAACAGTAATCAGACGGCAAAATTAAGAATCGTAAACACCAACGGAGACGGAGCCAAAGCGAAAGCTGATTAAAAGTCCCCCGGTAAGAAGCGGGACTGGCCCGTCGATTCCGTGGGCTAATTAAACCACTCGATCGACCTACCGCAAGTTCACAAATCCTCGCTAGAAGACCAACCGGCCGGAAGACTCGCGCTGAAGACCAACAGGATGCTTTTGGGTCTGGTGAGGCTCGTTGGGAGCCTCGAGATACGAAGGTTAACGTCGTAAGGAGCGTAAAATTTGTACAGAGGACGGTCGAAAGACGTCGCGGGTTGAAAGAGCAAGAGGCGTACAAGACGCTAAAGCAACCCTAGGCATCAGCAGCAGCAGCAGCAGCAGCAACCGCGACGTCGGTGGTAGTAACACCGTGAGCAGCAGCAGCAGCAGCAGCAGCAGCAGAAGCAGAAGCAGCGTCGAGGGTGGTGGTGGTGACGACGACGACGACAACGACAACGACAACGACAACGACACCGACAACGGGGACAGAGGTAGTAGTAGGAACGGTAGTAGTAGTAATTCGTGGAAGAAGACCGAGACGGAGAAAGGGGTAAGAACTGAGGAGGACGGAGCGAGCGCGAGGCGGCCTGGAGGAAGGAGGAGGCTGACTGATCGGCAGAGTAGAGGAGAAAGAGCACGCCTGCGCGGAATCCCCGGGCGGGCGCGGGCAGTGCCACTGGAGGCCCGGCGGTTTCAGAGCTTCGCCCGGGACGACGAACCGCAGACGACCCGTACGCAAAACTCGGTCGTAGTTAGCCGCGTCGGAGGATCCCGTCGGTCGAAAGGGCCAGAAAACCACGCGACGCGTCCGCGCCCGTCGACGTTTACGTCGTGCAACTCGTCGTGATCGGGGAAAACGGACCTGGACTACGAGGCACCGGGGCGCACGCCGTGTAGGAGACGCGCACGTCGCGAGAAACGATCCGAGCACGTACACTCGCGGTGCACGGACCGTAACATATAGAGAGAGAGTTATCATCGCGGGGAGGATAATGTGACCAGTGACCGACACCGGAATCCCGAACGGGTGGTGTGTCCGATAAAACGTGCGCGACAGAGGGGCCAAAAGGGACACCCCGGGTGAGAGAGGTGCCTGCTATGCACGAGGTCTGGTAGCACGGGTGCCAAAAAGGAGGGTGAACAACGTGATGACGGAGGACCGGAAGTGAGAAGGTGCACCGTGCTGGTGCGCTATAGCTGTTCTCTGAGATGTCAGTGGACCCGTCGAAGGGAACCGCGTCGTCGTATCCGTCGTCGTCGTCCTCTACGTCATCGTTTCCTTCATCATGAGGAGATCCTCTTACGTGAACTACTACGTCTTGTGCCTCGTGTGCTGGATTCTCCTAGGCATCACCGGTAAGAGAGCATATGTCGCCGCACGCCGCGTGCTGGCCTCGAGTCTCGTGGATCGTCGATCGATCCGTAGCAAAAGTGTATACGGAGGCGTACATACTGGCGGTGGCGAACAAAGGATGCTGGTTTTGTCGATGACCGCGCGAGAGATCGCGTACCCCGGGTCCACGACCCCCGTCGACTGTCGACTTGCTTTCCTACGGTTTGTTGGAAACGGGGGACGGGGTGGGGGGAGGGGGTGAAGATGCTAGTGACGTGACAAAGGGGTGGGAGGATGGGGTGGAGGGGAAACGGAGGCTGTGGATACTTGTACTGCGGATGGATCGATCAGATTTTGGGGTGTAACTATACGTGCGTGTAAATTTGCACGCGTGCGAGTCCCCGCGGATAACCGCGCCGCGACGCATGAAATTCGGCAGCTGATCGCGCGACGGTTCCGCCGCTGTTCGATCGTCACGAGGATCCAGATTACGCGAGTGGAGGGAAAAAGGAGGACTGGCGGAAGATATTTCACCGACCGGGTATGAGGGGGTGGTGGATACTGTCTTCGGTCCCCCCGGTCCAGGGCCGTATCCGACGGTGTTGGCCTTGTTTGTCGCGCCGTTGGTATTGTATTTTACCCCCGTTCTCCGATTCGTCGGTTCTTTTCTCGTCGGCTGTCCTCGTCGGGTCACCGTGTCGACTCGATGATTCCGTCATCGGGGGGACAGAAGAGGGGGGGGGGCGGCGAACGCAGAAGGGTAGCGTGTTCCCTCGTCTTCGTTCTGACGTCGTTCAGGGACGTGTCTATCGATTTCATCTTTCGCGGCTGTTTCGCCGATGATAAACCGTTAGCTTTTTCGGACTCGCTTCGGATAGTGGATCCCCTTTCGAACGCCGCGATAAAGCACCCGGTTATCGCGATCTCGCGGCTCCTTTCGACGACGGACTTCGAACTCAATTACGTCAGCTGAAACGACCCCTCGTTGCTACTTAGTTTTACTGCCCCGTCGTTTATGGTGGTTCGCGGCTATCAAAAGTATGGAGATAGCGACCGCGATACCCGCGAAATTACCTGGATCTTCCTAGAACGAAGCATCAATTTCGCTTATATAACCCTCGTGGAAATACTTGTTGGTTGCACTGTGAGCGTGGGCAATTACTCTTTCCCCGTTCGTGAAACTTTCTGCTGATTCAATCGAGGGTGCATTAAGTCACGGATCAGCTACCTACGGCATGGTTTATCTCAATGATCTCCCAGGATACCGTTCCCTTTCCGTAGGGGGGCCCCGTATAGCGCCCTTATCCCTCCAATAATTTCTCCTTTCCCCCTTCACGGTCTCAGGACTCTCATCAAAGTAGCTTGTAAAATGGGTTCATTAAGTTCGTCTGGTTCCAACGCGGCGAGAGGCACCCGGAAAAACGTTTCGCCGCGCAAAGTAGACATCGACGCGTTGTCAATCGTGTCGTTCATTATCCGTGTCAGTCGCTTTGTAAAGACAGCCCATTCGTCGGCTACCAAGCCCGCTGTTATCGAGCGTTTCCGAACGGGAGACGGTAAAATACACACGGGAGCCTGCCAAACCGCGAACTAAACGACACTCGTAGAACTTTCGACGGAGCGCAAACCGATGCCATTAGCGCAGCTAACGTGCGCTCGGTAATTTTGTTAAATAATTTACCGAATCCTGGCCCGCCTGATTCTGGCCGAAACCTGTCCCCCGTTCGCCCTTCCCGCCGCCCCCGCAGGACACACTCTTAATTGATATCAACTACGCGGCCGGCCGCGCATTCGGATCCGCAACGCGAAAACAATTTCTCCATCGACGCGATGCATTATGCACTTTACAGCCGTAACATAATCGCGGCGCTGCCCGCTGATTATACCACACGGTGATTAACCAACCGACGTAATTATAACGGAATGGAGATTTCGGGGCTCCAGCGACCACCACTTACGGAAAATCGTTTCCCCGGATGAGGGGGCTAGCTGCTCGTCTGACGTCTATCGCGCCCTAATTGTTAACGATATCCGTTTCTCCAATGGCTGCTTTGGAAGCAATTGTTTCTCACCTTCGATACTATTGTCACAGTGATTTTGTTGATTTATTATAATATTAGCATTTTTTAAACACTGGTGCGTAGGACGGATTCGGCAATCGCTTCGTCGGATGAGGGGCGTAGCTGCGTCTCTTCGATGGCTGCTTTGGAAACAATTGTTTCTCGCCTTCGATGTCATCCTCACAGTGATTTCGTTGATTTATTATAACGTTAGCATTTTCTAAACACTGGTGTATAGGGTAGATTCGAATCGTCTGTATCGTTCTAGAAGGTTCTCTAGAGATTACTCGGTAGGTGTTGCAGTGACTCGTGCTATTAATTTCTTCTTTCATCTTGATTCCCAGCAATATTACGATTAAAAATTTTAAAAGCTGTGCATATTTTTTTACACTAGGTGCAAATTATAATGTTTGTGATTCCCTTCTGACAACGAGAAATTTATGTTGAGATCGTCTTATGCCACAGCAATTATCGCATCATTAGAAATATATCGATAAATTAGGAAACGCGAGAATACCGTGACGTTCGACCGTTAAAGCGAGTAATTGCATTTAGAAGCTACTATTGAACGAGTAATTGACAACGTGTCGATCAGAGGAACATTTAAGTTTGCGCGACCCTGTGATCGACACTCCTCAAAGTTAGAATCGAATCTCTTACGTTGGATCGTCACGAGGAACGACGAGTGAAAGGATTAATCAGTGACTTAAATATACTACCATAAACTTTTCTTGACATCGGATTAAAGCAACATGGCCGCAAAATTACTGGCATCTTTGGTGCGACTTTATTACGCTTCGAGTGTGACTGGAAAATATCGTGCACCTCTTCCTATATATTTATATTTAAACTGACCGAATTATTTCTATTTAGACTGAAAATGATTCTTCAAGATTCGAAATCGTATATAATTCGAGCAAGGCATGAATCAGTGAGTACTCGTCGCTTTGTAATTCCACGGTTGGCATAGATTCACGGCCCAAACTATTTTCAACAAAAATGTCTTCGAGTTTATTGTCAGTGTTCCAAATCTCTGTCGGTTTCTATACTAGAACGCTTTTATTTGTCACGATGTTTTTAGACATACATACGTTACTTTACCGCCTCCTAAATGCCCGCGATAGGATTAAGGTCTGTTGGGTTCCCCGACCAGCCGAGAATTGTGGTTTTATTGTCGCTTAAGAACTGCGTGACTTTACGTGATTTGTGGCGCGTCGCGAAATCATGCATAAATGTGTACACGCCATTTGGAAACCCTCTGCGGTCTGTGGTATTAATTGGGTTCCTAAAACGTTGATGTATCGGTCTTGTCGCATTATTTCTTGTACAATGTACGATCCCCCTGTGACCTCGTGATTCATAACACTCGGAACCATAATGATCTATGAATGTTTAACACTTATCGTTGCGAAAGTTAACTTGCCCGACGAAATTTGAAAGGGAAATTTGTCCTGAAAACATACGTTAATTACTACACGGAATGATAAAGTATGATTTCACAACGCCGATCGTTGTGTTATTGCAAATGTTATTAGATATCAAGAAAGGGGTATAATCTGTAATTATATATGGTAGGGACGATAAGAACGAGAGTTATGAATCTTTTCTCGCCCGTCCGGAGGTAAGAATTCGTTTAAATTTATTCGAGGTAAGCCGTAAGACCATAAGTCGACGTTTGACAGAAAACGATCTTCTTTCTCATATCGGAATGAAAAAACCATTGATATCCGAAAAGAATCGGAAGTCTCGATTAGAATTCGCTACGTAACTACGCAGATTGGAGATCGTAGGATAATAATTCTATGGGACGACGAAAGTCAATTCAATTTATTTAAACTTGAGGGCTTGAATCAACCCTTTTTATATTCTCTCTGTTTCGTGCGTGCAATGATATAATTCCGTAGGAACTTAATAAACATCTCCACACCGTTAAAAAATATCTAACAACGTGTCTGAAATAAAAGGATTAGTTAAAAACACGTTCTCTTAAATAAATCTTGCGGAATCGTCCTCGTCGTCTCTGAAAATATTATTGCGCGGAACGTAGCGGAAGTGTCGCAGCACGGTGATAATTATTCTCCTGATCCCGGTCGATTAAACGAAAATGGCGCGATATCTATGAAACCGTCGCGGAATCTCAGAAGCGCGCGATGGAAGTAGTCGAACGTAAATGTTTGATGAACTGGTAAGACAGAAAATCGCGTTAGTCCCGCAAGGGACGCGAAGAAAAGCGATCTTCGTTCGTCGGTGGGTGTCTGAAAATCCAGATTTATGTCTGAGTTTAGTGCCCGATGACGTCGTAAAATTACATCGAACGCTCGTACGTGTCGTTCTAATAAAGCGGGGGGAGGAAAAGAGCGCCCCCGCCGAGGCTCAACTTTCCGCATCGACCGACGCCCGGGTGTCTCCAAGGAAATATACGTCAGAAATCCTCTTTTTGTTTCCGAGAAATTTATCTCCACTTTCACCCGCCTCTCCACGGTATTTCGCGATTTACTTTTTTAAAATCCCCGTTGCTTACGGTCGATTTCATCCGATTACGCAATCCGCCGGTACGCGTTTCTGATTACATGTAATTATCTCAGTTAATATTCCATACGCGCGTCGGTTTCTCTTGCGCTCGAACGCACGATACGCCTATTAACGATAATCAGGAAAGCTTCACATACACGAGGGGAACAAGGGGATCGAGATAGGGGGGGGGGCAAGAAGCATATTTTGATTACGTAGCAATTAACCAGTAACTTTATTAATTCGTGATTAGTTTAAATCTAATTCCACTCTATCTCGTCTTAGGGTTCTGTAAATTAGGTTACGTTTCTGCTTTGTTCCGCTTACGCTGACGTTATGAGTCCAGCAGACGCGTAAAATTATATTGATATTTCTACAACTTTTTCCGCTAGTACTCTGACGATATATTTTGATCATTAATCTCGCCGGGCGTGTAATTTGGACAAAGTTTTCAGTGTGTTGCATAGTTTCGTCACTGTAAATCTATACGTAGCGCGAGTAGGAATATTTATTGCATAGTAGAAGTATCGCGAACTCTGAACGTCATGTATACGTACATACGTTATCATCGGACACGATTAATTGAAAATGATCGCGCGTTGTGTTTCTTGAATCGTGCGAACAGCACCGCATGTTAGGTTAAAATAATTAAACGGGCACGATTGATAACGAGGAAAAACGTGGATCGCTAAAGCCCTCAGGGACGTATTACTCGTTTATAATTCCGAGGACAATATATGTCTTACAGGATAGATATATAGATAGATGGATTTATTGGCCAGGGACGTCGCCCCTTAAGGACGTAAAATAATAACGAGCCACCGCAGTAGGGTAGCGTACACGGTGACAGCGGTAATAAGAACTTAATAAATTAACCTCGATAGAAAGCGCAGGATAAATACTACCCAGATAACGGTTACGACGTCAATAATATTTATCGCGATGAATCGTGAGGAGGGGAATTATTGTTAGAATAAAACTTGAAACGTTCGACTAAAATAAATAAAATTTAAAATAGCCTGCTATTTATAGTTCAGGATTACATGGAACGTTTCATGAAACATAGGCGTAACTTCAGAGGCGTATTCAGCGTACGAAAGTGATAAAAAAGTTTATGGAAACGTTTGTCCTGCCTGGCCTTGTTTCCGAGTTACAGATGTTTTTCTGTCCAAGTAGTTGTTCGCCTGTCCCCACAGAAAGCGTAGTTAGAAATTATCGACAGATACTGCTTTTATCGTTCGAACGAATTCAACCGTTTCATGGAACACCGTGCGCGTATACGTATTTGTATACTCCTTGTCGTTGCATCGCGTCACATTATTGTTGTTATAAATATCATTAGTATCAATATTATCGTTATAATGGCTTTATTGCACAAGTACAACAAAGTGTACATATTATATCGGAGTTATCGCACAATACGTAAAGGCGAGCTTCGGACAAAGGCAGCTAACCTAACCCTGGATCTTGTTCGATGGAAACTAATAGCTAATACCAGTAGCACAGGCGATAACAGGGCTAATTCCGATAGTGATAAACAACTACTATCATCCTGTTGTTTTATACAAGACATTGTTGCAGGTAGATAGATTTTTAAAATCGATTTCCACAAAAATATAGCTGCGCGCGAAACAAACTTCCCGCGTCGTTTCGACTTATTTTAAAACGACGATCGAGAAAGAACGACTTCCAAATATTATTTCTATTATTACATGAAGGAGGAACAATATATGTGTAGTGTGAAAAGGGTGAAACGGAACGTGCATAAGAGGCAGGGTGCAACTAAAGTGCTGTTACAAAACCTACCCCAACATCAGTTTAAAGCCGGTTCTTATAAAAATGGCTCACCATTAGCGACTAATATTCTACCATATATTTATAACGTGAGAATATTAATTTTTGCATTCCATCTCGCTGAAATAATTCGCTTGGGGCGTCAGTCTGGAGCGGATGTTGGTAAAGTATTTTCGGAGAGAGCATTAATTGAGAATATAGAAGTGATATTGGTGTACCTCTAAATATCAATTATGAAATAACCGCACCACGAGCCATTGGTACCATTTCTGTCCTCAACGTTTTCCATTTAAAATAATGAATCTAACCTCGCGGCACAGATTGGACGACAGCGAACTCCAATTCAACCTAGACCCATAATAAAATTACTTTTGTGCGCACTCAGAAAGCGAGTTTCGAATCCAATTTTTACGTAACATTTACATTATTTCATTTCTTCGAGATAAAACAGTTTTATAGCGCGGGGGGAAAGAATAACTCGATTATCGATATGAATTTTTACCGAATTTTTGCAGTTACGTTATTTGTTTGTTATCGTATCGCGCAACTGGAGCAACCGTAATGAAACTTGGAGCTTTATAAGATAGATCGACTTAAAATATAAGCTATATCGTGAAATTCTTTCTCAGTAGGAGAGTTTTGGGGTCGTGTGCCAGCCGTCAAATTTATGATATTTCGCTTGCCATAACTTTTACAGTAAAAACACGCGTAACAAAAGTTGTTGCAAATAAAATTTGGAAACCTTACTATTTTATGCAGATTTTTAATGGAATTGATAGTAACGGGGATATCGACCCACCCTTCTTCCTCTTAACATCCTCGGTCGACGAGTAGCAGCGACACTTTGTTTGCTTGCATCCCAGAGAATGAAACGAGATACGTAGAAACAATTCTTGCACTTTTTATTCGATAAAACGTTTAAAATATTCCTTTCCGCTACGTGTACATGAATTATGCAAACTTTTCAATTTCCAAAGCGACCCCAGTAAGTTGAAATAAACGTTCGATCTCGAAACTCCAATTACTTTACGAATAATTTAATGAAAATATCCAAAAGTGCGTGGAAAATTTGACGAATTTTTCGCACCTCGTAATTACTCAATCGATCCATCGTATTTCGATAACGGTTTATATTACTCGATGCCAATAAATTTTGAAACATTTTGCGTTAAACGAGAAAATGAAATAAGCAATATTTGATATTTTAATTTAACGATTAAATATTTATTTAATATTGTCGAGATCGGTCGACGTTTCGATGTGAATTTTGAGGTAATTCGTGTAAAATATAAATCAATTTGTACGAAAAGAATTTTCTGGCTAGCAGCGTTTTCCAGTAAAATAAAAATTATTCGATCATTTGGTTACTTTTCCATTATCTTTCGACGTCGAGCAGGACATGATCTATTTTGGGGGCCCGCCAGACCCCACGCGCGTCTACTTAGGGGCGATGTATTTTTACACGCGAAAAGATGTCCAACGTGTACTGATCTAGGATTAATCACGGAACGCTTCAGCCCCTTTCTGTTTACCTTCGTGCGACGACTCCCTGTCCCTGAAATTTACGAACGATATCTCACGCTGAAATCGGCCATAAATACCGCATTACATCGGCGACCCGTCTGCTCCCTTTTACGCCCTTTCTCGCCGACTCGTTCTCCTCGTGCTCGTCGAGCGATAATCTGGGCGTGAAACACGATTCCCGGGAACGTCGCGGACAATAATTTATTTGCTTTCATTTATTTATGTAGCGTCTGCATCGCGACGAAACAGCAGCAAACAACACAAAATACTGCGAACGACTGAAACCGTCTGACGATCGACCCTTAAATTCGTGAGCCTGGTTTGAAAACAAAATGGATGTCGCTGGTAAGTGCACGAAGAAAGAGCGGGAAGAAGAGTTATGAGAAATAGGGCAGAATGAAACTACGAGCGGCGCGTTTAAAAGAAGCAAAAGAATCCGAAGAACGCACGTCGTGAGGGCTGGAGTTAAAATAGTTGGACGACGCGTCGGACAATAAAAGTTGGAATTTAGAAGCGAGATAGAAGAAATGTAGACGAAACTTAGCGATCGTTGTATGCGAAGACGCATTGGATGAAAGGAAATTAAATAAGTATATATGTATGTATAAGTATTCCAGAATGAAGGATCTTGTAAACGAGACAGAGTGATGGATCGTCGAGTGGAGAATCTATCTGTCACGAATTCAGCCAGAACGGAATGTATAAAATTCGTCTCGTAATATAATGATCAAACGATTACGAACCGTTGATAACTCGAAATTTAAACCTCATATTATACAATACTTAAATTATGACATTAAGTTATGTTACATTAAATTTAAAGAATACAGTTTTTGAAAAAGGTGAGAATACTTGAACAGGCTGGTACTTTCGATTCCGCGATTAGTAAATCTATACTTAAGGGAATATAGTATAGGTTGATTTTCTGGAGTTGTCTTACTAATTTAGATCGTTGAGAGTAAATCGAACGTCGAGGCGAGACGTCGAATGAAAGTTTGGGCTGCAAGGAGAGTCGAATCACTCGCAACAGTTAAGGAAGACAAGTTACGTAGGAGAGAGAGTGGGAGCCAACAACCAACAATGAGGATTTGGGGGGATTAGGTTGCAAACCATGTAAATTGCACGAGCGCGGAAGCATACGAAGGTGATATTCAATCTCACACTTAGCAGATTCTGCGCAGTTAGGATCAAAAGCCTTAATCAACCGAGTGTCGTTGGTGTTGCGCGTGCACCTGGTAGTTATTACACGCGTGCGGCAAATTGCTTGCATGGATGTTAAATGAAAGACCAAGAACGGATCAACGAAGGCCATCCCGCGTGACCAGCTTAATAATAGAACGAGGATTCAACGCGATCGAGGAGAATCTATCGAGCCGAGAAAATCCGAAGTTGTATAATTTTGTAATCAACGAGTGGTCACGATCGTTCCGCGTAAAAAGGCTTTGGCGAGGTCCGAAGAAATAGTACAAAAGCACAGAAAACAATTAAATTGCGAAAAACGGAACTTTGGTTCATATCCACTCGTAGAAACGAAGGTTCTAAGATTTCGAGAAAATCGTTCGTTAATTATTCAGAAAGTGAGAGAGGCTGAGTCGACAAAATTGTTAGCGAGAAAAGGATCAGAGGAGTTACGAAAGTCAGCGGGAGAATGGAAGTTTCGAAACAGTTTAGGGAAATAACGGAAACGAAAACTTGCGGAAGAATACCCGGTTCTCAGATGCGAACAATTTCTCAGTTGCTTACAATAATTCCAGACGTTGATCCCGGATCGTTTACATCTGAACAGCGAGATAAAGCAACTGGTAGATCCCTGCAGGTTTTACCGTTCCCTGATATTACGAAGATAGAGAAATATTAAAAATGCGAGTTATTAAGTCCATGAAAACTATCGGGTGGTAATAGAACGTGTTCTTCGCAACTTGTTCTTGTTTGGGTAATATTAATACTTAGACTAGAGTTGGGAGCGTGGTTCGAAAACTATTGGAAAAGTTACACCTAACTTGTCGCTGGTTCTACAGGGAAGAACCACGCAACTCCGCCATCTTAAATAGTTCTTAAATCGACTGTTGTATAGAAAATTTATCGACGTAAAAAAGTTGGATCGTATCGCGGGAAACGTGCAACGAACGCAACCCTTTTTGCTACTACCTTATAGAAATACGAAGATAATTTTTCATCCCTTGTTTCGGTTCGACAAAAATTCTTGCAAATGGATCGTCCAATTGCTAATAAAGCTTATAGAGATACAAAGGTAATTTTTCATCTCTCGTTTCGGTTCGACAAAAATTCTTGCAAATCGTCCAGTGGCTAATAAAGCAAAAAGTACAGATTTCGCGAGGGCAACGAATATGAGGACAAAACGACGTTTATTTAATCCCGGATGGAATAATTCGCGAGAATGAAAAACGCGAGGATGGCAGACGCAGCCACGGTGACGTCTGATTATGCTCGTTTCGTGGCGAGGTCGGGGGCGTCGACGTTAGCGCTCGATATTTTGCATCCCTCAAGGATCCTTTTGTCCGGAAGATCGAGTGTCCTGGGAGAGAGGGCTTTGATTGGTCGCGCACGTCCCCGGTGCACGCGATACCGGGTCGGCGCACACTGATTGCCAATCCAATTCGCGCCGTCTGAACGGAAACGCGTTGGCAAATCGATTCATCGAGCGTGGAACGATTGGCCGAGATACGGCTAAAAGGATATCGGCTCAGGGCCGGGAATTAGCGGGATACGATCGACTGGAAGCGTTTGTTAATCGACGGTAGACGCGACACCGTCTCGTCTTTCTGCCGATTCCTTGCGATTCTTGGGAAACGAGGCGAGTAAGCGTGAATCGCGAGCACCCCCTTGCTTTTCGCGTTAATTCATCGCTAACCAAACGCAGATTGTGCGCTTCACGTTCGAACCAATAGAGTTTTTTCCAATAAGAGCGACAGTGCATTCACGATTGCTTTGTCACGTCGATAATACGATATTTGTTTCGAAATCATCAACGGTTAAAGAGACTCAACGTGGTCCCACAGAGAAAGAGCGTGAGTCGAGTTGCAAGTGATCAGTCAACAGCTATATTCCAATAATTGCAAGGTGCAACTTGAAAACGTACGATAAAAACGTTTACAGCGTAAATCGATGTATCGTGAAACCTAAAGCGAAGTTTCTTATCTGCTGTCGCCAGGCCCGGGGACGGAACTTATTATAGATTAAACGGCGATACGTGACTAAATTTGATATCGATACGTGACAGAATTTTACGAAGGATATAAAAAGCTATCTCGAGAGGAAACGTTCGTTCGGTAAAAGACAGGGATCCGGTTCAACTCGTTCGGCGAGAGAAGAGAACAGTTCGTCAGAATCATTCATAAGACGTCTTACCTACGATCATAAAGTCGAGACCAAAGCCAGGACGTATCCACCTTGAAGATTGAACCACGAAGTGTCACCTCCAAGAACGTCGTAAGAAACTAAGCCTCTGATTTCGAGCTTAGAAAGTGAGTCTGGCACTCTAAAAGCTAGAAACAGAGAATATATTTATATAAAAGAAAAGTTTAATCACCTAACAGCAACAAAAATTGTACTACTATTCCAAGATACAAAAATGTAGAACGTATCTTTCCTAGTGTGCCAGAATCGTGAATGTGAAAACTTTCACTTTTTTGCAGCTGTATTTTGTACACTCGAATGCCTATCTGTTCCTAATTTTATGCCAACACCATAAATGTGTACGTTAGATAACAATGGTGATTATACTCCCACGCTTGATTCATGAATGTGAGTTATTGTTCAGTTTAACAATGCCAAAACTTCGAATTCCAGAATTTATTGAATTACACGTTTATGGTTCCGACATAAAGGGAACGATATTACATCGCTTAAATTTGCCTGATAAAATTTCTCCAGCTTCTAACAGTTTTCCAAGATACAGTTCCGCCCAGTCGCGTGGAACATCTTGTGTGCAGACATAGGATATTAATCTCAGTTCGAATCTGTTTACTTTTTTACTAACGATCGTTTGGAAAAATCAAAGTTACACTGATCAAATTACCAAACGTCGAATGAATTTTGGAAAACTGCGTGAAACGCAACGTAGCTTAACGATTTTCAATTTGCTGAGACGTCAATTTTTGGT
This sequence comes from Colletes gigas, assembly GCF_013123115.1. NCBI lineage: Eukaryota > Metazoa > Arthropoda > Insecta > Hymenoptera > Colletidae > Colletes > Colletes gigas. The sequence continues at coordinate 5,372,991 of NW_025106647.1, read as the reverse complement.
AAAAGCATTGATCAATGGTGAATATAACAATTACTTTGTCAACGACAATATATGACCATACCTAATCTGAATAGATTGCATCGATTCGTGAACGACAGGCACTAGCCAATATTGAATGTAACGCCTAATTTGACAGAAACAATGCACGACCTAGTCTCAATAAATTGCGTTAATCCTCGAACGACAGGCGCTAATTAACGCTCACATTAAACGTAAACTAAAAAAACCACACGCATATTCTGACAAAAAATCACCGTTTGTATTGCGTTTAAATTAACAAAACAATGTAGAAATGTTTCTTTACGTCCCCATTAACTGTAATTTCTTTTGTCGATTCAAACATACATCAAGTATTTTCAGAACAACGCTTAAATGCTCGAATAAAAGGCGTTGGTCAGCATTTAATATAACACTTAAATCGACAAAAACATAGAATCGTGCTCAACCGTGAATAACGGGACAATTTTTCGGACGAATAAGCACTAATCAAACGCGCAATATTCGCAGACCTTCTAATTTGCGTTTTCACGCCAACGATTTATAATTGAAACAACGTACTAAATCGAACCTTTTTTATGCGCAAATGAGAAGCTTTTACAAATTAGTTAGTCCGGAAACCGCCTCGACGCTGATCAAAAAACAATAATGGAAAAAGCTCGTATAACTGCGTGCGACGTTTGATCTTGTTCCCGAATTATAATCATTTATTCTTCCAGCAATTCTTAATTATCCTATTTTTCGTTTGAATTGCTAGCATAAATTTACACGCGTGAGAAAATAAATTTATTCCAACGAAATCAGTGAAAAGATAAGTCATACGTTCGAAATGACATTTTTAGCAGGAGACTTGATTTTCAAATAAACTAATATCGAATACGCGCACTCTACTACGCTGTGGACTAATTTTGGTTGCGTTTATAACCGTAAAGGTAACCAATATCGTGACTTATTATCGTTTCCTATCCAGACTCTCGGGCCTCGTCATTCCGTCAATATGTCTGCATACGGTAATCGAGAGTACACGGACATAATCCTCGTATTAGGTGCACGACACATCTATGGCTGCTAGATATTACAAAGATCGGTATTCAAATCGTCGTGAATCCGATACAAGGGTCGTTCAATGAGTCGAACGAACGCTCGCGGAGAAATCATTTCTTTTTTTTCAAAGCGTACAAGAAAACTCTGGAATATGCACGAGTTAACTTGTCTCTCAGCGTAGTGTTCTGGAAAAAATTGTTTTCCGAATATGACACGAGAACAAATCCCATCCTTATTGCGGCTGTCGTACGCAGGGATTGATGGATCGTGATTACTTTTACGGAAGGCATTTTGCTATTGCAACAATTTTTTCTCGTATTCCATGAACCGAATCCAACTACACTATTCGATATTCGCAATACCCATGACTGGGCTCCTGAAAATCCTCGTGCCATTTCTGAAATTCACTTTCAAATCGGATGGAACATAAATATTTCAGTTGACATAATAGAAAAATAAATTGTCGACTTTTCCATGAGGGGGAACACGCCATTACTTGACTTATATTTAACCTAAGAAATAATTGTGTGTCATTCTTGAAGTGATAAAAACGAGAAATATAATCATAGATTTCTGGTCGCACATTATATTTGCGGTAACGAATTTTTTTCTCAAAAGTATGTAGGAATTCGTGGGTATATATAGTCACCAAAAATGATTTATAACGCCCTAGCTAAATGTAATTTTTTTAGAACGATTCAAAAATTCTTTTTTCGCCGAAAAAAGGCACCAACCCCCCTTGTCGATTTTTCTTAATAATTCGTTTTTGATTTTTAGTAATTTTGTTTGACGCCCCATAGAAAAGTTGTCTAATACTTCTTTGTAGGTACCCATGAGCCCTACTCCAGAAAAAAGTTTCATTGAAATATATTGACTATTGCACGAGTTATGGCTGTTTGAAAATTAGACCATTTTTATGGGATTTTTTTCACTTTACGGGGTCAAAGAACAACTTTTTCAGTATTATTAGAATTTCTACATTTCCACAAGTTATAATGTTTTAAATATACGCATGAAATTTCGGAGAACCATTACTGGCCAGAAATTATATTTTCAGTGAGGAATTTTTTTCTCGAAAGTCGTTAGGAATTCGTGGATATGTCTATTCACCAAAAATGATTGTAATTGACTCCTGCAACTAAAAATAATTTTTCCAGAATGATTCGAAACTTTTTAATTTGTCCACCTTCTATTATAGTTATTCGGATAATCGGGTTCCGGATAATCCGAACACTACTGTACCAGTTTCCTTGATTTCCCGATAAACTATTCCTGTATACACAACAGCCTGTATACACCTTCTCGAGTCGTGGCACCAGTTCCTGAACACTCTGTACAGATTCGGCCGTTATTATTTAAATATATTCAGTCCTCCTGTGACGCCAGTATATCAGATTCATGTAAAACACTGTTGTACAGCGTCTTCATTCAACCAGCTCTTGGGATATTGTCGCTAAAGCAGCGGCAAATCGCGAGAGAAATCGCCACGGCATCGGATCACGATTCTGTGCCGCAACAATTCTCTATGCTCGAGAGGGTAAAGTGTAGCCAGAGTATTTCTGTCCCCAAGGTCTGCGCGATGCTCCTTGAAGCTTCCAGTTCTTGAGCGTTCTGTAAAACCTTATCTTCGAAGCAACACGGCTCTCGCGACGTTTCTTCGACTCGATTTCGAACACAGTGTCGGTCGTAAGGTCCTCGTAGGTGAGGGACCTCCGGTAGCCAACAAAAGATCAACGCGAAAAGAGGAAAAAGAAAACATAAATACACTTTTCAAAGGTATATAACATTTTCTTGCACTGCTATAAGCTTGTATTAAACGAAATTAAAGTCTAAAACGAATGCAATAGAAAACATGAGTTACGAAACAGCTTATAAATAATTCTTTGCGGTAAACACAGTCATTGTTGAATCTGTTAGACATCGACGCCAGAAGTTGAAAGTCGTAAGTACTTGATTATTTCCTAACTGTTGGATCGAGTGTAGTAATAACGTTGCATGGCCAGCTCGCCTGCCAGATTTAATGTCGCTTGATTATTTCCTTTGGGTAGCATTAAAATACGAGGATTATCGCCAGCCACGAACCACCGTTGGAAAAAATTCGAGGACGTGTATTATTATTAAAACGATCGAGAAAGTCTTTCGGTCTACGGTGGTAAGATTACGCAATTGCAACTTCTAAAATTGGAACTTGGAACAAAACTTGTTCTGCGATTATCTGGTATTATTTTTTCTATGCGAAATTCGATGCTCCGTATCTCGATGAAAAAGTAGCAAACAATTGACAGTGGAAGCTTTCTTTGTTTAAAAAATAAATCGTGTACCCCTGTTTTCAATTTACTGAACCGGAGGTCAGGCAGTTGACGACCAACCATCGAAACGTTTCAGAGTTTCCGCAGAAAAATTTAGCATAATTGCGTACCCCGCGCATCAGGAAAGTTTCTCGCCGCGAATGATGATAAAGGAACAGCGACTCTGTAAACTTAATGCGATCATCTCGTAAAAAGTACAAAGGGTACGTAAGTTTTCTCGAAAATTTTCCTTCAAGCGGTCGTCTGTTGGAGCACTTACTTTAATTGCAACTTGACAAATATCTATAATGAGTATACGAGCTTTGCTCCCGGGAAATAAATTTATTCCAGCGGGAATTTGAAATCGCCATTTTTTCCTAAAACAGCACAAATACCTTGAATTGCATAAAAGTTAATGGAAGTAACTAAATAAAATTGCAGATCTTCAGATCTTCAGATCTGATGTAACTATTTGAAAGATTTGAGGGAGATGCAAAACTTTGTAAATGGTTAGAGCTTAACTGTCTAATCTCTCGCGTTATTCGTGTTTAACGAAAGGTCGATTAGAAGGAGACTCCACAGCGCCTGTCGTCGGATTTAGGTTTCTAATGGAGTTTCCCAGCGATGATTAGTTATTGTTACAAGTACGGTCGCGTGATTGGTAGTTGAAAGCTGAGGTGTATACGGTCGCGAATTTCAACAGTGACGCATTGGGAATTTCCCAAGGCTGGACACTCCCGTCGACCAAGTGTCGACGTAGGGTCACGATTTATGGCGTTGCGTTGCCTGCATTAACGTCCACCACGGTTCTACGTCGAGCCGGCGACAAGATGTTATACAGAATGTCCCAGAAATCGCGTTACAATCGGCAAGAAAGTAATTCCTCGTGTGAAATATAGAATAAAATTTTGTTTCGCGATTGGCGCAATTTTCTAAATATTTCTAAAGTTTAAGTGCATTTAATATACTGACTATACTAGTCTACCAACCATAATCTACTTAGGTTACTCAACCCAACTAGCTACCGTTACTTCTTCTTGTGTTCGTAAATAATGTCAAGTCCATTAGTACTGCAATATCTTCTTTACTTCAACCGAGTACTGGCTATCCATTAGAGTTACAAGACACCTCTCTTGGTTTTTATTTGTAGAGTCATACGGAAGAAATACTTCATGGTAGAAGTAATCGAAGTTGATTTTAATTAAAAGTTAATATTGCTAGGAATGTTCAAATAGTTTATTATATGGGCATTTGACAAGTATTCGAACGATACGAATAAATGATGAATTTCACTGTGTATGTAATAATTACGATTGCCTTCTATCTGTTGGAATTATTTTAATACAGACTAGTAATCGTTTCTACAAACGTGTGTTGTGCCGCCACTGGAAACTATGTAAGCGGAGAAAACGCAAGTCAAGCTATAACTGTGCATGCAATTACACTGTAATTAAGCAGTTATTACACGGTTTAAAGTTTCACGATTATGATTACACCGTAATTAGCCGTTAATTGCCGTGCGATTACAGCACAAGTACGCGTAATTGTATCGTGACGAATGCGATCAAACCAGATTTCAGATTTCGCTCGATTCTGTCCCAGCGTTAGAAAGCATTTTTCGACACATTCGTCGCGAAAATAAAACTGCACGCTCCAGAATTATTTCAATTATCGACAAGATGAACCTAAAAAAAAAAAGACGAACGTTTGTCCACGTTTCTACTTTGGATTATAAGACGTCGTTTACAAGTCGTGCCGCTACTTTGGAAAACACTGTACCACTTACTCATGGTACCACATTCTCCTTAACCCAGAACTGAACTCTCCTTTTCCCCCCTGAAATATTGTACGTAAACGTAGTTTACTCCCCCGCGCTAAAACGTCCGCGAATCTTTACCGTGGAGTAGCAGTTTTCGCAAGCGTTGGAATCGCAGCCGAAGACGCCGCGCCGGGGTATTTAGTGCCGTCGACGACGTAATCGCTTCCCCGTTGCTGCAGGGGCCGTTAAAACCTGAAAGTACTCGAATCCGTGGATACAGCTTCCGTCACGGGGCATTCCGCGCGGAGAGCTAAGTGTTCCCGTCGTCGAAATGGTGCCGTGTAATGCCACGGTGAAATTACGTTGAACAATTACGGATATCGCCTCGGTGTAATTCACGCGAACGCTTTAAGCGTTTCGTAGCGAGACCCGGCGACGGTGCCAATAACGCGATAATCCGCGGACTCCAAATGTTATGAATACAGGCATTATCGAAAGGGCCTGGATTTATACGGCCGGATATTATTTGCCAATGCGGACGTTCGATTTTTGCCGGCGCGACCGCACGCTGCCGCGTTTCGGTATTGATCGAGCGTTGCAGAAATTTCGATGATTCCGTAAACAGCATTAATTAAGTACCGTTTTGCAATTAACTGGGTTCCTCCTACGTCGAATCATCAGCGACCTGTTTTTCCATTCTATTCACGATCCGTAAATCCCCGTCGAACGGGACTTTAATCGAGAAAAAAATCAATCGACGAAATAAAATTTTCCACCTATACGGTGAGATTTTTACTTTTACGACAGATTATAGTAATGTAATTATTGTCGAAGCGAGTAGAATTGTATTGTGTTGTATTTGTCGATATTGGAATAAAACTATTATTTTTAACCCTAGTATGTAAACCGATGGACGTGAAATATTTGAAATCGTGTATCTCGTATGTAAATTTCTTAAAAATCGGCTCGTCACGCTTAAGTGGTATCCGTTGTTCGAGTGAAATTTATTTCGTCATCAGTGGAGTTTAAAAATGCATTTTTTATTTTGCATAATGCATACGCTCTGCATATTTCAGTTAAATGATATACGCACGAATACATTACATATTTCGTCGATGTCTGGCATATTTATTTGTAATCAGATTCAGGAATCGGGAACAATCCGAACGGTGAATATCTCGCAGGGCAGAAAAGTGTGTTACGAAGCTGTTGCAGCGGCCATTACATCCGGTGATGCGGAACGGCCATACCCGGCGTGCAAATTAATATTACCGGATAAACATCGAATACTGGATGTTTCGAATTTAGAAAGATTGCTAGCTCTCGTATCGTTGTGTTTCATTTCTGCGAACACTTTATATTTTTCTGGATCCGAGCAGAAACGAGAAGATGGCCTATAAACCCAGGAACGTCGATCTATAGAAAGGGGATTACACAATAATCACTCGGGGAAGCTTCTCGTTTCTGCACAGTTTCGTGTGTCAGCTATTTCATTGATTAACTATAAGACTATCCTCGTCTCATAACTTTCTATATTTCTTACAACAATACCTGATTTATAAATCACATATGGAAGGCAATCTTGCATGCAAATTTCGAATTTAGTTAATAGGAGTAATTAAAACAAATGGTGACTAATGACTCGAGAAGAATAATACTTTCTTCCATTGAAATTGAACTAACAAATTTTTTAAAAACATACTGTAGTCAAATTCGACTCCAACGCGAACGTAGGCAGATAACAGCTACTATACGATACAATTATTATGAAAAAGAGTGGAACGTTTCCTCCTGATGTGAATGTATTGTAATATTTATTTTTAAGCCTGCCGGAAATCTTGGGCCAAAAAATAAGGTCTATTATTCTCGAACGTGTTGAGGATTTCAGAAGCAATAAAGCAAGTATCCAGTCCGTTACGGTCGACGACAGTTTCCAGTTCGGTTTATGAACCGCCTCATTCACTTCGTCGGCTGTCGTAATATATTCCTATTCTACTCGGCTCGGTGCTGCACGACGCGTTATCACTTTCTTTCAGCGCCCTTTCATTTCGTCGGTTAAAATATGTTGAATAATACAGCAATACCGCTAATGCGTTCTCCTTATACTCCCTTAACACGTTCGCTGCACTGACGTCATCCACGGCCGACGCGGAACTTTTTGTTTGCGCAGCAGTAATGACTGGCATTATTTCCCGGGGAACGAAATAACCGCTCGAAGAAACGGTCGCCTTGTTACTTCGCGTCGGTCGGGTCATTGCGTCGTATTATCAGCTAATTAATTAATCGACGGCGTATTTATCGCGTCTGGACGAAACAATGCGAGAAATTAAAAACGAAATAGATTCGAGAATCGAGTAAAAGCGACACTCCACTTAGCTGTTATTAAACTGGACTAAAAGTAACTGCAGAAAGTAATATTAAAATTAATATATATAGCTAGATTTCGAATTTTATAGGAAAATATTTATTCGATGGGTTTTGCACGTATTTTTCGCCTTTGTATTTGTAACTATTAACGCACGTACGGGTCTATGTTATAGAAATAAAGCATAACAGTATTTTGTTTTTTAGCTTGTTTTTTGAACGCTACTAGTTTGCCAATTAATCCTTTGATAAACAATCAATACAGGCGCGATATGAAGTTCAACGATTCAATAGATCGGTCTATTGTCTTCTTTGAAATGTTGTACTGAATTGGTTTTCAAATTCGGAGCGCAATACAGTCAGTATTGGTCCAATTTTTTGGAGCGCTCTTCGAATTTTTAAAATAAAATTCTGTTTTCTTTGTACATTTTTTCGTTTCCTTTAAACGAGAATTATTTACGCGAAATTTAAAATAAAAATTCAGAATAACACTGCTGTTTCTCAAAGAGAGACAATGAATTCGAATACGAATATTTTGACGATCGATTGTCCAGTTATTTTGATTCGGATGCTATTTCGATGACAAATGACAGAAACAGTTTACGCCAGGGATCACAAAATTGATTTTCGTAAACCGGCATTTGCGAACTGCTGTTCCCAAAAAGCTGCATCGAATATTCGAGCAGAGCGAAACCAAAATTTAATCTCTCGACGAGAAAATAATTTCGTCGGATTTTCTACCGGACAATACAATAATATATGTATAAACAGGTTTCAACTTTAATAACATATTCTTTCGATTCGATTAACATTGCATCTACCTTCGTCAACGTTCCAACAATTTCGTAGCGCGGATACGGTCCAGTTCGTAAATTCTGTCGAATTTTCTCAACCGTGCTGCATAGTTCGTGTAATAAGGGCATTGATTACGCGAACGAGGCGAGACTTCGTGCCAGTTTTCAGTACGTTCGAGACGCTGTCGCGTTTGAGTTGCGCGCCTCCGCGTAGGAACAAATAAACCCAAGAGCGAAAAGGGCCATTAATTCGATACTCCTGTTTAAATCAACCGATAGAGCTCTATATTTCCCTCAACGTGGTTTCAGAAGTGGATTGAAAGTCGTTCGGCCGGGGAACGCGCCCGAAGCGAGCGAAGTTAAATAACGCGCACGACGAGTTGCCAACGATAGCTTCGAAGTGTAAAAAGTTTCCGCGAAGAGCTGTTTTATCGAGCTCTTCTCCTTCGACGCTCTTCCCGTATTCCCGACGTCTCGTATAAACTTACGAACTCGAAGCGTCGGCGATAAATCGGGACGCCTCTCGATCCCCGCAGACAACGGGGTCCGCGAATTTTTGCGTTCTCTTCGCGCGATATCTCGTTCGCACCGCTACGAATTCGTGACAACTACGCGAACGTGTCGCCGATAAACGCGTTCGCGGCTCTCGATATCTCGAGGCTGGCAATATCGGGATGCAGCCTGATATCGGGAACGACGAGCAAAAAAATATACAAAAATACAGTCCGTTTCACGAGCGTCGACGATATTATTTTACTTCTCCATCCTTCAATGTTTTGCCCCGCGTTTTGATCTTGACTGAATTTCTCGAGCTGTCGATCGAACTGAACGTCAAAAGAAGTTCCTTCGACTGTTAAAATTTAGTCGTTCGGAAATCAAGTTTTCAATTTATAATTAAATTATGGGGCTCGATGTCAATCTCATTTTGAATTAAATGTTCTGAATTTTTTTATTTCCTGGGGGTCATTTGAAAATGTTTGATTATTCCTCCACCGAGCAGCGTTGAGATTCTTCTTGGACGCGTGCAGCATAAATCCGAGGAGGGTCTAGAATTTTTGGAAGATCGAGAAAGTCTATAACACGAGGTGGATGTAACACGAAGGTAGCCATTTCGAGCAATCCCTATAAAGGAAAACAGCCATACCTTACCGGAGCTCAAAATTGGCTATTACTCGGAAACGAGGTCAAACGGGCCGCATGTTTATACGAACTGTTTTTATATCCTTTGTCCAGCGAAGTGGATACTGCGTGTTATGAAACACCTTATATTTCAGGTTGCGCGGCCGAAAGTGGTAAATCGAAGATTTACTGACCGAAAGTTTCAAATCGCTGCCGCGTTCTCTTTCGTTTTTTGCAGCGAGAATCTTCCGCGAGATTTAAACGAGCTCGGTCTAATGGAATGGAACGGAATTATTTTTATCAGTCCGCCTGCAACGAATATTAAAAAACATGCCCACGCCATGAACCACCATGTTTTGCCAGTGGCAACAACACGTTCTGGCAAAGTTTTCTCTTCTGCAAATGGACGGGGCGCATGTTCTTCGACGCGACCTAAATACTTGGAGCTTGGATTTCTCGGTTCAAAGGACTCTGTTCCAGTACGCGGATGTCCAATTTTTGCGACGTTTTGCTTACTCCGACGACACTTTACGATTTTTTTTTTTACGGAAACAATGATTCCCCGGCAGCTACACGACCGTTTAAACCAGAAGCTACGAGTTGCCTTTTCGCTGTGCTCGGAAATACTGCATTGGGTCTATTATTTATTATTGGGTTCTATACGAATTTTTCTCATGATATTACGATCACATATATCACTTGAGTTAACAAATGATCCACTGTAATCTCAGAAATCTCTAAATCACGGAATAAAAATTTTTCGATCGTCTCATAAACAAGAGAATAATCAAAACTGATCACGGTTCGGGGTGGTCCATCCTGTATGGCATAATAAAAAAAAAGCCGGAGAGGAAATGAATTCCTTTCAAGGCCGTGTATGATATCACATCACGTAGGAAAGATACGACGCGCGAACAAATACGTGCTTCCTTTATAGTTTGGGCGATAGACCGGATGTGGGCCCTCAAGGTCGTTGGAACGAAGCCCACGTTGCTGCTTTTCGGGCCGGAATGCTGATCCGCCTTCGGATCCATCCGAATCGGGATCCCCGGGATTAGTATCCATTTCCCCAAGGCACGATGGCTTGGCAGAAGCTCTGATAGGATTTATTCCGAAAGGCAAGGGGTGAAATGCCGGATAGAGAGGGAAGCCGCGCGTATGGACGTCACGAATACCAAATACACTATATTCCGGCGATCCTTTTATTATTCCATCATGGCAACGCTACCAGGATCCGTACAATGTAAATTCGCCCGAGGTAACAAGCACGCGCGGGTCCGGGGGAATCATGTTAATGTATTCTCCTAAGACGCTGTCGACGTTTCTGGTTAAGGGTTGAACTTTTCCCGGCGATCCAAGGAGCCGCGGTAAACGTTTCGTGTGCCTGCACAGACTGGGCGATAACGTGGAAACGCGTTTCCGTATCGTAACACCTTTCTAAGAACTCCTTATAAAATAATAATTAATGTCCACCCTGTAACCTATCGTGAAACGGAAAGTGTTTATAACCAGCAATAATGACGATTTTAATCGGTTCGTAACTCGTAAGATCGTGATATAGACATACATAGGTGGTCGGTCGAGCACTTGTGAGAGAGCGTGGCCCTATGCTGGCGAGCTCAGGAAGTGTCACGCCATAATAATAAATGTTATTAGTGTGCAAATATATTGGGTTGTCCGGAAAGTTCGTGCCGAATTTGAAGGAAAATTGAAACGCAGAAAATTTAACTTTTAATATACATTTATTAAATTATATAGGTGCCATTCTGTTCTACAACCGTTCTCCACCTTTCAGGCAACTTGAAAATTTCGTCCTTCCAGAATTTCTCAGGTTTTTCACTGAAAAACTACATGATTTTTTTATATTAACCAAAGAATTGAAGTTTCTTCCATTAAGGGAATTTTCTAATGATCGAAATAGGTAGAAATCAGAGGGTGCGAGGTCTGGTGAACATGGTGGATGGGGTAGAACATCCTAACCAAGTTCCAACAACTTTTGTCGAGTCATCAAAGACACATGAGGCCACGCATTGTCCTGATGAAAGACGACGTCCTTCCGATTCGCTATTTCTGGACGTTTTTGTTCAATTGTTGTCTTTAATTTGTCTAATTGGGAACAATAATTCTCTGAATTTATTGTCTCATTATTTGGTAAAAGCTTATAATACAGAATCCCTTTCCAATCCCACCAGACACAGAGCATGACCTTCTTTGGATGAAGACCGGCTTTTGGGGTAGATAAAGGTGGTTCATTCCGCATTCCCCAAGATCTTTTTCATTCCACATTGTTATAAATGATCCACTTTTCATCCCCCGTCACCACTTGCTTCAAAAATGATGTCTCCTCGTTACGTTTATAGAGCAAGTCGCAAATGGAAATGAGATCCATTAGATTTTTCTCCGTTAAATCGTGGGGAACCCATACGTCAAAGCGGTTTATGTAACCAAGCTTCATAAAATGATCGTGGATGGTGGATTTTGACATATTTAACATTTCTGCTAATTTACGAGTCGTATAGCGTGGGTTGGTCTCGATGAGTATTTTAATCTCATCTTCATCAGTGGTGGGGGCCCTACCCGGGCGTTCTTGGTCTTCAAGGTTGAAATCACCAGCTTTAAACCTAGCAAACCACTTACGCACAGTCCTTTCAGCTACAGCACCTTCGTCATAACCAGCGCATATTTTGTTTGTCGCTTGTATGACATTTTTGCCTTTCTAGTAAAAGAAAAGCATTAAATGCCTAAAATGCACTTTGTTTCCTTCCATATTGAACGGCGTATAAAACTCACAAAAATTAACCCATCGTAACCAAATTTTTTTCCAAATATGCCTGAAATACCGTCTTTTACAGTATGTATGCTTGTCATTTGTTTTCAATCGTACTGATATATTCAGACCTGTCTTTACGCCACCTACCAAAAATCGGCACGAACTTTACGGACAACCCAATACCTCACAGTTTCTTAAACTTAGCGTCTACCTTTACACATTTGCAATTTTTCGGAAATATTTTGATTGCACTTTGTTCTTCTCAAAGTGCCCATCAACTTTCATTCGAAACATTTTTTTGTCAGATTAGTGTAAATGCTTCAAAATTCGGTCGTTAAAATGAACTCCCTGTAAAGCGTCGGAGTAAATGTTAAAATAAACATAGAAGATGGCATAAATTGTAGTAGGTGATATAATCATTAGGTAGAGGATGAAATGACCTTTAAAACCAGCGTTCGAACAAGTCGATAGCTTTATTAGTTCCGGAGATATAGCGATTTTAGTTTCAAGTCGATGCGATGGCTAGTTCCGGAGATATAAGGGTCCGAAGCGTTTGTTTACTTTCTTATTACGGTCTTGTCAAGGTCGTTGACCGGAACATGCTCGAAGAAACTAGGTCACTCGGCCACTCGGTCACGAGTCACGTAGTACGAGAAAGAGAGGTCCCGCGCGATGCGTCAGACGGAGACTGCGATATCTTCAAAATGGAAAGTCGGATCGCCAAAAACCAAAAGCCATTTTAAAGAGGAAGGTTTGCCGCTCCCAACGATAGCTCAATAATGGATAAAGCACTGGTGGTTTCGGAACTGCACGCGTCTAAAGTTTTAATACGCGTTACTAGACCGTTTATTAAAGTACTATGTACAACGTAAGTAAACAATTCGGATAATTTTGTGGCAGCTTGTCAATTTTTGGAACAATATTTGACAATCGTCGTTGCGTCATAATTCGAGCAGCATTTCTACCGGTTAATAATTACGAATTTAATCGGTTTATAATTAATTCCGAGGCCGTGACAGGAAGCAAACGTGGTGCATTATTAGTTAGGAAACTCACTTGGGGTGTATTTCAGCAGGTTTACGTACGTACAACGATATCTAACGGTCGACCAATATTCCTCAGAGAGGAGTTGTAGAGTCATGAGTATTGGTATTAAGCAATGAATTTGAGATTACTCCAATAACGATACATAAATCATAGCGGGGGATAAGTGAGGCGCAATATTAGTAAAACTCGTCACTTGGGGTTATTTTTTATGTAATATTATAATATTTTATATAATATTTTATTATATTATTATAATATTTTGTATATAATATTATATCACTTATAAGCCATGCCGTAAAAACATTTGTATCGAGCAATAATTTTTAATTGAATGGATGTTTAATTTATAGATCCTAGCAACGGACAACTGGTACGTAAAATTAATCAGACGCGTCGTTGGCAGTCTCTTTTAATCAATTTTGATTTTTAGAACGACATTTGACAGAAGCGATATTAATTCCACGATTATATTAAAGGATAAGGTTCCGTTAAAAATAGAAAAGCGCCGAAAGCTGATTAAGCTTTGCCAGGCCATACAACTGGAATACGTACTCATTATTTCATTAAACGCAATGTTGCAGTTTCCTGGACACTAATTTGTTTACTGTATAATATTTCGCAGAGAGTGCTTCTAGAAATTATTCAGGATAATTTCAAAATGAATCTATTGTTTTGATTTCTATTATAATCCCTAGATATTTATTAAATTTTAAGTTCTTGGGTACGAAAAATTGAATTTGATACAGACGATATTGTTTAAAAGCTGATCGAATCTTTCAGGGGTGAGCACAAGGTCTCATTCGTTGGTGAAGAGGTTCGACGGGATTTACACAGGGCCGTACTTCGACGCAAACACCCCCACGAACATCACGGCCCAGTTGGGAAGGCATGCTTACTTGCCCTGCAAAGTGCGGCAGCTTGGTAATAAATCGGTAAGTCCACAACCTTTGCCTGCGCAGACACTCTAACTTTAAGAGTAAGTGATAAGCTCCCAGCGAAACGTTCGCGTAAATTTCTGTTGTTTATAATTCTTGAGGAAGTTTCTAATATGCACAGAACCCTCCACAAACTGAATCGAGTCCGTTTAAACACGGATTTGAAAAGCCTCGATTATTCCATGCTAATTTATACTCCAGTAAAGGATCAACCGACGCCGAATAAACGATTTTCAATTTTAAATTAATCGTCGATACTTTATCTTTAACAAGCAGAGAGGAAAAGAAAGAAGTTACGTTCCGGTTGATTTATCGATCCCCTTCGGAACATTGAATTTCATATAACGGGCACATCTAAAACTTGTGCTCGATTGCACGATAAAACACTTAAATTGAAACTTTAATTGTCCGTGGAAACGATGACAAATATCTGAAAACTAAAATCCAATCAAAATACAATTGCCAGTCTCAAAGGTAATTGAACTAAACCAAGGATTGCTAGTGGATATTGGACCACGTTCCTCGATAATTAATAAACGAATTCTTATACAAATACAAAAACCAGTTAGCGATTTGTTCTAAATAAAAAAAAATAACGTGAACAAGCTTCTCGATGCTTCTATATTCTAAATGCTCTTTTTCGTATCGACACAACCTACTAAAATAGTAATCTTTTCTCTGACACGAATCCGTCCTTTTAGCAAGTTCCACCGTCCACGATTTTCTGCTACGTTGTAATTTTAATTGAGCACTTAGCGGAAGACAAGCGTCCTAAATATGTTTCTCAAGCATGTTGCCCGAAAATATGCCTCGTGGAAGTTGAACCTCCAAAAGGGTGGTTTCGTTTCAAAGAAGAGATTATCCGCATTTCCTTGAGAAAACCTTCCTGATTAAATTCACCCTGAAAAGGACCTGGTACCAGGTCGAAACGTCGCGTTATAACGCGTCAAATATACACTGCATTATCAGTTTCCAAGTGGTTTCGATCATTTTATAGTATTTGTTAAATTTGTACTCCTGGAATGAGTCAAAGATCGAAACGTCGGGTTATCGTACAACGTAACTTAGAAATTGAATTGTTCGAACATTTTCTCCACGTCGAATCAAACGATAAATCCATTGTTTCCCCGAATAATTGAATAACATTTTACAGTTTCCAAAGTCCGCTTTTATCGAACTCGACGCGTTTCTAGGGGCCGAACGAAGCGCTATTAAAGTCGCGTTTACACCGTGTTTGTTTGTTTAGCTTGCACCGTGGCGCATCGTTCCCGAAACACTTTGTACAACGTAACAGATGAAGATATTACACGGTGCAGCGAGGATGAACGTGCCCCGACGGGCAAATTACGGATTCCTTAATTTCCTGGTCGATCATGAAACATTCGCTAACTTCGAGCGTCGTTATCTCGTCCCCGTTCCTTGCAAAAAGCACGGCCGGATACCGCCGCCGCCTGCGCCCAGATAAAGCAGATTTATTTGCACGCGAATACCTAGTTTTCTGTTGCCCCGACGTCGATGGTATCGCGGCGACCGTCGACTCGTCGGTTTCCATGAACTCGCTGATCCGCCATCGAAAAAGTTCCCGCCTCGCGTTCTAACGCTGGTCCCATCCATATTTCGCGCCGTGGAAACGTCCGGTTCGCGCTATTACAATAATCGAAATAGCGACGATAACCTGATACACACGGTCCGAACGGGTATCTCTCAGTTACAGAATTTACGCTCAACTATAAAAGTCTAATCTGTCCGGATTCGCGGCCGTTAGAACGGGATTATACGAGCCGCGCGAATTTTATGACCCAAGAGGGAGAAGGAGAAACAGACAGGGGGGAGAGAGAGAGAGGGAAACAGATGGACAGATAAATAGATCATTTATCGCGTGCTCCCGGTACAGTGTCCCCTAAGACCATTAAGCTGCAATACAGACTGTTACATAGTTAAAGCGCCGGTGAAAAAATTACGAGAAACGCAACGGATGGTGATTGAATACGGAATGACTCTGCGCAAATATAGGATTACATCAATTAGATAATACTGTAGGATTCAACAAAGAGAATTGTATTTGGAACAAACGTGCAAATGATCTAATTATATAAACGAATTTGAAATAATTAGCAACACAAATTAATATCACATAAGAATCACGTCTGTCGTCGCGCTGCCCTTGGTTACTCATTCCTTCTCGAAGAAAACACTTTCAACCCTTTTGCACATAAATTAACATTCAACGAAATTAAAGCGCGGCACAAATATTCAATACAAATCTCCTACAATATATTAATAATACATATGTTAGGAGGATCTGTTAGAAATGTTTCAAACGGTAATGAGAAAGTAAAGAATAACGTTAGAAAATTTAATAAGTAGAAACATCGAGCAACGGTCAGACGCGGCAACCGAACTCTTTTCGTTTGAAATTCGATTATCTCGAAGCCCGAGTCTCGAATGAAAAAATGTTATTCATAGTTTTCGATTCGTTTTCCCGGATCATTCCCCGGCGATTCGTTTGGATGTTTCGTTACGCCGCGTCGGGTTTTGTTAATGCTTCCGCGAGCCACTGTTCGCGTAACGAGTTCGACTTTTGGAGGGAGAAGGAAAAAGAGACGTTTTACCCGCGACAAGGTAACCCAGATCCAGCGTCGACGGGGAACGAGTTCGGGCCTGGTAAGGGCGCGTTTAAGGGCGTCCCTTGAAAAGCGACCCGGGACGCTGCCGCGGCAGTAAAACTTTTCGTACGCGGTCCCGTATCGCTCATTAGCGAACTTTTAACCTCCCCTCCCCTTTGTGTATACGGCAACGAAAGTTGTACATACGTCGAAAGAGAGCCAGGACTAAGTGTCTGGCGACACGCGACCCTTGTATAATCGTTCGGTTACGTACTTAAGGGTCGCGACCCCGCCGCCGTCGCCGCGCTACCCCTTCACACCCCCGATACTTATCGCGCGCGGAATTAAACGTACTTTTACCGCTGACTTTCTGTCAACGGCCATTGTGCGCCCGCCACACTCGGAAACACGATTGAAAGCGATTGTTCTTTGCGGACAATTTCGCGGAACACGTGCCCGGCCCGACGTTGTCCCCCGCATTTCCGTGTTTCGTTCCGGGAAATGCTCGAATACATTACTTTGTTGGGGGATTTGTTCTTGAATTGGTTGATCAAACATCAGCTGCCCCCGTTCTATCGATCGAAACTACTATGAAACGCGCGCTAGTGCTTCCTTTTCGTGTTGTACGAATTACACGTTCGTGGACATTTACACGCGACTAATTATTTTCGACAAACAACACGCGAGAAACTTTTTATTCCCACCGAAGGTGTTGCTCGAATTCACCCGAGTTTCGATAATAAGAGTAGCTAAAATCTCCACGGTTATTTTTATTCAAATGCAGAAGTGTCAGTGTTTCTCAACTGACGGGTCACGACCCTAAGAATGGGTCGCGGAAGCTCCTTATACCGAGTCGTGGAGTTGTATACTACCGTCTGTAAGGTTTTACATTTAATAATCATAAGTTTTCTCGTTCGCGCAAGAATCCTTAAGCGATAAATCCATGAAACGGATGATGCTTCTGGTCCGCGGAGCATGACAAATTTATGAATTTATTTTTTGTTGCGAAAACATAAACCTTTGAAATGGACGATCCTCCCGGTTCGTAAAGCAAGACATAAATTTCTCTATAAATTATAAAGCCTTTGAAACGGACCATTCTTCTGGGCCGTAAATTCATGTCTCGCTCTACGAGCCATAAGAATGGTCCGTTTCACGGGCTTTGTGTTTTCGTAAAAAAGAACTAATTGAAAATGTACAATGTAACGAACAGATTTTAACGTTATTCGATATTATAAATAATCGTATTTAG
This sequence comes from Colletes gigas, assembly GCF_013123115.1. NCBI lineage: Eukaryota > Metazoa > Arthropoda > Insecta > Hymenoptera > Colletidae > Colletes > Colletes gigas. The sequence goes on along the minus strand of NW_025106647.1, from coordinate 5,355,016 downwards.
ACACCAATTGATAGTACAACAATCTTAGTCCGTACCAAGCATAACGTAAAAACATTTTTTAACTTACAATTTTAAACCATATATTAAACCACATTTTCTCATTCGTAAAATACGCCAGTAAATTGTGATCAAGCAGTTCAAGAACACCCTGTATTTCGCTATGAAATTATAATTCTGTGTTCTTAGAACTCTGAATCTGTTTTGATAAAAGATCGAACCGTAGTGTAGAAAGCCCCCCTCGAGGCTTTTATCAGATCACTTTGCTAGACTTACTTTTTTATGAGAACTTCAACCGAACACGGTTCCGCATCAACTCAAACAGAGAGATAGAAGAATGCAAATTAAAATGAGACTCGAACGCGATTACATCGCAGACGCTAATCAAATCTGCTTCGTTTCCTTTTAAAAAAAAAGTATTATTTCTTTTTAATTCTAACAAAGTTAACTCGACCAGCGGACTCCATCGTCGATCGTTTAAATCAACAGTTAATCGGAACTCAGTAGAAGTACACGCCCATTTCAAGGTTTTGAATCATGGAAACACTAAGCTCAGCGATATCGGGTTCACTCCGTGGGTATTATTTATAAAGCTTCAAGCCAAGTAAACCCGATATCACTTAGTTTCGAGTTTCCCCCGTAATAATTGCAGCTCAGAAGTCGACGTTGAAACTGCGTTCATTAGTTCCGATGCCACGGAGTTACGCAAACAAATTTTTCTTCGAGTGAAATTACTACCATTCCTTGCCCGTATTACTCGGTCCCCGCGAGCCATAGGAGCACTTACTCCACTTCGTTGATTACAACTTCTACTCGACCATAAGTCGTCGTTACATCGTGGAAACACCTCCTGCCGCGCGTTGAATCGGCCTCGGCCAGGCGTTCGCGATACTTATCGCGCAAATAAATTGAATGTACTCCTAATATGCTTTTCTTGCGAACGCGAGCCGCGACGAAAGAACGTTAGCGAGCCCCGATCGACGGACGATAAATTAACCTTAGACAAGGGAGGGAAGATTGATCGACCGAGATCGGAAAGTCGAACGGGCTCGCCATCGCTCTTTTTCCCCATCGGGCAGCTTTTTCCGCGCTTTTTCGACTTCCAGTTCCTGTCTGTATTCATCGAACGAACCTCGCCCGGAATCCTCTCAGACGCAGCCTGAATTTCACTCCATCGCCAGAAACGTCTCTATCGCTTTATTCCCCTCCCCCTCTCCCTGCCCCGCATCTACGTTTCTCCCCCCTTGCGAAGAAACATCCGCGAAAAATATAACAATGGAGCGGGATGTATAGCAGAAAAGATTAATACTCTCCGCGGCGCTTCCTCGTCGAGAAAAAAAAAAGAAGTGCCGTATTGACTTTTCTCGTTGAGACTGATGAGAAAAATATATGATCGTGGCCGTGTCCGCTCCTTCCTTTCGATTCTATTTTTATTTCGAACGATCGTGCGCTGCAAGAATTCTGCTACTTGTCCCGGAAGGGGAAAACAATATCGCGAGAAAATTTTTTGGCGAGTTTCGGAGATATACATATACAGGGTGTTTGGCCACCTCTGGGAAAAATTTTAATGGGAGATTCTGGAGGCCAAAATAGGATGAAAATCAAGAATATCAATTTCTTGATTGAGGCTTCGTTAAAACATTATTAAAAAATTAAATTAAAAAATTTCAAATCCTTCTGGAAAAATTATTTCCAGTTGTGGGGGTCAATTATAATTATTTTTGGCCATTAGACATACCCCCGAATTCCTACCCACTTTCGAGAAAAAAATTCGAGTAGGTGTGAAATTTTTCAACAAAATTAAGAAATTTCAAATCGTTTTGGAAAAATTATTTCCAGTTGCAAGGGTCAATTATAATTATTTTTGGCCATTAGACATACCCCTGAATTCCTACCCACTTTCGAGAAAAAATTCGAGTAGGTGTGAAATTATTCAACAAAATTAAGAAATTTCAAATCGTTCTGGAAAAATTATTTCCAGTTGTAGGGGTCAATTACAATTATTTTTGGCGAATACACACACCCCCGAAATCCTACGTACTTTCGAGAAAAAAATTCTTTATCGAAAACATACTGTGTAGCCGGAAATGTTTCTATAACTTTTTAACGAAGCCTCAATCAACAAATTAGTATCCTTGATTGTCATCTTATTTTGGCCTCTAGAATCTCCCATTAAAATTTTTCACAGGGTTGGCCGAACATCCTGTATATATACTTTTAAGTAATTTTCAAAATCGAAAGAACGAATATTCTTAAGAAACGGGAATGGAAATTGGTGGCGAAAGATCGTCAGAATTCTCGAGCCCCGGATCGTTAATCACGAGAAAGTAGAATGTGTCACGTAACTTTTAATCAGACGCGGACCGTACGAAGGCTGACCAAGATGACTGACACAATTTAGCTCGCAATTTCTTCCGCTACCAATCTTTCCTTCTCCGTGGAATACAGGATGCGTCGTAACGTCGACCATATTTTCGTGCTGACATGATATCCTATTCATCCTGCGCTTCCAATTATAAAAATTCTTGGGTTGCATAAATTATCCCGCCTGTTCCAAAGATTATTAAGCTCGAGTATCAAATGGAATACACTTTCCCAATTATTCTTGCATTTTCGTGGCAAAGAATAGAAATGCGTAATCGTCGAGTTTAAGAACGTTCACGAGTAATAATACGAGAACAGCGAGTTTGAACGATACGATCGATGTTTATCTTGTTTGTTCCCGAAACGTGAAAGGTGTCGTGGATCAGAAGGAGGGACTCGCATATCCTCGCCGTAGATAAAACCATGTTTGTCCCGGACGAGAGGTTCCAGGCGCTGTTCGTGGACGCTGTGGACAGCTGGACGTTGCAGGTGAAGTACGTCCAGCAACGCGACGAGGGCGAGTACGAGTGCCAAATCTCGACCGATCCGAAGAAGAGTCACATCATCAAGCTCAACATCGTCGGTGAGATCGCGTAGACACTCTTTCCACGACGCAGGCCAATAACGAGACTTCTTTGTCGACGCAAAACGTTATTTTTATAACGCTACGGACGAGCTCTCTGTTATCGATCGTCCAAGTACAGCGGAACCTTGGTAATTTTTTGCAAAACGGGGCTGAATATTCCAGCAACAAAGCAAACGAACCAATAAGAAAGAGCCCCCGCTCTTACAGCGCACGGCTTCGCTATCTATGATCACTGCCAGCTGTGTTTCCTCCACCTCCGACTTTGCTCGTTGACAAATGATCATCCCTGATCGATACGAGTCAACGAACGAAGTTTGCGTGCAATTATCGAGGTTCCGCTGTACTCCTCGGACGAAGTTTCAGCTGATCGATAACCGTAGGAGCATTAAGATACAGTATTCCTCTTTACGAGACCCGTAAAAAGGTAAGCATCGAAATTTCACTATCGAGACGTCCAGCGTCGATCCTTTTAATACGCCAAAACATAAAAATCTAAGGAACACGTATTATACTTTTTTCATTAAATTTCCAAAGTCAAAGATATTTCTCTTTATTCTCCTAGAGCTCTGTAAACTCGCATCATAAATTATTAACTTCCCTAAGCCGATCTCATTTCGCCGATTGGTTCTTCTTTACTTCGTTGTCCCCTCTCAACGATACCGATGCTCCTCTAATATTCCACGACCCGTTTCTCGTACTAATCATCAACAACATTATCGTCGTTAGTGCATCGTTCGAGCCGTACATCTACTCGCGTCCGTGACTCGTAATTATCTTCGATGACTTCGCTGATACGTAGATCGTACACATCCTCGTAATCAAGAAACGTTTCCTCTTACGCGTATTAAATTCATTATACTGTCGGGGAGTAATGCTTGTTAATTATCTTTTAATTGAGACACGTAATATTTAAAAATTCTAGCAGAAGTCGCGATCTTAATAACTATCAGACCGTAATTTTTGATACATAAATCTGTTTGTGAAATATTTGATGTTTCGAATATTCAGGAATTCCAGAGTTTCCTTTAGATTTTTGTGCTTAACGAAGTATTACAAAGATAAGAAGATCGTCTTCACAATCGCTGTTACAAATACGTAATCGACGAACGAACAATGAAATCATTTTTGGCCATGTTCGGTATTCGAATTCCTAAATTGCAATGTACGTGTGTTCGTCCGGATGACGATACGAAAGAGATACATTGGTGGTCGGTTTTTTTCAGTGCCAAAGATCGAGATCATAGGCGATCGCGACATGTACGTGAAGACCGGAAGTACAGTCGCCATACGGTGCATGATAAAACAGTCGCTCGAGGGTCCGTTTTACGTCTTTTGGTACCACGAGGGCAATCGCATTCTGGACAAACAGTTGGGCAAGATCGACATCCAGACGGAGAGGATCAATAACGACACGATCAGCAGTTTAGAGATCCACAACGCGAAGACGGAGGACTCGGGTAATTACACTTGCAGCCCGAGCAGTTTGGACAGCGCGAGCGTGCAGCTTCACGTGTTGAATGGTAAGCGTTTTCGCATCCCGGTAATATAAATCTCTTTCGCGTTTCAGCGAGGAAATATGTAGCGCCATCATGATGTCGCGGAATGGAAAAAATGTTCCCTTAAGTGAATTCAAAGCTGAAGATTCATTTTTAACTCTTACGGAGAGATCGACGACCCGGATAAGAAACGTTCAAATGGAATCAGTTCTAAAATACTAGCTGGTTACGCGCATTTATTAAAAATTACTATGAACGTTGTCTTCTCAACCTTACCAAACGTTAGGTGTTTTTCTATTTTTTCCAAAGGATTATACTATTTTTTATTTGAGGGGCTAGGATACATTTTCGTACTTTAATTCATAATAATACAAGAGACTGTCTTAATATTTGGAAAATAGTTGGTTTACATTTTTTGGGACGAGCTTTTTCGAGAGAAAAGTACGGAAGAATTATGTAACGCTTATATGTATTTCGCTGGCTTTGATCCAGAAAGTTACTGCTTATGAAAATTAAACGTTCGAAATCGGTTTTGTTAAATACCGGGGAATTGGCACCTAATATTCTAGAGTTCATGTATACTTATCGACCTCCTTTTAAGATCAATTCCATCCAGAAAGGGTTTATCTGGGTCGTGACCTCATCTTGTGAGTGTACCATTCATAGTGAGCACGAAGTTACGCTGAAAAATATCAATGTGTTTGGATGTGCTATTGCACCAGGAATAGCATTTTACTAGAGACGATCCATCGACTGTCGAATGTAGTCTCTGACGTCGACTGTTCGATTTAGAAAACTTTTCGTTAAAGAAAGCCGTCGAGTTTCTTACGATATTCCAACGTTCGTGCAAATATTATTTATTTATGAAGAATATACATGATTTTTCACCGAGTTAAAAAAAATCAATTCTCAACATTAGAAACTAAATGTAGACTCTTGAACGAGGCTGTAAAAATAAATTTCACGACAAATCGTCGACGTGCTAGTTTCCAATTGTTCTAAAACGAAGTTTATTTCTTATTATCGAATTGTATGCCGCAGGTGAACATCCAGCCGCGATTCAGAGAGGGATCAGCTCTGCACCGGGTGGTTATCCAACGCTGTGGTGGCTGGCAGGCATCGTGACGCTGTATTCGAGTCACGGCAGCCGCCTGTTCGTCCTCGTCCTAATGATTCTCATGGTCCTTTACTCGAAGACCCCATCTTATTTCGCACCAGAACGATAATCAGGAACGAGAGAAGGATGGTGCCGCAAGATGATCGATTATCTCCTGCTACGAGACCCGGAACACGCCTCGAGGAACGCTCCAGCGACGAGAAACGGGACGAAGAGCACGCGAGACAAGCTCCTTCGGGAAATGGCTTCGCCAACGAAGACCACTGGATTATTCGAAGAAACGCAGGAAGAATATGCGACGAAGAACGTGGGATCGACAAAAGTGGGGTCGATTGGTTCCTTTTGGCCAGCAATTAGCGTCTTGCTTCAACGAGGAATGCGACAGAGAGTTGAAACGTCGGTCGATCGGATGGACAGACGTTGAAAATGTTATCCCCGACGCTCTGCGTTTCGAAACACCAGAAACGCTCCAGAAACCAACGACGATCGTTAACGTTCCGATGATAACCGATTTTTCTCTGTGTACGAACGGCAGATCCACGGACGGGGAAAAGAGAAACGCGTTCCGCGCGTCGAGACAATGTGATCCGGCCGTTAGCAATTAGGGGTTAATTACTCGCGGGGCTTCTCGTTAAATCGACGCGAGTTCTTCGCGCGGTCGATGGCTGCGACAGAAAATAAACGCTCGCGCAACAGCGACGAACGACACGAGGCTCGCGAATACAATTTTTCCCCCCCTTCATTCTCCTAGAAGAGAAAAAAGCGACACGAATTTTTTATAGGAACTATAAATATAAAACTACGATCTTCCACAACAACTCGAGCGTACTTACGATAGCGTCTTTTGTATTCCCATCGTTTTGAATCGATCGTTTTAATAATCTCTATACGTCACGCGAAATCATTGTATATATTCGTCTAACGATAGCATCGTGAAAGGAACGCGTACGAAACGGTCCCCGGATGGAAGGCGACCGGAAACGCGAGTTCGAGACCGAGTCCCACCGCCCTCTTCTTGTTCATTATTCATCATTGTCAAAAGTGTGTGTCGCGATCTTCGTGTCTTTCTCGCCAAGGGAAGCCAAACAGCAACAAGGTCTTCGTGATCGATCGCAAGACTCTGTCGAGGAGATTGGGAGGGTTTCGTAGTTTCTTTCGCATCGAGATTAACTCGACAACGCGCGAGTGTGATTCCAGAAGGAGGAAAGGAGCGGGCCGAGCGATAGGGGATGGAACATTGGGCGGGGGTGGCGGTGATGTAACGAAACGGTACGCGAGGGGATCGCTAAACGCCGACAGAACTTCGTCCGCGCCGCTCGATAGAATTGAAACTTGTTCGATGAATTTTTTCGAAGCGATGTGATTAATTATATTCGAATAGGAAACGATTAGCGAAAACGTGTCTATACTCGACTGTCCACCGACAGAAATCCGGGATCGTTTCGAGCCAGACGATCCGTCGAAACGGTTCGACGCATGTTGTACGTGTACGCACTATAACTTTCTTTCGCTTTTTCCGCGTCCTCTACGCGAACACTTTCTTCGATGTTTCCTTATTTTTCTATGAGACTTTCAGTAGACTCGGTATTTAGAAGTTTCGATGCTTGTATTTTCCGTAAATGATACTGCATGTGTTCGAACGACGTTGGGACTAAAATATTTAGCAATTCCAGCCAACAGTATCCTAAACAACGTGTTGCCATTTTGTTGGAAAGTTTAAACAATTGAAACACGACGCGTACGATCGAGATGAAAGCGTGATAATTATTTTCAGAATATAGATGTTATTTTTGTTTTCTGCTTAGAAGAATGTATATACAATTGAGAATTTGTACGATGAAAATATCTCGTAGACGCACGTGTTTTATTTATTGAAAATCGTTTCCTTCCTGTCCTCGGAGAATCCAACGAATTTAAAGATCAGTCTTTGTTCAGCCTTGGTTAAAGAAACGGAAACAAGTCTAATGGCAAATCAATGGTGACTCTACCCGTACCTTTATCGTACGTTTATTTCCGGAGGAAACGACGTTAAGGTCGCTTCTCGTTCGTCGGAGAACCATTCATATCAACGATGTCGACCCTCCATATCAGAGTTTCTTGCAGTTCCTGAATATTCTGGTGCCAGATCAAACCGGAAATCACGATGAGTCGTGATCCGCAGATCGGCCACTTCTTCGAAACGTCATTTACTCTACGAATCACTGCCTGTATTGCTGACACTGCCTTATATTGTTGTATTGCCGATGAAATTCTGTCAATGAAGTTTTATTGAAACGTACCGAATGCCTCGGGACGATCCACGGTGACAGATGTTTTGGTATTCCAAGCGTATTGAGTATAGACACGAGCCAACAAAAAGTATTATATGCCCGTGCATGCGTGTCAAAAATTCGGAACGGAATGGGTCCCGTAAGAAGTGATTTGCTAATTCACAGACGAAAGTAGTCTTAGACGTTCGCTGTTCCATTAGCGATAGAAACAAGGATGTTCGATTCTGAATCGATTTTTTTTAAAAGCAAATATTTTCGTTGGGCTTTCAGTACGTAGAATTATTATTTTAACTGGTATTAAATTCCTGATTAATGGTTTAAATATAAACACGATGATCTTATTCAAAGATTTCAAAGTATATACGAAGCTCAGTTCTAATCGCTTCGATTAAAAATCCACTCGAGAATCGAAATTCCTGGCCAGAGGTACGATTTACGACAGAAATTTAGACGCGACCAATGTATTTGAACACTCGACACGATATCGACAATACAATTCTGTTATCATGCCAGCCAAAATTCTCCCTCGTACTTTTTGTAGTTTCTCGCCTACTCGGCGTATCGTTTTTCTCGAATTTTATCGATCGATACGTAACGATGGCTCGAGGATCGCGATTACGATCCATCTTACCGGCTCAGACCCGACCGTTTTATCATTCTGCATGTTCGGCTGTATAAACATACGGACGGACAGCTTTTCGGGCCGCCCGAGGCGACCCGTAAATTTGCTTTTTTCTCGCAAGAGCTAGAAGATACTGTTTTTTATAATACTATATATATATATATATACAAACGAGACAGAAAAAAAATATATATATATGTATATGTGTGTGTACGTGCGCGAATACGTTGCACAACGGTGTTGAAATATTGAACAAGTTTCAGCTCGACGTAACATGGCGGCGCCAACAGATAATACAGGAGTCGCTGGGGTGCAGTGCGGGGGGTTAAATTAGAAAAACGTTCTGCGGTGGCGTACGCACGGACGTAATCGTGACGGGGAGACTGTGAATAACTGCGAAGAAAGTGAAAGAAATTAGAGGGAGACGAAAAGGTGTGCTGAGAGAAAGAAATGAAAAATGGAAGTTAGTCGAACGAGACGAACGATACGTTAGAATATCTACGATTCATGTGATTGTAAATACATAGTATATAAATAACGTAACGTTAATTAACGATATGCCGTACGTGTTACACTAAAGAAACAAAAAAAAAAAAATAAATAAATAAATAATGTTACTGTGTAATTTTTCGGATCGTAAACGCATTCGAATGGGTCTGGCCGCCCGTGCTAACCGGCTCGAGGCCCGTCATTCGAGCCAACAGCCGGCTATGAATTAATCAAAGTTGCGAACAAGGGCTCTTTCGATCTTTCGATGCTCGTCGATACATTATTAAACGAACTTTGCACCGCGTTCTTTCATTCTCTCGTTTACGAAAATTCCATCGACTTTAAACGCTCCTCCCATTCGCTATACACACACATGGATGTTTTGAATATAAAAAAAATGAAAGGATACAAAATTAAGGAAGCTGATACGCGACTAGAAGACACGCATTATATTATTTGGTTAATAATAGGATAAGTATTGAGGCACACGATTTATTTTTCTGTACTTTTCACCTATTCAGACCGGTAGTCGTACATTTACATTGAGCGTGAATATACCGACGCCCGTCTCTGAGTGGTTTAACAGCTTCTCTGTCTCTGCGCGTTCGCAACATGGCGGCCAGTGGCACCCCTCTCGACGTTGCTTTGTCGTGGAACTTCCAGGAGTTCGTCGCGGGAGGGAACGAAAGAATGAAAAATAGACGGAGAGAAACTAATATACAGAGAAAGGAGAGCGAAGAAGACAAAGAGCAAACGAGAGGGCACCGACGCGAATGCTTTTTTCTCTGACACGTCGGTGCACAGGGGCAACAAAAAGGAGCGCAGCTGTTTGTAGCGCGTTCCTGGATAGCACGGGCCGGCCACACGCGACTAAATAGATGTAACACTAATTAACGCCTAGCGTAAGAACTAACGGATATAAATGAAGGATATATTGTCTGACATAATAACCAGGTGTGAACGTAAACGCGTATACGTGATGTCCGCGGTGAGCAGTGTCTGTGTGTGGTGCATGCGAAACGGTTGGAAGCGATGGTTGAGTGTACGTGCGAACAAGAGCGAACGAGAGAGTAAATAGTTAAGAAAGGAAACGCATACACGGGCAAGAAGGGCAAACAATAAAAGGGGTTGTTCGTTGGACTGACGCGCCAAGGCGTTGGTCGAATGACGCACTTTAAAATAAAAAAGGGGCGACCGGGAACATTCTTTCATGTACCGTTTCTTCCCTTTCTTCTTCCCACGCCTCGCAAAGCCACTCGCGGCGAGTGATAAACAGAAAGAGCCAAAGATAGGGACTCGCCACGAGACCACAATTAAAGCTTGCGCCCCCTTTTTCGCACCCTTTCTTCGCGCACCGTGGTGCAATCCTCCGCGAGACGGAAGAAGAAAGTTGCAATTTCCGCGCTGGTCCTCGTCGCTCCTTTATTATAATTCAAATAACAATGATCGGGGTGGGAGGGGGGCGGGGGTAGGGTCGAATGACGAAAGAAAGCGACGATGATGATTATAAAGCCGACGATGGTGAATTGAATAAAAGGAAACGTCGTCTAAGGTATACTAACGTCGTAAAGAGCATTGAATTTTTGTACCATTGTCTATAGTAGCTCTTAAGTGTCGCGGAGTTTTCTGTTCTTAGGGTGCCCGCCTGTGCAGACTCGAATACGTACTTATGCATTCTCGGTTTTGTCGATGGCTCGCGGGGCGGATATTGGTTTCGAGTATTCGTTAGAATTCACGTGATTTGTTTGCGTTTCGTTCGAGTTCCGTGAAACGTGGCTGAATCCTCGTAAATAAAACTTTGCTTCCCCGATAAACTTCACGATTCCCGCGCCCAATGAAAGAAACACACCGAACGTCGTCCAATCCCGATAGGGAGGAACGACCTAACGTAGGTTGAAATCCGCCCCAGCGACAAACGCGCCCGTTCCCGAGAGTCGCGGTACGCGAATAGCGAAAGGAGATCCTTTTTTCGTGTGATGATTGACCGTCCTGACAGTTTGTCGATGTGCTCTTACGCGTAGATACTCGAGTTAGTTTTTTCGATAGTAGGTAAATACGTAAAGGCAGAGGGGTGATTCGATTCTACCGGAGACAAATCGGAATCAACGAACCGGAAGTAATCGTCTCAGCGAAGCCGCCGATCCGATTACCGACAAGAAAGTTCGATATACTGTCCTACGTGCGTTGCATGACGAAACTCGCGATCGATGGCTAAAGCTGAGTCGCTTGGTAAGATCCCGCGGGATTTGCATGCGAATCCTCGTCGGTGATACTTGTATACTGTTGCGAAACGAGAATGGTATGGATTCCACGAGAAGCGTACATGTATGATTATTGTGATTTTAACCCTCTACCGCTTGTTGCTGCCGTCAGCCATGGAAGGTGTTATAGGGTACTTATTTGCGACGATATCGTGGCGCCTTGTAAGTGTAGATAACTTTTAAGATGAAAAAAAAAACCAAGTATGTACCTTAGATAAATCCTTCTGGTGTAATTTGTATTTCCGTTTACTCGTCGGATCTTTCGTTAACAGCCATACACGTGTAAATGTATTTTTCTTTAACCTTAATGTACATACATATTTTCTCCGCAACTGTATTTAATCATTATATAGATTCATGGTTACATTTGTGTGCTCTCTCGACGCGTTACTTTGCATTTTGTACGCTTCTTATTTCGTTATCAGAGATCCTTACGCGGATAGTTTGCAGACGAAATAGAAAAGAACTTAGCTGTGGAGGGTTAGAAATAAAAAAAAAAGGGTACACGGTCGTCGATCGAAACCCTCGGGACGGCGAAACTTTCATCAACCCCTTGTAATCGGTGATGTTATTGTACGATTCGTCGCGCTTTTCTTATTGTACTATGAGTAAACGAGTGACCGCCATCGAGACTCCACGAATCTTCGTTACCGGCATCGTATTTGTTTGTTAAAAAGTCGCACGAGTCGCTTCCGTTCGGCGCCAATAAATCAGGAGTCTGGATCGCGTGAAAAAAAAGAAAGAAAAACCACAGTCCTGTCAAGAGCGTTTCAGTTTTTCGTGACACCTCCCCTTTTCGATGCGCGACAGATCACACGTAGCAATGGGTCTAATTAATCGTTAACGCGTGCCGTTTGCCAGTTCGAACGTTCGACGAAGCTGATGACAATTAATTATACGCAACGTACAATCGACTGAAAACCAAAAACGATGAGGCGGGTGTAAGGCGAATCGTGTAGGGTGTGACGATGGAAGGGGGTATAGCGTTTGTCGAGCGCACGAATGAGCGAACATCGATATAAAATTAACGTAAATTTAAAGACGAAAACATTAAAGAGAACAAACGAACGAAAAAGAAAATAAAAAAAAAAAAGATAAGCGAAATCTCTCGAAGCAAGCCTCGTCTCGCAGATTCTCGGCTGCACACCTTGAGCGCTTTAGGGTAAACGGGAATAAACATTATCGAATCTGCGAGATGATGTCGAGAATAATCGATTGTCCGATCGAGCACAGTTGTGAAACGAGCGGAAGTGCGAGCGCGTGGTTGCAGTGCCTGTATGAGTGCGAGACAAAGAATAAGCGACGGGATGAGAGATAATAAATCAATGTTAAACCGATCATTAACGATTTGCAATTTCGAGAGACACATCTTCGTTATCCGCCATTTCTCTGCATAAGTTCGGCCTCGGTTTCGAGAGCTGGACGCTCCGGCTTCCACGGACATAAATCGCAGCTGAATCGGCCGATGCTCTGCGTGGGGTTCGTTTTTTTTTCTTTTTTTTTTCTAAAAAGGCTAACATAACCGTTCGAGCTACCCGACGTTGATGTGCTGGATATTTTTAATGCATCGGAGGAAGCCAGATGCGAGCATTATTACCCACGGGGGAGCATCGTCCACGTCGAACTACACATTACACACAATTCTCAGCGTTTCCGTTCTTTCAAGGTATCGTGGCAACAGGGACGAGGAGAACTGTCCCGTTCTATGTGTGTAAGAATCATAAAGCTTAACGAAGAACATTATACTATGAACTTACGGGATACTAAATAAAAAGTAAGCCAAACCGTTAAGTACTGCAACGTGTCTTTCTTCCTTCAGGTACTGACGACTTCTCTTTCCGCTGCTGTCGAACGCGGCGGGTATTTATCTTTTCTCTGTTTTTAAATAATCGACTACGACCGGTTACTTTTTTAAAAATGTTTTAAGGGGTAAGATCACTGTAAAAACCTGAAATGAAGCATTTTTTTGGATGGATGAAAAAGTAAGAGGATAATATTCAAGAATGTTATTAACCATGTCGTTAAGTGTTACAAAAAAAAATGTTTATTCAAAAATAGTGCAAATTTGTATCTGGAAGAAAACAAAAAATTTTCTCTTACTTTGCATGAGTATAGCTAGAGAAATACGTAGGTGATCTTCGATAAGTTAATTTTAACATTATTTATTGACAAATGATTGCCCCATTTTTTGTACGAAATTGAACTTTCTACTTCAAACGATCGCCAATCACAAAAAAATTAATGTTTCAAAAATCCCCTACGTATTTCTCTAGCTATACTCATGCAGATTAAGAGAAAATTTTTGTCAGTTACACTGCATGCCGCAGAGTGCCTGAAATTCAAAACGCGCCTCGCGAGAATGGTTACAGCATCGTCATTTTGCACTATTTTTGAATAAATATTTTTTTTTTAACACTTAACAACATGGTTAATAACATTCTTGAATATTATTATCCTCTTATTTTTCCATCCATCTAAAAAAAAATCGTAAAAAAATGCCTTATTTCAGGTTTCTATACTGGTCTTGCCAAATAAAAACTCGATCAGTTCGCTCGTTTAGGAAGGAGCTTAATAGTTAGGGTATCAGCGTGGATTTCGGAGATTTACCCGCGCAATTATCGAAGAGGTTAGAAACGCTACATTTTTTTGCATCGCATTGATTTTATATTTCATTTTATCTTGCACAAATTATTTATTCGGATTTTTTATTTTTGTCACGAGTCTTCATACAATTCTTAATAATTTTTCGGAAACGAACTATGTAAAAGGCACTTATAATACGGAAAAGGCCGAGTAACATCGATTGCACGACTAATTCGATTGTCGAATTAAATGGTGACATACCACAGCATAAAACAGTTAATATAAAACCTTCCGCACCAACCGTAGAGAAGAATTTTCCGGCCTGAAAAATTTTTTATTATTATTATTTATTATTATTTATACAGTTTTAATTTTACCAACCAATGCATCCTTAAAGAGTTTGTTGGCTACTACTTCTGGGTTCACTAAAGAACTGGTTTCTGATATGAGTTTTGTTTCAAGAGGTTTTGATAGCTCTTCTATGGCAAAACCTGGTGTATCTGTATCTGGAGGTAGACTAAGAGTCACAGAAATGTTATACGGTGCAAGTTCCATGGCTATACTTTCAGCTAAACCACGGAGTGCAAATTTCGTGCTACAGTAGGCTGAATAGCCAAATATACCTAGACAATAAAAGGATACATTAAAAGTTAATTAGATAATGAGAATAAATGTAATTAAATAACATTGAAGTGCATACCTAATAGTGCAGCTTGGGAAGAAGTTAAAACAATAATTCCTTCCTGAGAAGCTTTCATTCTTTGTACGACAGCTTTGGTGCAATAATAGGATCCCAAGAAATTAATGTGAATCATTTTTTTTAAATCTGCAACTCTGGTATCTTCAATTTTTCCACAAATTGCAGTACCAGCACAATTCACTAACATATATATTGGACCCATAGTTCTTTCTAAATCACCTAAGGCTTTTTCAACCGTCTCGTAATCTTCGCCAACATCAAGAGATAAATATTCGATTTTTTGAGTGTCCTTGTTTTTGCAAACATGAACTATTTCGTTTCTTGCTGCTTCTAATTTTTGAACATCTCTTGCAATTATTGTCACATGTGCCCCGTATTTGGCAGCTGTAATTGCTACACATTTTCCTATACCACTTGATCCACCAGTCACCTAACAAAACATATTATTTTTCGTAAGAAACGTCTACAACTTTTAAACAATAAACAGTAAAAGCCGGTTAAAGAACTAACACAAAAACAGCACAAATACGGACACTCGTTATATAGTTTTTTAAAACTGATTGCTAATTAAAAACGAAAAAAAAATTTACATGCACATTAACGAGTAAAATAATGAAAGTAAACATTAATAATCCTGGTGTTTCTATAAGTAAAACATTAATTTATTAACAACGAATCGCTTTAGGAGAGGTTAAGTCTAGGTTAGATTTGTATTACTTACAACTACGTGTTTGTTATTAACGGTTTTTAGACGTGCTCGCCAAAAGAAATATCTTGAAAGCAAAACCGTGATTAGAAAAACAACAATTATTGCGTAAATTAGTATTATGTTAAGCATTATTACAATAACTTTCTACAAAGTTGATAACAGCACTACGTACCGACATAAACTAGTGATATTCAATTCCGAGTTCCATTCTTCTACCACCATCCAGAGATGTCAGTTCAGAGATGCCAGAAAAGCACCGCCGGGTGCACACGCACACATGCCAGATACGCGTACGTGAGCTCGTGGAGTTTCGGAAAGTCGACAAAGGCAAACTGACGCATGCCCTCTTTCTCGATTCTCCGAAGCCGCCCGAAGTAATTTCGGATCGCCTCGTGGGAGTCGAGAGAGAAAGGCTCACATTTGCCTTCTCGCTCTAAACAACTGAAATCCGACCTCCAGTCAACGGCATACGATTTGGATTCTCGAGCCGAGATTCTCGACTGCCCAGGCATTTTTACTTTCCGACCTATGTAGGCGCACGTAAGCAAAGTACCCATAATGAAAAAAAAATTTTGTGAAATTTATTTTACGGAAATACACGTTTTAAGACCTCCTGATCATATTTTAATTATTGAAAAAAAAGACATTTTTTTTTATTCCCATGTATGAGCACACATATGTATATTATTAATACGATTGAATATAAATAGCTGAATGAATTTAAATGAAACTTTACATTTAAGTGTTATGTTCTCATTTCAAAGGCGTGTGGACGGATTCAAATACGTGAACACTAAACGTAACGATGTAATTATATTATTTAATATTTACTAACTATTTAACATAAAGAACATAAAAGAAAGACATAAAACGTAAACGTAAAAGATCATAAACGTAAAACTGTGATTGCTCTCGACTAACGTTCGATACAGAGTGACGTTCCTGCAGTCAAAGTTGACCCTTCCTTATTCCTATCTTATAATAATGATCTAAACAAAACGCACATTCGAGACGCAGTCTCTAAAACGTATTTCAGCTTAAACCTAAACACCTCACTCGATACCTACTCTAGCTTATTGTTAGACTAAACACTCCTATCGACGCAAACGATAACGGTTCTCCTAGCCACACACATACACTCCTTACAGATTATACCTCTTGTTTCATAGTTGTTCCGATATATGTATAGGCATAATGTATAAAAAATCTTTTAAATGTTTCATATAAATCTTAGGACGAATTAAATTTTATATAAAAAAAATTATATAAACTTTTTCTCTATCTTCTCTAGAAAAGAAAACATTAAATGAAATCTTATACATTCAAATGTTTTAGAATAATGTGCAAAATGTGATTGTGATTTTCGCTAAGACAAATTGAAAACTCGTTTCTAACAAGGAAAAGTTGGAATGGTACCAGGTTTTGGGTTAGGTTTTACTTTGAGATATTATTAAAGTTATTACAGGTACTTATTTTCAGAAATAGAACTATGTTCACCAATAATCAGCGGGGCGTGAGTGATGAGGTCTTTGCCTGCAAGTTCCGAACTTCTTCTGCTGTGCTGGTTCGAACCCTGCCAAAACAAATCCTTTTTTTTTATTTTTTCAATCATATTTTAATCGTACACTAAATGTGACATTATATTTTTGTCTGACCTTCGAATATTTTTTTTTAAAGTTAAATTTAACCGATTACATTTAACATATGTTATTTTCAATGTACGAAGTACATGAATCTGGATGGTACTTTTCGTAAAAACAGTGAAAACATAACAATTTCAAGCACCACCTACATCTAATGAAAGTTCTGTTTTCACAGAAATAACAAAATTTTGTATTTAACTCTGATGGAAAGGCCGCTTCATTTACATTGATAAAATGTGAACGATTTTCGGATAGTCGTACCTTGTAGCTCGTACTTTTTACCTTATACTTCAGGTAAAAAGGGATATAGCTGAGAAAAACAGTTTTATGACATTACCTGCTAACTTATGTTACTGTTCTACAATGAAACGCTATGTTTTGTACCTTTAAAAATATTCGACTATGTGCTTTTAAAATTTAAGATACAACCCATACTTTGTATTAAACTGGCAAACGGGATCACTTTTCCTTTGTTTCTAGTTAGTTCTATTTAGTTCGTCATAACCAATTGATACGGTTATTTCAAAACAATCGAGGAAAATCATTATTAATTAATTTCTGCAATTATTAATTCTACTGTTTTGTTTATGTTATAAAAGTAAGAACTCTTCTTATTGAAAAATACCACAGCGTGCACAATACTGGTAAAGAGTGGAATCTCATTTTAATTTATTAATTTTCAATCTTAAAGTATTTTGATTTTCAAAAATCGTATTACAGTGAAAACTCGATAAATGTCGCTACTCCGGGTCCGGTCAGCAACACTTACGGAATAGGAGAATCGTCTTTCGAATTTGATTGTAGTTTGCCGACGCTTCGAACGTAGAAAGAGTCAGTAGCTAAAGAAGAAAGAGGGACTGAAACTCGGATTTATCGCCCCAGTTTAAATATCCGCGTCAGTGTGACCACACTACTGCACTGAAGAAAGTTTTTTATTTTTTACTTTTTGTTAATAAAAATTTCACTATCATGTTGGGGAGATTTCTCTGATTAAAATGAGGCTAAACACGATATAAATCGGTCAATATTTGGTAGCATAATATTGAATTAAATATTGTACTTGCGAGTCTTTCTCTCTTTATTTATCCTTCTTGTGCTGTCCTTTTCTATGTTCGGAAATATCAAAGAACGACGCATCGTGGTGCTGGCTACATTTATCGAACGGGAGGTACTTAGCTATTTTCAAACGGAATGGTTCCACCGTTTCGTAAGTGATCAAAAACTGCAACACTTATGAAATAGGGGGTTTCGTTAGCTACCACTGTTCGATAAATGTACCAATCCACTGACCTTGCGAAGATACGAGTACACAATATTTAATTCAATATTATGGTAACAAATATTGGCCGATTTATATCGTGTTTAGTCTCATTTTAATTAGAAAAATCTTCCCCACATGATAGTAAAATTTTTATTAAAAAAAAGTAAAAAATAAAAAACTTTCTTCTTGTACAGTAGTGTGGTCACACTGACCACACATTTAAACTAAATTGACGAAGGCAATAAAGATTTTTAAAGAAAGCCGCTAAGTCTCCGGTTACACTTCGCCTCACTGGTTCAAGGGGGATCCCCCTAGTGGTGGGGATAAAAATGTATCATTTATGGAACAGCTCTTGAGGACATTTATCGAGTTTTCACTGTAATAATATACATATGTGTGCTCATACATGGGAATAAAAAAAAATGTCTTTTTTTTTCAATAATTAAAATATGATCAGGAGGTCTTAAAACGTGTATTTCCGTAAAATAAATTTCACAAAATTTTTTTTTCATTATGGGTACTTTGCTTACGTGCGCCTACATAGGTCGGAAAGTAAAAATGCCTGGGCAGTCGAGAATCTCGGCTCGAGAATCCAAATCGTATGCCGTTGACTGGAGGTCGGATTTCAGTTGTTTAGAGCGAGAAGGCAAATGTGAGCCTTTCTCTCTCGACTCCCACGAGGCGATCCGAAATTACTTCGGGCGGCTTCGGAGAATCGAGAAAGAGGGCATGCGTCAGTTTGCCTTTGTCGACTTTCCGAAACTCCACGAGCTCACGTACGCGTATCTGGCATGTGTGCGTGTGCACCCGGCGGTGCTTTTCTGGCATCTCTGTGTCAGTTTGAGCCGGGTGGATTACTCACACAATGCCAGATCACGCTTACGAGAGCTCGTAGAGTTTCGGAAAGGCGACAAAGGCAAACTGACACATGCTCTCTTTCTCGATTCTCCGAAGCTACCCGAAGTAATTTCGGACTCGTGTGAGTCGAGAGACAAAGGCTTACATTTGCTTTCTCGCTCTTGAACAACTGAAATTCGACCTCACGTCGACGGCATACGATTCCAAGTCTCGACTGGTCAGGTATTTTTTACTTTCCGACCTATGTATGTAGACGAACATAAGCAAGGTACTATAATGAAAGAAAATTTTGTGAAATTATTCTTACGGAAATACACGTTTTAAGACCCCCTGATCATATTTGAATTATTGAAAAAGAATAAATTCTTTTTTATTATTCCTATGCATGAGCATACATATGTATATTATTTCAGATATCACTTCTGATACATCTGGCAACGTATAACCATTACTGCTAGCTACTGCCAGCCTCTCACAGCCTCTGCTGGCTTCTGCTGGCCACTGCTGACCACACCTGATACTTCCGACAACGTATAACGATTACTACTGGTTACTGCCAGCCTCTCCTGACCTCCGCTTATATTTCTGACAACGTAAAACAATTACGACTGACTTCTGCCAACCTCCGTTGGCCTCTGCTGATCATTGCTGATCTCTACATGCCTTTACTGGTGGCTAACTTGAGTTAACAGGTAATGTCATAAAATTGCTTTACCTAGTTATACCCCTTTTTACCTGAAGTATAAGGTACGACTAAATGTACTTTTGAATTTTCCTACAGTCCTCCGCTGGCCTCCGCTGACCACTGCTGATGCTACCGACAACGTATAACGATTACAACTTGCCACTGCTTGCCCCTGCTGGTCTCTGCTTGTCACTCCTTGCCACTGCTGGCCTCCGCTGGCCTCTGCTGGCCGCTACTGACCACTGCTGACCACCACCGATGCTTCCGACAACTTGTGACGATTACTACATGTTATTGCTTGCCCCTTCTGGCTTCTGCTGGCCCCTGCTGACCCCTGCTGGCCCCTGCTGCCCCTGCTGACCATTGCTGACCACTGCTGGCCACTGCTGGCCACTGTTGGCCTTTGTTAACAACTTCTGACATGATATATATGTATTAAAACATTGTATAATGTAAATCTATGGCAATAAATGATATAATTACAAAGAATTTTATGTGTTCTCATCATTTTTTACCTTTCTTTTCCTCTCCAAATCATTACCTTAGTTATAAGACTCCCTGAAACTCCTTGGTTTCCCTGAACCCACTAGGAAGTCCTGAAACACCTCGGAAGTCCTGAAACTCAGAACTTTGCTAAAAATTCAGGGGTTCCAAGAATTTTCGGCGTTTCCAAGAAATTCCAGGACTTCCCAGTTGTTTCAGGGTTTTCCAGCTGGTTCGGGACTTCCAAAGGGGTTCCAAAATTCCAAGGAGTTTCAGGACTTCCCAGTTGTTTCAGGACTTTCCAATTGTTTCAGTACTTCCCAGTTGTTTCAGGACTTTTCAGCTGGTTCACAGTTTGGGAATCCAATTTTAACCGGAAAAACGGTTTCTTAAAACTAAGGCAATGATTTGGAGAGGAAAAGAAAGGTAAAAATGATGAGGACACATAGAATTCTTTGTAATTATATCATTTATTGCCATAGATTTACATTATACAATGTTTTAATACATATATATCATCACAGAAGTTGTTAACAAAGGCCAGCAGTGGCCAGCAGTGGTCAGCAAGTGTCAGCAAGGGTCAGCAGGGGCCAGCAGAAGCCAGAAGGGGCAAGCAGTAACATGTAGTAATCGTCACACGTTGTCGGAAGCATCGGTGATGGTCAGCAGTGGTCAGCAGAGGCCAGCGGAGGCCAGCGGAGGCCAGCAGTGGCAAGGAGTGACAAGCAGAGACCAGCAGGGTCAAGCAGGGGCAAGCAGTGGCAAGTTGTAATCGTTATACGTTGTCGGAAGCATCAGGTGTGGTCAGCAGTGGTCAGCGGAGGCCAGCGGAGGACTGTAGGAAAATTCAAAAGTACATTTAGTCGTACCTTATACTTCAGGTAAAAAGGGGTATAACTAGGTAAAGCAATTTTATGACATTACCTGTTAACTCAAGTTAGCCACCAGTAAAGGCATGTAGAGATCAGCAATGATCAGCAGAGGCCAACGGAGGTTGGCAGTAACCAGTAGTAATGGTTATACGTTGTCGGAAGTATCAGGTGTGGTCAGCAGTGGCCAGCAGAGGCTGTGAGAGGCTGGCAGTAACTAGCAGTAATGGTTACACGTTGCCAGATGTATCAGAAGTGATATCTGAAATGATGTACATATGTACGCTCATACATAGGAATAATAAAAATGAATTTATTTTTTTTTCAATAATTGAAATATGATCAGGGGGTCTTAAAACGTGTATTTCCGTAAGAAAAATTTCACAAAACTTTTTTTCATTATAGTACTTTACTTATGTGCGCCTACATTGGTCGGAAAGTAAAAAATACCTGACCAGTCGAGACTTGGAATCGTATACCGTCGGCGTGAGGTCGAATTTCAGTTGTTCAAGAGCGAGGAGGCAAATGGGCATTCCTCTCTCGACTCCCACGAGGCGGTCCGAAATTACTTCGGGCAGCTTCGAAGAATCGAGAAAGAGGGTATGTGTCAGTTTGCCTTTATCGACTCTCCGAAACTCTACGATCTCACGTACGCATGATCTGGCATGGTGTGAGAAAATGGAATGAGGCATCCCCGGTACACCCGGTGCTCCGTCTGGCATCACTGCCACCATCCATGGGAAGAGGACACTAAAATCATCTCCGAATTTTCAGGTCGGTATGTCAGTCAGATTGGGCCACCATAGACAAGGTATACGAATAAACCTTACATCACAGACGAGGTATATTTCGTCTGTGATGAGACATACAATGAAATTATAGAAATTTGATTGTTTTTTAACGGAATGAAAGCTATACATACGGGTTGTTTTCGTTTCGAAACATTAAAATCTTTCAAACCAGCCAGAAATTAAGATTTTTTAAACATACGCATGAAATTTCGAAGATCCATTTATGGCCTCACATCATATTTTCGGTAAGGAATTTTTCTCTCGAAAGTACATAGGATTTCGGGGGTATGTCTATTCAAAAATGATTGCAATTGACCCTCGCAACTAAATATAATTTTTTTAGAACGATTTAAAATTTTCTTTTTCGTCGAAAAATTTCGGCACCTTCTCGAATTTTTGTCGCGTGAACAGAAAATGATATCGTCTTCGTATAATGATTTATATCATTTTTTCGTTTTTAAAGATTCTTATCAAACGAAGGAACGGTCAATTTTTATCAAAGCGCCATCGACATGTGGCGCCGCACGGGCACCTTCGAAACTTCAGCGAAGTCACTCTGAAGGTAACATTTGATCCACGGACAATCAAATTTTCTGCAAATAGAAATGTTATTGACTAACATGTTTTCATTAACTTTCGTCATGCGATTATTCTATTACAAATATATTAATTGAGCTCGAACATAAAATACTTCGGGGCGGAATTGCAACGTTACTTATAGTTGGAATAAAATATTATGGGAATAATTGCAAGAAAAATGTTATAATATTTTCTGGTCACAAACGTAATTTCGGATAGATTATCTTTCGACTATGAATCAGATTGCACCGCGCGGGGAAGCACAGAGTCGAGATGAAAAAGCCCCCGAAACGCGGATCGATCCTGCGCTTGGTGCATCGCTCCAGGGTGGGTTGCATACAAATAGGCTCCAACGAAATGCGACAGACCTAAGAAGTTCCCGGAATTAGCCTGTTGTCCGTGCATGGCCCGCCTTTTTCTCTTTGCCCAGAGGGCCGAGCGAAGCTGGGGCGAAAGATTATTAATCAACCAACTCGGGTACTTTAATAGTTCTGCACTGTGGAAACGGGGTGGGAGGAGATGGGTCGTACGTGCATTCACCCCCGTTACCGAGGGGCAAAGTCCCCGCTTCACCCCTGCCGTTATCCTTCGAGCAAAAGGTCACGTACCACCACCCTGCCGATCGTTCACCTCGTCCTGGGAGTCGCTCCTGGTAGCCAGGTTAAAGCGGAAGGTATGAAGGACCTCTCTACACTTTAGATGCGAACGTAGGAAGTAGTAAAACGCGAAAAGGGCCGAGTTATATCGTTGAGACGATTTCTATCCAGTGAATGTAAATTGTGGTTTCCGAAAGCTAAAAGTATTCGTGGTTAAACAAATTTTTACGAAATTTATTTGAACTCGTTTTACGTAACAGGAAGATACAGGATATTGTATTTATATCTTATTTAATCCTTTTGTTTCGTAAATCACTTAATAGCAACAAAAATCATGTTTGTTTTCATTAGAATTTGCAGAAATACTTCATTTTGTAATTCTAAATATGCAACTACTAACTGATTATGCTAATATTCGTCGAGTATTGTCAGTTTATAAAATTTCAGCGTTCGAGATACTTAAAACGCTACAGTAGACTGTAATTTGTCATAATATAAACGATTGCGTATTCCGTGAACGTTAATCAGAAATTTATTGCATACGATTCTTGATTATATTACACGAAACTGGGCAAAATAGTTGGTGTCATAAATTACCCGTTTAGTTTGCACGTATCATACGAATGCATAATGTATCAACGCTTCGGAGCAATATATACGTAACGCGGTCTGGTATGTCATAAATTATGGTATATATCGAGAAGAGGGATACTTTCTTCGTTTTTGCTACGCGTGAATTGAATACTTATGTCGCATATTAGGCACGGGATGTTCCGAGTGAAGTTATCCTAACTTACAGTAAGCGTTTCATGGTTTACGGTTCATACGAGGTTATGTTTAGATTAAGGTTAGGTTTAAAAGCAGCATCTCCATTCTTTAGACACTTCATTTTATCGTAGTAATTTTTATACCCATAACGCTGTCAGTTTGCGCGATAAAGACTGTTGCGTCGCAGTGACACATGTATTTTGAATCGATACTATGTATAGGCGACCTGAACTTCTTTCGCAGGTCAGGTCATAAACCGCCATTTCCCTGTTCACCCTCCAAAACGTTTCCGTGCCCCTCCATCGATTTTTCCTTGACGCGTAAACAGATTTATCCATTTCATCAAGATTAATTTCATTTCTTTTGTATTATAAAATGTCCAGTGACTTATGGACGATATAGTATTATAGGGTTTTAGAATAGGGACGGGTCGATTTTGGCAGTCTGTGACGGCCATGTTGTTTTAGCGGCGTCTGTCAAATCTGTTGTTTGTAATTCAGCCAGTAATGCCAAATCACTATGGCAAGTTACACGATTGAGTAGCACGTACAAATGATAAAACTTTATTATCAAAATGAGTGTTCGTTAGTGCAAGTGTTGCGCCCATTTTACGTTTGGTAGCAAAATTCGAGACGACCGGTTCGGTAAACAATCAGCCAACACCCGTACGTCAAAGGAACGTCAGATCGGCCGAGAACATCGCCGCTGTCCGTGAAAGTGTGCAGGAGAACACGAGGCAGTCAATTCCTCGCCGTGCACAAAAAGTTGGCCTTTCGCAGACTTCAACTTGGCGAATTTTGCGTCGGGACTTGGGCCTGCACCCGTACAATATCCAATTGACCCAGGAGCTCAAAGTTAATGACCATAGACAACGCAGTTTGTTCGATGACTGAGCTTCGGAGCGTTTGGAAGAGGACCCCAATTTTAGTCGAAACATCATCTTTAGCGACGAGCTGCATTTTTGGATGAATGGCTACGTTAATCCCTTGCCTTACGATTTAATTTCCAACTGTGCGTGCCAAAAGCCACAATAAGGTTTGGCCCGGTAGACTTATCACGTCTCTGAGACGTCGTAGTAAGCTAAGGGGTTAACAAGCAAAATTGCCGTATATGGGACGACGCCAATCCACACGAGGTTCACTAGGTGGCAATGCACCCACGAAAAGTTACTGTTTGATACCGATTTCGGGCCGGCGCTCAAATTCAACCGGATCTACGCGGCAGAGTCATTGTAAATTGGACATCGCGGATCCGTGCTACCGTGCAAAGCCGCGGCGGACATTTGAACGATGTCATATACCATACATAATGGCATACATAGGCCTTTCAAATAAAAAATAAATTTCTTTAATACCTCACACACAGCTTGTTTTATTCCATTTCAAAAAACCCTGTATAATAATTTTAAAACAGTTCTCCAACATTCTCGACGCACACATTGGAGCCCTCTAATTCCACTCAAACCAGAATCTACGTACAATTCTTCTACGATCGACAAGATATGAATTTGCACGTTCCTGAAATCAGGGAAATAACTTTTCCACGTTTCTCTCGATGCACGGGCTGACGGATAACGAAACGCCCGCTCGATAGAGTCCACTATCGTGTTTCGTTCGACGATTGAGCACGAAACTCCCTCGTTGGCGAACAGAGGCAAGGAATAATGCGACCTGGCAAACAACGAACCCTCGGTATTACGTTCCTACGTTCCCCGTTTTGACGAAAGGAATATCCGGTGTCATTCGGCGGCAACAATCGCCGATCGATGGGGCGTCGAATTTCATATTTGCCTCGCCACGAATTTCGGCCGCGTTCCGCGATGGCGCGGATCACGGAATTCCCTCGTCGCGCGAAAAGAGCCGGGGCTCGTATAAAAATTACATAACGCTGATAGCGATACGGTGTAACTTTCAACACGAACGTAGCACCGTGAACCGAATACAGACTGCAAACACCGAGGAACGCGAGTCCACGTCCACCAGGAGTCGTTAATCCTCCGAGCAAACCGAGTTGCGAGGAGGGCCGCGGAAAACATGGTTTTTAATTTCCTTCGTCCGGGCAACAAATGGCCTGTTACTCTTCGAAACGGTGTTTCTTAAACAATTCGAGTTCTCTGATTCGTACGTACGATTTAAATCGTGATAAATGAAATACGAGTTTCTTGAAAAAGTTGGCTTTCGCAAGAGTCGGACAACGTTATCTTCTATAGAAATGTACAGATTTGTTCTGGGAGGTTGTCTTGTTGAACTGACTGTTAAATCTAATTGAGTTTAATTTTATCTACAACGTGTATTAAGTATATTACCTATTTGTAAAATAGTGAACGCGTATAAGACCGGTTGGACCGAAATACAGTAATCTCTGACAGATTTCACAAGCTGGGGATCAAGTTGAAATAACGTTAGACGGGAAGTGGATGAAATTTTCTTTCTATAAGGTCTTCGGCTTACTCAACTGTGTATACATCAGAAACGAGAGCGAGGGATAACGAGGGGTAACGAGGATTACGTCGTAGCAAATTGACGAAGAATGTAGTCAGTATAATCGCGATTGAAACAAGATTATTTTACTCTGGCAATAGTAAATAAAAAAGAAATATAATAATTAACTACGTCGAAGGTACGAAAAGTTAAATTAAATGAGATCGTAATTGCAGTTCAGAGAGGATAGTTGTAAAAACGTAAACGAGATCGGTAGAAGAGCAGCGAAGAGTCGTTTGTTGGTAATGTTTAGCGACGAAAGCGGTAGAAGCGAGCTCGAACGAGCTAAACGCTGGTGAAGAGCAAATCATGGGAAGGAAAGTGAATTATAGTAATAAGCAGGACTGTGGGAGAAAGAACGGAGGTATTTGAATGTAGGATAAATGGAAAAAGATAGGTCCTTGTCGCATCTGGTGAGAAAGAATTCATCGCGGTAATCATCGTGATTTGTAAGGAGAAATTCGCGTGAATAGGGAGGCGTTGCTGTAGACAGGATTTAATATATCGGATAATAAACATTATGTAGGATAGATCGAGGGCAAAAGTAACGAGAGAAATATTTTAAAGCGTATTATAGCCATTGACGTGAACGCTGGTTACACGATAGAAAATTAGTCTCCGCGTACGCATCAATACACTACCAAGTTACGTACACAGACATTATAATCTAATTATGGAGGTTCAAGAACTTTTTAGTCAGCTTGTTCTTGTAGAAAATTATAATTACGATCATAATGAATTATAGGGTATTAAAATTACAATTATAATTATAACGCTAACTGAAAATGTGAAATAAAAATTTTTTATTTTTTTGTTTCTGATAGGCTATGTTGTAGGGAAGTAGTTAGCCAAGCAAACATAATCGAAGGAGATACTGCAAACGAGGCGATGTATAAAGATATTTTCCAAATTTTACTAAATCTACTTTGAAATATAAATAAAATTTGAATACAATTTTTTTTCTTAATTTATGACGCATCGATTCGAAGATAAAAATTGACTTACACCCCTTGGTGTCAAAATACCCAGGTTAAGGGTTACAAATACGCAGTCGAAGATAAAATTGACCCGCTTCGAACGGTGCAGAGTGCAAGAATGTTGCACAGAAACTATGTACGTTGCAATCTACGTATATTTATAGATACTAAGAACGAACCATGTTGCCATCGTACCATAAGCTTGCACAAATCGGATTGCATGCGCGGTTGTTCTTCGGTATCTGCCCCCGCGAATATATTCGAAGGAATTAAAAATCGTTAAAGGCTCGTAAGGGAACGTAAGGATTGCAAAGTTAATTCGTTATGCGTTTCCATTTTCCGCGTCGACGCCAGTCGACGACATCCCGCCATCCCGTAAAATTCAAAAAGCGTCTTAAACGCCTCGCGGCTGTTAACCTCGTCGTCCAGGCTGTTCCATCATCGAAACGCGTCAATCGTCTGGAAAATTCGACGGGAAACGATCCCGCGGTAAATTCGCGACGCGAGTCCCTTATCCATCCATGGCAACCCCCTATCCGGCCAGCGTCGAGCTAGGCCGGACCACGGAGGTTCGCGTAGCCACGATTTCGGACAGAGAAGCGTACGTTGCACTCGCCAGAAGGGAGTGTCCCGCACGACCCACCCCCGTCCACCCCCTCCCGTCCACACCCCCGCGTCAGTGCCCCTCTCCTGTGATACCCGAGCTACAACCCTGGGTTCCGTGTCTCCCGGGCTGCACCGGGGGGTGAACGCCCTCGCCTGACCCAGACTCAGAATCGATCTCCATTCGTTGCACTGTTGGCAACCCTCACCCCCGACCCACCCACCCGACCGACCACCCGTTCGCCCGCCACCCTACCGAGTACGCGGGAGGCTCGTCACACTCGTGGATTTTCCAAGGAACGAGACCCGTAACCTTAGAAAAAATATCTACTGGCACTGGGTGTCCTGTCCTCGACGAACCAACCCATCTTCTCGCGTCTCCTTTTTTTTTGATTATTGGCTGCGGTATCCAACCGAAATCTGACTGGGGGATGCGTTTGCATCCCAACGGGAGTATAGAATCGTGCAGAAGAAACAGTATTTGTATTATAAGCGTACTCCATACATCGGGTGAACGCGTTGCAGGTTATCGTAGGTCATATCGATGTTATATAACCACGATAGAGGAAAGCTTTACATTTGTTGGAATAAATGCTATCCATTTCTTGAGGGGGTGTTTTGGTCCGGACCAGAGATTCTTAAACTAAACATTCTTTGGGGATTGTAAACTGATTCACGAATGGAAAAAGAGGTATTTTGCGTCGATGGTAATTTAAATTTAAAATTTGAAATTAAATCAACGGTATGATCGAATTTTTTTGTTAATTTATGTAAGCATCGTCCGAACGAAAGATTTTTAAAACTGATTCAGAGTTCTCGTTCGAGGTTAAAGAAACTATTAATTACTCGTGGTGTATTCGATTGGTAAACATTTTCTATTTCGAACAAGAAGTAACACGTTTACTCGAGTGTACGTCAAAGTGACGGATGCAATAAAATTAGGTATACACTCAACGGTGATTGTTCGAGTATTAAACGTAGATCAAGACCTAGCCAGACATTTACTGTATATGCGTGCAAAAACGCAAGGCAATCGCAGCAGTGGTTTCTAAGATTACCGTAATGTCGATTTGAAAAAACATCGTTTTAAGAAAGGACCGTTTAAAGTTTTTCGTGCGCTTGCAACGCGGATAACGACCGATTTATAGCACTTGCCATTAATTTACTATATCCAATCCCGGGAGGGGAGGGACACTGAAACGAATGTCTTCCTGGCACTTTTTACGTGCAAGCGCACCGATGACTGTGAAAATACGAACAAAACTTAGAATGAACCTCTACAAACATTAGAACTGTTAAACTGTATAACCTTTGTAATCTTATAAACATTGAAAACGTATTCTCAAGCAATAATTACGAAATTAAATTTTACGATTCTCCAAACCAGAATGCATCCTTAAATTATCTACCGTGCAAACTAAAAGAAGATAGAATACAAATCCAAAATAAACATTCGTGAAAAATTGCAACATAGTATTACTTATGCATCGATCGAAACTGGCTGCAATTAATGCTCCTATTAGAGCTAGCGCAGGATTTAACACTCGTAGTTATTTTGGTAAACGTTCCCCTCTTATAGAATGGACGCGTCATTGGAAGTTCTCGCAGAATCTATGGCATCGTGGCCTAGGGAAACGTCCAGTTTATTTCCCGACAGTTATGCCGTTCCACGTGTCCATATCACGGAACGACCGTATAATTTTAGACTCCCCGAGTCTTTCTACGCTTTAACAAAACGCTGGCGAAAGACAAAAAGCTCGAAAGCACAGCCACGCGTTGGCGATTACGTTTTCATCCACTTGCATTTCTTGGAATGTCAGGTTGTCACGCGATTTCTTGGACGCGGTCGGCCCTCCGCGATCGATCCAAACGTAATTGAAGGTCATCATTTTTGCAAAACGGACGGCAGACGACGGAGAGAATTCGTGGCAAAGTGGTCGACGATTGGGGGAGCATCGCGCGAATCTATCAATTCTCAAGGATGCCGTACGTCAAAGAGGGAAAATACGTTTTTACGCTCGGAGTATACCGAAGCGGTTACGCGTCGTGAACCGCGCCATTATCCACGATATCCCTTCGGCTATTTTGCTCCAAGTACCCTGCTCGGTGTAAAATTATCAGAGAAAGTTTCATAAGATGCATAGTGAAAATAAAGCGAAGATAACGCGGCGAGTTCTTGAACCGTTCTTCGGAAGATTGCACGAAATCGTGGAAACTTTCGGTCCCCGTTACTCGCCTATGCGTTGAAAAATTCTTACGCACGATATGTATATCTTATGTAGGGACGTTATTAATTGTCACGAGGGATAGAAATGTTCAAAGAAAAGAAATGTTCAGTAAATCATTACTGTATTTGCAGGATGTGAAACGAGAAAGGGTGGGTTTGTTTCCATTGATATAAATAATAACAGGCGTGAGGTGGTCCCGTCGCGACTGAATTACGCGTGAGAGTCAAAGGGACGACGCCACCGACGCGTTCCGTGCGTGTTACCGAGGGCATAGGTCGCGCAGGTTCGTTGCAGCCTCCTCGGGCCGGCTAACGATTGCATCCCTTCGCGCGGGAAAGTCAGCCCGCGACGGGAGAACGAGAGAAACGTACAGGGATGCAACGTCGCGTAAGTAAGTAAGTGCGCCTCGGCTCGGTGCATTCTTCGTGCCCGGTTTCTCGCTCCCGCGGCCGTCCAACGGAGTTTTTTTTAACGACTCTCCGCGTTCGCCGCTTCGAAGGGGTGGATCGCTATCGCGCCGCGAAGCATTATGCCAGCGCCGTCTGCGAGACATTGTGCGCGTCAGCTTCCACGGAATATTACGAGCGCGGAAAGAAAGATATGCGGAGGGACGGAACGGAGACGAGACGACGGGGGTAGGGGAGGGGGGGTTCGATGGGTTCTCTCCCTTTCCGGCTCGTCGTGGCGTCCCGATATTCCCCCCGGATCTTCCAGGACGACCGTAGGGAGTGGCCGAGTGGAGGCGCGACGATGATGTTTATTTATTTCGTTGCAAACGGGACCCTCGCCGTACTTTTAATGGCCGTTCTACGATGACTCTTCAACCCTTGCGTCTCGGTCGACAAAAAAGAAATCGACTAGGCACGGAAACGATATTCGGATACGAGACTTGATTTTTATTATTTTCTCGAAGCTTTCGCGTTTATTGCATTCCAATTTTCTATACTTGTTATTTATCCTCCCGCGAGCGTTTCGAAAGATCGTTGCTCGCTTGAAATTATATAAGCGCTCGATTGTTTCGCCCCGCGAAAGGCGCGCCCTATTCAGGTAATTTCTTTTTACGATTACGTATTATTTATACCTGAATTATTAATACACCACGCGTCTACGGCACCGCCATTAGCATGTATTGATTTCCGTTGCCACAGCGCCGCTTCGTTATTTTTAAGCCGTACGTTCCACCGTAATTAATTCAATTGAATCGATGCACTCGACATTATTCCGCCTAGAGCGTATTAAACTTCGTTGTTTCCTATCGGTGTGATCAATAATTTCATTTGGGGAACGAAGGAATTCCTTGGCGCGGGAAACTGGGATTTCCGCTTGAAATGCTCCCGCGTGTGCGCGCGCGTTCAAAGCGAAATCTAATGCAAGAGGGCCACCGGCGACGCTGCTAATCTTAATTGGACGTGGATATAATTAAAATTATTGCGTTCTTGATTCACGTCGTTCGACGAATAGTTTCCACGGCGTTTATATTGTACGACGCGAAACGTTTAGAAATTTGTTTACTCGTATTTTTAATTTCAGTCGTTAAACGACCCGTAAGTTGAAACAAAAATCAATTATCGTTGGTTGTATTATGACAATATCAACACGATAGCGTAGCTTTGAAGTTTATGTCAGCCATAGTTGAGGAGATGGAGCGTTTCACGATCATTTTACGCAAGGGTAACTTTGAAGCTTGCGCGACACATTCAGAGCCTTATTATGCGCCAAACTGTCGCAAATACGGTTAATAAATATCATATAATTTGTTTCAAACATGGTCTAGGTTACCGTTTTCCACGAAGCGGAAGTATAGAACTGCCTTTCCGTGGTGGTTCAAGACTTTAGAAGTTAGTTAAGTTAATATATCCTCGTTCGAACACCCTTTACACATTATTCAAATTAACTAGGTCATTACGCTTGAAAATTGCTCAAACTCAACGTAGCAAAATACTCGATACATAATTACTCCACGTAATTTGACTGAACACTACTTTTGGCATATGAAAACGAATTGAAAATAGAATGAAACTATTTTAACTGTACAATATGCGATTTGGACACGTTAGGAAGTTTGATACCTTGCTTCGCAACTGAAATTTTCTCGACGCATAACATTCGCTGGATATTATTCGGTATGACTGAAACGCCCGTGATTATCATTCGAGTTGCGTTAATATTTGAGTACGAGACGATTAAGCGTAGATCGAAAATGCATACAATATATACAGGAAAGCGAAAACAGCTTAATCGCTTTGAAATAGTAAAACGCGTTAATGGATATCTCGAAAACGATGTAATCTATTTTGGGTGAAATTTGGTATTCGGCGATTCTTATTTTAAAACGAAACTACTCGTGGACATCGACGTACAAAGCGGTCGATTATTTTGTTTTGCAGTTACCGTTTCGGAACGTCTGCCTTGCATTCTCGTCTCCGGTGACACGCAACGTCGAAAACTATAGTTCGGAGCTGGTTTTGCCCCAAAGCATCGTAGAGCTGCCTTCTTGGCGGTCTCGAAAATTTCTAGCGCAGCGTTGCGCGTAGCCGGTGCGCGGATCGCAAAGTTCCACGAAGAAGGAGCGAGGGCTCGTCGTTCTAGCTGGAAAACGAGGTCATTTCTCTCCCCCGTGTTCCCGCGCACGCCCCCGGCCGATGCGCCCCCTTTTTCCACTTCGAGATACGTCAACGCTTTGCGGAACAATCGGGGGTGAGAGAGAGAGTTCAGTGCACCAGCGGAATGAGAGTTCCACGAACTCCTTTTCCCGGCGGATGCGCATTCGCCGCGCGAGCATCAATTGACTGTAACGAAGTTCCGCGCTTTTGGTAGCAAATTCACCTTGGCAAAATTTCGACGACACCCCCCCGCCGCAGTATCGTGAAGCACGAGTACCAGAAACCGGGCAACGTTCACTTTTATGCCCGCTGTTCGCCGCAGAGTTTTGCTTTCCAGGATTGGACGTCCAAAGCGACACGATGGACGTCGAGGGTTCTGTAAAATCGACTCTCTTGGACGATAATACACTGATAGTGATTTTAACTATTATTTTTAGAACGGTAAAATAATAAAATCGTTCGGGGGAAGGCTTGAAGTCCCATTTTAGGCGCCACACATTGTTGCATGGTACTGTTAAAATTGGGGAAAATCCATTTGGGGACGGGTAAATATTTATCGAAAAAACCAATGGAAGGGAAATTCGCAGTGGCCCGTGAATTCGATGAAAATAACATTTTCGTTGGTTGTACCGTATTTTTTTCCCCCTAAAATTTTTAACATATAAATACGAGTACATATATTCTTCTTGTATTATTTTCAATCGTTAACCCCTTGTCTTACGAGTTATTTTTAAACTTATTTTTCGAGAATAAGAACCATTCTGGGGTGTAATCGGAAGAAAATTATGTCCCTCCATAATATTTGCCCTTCAGAATCGAGAGACTCTTTCCTTCGAGATTTCTTCCTATTTTAAAATGTATCAAGATGGTCAGGTTATTTTATTTATGAGTCGCGTTTATTAATTATCTGCTGCGATGACGCGTTCGCCGAGGAATTTCTTGTTAATGATTTATGCAGAAGAAAAATACGGCCCGCGCGCGTGGAAACGGGTCGCGCTCGCGAGCAGGCTCTTTTCTTTCTAAATAGGTTTCTGGGCTGACAGCGGCGCATCGGCGTAACCGCGAAAAATGTTTTCTTTTTAGGCGGTGAATGCCGAGCGAGTTCTCTCCGTGCCTTTCCATTTACGTCGGACACCGCAGAAACGGTTCTGACATTATTCTTAACAGCTGTTCGAAATTATTACGTAAACGAAAGTGACGTCCGATAGGAACCACCATCTTCGAAGCTTCCAACAAACTGTTAAGAGTCCTCGAATTGAGTATTATAAGTTATTAAACGGAGACACGGTTAATAATGTCTTATTTTTACTTGTAACAACATTCTACCCAAGAAATATCCAAAATAGCTTGTGTTTTTCAATCTTTCGGTTCTCATAGAATAATAATACACACTTAGGGGAACACAAATTGAACGTGAAATTTATTTCGAGACTTTGATACGGATTAAACATGAACTAAAAAACACACAATCAAAAAAGAAATGCTGGATAATCTGTATTCCTCAATCTTTTCTTATTGAATAATAATACACTTGGAGAAAGACAAACCCAAAATTTATTTCGAAATACCAAACTTTTCAATCTTACCAAACTTAAGGCCCTCCATTCGAGTATATGAAATCTTACTTTTACTTATAATAGACACAATAAAAAAAAATGCAGGGAAATCTGTATTTCTTAATCTTTTCTTATACAATACTAATGCAATTGAAGGAAGACAAATTGGACACGAAATTTGTTTCGAAATACTTTGATGTGGATCGAACACAAAGAAGGTTCGTCATTCGAATATCTGAAATCTTACTTTTACTTGCAAAGCACTCAATCAACAAAGAAATGCAGGATAATCTGTATTGCTAAATCTTTTTTTATAAAATATTAATACACTTGGAGAAAGACAAATTGGACACGAGATTTATTTCGAAATACTTTGATGTGAATCAAACAAGAGGTAGATCCGCCATTCGAGGATTTAAAAGCCTACGGAACAGCCTCGCCCAAGGGGTGATCAAAGGATCGGGGCAACTAAATAATTTTTATGCAGCGTTCCGTGGCGGTTTGTGGAATGTTTCGTCCGTGTCAGCGGAAAGCCCGGGAATTTTGTCAGGTACCCGTCGATCGAGCGTAACCGATGAAACTTTCCCGGTGCAATGAACTCCGGCGGTTCGACTGCGGCCCGGAGCACCGACGCGCCCCTAAGCGGAGGCACGAGTCCCGGGGTTCGTTTCTGACGATGTGACTAAAGTGGAGGCAATCACGCCACGTGTAATGCCGGTGTATTTCAGCGGTGTAACGCCGCGGCAGAAATGAATTTGAATAGCTAATGATACACAAGCTCCAATTCGAACGGGGGTAAAACGCCGGGGCGTGGAAGGGGTGGTACGCGAGCAGGGTTGGAACCGAGGGCGACGGATTAGGACGTATACATCGACTGGGTGGTTCTCTGGTTTTATTTTCTTCCTGTTTCGCTTCTTATCGGCCTGACCGATCGGCACTGTCCTTGCTCACGATAGACGGAAGTCGTCGAGATTCCCGAGCGTTTTATGCGTTTCCGTCACGTTCGTTGTGGGTCGTTTCGTAAGAGTGTGCCGATTATTTGACGATAATCGACCGACGTTTTCGTTCGACGATCGACGAGGGGCTGGGGAATTTATCGAGCACTCCGGCGAATTTGCGTGACCGTTAAATTACGGGCTCGCGATGGCGCCGTTTTAATTTTTAACGCGACCAGCGGCTCGCGAGATCCGTCACAGCGCTGAAAAAAATGTTGTTCTTTGTTGTCGGGTGGGAAAGGCGTACTTGAATTTCGCGTTCCCTGAGATCAAGGTCGTTTCAAGGACGAATCGTTTCGAACTGAATAACTTCATCGCTCGTACTTTTGTTTCTTAGTAACGTTGATCGAGGAATAGTTGTACAAACAATGAATGTAATATTTCGAGAAGCGAATGGGATTAATTATGAGAATCGTGATAGTCTCGAATACCTCTGATTTGGTTTTCGGTGGTGGTTATAAAAATTATTATAAATTAAACTGATCGTCACTGCTGGAACAGTCGTTGCACAACGGGGCGTTACCTCGTATCGATAAACGATTAAACGTATTGCGCTATGCTTCTTCCCCTTTTATAGAATATTATTTATATTGCTGGTCAATACCTACGACTGGACGACGTTGATATCGCGTCTAAAACATAAAAACTGAAAGTTAAACATGGAGAACGCACGATATCGAAATAATTCAAGAGATCGAGATAGAGATGACAATTGGTCAGGCATTGATCACAATTAAAATGCTTGCAATATATAAACCCTGATATTTCTAAAATATCAAATAAAATTAATATCACTCGTTCCCAATATGTCCCAGGGATATTTGGCGTAAATGAAGAAGCGTGACAAAATTCTCAGAGCGTTCAACGTATCGAGATGATTCTTCTCCAAAAATACACCGTAATATTTTTCGACGATACGATTGTCACGCGACGCAGCGATTTACCATCCCGAATGGTTGTCAGTGAGAAAGAGAAGGAGGAACGTTGGCAATTAATCGTTGAAAATACAAAATGGAGAAGATATTACGTTAGGGGACTGAATATCACGGTTTGCCCGACCATATAGGGCTCGCGATCACGCCGCGGTGTAGCATTACCAAAACTTATGTCCCTTTAGCGAGCAGGAAAAATTACGAGAAACGTTAATGGCCGCGAAGTATTTACACGTTTCTCCCATGCCGTGGACGAGTCGAACCGTATGCGTAAACCGGCTGGGCGATGATTTACATGAATCGTAATTCAACCCCGCTAGCATCAGTCGACGTAACTCGTGGTCGGCCTCGCGGCCCCGCCTATAATTCGCATGCGCTCATTTCCCAGACACCGCGGCCTCAGCAACCACGTAGAATCAATAATTAAGACAGCATCCCGATCGTACCGCGGGATCGACCTCGTTCAACGCGAATCGTTTCGATCACCCGTTAACGAGACGATCCTGGAAACATCGAAACGCGGAGAACTCGTTTCAGACGGTCTTCTCTGGATTGGAACCCTACGATCTATTCCATCAGGATCATAAAACATTGTTTATAATAAGAACTATGGCTATAAGATTTATTTCATTATATTGAAAATTAAAGTGTGCCTTTTGAGAAGGTTGTATATTAATTTTTGACAGATAAAATTTTTAAATTAGTCTCTCATTGGTAAAATTGATAAGTTTGCTTTTATTTAAAAAGATCGTTCTGAATGATAAAACACCCCCTTCGACGAGACCGTTCGACTCAGAGATGACCAAAATATACGCTGCTCGTTGGAGCGCTATTTAACAGAGTAGGGTAGTTCATGCTCTTTCCCGAGCCAAAAAGAGTTGCGCTGTAAAACAGAAATTCGCCGAACCAGTAAATAAAAGTTCCTCTATAAACTTGAAAAGTTTTCAATACAGTAATAACTTCTTCAACTCTCCTTATTTTAGGGGTAGTAAAACGAACCTTGATCGTTCACCGTGGCGAAACCGCGATATATATCACTGAAATATCAAATGCCATTGAAACCGACCAAATTAATTACAAAACCCAGACGTAACCCAAACCCGTGAACCTTGTTGATTTCCTGTTTCGGCGATCGAACGTAGCACCGAATAAAAGAATTATTAAGAAAGCTCCAGAGGTTTGAAACAACGACGACTCGGTGCCAAATTTTTCGAGGTCTCGACTCGACTGGATACGTCTTCCGCGTTGCTCGATCCCACCCGGCGTCGCGTCGTCCAATCGCGCCGCGGCGTCTTTCAGCCGCGCGCAACTCGCGAAATATCGTTGTTTACAAACTTCCTGGTACCCGTTCGCGTCCCGTCCGCCGTATCCCCGATAATATCGATTATTCGAACTCCCGTTCGTTGGCGCATCGAATTTTTTATACTTTCGTCGTGTCGTAACTTCCCCCCTTTCGCGGGCGCAGCCCGAAACACGCGCTCCTTCCCCGCGGTGTTGTTTGTCAGCCCCGGGGATTTCTATCGAGGCCCGAGCGAGCCCTCCGACACCGGTCCACCTGTCCGTGAAACGAGCACAGGTGTCCACGGCAACGGTCGCGCCGGCAAGGTGCAACGCCCGAGCGTGACTTCTGTTCGAATCCGCGATCGGCCAGAACCCGAGACTCCTGCACACTAGGGTGGTCCTTCTTCCTCCTGGTCACAGAAATCTCTTTCGTTGCCAGAATAATTCCTGAAAGGGCGGCAATCACGGTACGAGCCGAGAAACGTGATTTTTCGGAGGAGGAAACAAACCGTTTAATATTAGACATTTTCGTTTTAGCGTCAAAGGATTCTATTTTTTTGCAAAAGTTTTTATAGGGGTGGCCCTTGTTTTTCCTGACCATTGGAATATCTTTCATCGCTGGAATAATTCTCATAAGGGCGGTATTAAAAGTACAAGTCGGGAACATAATTTTTCTAAACATAAAAGAGACTGTATGGTATTAGACATTTTGGTTTTAACATTTTTTGTACTCGTCTGTCAAAGAATTCGATTTTAAGGTATGAAAATGTTTTTATAGGGGTGGTATTTGTTTCTCCTGGCCATTAGAATCTCTTTCGTTGTCGAAATAATTCCTATAAGGATGGTAATAAAGCACAAGTCAACAAACATGATTTTTCAGAAGGGCAACAAGCACTGTATATAGTATTAGACATTTTGGTTTTAACCCTTTTGGCATTCCACTCGATTCAAGTTTCATTTATGATAACGCGGATTGAATTTAGAAAACATATAAATAAAATTTGGTATTGCTAGTTGTTCGTACTAACGAGGAGTGCAAACGGTTAAAATTTGTATAAAATCGGCTCTATTCTATACAGCAATCTTTGACTAGTACCTCGCGTCCATGGATGTTTCGGAACTTTAAAGAAGCGATTATTAAAGTAAAAATGCCTTGATGTCCGATGTTTCTTCGATAAAGGTAACACGACTTCTTCTTCGTTCTAATTCACGACGAAAAGTAATCTCTATAATTTAGGCAAGATTGGATAACGGGTAAGTATACCTCGGAGCCATCAAGGCATTGCATGCAGAATTATATGCGCGTGACTATGTCGCTGCTACAAATAGTATAAAAAAAAAATTGTCCATCTACCTGGTTGTTATGTTTTTTATTTTTATTTTTATATACACCGATACGAGGATGATCGATTAGTCCTCTCGCACGAAGGGCACGTTCAATTACAGTAATTTCGGTCACTGTTTTCCCTAAAGTTGCCTGACTAGCCTCGGGGTACTCCTTATTTACGGATGATCGAAATTTTCCTCGTGAATATTTTCGTTTCCACCAGAATGGTTCTAATTCGCGACAATTAAATTTTCTATATAATTTTATAGAGATTGAATAAGAGGAAAGCGTGCCACGAGATCGTTGAGGCTTTACACATAAAATTATATGCCCTGTCGCTACTCTAAATCATAGGGTAACCGCACGTGACGTAAAACACTCGACTTTGAAAGCTCTCCAGAAATAGAAAAGTCGTTTTTGTTTTAACAATATCGACGTATAATCACAGATAAATAGTGAAATTAGAAATATTTTCTCTGAACTTTACAAAGACGGTTATGTTTTGGCTATTTATCGATAAATATTAAGTTCATCGATTAATTTACCACAGAGTTTTCCCGTGTACATTTTTTACAATGTGATTTTACTTTCTAGTCAATATTTCTTCCTTTGAAATATTCACTTAGAAAAGCTAAATCCTGCAAAGATGAAAATCCTGTTTTCCTGGCAAGCACCATGTGTGCTCCGCGGCATGTTAATACTTACGTACAGATTTAGGATTAAGGCAGTATATTACCTGTTTAAATGCAAATAGCAAGACTAACTACCTCGTTAATTTTGAGACTTAAATCCATCGATTTATACGTAACCCTTCTTCCGATTCTTTGAGACTTCCAAACTGGCGTAAACTCTTAATGCAATCTTTATTGTCGAAGTACCTTCTAAATTATTGTCCTTTACCCGCATGAAAAATTGTTTGGATTAGGTTCAATTCACCATGATCTCGTTACAATCTTTTCCAAAAAAATTGTTGATCAGATTTTTATTGGCCACCTCACTTGGGATTCTAATATGGAACCGTACGAGGCTCTCGGCTGCCACTATTTTTGACCATTTCTCGTCGTAAAAATTTCTGAATATTACTAAAAGATTAATAAATATATACGCGAAACGCCGATGCAAGATCTTGCATAGTTTCTTTATAAAAAAAATATCAAAGAGAACATAAAAAACCCACATTTTACAGTAGAAGACCTCCGCAAACAAAATTAAACAGTATACGTTTAAAAAATTATTTAGAATTAAATCGTACGTCAAGGGGTTAACAAAGAAACACGTGTGCCTATAGCCTAGAAACGAATCCAGTAAAAAAAAAAACATCGCGTTAGGGGGTCGAGCGATAACAAAAGGTTCCGTTGCGAGCCGATTGCATTTTCGCGTGATTCGGTCCCGAGAAAATCGATTGCCACCTGGACGGATCGGGCAACGGCGACGGCAACGGCGTCGTGAAGCAACCGAGGCGTGGGCGACACTCGCGCGGAAAACCGCCGGGTTCGTTGCCGGTGCGAGCAACAAAACAGAAACAAACAGAAACAGGAGGCGAACAGGACGCCTCAGCGGAAGGCTACCGCATTCGCGGGCAGGGGGTAGGCGAAAGGTGAAATGCGGAGAAGGAGGCATTAAGTAAACGAAACAGGGTGGAAAAGAGACGGGAAAGAGGGTGTCCGGGGCGGCGGAAGAAATTAAAACACCGAGAGACGTGCCGGCCCGCGTACGCCGGTGGCATGGTGGATGGTACGCGATAGATCGCGACGGGGTTCGAGGGGTCGAGGGGGGTTGGTTGGCTCCGGGTGGCGCACGTTGCGATGCCAGAGGGGCGTGCTGGGGACGCATGCGTACCTGGCTCGGCCCTGACTGCACCGCAGGGTGGTTCAATGTTACGGGAGGGCAGTGACCCGAGCCGGAGAATCCACCCCTCGGTGCACCGAGGTGGCTACACCCCTGGTATACGTAGGAGCCCGCCGGTCCCTGCAACCAGCCCTCCCCGACGATTCACTCTGCCCCGCTGCACCCCCCTGCAGCCTCTCCTCCCTCGTTCTACGCCGCTCTGCACAGCCACCCACCGCCGCCGGTACCGATATCGGCGTAGCTACCGTCGACGAGGGTGCAGCGGCATCGCGGCCCGGGATAACCATTATCCACCTCTCACAAATCACCTGGACCACCGTTTACGCGGCGTGGCTCGTCTTTGCCGCTCCACGGTTTGATGCATGGCGGTTCCCGGTACCTTCGCACCGACAAACGACGGGGAAACTCTGCGCGCGCCGAATCGAACTTCCGGACGTTCGAAATTTCGACGTTCGTTACGCGGTAATTAACGATGGCCCGGAGATAGATCGAACGGTGGTATCGGAAGCGCATCGACCGTAGTCGAACTCACGGTGAAAATGAAATTTTCCATTCAGTCAGATTTATTAAAAGTTTCATTAAACGCCTCGTTTCCGCGGAAGTTGACTGAATGGGAACGTTTAGACGATTCGTAACCGCCACAGATTTTTTATTTTTTGTTTAGCATTTCTCCCTTGCGTGAACCGATATTGTACATAATACTTCGAAGCATCTATTATTACGTTACCGAGAACAAATTAATTTTGTATAACTGACGATTTAGAATCAGATTAACCACATTCATTTTCTTTTTTGTTTCAAGCATTCGAAACCATGGATATAGGTTTATGTGCTTTGCAATGGTGATTTACGTTCTTTGAGGAAGGAGAAAATGATTTTGGAAGCTTTTTTGTGTTCATTAAACATCGAAAACACTATAATGTATGCATACTATTACTATTAGTAAAGGTTCTAATTAAAAGAGAACTTTAACGTTCGAGGAATCAGAACCTCGCACATCGTCCATTTGGAGCTCGTTTGTCCATGCTATGTCAGTCGACGCGTTTATTCAATTTTCTAATTGAGAGATTAAGATCTCCCCGTGGCGCAGCATCAACTACGACGCGTCCGCAGGAGTTCTTCAACCCTTAAGGTCGTTACCCCCACGAGGTGGGTCCGCCCCGACTCCGAAAACTGTCTGCTTTTTGTCGTAACTCGAGAAAACGTACGCGAAAGTAAAACTGCGTGACATTGGATCGTGAAAAAGTCGGTTTCGCTATCTTCGACGTTCTTTTATCTCGCGTCTGTTCCTCGATCGGTGTCCCTTTGTTGCAATTGTTCGATAAAAAAAAAAATAGAAAAACGTCAAGCAGTATCGACAGCTCAACTGAAAAGTATCAAAACAAAGACTTACTATTTTTTCGATGTCTAATATAATCTGTACTTTTTATTTATTTTTTAAGCGCTACAGACACCTATCAATAGTTTTAAAATTGGAATGACAAAAGGCTGAGCAAAGAAATGAAAATTTAATCTTGGTAATATGTCGAGAGGATACGACGAAACTTGGAAAACTTCGTAGATTAATTAACAAACAGATGTGAAAAATCCATGATAATACTGACCATCCACGGAGTACGGTTTATGTCGGCTGTCTTTTAATTTTAACCGTATCGAAATATCATAAAAGAACCAACCTCGCCGTATCCGTTTCGTCATCGATTTTAAATTATTGCTAATTATACGGCTATCCATCCTCAATAATTATATCCGGTTTTCTAGCGTCAAAGATCAAAGACCTCGAGTTTTCCGATATAAATAAGACGAGCTCTCCTTGGAAACGAATGTCTAGATGTTTCGCTTCGATCTTCAAAACTAATGGATGCTACACCACTCGATCTAATCACGTTCTCGAATCTGGTCAGCTTAAAATATTAATAATTACACCACTCGACACAGGATTCCCAGGCATCGAAGATTAAGAACCTCGTTTAAAGTAATTTAATCTCCCCTAAAAGCGAGTCTGTTTCGTCCAGATCCTCCGAAACGAATTTCTTCCCTGCAGAGAATCCTAAAACTATCAACCCTTAATAGCGTCCACAACGTTCGTGAATCTCTCCGGCCGAAATTATTATTAATCGCCCCGCTCAATCTTAGTTTTCGAGCGACAAACGCCGAAAGCCTCGCTCGAAATAATTCCATTTCCTCTGGAAGCCAGTCTGTTTCATCTAGATTTGGGGCACACGGTGTACAGTCGGTGGCCAAATGATTCAACGTGGCCTGCGACTTGATTTCAATAAGTCACAGAACTCTGTTAACTTTGGCATGCCTGAGAGTCGGTCATTCAATATCCACTAACTTTCGAACAACATCGTATGCAACGATGAAACGGTTCGTGCTCGGAACAGATCTCTGACGAAAGAAGAAATTTAAATCTTTGTTTGAAATAATTTATACTCATATTTTTCTGGTACGATCAAAGATCCTACAAACACCAATTTCAATGTTAGATATCGATTTCCAAAGTATCAGAAATCGAAACTCTCGGTCGAAGTAAGTCGAAAATCTTACGTTTCTGGAATCCCTCGATTTCAAAGGATTACCGATCGCGACGTTACGTATCGATTTATACGATGATTGTGGAATCCTGGCTCAAAATAATTCAATTCTCCGGCTCGTTGACGCAAACGGAACCCTTGCCGCGGTCTCGAACGTTAAATGTCGGATGTTGGCTTCCACCGATGCCTATATAACTAGCACTTGAGACGACCTGGCAGGGGGTTTCCAGTGGGGGTTGACTCCGCCGGTCGGGTCGATTCCCTGTTATGCTAATTTGTCAACGGTCGGGCCCAGGGTGGTCGACCGGGGCTCAAAAATTATTCCACACCCGGTTGATTCTCCTCGCGTCTCTTTCTTCGATCTTCTCTCCTCGTACAGTCTGCAGTATACGTTGGAATTCGACGGGGGAAAATGATTTTCTACCAATCCTTCCCTCGTTTCGTGGTTCGTGCCAGGTCGCCTCCTGGCATTCGCGTACTTCCGGTTTGGGTGGGAGAGGGAATAACCGCCGCCATAGATCTTCGTGAAAACGTTGTCTTATTGGGTTCGAGGGCAGACTGTCCTAGACGGGGGAGACTCGGGAGAAATTACCGACGATTATCGTCGTCCACGAAAAATATCGCTGGGAATTCAACGACGATTCGCGTCGCGGGGAGGATAATGAGCTGCACGGACGTGGTCGGTGGACGCGACGCTGGGATTCCTCGGTTCTCGATCGCGTTTCCTCCGAACTATTTACAAAGTAAACGCTTTAAGCGGCTGGACGCGCGCACACATCGCGTGATTTATTCCCGCCCGACCGGGACGGGCTTGAATCCAGAGGGTGTGCTCCCTGGTACGCAGTAGCTACCATTTAATAAACCTTCTTCCGGTATTCTGGGAACGGAGAACGAGGAACGAATCGTCCTTGTACTGTTTCGAGAATGAAATTTATATTTTTTAATTAACTTCCATACCACGTATACCAAAATTGTTTACATTGAAATTCCTCGAACCATTAAAGCACGAATCCGCATTTTATCGGTCGCACGAACAAGCCAGTTTATCAATTAACCACAACTGTGCTGGTTAAAACAATCAATGAATTTCTGGGTAATTCGGTACGTGGGATCGAATGGAAAAATCGCGGTGGCGTTGTTTTACTCGAAATAAATCGA
The DNA here is from genome assembly GCF_013123115.1 of Colletes gigas. Taxonomy (NCBI): domain Eukaryota; kingdom Metazoa; phylum Arthropoda; class Insecta; order Hymenoptera; family Colletidae; genus Colletes; species Colletes gigas. The sequence goes on along the minus strand of NW_025106647.1, from coordinate 5,310,764 downwards.
AGTTGAAACTAATATTGTTCCACGTTATTTATTCGCTCTAGTAACGATGCATCGTATCGTTGGGAAAATTAATTACCAATGCCGTTGGAAACGTTAATATAAATGATATGATAGTTTTACTATTCTTTAAAAGTTATGTTTACTCCGGCTTTCGGTATCGTTTAGTACCAGAAAGACGTTGCTCGTTGATGAAGTACAATTTTCGACAGCTGCGGTGAAAGTTCGTACGCGGTTATCTATTTAACAGGTGCAGCGCAGCTCGTGTTCGCAGATGGTGTCGGCGGCATTATCGAAACATTCGTCCACTTAGATTTAAGGCCGTGGTACTTGTAAAGGTATCCAGGTAGAAGTGTCACTTCCTCTCGCGGGACTGCTTGTCGACGCAGACAGAGGATGACCTAAAGTGCCATCCAATCAGAGTTGATTGCAGGAACCCACCGTAAGCCTCCACGCGTAATCTACTTTACTACTAAACCGCGAACTAGTGTCCTACGACCTTTTTCGATGCGTGAAACGAGAACTCTATCTTATACATTCGCGAGTCGATTACGAATTAACTACAGCAGCCGCAGCGATACGATATCTCGTCAAAGCGTAAACTCAAAACTAATCTCTCAGCGAATATTTAATTCACCTAACTTTTCTATAATTTTCTCGATTTTTAATTCGTTGTATTTTCTTCAAGATTCAAAGTGAATCGGTTCATTGCTATTTAATTCACCGTTCCAAAACGGTACGGTTATCTACAGGTTCTGCGTTCATAAGTTTCTGGATTTTTAATTCTCCAGTATTTAAGGTGAATTGGTCCATTGCATATTCCGTATACTAAATAGTAAACAGCATATGAACAACTTGACGGCAGAATATTTTACAACCATTGAATGCCACGAATTAGTTCCCCTGGCCCGATCGATAGATGTACAGCTCGTGCGAGAATCGGTTATCAATTCGTCCGCGAAACGAATACTATCGATCGGTTTATTTTTAAAATAGAAAAGTTCAAGCTCTTCCTCTTTCTCCTGCCTCTGAATCCGTATTAATAGATTCGGTCCGGGGCGGTCGGACAGCGGCGAATCGCAGTCGAAAATCAGCGTCGAAATGGTTCCTGGCGAACCATGGCGCGGAGGCGTCGATCCCTGGGGACTCCGTCGTTGGTGTCGACGACCGGGAATACCCGGCGTTTCGAACTTTCCTCGTTCTCGCAAAACCGTGTCGAGTTCGACGCGCGTCCGTTCATCCCTTGCAGAGATGCACAGGGACGAAACTCGTCGTGATTCCGTTTCCAGCGGTATGGAATCGCGATCCCGTTTTCGTTCCACGATAGAATCAGCCAGTCGACGGGGACCACGGGACGGGAAAAGAAGGAGCGAAGAAGACGGGAAGAGAGAACCAGGGGCGTACGTCGTTATTTCGCGGTGGATGCTGCGGGATCAATAGCGTGGAGCCGGTAGAGGGAGACGAGACCCAGAGAGGAACGAAGAAGGACGACGGATTGGCAAGAGTCTGTGTGCAGGCGCGTTCGAGCAAAGGAGAAGGCTAGAAAAAGAGGGTGGACGAAGAGGGATCCTGGACACACCGGGGTTGGTTAAGGGGCGAGAGAAAGACGGCAGACAAAGGGTGACTCCCCTAGTCTCTGGTACCTACAGCGACTTCGTCTCTCTCTCTCTGGTCGTTCCAACCGTCTCTGTTTTCCCTCTGCCGCGTTTCTCTCGCTCCATCCACCACCCTTGCCACCCAACAACCCCAGGAGTCGATGCATCCAGGGTCGTTGCTACCGGCAGCGAACGATCCAACCTTCCATGCGCCTCTCCTCCACCCGCCGCGCTCACACTCTCGCTCTTTCGCTCCTCTCGTTGCTCCCGTTGCGTTTTCCACCCTCCCGTCTTTCTCCATCGAGCCACCGGGTGCGTCTGCCTCCGCACATGCACAAGCATCGATACGAGATAATAAACGCGAACGTGCCGCGCAGGTGGAGCGACTTACGCGTACGGTTCGCGACTGAATACACGCACCCGTCGTCCACCTTTTGCTCGAATGCAACGGCACGACCGCGATCGAGCGACAAACACCACCACCGAGACGAAGACGACGCGCTGGCTATCGCGTCGCGATGCCGCGCCGTTAGTTTTCAAGGACGCGAGATCGGGACGAGGAGGGAACATGTCCTACGCACAAATATACAGCTTTTTCCGGGTTAATCTTCCTGTAAATTGGTGTACTCCCGTTATTTGTTTAACCCTTGCGTCGGTGAACAAAATGTTCACGGGGTTGTTCGATGACCGAGGCAAATTAGCAACTTTGCACAAAGTTGCGTTCGACGGAGAATTGCCTTCAAACGCACGTGGCTACGTTGATGAATTTTAACACAAATCAAGCTCAGATACGATGGTGATTAGTCGCGTTAGTCGTTACAACCCAGTTTTTCGACCGAAAGAAAATTTAGAGTAGAACGATTTAATCACACGATCTTAAAAATGAATTTTTTTAGGTGAAATTAGGCTCTGTTATATACAGGGTATTCGGCCAACCCTGGGAGAAACTTTAATGGGAGATTCTAGAATTCTTAAAATAAGACGAAAATCAAGAATACTAATTTGTTTACTGAGGCTTCGTTAAAAAGTTATAGAAACATTTTCGGCCGCAAGGTATATTTTCGGTAAAGAATTTTTTTCTCGAAAGTACGTAAGAATTTGGGGGTATATCTATCCATAAAAAATGATTTTAATTGACCCCCGCAACCAAAAATAGTTTTTCCAGAGCGATTTGACATTTTTTAATTTTGTCGAAAAATTTGTCCACCTTTCCGAATTTTTTCTTTAAAGTGGGTTGAATTTCTGGGGTATGTGTATTCACCAAAAATGATTGTAATTAACGCCCACAACTGAAAATAATTTTTTTAGAATGATTTGAAATTTTTTAATTTAATTTGTTAATAACTTCTAAACGAAGCCTCAATCAAAAAATAGATATTCTTGATTGTCGTCTTATTTTGGTCTCTAGAATCTCCCATTAAAATTTTTCCCAGGGGTGGCCGAACACCTAGTATACATATATGAGTCTAGTCAGAGACTAAAGAGTTCTTTTAATGTACTGAAGAGATTTCTCTGTTCTACTGTTATGATTCTTAAGATGAATGTTGGTATGTTCATCTTTCGTACAGCGAATGTGAAATTCGACACCAGCAGACTTTTTACACATCGTCTTGCATGCTTCGCTGGCTCCAAAAGGGGATACCTCAAGTTATAAAGGATAGAAACGTTCAATTTACGAGTCATCATCGTACGTCTGACATTCACAGTTGAGATTCGATTGAAAAATTGTTCTCGAGTTCTTTTAGTTCACGTCATTTTTTAATCACATAGCACGGTCATATGTAACGCAGATGCAATAAATAACCCCGCAGCCTCGTAAATGTAGAAGAAATAAAGCAGAAGGTAAACATCAAAGGTCAATTGGCGCTGTTAAATTCTGCTCGTTGAAAGCTTCATTAAATATATTGCTATCCGACATGCGTAGATTCTGGGGTCGCACAGTTTTGCGTTAAGTGGTTCTTTAAACTTTATATTCCAGCATGGCTCGAGGAACACTCTAGTTTAGCGTTGATAACGAAATGAAACAATGGAATAATATTTCAAATTATTAACTTCTTCCCGTGGGTTCATCAAACGAATATACTTTTCGAAATATCACGTTTTCGACTACTCGACGTTAAATTTGTGTATTCAATACCTGAACTCGCTCGTCCGTTTAACATCGAGAACAATTAAGGCGAGCTAGTCTGCGCGGTACTCTCTGTGCTTGCTCTAATAAACCACGACGAAGCGAGAACGAAGAAACTGCTGCTGACGCGTCGTATAATTTCAATCCGCTCGGGCCGATTGCATGTTTCTGTGTTTGCACAGGATTCGGAAGAAAGCCTCGAAGTAGCAAAGAAGACCCGGACTCCATTGAGTTTCGGGTTTGTCTTAGCCACAGGACTCCATCGCCGGAGGCTCGAACAGGATTCCCGTGGCGGCAGACTCTTTTTCGTGCGAGCAACAAGAAGGAACCCACAATTTCTGAGGGCATTGTTTACGTTCGTTCCCTTTGTTCGCTCCTGCCTCCAAGGGAAGCACTCCGGTTCCTCGTGGAACTACGTTCGAACTTCGAGAAGTCTGAGATTCGCTCTACTATGCCAGCTTGTTGCTCTCAACTATTTCTTACGAATTTTTAATTGACTTTACGATCCACTTGTTAGCGACAAATTCGAACGATTTATTCTTGCGATAATTTATTCTTTTATCGATTAGTAAAATAGCAAGCTAAAGCAAAGTGTGTTTTCTTCCAAAGAATAAAAATAATAAAATCGAATAGTTCCTATTAAAGGTGTTGATAGGAATAATACTTGATTAAAATTTTTTCTTTTATCAGATGCGAGATAATGAGATAATTCCTAGATTACTGGTGGATAGGTACTGCCGATTTACGAGAATGTTTCATCCCTGTCGACTTTGCAGACGCGTGACGCTAGATTTTCTCAAAGAGGAGAGACGTTAATCACGACCTCGGAAAATTAAAAAGTCTCGACGCACCGAGGAGGCGCAGCCTTTCAAAATTATGAACGAAAGAAGATTCACGAGACACGAAATTCATTTCCTTAACGGTCCCGTCTTTCTTTTCTTTGCACTTCCGTTCCTTTGTCGTTCCGACAAGTGAAGTTTAAGTGTCTGTCGGAGCACTCGGTAGCGTTGCTGCTCTGATTTATACGGAGGAATGCACATTATAAACCTGAAAAGAGTATCGAAAATTAACCAATTCAGGAAAGTCGTTTGTTATTTTTCAATTTCTCGTTAATTTATTTCGTCAGACTAAACTCGAGCCATGATCGAACGTTAATTGAATTTAAACGGTTTGATTTCCACGATATTTGCTTTCGTCAACCCTGTAGTAGAAAATGAACGAAACAGCTCGGAGAGCGTTAGGTTAAATATAAGGGCATTATACTTGAAAAGACAGCCTTTACGTAAACATTAATGGGATATACGCTCCTGTCGGAGCAATTGCCTCACGTGGCGCAACGCGGAGCCCCATTAATTAGATTCTAAACATAGGAACACTCTTACTCCGTTTCCTATAAATCGAAGCCCGTGTATCCGGAGGCTGGCCATTCCTGCAAAATAATTAATACAACCGCGCCGGTTTCACGCCGCGAAGATTTACGCGCTGCGCCGCGTAGCTTTCTGGAAGCCGAGCCGATGCTTCTCATCTTTCTGCTTTCCACGTAGCTTCGAGCGATAATAATTATTACATTATCATTAGCCGTTTGTTATCCGAAGCGTCGGGAACTCCGACGCTGCGGATTCGCGGAACGGAACTCGAGAACATGGCGGAAGCTGAAGCCTTTGTCCGTTCGCTTGGTCGTCTGCGGCAACGGGAAGATGCATTCAGCAAAACGATATTGTTCTTTCGTTTTTTTTATCGCAATAAAATTAGCAAAGAACCAAATAATAAAGAGCAGAGACCAGAGATTCTTCGCCTTTCTTTTACAATATTTCTTTTTGGCGATCCAACTCGTGAAAATCCTGACTTGCTGTAACACAACGTACCAAACGGCTTACAACATCAGAATCATCTCAAGATTTTTCTTATTACCAAACTACAATTACGTTCTCGTGTTTCATCGAATAATTTTGAGTCCGATGACTCTGACATTTCAATAATTCGAAATAGGGATACGCACTTCGGAAAATGTAATGCTCCGTAATATATCGATAGACCAAAGTTACAAATCTGTTTGAGTCATTAAAATTCATTGATATATCACATATTCAAATACACGACATGGTGATTAATACGAATCGTATATAAATACAGGGTTCGCAACAGGTTTTCGCACGAACGTTGCCAGCATATTCTACAAACTAAATATTAAATAATTATAGTAATTGTAGTGATTAACTTCCCATTCGTTCATTCTTCAAAGCTTCGTTTAAAGACTCGTTTTAAAGTTCGTTGCTCAAAATACTTATTATTCGAACAAATCAATACTGTTTTTCGTTTTCGTTCGAAACGAAATTCGCCCCAGTTCGACGCGTATTTTATTCGATCGCGGATCGTTTGCGAGATCGTTTACAAACAACCGCGGAAGTCGCGAAGAATTATTCATACATACGTACGCGTTCTTAAGTACACATCGACGGAGTTGTGTATCGCGCGTGTGTGCTCGCGTAAACTATCGATACGCAAATGAACACTGTGCAAACGAACCTACGTGCAAACACAACGGCGCGTGCACCTGCATAGGTATCGCGATCCCGTGTGTGCGTGTACACAACCGATCTCAAACACACGTGCACACAATGTTCGATGCGAGCTGTATGTCATCCGCCATCATAATTGCACGCACACGCGTGGCTCGTGCGCGTCGCAACATCGTCAAACGGCGCGTTCGCGCATAAATAGATACACACAAGCCACGCGTAAACATGAATATTTATTTTCCGGCCGTGTCGCTAAATATTATTCATTACCTGGTCGCATTTACATGAAAATCGTATAAGGTATAGTCAGCCACGAAGGCGGGAGGGATTTATAATATACGGCCGAAGGAATCTTCGTCTCTGTTTCGTTCGCGTGTCTGTCCTACGGGAACCGCGTTTTTCCACCATCCTCGGTGTTACGAGCATCGAAAGTACATTAAGGACCTCTATATCCGCGTCCGCGTATGCATATTTAGCCTTGTTCGACTCTACGAAACCTTGGACACGACCAGCCAGTGCTCGATGGCCGCCATCAACCCCTTAAAGGGGGCATAGGACTTTGCTACGCCGCAAACCATAGTGTTCTTTCAGGACGTACACGACCAGTCGATTAATATTATTTGTTTCAAGCTCTATTATAGAGTCGGTGAGTTAATATTTCTCGAATTATTTAAAATTTTACAACACTCTACTTCAGCAATCGAAACTATTCATTATAAGAAAAATGTTTTACAAACGAATTGTTAAATTGTACGATGTCTCGGACCGTTGAGGGTTGAAGTAAAAAGGGGTAGCGGAGATTAATCGTCATCTTTCGACGCGTGTTTATCGTGCCAGCGACGCAATACGGAAGAACGGTCGTGTCACGAGATTTCATCAGTTTTATGGACGACGGATAATGGGGGAACGTCGAACCGTGGTTCTGCGAATTTCTCGGATGGGGTGGCTGCGTTTCCGCCTAGCGGGACGCGGTTTCACAATGGTACGGGATTTTCGAGGCGATAACGTCTGTGAAAAATGTATCGCGCGAAGATGAAAATGCATTGTGACGATCAGACGGTCCCGAAACGTCTCTCATTGTCTACCGAAATAAGCAACGACGTTCTATCGCGATAGCGAGGACTTCGGTGGTCGTAGCTGCCCCGCAGCTTCGGATGGCGAAATCTTTCTCAAATATTTAAACGCGTCAACAAAGGTGCCAGGGTGCCTTCGAGACGCGTATCGCGAGAAATGCTTGCGGAACTGCACGAGACGCGATGTAAACTTTGCATTTAATATTTTACTTGCTCTCAAATAATGCACATAGAAACGATTTTTAAAATGTACAAGTTGCTCGAGAGTAAAATTTAGATGGTTCGATTTTCCGTTACAGACAAGCAAGCTTTAAGGAGTTGGTTACTGGGACTTTGAAACAATTCAAGGCCACAGGAAGTTATTCAAATACACCAGAACCAAGATGTCTACTGCTTCGGTACTTTAGTTGTACATATTCAAAGTTAGTATTACTGGTTCGTAAACATGGTCGCGGTATGTCTTGGTATTGAACGATAGACGGGGATACGAAGCTCGATTTTAAATACAAAAATGTATAAAATCTTTTTTCTTTGCTCGAGACGAATACTAAATAAATAAAAAAAGCATCGAGAGACTTTGGATAATTCTCTTTTCCGCGTCTGTGTCGCTGATTGTTCGATCGGTTATTTCGCGAAATTACGTCGGTTTTGAGCGCTACGAGTCGCGGTCGTCCATTAACGATTAATTCCGTGGCGTTAACGCGCCGATAGTGGCCCGTGGCTCGCCAAATTTGACGTTCGAATTCAGCCGACGTCGACAAAAACGAATTCTCCGGCGTTTCCGGCGCAAAGAAACGCCGAATTGGAAATCGCGGTGGCCGCGCGACCACCGAAACGCGTTCTCAAAAGCGATCGAATGTACCAGGCGCAGCTTCCCCGCAAATTAAAAAACCACCATTATCCCGGGAAACGCTCCAAGCTATATTTTAACTAGTAAATTATACCTAATGTTTCGAACCCCTTTTTAATGCAGGGTAAAATAAAAACTCGACTTAGTTAGGTTTTAATTGATTATAAGCCTACAAAGAAATAGTTTCTTTCATACAGGACTTGTACTTGATTTTTTCAGTTCAAGAGACCTTTTCCTGTAATTAAAAATGAAACAAAAAACGCGGATATAAAGAATATTAGTCCGAAGTTTGAGGATGATCGACCAAGTCGGTTCGTAGTTATCGCGCGCGCTCTGGGAAACATTGTTTCGAGAAAAATGCGTTTAAAGTTTCGTAATCTAATATCCGAGCGTGCACACCGCTAGCATTAACTATAACTTGATAATGCAAATTCCGATATGGGACCGCTTACTTTCACGACTTCGAGCTACAAATATTAATTGCAAAGCCAAAGTGTCGTCGAGAGACCGTCGAACAAAAATTCCTAAATACTTTCAAAGACTAATCTATGCTTACGAACTAAAATCGTGGTGCTTTGGGGTCTATAAACCAGGAGTTTGGCTCGACAAACATTGTTACAACGGAAAGGCACACCGATTTGGAATCGTTGTGGCTGCGTTCTCGAAAGCGATCGAGGTATCAAGCCGCGAAACCGCGGACAGCTACTCCGTAAATTAGAAAACCGCCATTTTTTTTCGGCTGGAACGAGAATAGCGGGAGGGAAAGGGCGAACTCGACGACAGGGAATTCGACGGGACGCGTGCACGTATCGGTCCCGCGGTTTCTGCACGCTCGACAAACCCAACCGTGGAAAATTTATGAAATCGACTGAGCCGCGCGTCGGAATACTGAAACGCGACCAGACGGGGCTTCTCTCGTTTACCGGTCCCGCTGTATCGATTACTCTTTCGAATTCGTTCTCAACCACGTATCGAAGCCGAGGACTCGAAATCGTCGCTCGATTTGCAACGCGATCTCGATCGAAATTTCACGCGCGTCGTCGCCGCGTAGCATCGCGATAGGCTACGACGTTAACGTACACCTGGCGCATGAAAGTGGCTGCAATCTCTCAAGACGCCATCGTTGGAAATTTCAATGCAACTTGGCCGCATCGGTAAAAGAAAACTGTCGATCGAAGCGTAGTTGGCTACTCGAACGCTTAGCGCATCGATCATGGGCGTCGAACAGTAGCGTTTGTTATATCTGTAACAAGAGAGGAGCCCCAAAATTCTGTTAATGAAATTGGAAAGTAATTTTACTATATTTTTTTTCTGCGTGTGTACTTTTCAGGGGTAGTCGTAACATATTTTATAAACATTTAACGAGCCTTGGCTTATGAAAAATTCATAAAACGAGAGCCCCTCGACGCTGGAAGGTTCTTCATCCCTCTTCTCACAGGATCTTTATCAATCTGCAACAGAAAAATTCCAGCAATGAATAGAAGATAAACACTTTATCGGTAACTGGTTCGAATGGAAATCAAAATTTCAATCGTGGAAAGACATAAATGATCACGAACTTATCCGAGTACCTACTAAATGAAATAAACATTACGAATATGTACTATTATTTACTTTGCTTTATTTGGCGTCTACCGTTCGAATACAATTTTAGCCATCCCTTGTCTGCCAGCACAAGCATAATTATTTCGCGCAGTACCGCGCAAAGTTAAATTTGAATTTGAATACTATCGCTCCGAAAGCACGAACTTTACTTATAACCTTCTAATATTGAATGAAGTTTCCTGCAGAGGATCGACACAACGATCGTAACGTAATTAGCATTTATTCGATCGTTCGAATTAAACAAAATGGACTATGAATATAATCTATCCTGTGCAATTTAATTGTCGCAATTACCTGTTCCAGGAAACGTTTCAAGCTATATTTCAATCAGTAAATTAGTTAATCCTCGATTAGAGGACCAGTCGATCTTTCGATCCCTTCTAAATTACATATATCCTTTCGTTTACCTGTGCCTGGACCAACCCCGTTCCTTCGAAAACATTCTAAGTGCACTTCTTAACACAAGGCCTTCCAAATCGTAGGTAGAAACGTACAACTGATTATTAGAGCTCGTAAAAAGAAACAGAAAAGCTTTAATAGTTTCGAGTCCAAGATATTACGAGTAATATAGAAATCTGATCGATATTCGTTCAGTCACCGATGATTTTTTATGAAAGCCACGAGAACGATACTTGTACTATTAACTTACGATCTGAGGATCCGAATATCTCGAAAACCATTAGCTTACGGATCCAAGAGCGCGTTGAGAAATTTATGTTCCCTTTTACGAGTTTTATTGACCAGTTAATAACGTTTGTCCGCGATATATTTCCTGAAAATCCAAAATGTATTACGTCCAAGCAAGAAGTAGCGTTTCTTGCGACTGTTCGTGAACAAGGAAAAATGCAAAGGAGCCAATAACTTATGCCAACAGCAGCTTCTAGCGCCCCGTACGAAACCGCCACTGGCTTTAAAATGTTACTCAGTCTTCCACGGCGCAGCGACATTAATTTTAAACAATGTTGCTTTTAATGAAGCGTCTTCGTTAGTTTCGTAATATTTTACCGACACGGTTATCAGGGCGCCCGAGAATATATTGCCCAATTTCGAATATTAATTTATTAAACGATTGCTACGTACTTCGAGAAGAGCGAAGATACCTTTTAAATTTATGGAATAATTGGTAACATCGATGATGATGTATAGTTAGAGCATTTTAATATTCGTACAACCTTCTTTTTTAAACTCTGAGACTATAACAAACGTTTAATAAATAAAAAGTTAAAATGTAGACTATGCATAACGAATAGGTTGATTTCAGTTACCATCCGCGATGTTTGTAACTACAAATACGAACAGAAATACAGGATTGCCTTGGAAGTTGTCCGAAAGTTATCCCCACTCTCTAAAATTACTACTATCTTGTTAATTGTGTCTTGATCGCGCTGTTTCTCACTCTCATCCTCAAGTTCGGCCCCCATCTTGCGGCAACTTCTCAAGGAGCACTGTATTCGTCTATTCATAGATCGTCAGCCAAGAAACTCATAAGAAAATATATACTACAGCATTACTACCATCGTCTGAGACAGTAAATTTTCTTAATAAAATGGCATTAAAATTTCTGTACTCGTTACCCCGTCTGTGCATAATTTTCATAGTACCGATCGTTACTCCCAAATGGGAATTCTCCTTTAAATTATCAAATATATACACTGTTATTTTGATTAAAATTCGAAGAATAAAGTCTACAAAAGTTTTAAAAAATTCAAAATTTTAAAAGTATCGTGTTCGTCGTACGCGTACACCGTCCGGAAAGGGTTGAATCAAGATAGGTCGATTTTAATTGCGAACCACTGTACTTGCCACCCGTTCGCGCCGATCGAAGTGTGAAATTCGCGGTTACAGATTCGAAACACTTCGCATACCGTCGAAGGCGCGTGTCATTGTTATCAAGCGTTATCTGGAACGGAGCATCGACATCGACCAGCATCGGAGCCGCCTCTTCGAGGTAGAAATTTCATGCGTGAGGAGGTGGGTTGAGGACGCGACGTCGGCCAGGTGGCGCCCGAATTACAAGGTTTGCGCAAACGCGTCCCGTAGATCGCGTTTTCGAGTACGTAATACGCGTAACACGTGAACCGACCATGTTGCGTCAAACAATAACAGCAACAACAACGACAACAGGGAATGGACAGAGTCGGATCGAGACGAGCATACGAGGAGTCCCAGGTGGGAGGCAGCTGCCAGGCGGTGCAAACACCTGCTCTTCTTTCCTTCTTTCTTGGTCAGACAGGACCCGTTTCGAGAACCGAAAAGGGGCCTCACCACCTATCTCCTCGGCGGTCTTCTTCTTCTCCTTCTCATCTGGACGGGTACCTCTCTTTTTCTCCAAGGAGAGGGAGCACAAAGTTGCCTCCTGCATGCGGGTGCAGAGCCACGGCAGGTGCTGCATTTTTCTCGCGCCAACCTTCTTCCACTCATTACTATTATTAGCGAGGCTTTTCTTCAGCACGAGGCACGGCTGACGGAGGGGCTTCTTGCTTCATTTCTCAATGTCCCGATACGCGTCGGGGCGTCTTCGGGCGCCTGGTGCCGATCAACGGCTGCTCAAAGTCCGCGCCAGAGCTCCACGGAAACGAAACGCTAAACATGATCTCCGATGTTTCTTAACGCAACCTCTTCCTCCCGACTTTAAAGCTGTGGAAACTAGGTGATGGTTGTAATTAATGTTTTAAGAAACGCCACTATAGCAAAGAAGTCTTTCTAGTCTTTCTGTTAAAATAACATCATAAATACACTTCAAGACTTGGGTGTATTATAGTATTCTAGTGTTTTCCAAAGTCAGTTATTATAGTTTCTAATCTCTGTTGGAACCCTATTTCAGTAATGCTAGGTATAAAATTTTGTAGAAAAAATCCATGGGCTGGACCGAGGGGAGTCGAACCTGGTTTCTTTCGCGTGGCTGTCGACTGCTCTAACCATTGAGCCATCCACCCCCCAATGAGTCTTTGTCTCCAGAATTCTTATAACGTACAAGTGACTATCAAATATATAGTTACCTCACTGTAATAATAGTGATACAATTTCTATGTAATTATACAGTTTCGCACACAATATTTTCACCATATTTTCAAAATATTTTCACTCGTATTTTCGTTTATTACCAACGAGCCCCAATAAGAGTTTTTATTAAAATTTATTAAACGTGGATTAATAAATCGCGTACGAAGATTAAAGACGAATCTTAAATACTCGAGTATTTTCCGTTGCACGAAAGTTCAAAGTTAGCAGGTTTCCCGCACCGAAGGGACGATATCTCCCTATCTATTCCCTTCGTGCCTTTGCACGTGCTCTTTCTTTCGTCGGATTGACGAAGGCAGACGGCGCAGCGTTCATCGTGCGGGCAGAAAGCAGGTGTCGCGGCACATAATTCCCTTACATCATCCTCTTCGCCTTGCAATCCTTGTTACGGGTCTTCCTTTCCATTATTCATCGCGAGCCCCGTGTACGCTTATCAATACATGCTTCTTCCACGTCGCGAATCCTCTGTCTTGCAGCAACGACTATCAGCTTTTAACCCTCGGACCCGGGTCACCCTCGACCCGGGTTTTAAAACATTTTTCAATCATCGAATAGGACAGACAAGTTTTCGAAATAATAATCGAAGAAATTTATATCCGCGAGAAAACACTTTCTCCAATTTTTCTGATTCGCGAACAAAAAGAAACATTCCAATTCCGGGGATCGTCGTTTGTTTCGAAACTCGGGACCCTGGGGAGGAGACTCGAGAGAAGAAAATGCGAAAGCTCGACACCGGACGGGCTCGTGGCTCAATTTCGTTGGTAGGAGCGGGAAAAAGTGCATTATAGGCACAGCAGTCGAGCAGCGTCGTTTCTTCTTCCACTCGGTTTCGTGTTCGCCTTGGTGGCCGCGGTCGTCTCTTTCTCTCCCCGGCGTTGCACCCTCTTCTTTCCGGTCCTGCCGTCGCTTCCACGTGGCATGGAGCGCCGTCTGTATAAACGAGCACGCGCCACCACCTGCTTCTTATTATCCCCACCCTCGACCTGCAACCAGCACCCCTGGCCTTCCTGCAAACCTCCCTGCAGCCGGCGCGGCGTTTTCCCTCCTCGTTTTCTTACGTGTCTCCGTCGATTGCACGCTGTTCCACGAAAACAAATTTCCTCTCTCTCTCTTTAGAAATTTCTGCCCAATTTTTTGCACATTTTTACATGCTCAACGCGAATTTAATCGATACGAAATCAAAGAGAAGCTGAATCTTTTATTCTTCGAGAGATCTCTAGAGGCTAATTTCTTTTGTTGGAATATATAATATGCACAATTAATCATTTGTCTACCCTCTGTAGTGTTACATCTTTGTTCGGGGGATCAACTTTCCTTAGTATTTTTCTCGTATAAACCTTCGCTGATATGTATTTCGCGATGATCAAGTCTGTCAACATATTGTCTCCACTTTGTGCGATGTATCGTTTCCTACATTGAAGAGTGCCTCGGTGGAACTTTTCCTCGAGTTCATCCGAGAGAGTTTCCAAGTGCTCGGGGAAAAAGACAGCGAAAAGGCAAGAAATGTATTTTTAAAGACATATTGCACCCTTGTGCGAGCGCTCTGTACGAGGAAAGAAGATCTTCCGCCATTTCTACACGACGTTTTCCCATTTTGTTCCCTTACTTTACTACGACGTGCACATACTTCCAATCTCATTTAATCATATGATACATAATCGCAAATTTTTTTACCACTCGAAGCTGAGCTCGTTTGGATTTTATTTAAAATTTGTTTGCTTGAACTTTCTTCGAAATAAAAATATTTTCCAGGCCACGGATAGCACTAAAACAATATCGCGGAAGGGCTCCATCTAAAACTACTAGCATGAGTCTACCAAAGAACCGGTACTTCTCTTCTGGATGTTGCATTTACAGTGCCTGGTATCGTAAAATTGATCATTTCCGGAGCGCTTTTGATTGCTGCGTGATAAATGGATCTTCCATTCCACGGTGAAAGTTAAATTTATTAATACCAGGCCAGTACGAGTTAATACTCGTGGCGATCGTTTAAAAATTGGAATGACTGCCTCGAAGACTTTGACTTATTTCCATAATGCAAAACTATTTCGTAGATATGGCTCGTAAGCATTTCATCTGCATGATGCGTATAAGAATTATGGAAGATTACGATCGAGTTTAATGTAACGAAAAGAAGGAAAATATCAAGGTCTTCAATTCATAAGAAATAATCCTAATAAAAATTAACCCACGCGAGTAACGTACTACTAATTAAAAGAAAATAAACTACGGACTTCTACTTTTTTAGTTTTCTTTTCTATCTCTTGCGCAGCTAGTCGTCATCGAGCAACATACTTCTTCGTCTTTGTATGCATAAGCACAGAGCGCTCGATGGCTTCTTTCCATCTTGTTTCCGTGCCCGTTTGGTCGTAATTTCGATCTCGTCCGAAAGCAGACGGGACTAATTAGAGAGGAAAGTATTCCAGCGGGCAGTGTATCCGTGAAGTTGTAATTAGTTTCGAGGGTACTCGGAGCAGTGAAGTTCGTTTCATCAAAATTCATCGCGTCGACCGATGGACGAACGATCTTTGCGCCGATATTTCCCGCGCGACGTTACGCGTCGCAATGGCGGCCAAAGGACAGACCCGCTTTGTTCCGGCGTTGAATTCTCCGGAACGTTTTGTTTCCGCCAAAGTCGCGACCAGGGGCATCGCGAGAATTTCCCTAAATGAACGTACCCGCATCTACCTATTCGCCGTGTCTACCATCTATTTACCTACTTACTAATTGCCACTTTGCGCGCGTCAACGGAGCAACGGAGCTACGCCGTTAAAAAGCCTTTCTGCCGCTGACGCGTACGAGCCGCAGAACCGTGGCCTCTGTACTCGCGCGCGTTGACTAATCGCGTCAGAATGTACGCGTTGAGTCGATGAAAGAGCGTTCGTTTCTCCGTTGGTTGAAAATAAACGAGACACACCGTTTCGACGAAGAAATTCTCGCGAGGAGATACTATTCGGATCAATCTCTTTTTTCATTTAATCTTTTTAAAGTATAGGAATTTGAAAATGCGTGCTCGAGAGACCGTGTGATTCGATTTAAAACGATGAATTGTTAATTTAAATTGTTTTCGTTTTTATCTTGCACGCGGCATCTTATTCGTCAATTCTGTATAAACCCCAGGAATAATTCCATCGTCGATAACGTGCACGTCATATTTCAAATAAATGTTAGAAACCTTCTATAATATTTTTTATTGTACGTCAACATTTTCTAAGAATAAGATCGCTCGCTGATGGAAGTTGTATTACTATATTAACGAGATTAAGTTCTCTGTTCGAATATTCTGCGATGTACCACGTCTCTGCAGCCAGAACATTTGAATTATAGAATTAAAGGTATCTGTACAAAGATATAATTTGAAACACAACATACATAAAATTTAAATTACCGCTTTTCACATTTATGTTATTTAATAATTAATTCCCTGTATCAGCTAAACTCGGCTGGACTAACTCTGTCCAAGAACACACTGAAACGACGTGTTCTCGCTCCTGTAAGTGAACACACGAGGTGTGTAAATAATTCTGGTACACTGCACGTAACAACACAATCACACGATGTAATTTCTACAACTCTGTACGTGAAACACGAACATAATTTATCGTGTCTCGTCGATTCTAAACCAGCAACATCGTCGCGTCTCAAATTCTACTACGAGCAGCTACTACGCTGTGACAACATCTGGGGCTACATCTGTTACACATATACTAAACGGGAACTCCATAAACTTTGATGCCACGTTCGATCGCTTATATCATATTCCACCAATTATTTCTATTATACGGTTTTATCGTTTCAGCATTTGACGAAACATGGCTGAATATCTACGTATATTCTTGATTTCTGGTATTTTAATAGGATTCGATAGACACTGTGTGTGTATTTCTACTTTTTCTTTTGGGTTGATTTTGTCAATTATTTATTTTGATATTGATGTTAAATCTGGAGATAAATTGTGCTTAAATCTGTAGTTTATTAGTCTCTGAGATCGCCAAGGGAACGCGAGATATTCGTATGAATAATTACCGATATTTAATCCGTAATCGTTACAAACGGTTTAATCTCTAGACGAAGTGTAACGACGTGGGGTTAGGAAACGTGGGACCGAATCGAACGACGAAACGATCGCGACGGGGGAGGCAACGCACCTATTAATTTCATTGTCTTTGTCGTGCGGGACGTACCGGGGGCCGAGGGTCGAAATTGCCCCTTGAAATATTCAGCAGTCTGGCTTTGGACGAGGAGAGATCGTCGAGGAGGGTTAAAAACGCAAGGGTTAGCGGGTGTTCCACGTTCCACGAAAAGCCAGACCTTGGAGAACGTAGCCGTCGACGAAGATGAGGGCGGGAACGTTGTTTCGCGCTAGAGACGCTGCACAGCCTCTTACGTGACTTTAACCCTGACGCCCTGCACGACAAGCTTTTTAATTATCCGGCCATAAATAAAAGCGACGCGGAAATGCGAAAAAGGGATAATTAATTCTGCAACGCAGCGTTGTCGGGCTCGTACGACCACCGTTTCGTAATTACGATAATTCCTCGCTCAACCCCTGCGTCGATAACCGGGTACCAAAGTGCGCCATTTTGTTAAAAAAATATCAACGTTCTCGGTGTAATATCGTTAACTTGCTTTGACTTACTTTTGGTACTGTGTGAAATTCTACGCCCACCCTCGATTAAAGAAAACTGACGACAATGCCCGACAATGGTCGAAATTAAAAGTAATTTCCTGTCCATTCATTTTTTGTTTTCGAATGTCCGACACGGCGTAACGATGAAAGGAACGACTCGCCCGCGTTTGGATTATTGATGAAAATTAATCGTCCCGCGATCGCGTGGACTTTATCCGTTCCCCGCTTTTTATTTTCCATGTAAAACGAATCGCGCGGATCGGAAGGCGATGTGAATTTTATCGTTCCGTCGATTACGAAACGGATTTAACTGGTTTCTGATCGGGTCAGTTTATTCCAGGGATTTATATCGAAATACAAAATGCCGATAAAGCGAATGGACCTAGTTTCGACACTGGTCCAATTATCGTCGTTTGTTCGTTTTGTATTAAAATTTTCATTTCATTACGACATCTGTTGATTGCGCTGTGGCGCTGCTTTGCTGCGGTGTGGAACTCGTGAGAATCGTAGGAGGACAGAAAAAAAAGAAAGGAGGGCGGGGGCGTTTCGTCCGGGCCTGCTAGTGGACTCATCAGTAAGGCTTCCTAGCAGGCCCTGCCTTAGACGACTGGGATATTGGGAAGTCGTTCGAGGAGTGTATACAAACATACATATAGTAACCGAGGGGTCGATCGAGCGCTTGTGAGAGCGCGACCCCTCTGGTGGCGAGCATGGGAGGCGACGCCACAACGCGTTCCATCTAACATACGAATAAAGATTGAGATCTAAATTAATAAAACAGGTATAGCTTAATATATTTATGTGTAAAACTTCTCGCGTAGAACCAAAAAAAGAGGAATTATAGTATTAAAAGATGGGTACATTCGAGAGATTTAACCGTTTCCTGTATCAATTTTTTCTGGGTTTGTTTAGAAAAGAGCTACTAGTATTTGCGTTTCTCCCTTCTATTCCTAGAATTCGAGGATTGAAAAAGTAAATTTTTCCAGGAAATCACGAGCACATATTTTTTATTTGACTTGTATTCTGGATAGTGGTTCGCCTACAGAGCCACGTATTATAGAATAAATTGTATTTTGTGCGTTCGATTGAAAATAAAAACATAAAAACGTAAATTTCTTCAAATATTAAATTTCTGACTATTCTTGAGGAACTCCGGGAGCTAAACACTGAAAGCTGTCGCTAATTTCTCGAGACACGAACGATGAAGAATCGATCAGGAGTCGAAGAAGACTTTCAAAATATACGAGGCGGCACACTTAGCGGTATGAATTATTTCGTTCGAATTTCGAGGCTAATCCGGCTAAATCCCCGAACGATGTCAGCGTTCCGAGACTAAGAAAGCTATAGATTACACACGTGTGCACGTATCCGATACTGTCAAACTATAGACCAAGTGCATTAGCGTAAATCATAGCGAAGTATCGGCGAACTGGTCCGCGAAACGAGCCACGGCGGCGGCACGAAACCCGACGCGTGTCCTCAAGGCTGATCCAGGTTGAAGATCATCACTATCCGCGTCGCACCTGAAGCACAGAAACATGTTTATAGCACCTGTCGTGGCTCGTACGCAACGACGGAATGTTATATTTCACGCTGACAGATGCTCGGTGCTCGATCCGTCGAAAACACGTTTCATGGTTCGCAATTTTCGATCGATTTCTCGGACACGAAGAAGTCTCGCCGCCTTTACGATTCGCGAAAGTACGAGCCGAACGGTCGTTAACGTCCATGGTAAAGCAATATACAGGGTGGTGGGGGGCTAGAACAGAACTCGAAGGCAGATTTCAAATGATCCCAGACGGACGATGAAAGTTTCCGCGAGTGCACGCTCCAAGTTCCCGAAACGCATAAGCGTTTAATTTTCCACTCAAAGTTCGAAAGTCAATTCGAAGTTTGGAACGGCGAATCCGCGACTTTTCTATTGGCACGCCGCTTAAGGTAGCTCGAAGCAGTCTCCGGGCACTTTCGATCACGAATTTGCGGGACGTATTTGCGTTTCTGTCGATTCCAATAAACTAATTTTACAAGCTTCATTATGGTCCGTTAGGTATCTTATATTACTGGCCACTGATACAATTTTATTTAAATAGCTACGAAATTCACTGATCAGATACAAGACTAGAAATATTCTTATACTTCGCTATAGACTGGAAAATTAAAATTTTTTCAATTTTGAAGATGTAAAACCAGAAACTGGTACCTGGTGGGCAAAAACAAATTGACCCCCGACGAAAATTCAAACGCACCTGATTTTCAGAGTTTAAATATGTTCGTGAAGCGTGATTACAATTTACTTTGGCGATATCGGTATTAGTTCGATATCGTTCGATCGCATAAATCGAGCAAAAAATCGTAACTTGTCATAGAACTGAAACGAATTGCAGGGTGTACAATTTCCGTGGAATCAGCAGGAAATAAAAATTTTACTTCGACTTCGATAATCGACCTCCGTCGTCCCCATTATCGACGAAGCTCTGGAACAAGCTATTACTTAGCGATTACTGTTCGCGCGTCAGCAGAAGCGATCGCGTTCCCCAGTCTTTGGACGATGATTCTCGTCAGAAGGCCGGCCATTTCAGCCACCCTCGCGGCCTGTTGGACGATAGAGAGATAGAGAGAAAGAGAGTGGCGCGGGAGCGCGTCGAAAGCACGGTTGTCGCGATCGAAGGTGCAACAACGATCGATATTGCACCTGGAACCAGCGTAGCGCGACCGACGACGGTTCGTCGTACTCGACGATGCAGCTCATAGGCTACCGCGCCGTAAACCCGGGAAAGGTAGTGGCGAACGCACCCTTTAGACCCTTTGGCTCCTGGGGCACGCGTCTCCCGAATTTTTAAACGACACCGGGACGCACGCCCCCGCTCAAAAATTGTACAACGACTACCAAAATGTCGCAAAGTCCTAAAAGGCGACAGAAATCGGCGAAATATTAAACGGAAAACAGCCCTCCCTCATGTTGTTAATTAACACGTTGGCCTCTGGAGCGCTCATCCCCCCCCCCTCCCTCCCAAAATGAAAAAAGTAATTTTATACAAATTTATTCCACGCGTCGATTCAAGACACGACCAGAAATGGTTAAAATTAAACTCGAAGATTGTAATTTCTCCTTCTATAATTGATAAATGAAATTAAGTATGCAGAGTTATGGTTTTATATAAAGATTTTTTTTTTTTATATAAGATTTTATATAAAGGAAAGACATTTTCACTTTTACGAAAATAAAGCTAATTATTATGCTTAACGGAGTCTCTGCTCTATTTATGTACACTTTATTAATTATAGGAACTGCTTTATCGAACGGTTATTATAGATGAATAAAATAAAATAATTACAAGAAAACAAAGATCAATCTTCGAAGTACAAACTGACAATTTCCACCATGGTCGCTCTGAAATAATACCGATATTTTTTTCGATTTCGGTATAGCTTCGCTGACGGATGTAATACCAATATGAAAATCACATTGATAGCAAGCCCCTGTTTCGAGGTAGACGCGGAGGATCCAAAATAGGGATGGGTTTGGGAATCGTTTCGAATATTTACAAATTACTGCGTTCAACGTGTGCCTAGCCTTGGTTCGATGGCTGAAAGAGGAGACTGTGGATGCAACGCCGCTGGCTAATGTTGCCATTCCCGATGGCTGACGGAGAAAGAGGAACAGGAGACGTCGGAAGAGGGGTGTCCGACGGGCTGCCGGTGGAGGAGGCCGCGAAGAGATACGGGGGATGGTAGCGAATGCCTGGATACTGACACTGTGACCACCTCGCTTCATCCAACGGTTCGTCTCTCTCCCTACGATCGTCCTTCTTCCTCTTTTCCCCATGTCTACGTCTCCGTCTCTTTCCTGTTCGCCAGCCGTAGTGCCCTCCGTCTCCCTTGCTCCTCGTCCCTTTTTCCTGCATCCTCTACGTCGCCCCAACGGTTCGATCTACCCGTCTCTGTCGTTCCATCTCGCAGACATAATATCGACAACTGTTCCCGCGAGCGTTCATCTCGCATTCGCTTGCACCGGGTATTATATCACGTGATATTTGCGAACACCGCTGCCTCCCGAAGAGGAGGATCGCGTATATCTAATGCACCGCAAATCCGGGCCCTGACGAGATGAATACATAATTTGTTAACAGCAGCGAACGAGCCATTATCAACGGCCTTTTGATCAGGCTCGTCCAAATTCGAATCGTGGTTCGGATCGTTTGACCGGGTATCGCATCCGTTCAGAATGAACCTCGTTCTTAAACGATTTTTTTAAACTTGTTTCAATTATTTTATCAACTCATCCTTGTAAATATTTCGTTTAAGTTCGATATCCTTTGTTGAAACGTAAAATTGTTTTGGATCCTCGGTATCTTGATGGACAAATACGAACAGCGTTCGATTCTTGTCAACGTTTCACTCAAAGATCGATAAAGAAAATTTTATTTTTATACTCTGTGATGTTTATTACTTTTAACCTTTGTCCCTTTCCATAACATATTTTATTTGAGATTTTCTAAAGATCGTCGTGTGTCTTAACGACCAAAACTTGCATCAAATGAATTACTAGAGTGTTTTTATTTTACGCAGTAAAATGCGTCTAGATAAACCGTTTTTGAAATCAGTTTGAATTGTCTATGTAAATAATTACGCGCTTTGGACAGTGCATTTGCGAGGAAAAGGGAGTCTGATTTTAGTGTACTTCTTCTACTTAGGATGCGCGATGCATAGGAAAAGATAAATCATCGTCGCGTCTGGAGAAGACAATTATGATGATAGCAGAGACTAGGGTAAACCCGGATATCTCTGTCTTTTTCGTAACGTGTGCGATCTGTGACCAACGCGAACTACGTATTAGTTTTTGTTAGAACGAGCCTTAACAATCGCGTACCGAGAACGTTCAATATAAGAGTCGATTAGGGTGAGTACAAATTGCTACCAAGCCAACGCTGGACGAGTCTCGCCTAGGACGAAACGTATCTTTTAGAAAAACTGTTCTCGATAAATAACTCTCGAATATTCTTGGTAAACGGATGCATCGTATTTAAATAAATTATACTACTTCGATATTCTCTCCAAATTTGAAAAATTCATAAAAAAAATTTCAGCTTCTCTCTTAATGGAACTTTTATATCCACAAAGTTTAACGATATCCACAAGTCCTGACATCCTCCGCGTCTGTCAAAAGGGTCCTCCGATCGTTACTCACGCCTGGGCCTCGAAAAACTTTCGTCCCTGCGTCCTATTAAAAAAAATTAATTTCTCGCTCGATTTTACCCCGAATCTCTTCCACTTGTTTCGCGTAGGAATTCACGCGAAAGTTTCAGTGGGTCATCGTAGTCGCGAAAGCGAACCGTCCGCTCGAAATTGAATTTCCATCGATACAATCGATTAAATCGATCGATTAAGCGTTCACGGTTGGCGCGATAATTAATTACGAACCATCCCGGTCGCGTGGGCGACGCGTCGCGAATATAATGTGGCGCGATCGCCACTTAATAACGCTCGGCGAGGTAATTAGATTGTCAGTCTACCCGCGACGACCGCGACGTGTGTATTCGTTTACGTTTTGGAGGGAACGCTTCGAACGCGTCGGCGATAGTCTAGAAAATATGAAACAACTTCCCCTTTGGGTTTCTGGTAATCTCGTGCCACCGACTATACGCGTTTTGCACGATCCCAAACGCTGAAATATCCGGTAACGTTTGGTTTCGAAATTGTTACTCGGGCGAAAGAGTTTCGTCAAACGCGTTCCGTTGGCCAATTAATCGCGGAAACTGCAAAGTCGACGACCATCGTGCAAAGCAGACGGATAAGGGACGAGGGGTTGGGCGAAGGGAACTCGCGTTGAATCGCAGTTACGATTAGCAGCCCTTTTAACGGCGGATCTCGATTCCCCGTCACGTGCGTGCGTTAATTAATCCCGAACACACCTGAACAGCCGCCGCCGTCAGAGGGGATGAAATAATTCACGAGGCCCAATACGGTGGAGCTTGAAACGACACCACACCCTCCGCCGCCGTTCCTTTTTCGTCTCTTCGTCTCTCCGACGTTAGCCAGCTTCTCCTGTCCCGTTTCTGCCTGGCCCACGTTCCCAATCCGTCTCCGTTTATCCCTCACCCCCACCGCCCCCGTGGACGCGAACGATATTTACGAGCGAATCGTCCGAACGTTCGCATAGGAATCACTGGTAATTTGCTAATCGATACATCCCCAAAGTGCTCGGATATCCCAAACAGCTGGCCAAAAGTGAATTGGCTGAGTTTTCGATCTGGATTACAGACCTCGAGAAACTCTCTTGTTAAATCATATATTGATAATAACTATCGATTTGGCAATCGGAATAACTGTCTAAGGTAACTTCAGGAATGGTTTTATGGTCTGAAATTGTTTGAGAAAGAGTGTTGTAATTAGTCTTCCGTATGTTTGTGCACAATAAATATGTGAAAACATAGAAAACAATAAGCAACGAGTTTCCTGATTCTACACGAGTTATTCAATTCAAATTTATGAATTTTTATATTGTTCGAAGCGACGAGAAAATGTTAAACTTGAACAGAATCCGCAGTATCTAACCTTAAGTGGACTCGTAATCTCAACTGAATTATTTTACTTAATGTTGATTCTTATCAAATTGGTAAATGGAAACCAACTTTCAAATAATAACATTGACATGTATTAAGCTTATGAAGAAACACAAACGGACACTGCACGACCTAATATAAACATGTGCGTTGGAGACTCTAATTTTCTTAAATTTACCAAATTGCACATCCATGGTTCCAGCAGAAAGGAATTCCTTCGTAATTTAAATTTAAAATCGAACTGTGTGAAATAAAAAGGGACTACGATGAAATTTTTGTTGGAGAATCGATGCTTACGAAATTCTATAAAGAAACAAATTATCGAGAACGAAAACGTCTGTCGCGATATAAACGCAATTGGTCGTGCACGAGTGTATATCAGGGATGCCAACCCGACGAGGACGAATCGAGGTAGAAGACGCGGATGGAGAAAGGAGGGAACGAAAGATGCAGAGTGCAGAAGAAGACGGGGAGAGAGGTTGCATTCTGCCTCCCTCCTCGAACGACTGCGGTTTTCGGTGCGGATCCGCAAAATAGGACGGAGCCACCCTCTTTTCGAGAGAGCACTCGCCGAGAGGGACGAGGAGAAGCGGTAGCGGGAGAAACCGCGAGGAGAGAGAAGGAGAGAGAAGGTGGATGAACCGCACCGGAGGTCGGTGAATGGCGAACAGCGGGAGGGGATAGGAGCATCGACGGCGGGAAAGAGATACGGGGGGTGGCGGAGGGATGAACGGAGACACGGTGAAGGGTGGCTGGTCGCGAAAAGGGACGCGACGTCCTGGGAAGAACGGAGCCGCGGGAGGGGGCGGACAATGCGAAAGTTTTTCGCGATTATTTCAACGGGCAGCGCGACGAAACGACAGAACGTAAATAAAAAGGCCGGTATCCAGAACAATGCCGATCCACCCCCTCGTTTACCGCCGCCCCGGAGACTGACGGTCCTGTGTAAACAGGTTGAGGGGCTGGGAACGATGGGGGAGATTGCGTCGGACCGTGCACCATCCACGATCGCGATGCCTTTCGTCGCTCCGATTAGGGGAGCCTGGATGATCAGAAAATTATATAATCCACGGGTACGCGGTTCGTCCGTGTTTTTTAATTTTAATGCAACGACGAGCAACTCGTAATACTCTCCGTCCATAAGCACCAGGCAATTTCGTTCGATGGCGAACGCCAACGCAACGTTTATCCGTTTATTTCGGAATGAAAGAGGTTTTTAATTCGAACAGGGTTCCGTAATTAAAAGAATCAATCCCATCGATGTGTTCCGTGAGCAGAGGATTTCGTTTTTTTTAATTTTAATTCGAGTCGAGCTTGGGCTATTCCCGTTTCGTATTTTTTTTATACGATTTCAGGGCTAGATAGTATAGCAAAAATTTTGTTCCGTCCACTTACCCCTGTTTTCCCTATTATACTACGTTTGGAATAACTGTTGGACGAAGAATAGATTCCACGATCTATCCTCCCGATGTTAAACACAAAAGTTTGTTCCGATGTTTTTAAAATATGTGCAATGTTTTCTTTCGATTTACATTTTCAATGTGTTCGTGCCTGTTATTACAACACATGCATTCGCTGCCGTAAATTTACGGTATTATTCATTGTTCATGATCGTACTATAGTGTTATTCAATATTTAGTTGATTGTACATTTATTTTCAAATTTAAATAAGAGCAGTCACAGTATAAACTACAAAATGAAACTCAAAGCTGTATCAAAAAGAATAAATCGAGGCTCGGAAACGCTCAGTCTAACACGCTGAGACGAAAGCTACACAAATCCAAATGAAAAATACCTAAAAAGCAACGTATGTTACACGCAGAAATCTGCCAGTCAAGCTTTAAGGGGTTAATTTGCATTTAAATTTGTACTAAATGACAACTTCTCTCTCGCGATATTTTTCAAACGCGGAAGAAAAATCTCCTGAATGCACGAAACCAGGAAGGATCCGCGACCTTCGCAAAGCAGCCCTCAGCATCGACCGCCTTCCAAACTGCACCCCCTTCGATCCCCGCTCCCCTTTCGATCATCGAACGAAAAATGTTGCGACAATATGCTCGATGTTTTCATTTCGCAGTGCGTAGACGCGGTCTTGTTCCTCGAGCACGCACGTTCGACCCGGCGGGGTTGCGTGCACCGGCTGTCCGCCACCCTCCGCCAGACTTCGAGGGCGGGGGTGCAGCAGCCTGGGAACAGGATGCGGAGGAGGTGGATGAACCGGGCGGCAGTCTGCAGAGTTGTGCGCACACGCACACACGGAGAACCAGCGAGCACGCTCGCGATCGCGACGCACGAACACCAACGTCGAGACGCCGGGCGTCGTACTCGAGACGCGGGCCCGTTCCAGGCCTGGGACCACTCGAATATCTTATAGGCACTGATAGGAACAAACATCGAATATTATATGCAATTATTTTATGGTATTATTCGATATTATCTTATTCCCCGCTCTGTACCATTCGTTGCTCTCTTTTGTATAATACTCGAGGGTAGGTCTGGGTTAGAGTATACTGAATTGGCAGTTAAAATAACATTCTAGGGTAACTTAATTCGAGGACAGATTGAAATAAATTTATTTACGTATTTGTTTGGCGGGTAAACACCCTTTATGAAAAAGTAAAATAAGAAATACATTGATCTCTACCTACTTAAATACGCAAAGGAGACTACGAAGTTACAATACACTACGAAGAAATACCAAAGGGCATCTTCTTTTTATCAAATTGCACGTTCATGGTTCTAGCAGAAAGGTATTCCTTTGTAATTTCAATTGTTGCTGTCTTTTGTGCTCGAGGGTGGGTTAATAACAGCATACAACTGTACTTTGCACGCAACGTATACCTACTTGTTTTCAATTCTATACGCTTATTTTTATTTTCACCGTGAAATGCCTCGATTTGGCAGACTGCTCGAAGGCGGAATGTTACATTGTATAAAAAATTCAACCAGTAACAAATTACATCTTTAAATATAATACTATCTCAATGTAAAATACTAGAAATTTGGTTATTCGTGAATGTAGTACCCATTATGCAATTCATAATAAAATGCAAGAACATCCCTGTGAAACGTGTACGTCCACGACAGAACATCCTCCTAAGCCGTCAGCCTTACCCCATACGGCGACATCTAGATTCGTCCAGCCTTTCCGGCTCTCGAACTAACCACGGCTCAACGAGCCACGTCTCCTTCCGTCGAATTTACTCAATTAGTCTCGCGAACAGACTCCAAACCCCGGGTTCCACCGCGTCAAAGGGTTAAGAATCGAAACGACTTTCCGTTCGTTTGCGTTCGAGTCGCGACCGGTTTTGGGACGGACCCTCTCGACTCCCGAAAAGGAAATCCTACTCGGGTACAGAAAAATTCGACAAGAAGTCCCGTGGCCGTGTACGCGGAGGATAGACACGCGGGGACACAGATACAGGGAACAGAAAACGCGAATAGAAACGGTACTGGCGCGATGGTGGTGGTGATAACGCGGCTCGAAGGGGTGGCGGTGGGAGAAGAGAATCGGCGTGGTCGCGCGGGACGTCGGGGTGGGGGAGGGTGCAGAGAAACGACCGGGAGGAGGACGCGGAGGTCGTGGGCACGAGGTAGAACGGGGGTGAGAGAGAGCAATGGAAGATACGAACGGGGGTGTGAGAAAGTGGCTGGGTTTCCTGGGTTCGTTGTCATGACGACGAAACCTCCGGCTCTGCCAGACCAGACAGAGATTCGCGTTCACCGACAGCAATGAGCACACGAATGCAGAACCGTGAAGAGCGAGAGAGACAAGGGGTGGGGGCGGAGAGGCGGCGGCGGTGGCTACGAGGAAGAGGAAATAGGACGAGAAGAAAGAGTAGCAGAAGGAAACGCGAAAAGGAGAACGAGAGAAACTCTGGGGGTGAGGGAGGGTGGAAATGAGACACCACTCGAAAAAGAGACGCTGAAAAGGGGGGCGAGGGAGAAACGAACGGAGAAACGAGGACGGTGGCGGCACCGACGAGGGTGAGAAGCGCAGACTGCGCGCTGAACGAAGAGAGAGACGCTCTTCATCCCTCCGAAACTACCCGCTGTACTTCCAACCAACCCTCCTAGGTCGTCCTGCAACCCCCGCTGTCTGGCAGGTCGTTTGTTGCACCGAATCCGCCGGGCCAGTGGTTCTCCGTGTCTGAAACGCTCACGGAGCCGCGCCGGGTGCTTCAACCCCGCCGACCGATGAGTTTGTTGCACCCCCGCTGGCGGTTCTCAATCGCCACCGTCGCGGGAAACTCCTGAATATTAAAACGCCAAGGTTGTTTTAAATAATTATCGATCTTCTGTAGGATAAAGAAACGAAACGACGTTGGAGACCTCGATAGCATTAAAAAAATTGTACCTGTTTCCCTCACTTTTCGCTTTTCTTTTCCCCCCATTAACAAAGTTCCCTCTGTATATTTTACAACATCGACCGGTATCGATTTACAGCGTGTATTGTTTAGAATTTTTAATGGTTTTTTTTTTCTACAGTAAATAACGAGTTAATACTGCAGTAAATACTGTTTTTATCGACGGGGCAACGAATCGAAACTGGTTTTGAGAAACACTGACCTATGCCGTACGAAGCGACCAGAGGGAAAAATAATGAGAAATTTTATATTGCGAAAGTTTTTACGAGACCTAGCACTACGTTGGGAAAAATATAGAATAATAAACAGAGTCTTTAACGTGTCGATTTACTAGTTTTGGATGAAATAATTCCCGATTTCGAGCTTCGCGCAGGCGCTGTCTGCAAAATAACTCGATGAACTCTCCATAAAAGGCTTGCAAAATAATGGTCGAGACTCGTTAAAGTTAGCGAGAAAAACAAAAATTACGTAGTACACGAACTATAGAATTCACGGTTCCTTTTAAACCCTTAAATACATAGTGTCTCAAAAATGAAACACTGTCTTTAACTCGTAAGTAAAGTATTAAACGTAGTGAAAGTTTTACTTTTGGCTGTATGCCATATTACCTTGGTCCATTCAAACGAATTATGATAAAAAAAAAGAAAAAAGTAAATCCGCGCGAAGAAGTTCGTGAAAGTTAGGAGTGATAATAAATTTATATTTTTTGGAGATTTATTCTTGCTACAAAGATATTTTATAGGCGAGTAACTGTATTTTATGCTGATAAGCATTTTTCTATTTGCTTCATCTGTTTAAAAAATGATACGGTATACAGAATTAATATTATATTCTGAATGAATAATTTTTTTGTATTTTTGCATAAACTTATATAATAGATTTTTTCGATCAAAATAAAAAAAAACCATGCATTTAGGGGTTAAATAAGGAGGCTCGAATAAAACAAAACGGGGCAAGGAGCACAGATCACGAATCCGTCAGATATGATATTATTTATTAATATAATGTATTTCGTAATATATATACATATATAAGTGGGTGCGTATGTATATATATATAATATATTTTTTATATATTTTTATATATTTATTCATTTATTTATTAATCTATATATTTATTCGTTTATGTATCTTATCCTGTCTCGTATCGTTAGACGTACGTGAAACCCTGATAGATTGGGATTAGCTGCGTTACACTTTTCCTTCTCACTCTCTCGTTTTGCGTGCACACTATTTTTTTTCTTCACAATTTCATCATTTTCTCCTTCTCTTGCACACCGTTCGGTTCCCTTCGTTCCCTGTTCCCCCTGATGCCTTTCGACGTTTAATTGCAACGAACGCACACACCGCACGCGCGTAGCCGCGTTGCGCATCTCTGCCACCGTTTGGCATCGCGTTCCACTCGCAGACACACACACACGAACTCACTCGACGCGTACACGTTCGCTTAAATAACAACTTTTTTAACGACGGCGACGGTCGATCGACCAGCCGTCTCGTGGAACACGTTTGGCTCGACGAATCGTCTTTGGGACAATCGCACTCGCGAATCGTACGAACGTCGCGACGCTCGCTCGATCTCCATCGAAGAGGAACGACTCAACGAGAGTCCGGAGGTCGTGAAAATTATCGTCCAACGATTCCTTCGAATTCGACGTCTCGATGATCAAAAACGTTTCGCCAATTATAAACGTCGCGACATCGACTCCCATCCAGCGATTGTGGTGGTTCTCGAGATTTTCAAACAAACTTCCATTCCCCATTTATATAAGGACTATATTTATGGATAAGTTATATTAAAATTCTGAGAAGTCCATTTTGACAAGAACATAACGTTATTCCCTGAAACCTCTCATATATAGTTAAAAGTATTTTACGTTTCACTTATAAAATTTTTACTTTCAACATATTGCTTTTCTTCGACTCTACCGTAACACAACACACACAAATCTGAAATCGAAACATTCTCATAAGAATGGAACGAATAGTTCAGATTCGAAACATTTTCAATAAAGATACATTTTATTTGGAATTAATGGTTCTTCTAAATTACATTGTATTTAGAACTTTTGTCGGTACGATTGTTTCGAGGGTCTGAATTTGATTGGAAAATCTCGAGAACGAAAAAGATTCCGGAAATGCACGATCGCTGGCCGGCATGGCGGACGACTTCGCTGAAACTGCGGATCGATCGCGAGGTATTCTCGGTCGAGGGTTACGTTCAACGATATCTTTTGATGGCAAACTCTGTCAAAGGTGATTAAAGCTGATTAAAGAATCGGCCCCGCCGCGTAACGAGCCTCGAGTGCTCTTTCCCCTTCCCGGAAATGATCTATAGCGTAGCGACCACTGGTTGGAAACTGACCTGCCTCCACGCTCGTACGATTCGCGCGTTTAAACAGGCCTGAGAACCGAGGAATCTGTGCGGGGCGATACGGATCGACGGATCGCGTTTTCGCTTAAAATTAACAACGAATTTCGTGCCAGCGCGAGGAAACGAGCGCAAAGGACCGTTTCGTGGTCACGTTTCGAAAGAAATTTCGCGTTTACATTTACTCGTCGCGTCGCTGTCGTAAATATATCGCGCGATAAGACGCGACACGATTTCGCACTCGCAGCCCTCCGCAAACGAGAACCCTCGCCCTATTCCCGTTATTCTAAAATCTACCAGCTCGTTTTCTCGATCTTACAAAATATATAGTACAGAACGCGTACTTTACGTCCATTTTCAAATATTCATTTTTAATCTAAGGAAGAGGACCGTTAAACTATTCAGGGGACAATGTTAAATCCACGCGACGCGTCCGACCGATCGTACATTTTCCTACCCTCTCGACGTTTCGCGGCTCCTTTGCTTCCGATTATTGTCACGGTTAAAATTTTCGGTGAAACGAACGAGAAGTTGGCCAGCGAAAGGAACGCGGTTACGATTGGTCGGTCACGACGAGAGCGGGGATGGGCGGAGCAAACGAAGCACGCCCCCGCTTGCCAACTTCTCGCGTACGAGCGATACTTTCGACTACCTTTCGGTGATCCGGTGTGTTTAGATTATCCTGGGGACACTGTCGAGAGAGTTTTTAAAAACTGTAACAGCAGACGCGCGACACGAGTTAGCATTATCTTCTGAAAGGAACTTAGGTACACGAGAGTTCAGAAGTAGAGCGACAATACGCCCCTTGTGCTACATACATCAGGTCGAAATCATGGAAACTGCAACGAGGCGAGATTCAGGCCTGCCTACGACGTAGACTTTCGCTGCTCGAGGCTTTCGCGGGGATGAACACATCCGAGGAGACTTCCCAAAGGGATCGTAGTCCCCGTATCTCGTCGAGATTCCTGCTACAATGGTGATGATATTGCAAAAATAGATTTCTCGGTGCGTAGAATCGCGATGTGAATGTCGGCCATCGTGGGGTAACTGCTCCTGCGTTCACCGTCCTCGAGCATCGAGTCTGAGATTCCCTTTCGTCGATCCCTAATGTTTAATCGTAAAGAGCTAACCACACGAAACAGAAAATATCAAAAAAGTACGGGACCGATCAATGAAATTGGTTTGTGTCCGTTTGAAGAGCGAGAGGGACAAAAACTCGATGGACAGAGTGAAAATTCGTCCCGATTCATTTGTGATATTTATTGGATTGAACGGTTGTTCGTTGCTACGAGATTAAGCCGACTCATTAATATTGATATCGTATCAATTTTCAAACGTTTTTTCAAAATTTTATTCGAATTTATTCTTATACTTATCGTGAAACATTTGCTTCCTTCTTTATTTCGGAGTTGAAATATTTAACGCGAGATCAACTATGGAAGATTCATCGGATTCGTACTCTTAAAAGGTAAATCTTGCTTGACTTTACGTAATTGTTAGATGTCGAGATGACAGTCGTACGTCTTAGAATAGTTCGACGCAAGAGTATCAATTTCAAACGCGAACGTATCAACTGTATCTAGATACTTCTCGATTCCATTATTAGTCGTTTGTTCGTCGCGAAATACACTTTCATCGTGCGATTTGAATTCCAATAAAGTCGCGTACCTTTTATTTCGTACGAAATTATTATACGGATAAGAATTTAGCCCGACTCTGTTCGACAGCATTCGATGCTTCTCGAAAGCGCATTTCCCACCCGCGTTATGATCGAAATGGCGGAACGCTTCGAGTGCTTCCATTTCACCGCATATGGAGTGCGTTTCATGAACGTGGCACGTAACCAAAGTGCGCCGTAGCTCGTTGCAGGAGTGCGTTCGATCGGCGACGGCGTTGCTGCGAATAACTCGTCGTTAAATAAAATAAATACACTGAAACTCCGGTACAGAAGAAATACGCCAAGAAAAATTTACGACAAATTTTAGGGGCGTGTATCGTTATAACAAACAGAACGACCGTAATAAACACGAAATATAACGTTTTAAGATCATTGTTTCATACTCTGTACTTCAAATTGTCATCGAAGAAAGGGTCGAATGGTTTTGATAAATTATCGATCGAATTGTCCTGGATCTAACTCCGCCAGCACACGAAGGATACGCGCCAGGAACGGGCAAACCAATTTCCATCGGCGTCACGCGTCCTTAGTCCTCGACGCGGCGATCCTGACCTGCCCAACGCGTATGCGTGCACTCGGTGCGCAGAGTCGATAGGTCGACCAGGTGCATCGACTCAACTCTTTCGCCTTGGCAGTCGACTTTTGTCGACTCGCTGCGCGCGACGATTGGCCACAGAGATCGACGAATCTCGATCACGCGACAACTTCCACAATTTCTTTCATCGCGACGCGTTCGTTCAACCCGTATATTATATTACGTCGTTTCACTTGGCTTTTACTTTTTCACGCATTTATTTTGTCAATTTATTAATTTTATATTAAATAAAATTCGATCGATTATAATTTTCTACCTTTCTTTTCTAACTTTTCGTCCAAAAGCGTGCAACGGTTGTCAAGGAGGAAAGAGTTAAAATCGCCTCGAAAATGTCGACATTATTATTGCATCAGGATCGCGGATGCACCAACGACACGATGGTCGTCGTCGAGGGTCTTAGAGCGACCAGGACGAAACGGATCCGCGACGAAAATAAACGAAGCGTGCACCGAAACATTCGCTCGGGCATCCGTATATTTATTCCGTTCTTTCTTTTCTTTTTCTTCGTTTACTCTCTCTATATTGTTTATTTGTTTATCTCTAACGCATATACACCCACATGTATATATAAGAATATATAAATATGATCTATATGTGTCAATAATATATATTATAATAATTACGTATTAGATAATTAACAATTATCATGTACGACGAATGTAATTATGCCGGTGTGTGTATGTGTGTTTTACAAACATTGACAACGTGATTCTCGATATACGCAGCGTCTACATCTGTTCGTCGATGAAGAAACAAAAATAATACGGATAGAACGTGGACACACAGGTATCGAAAGTATGTTGTATATATATAATTTAATATTTGTATAGATGTATTTTTCTGTTCGTTTAAGAGCGTACATATTGCAGAATTTTACGACAATCTGTTGAACCGATTAATAGCTTCTGGTTATTGCACATCGACGATTACAATCCACGAAGGGTGATCGAGCTTTCTTTTAGCCTACGGATACTAAACGCGTCGAGGAAGACGTCGAGGAAACGCGCTGCGATTTCGATGGAATATTATATGTAGTATTTCGAAATCGTGGATTTACGTATCGACACCCTGTACGACGGGTAAAACTCCCTTAGCGAAAATAATAGCGACAGTACGACGATTCGCAGCGATTCATGCGCCCTTCCTCGATATC
The DNA here is from genome assembly GCF_013123115.1 of Colletes gigas. NCBI lineage: Eukaryota > Metazoa > Arthropoda > Insecta > Hymenoptera > Colletidae > Colletes > Colletes gigas. The sequence continues at coordinate 5,276,620 of NW_025106647.1, read as the reverse complement.
GATTCGATTCTACATATATTCATCCGTATCATTTCTGGACTCGTTCTCCATTTCTACGACGACGTATCGTTTCTCTTTTGTAACGTTAAGAATTGTTTGGCACCGACTTTGTCGCTCGCGATTCGCCAATGTTTGGGCGAATCTTATTCGCGAACGACGAGTAGAAATTTCAGATTTTTTTGCAAACTGTTTCACGAACGAACGTAAAATCTGTATTCTTTATTCGCGAATAAAATTTGTCCACCTGTTGTTCGCGCGTTGTTTATTCTCTCTCCCTCTTCCTGTTGTTCACATACGTTCCAATCATTAACATTTAAAATTGGCAATATGATCGCGATTGCAGGATACAACGATGTACATGGGCTTTAATAATTATTTCTATTTAGCACTGGCTGCTAAGAGTTTCGAAATATTTCGTGTTTTATGTAGAAAATCATATTTGTTCTTTGTGAGAAGTCGTAATCTGAAACTTTTACACTAGAAATACTAAAAGGAGTGCCACGTACATGTTTTTATAATTATATCATTAGAATAACATCACAGTTCTTACAAACTTTTTAATTAATTCGAAAAGCATATCATATTATTGCTTCTATCGCGATTTAAATACAATATGCTCGACGCAACTATATCTACATCGTATTATCGACTATTATTGCCAATCCGTTATTTATCATCGTTACATCCATTATTTGGAATAAGGGTCGAAGAATTACGTACACTTACCGCGAAAAAAAGAGAAAAATTGTTCGTGTAACGCGGAGCCCAGAATTCACATTATTAATTTACACGTAATTAATAGTGCATTGGTAGTCTAGTGCAGTCATTACACCATGAGTCATCTCTTTCTATTCACGCTGGTGACACTCGTTGATGGCGTACAATTGTTGAACGTAATGCCAAGATGAACGCTACGAAGATCATGATTCATCTTCTATCGTTGTAAAAATGAAAAAGAAGCATCACGAACTAAGAATGGAAGAAGCGAAACGGACGTAGGCAAACATCGCGAGCAAATATTTTGTATAAATCGAAAGTAAACTTTGGATTCAATTTATGTCAACGATGGAAAATGAAAAATATTTTTATTTAATAAGAACCACATTTCTCTCCCAAAGGGTTGAAACTCTTCGACCTTTTCCCCTACGTCGATGCATAGTACATAAACGTATGGTAACGTATCAAATGGCGGATAGAAACAGGAAGAGGGTGAGTTCGTGAACGCGAGAGAGATCTCCCGCCTAGGCAGCACTTACTAATTAGCGAATAGCGATAGGTGAGGCTCAGATACGGGAGAGTGCACTCACCCGTTGCTTTCATCTGTTCTCTTCTATTTCTCTGTTTCGTCATCATTTTGCGATCGCTGACAACGCTGATCAAAAATCGATTACTATGATACGGGCAAAGCCTCCCGGGGCTTAACGCTTTCGTTTCTTTTCTCTCTTCGTCGAAGACTTCGAATTTTGCACGGTAGATCCAGAGCGTCGAGAAAAATTACTTAAAACTCTTATTTGAATATTGTGACGATCGATAATTCGAAGGGAAATGCTATTATTGCTGTACGATCGCTTAATTGATACCTTAGAGCCTTCAAAAATGTTTATACGAACATTCTTAAAAAATTGCTTGTTCAAGTTTCATAAATTCTCGATTTTTTCACCCCATCAATGGGTTCTTCCTACCTTGCGACATAGTACGAGAGTCTCGTGAAAGCTTGTCTATAGCAATCGAGTTTCCTTAAATTTGTTCGCTGTCACACGATTTTTAAAAAAAATTTCGACGCCTTTGCTCGCCAAACAAAAACGATGAAGCAAACTGTGTCTTAAAAGAAGTATACCGAACAGGATGAAAGAAAGAAGTTCAGCGAATGTGACCGCTTCTCGATTCAACTTAATCCTAACTAACAGAAACAACAAAAGTAAACGCTAACCCCAATTTGCCGAAACAAATAAACGAAACAGTACTGCGGTAAGATAAATTAGCGTTCGACTTTCGTGGTCCTTTCTTCGTTTACCACCACGTTTCTCAGTCAAAAAGAAAACGAATTCAGGAATTATAAATTTCTAATAAACGTTGAAACGTCGAATCGTTTGATTTCTCGTGTAACAGCGAGAGGATCTCGGTTTCTTCTTTGCTATACACACGAGATTCTCGAATATACGGGGAAGGGAGGTGGCTCTGTGACCTGATGAAAAGCGATAACTTCTCGTTAACGATAATGAACGACGAGTTAACAAATACGGAATGAATGGAGAGGGGGCAAACTAAGGGTTGGAAAGCGAAGGAACCAGGCAAAAACTTTTGAAACGAGACCTTCCTGCGTCCATTCGAAGGTTCAATCTTCTCTCGTTTCGCCCTTCTTTTATTCTCGTTCGATCTCAGGAACTGACGATTCAAAAAAATATATATTTATCGAGCATTTAGGTGTGTATATACATCCTATGTACCGTATAACAGGGACGAACAAATCTGGGTGCTGGGAGGGGTAAACGCAGGGTCCTTCGAAAGGGTAGTCTTCAACTATGTTTCTTTAATTTTCGAAATATATTCCAAAACTAAATTTCTTATTCTGCGATTTTAAATTGCTCGTTGCAAGGTGTTTTAGTACCATGGGTGCAAATTTGAATCAAAAACCGACTCTATGAAACGAAAAGTAGAGAATATTGTTATAAATATAATTTGTCTAACATCAATTGAAACAGATTTTACAGAAAATTGAACCGATTCGTTTAATTTGTACCTAAAGTTCCAAGGCATTTTGTACCTGTATGTTCGCTCGTTTCGAAAAGTCTTTTCCCCGTTTTCATCCCTCGTTACTCCTCGTTACTCCGGGCCAAAAGTTTCTCGGAATTTCAATGCGTGGTCCGGCAATTTCAAGAGAAAGAGTCCGTAATGTCCGTTTCCTCGAGATTGCCAGATAGAGGGAAGATTCATGTGACTCGTTCGTCGCGACGTATCCAACGCGGGGGTTACACGAGGGGTTGGTTGCAGGAAGGGGTGACCCAGGAGTATCCTCGGGAGATTTATGCGCGCTGATACGCGGCGGACGGCCGAGTCGGTGCACGATAGGCGTGAAATCGACGACGATCGCCTGAAATTTGCTCGAACTAGGCCGTAAAGAAGAACCTTAGCGTCCGTGCACGAGGTGGACATTGAAAATGAAATTTCCGGGGAATAAAGTGGAAATATGCAGTCGAAAGTTTTAGCACGCGAAACATAATTCTGGTTTTTATCGATGTAATGTAACACAGTGCAAAAGGTTCGTTTAATTTTTCGATAAAACGAGAACGAAGAATTCCAAGTAAAACGCGAACGACCTTGTCTATCCTTGCACTGTCTTCTAACTTTGTTCTCGAAAGATCAATGCAAATTTTCTAGCAAAGTTGCGGTGCAGCTATCGAATAATGAATCATCAACGCTGGATTATAGCTTCTCGAAGTTTTGATAACTTTTAATAGACAGTCCCGTCGCGGGGAAAATTTTTTAATAGTACGTGCACGAAATGTTGTTGAAAGCCCGAACGATACTTCGAAGAAGTTGCCGCGGAATAAATAGGAAACTATAATGGCTGGAAGTTGTAGTAATTGAAAAATGATACGAGACTTGGAAGTATCGAGGCTACGAAAAAAACAGAGGGAAATGATGCTCTCGTACTTTATGAATTATGAATTTCATTTTCATCGACGCTTGTGCCGAAACGTTTCAATTGGAATTAGGATGTAAAGAGGTTGGGAACGACCAACCGCGAGATCTTAAGTTTAACGCATATTCTTGACCTGTAACGAACAAGATGGGAATTTTAATTGGAACGAAATTAATCGCTTTCGAGTCTAAACCACGCGTAACGATCTACGGTTGCACTAAATCCGCGAGGAAATTCCTCGAACGACGCTATTGCGTATTCGTGGATGGGAGTCTGGTTGGAACGTGTCGAACGAACGATTCTTTAGCTATTCCAGGTCTCAAAAAGAACCGTTCGGTTGTGAAACGTCTGTCATCCGGCACAAAGCCGCGATCGTGTCGCGTGGAACGAACGAAGGATAATCCCATTCATCATCTAGCTTCGATAAATGCATAGGTGGTTCCACAATAGAGTTATTAAGTAGGAATACTAGTTTGGGGAATGTGCCAACTTCTTAAGATTCTTACGAATCATACGCATGTGTATATATATGATCACAGGAATTTATACACGAACATCCTCGTATAATGCATTCGTGTATAAGTCACCGCGACGTAAACGAATTATGCAAGTTACGCTGTCTCCTCGCCACACGATATACGATCTCTTCATAAATATATATTATATGTATATTTAATTCTTCTTTTATATATATATTTTTTTTTATATCCATATATTTGTAGATTCATATAGTTTCGTTTATCGTTATTATTTCAATCTTGGCTCTTTCGTCAGACAACGTCTACGTCCTTCTATCCGAAAGGAGAATTCTCGTTTTTCATCCCCCCTCCCTGTGTCTCGTCCATTTTCTCGGTCGTTGAGCGTGATCTCCGCGCCCCGAAGAACAAAAAAACAATGCAAATACGAAGGAATCATGAGGATGAAATCATTCGTATTCGTGAAAGCTCGCGTAAACCTCGCAAAACCGATTTCGATATTTTTTTGATTTTTTTTTTTCTTTTCTATTAATGGAAACGGACGATCAGTCTTCGTTGATCACAGAGAGTTTTTGATATGGTCGTCCACGAGATTCCTTTGGGGAGAAAATATTGTTCGCGTATTATCGTATCGATGTCTCATCGTCGACTGTTCTCGCATTCCTTACGTTTCGACTTTCAGCATAATTAGAGGCGCGATCTTTTGCGATTAAGTAAGTTTAAAATATAATTGTTGCGTCCCAAGATTTCCGGTACAGGAAAGTGGCGTTTATATAGATTTCTCTCATTAATAGTCAATAAATCGATAATTTAATGATAGAGAAATTATTCCTAAACGTTATCGGCAGCAAAATTAAAACTGAACTTTTCGTCTTCGAAATTGATATTCTCGAGGACAGAGGCTGGTGCAAAGGAACGTTAAATATATTTGACCGATCGTTTCGAGAGATACGACCTCCTGACCGTGAATTGTTGGAACTTCTCGATACGTTTCGACGAAGCTGAAGCAGATTCGTTGGAAAGTCGGGTGACATCGATGCGTGGCAGTGAACGCGCATCGCGGCGCAGTCGACGATCCCCCAATCATCGTTATCGATGCCCGGTGTGTTTAATATTTAAACAATGTCGTGCACAACTCGCGACGAATTCTTGGCAAGACGGAAAAGACACGAGGCGTCTCGTCGGAGGCGTACTGAGAGAAACAGATTGCGTCGAACGTAACGAAAAAAAATAACTTACACCGTGTTGTAGAAGATAATATATATTTTCTTTCAATATATTATTTTTATATATATATATATTTATATATATATATATATATATATATCCTACATACATAAAGCAATATATAAATATATAATCGATATACGACACAATCATTCAAATTAACACATATACGTTATTACAGGCAGGATATGCAATTTTATGCAACTTTTTTACTTTTAACGAAGTGTACCTACGAACGACTTGTTTCTCATATTCTCTTTTTTCTTTCGTTATTTTCCTTTCTTTTTCATCTTTTTCTTTTTTCTTTGTTAAACTCTCTCACGAGAAAATCCATCACTAAGAAATTTTACAAAATATCCCGATGCCACGCTCTCGACCTACGGCATACCTCGTTAAATATACAATCATATAATTACGTAAATTACGTTTCGCACGTCTAATGTACAATTTTCTCGCGTTTCTCTTTCTCTCTCTCTCTTTCTCGCACACTCTCTCGCGTACACACGCTCTCTTTCTTCCTTTCTCTCAGATTCATTTTTTTTTTTTACGGTTTACTTTTAACCTTTTGTCCACTGTTTTTTCCTCGGGTAAGATTTCTCTTCTTTTTTTTCTCTCTCGTTATACCCGACAAATTATAAAAATATTACGGCAATGTATTATAAACGAGTCTGCTCCAGTCTATGGGGCCGCGTTTACGCGTGTGCAATCAGATTCCAGACGAAAACAGGAAGCTTTGAGAAAACACAATTCATCGATCATTGAGAAAATTGCTCGAAGAAAGGACCAGCGTTGGAGTTCGTTGACGACGCCTCGTCCACGGTTGTTCCTCGTTCTTATCGTGACTTTACCCCACGGCGACTTGTCTCGTTTCTCCCTGGTCTATCTTTCTCTCGTTCTATCACGCCAATTGTTCGCGTACGTTTCTCCTTTGCGCCGCAATCCACTTCTCTCAAGTAACTAGCGCCAACGCTCTAGCTGGTTCGCTAGAATATCCCGACGAGTCGTCGTAATTCTCTCTCTCACACACTCTCTCTCACTCTCATTCTCTCTTTCACTCTTTCTCCGTTGCCTGTAAACTGCGAAAGGGAAAGAATCTTCTCGAAGGAAAGTATCAGAAGCTTCGAGGATCCGAGAGAGATAAGGGTCCGCGGTACATCCGGAAATTGGCAGGGTGGCGGGGCGAAATATCCTTCGCGTGGGCGAAAGAATAACTGAGGATTACGGTTACGCGGCACCTTCAAAGTTAGGTTTCCAAGCGACCTTGCGTTGCAATTCGACGTTAAATGGCAGTAAATCTGACACGACGCGTACAATTTCTTTCAATTTTCTCTCGACAGTTCGAAGACGTAATAATAGTAATAATTTCGGTAATAATAATCCAACGATAAGCCACTTTCGAAGTCTCCTTTCTCTCGAAGCTCGACAGAGATGGAAAGAAAATTTGATTGGAGTTATAGACAATCAATATTTTGTTTAGAAATTAAATTTGTATTCGTTCGTTGCGAAATACTTCATTCTTTTTGACATTTGTATCTAGATAAGGATTTTGTCCATCTCTGTTGATGGTTATTCCAATGAAAACAAAGCTTCCAGAGAAAATTTTACAAGGTTCACGCATAATATTCGAACATACAAATAGGCTACAAATTAATTATATTTTAGATCAAGCATCAAACTTCGTACGAAGTTATCTTATATCCATAAATAAATACTTCCATACTCTTGCACGATAATAGATTTGCTCCAGAATCATCTTCGAATAAAAACACAGTGGACAGTCGCGTTGCAAGGATCGATTGCATAAACTGAGTTTGCATTTAACTCTTAAGTGGATTATTGGGGTACTCCACAAGTTTAAACTAATAATTATTTGAAAATTTATGTAATCTTCTGTTAGTCCATTATATTTTAAATGCTTTAAATGAAAGTTGATTTCCATTTAATACTTCAGTTGAGATTGAGAGTCCACTTAAGGGTTAAAATATTTTCTCGCCTTCCAAATACATCTTGCTGGAACACATCGAATCAAATTCGAGGGTACGAATACTGATCTCGAAATGAAGTTGGTTCGTTTCTTTTCGAGGGAGGCTCGAATCATAATCGGCGATCAGGCTCGAGAGTCCCGCGTAACCGTTGTCGCTGGCGGATGGAGGCTGGGGAACAGAAGATCGGGAGATTTCAATGCCTCGGAAACGAGAGGAGAACGACGAAGGATGTAAAAAGATGGGGGCGTTCCTCTCCGCGACGCACGCATCATTCACACCAAGGATTAATCAGCGAATTCTCACGCACTCATCTATTCTCGCCGTCTTTTTCGTTTTCTTTTTTTTTTTTTTAATCATTTTTTCTTTTTTTCCTCTCCGTCGTCGTTCGACGATCGTTCTTCCACGCAATAATAGCATTCGCACACACGCCTCGCGTAACCTTAAATAGTTTCATTTACGTTTATTGCTTTCAAATTCCGTATTGAAGACGCAAACGGCTTTGGCATCAGCCGGGGAGTAAAACATCGGGTTGGAGAATGTTTGCGCGGGAAAAGGACGGGCGACAGGGAATCCGAAAAGTATCGTTGATTGGGGGGAGTGTGTGGAGGGGACGAGATGGTCGAGAAAAGGGGGAACATTCACGAGGGGAACTCCGTTGGATAATTAGTAGACGATGACACCATGTAACGTACGTAAAAATGATAGATTATTAGCGTATTAAATGTCGTTAATATTTATACCTTTATCATATATATATTTATATATATTTGTTTTTATACTCTTGTTTGGCTGCGTGTGTGTACGTGCTCGTATAAATATTCGCACGTCAAGTTCGGGCATACGTGTGTGTTCACGTACGCGTGTCGTGATTGTTGTTCCTCCGGTTGTCTTTCCAAACGTGTGCAACGCGGTTTGTATCGGTGTGCGCGCCCACGCGATTTGATGTCTCATTTCTTTTTTCTTTAGGCCTTAGTCGGAGTTGTACGCGGAGCTGGCTGATCCTCGAAGGCGTCGATCTCTCTAACGACGAAGCGTAACGAAGCCACGAAAAATCGTGGAAGGCTCAAGAATCCATCGTCGATGGACAAATTTCAGTCAAGAGCCGCGACAGAACCGTTAAATCGCGGAGAAGCTACAGAATCCTCTTAGTTTTTTCCCAGCCGGAGGTTCAGAGAAACTCGAAGCCCCACCACGGTCGATTAGTTTCGAAATTCCACGAAAATTCGTCGCGTCGCGGCTTCGCTGTAACCCTGGCGCACGAAACTGCACGACAAAGCCTCGACAAGTATAAGCCACGCGAACTTCCGGACGAACCAACGATAAATCGACGTCGTCCGGAAGATTCGACGATCCTCGTTCGCGTTTATCAGGATATCCCAGACGATGGTTATTGTTTTCTTATAAAAAAAAATAGGCAAAGTAATGAGCTGGAAACTTTTTGTAGTGGTTAATATTCTTAGGAGGACGTTTTATGAATTTTTTCGTGAAGTTCGTTCTAGTTGGAAACGAGTTATTAATAATATTCTGGTGCCATATTAATTTTCTGGAGATCGTGCTTCCTGGTTTAACAAACATCAATGTTAGAAACTTAAATCGTTGAATCAACGAAACTCGAAATATTTCTCTGAGACACCCCGACGTTTCCAAAGTTCGAGACGCGCGATACCAAAGTGCCCGTAATCGATTCGCGATAGAAGGCGTCGTATGTAAGTGCGCGGTAGTTTTCGCAACGCGACGAGTATACCCGCGTAAAAATATAATCTACCGGCTCCCTCGGTTCTATATATAACCAGAAATCGCGGCGGCGGCCGTGGCAATTAATAAAAGAGTCCCCCGTCGTCGATCATTAAACGGCGAGACTAATTGGAGCCGCTCGAACGGCAACCAATCCACCCATCGTTGGCGGATTATCGTGGAGATTCGGCCATCGAGGCCAGAAACGCGTCGCCATGGAGCTGACGAGCCGTGAACGAACGAGACCCAATAAAACGATGCCATTTTCTCGCCGTGCTCCACGGCCGACAAAAATTTTCGCGCGCGTTACCCCCGATTCGCGTCGATCGGAAATTCGTATCTCGCCTCGCGTCCGTCTTGTAACGAACAGCAAAAATTATTTCACTTTTCATTTGTTAATACCGTCTTGACGTGTTACCCTATAGCGGTTTGCTTCGTTTTTTGTCCGTGTTTTCTTTTTACAAAAATATATATTATTATTCGTCGTTACTCCGGCGCTTCGACTATTGGAACCTATCGTTTAAAATAATACTTCTCGACATTGGTCCGAACGCGCCGTTTGCGTTCATTGCTGATTTTTTGAGCGTGGGACAACGTTGAAGCGAACTCCGGCATCGAAAATTGACTTCGCGATGTCCGATGGATCCGTTGCCGATCGATAACCTCGATCGCCTGGAAATTCTTTCGTCGCGACGGTTGGACGATCAACAAAAGCTTTTTAATATTCTATTTTTCTACGAGAAATTGATTATAGTGTACAAAGTAAAATTTTAAATAAACTTTGCGTACAAATTTTAGAAGTTGATAGATATTCTTGGTATATGTGTGTGTGTGCGTCTAAAGACTAATAATTTCAAAGACATTTTTCAAACGATTATTATTTCAAACATTAAATATTTCAATAAGAACTATTGAGAGACAATCTCAAACAATTTCTACGTTAGTTTACTAAATTCTTTCCCCTCAGTTTGCATTCGAATACAGACCAAAAAATTGTACGTAAAGCTTTATCTATCAAAATACGAAACTAAATATAAAATGAATTATTCTCATAGAAAACATTCGTCGATAGAAGCTACCCGACCGATTCTCTGTCTCATTTTTCATTTCGTGGATCGTAGAGGTTGAGAACCACTGCCCCGAGGATCGTAAACCCAACTTTGCCCCGAATCGTCGAGAAAATCGTACGTGCAATCGTACAATTCGAATTCCAAACTCGATTCTTAAACTTCATTGCCATCGAGCGCGTCCATGTTCGTTCGATCTCGATCGATCTCGAGGATCTCGATCCCGCGAAACGCTAGCGGGGACGTCGCGTACCGACACAACCAACGCCACGGAAAAACCACCTTAGGTGGGATGAAATGTGTTCTGTTTGCGTAGCACTCCTGCAACATAGATCGTGTGTACCCTCTGTCCTTTTGTTCTCTTTTGTGTTTCGTAATTTCGCCTGTTTGCGTCCGTCTTTCATCCGTCTCCCCGCATGTGTACGCGTGTACGTGTGTTCTATCGTTACGATAATCAGTCCGAAGGCTATGCACGTAATATCATATAATAATGTACCATATATCATATACGTATGTAAATAAATATATGTTTATATATATATACACAGGATAACATTAAATATATATATATGCAATTATATATATATATATATATATATATACTATGTATTCACGTGTATGAAAAATCGATCGTGTTCAGCCATTTTTACGGTCTATTTATTCATATTTTTTTTTCCTTTTTTCTTTTTTTTTCCTTTAGGTTACTCGAATGCTAAAATGAGTGAGCGAGCGAGCGATTCGGGAGCGAAACTCGTCTTCTACGCGAGTCGCGCGACCTACGATTACCGGAGCTTCGATTAAAATTCTAACGCGCGCACGCGTCCCGGTTGAACGTCCCCGCAAATGGAGCAACGCACTCGTTAATACCACCGACCATATTTCTCGGCCATCCGGGGGATTCTGATCGTCCTTTGAACCTCCCTGTAGCCCGTCGGCCATCTACATCCCTCGCCTGGTTAACGCGCGCACGCCAACGCTACCGGGGACGATCGTTCAACGGCAAGATCATCGCGTTGCCCTACATTCACTACGTCTTCTAACTCCCTCTGCCTCTCAGCGATCATCGATCAGCGAATACGAGATGCGACGAGTCCGTCGCGAAGTCGGCGTTCGCGCGCCTCCCCCGCTTCCTCGTGCACGCAGCCTTATTTAAGTAACTAGGCTATAGGAGCGTTGGGCAGTACGTGGCGTATATTTTCCTTCCCTTCTATCCGCCTCTCTACCTATCCACCCTTTTTTCATTCTCGTCTCTACCGTGTTCGATTCGATCGTCATCGAGCCAGAGATGGGAATTTTATCCCGACGAACGGAAAAACTGTAACGATGTTTCCTCCCTCTCGTCGAAGGGATGCTCCGAAAGTAATTTCGAATTTTTCTGACCACCCTTCGGCTTGCGATTTATCCTCGATTGTATTTGATTAAAATTATTGTTTCGAACTTGCGTCTGGAACGCTTGCCCATCTCTGGCCGTGGAATCTTCGACGAGAAACTTGTTCCTGGTTTCCGATTCCGTCGAATGTCTGACGATTATAATGGCGACGCACAGTGGTGGTACAGGTTTCCCGAAACGTGGGCAAAATTCGAACGATTAGAGTTTAAAACAATGTAAAACTAATCTCGATTACTATCGTGAGCGATTTCATTTCCCCGGTGCTTCCTTCTAGAATTTATTTCTCCTTTGCTAGCCATTTCTTCGACCAGACTGAACGATAGATCTTTTAAGATATTACCTGACCTCCGAGAAAAAGATGTACGAAAGTTTACTCGAGGATCGAGAAGTGTTACGAGTTCTTCGAAGATTGTACCATATAACACCTAACAAATTGCGAACATACTGAAAGTTCTCTTCCTTAAAGTGTTCCTACTAGCACACGACAGATTTTATGAAAATTTCCGTGCGATCGTTCTTCGTTGTTTACATTTTTCAAGTCTGATTTAACCCTACCATTAATGTGTTCATATGTGTTCACTCTGTATGCAACTATCTCACAGTTGGAAGTTTGCGTTTAGTTAGATTTAAATCTCAATTTGTATCACATTTGGTCCTATAATTTTGATTATTCAGGGTCTCGTTAACAATTCAAACGCGATCCTCTTATCCAATATACCACGGTGCGTTTAATCTTAAGAACTATCCCGGGTCAGGAGTTCGAACGTTTTGTCTATTGACAAACGCTGGAGGAAATTAGACAAGCATCTATTCTAGGGATTATCAGTCAGAAAAAAGTCTGTACTCTCTGGGTGTAATAACTTGTCTAAGCAACGAAATATTAAAAAGTTACGAAGAACGTTGATAAATAAAGACGTTTTCAACGTCCATCGCATGATAGAGTCTGACGAAATCAGGTGAACGTGTAACGGATCCTCGTAACTAGCCTTGAAGTTTTCGGAAGTGAAATTCGAACGAAAAGTTCTGACACCTTTGTATCCGACATCCTGACCTTTCTCAGATAAATGATCAATAGTTGGGAGAAGTTTCGATACAGTGACGGGTTCATGAACGAGTACTTTACGAACAGAAGCGGGCGCAACGTCTTGGGTATAGTTTGACTATCTTGTAACTGAAAAGAAATTTCTAGAAACACGACGGAGATACGTGGAAAAACGAAATTATCTAACAACGAATTTATTCACTCAACAGTTGAGTCCTCGTTTCCCGCTAAGAACGAAACGTTTGTTTTACGAAATGTATAGAATTTTAAAAGTACAACATCGATTATCGACAGTCGGTTTCAAGTAAATGTATGCGGTTCGAATATCTGGTTCCAACGTCGGTCATAATTGGGTTTATTTTAAGAATTTCCTAATTACACGTTTCGTGGATTTTATCCCACTGTGCGCCGGAATGGATTTATCGGTGAACGAATTTTCAGCCGTTCTGGCCTCGTTCCGCGGCGTTCGTTTCACGACTGACTTCGCCCGACATTCGACCGATCGACTGCCACGACCAATGACGACGACGAACTCTGCGATTGGAAAAGAAGCCCGCGTGATCGACTTCCAAACAACGACGACGAGCAAATAAAAATAATTTAAGAAGCTACCAATTTTGCATTTGGCTTCGAATCGTTGGATCACTTTACTCGAAAAGGAAACTTCGAGTACAGACATACCCCCCTTCATAACGATCCCTGCTCTTTTAGATATTTTAATCCAATAAAAATAATTACTGTCAAAATTTAATCGTTACATTAACATTTGATTGCGATTTTGCGTGACTCTTGACCCGATTTACAATGATTTTCATTTTAATAAAGTGGCTCAAAATAATGTAACCTGCAAAAATCGCGGAGTACATTTGCATATGGAAATATGAGACAAGGTGAAAGAATGTCTTCCAACCTGATATTACTAATTTAAACAAGATACAGTAGATTAGGTTATTAAGTGGTCAGATTATAGGAACGAAATGAGATGATCATGAAGCGATTGAAAAATTAATTATATATCAGAATGTTGTACGAGTTGTCAACACTTTCGCGACCGATGTCGTAATATTACGTTCTCACGCGAAGTATAGCCGAGCGCTATTAATCTCTGCTGCAATGTCTTCCAATGTAGAGCGACCCTTGAACGTCTCACAATACCAGAAGGTGCAAAAGAACATTTTTAATACAGAAAAATAATTTAAATATCTCTAACTTGATGTTAGGCTTTTGCATACGAGACAGATGATTTCGTAAATGCGTAAAATTTTTTGAAAGTAAATTAAATCGACACGGTATATGCTCGGATCAAAGTCAAATTCTGAGCATGTACTTATGCAAATTTAAAATGCATCGCGTAATAAATACTAATTTAATTTTAATTAATAATTCAAGATGTATACAGGGTGATTTCAAAATAAGTGAACACTTTCGAGAACGTATTATTTAGTAACTAAATTTATTCTGAAACGAATTTGTCTACAAAAAATCTGTTCCTTTACAAACTCGTTTAAACTACTTATTCGTATGAAACTTAGCCACTGAATCACCCTGTACCGAAGAAGCATCGAATTCTATAAGGATTGAGAGTCTGCACCATTCGTTTTCTGCGTTAACGATTACAAATAAACAATTTTTATGCGTAATTATCGTCGACGTCGTTTTCTCGTTGCGTTACGTATCGTTTCAGAAGTGATTTCCATAAAAATTTATTAATATCTAGAGAACATCCTACTGCTACGGTCGCGAAAGTGTTAGTGAAACGCGAAGACAGAGAACGCGGTCGTATCGACAATTAATGCGTTGATATAAATACAATGTGTACGCAATTACCGGGAACGAATCGTCGAATCGATTGTCGATGAATTAAAGTAAGTGGAAACAAATGGATATCGATGATGAACGGAGATTAAAAAACAGACGATCGAGTATGAAAAATTAAAAAAGAATTTGAACACGATTCTTGGGAGGGGAAAAAATTAAAGATTTGATTATTCGTACGTTTCTTTCGCTCGCGTCGGTTTCTTTTCCAACGCCATTAAATTCCGTTTATTGCTATGACGCTGCTGACCGACCACTAGAAGGACGTCCCCTAATATTAGTTACGTTAATTAAAACCCTACGGCGCTCCGATCGTGCACGCCTTATTTTTAAAAGATTAACCACGCTACATTGATATAAATATATACATATATAGTACTTGTTTACAGCAACTAGGATTTTTATAATCTACGTACAGTATTACGGTCGGGAATGTTACACGAGCGGGTCGATGTCTATAATTCGCACTTAGGGATTATTACGAATTAAGGGGGGGAGGGGGGGGGGAGGTTGTAAGACTCGTCAAAAGGGGGAAAAGGGGAGGGAGGGGATGGGTAGGTGCAACCGAGTCACACCTTTCTACTTACTTGGGAAACGTTACGCGATTAATATCAATCTGTAATGGCATCGTACCAATTACAATACGGTGCAGTCCTGGATAATACTCGATCATCCGTCGTTATTATCGTTACAATAATAATAATTATATTTATATATATATATTTATATATCATACACAGAGCGTAAGTATATAATATTTATCGTCATATATATTTAGATTTAAATATTACTTTTAAACTTTTATAACGTTTCATAGATCGAAAAATAAATATAAAAATAAACCGGGCATTTAGGTATTAATATTTTGTATTAATAATTTTTTTCATCTTTTCTTCCGTTCCTACTTCCCGTCACCTCGCGCTCCCTTCGTCCATTCCGCCTCCTCTCTCCACAATTCTTTAATCACCGTCTCGTCTCCATCTCTCTATGACTTTCGTTCCACGACGCTCTACTTCTCTCGTTTGTCTCGGATCCACGGCGGCCGCGAGCCACTCGACGAACGTTGCGGATTTTTCTATCGATGCCACCCACGCGTCCGTCGTTCGTACGCGTTATTCGTTCATCGGTTTTTTAATGGCTTTTATTTGTTTTTCGTTAATTGTGCGCTTGTTGGACCGACAGCGTTCGCTGCCAAACGATCGACGATAATAACGCGCGTCGTTCGAGCCTCGCGCGACCAAACCGTCCGCTTTTCACGATGCGCGTCGATGCTCGTCATTTATTCGATCGCGTCCCGTCCGTCGAGACGCTCCGCGAACGCCGTCGATCGCGTACCGATCGATTTGAGCCCCAATACGAATCGCGTGTCCAAGTTTTAAATGAGCCACACGCGCCCGTCCATTGATTACGATAGATAAGATTTCTCCATTTCTTTTTTTTTCATATTTTTTTTTTCACGTTTTTTCTTCGTTTTCTTTTTTTCTTTTTTTTGTTCGTTTGCTTATGTTTTTGTTTGTGTTTTGTTTGAGCATTTCGCATCGTTCACGAAAAAAGTATAAAATTAATTATTCTTTATCACGTGCCTCCGTGCCTCTCATTCTCGCTGTCTCTATCGTTCTCTCGCTTCCTTTCTCTCTCACACTTTCTCCCGCAATTATTATTCTCCTCTCGCATAAATAATCCTTTTGCCTCCCGCGTAAATACGTCCGCCTCTAAACCATTTTCCAATACGTTTGCTTTCTCGTTGGCTCGATTTTTGTCGTTCGATTCGATAATTAATCCCACTAAACATTAACATCCCATTCTCTCTCACTCTCTCTCTCTCGCTCTCTCTCTCTCTCTCTCTGTGCCTTCTCTCGGTATATATCTCCACCGTTTGAAGTCGTCGTTCGTGAACGATCGCGATTACCACGTTGACGCCTCCTTCTCAAACGACTTGTGAATATTTATAAATAATATACATATATAATATACACTACAAGTAATATATATATATATATATGTATATCATATATAATACAGTATATATGTACGTAGATGCATTTGGATCGATACGTTTTTACATATAAATGTATGGATACGCGTGTCTCCTTCGCCGTGTTTCTCGCGCGAATTTGTACGTGTGTGCGTGTATGTGTGTGTGTGTGTGTGTTGTGCGAATTGCAATGCACGTGTGTATGCGTTTCGCGTCGTCTACATTCGAGTCCACGTGTCTCTTCGTTTTTTTCCTTTTATTCGTTACTCGACAAATACAATTGTTTAATATATGCGTACGTTCCTCTCTCGCTCTCTCTCTCTCTCTCTCTCTCTCTCTCTCTCTCTCTCTCTCTCTCGCTCTCTCTCTCTCTTTCAAAATGTTCTATCGTCTAGGATCGTTATCATAATAAAATAGAAAAAACCTCGTTTTCACCAGAGGTCACGGCTCTATGCTATAATAATAATAATCATGATGTAATAATAATAATATATATATATAATATATATATAAATATCTATGTAATACGCGCCTTATAATTTACATACATATGTAATATATATATATATTTATTTCATATTTATATTCATATATCCATTCTTTTAATATATTTATGTATTTGCTCAATATTAAATTTTATTTTCCCCGTCCTCGCACCGATCAGATATTTTTCTGGCAGACAACCTGTCGAACTACGATTACGAATTTTCTTCCTATTTTCTTGTCTCCTTCGACTTCATCTTTTTTTTTTCTTTTTTTCGGCTCCGAACCTCGTGCGATAACTCTATGGCGATTAAAAACGAACCGCGTACTCGAGTATCTACCTAATACCTAGTAAATGTTTGTCGTGTATGTACTCGTGAATGCTTCTCGAAAACGTCTAAATCGACCGACCCCTGCCGATCTGTCGTTCCGTTCAAGTCGTTTATATATGTATATTTCTATATATATATATAATTTTTTGTTATCCTTTCTCACTTTATGGAATCTGAACAACGATACAATCATGAGATGTGGTTCACAGCGGATGAGTCGATTCACGAGGACGATTGTTGGACGCGAGACTATTAAACGAGTCGCGAATTATAAAACCAAAAAAAAAATCACAGAAACAAACGTATATAAAACGGTGGGTAAATCGCGAATTAGTTTATTAATCGACGCGTCGACGGTGCCGGTCGCAACGCAAAGATTAATTATGACAAACCGGCGGAAGAAAAAAAAAAAAAACATCAATTTATCTCTCGCCGTTCGTTCGACGTTCAGCGGCACCTGCGCTGCAAAAATGCCCCGGTTGTTTGCTTGGTAAACATTGCACGCGCCGTCAAAAATATATAGCAACGTAAATACCCGGCTTCGAACCGCAAAATTGGCTTTCAAACACGCCGTCGCCCGTAAATCGTGCGAAAACACCGACGAAAAACTATCGAACCGATCATCGTACTCCAAATTCTCTTGACACTTTGGGTCGCTGAAAATTTCGAAACGACAGAAATTACGAGGAATCGATGCTTGTGAACCGTAAAGTATTATCGGTGTAACGCATTGTTAAGTAATCGCTGAAATTGCAAATTCCAAATAAATAAAACGATGTTTCAACTCCTGTATAAAATTCGTTATTTCGGAGAGGGTGAAGCCCTCTCCACGGAACACCGAGGAATGAGAACCACTGGGGGCGACGAGCACCGGCGCTGCCAAGCAATAAACGCGTTCTACGAACGTTTCCCATTAAAGACTCGGTTCCACGAGAGCAAGTACCGTTTATTGCGATCTGAAACGCATCTAACCCGTCGTTGGAGGAGTCTGCTGGACGAGTGGATGCTCAAGAAAGTACGGAGATAGCTTCCACCCTCGAGCGGATCACCGTGTCTCGGCGACTCTCGAGGATGCGCGAATGATAATTTACGTTCGATGCGTATTGTGATATCGCTGATTGGATCGGGGTTGAGAACCGCGGGTAAGTTGTAAGAGGGTGGTCGGGCAGGGCGTCGCCGCGTCTCTGCGACCCCCACGAGCTATCGACCGAGAGGGAAGGGAGAAAGAGAATCGACGGCGACGGAGAAGGCTGGCGAGAGCCAGCAGAAGAAACGGGGGATGAAGGGGGCGAAAGAAAGGGAGAAATAACGCGGAGGAGCGAGGGGGACGAACGAGTCGCGGCGTTCGCCAGTCTCGCAAAACAGCTACGCCCTGTATCGCCCCTCTGGTCGACGAACGGCATTCCGCGCCCTTAAAGGAGAACGGAAAAGGAGAAATAAAAGAGGAAAAAAGAACGTCGACGGAATTCGCCGACCGGGGGTGTGGAAATCGATCACGGAACAGGCGAGAAGATAAATGAAATTACGAGTATCCAGGAGTTATTATTTTGTTGAAATATTATTTTCAGACGGACGGGGTAAAAGTTGGAAAAATTATTTGAAACGCGATCGCGACGAAGGAGGTGATTTACGAGCACTGGCAAATTGGCGGAGTCACATTGTGGTGGCTGCGTTACGTAAGCGAGGCAAACGACGCGCAAAGATAGAGGTGCAAAGAGCACGAAGGCGAAACGATGCAGGAAAGGGATGGAAACCGAATATACGGCCGATTAAATAACTGGAGTGTTCTATGCTCGACCGACGTAACTGTATTTTAAAAGCTACTTATGACGCGCGAACGTGAAGCGATATGGCGTGGAATTCGAATGAGAGGTAAGTATAAGGTGACAACAATCTCTATGGAAATGGTACGCGCGATAAACGAGCGCTAAGCGAAAGTTCCCCGGTGATATAACAAATATGGAATTTATCCTGATAAATAATTGAATGAAAGATTTTGATACGATCGTGAAACTGGAAAATGAAATTTATATGATTACAGGGTCCGAGCAATGATGAATTTTATGTGGCGTGGTATTAAATACTGAATGAGTATATGATAACAGAATACGATGTAGCGAATACGGGGCGAATTAATGGTGATCGAACCAGTCTGAAAGTTTAGAATATGATAATTAAACGTAAAATAAAATATTTGTGATAACGGCGAATTTTATCGTTTCGTGATATTGGATGCAAGATGAGTGATACGAAAATGAAACAGTGCATGAAAATGTTTAACGTGATAATCAAATGCAAAATTAAACTTTCATGAAAATGGGAACGTGATAACGAAACACGTTGAATGGAAATTTTTAAACGTTCCGCAATATTAAATGCTAGATGAATGATGATAATGAAACGATCGAGGATAATTTTTATGGGAGTACAAAAATTTTTGATAAAAAATTGCGTGAATTTATTAATGTTTCATGATACCGAGTCGAGGATGATAAGAAAATATTCTATGTAAATGCAACGACAATGACAGTGAAACGTGAAGTATGAAATATGAAATCCGTGGGAATGAATATGAGGTGAATGTACGATGATAACAAATTCAAAATAAAAAGATTAAGCGCTTGATCGATGAGTGTATAAAAACTTTTGAACGTCTCATGATAAAATGCTATGACAATGTTTAATATGATGGTGAAACATGACGAAAGATTCGATGGAAAGTTGTAACGTGATAATAAAATAAAATTCCCCCTCCCTCAGAGTCGACTACTTTGTGCAATGTCCCATCTCTGTGCAAATAGTGGAGCGACGGTCATTGGATATCCAACATGGCGGCTCACGAATAACTCGACTCGATAACTATGCGTTCAGCGAGTTTCGCAGCCGATAGAATCTTTCAACAGGTAAAAAGAATGTCCGACCATAAGGTCTTCGGTAGATCGCGGCACGATTACTAGTTTCGCGGAGGCTAGTCACGGCCGTTTTAAGGCTTCTCCCGTTGATCCAGATCGGGCGTCGCGGAACCGCGTCGTGACGCTGACCCGCCGCACGGACCTTGAAAACGGAGCTTAAACTGGCGTGACGCGTGGTTGCATTCTAACGAGAACCGTCCTTGCCAGTGCTCCGGGATAAAATCCATCCGATGAAAAAGAAAAAAAGTAGGATAACGTCGATGGACCTTTGACCTGCCCCTTAAACCCCGTGATAACGACCGACGCAGCAAAATCAAAATCCTAAAGTACGAGAAAAGTTCACGTCCGAATAAAAATTTCCCCTCAAAAATGAAACTTTGAACTTTGCGATCGAGCAAACGTTCCAAACGGATAGGGGTCGTTTCCTTTAAAATTTTAGACGCGCGCGCGAAGCTCGCTGAAAATTTCACGACCCAAAAATACGACTTTCCTTGCTTTCGAACGTATAAATATCTACGGGAACCCTCGTCCCGAAACGATCGAAGAGAAACGCTTTGGTATACTCGTGTTCGGGCCCACGGCAATACGCTGTACTTCGTCGCCGACTACTCTTTATGAAATATTTATCGGGCCGCGTAGACGAATTGAAAATACTCGACGTGGCAGCGAAGTTGAACTTTCGATCGCGAGATAAACAGGGGATGCATCGTAGGAGAAGTAAATCCTGAACGTTCCAAACGATCCGCTCGCGCTTTGCGCGAATTTTAAATGCCAATGTTTCTCGAAATATGTCAACTTGGGCACGGAAAAGAATTTTACCCCTTCTTTCCCGACGAAATTGATTCCTCGGACCCCTAACGCATCCGACGGCGAAGATAATATCATCAGTCTTTTCTCTCTTTTACGTAACGAGCTCGTGATCCATACGCTACGTTCCAACACCTTTTTCCACCCTCCTTCGTGAAGAAAAAAAATTCACTTCGACGATAGTCTAACGCACGCTGCTCGTTCGTTTATAAATCTCTTTCGTTTCTTAATGTATTTAGTTTTCGAGTGTACTTCGATCGCTAAAAATTTTGTAACACGTACTCCGGATTAAATTAGACGAAAATATTATCGCAATGTCGGCCCTCCACTTAATTATTTAATACATGTCAATATAATTATTTCAAAATTTACGTGATCCTTCATGAGTCCATTATTTTTTAAATGCTTTAAGGGAAAGTTGATTTCCATTTACAAATTTGGTAATAATCAACATTAAGTAAAATAATTCAGCTGAGATTGAGAGCCCACTCAAGGGTTAATTGCTGTAAAATAATTCGATCGGTTTTGAGGTCCCCGCAGAGATTTTTGTTCGTTGTGGTGAACCTATCAACTTGTCAGGAAAAAATATTAAATAACAAAAAGTCCTGGGTGCGACGAACGGTCGCCTACAGCCCTGAGAATGGCCTCGAGATGCTAGAATCGTCCGTCACTGTTTCTCTTCGCTACGGTCTCTATCTCGCGTCTCTTTCCCCTTCAACCCCTACCGGCGAGAGGGGAGCGTACTCTGCGATTTTCCAACAACGTGTGCCGGCTTCTACATATATCAGAGCACGAGAGCGGGAGCACGGTTGCCGTTATCGATCTACTGCGGAGCAATGGAGGCTGCCGAGAGCACAAAGTCGAAGCTCGGGGGTGGCAAAGCGAGAAAGAGGGACGACCGTAGGGGTGAGCCGAACGATCGCGCTCGCCGGAAGAGCGCCGCTACCAAGTCGTTCGGTTCATCGCATCGGTGCACTAGCTTAACCCTCCGCTGCGCGAACTTTATTTCGTTATTTTTTTTAAAACAAACTTGTTCCCCCAGGTTATTTATATTATCTTCGATTTTACCCTCGAACTCGCTGGATATCGGGCCGCTCGACGATCGACCCTCCTGCTGCTTCAATTTTATTTTATACTTTCGAAAACAGAAATTATTTCGCGATCATCCCCCTCACTGTTTATTTTATAATTTCGAAAAGAACAGTATAAAATTATTTCTTGGACTTTTACAGCTTGGTGAATCACAATTTTAATTTTAAATTTCCAACTGCATCCACCCTGGCACGAGAAATCGTACAACGTTGCTCCAAAACAATCGTTAACGCGTATCGATAATTAAATTGGGCTTGGGAAAATATAAATCGCGCGACTTCAAAGTCGCAAGGGGTTATAGAAGGTTAACGTTAATATTGCTCCGTGACCCGTTTCAAATGACGTCTTTCAAATGTATGACCGCGTTTAATTTCATTCTGGGCTGCAAAACTTTTACGCGTCGTTAAGGCGAGTATTTTTAAAGCTCCCGGTCGTCTCGACACAAACCAATCCTTCACGTCACGCTTTTCATTTTTCTATAATTGACGAAACTTTTATTCTATATTTTTATTTCGAAGACGACCCCGGACGGAAGGAAACAA
Organism: Colletes gigas; assembly: GCF_013123115.1. Lineage (NCBI taxonomy): Eukaryota > Metazoa > Arthropoda > Insecta > Hymenoptera > Colletidae > Colletes > Colletes gigas. Next base: position 5,254,098 of record NW_025106647.1, on the reverse strand, counting down.
AATAAAATAATACATTTCTTTTCCGATAATCACGTACGTAAAATAATTTACCCTGTCGCATCACTCATTGTCCAAGAATTAAATAATATCTTAAGATTCGTACAATTTCTGTATTGTCACTCGGTGCAGCAGAGGGTCGATGGCCACAGCGAAACGATTTTTCAATACAATAATCTCTGCATCTATCGTCGACACGACCCCGTGAACCCTAACTATGGAGCGTGGGGGGTTGTACAACCTGACGGATGGCGGTACGGGGCTGCTATACGACCACCTTTCCGATACAACGACAATCGTACAGTAAATCGTTACGTCTTACGACCCCTATAACAGTAACCTACGAGTTGAACCGTTTTGAAAGCTTCTTCCCGCGGTCCTGCGGGGTCGACGCCAATGACGCAGGCACCGAGGGGCGGGCCTCCTCGCAGCCGCTGTCTACGTCGTTCCCGATAAAAGATTTTCGACGGGCCTCGGAATCGACGCTCTTCGCGGGGGTTCGAACCAATCGAGAGATTGTCGAGTAAATCTATCAGCGGTTGGGGCTAACTTCGCCCCCTTGCGAGCCTCGACGATTTTCTTCTCGACTTATCCCGCGATTCGATAGGAAAACGAACGCGTTACGAAAGCAACGAACAGAGCGTCGAGGTCTCCTTGGCATCGTTTCAGAGTGTGAGCTACCCACTTTCGAACTCGGCGAGGTCAAACACACCGCCGCGAACCACGGTTATTAATAACTTTCGATTTCGAGATGACGATTTTGTTCCGATACCGTGGGTCAGGGGTGACATCGCGCGCCTTAACAAACTGAAGAAAATTCGAAACGAGCGTTTTTTGCGAAAAATTTAACGACAAAGAGAAAGAGAGAGAGAGAGAGAGAGAGAGAGAGAGAGAGAGAGAGAGAAGGCAGCGAACCGACGAGGAACGGCAACCTCGCACCCTGACACGTCGCCACCATCACGGAGGCGGCATCGACCGCAGCCCCAACGCTGCAATGCGACGTTGCCATCCCAACGGGCAACAGCCCTTGCGGCCAAGCCGCTTCGGGGTTCGAGGCTGATTTTCGCGGCACGCTCCTGTGCCGTGCGTCCGGTCATTGGTCGCCGCGAACACGCGACCCCCAGGGCCGTCACGATCGACGCGAAAACCACGTGGACCCACATTTACGAAGTCGATGAGACTCAATGATCACGATGAAAATGGTTACGATTGAATATTATGATAGTGAATTGGGAATATAACAAGATGGTTGTATGAAACTTCAACCCCTCTATTTGAGACAGAGATTGAAATGTTCATCCTGGATGCAACTATTTAATTGGGAGTCAGGAAGAGTGAAGAAATCCAGAATTTGGAGAATGAAAGATGGATGATATACGATTGTGCGTTAGAAGCCACGAAGCCTAAATTTTTTGAATGTCAATATCACATCTAATTTAGAATGTCGATGCAATACAATGATCACGATGAAAATAGTTACGAATATTATGAAAGTGAATAGGGAATATAACAAGATGGTTGTATGAAATTTCAACCCCTCTATTTGAGACAGAGATTGAAATGTTCATCCTGGATGCAACTATTTAATTGGGAGTCAGGAAGAGTGAAGAAATGCAGAATTTGGAGAATGAAAGATGGATGATATACGATTGTGTGTTAGGAGAAGCCACGAAGACTGAATTTTTTTAATGTCAATATCACATCTAATTTAGAATGTCGATGCAATACAATGATCACGATGAAAATGGTTATGAATATTATGAAAGTGAATTGGGAATTGAAAAAGAGGGTTGTTATGAAACTTCAACTCCCCTATTTGAGACAGAGATTGAAATGTTCATCCTGGATGCAACTATTTAATTGGGAGTCAGGAAGAGTGAAGAAATGCACAATTTGGGCAATGAAAGATGGATGATATACGATTGTGCGTTAGAAGCCACGAAGCCTAAATTTTTTGAATGTCAATATCACATCTAATTTAGAATGTCGATGCAATACAATGATCACGATGAAAATAGTTACGAATATTATGAAAGTGAATAGGGAATATAACAAGATGGTTGTATGAAATTTCAACCCCTCTATTTGAGACAGAGATTGAAATGTTCATCCTGGATGCAACTATTTAATTGGGAGTCAGGAAGAGTGAAGAAATGCAGAATTTGGAGAATGAAAGATGGATGATATACGATTGTGTGTTAGGAGAAGCCACGAAGACTGAATTTTTTTAATGTCAATATCACATCTAATTTAGAATGTCGATGCAATACAATGATCACGATGAAAATGGTTATGAATATTATGAAAGTGAATTGGGAATTGAAAAAGAGGGTTGTTATGAAACTTCAACTCCCCTATTTGAGACAGAGATTGAAATGTTCGTCTTGGATGCAACTATTTAATTGGAAGTCAGGAAGAGTGAAGAAATGCACAATTTGGGCAATGAAAGATGGATGATATACGATTGTGTGTTAGGAGAATCCACGAAACCTGAATTTTTTGAATGTCAATATCACATCTAATTTAGAATGTCGATGCAATACAATGATCACGATGAATATGGTTACGAATATTGTGAAAGTGAATTGGGAATTGAAAAAGAGGGTTGTTATGAAACTTCAACCCCCCAATTGAAGACAGAGAATGAAATCATTTCGACATCAGGAAGAATGAGGTGTAGAATTTGGATAATGAAATGTGGGTGTGTTCAAATCAATAGCGACTTTCAACCCGTAAGACCGAATTAAGGGAGATTACGTGGCCTTAATTTTCTGGTCGTGGATGTTACGACTAATTTAGAAAGTTCATGTAACTCGATACCCACAATATAATGGATTCTGTACGATTGAATAAAATTGAAATAGATTTGTTACAGGCTTTCGAGCTAAATTTCAAGTCGCCAATGAATTTTACAGTTTCAATTTAAAATTTTAGGAAACTGAATAGTTTAAATAAACAGCGACCCCTAAATCCGTATTAGCAAAAACCACCTCTAATTAGCTCGAGTCTAATTTAGAAAGTTAATGCAATCTAATAAAACGTCGAATAAAGTCGAATGAATTTTTCATCTTGTAAGAGTCTATTCGGGAATTAGGAGGATTAAGAATGTAGAATTTAGATATTAAAATGTGGATATCGTAGGTCCGAATCGATAGCGATATACAACCCTCGGGACCGAGTAAATGAAATCCACGTGACCCTAATTCTGTCGATGTCGACGACCTTAAGACTAATTTGGGAAGTAGATGCAACTTAATGTCGATAATAAAAACGAGTATAGTATGATTGAAGCTAGGTTGCAAATAATTTTACGATCCCGCGAACAATTTATTAAAGCATTGAAAAAAATAAGAAAAAATACGGAATCTAGGTAACGAAACAGGGTATATAGTTTCCCCCAAATCAATAAAAATACGCAACTCTCAGAACCGTGTCGACGAATGCTAAAATCACGTGGCCTTAATTCTCCCGACATCAACGGCGTTATGACTAATTTCGGAAGTTGTATACGATTTAATGTCGATAATAAAGCCGGGAGCCATGCGAGAGCATATTTAGGGCCTGACTAGGAGTCGAAATGGCTTTATTGGTTGTAAGGCGATCGAATATCTAAAAACCGAATAGAATGGAAAATTTATCAGTGCAACGAGATTTAACCCCCGATACAAATGAATTTTTTATCTTCTTGAATTTGTTATATAACCAAAAATTTATTCAGACGTTGGAAAGAGCAAACAAATGTAAAATTTGGATAACGAAATATAATTTTCCAAATTACGATAATTAAATTTTGTAATATATTAATAGGGGTATTTTCTGCCGAAGAATAGCTTCTTTGGAAATTACGTGTCGTAATTAAATATAGAATATATAATTACTACGATCTCCAGAAACCACGTGTTTTTATTTTTCCCTCCCTCCATGATGCCACGACTAATTGTTTGAAAATGAATGCAGTTGCACGTGCTTCATAGAATTGTAATTACGGAAAGAATGGTAACGAAAGAAAACAGACTTGTGTACGAACGTGCTTTCAACCCCTAATTAACGACAGCAATTATTTTTTATAAAACGTGATATTTTTCTTAGAAAGCGTGCGATGTAGACGAATGAAAGCTACCCTTTAGGATCGTGCCGACGAACACGAGGCTTGCATATCCCTAATCCCCTCACCCTCGATGGCAGATCATGATTAATCGTCGCAGAGCCAATTCAAACGGATAATTAATAAAACTCTGAACGATACGACCGAACGTTCGACGATTAATAAAACGAAAGTAGGCTGTCCAGAAACGAATACACGTTTAATATTTTTAATTCCATCCTCCTTGATTGAAATCACGAATGTACCGTGAAGATTTCATTTAGCGAACATGACAACGATAATCGCGGGTGCGGTAATTTCGCGTCGTATCGAAATGCACCCGTGTAACAGAAGAGAATGACAAAGGAGAAATGAGAAATGAGAAATGAGAAATGAGAGAGTCCGGGAAACGTAAAACACACGAGAGTAGAAAAAAAAATGAGAAATTAAGAGTCGATGTATTATAAAAATCACGTAACATTTTATTAAACTCGTTTCCAGTATGTTGTACGCGTTGCTTCGTGGGCCTTTTTGCCTTGCATTTTTATTTGTTCTGTTCTCCCTGACTTTGTTCGCGTTTTGTTTCCACGTGTTGATAAAATATTTGGTACTGCTTCGCGCGAGAATCCTTACGTTAAGACCGCAAATGTAAAATTTGTTCTCTTTTCTTGTTCGTTTCATTTATTTTTTTTTTTTTCTGTTTTATATATATATTTATTTATTTTCTTCTTTTCTTTTCGTTCGTTCACTGTATTCGTCCCTCGTTCGCGTTCGAGAGGATCGCGGATAATCGTTTTCTCGCGGCACGAATACCAGTACAAAGGAAAACCACGACGTCCTGGCGCTCGTTCTAATTAAAAGAACAGGAGAAGAACGCAAGTTCTATTCGCATCGTACAAAAATAAACGATTTGGAAGTAGGATCGCAAGCCGACAAGGGACGCCGGCGATGCACCTTGAATTGACGCCCGTCGTCGTCGGGCTCGCGCGACATACAAGATTTAATCCTCGTGAATGCTTTTTTTTTCTCTTTTTTTCGTACAATATAATAATGTATATATATTATATAAATATAAAAAATCAACCGACAAAAATATATTACGGGATAAAATATGCATTTCGATAAGTAGCTCGATTATCGTACCGTGAACAATAATGATCGTTATCGGTAGTCAATTGTCGCAGACATTAATGATAATTGTATGCATAGTAATATAACTATAATATCAGTGTGACAATCGTATATATTGTAATGATAGCGATAAACTTAATAATAGTAATAATATTAATAATAATAATGACAATAATAATAATAATAATAATAATAATAATAATAATAATTAATAATAATGATGATCCTAAAGTATTCTGGTTATGAATTAAAATAGGATGGTCGGGTTGTTGTGTCTAACGTCTGTTTGATTTATTTTCTTCCTCTTATTTGCACTGTCTCGGACCTTGGAAAAATAATGCAACGCGTTAAACCGAGCGAAAGAATTGTCCTCCGACGACCACACGTATACGCGATATAATAATGTACAATATTTATATATATATATATAAATATATAATTATATATATATATATAAATCTCTATTTCTTTATCATTTTTTTTTTCGTCCGCGTTTCGGGATTTCGTACGTCCGTATCAAACACAAAGCTTTCGAAAAACAACCGGACAAAGAACACAGGGAGGAAAACATAAGTACACGGTGTATGAAAATCATATTATATATTAAAATATTCATAATAATAATATAATAATAATAAAATAATAATAATTAATAATAATTAATAATCGTAATATATTATCGCATGTTCGTAAAATTACATAAAAAAATATAGAAAATAATAAACTCGTAGCTTCTCTATTATAGTTTTTTTTTGTCTGCTTCATTCATTCTCTACCTTTCTCGCTTGCACTCGTGATTAATTTTCTTTGTCCCTTTCATCCAAGCCATCCTCCTCCCACCCCCCCCCCAACCCTCTCTCCCTCTTTCTCTCTCTCACACACACACTCCCACAAAAATAACTTTCGCGCGAAGATCTCTCTCTCTCACTTTCTGTGATTTACTCGGGGCCTTGTAATTACTACGGTTACAGCTATGCATAGATTACTCGATATATACATATATACATACATATATATGTGTGTATATATATACACGCGTATGTATATATGCGTATATAGCTATAGTCATATCATCGTTAATTAATATACATACAATGTTCGAATTTCCGTCTCTCTGTGCTGCGATGTGGTGAGATCCGTGTCTGTGTGTGTGTGTGTGCCTGTATACGGTGCGTGTGGTTTCCATTTCGTTCCCTGTGTTCGCGAACGTTAACCCTTTTTGCACTGGCGACACGCGTAACATGCACCACAACCCGATTCAACTTTCATTTACGGTAGAGTAAAACGGAATTAACGAAACGAACGAATAAAACTATGAGCATTTATCAATTTTAACCGCATCTATCAGTCGATTATTTTCGTTTTTTTTTTTTAAATATCAAAGTACAAAGGGTCGATAATATCAACGGTGACGTTCCGTTCCCCAGAGTCGAGTACACGCTGTTCCTTCTCGAACAACGAATCAAAATTGTCTTGCGTGAATGTTATTAAAACAAAAAATCAAACACTTTCACTCGCTTGTTAGGAAACGAAGTTTGATCATGTTTGTGCAAACGGAGCTTCCCGATCGTGTTGTACCGACGCTCGCGAACAGATTACTGCCGGTTCGGTTAACGTCGCGTTACGAGATTAATTACGACCATCGTCGATCCTCGTGGCCCGATAATACACGACAAGCTTCGTCGTCGTTTCACGAGCCACCTTTGTTGTACATCCCCCACTCTCCTCTCTGTCTCTCTCTCTCTCGCGCGCAACCCTGCTCAAACATCTCTGCTCCTCGACTCTGCGAAACCATAATGCCCAGAATGAACTTTCATCGCCATCGAATTGGCGCAAAAAACTCGACTATTGTCCTTTCCCTTGCTGATCACTAGTCAGTGAACTAAAATCTATGGGGGAACGAAAGATCAGTCCTGGAAGAAATGCTGTTCACGTTTCTCTTATCTCTTATTCCATTTTCCTTGGAGTATTAATTATTTCCGCGATAGATGCAAATTCCGCTAAAAAACACTGTTGCGATTGTGAATGGTTCCAAAAGGGTAAAGACAGAAGAAAGAAAGATCAGACCTGGAGGAAACGTGGAATTGTGTTTTTGTCCTAACGTCTGTGACCGAAGAACAATTATTCGAAAATGTATTCGTTCTTTTCCGCTAATCTATCTTTCTGCTAGCAATAACAGCAGTCCAAATTGAACTAGCCAACGACTATTAGGAGCTGATAAGAATAATCCTGAGAGATGTAGACGGGAGAAAGAAAGATTAGATCGTGGTTTAGTCAGGCGAATCGAGGCCTGCGACCGCGCAAAAATTGCTCGTATTGTGTCACAGGTCTAGGGCATCGTTGCGGTCTTACGAGAGGGAGGTAGGTGAAATTTGATCGCTGTTGTACGTTTACTGGTTTAGGGCAACGAGTCTTACGGAAGGGAGGTAGATGAAATTTGATCATTGTTATATTACGGAATGGGATGAGAATGAATAAGAATGAATAAGAAACGGTGAGAACGAATGGAAAGTAATGAGAGCAAATGAGAAACAATAAGATCGACGACGAAACAATGATGGATGATAAAAGTAAGTTATCGACAGAAACGAAGGCAGAAATTCAGGAATTATGCGAGCCAGTACCGTACAGCTTGACCCTTTGACCCGAGACTGATCTTTCTTCCTCCTGACAATACCGTTTGCGAGACGATCAATGGCCAGGCCTGAGACGACGACAGATCTCGAGGAACCCTACGAGAAGAAAAAAAAAGAGATAGAATGAGACGGTTCGTTTCGGGGAGTCACGAATTGTAACAAGAGATTCTGTTCCATTTTGTTAGGGGCGAAACGAGAAACGAAATAAGAGAGGAACGGGGAAACGACAGACGACATTGTCTTCCATTTTCTCGACCCGTTTCTGTTCGTCGGATGAATCGAACGATGATCGCGGACAGAGGCTTCGAACTGATCGTTTATTATGAATTTCGATTGTTTCCGAAGTGGAGGTTCGGAGACGTCGGCGAAGAAGAGAACTCGAAGATGCCTCGAAGAACGGAAACGTTCGTTTACCAGTGACCGGGATGGAAAATACGCGTGCATTTTTTTTAATTAATCGTAGATGCTATCGATAGTGAATACAATATTAATAATAATGCTGATAAATACGATGACGTTAATAAAATATTGAATATAAAATACTCCTCGCTACATATATTAAGATTCTCAGTTTAGCAGCAATCGTTTTCTGTTTTTTTTTCTTTCTTTTATCTCTCTCCCTTTGCCCCATGCTCGTCGCCTCGCAGGGGATCTCGAAAGAATACTAAGCACAACATTCAATATATATATCTATAATATATAATTATAATCGTAATAATGCGATAACTATGATAATACGTTACAAGTTTACATGTATCTCGGCGATACGATCGCCGAAGAATATTTTTTTTTAGAAGAACCTCGGTATCGTTTTAACCCTTTGACCGCGAAGGACGTACGCGCGCGATCCCTAAAAATACGTATACATACGTTCTCTAAAAGCAGAGTCATTTACAAAGACCATATGTATACAAACTTCACGTTATTCGTATAAAACATGACAAGAGATGATGTGTCTAGGTATTATTGTATTAAATGCTGATTTATATCTAGTGCCATGCATCGAAATTTACCATGCAAACATTTATTACTCGACTATCGTTCGTATAAAATCGTATTAGGTAGTTAGAGACCGTAAGAATATTGCGTTCACGATACATATTGGAATAAATCATGTTCATAAATGTTTCCAACGATCGTGACAAACTACCTCGAGGTTACAGAGTAAAATTTATGAAAGAAAAAAAGTAATCGTGCGCCCTAGTCAAAGGGTTAATTAGTACTTTGTCGTTTCCCGCAGCCCCAACCCCTTCAGGTGCGTCCCACCCCGAACCGCGAAATTTCATTTTCGAATCACTGTACTCGTTTCTCCCATTTTCCTTAATTTAAACCGTTTTCGCGCGTGTCTTTTCGGTTTTGTCGGTCGGAAACGTCATTGCACCCTTCGACGCAACGTTCGATCGTTGCCCGGTCTCCACCCTCTGTTTCCGGTTCTCTCGAAAATTGAAACTTCGAGAGAAAAAAATTCAACGCTTCGACACACCTCCGGCGTTACACGACACTAATAGTAATAATAATATTAATAGAATAATATACATTTACATTTATTTAATATATATAGAGATTTTTTTTTTTGAAATACTGATTCTCTAGTCTCGGTGCGGGTTGCCTCGCTCGGATCGCCTCGAGAGCTCGTCGAGAAATCGTTTTCACACGCACACCCCTATTACCTAAAAGATGCTTCGTCCTCCGCGGCGAAGAGAGGAAAAACCGTGTTCATTCACCTTTCGCGAGCGTGCTCGTTTTACGTCCTCGGCCTGTGAAATCGACAAAAATTCGCTCGAAAAATATATTTGTACAAGAAAAGAAAAAGAGAACGAATGCTTTTCCACGCGAGATTAGGAAAACGACAAGACAACGGGGGGGCGTACGAAAACGAAAATCGAGCTCTAGGAACACAAAGGAGACATTGAAAAAAAAAAGAGAACGTGGATCGATCGATCCAACATCCGCCGACAAACCGGAAACTCGAAACGATTCGCACCCTGAGCGAAGGAGGCTTCATTCGCGCGTTCCTTTTCCTTTTCTGTTTTGAGATCGAAATTGTGGGCTGACAGCTGAACGTAGCTGCGTCGAAACTGGCTCTATCCCCGGTTAGCTAACGTCTCGACATCGTTCTAGATCCCTGTCGTCAAATCGTTCGCGTACGAAGTGCTCAACGGGGCTAATTGCTTGCGCAAACTCGCTTCTCGTAACTCGATTCCTACAACTATTCACCTCTATTCGGTCTCTAATGCTATCGTTCCCTATGTGTTTCGTTCGCTATTATTTTACGCTACGGTTACAGCAAACTTCTATCCTCCATGTAATTATCTTCGGTTCCGAGAGACGCGTGCCCCGTTTTCTTGTTTCTCGTTTGATCGCGAATCTCGAAAAACCGGCGAGCGAAGATCCTCTCCGCGACCGACGTTCGAGACGGGAGAACGTACGCGAATGATCGACAGCGATCCACGCCGCGACGACCCAACAACAGATCGACGACGCGCGCGCAGCTACGTTTCATCGTTCGTTCTTTAAGGTAATTAAGTAGATAGATAAGTAGTTGCGAGTAAGTAATCATGCGGTGACACGTTCGAGGCTGTGGGGGATTAATTAATGTACAATGATACAATGAGCAGAGCTGCCTCGAACGCGTTTTGGGGCTCTTCGCTCGCGAACGCGCGCGCGTAGTACAATATTTATAATAATATAATATGTATATTATATATATATATATATTAGATATATTCGAAACGGTCTCACTCGTATCCAATCACTGTCCATCGTCGAAACTAAGGCGGCATCGAAAAGTAAATAAAGATATAGATAAAAAGGAATCGTTAATAAATTGATCAAACGAAACGCACAGCGACGATTCACGAGTTCCCGTGCGTACCGAAAAAAACGCGAAACAATTCGAAAAATATACACACGCATATATTATATATAGACCAATAATCATAATTCCAATAATAATGAATAATAATCATCGAATATAGCTATCAAATAGAATATAATCAGTAAATAGAGACAAATCAAGCAACAACGATCATCTATTTTTCTCTCTTTTTCTATAATAGATATATATATTTATATATAATATATATTCATCTATATATATACGATTTCGATATACCTATAATTAATTTATCGATCCGATTTCTGTTTCTTTTTCTCTCCTCCTCTCTCGTTCCGTCTCGTCCTTCCATTATTACTCTGACGTGTCTACTAACTTCTATAAATCTCCCTTAACGTTTAGTTATTATTCTATGAGATATGTATCGTCGTGTCGGTGTACGTGTTATCGCAATACTCTTGATTACCTCGCGTCAATCTTTCTGTCTTTCGTTTTCTTTACCCGAGCGTCCAGCCATACTCGTCGCTATCGAATTCCGCGATCCCCATCGATCGCTCGAAATCGTCCCTTGGATCCTAACGTTCCAGCGCGATCGCACCGTCGTCAGATCGTCCACGGTACGCCGCCCACCGAACCTCTATTGTCTCTATTCGTCGTTCTTCTCGTCGCGAGATTTCCCCATCGCGTCGACCCGAATCGCGTCTCCGGTGTATGTGGAAAGTGTGTGTGGTTTTTCTCTCTTTGTGTATAACGCGTGTTCTCTTGTTCTTCGAATCCATCGTGATACGAAACGCACGCGCGTATCGGTTCTCGCCCTTCGCGCGGCGACTCGTCCCGGGGAACGTTGCTTGTTTCTCTCGTCTTTTAGTATTATTCGTTTCACTTTTTTTTTCTTTTTTTTTACGAAAATGGCAGTTATCGGTCACAGCCAATGGGCTATCAATAATCATTAAACATTACGCTTTAATACGATTACGATTAGTTAACCTTAGACGATCTATCTTTTACGTTTATTAGTGGTAAAAATGCCTCGTTGGCGAACGCGTTACGCTCGCTCGCTCGCTCGTTCGCTCGTCGCGGCGATGCGTTATTCTTTTTTTTTTCTCGTTTTTCCATCTCGAGGGTCAGTGAATCGGGGTCGTGACACAAGTGTGTTTCGTTGCATTCGAGGGAGGAAGGGCCTCCGGCGATTCCCGTGTGGGTTCGCGACCCGGAAGTAAACGCGCGCGATTCGGCGACATGTGTCAGACCGTGTCGAACACCGCTTCTTCGCGAGTGTGGTTCATGATTGGCAAATTGAAATCGTCGCGACGTTAATATTGGTTCCATTCGCGCGTCTGTATTGTCGTTGTCACCCCAAGCCCCGGACACGCGTGTAAAACGTGCGACAAAAAGCGCGAAAGAGAGAGAAACAAGGTCAAAATCGTGTTCATGTTTTGGGCTTCGTTGGCGAGAAACGATTAATAAAACAATAATTAATTTTCCAATATACTTTTAATACACTTCACCATTTTTTTTTGGTTTTTTTTTTGTTATTTTCTGCATTGCTCGATAAAAAAATAAGACTTCAATACGTTCATATATATATATATATATGTATATATATAAAACAACGAAAATAGATTAAATAACAATACAATAATACGTACGCTACGTGTGATACTTTATAAAAATATATAGATACATATATATATATATAAATATATGTATACACATATACACATATATTTATACGTATGTATATATACCGTTTACATAATTTACTTATATAATAACTCTTTCGAAAAGCGCTTAAACAACTTAAAATGAAAAACAGAATATCGACTGGAAAGACAATGGAGAAAGATCACGCAGCGAGTTTCACAGTGCTGCCCTGTCTGACACATCGTCGGCCGCTACCACTGTACGAACCAGTGTTAAGTGAAAAAGGAACTGAATGGCCAGACAACGTCGATGGTTCGCGACTCGCGTCGAGAAACCCTGGCCTCCGGAGTACGATGCTCGCGACGATGGTTAACGCCTCCTCGCGATCGATACCGGAAGTCGTAGTCTCCTCGGTCGATTAACGCGCGTGCGATGGATGGATGGATGAATGGGGCGGGGGGAGGGCGGAGGTACGCGAGAGATTCGAAACGAAACTACGTAGTCGCGTAAAAAAACGAACATTTCAAACATAAGCTAGACAAGTATAGACATTTTGATTTACGTATGGCACTGCAAATCTTCCGGTTCGGTTTTTAAACGTGACTCGCGACGATCCGAACGAAGTCGTGGACCCGTTTTTTTTCTTTTGTTGTCAATGGTAAGAACACGATCGAACCGCGCGAGATCCAGCGACGAGGACGACGATCGCGAGAGGAACGACGACGCCATTTACTCCGCCGCGATCGGGTATGTCGGAACCTCGGCCAAAGTGAAGGCTGCCTGACGCGTCGGTAAATCGGTTAAGTGGGTTGTCTGGCAGAGTCGTCCCAAAGTCTAGCGGAGGTTCTCGACAAAAAAAAAACGCGTTGCCTCGACCTCCTCGCCGCGGAACCAGAGGACCACCGGGTGCCGTCTTCCGGAAACCGCGCGTCGGCAGAAAGGGGAAGACTGCGTGACGATGAACGATCTGAGAAAGGCTGTTCGCGAGAGCTGGTTTCGCGGAAACTGTTCGACGACACCGCGGGTCTTCCTGGACGCGGATCGTCCGGAAGACGTGGTCCAGTTGACGTCGATGGCGATTTCGAAGGTGGCTAAGGGTGTTCCGACCGACGAAAGAATCGACTCGAGCCCGTCGATGCGACTCTACCGCCTCTTGGTGCTTCGGTCGGGCAACTCGGATGCCGAGAGTCGCGACAATTTTACCTCTGAACGATTCTTTCGCTCGTCGAACCCCTAAATGCGCTACTTGCACTTTCTGTTTGTTTTGCATACACACACCCCCTCGAGACGCGGTCCGAGTTCTGGCAACCTCACCTCGCTTCTTTCCTCCCCTTTCGATTTATTCCTCACCAGTTCCCTCGCCGGAAACCGTCGACCTCGCGTTTTCGTTTTCTACGTTTGCGAAAAGACACATTTGTCCGCGAATACGAACACCCAACGCGCTGGATCGTGGGAGGTTTGCCCCGCGGGCTCTATCGATCGTCGATTCGATCGTGAAAAGAAGATCCGTCGAGCTCGTTGGACGATCCTCCGACGAGCCACACTGTTGAGCTGTTTCGAGTCGAGGCGATCCGCTCCACCGGCAAGTCTTTGACCCACAGTGTGTACGCGCGTGACGTTTACGTTTTCGTTGATCCCACCGAAAAGAAGAAGAAACAAAAAAGAAACGCGCCATTGTTACGTATCCCCCTCTTTCTCTTCTGTCGCTTACTTTCCATTCCCCTTAATTCCCCCACCCGCGATATATGACTTATCTATTTATGTATCTATCTCTCTGTCACCTCTCCCCTGATCTCGAATTGCGAGATTCGTCGGATCAGACTTATGCAGCGAAGTTTAATGAATGATTATCTTACAGGATCCTACGTCATATACGTATATGTACGCGTACACCGATCGTGTGTTTCCTCGGTTTTCTTTGCTCGCTTCGTATCTTTTTTTTTTCATTTTTTTTTGTTCTTGTTGTTGTTCTTGTTGCTCTGTTTTAATTATAATCTGCGCGGCGGCATCCTCGTATATCGGAACGTAGATGCTAAAGAGAATACCTATAAATATAGTTTATATGTATATATATAGAATATAATATAATATAATAATATAATATAATAATAATATAATAATATATATAATATAATATAATAATATAATATAATATATATGTTTATGTCATCACCGTACCTTTTACGCATCTTTTTTTTCTCTCTCTCTAATTTATACTTAACATAGAAAAAATATAGAATTTACTTTGCCTCGAACTTAAATATAATAAACCTCTCTTTCTTTCTCTCTCGAGCGTCGATTATAATATATATATAAATATATGATTTTTTTTTTATTCGTGTGTCTGTCCGTGCATATGAATTATACGTGTACATATATATTTGTGTGTGTACGTGTGCGTGCGTGCGTGTGTGTGTACGTTGGATTGCATTCACGCGTGTCTGCTTTTAGTGTTTGAGCGCGTGTATATGCGTGTGTGCGTGTACATGTTCGTATGACGTGTGTTCGTGTCTACATTCGTATAAATAATTCCTATTTATACATGTGCGAGTGTTAGTATGCGTGTACGTGTGTCCGAGATACGTGATGCTTCAATATAGTAACAAATAATATATTATATATATATTAATATACACTCGCGCGTAATCGTTGCGCGTCTCTCATGTGTGTGTTTTTTTTTATTTTTTAGCCCGCGTGCGCACGCGCAATCGTGAAATAAACGTATGCATGCGCGAGAGACTGTCTATCTGTCTGTCTGTGTACGTGTATCTCTGCGTGTGTGTCTCTTTTAGTCATGGTTAACCGGTTAGCATACTTGATAAAAACGCGTGTCGACAAGAAGGAAGAGTCTTTTTTTTTCATTTTCTTTTCCGAACGAAGAGAACGACACGGGAAAAATGAGGGGTGCGCGGGTTTACGGGCGTGAATTCACGGGGAACGAGGGGGCGGAAACGTTCGAAACGAAACACACAACGAACGAAGAGACATCTAAAAAAAGAAATAATAAAAAATACGACGAAATAAAAATATCATTAAAAAATATAGAAACGAAGGGGGTGAGCCTGGCTGAGAAACTACCGAGACACCCGTTATACAGAGCTGCTGCTCGAACGATCGAAAAAATATCTTCTTTCTTTCCCATCATCCCTCAACACTGGATGAGGCTTATAATATATAATATATATATATATATATTATATATATTTATATGTAATATGTATTAATAATACACCTCAACTTTTTCGGAGCTGCGACTTGAGCATATCTTCGTTTAAAAATGGCAACGATTGACAAGAAGTTTCGACGATTTAAAGAAACGGAACGAAGTAATAGAAGGGACAGACGGTAGAAGAAAGACGCGAAAGTAATTACGAGATTAGTTAAAAAATATAAAAAAAATAGGAAAAATCGAACTCGAAATCGAAGTTGGCATAAATATATTAAAAAAAAAGGGGCACACGGGCCCGTCGAACGTGGACGGGCCCGATTTCGGCTCCTGCTTAACGGCTACTAGTGTAGTTTCCTTCCTCGGCTTCTTTCCATTCCTTAGGGTCCGACCGATCCGACGATGAGGATCGCTTTTGCCCAGCACTTTCTGCCGTTCGAAACGCGAAGTTTTCAATTAAAAAAAAAAAGAAGAAAAAAAATTAAAGAAAGAAACGGTAAATGGAACACAGAAGAACATAGAGACACGTACCGATCGCCCTCTCGGTCGAGTCGCGGTGACGAGTACCGCGAGATCGCGAGTCTCGTCCGCTGCCAGGACGCGTTCGCGAGGAAGGACGAGAAAAGGGACACCCGCGGACACAGAACGAGAAAAGAAAAAAAAAACCATGGTCGTCCTTCCCCCTTCAGACGCGTGTCTCGCTGTCGCGGAGGGCGCGGTAGAGTGACACGTATATAGGCGTCCGATATACATCTATACGAGATATAATAATGCAATATAATAGAATATAATTACGACTCTTCAAAGAAAAGCTAAATACACGGGTCGTCGATCCCTACGTGAAACATACATCGTTTTAGTCCTTCTTTGAAAGAGCGAGCGTGACGCTCGATTATTACTAGAGCTCAAAGAATATACACTTATATGCGGGAAAAAAGTCGGCCGTGCCCGATTACGGAACGGGTCTCGGCCGACCCGGCTCTTTCTTTCCCTTGTTCTCGTTCTTTCAGCCGGGTGTGGAGGCCGGTTCACGCGTTCCCGCGATGCGCCGTCTTCAAAAACGTTTTTTGTTTCCCTTAAGCGCCGTTTTCTCTGTTTTATCTTTTTTCTCTTTCCTTTTTTTTTTCTTTTTTTCTTCGTTTAATATATATAATTCTTATAATAATTTTCCTTTGTTTCCGGAGTGTGCCAGCCGTCCCCGACCACCCGTCGTCCCGTCGACGAAACGCGCGAAAAATACAAAATCTAAATCTCCTCGATAAAATATCATCCCTCTTACTGCCCGTCAGACTTTTCACTGACACCGTGTGTATAAATATACATATACATACACACATACATGTATACATATACACATACATATATTTATTTATTTATGTTTATATTTATATATATATATATAATATATATTATTAATATTATTATTATTTCAATTGCTATGTCGCTTATATAAAGGTAAGATAATACTCTAGTAGCGAGGGAGGCTGGGTGGAACGGGCACGCCATTTTTATAATACTATCATCTAAGTGGTTTTCGCGGCGGATCGAGGGACACGTGTGACCTCTCTCACCCCTTTTTCTACTCTCTTCTCTCGTGTAAAGTGTGCCTGTGTACGATGAGATCGCCTGTGGTATGTGCGTGTGTGTGTGTGTGTGTGTGCGCGCGTGTGTGTGTAAAAGTGTTTACGGTGTCGAGTTGCGTCCGTGTGGGGATAATTAATTATTTCGGTAATCGTTCGCTGCGGTTATGCGCGACAAGCTCGCAAGGTCTCGGAAGGCCCTAATCATCGATACGTCCGTCGACAGAATCGTTTCCTGTTGGGACGCGTTCTCACTTTTCATGCGAGGTAAAAAAGTAAACGGAGAATCGTAGACGTTGCTCGACGCCGTTCGACTGCGCTTGCTGGTCCAAGACGATCAACGCAACAAATTATTCGTTCGACATTGGCGGTGAAATTTCTGAAGCTTTGCTGTCGACGGACGCACGATCTTCCACTGTCTCGCACTTTCGTCGCCTGTGCTGCTTAACCAGGTTCGAATCGTTTGATTATCACCGAACGCGGTCCACGATCGCGTGACCTAACCTATATAAAACGTGTTCGAACAAGCAGCCGTTTTTAATTTCTTCGCGAGAGGGAAGAATAGTCGTTTCCCCGAATCTAGCTTGGTTCTTGCTCGACGCGATCAGCTGTTCGCTTGCCGCCATCTTCGCGTTATCGGTCACGTGATCGCAGTGAACCGCGTATGAGCGTAACGATCAAGAGAGCGAATTGAACTCGACGGTAACTGCATCTGTTTGTCGTGAACATCGACGGTCGTAATTTTCATTGATCGTACAGCGCGATAAATGGGGACGTCACGATGATTGGTACACGTTTTCTAAATAAAAATATAGAGCTCGTAGAAATTTTATTTATCAGTGTTTCTAAGCACCCTTTGATATAGTATTTCATAATGTTGTATGGAGTACTGGCGTAATGAAAATTATAACCCTCGATCGTCACGAGCGTTGTCGGATACGCGACGCGAGAGAAGGACAGAATAAAAAAATATCACTAAAATATTTACGTAAGTCTTAAACTCTTATAGATTGTCAACTGTATAAAAAAAAAAGCAACGATTCGATAACGGTTAATATCATCCATTCCAGTTTTCCGGGCTGCCTCCGATCAAAGGAATTTATTTCAAAAAAATACGAAAATACCACCAGCGAATGGAATGTTACGAAACGACGTCGCGATCAATAAACCAAACGCTAACTGAGTCTAATCTTTCGACGAGCAAAGTCTTTCCGCGTCGAACGTTATATCCCGTTGTGTTCGAAGGCAACCATACGAATGGCGTAGTCAAATCCTTCTTCCGCGATCAGGAATTCGGTCGATTTGCTCTCCGTCACGCGACAGCTCCGAAATTGTTCGTACGATGGGTGAACCCTGCGAGCCCGGTCTCTACGTGTCGTGGGTTAAAATATGAAAAAACGATGACAATGCGAATGAGCGAGTATGTTTTATCTCTCTCTCGTTCTATATATCTCGTAGAACTTAAAAGCTGACTTCGTTGTATCCGGTCGGCGGGAACGACGCGACAAGGACCATTGTATATCGGGGCATTCCCGGCGCGTAAAAGAGGTTATTGGCAGCAGTGGAATTGAGACATTGTGCGCGTTCGCTCCCCCGACGTTGCCGTGAGATTCGCGCGCCGCGGCGATTAACGAACGGGGGACGCGAGCTATACGGAAAAATTCGGGATGGGCGTTCTCCAGCGCCGTCGTTCCTGGATGAGCCGCCAATGTCGAAGAGCTGATCAATGGTGGGGATCGGTAATACAGCCGCTGAACCAGGCGCCGCGACGCAAAAGAGCCTGCAGAATCTCTCATATCTCTCATCTCTCATATCTCTCTCTCTCTCTCTCTCTCTCTCTCTCTCTCTCTCTCTCTCTCTCTCTCTCTCTCTCATCTCTCTCTCTCTCTCTCTCTCTCTGATCATCTCTCTTGCTCTCTCCCTCTCTCTCTCTCTCTCTCGCTCTCTCGTCTATCCATCGCGGTCGTCAGGTGTTTAAGAGAAGATACGAAGCGCCTGCAAGACGGGCCTGGAGCATACTGGGCAGCTGGGATCGGAACTCTCGCAGACCCGGTTGCCGCAATCCAGACAGAAGTGATTATGTCCGCACGGTACCAGGGCGGCGGTGACCTCCTTGTCGCCGCACACCACGCATTCCCGTCGTCCACCGCCCAACAGCGAGTCCGTGGGTGACGCTGGACTCGCCGACGCCGGCGGCGATGGCCTCGAGGGTAGCGCGACGCCGGGGAACGACCAGATCGACGACGCGGATGCTGTCATGGATTCGAACGACGGCGACTCGCCGAGACCCTCGTCCCTCTCCATACCGGCGCCCCAGATCGCCACCAGCTCGTTCAGTCCGGGCGCGCCGGAACTGCTGGACGAGCTGCTGCAGCTGCCGCTGCTGCTGGAGAACGCGCCGCTGGACCCGTTCGAGCCCTTCAGACCCTTCAAGCCGGGCGGATCGAGGCAGCAGAGGATCGAGCCCAACCCTCCGTGACAGAGCGCGTTCAGCAGTTCCGAATCGTCCAGGTTCGGTCTACCGCCGGTCCTCAGCGCGATGTGCGCCTCGATCTCGCGTCTCGCCGCCTCGACGCTCTCCGGGAGACCGGTAACTTCGAACACCGGCTCCTTGTCGCGACTCGGCGTCACTATGTAGGTGTGCGTCTGATGCTGGATTCTCTTGATGGTCGCGCCCTTGGGCCCCACGACCAGACCCACCACTCTGTACGGGACTCGTACCTGAATCGTCACGTGGCCCGGAACCGACGCCGGCGGACCCGGTGGAACACCCAACAACGCGCCCAGCGAGCTCTTGCGCGACGCGCGGATCTGAGAGAAGTGCTCCGCGGCGGACAGAATCTCGCGTTTCGCGCGGGCCACGTCCTCCTTGCGTCCCGTCACCACGAACACCGGCTCCTCGCCGCGCACCGGCGTCTTGATGTAGGTGTTCGTCTTCGCTCGCAGGGCCTTGATTTTACAACCTGCAATCAAAACAACAACCATTCAGATACAATTTTACTGGAACCGGGCACATACACACTGGTGGGCAAAATTACATATAAGACAGTTTGAAAATGACTGGTTTAGATACTTGATATCATAGTTAATGAAAATACGTTTCATCGGATCAAAATTTATTATCATACAATAACATCGTCATAAATTTTGGTAGTGCCTAAATTGGTATTCTTGATCTTCGTTTTATTTTAGCCTCCAAAATATCCTATTAAAATTTTATATACCGGATAATTGGACTATATCTCCATATGAAGTGATACGAAGTGGCGGTTTGAAAACTGGACCACTTTTATGGGGTTTTTCTCAGTTTACGG
This sequence comes from Colletes gigas, assembly GCF_013123115.1. Lineage (NCBI taxonomy): Eukaryota > Metazoa > Arthropoda > Insecta > Hymenoptera > Colletidae > Colletes > Colletes gigas. Next base: position 5,233,710 of record NW_025106647.1, on the reverse strand, counting down.
GGGCAAGGAACAACTTTGCGAATATTCTTAGAATTTCTACATATTCTTCAACAAAATACGCGTCGTTTGCCTTTTGAAACATTAAAATCCTTCGATCCGTTCAGAAGTTATGATGTTTTAAACATACGCATGCAATTTTAGTGAAACATATCAATGGTATGGTCAGGCAGTACATTTTCGGTAAGGTATATTTTTCTGGTAAGTGCGTAGGATTTCGAGGGTATGTGTATTCACCAAAAATGATTGTAATTGACTCCTGCAACTAAAAATAATTTTTCCAGAATGATTTGAAATTTTTTAATTTATCCACCTTCTATTATAGTTGTTCGGATAACCGGGTGTCAGATAATCGGAACATTATTGTACCAGTTTTCTTGATTTCCCGATAAACCATTCCTGGGATATAAAGCGATATATGCGTTCCTGTCGGCGAATTTATAACACGAAGCCCTATCGACGCGGATCCTGAGGACGATGATTCCCGTTGGTAGTCCGCGCGCCTAATACGCGCCGGTGCAGCAGTTTTTCTCCGTGACGCAATTGTCTGTACTCGAGGAGCAACAGACAGCGCGCGTATAAGCCCGCGCGATACGAAAAAGGAGGAGCCGAGGCGGCAGGATGCAGCATAGAAGCAAGAACGATGGAAGGTAGACAGAGAGCAGGGTGCAGGAAACTGGAAGGAAGGAGGTCCCGACCCGGTCTGGTCCTCGGTCTCGCAGACTCTCTGGCCTTGAGCCGGCGCAATGCTAGCAATGCAGGTGAACCACTCCTCTAGCTTTCCTTCTTTCGCGCCACGGTTCCTACGACGTCCCGTCTCGCTCGTCGTCCACCTTTCTCCATCGCGCGTATCCTTCACGGGCTTCATCCTTCTCACCCTTTCTCTCTTTCTCCAAGCTCTCTTTCATTCAGTTCACTCTCTCCTTCGAACGCGAGTACCAACGAACGCGACACACGGCCAGTGGCTCCTCCGCGTATCGCATACCATCGCCTTTCCGTTTCTTTACCTCTCTCTCTCGTCGTCGCACGTCGAGTTTCCACGTTCATTAGCGACTTTTTAATTGCGTCTATCGACGGTGAAACGCGATCGTAAATCACGCGATGATTCGGGATCGGGAACCGACCACAGGAACTCGACGAAAAGTTGTTTCTGACTCCTCTCCGATCGAAGATCCGACCTTTCGAGGAGAACGAGAATTGGAGCAAATCGTTTCGATTTATATCACTTTTCATAATAAAAGTTCATTCGTTATTCCAAGTAAATGAATAAACGTATCAGATTCTCCCAATTTCATCTTGTTAGAAGAACCCGTGACGTTTCCCGCGCTCGCCAGCAGAGGTCTACGCTCTTGCCTCTCTCGCAAGCAGTCGACCATCTATTTTTATATCTGCGCTCCTCGACCGACCATCGTACATTTCAAAACGAAACTTTCCTATAACGGAACACACAACAAACCGCCACAAACCTGACAGCGCTGCGGAGGAAACTCTGGGGGCGGACCAAAATAGACACGCAAGCGTTCCACCCTTTCTCGCGCAGGTTAATATAAATACAACTTCCAAAACTCGCGGCCACGTGCTCCCATTCACCGAACAACCCTCTCGATAAAGACGTCTCGAAAATAGAGTGGAAGATCGAAACATCGACGCGATTTCTGCCGCTGTTGCGCACCGACCAAAGAATCGCCTGCAAGCGAAACAATATTACGTGTAAAAATAGCAAGAAACAGCTTATCGACCACCGTGCATCGACTCGAGGGGCCATCGGGGGATAGTTGCACGCAACCATCCCGTGTTGGTTCGATCAAACTGGAAGGCGTTTTTGTAGAAAGCCTCGGGAGAGACGCCTTGTGCGCGCTCCAGGAGTTTCCTTTCGCGAAGGTCCTCGCGCGCGACGCGACAATGTCACGGGCGTCCATGGCGGCTCTTCAGGGACGCTGCGGCGCAATCTTGACATCGATACTCAACCTGCACGGACACACGCCGGATTCGCGTTTACGTCGTCGAGAGGAAAGAGACGCGACCAGCACACGCACCGGACCGCGGCGCGAGGCCGTCTCGGGGGCGCGAGCATAATTACGCCCGTAACGAGTTTCTTTCCCCCTCGCGGCAGTCACGATCAATTCAGGGAATTTCACGCGCGGAAACGCGCTGCTTTCGAGGGTCGTTCGAGCCGTCTAGGCGTGACGCCATTGTTTCGATTCGTCCTTAACGAAAATATAGTAGTCTCAGGACCAGGAATAAAATTGCTTCTTGATACGAAGCTTTAAGAGGACTCTGGGTGTCTCTGTAGCCCCTTGGTGAATGACCAAAGGTTGGATTACAAACTCTCGTGATCGAGAATAAAGTTAGTTATGAGCTTTTAAGGTTCTCCAGGGCGATAGAATTTTCTATATGACTTGTAGTGGCTTTACGAGTCATCACTAGACTGTGGATATTTATGCAGAAATATAAGAAATACCTTAAATAAGATACGAATTATTATATTTAGAGGTTTAGACAACCCGTCACGGAGCTCCTATTTCATTAATTCTATTAATAAAAATATGAATTTGCATTAAGATCCGCAGTCTGGTCTCATTACATAGTTTTGATATTAGGGAGGTTTTCAAAATTAATTTGTGTTCTGATTTACGTTCCATTTTTTCATTTGGGTTTCCAGGCAACAATAGTATTTAATAAAAGTCGAGGGAGGAGTGGAAAGAAAGTTTCAAAATTACTCAAATTTTCAACCACACAGTACGACTATTAAAGCTATTCAAAATACGAGTAAAAACTTTTTTCTCTACGAGGACCAATGTACGCTCTGCCGTCGTGTCGCGAACAGCCATTAAATAATTATCCTGTAAAAATTTTGTCTTTCTACAAAAATAAAAAACGCATAGAAAACAAACTCTTTTATTCCCTCTTTTCTTGCACCATTCCTTTTTGACCATATATCTGTATCATTTTTTCAATTCGTGGATTAAAGACATAAAATAAATATAAATAAATGCGTGACGATATCCGAACGGTATGTTAACCTTTTTGTTTTGTAAACGATACAGTGCGTTCGCAGCCCGTTATTTCAAACAACGGTATAAAAGTTAAAATTCGAATATTCTAAAAATAAAATATCGGCTAATTGATATTGCCAAAGATTTTTCATAAAGCAACGAAAATTTGTAAATACGCGCACGGTAACACCGTTTTGAATTGCGACCTTTTATCGAACCGATGCATTTGCTGATTGGTTTCACCGACGCAACATGAAACCGTGGTTCGATCTCAATTTTTTTTTTTTCTAGAAGGTACCGGTTCGCATTCAACGTAATTACTGTGCATGTACGAAATGCATGAAAACGCGAAACGACGGGGACAAGCTTTAAATTAAGCTCGTAAGTTTCGAGTTAGGTTGTAAAACAGATGCTGTTGCGTTGTATATTTTACGTTCTTCTCTGTTATACGCATATTTTGTTGTGGAACTAATATTTTATAAAGATGGTATACTTCAACAATAAGGAAAGATGCAAGATATAAAAAAGGGTTGAAGACTCGAAAGGCGCACGGATGGCATCCCACCGTGAAATTAAAGAATTCGCAGATTGAAAGACGCCCGAAAGCAGCCTTTTAGCGTTTCACGCGGCGAAAATCGCAATCCCGTTTACCGTGAGAAACGTTTCGTAACGCGAACGACGCTGAAAAGCGTCGCAACGTCGATTCGCGTCCTCGAGTCAGCAGGGTAAATCCTGTTTCGGTTTCATCGATCACGCTTTATTTTCGGAACCCATTGTACCCAACCTTCTGCCGTCTCGTTTCTTCCTTCCAGCCGGTTTACCTTCCACGATTATATTCATTCAGCGGTTACATACCTCGTGCGCCTCTCCCTTTAACTTTCCTCAACCCTGAATGCAAGTGCTCGAACGCCTCGACTTAGTGGAAGTGATTTGCACTTTGGAACACACCGGGACCGCAGCCGTGAAAACGAGACGCGTCGGTTCTGATAAGGTCGCCAACGAGCTGCGTGCACTCTTTTTGAGAAAAATTTTTTACGAGATCCGAAACTTTAAATTCAATAAAATCGCTTCTCAATTAAACTCAATAAATTCAAATCTGTTTCGGTACTTATTTTCGTAAGCACGCTAAAAATGTGTTTCATCAGCAAGTTAGAAACCTGCTACTTAAAACATGATTTGTCAAACGCACGCAAACCGGCCGAAATGAAAGGTTAAAAAATCCAATTTCGACGGCGAATGATAAAACTGCGTCCTGTCGCCTTGGTCAGCGTCGTAACTCTCGTTCAAGGATTCGCCGTTGCACTGTCAACGCGCAGTTTCTTTAAAGCCCGTGCACGCTTGCCAATAACCACGCAATTCCTCCTCGAACGCCACGGAACCGGACAAGGTTACGACCCACGATCGAACCAGAGCATTTTACGGTCGCGCGTCAGTGTTTTATGTACGTTTGAGCATCTGAAAACCAAACGAAAGAAGAAACGCACGAGCAGTTTGTCCATCCGAGTGGAAATGGAGCGCGTATCGTGTGTCAACAACTGTGCAACCGTGCAAACGTACGAAAACGCCGCGGGTGAGAACCGGTCGTTATTCCTAGCTGGCAAATTGTTAAGCTCGCCACGGACCGAGGGTAACCATTATTATCCGTAATCCAAAGAAGCATAAATTTGCCCAAGGATACTGGCGAGCTGCCCTGGGGTCGGGCGTAAGAGGACCAGAGAGAGGCGCAGAAATCGGGGGGGCTTGGGGGAGGGGATAAAAATCGAAAGGGTGGGTTGGGCTAGCCTGCGGAATCAGCGCGTTCGACGTTCCGCGGAAACCATGGAAAACAGTGTTTACGATGGAATCTCGATAAATTGAATCGCCGTGAGACCACGGAGTAAAAACGCCCGACCGGAATGAGCGTCGAGTGCCATTAATTGGCCCCCGTATCCTCGAACGGAGCGTAATCGGTTCAATGCGTGCGAATTCAGGGACGTCGGATGCAAAATGATCGAATTCGCGTGTCTCCGAAACGTTGCCCTCGCTCGGCGAGAATTTACGGGCTCGAAGACTTCCGTGAAACGCCACGAACGGTAACAGGGACGAAGGGAACGTAAAATATCGTTGGGTGCTCGCCTTTGAGCGCTTTGGAAACTTTCGAAATTCGAGATTACTATTATTAGTTACCATATTTCTTTTATAGCAAACAATTGATCGCCAAAATTATTTATAGTTTTGCGAACGCGTAACGAAGGACGAGTAGAATATTGTTTGCGTGGCCTCTGAAGAGTAGCAGCACCGCAAGAGCGCTCGCCTAACGCGAGAGAGCAGGTTCTCGAGGGTGCACGCGTCCCGCGAATCCTCTTTGACGCGTTTTTCGCAACGAAATCGAGTTTCCGTTTGATCGAAGGTGCCCGGAAATTCGCCTAGAGCGAACCGGGTCGGTTCGGCTGGCTAAATAACTCCGTGGAGGCAGGTGGACGAGGATCATCGGTGCACACACACCGACGCGGAGGCTCGCAGGTAGGTGCAATCGACGACGAAGGAGCCTTCGAAGGAAGGACAGGAGGAAAGGAGGAAGGAAGGCGGCGAGGAAGAAGTAGACGAAGAAGAGGATCGCAGAACTCCACTGTGGACGAACAAGGTGGCTAAGGCGACGGTGATGGTGGTGGTGGTGGTGGTGGTTCGGAATGGAGAAAGAGGAGGTGGGGCGTGGGTCGCAGACAGTTGAAGGGCCGCGGCCAAGGTGAGGTGAGACGGAGAGAGGAGAAAGAGAGTGCGAGCGGGAGGAGAAAAAGAGGCCCCGTTGGAGGGAACACGTAAGGCGCCTCTTCGCCTTTGTCCGCCTCTATCGAAGGGACCAGAAGGACGAAAGAGAGGATCGACCCGCACGATCCTTCGTCCTTTCTTCGTCGTACAGGCTCCCCGTCTTCTTTTTTGCGTTTCTTCTTGCGGCACGCACCGCGAAATCGCAGCGGACGAAAAGGGGAGTAATAGGTTCGCCGGTCGAAAAATGAATTACGATCGAGAGAGCCCTTCGAGATCGAGCGTTCGAATTCGCATCGACTCGACCCCGTTCGCGAAAAATCCACCCGGAACGAAGCCCCTCGAGGATCGCGTTCTGGAAAATGTATCCCGAGCGGCGTTCCAACGAGAAACGTAATTGACATCGTTTCGCCCCGGTGTCTACGATCGCGAGTCCCTCTCTCGTCGTTGCATCGCAAAACCCGAGTTCATTATACCGTCGATTTCTTTCTTATTCATTCGAGGTGCCATTCACGTAGCCGATGCACGTGAACCACGTGCTCTCTGTTCCCCGCGACCGAGGCACAATGCCGAGCGAAGCCCTCGTCGGAGACGAGTTTGGGCCTTCTATTCCCACGATACGTCACTCTTTCTCACTCTCTCTCTCTTTCTCTCTCTGATTCTCGCGAATGACGTTGCTGAAATCTGCAGCAGCCGCTGGTAGCAGCAGCACACCAACTCCCCAAAGGCCGCAGGATCAATAGTTACACGCCTCTATAGCCGGCAGCTGCATTATACACGCGCCTCAGAAACTGGCGGTCATAGTGCACCGCGCGTATAAACACACCTACGGAGATCACGCGTGTAACGTTATCGACAGATTCGCAATATCCACGACCAAGTTGCCAAAGCTCGTAACTCCGAAACGACGATGATTCCCGGAACCATTGTCGAAGGATCGACAGCGTCCAGGGGTCGATCGATATCGTCCATGATATCCTTGTTTCCTGGCCTCCGCGTGGCGGCGAAACGTTCCAGGAAAGGGAATTTTTTGACAGGAAACGCCAAAGTCCTCGAGGCTACCACGGGCTTCTCGGAAACACGCGACGACGACGGTAACATTTCCAGGGGATGCACGGGAACTCGGGGGGCCATCTGCTCCTCTCGTCTTTGCTTTAATTACGGCCACCAAATGCCTCGTCCGAGAGGCACTCGTCTTCTCTTTCCGCGGCGACTCGCCGACGACCGTGGGCGGTATCGACGAGACTCGACCCGAAAAGGCCCGCAGAGAATCAGAAACGTTCGTTTACCTCTCGCTTTACTGATTTAAGCGCGGCCTGCTACGTACCCCGACGGACAAAGGGACTTCTGCAGGCTACGTTTGAAATTCGACGCGTTAAAATTCGAGAAAATGCTTGAATTTTGTCTAATTTCATTTGATCATTTTTATGTTCTACACGCAAATTTCTATGTGCTCGATAAGTAATAAAATTTATCTATTTTTATTGAATAATCGAGACACCTCTACCCTATGTATTTCTTTTGTAAAATTAGTTTATATAGAAATAGTGGTTAATCAATGTCAAACGATAGAATAATTATTAATTCTTGGTACGCTTCTTATGCAATCCTTGTATTTAAAACTGGTCTGTCATTTGAATCGTTCGAAAGTTTGCGAGTTATTACCGAGTTTTGTACGTATTTTTCGAAGAGGTTAGGTTCTCGAAGTTCTCGTCGTACGACACTTGGCTACTGTTAGCATTAACCCTAGAGCACCATATTGGGGTCTGTCGGACCCCAGTTTGTTATCTCGTGTCTAATTTCTGTAAACACGAGCATTTGAGTTTTCCTACTCCGACCAGGAAAAAATCTTTATGGTCTCGACCCATCGGGAAATTGAAATAGTGAGTTTACTTAAACAATGTGGAATCCACAAGACTCCTATGATCACTGTGTAAATTTCATCGAGTTCGTATTATTCTGTTTAAATATTCCCGCTGTATTTACGATATATATTTAACGTAATGTTTCCGTTTCTAGCTAATAGTTTCGCGATTCACCATAATTCAGTCAGTATGGTTTTTAATGTTCTCACGAGTGCTTCAGAAACGCACAATATCACGTGAAGTTCCGAACCTCGAGATTATACAGGAAGAAATTATCGAAAGATGGATACATGCAACGCATACATTTTTTATTCTTTTTCCCTTCGAAATTAATGCGAGGCATGCGAAGTGCCTACGCGCGATGAACATCGCTCTAATTAAGACTATTTAAATACTCTAATTATGAAAAATAAATAACCGAAAACTCGCATCTCATAAATATCGTTGTCCCTTTCCCTAAAAATTAATATTTTCGTTAATTACACTTTTCTGATAGATCGATATATCAGAATTTATTTTCTATAGCTAGTTTGATTCGCGAATAGATAGTTCGTTCATCCGTTTCTTCGCATTGGGAGAGAAATCAACGCTAATAACTTTGAGCTTGTTCTTCCACGCTTTCCGAACAAGCTCTCCTCTCGAACAAGTACGTTACTTACAATCTTTATTTATCTAATATTCCATCGGAGATCAGCGCACTTTCTTAGTATTACGACAATGTTGACTACGACAAGAAGTTTCGTAACTGCGAAGATAAGTCCATCGCGTTCTTATCTTTAGTCTAGAAATTTGTCGATAAGCACCATTGATCACGCCTAAATATCGCTACGAATAAAATGATTGCAAAAATAATAAGTTCGCCGCCTCTCGAACTAAAAATCATCGATTTCGTTGTACGACTGTGTTTCACGATACGTAAATTCGATCGAAACTTAACGTTGACGTATTCGCGATGTTACTCATTGTACACCCATGGACGAGCGCATTCCGAAAAGGCTGGAACGCGAAACAATGTCGGGTCAGGTACGCGCAAGGATCGGTCGGTGCAACGCAGGTAAGTTTATTTAGGACTCGCAGGCCCTTAAGTAGCGGTACCCTTTGGCGTCCCTGGAACATTCGTGCGTCCGTGTGTCCGCTCATGGGGCACGAGCCGCGCGGATATCACGAGTTTCTCAGGCAGGTCAGTGAAACTGCGCCGTCAAGTTGAAGGCCAACACCCCCACAATGCAACGGCCGAGCACCACCGCTCGCCCCCCCCCCCTTCGCCACCCGATCCTCGACCACTTTATCCTCCCCTCCGCCCATCTCCCTACCGCGGGACGTCCCCCCTCTGCCGGCGGAGCCGTGCAAGTCGTCGGAACATCCGAGGAAACTCCAATAACGCCGATAAAGTCGCGAACACACGCTGCTGCTGGCTTTGCGGAGAGCCTCGGATCGTTTCCAAGGCGGCGCGTCGCGAACCGCCGTGGCCACGATCCGATCTATTTCATCGGAGGCCGATCGACGGGAACGTCCAGCGACGCAGAATATCTCCGGGACGCGGCGGATCGCCGGAGCCAGATTAATTCGAACTGAAAAACGACGATGTCGGAAATAAATAGGCATCGCCGGGCGATCGACGTGCTGCACGGCGTTCGACGCGACCGAGCCACGGACGTGGACATCCACCAGTTTCCAGGAAAGCTGGCCGTCCATTGGCCGGCCGGGCGGCCAATCGTGGGAGTCCTTTGTCCGCGTGCAAAGCTCGCGGCGCGAGCCAAACACGAGACTGGTCACTTCTGCGCCGACCACCGTGCCGCGTGGATCTATCGCGCCGGTGTGGCGGTGCTCTTTCTCCTCCGTCGCCCTCCGCCCCACTCGTCAGGCGCTTTCTTTCTCCGTCTCTCGGTTTCTGTTTGTCTCCCTCCTCCTGACCCCTCTCGAAGGCCAGAAATTCCAGCCTCATCTCGAAATAGATCGATGACACTCGTCCGAACAATCCCGCGCGTGTGCACGCATCGCGTCGCGTCGCGCCTCGTATGCGTGGCTCGCGCTCTCCTATGCTCTCCTACGTCGCGTGCGCGTCTACATGCACATGAACACACGCAGGGCTCGTCTCACTCGCGGCTCTCTCGGGGCCGATGTCTCTGAAATAACCGAGCGAGGCTCACTCGCCGGACAGGGGAATAAGGTGCAATGCACGCACCCGTTCACTGCCTCACTCTCTCTCTCTCACTCTCTCTCTCGTACTTCGCTGTTATCTTTCTCCATCTACCTCACAGTCTTTTTTCCCCCCTTCTCGCTCGCTCGCTCGCGCGCGCTCTGCAACCGCAGTTGCATCCGACAGTGTCTCGAATGGCAGTGGGGGTCACACTATATTAAGATTGAACTCCACTGACACGGCCGCCCAACTGCGTTCATTCTCCTCCTACTCTTTATCCCCTGTCTCTGTCTCGCCCGACGAACAGCGTTTCTTTCTTCTCCTTTTCTTCGCGTCCGTTCGATGGCCTCTCTTTCGCGCCACGACGGCTCTCGCGTCTTTCTCGCGTCGATACGTCCGCTATCTGGCCCGATGCGTTTCGTTCGTTCCGCAGAGAACAACGAACGACGCGGGGCCCGACCGCTCCGAAAATCCGATCGCGAGAGAGGATCGTCGATTTTACCGCGGAGGAAACAGCCTGCAACGAAGGACGTGGTCGCCAGCGAGTCGAGGGACTCGCAGACGCGCACGAGTGCCCTCCCAACGACGATATGGAAACCGCGTTCCAGTAAAAAGCACACGGGGGAACCGAGAAATGGGAATCCGGACCCCGTCGGTTTCTCAACATTCTGTGTTTCTTGCACTCGTCGATCACTCTTAGACAAACTTTATTGGGCTAAACATTGCGCACGTTCTTTGAACCAAATTTATTGGAGCAACGTTATATTATTTAGACAATTTCTATTCGGCTGTCATGGCCGACGATTCCAAGAGCGAACGGAACGTTCAAAACGTCGAGAGCCTCGTCGATCGTCTTCCGTGGTTTAATCGCGAAACCTGCACCCGTGGATCGTTTAATATCTCGAATACATCGGCGGAAGCGAATTACGACGCCTCGAATGTCCCTCCTCCGTCTGTGAACTTTGCTGGATAACGGCGTCCGTGACGCTCACGGTCAAATTATTTCTCCTATCGACCGATACCCGTAGCCACGGCCAATTAACGTATCAAGGCGCAGTTAAAGCTGAAACCAATATGGAAGAAAGTTGTAAAATAACGAGCCACGGTTGACCCGGTCGATGATTCATTATCGGTTTACGAGTTCTCGTTTCCGCGGGAGGGGGAGGTCGATCGGGGGTGGTAGACTTACGCGGACAACATAGTTCAGTTATAATTACACGATATTGGATGTCACGATATTAATGAGCCGCGCCGGATATAATGGTACGTGCTGCCCACCGTGGAAGCCACTCCGCCCAAGAGTGGCCTCTCTCTCTCTCTCTCCATCGTTCGAGAGAAACCGAAGGGTGAGTCATTCGTCGATCGACCTACCTCAAAGTCTCTCGACCGGACGAGTGGAGACGCCGTGGTTCCTCGAAGAAACAGGTAGCATCATTGTCTGACCCCGTATTAGATTTTCTTCTCCCTGCTCCTTAACGTGCTCTCCACCGACCGTCTCGAGGGTTTCGTTATTTGCCGCGGAATATAATGCACACACGAGTCCTTTCGATACTTTTGTCCCGACGAAAGACCGAGACGGCCGGGTACTCGTTGAGTGGATTGTCTTGTAAATCTTTTCATTGAAATACGAAACTACCGACCGGAAGACTCGCTACAGTAGCGTGTTTACCTCGTCGGCGGGGAATTTATTGACAGTAAAATACACATTTCGTGTTTGTTGAGAGATTTGGTTCTTTCACGAGTGCTCGAGCCCGTTCCTCTCGATGCATTAGACAGTGCTTCGCCCTTCATCGGGGTTTAAAAATATCTCCGACGTTTCGAAACGTGTACATGATATTTTACTGTCAATTATTTTGTGATAGATACAGAAAATCGACTTTAAAAAGTCATCGTTCACGCGCGCGGTAACGTACGCCTTGGAATCGAGAGGAAGTAGAAACGGTGGGTAGTGGACAGACACGCCAGCGCGACTCGCGTTCGACCGCGTATCCGACGAATTTTCAAATTCGATTATCTCGAAAACGAAGCCTTAAACGAGAAAATTTTATTCTTGATTTTCGATCTGTTTTTTTCGTGTAACACCCACCCCTTTTGAAGGATTTTTCGTAAAGAAGATTGTGATAAAGATTGCACCTTGAAATCCTACTTCGAAAGGGTTAATGCAAAAATATACTTGAGATAGTTTTAATAAGATAAAAATCTAGATTTTTAATGATTTATAATAATTGCATTAGACGATGACTGGAATAAACACTGCAACGGATAGGGAAGTTATTGCTTCCGAAAATACGTGTAACGTAATAATCTCATCGATCCCGAAACTCTGCCACGAAGCATCGGGAATATTTTTGCTCCGGTAGATACATGTTAGGCTAGGACGTCCACGAGCGCAAAACCAGGATAAATCGATTACAACCGAACGTCAACGAAACTGTCCCCTGACCTGGAAGAAGGGTGGGAGAGCGCGCGACCCCTAGAATCATGGGTATGCCCCATCAGCTGTGCCTCCAGCTGTAGGCCTGCTTCAAATGCAAAAAACCACGTCAGCCGAGGGGCGAGCGGCGGTTAGGTGAGGCCGTAGTATCGATCAAAGACCACTTTCGCCATTTTCTCTACAGATGTGATCCCAGAGCGAGGGAACAAAATGGCACTGAGGCACGGTCGGTCACTCACTCGTACGGTTCGAACGATCAAAAACAACGACTTTGTCTTCGTTAAATAGTTAACAGCCTAAATAACGAGATATAAAAATATTCTACGACGTTACACGCTAAATCTTAAAACAAATGATCCGTTTCTGCAACGCAAATATTTTTGTTTTGCATCCGTCGAAGTTTTCCAGTCTCTGTGAAATTTTCATCGCTCGAAACTTCCGTTTCTATATTCTCGTCGAAACTCTTGCGAGAACTTGTTCCCAGAAAGTTTCAACCCCTAATTTAAATCCCCCGGTAAATCTTATTCTCTCTCCGTTTCGGCAAGTTCTCGTCCTTTCCTGCGATCAGCGTTTAGCATCTCCTTCCCAAGATCACGCGACAATGTTCCCCTATTTTATCAAGGCTCTTTCAAGGTTCGGGAACCTCGAGAAGCCGATGAAATTCGACGCTGGCGAAGAGGTTCGCGTCCGTTCGGGACAAGATGCCCTTCTAAGCGACGCGCTACTTCGTTTTTTCTTTGCTTTGTTACTCGAAGCCGTTCGTAATTTTTGTGTGCCGAACGGGGAGCTAAAAAGGGTGCGCGGACGACGTGGCATTAACCCCCTGGGAACACGCGTCCCCTCCAAAGCAAATATTTCGTGGACGAAACTGTATTGCAGACTGGTAGAGGACGCATAATCATATATCATACGGGGCGCTTCGGAATTATAGGTACAATGTAGGGTTGCTAGATCCCCTGGAGAGAAACAGGAAACTATTAATATACTTGTATTCGAAATGTCAAAGACGACGACTCTGCGCGAGGGTTTTTTTCAAGGCTGAACGAGAGGATCAGCGATGGGAAACTTTTATAAACGAATTCACATCTACGATCTAGACCGAATTTCTAAATACGAATAAATGCAAATCGACTCGTGTTTAACTTGTAACAAAGAGACGCGCGATAGGATTATTGATAAACCTTTTGAAAAATTCTAAAATAGTTGTGAACAGATTATTTATTCACGCTATTATTTTAAAATTGATGGATAACAGGATTAAATCAGACTTCGAAAAGATCACAAGGGGTTGAACGAAAATTGCAATTTCAATTGTAAAATGAAATATTCCATGGTGGACGATCGAATAAACATCACGAGTTAATTGCTGCACGCCGAACTATCATGTATTTTAATAAACTTCAAACGCTGTTCTATGAAAAGTAAATTGTTTCAGAGCTGCCCAAATATTCAATATATGAAGTGACACGAAACGCATTCGGTGTATTAATTTTATTTACATTCTCGATCGAGGTGTTTCGAAATAAGGATGCGACAAAATAGCGAAGATTGGAAAAATTTGTGAGATGTAATACTCGAAATACTTAATTGTTGCACGCGTGTACGCGCATGTACGAACTCTTTGCGGTCGACGGCACCGTACGGGGGCATAAAGGAGTCCTCCCTGCGAGTCCGCCGGCACATTATTAAATTACTGCGGTATATGCAATCTCTATAAACAATAAATGTAAGCTGCGGTGCCCGCAGACACAATATTTTACGTCTCTATCTGATAAAAGCAATGATGTCATAAGGCTTGTACCATACGGTGCTCGTCGACTTACAAAGAACGCTCCTCACCGTCCACTTACGGTCACCGTCCACCACAAAGGGTTTAGAATTTTTCTGTTCCATTTTACGAGATGCACCGATCAAGTACCACGCTAAACCAGAGTACACAAATTCCTAGACTATGTGTTTCAATTATAGACAAATTACGATACTTGTTCGAATTCGATTAACAATAAAACAAACTTCTTTTTGTATATTAACACTAGAACTAACAAACCAGTCAAAATGGCCCATTCGTAATTTCTAATAAAACCTGTAAAAAATTTAATCGACTGAATTTTTGGAAATTTACCGTAATTTTCTATAAGAGAATGCATTATACATTTCTTCACGCACCTATCGTTTCAATTTCCTTGATGCAAATAAATACACTATAATTGTCGATAGTTCTACTGTTAAAAAAGATTTAATATTATATTCTCATTGTTAACTTTCTATCCTATTGACTATATTTGCCAATGTCAAGAATAAAGCGAGCTTCGATATAGCTGGTGGTCGTTTCAGTGTGACTCAGGTTAGGAATAATACAATTAAAATTTATTTTTAATCGATGTAAAGTAGAATCACAGGTAGAATCGTTTCCCCTGTTCGCCATAGGCGTCTATGCAATAAGAGACGCCTGTAACGCCTCGAGAAACACGGGCGTTAATATGCTTGGCGCGTATTTGCGTGCCGAGCAAAAACCGCGCGCGACTTATACGCGATCGACAAACATAGGGATTACGGATATAAATCCAATCGGTTGGTAGATTCTGCGCGCAATTACACGAAGCGTGACGAAACGCGGACTTCGGATGCCTAGGCATAATGCAATCTGTAATGCAACGCGTAATATAAATGATTCTGTAAGTTTGGACGCGTTGCACGCTATGACCAAGCAGTTTGCCACGATCGATCGCCAGTTAAATATTTGTGAAGCGAGATAAGAAAGCGTCAACAATTTAAAACCAATCAATGATACAAAATCGACAGGTTAAAATAGTGATACTTTGATCGAGTATGTAATTTATACAACTGATTAAAGCTTTTAATTATTTTTCGTCTTCGCTTTCACCTGTTGTAAAAATGTACTTTGAACTGTCCAATGCCTGTTTTTATCCCTAAATTTATGTCGAAAATTATAAATGTGAGTTATCGTCCAGTTCGTAAGGGAGACGATTTGTGCAAGCAATGGGCAAAATTCTTGTAGAGATAAAAGTTCGTATCCATGATACATTCAGTTTCGATTAGGGAACGAAATTACATTTTACGTTAAATCGATGGAAATTGATATCGCGATACTTTGTCTATAATTTTAATCATATTTCGCCCCATTTCCGACACGCACGATGCAAGTTCATTTCTCGCGTTAACGTCTGAGCAAACTGGTTAATTGAAATTATTGATTTTAATGCGACAGGCGTGTATAATAATACATGACCCATATAGGAGGCATTGGACCGTAACCGTGTTAAGGCAGGTGCATGAGACAAAACAGCTGTGACATCGGGTCAAGTATCGTAGAATTGATACTTCAAAACAGTATATTCAAATAGGTGTTTTGCAACCTCTCAGAAAAAGAAAGAAACAACATAAATATAGTCGAATAAAAAAGCTGCTTCTCGTAATATTTTATTATTAAAAATACTAATTAAACAGCTTTTCTGTCGTTGGTAGTAACAACATCAAGAAAAAGACTGCAAACTAAAAAGCGTAAAAGTTTGGGACGACTTAAACTTCTTATCCATTATTCATCGCTTTTTCTTCTCTATTTGTTATAACTAAGAACAAGTAGTAAATTGTAGTCGTTCGTTAACAACGTGACAGTTTTATGTGAACTTTGCAATAATAAAAAGTCCCAGGAAAATCCAAAATCAACTAAGCTTATTTTGTTCTACCTTTATTTTTCTGCGATGCTTTAGTAAAGTATAAAACTAAATCAAAATTAAAAAAAAAAAAAACAATAATTTGATTGTAATTATAGTGCTTTTATAAATACAAGTGACGAATAAATCATGTATACGGTGCTTTTATTGATCAGCTGTTATTCGGGTAAAATCTCTGGTCCATAAAACTCACGTTGCATTATACTCTAGACTAGACTTAACCTGTGAACTTAGCGAGTTCAGTTAGTATAGGATGCGCGTGAAACGCACGCACGGCATTTCCTGACAGCGACGATGCAAAAACCGCGAACCGCGCGCGCAATTTGTTTCCATTAAATCCACGGCAAAAAGCAGCGTTTAATTTGCGCGCAGGATATTCCAACTTTGGATTAATCGTCGGTTTTGCACGGCACCCGGCGAGAAATCTTTGTAAATTATATAGTTCGGTGGTTCTTATCCTTGTTAAGTTCGCGGCACAATTTAGGATAAGATTCTCGATCTTATTGGATCCAGGCACACAACAGCGACGTTATTTGGAATAAAACTTGTATTAACACTAGAACTACCGACAATTATAGTGTATTTATTTGTATCAAGGAAATTGAAACGATAGGTGCGTGAAGAAATGTATAATGCAATGGAAATAAGTGTTTATTCATTCTCTTATAGAAAATTACGATAAATTTCCAAAAATTCAGTCGAGTAAATTTTTTACAGGTTTTATTTGAAATTACGAATGGGTCATTTTGACTGGTTTGGTAGTTCTAGTGTTAAACTCAATAATATTTCAACCTTTTGTGACCATCTCTATAATTACGAAAAAAACATACGCGTCGAAGTATGAAATAAAAAATAACGTTGAAGTATTGCGTAGACGAGGATGATAAAATCAAAGGAATCGAACGTTCTTTGGTATAATCAAATAACTCAAAGTCGAACGTATCAAAGAACGTTCTATTCCTTTGGCTAACTAACTGGCAGAGAATTGGAATTGAGTTGTTTGAATATATCCGTTCCTTTGACTCTATCATGCTCGTCTGCACATTTCCACGCGGTGGTCAACAATCTTACGAACACTCTGTAAGAAAATTGGTGCAAAAATAGCCCAACTGCAAACGGATACTGACGGATGACTTCTCGTTTCGAGTCATGGCCCTTCGTTCGATCGACGTATTCATATTTTCCAGACTGTAAATATGAACTTTGCCGATAAAAAAGAAAACCCCCAGCAAGAAGTTTCTACCAACACGAACTGTTCGTTTCTGGCGTCGATTGTGTCTACGAAGTCTTCCTGTTAACATAGCCAGGCAAACGTTCGCGTCGACTCGGAGGTTCTACGCCGCACAAGCTACGAGCATGCACGACCGCAATTAGAAATTTATTGCAACGCGAACAGAAGTTGGCATCATTGACAACTTTTCCGTTCGAACGACAAAAATACATACCCTGAAAGTAACGAGAATTATTGAACGCTGGGACGCCAAGGTTCGCGTGTATTTAAACAAAATCAAGAGTCACGTCAAGTTTTAATTGGATAACTCGATTGGGGATTTTTTAAAAATAATAGCGGAAATATTTCGGTAGCAAAATTCGTCGTTTTAATGTTGAAAACGTTTAATAAAAACTGTGTTCGTTGGTAACCTTAAAGGAACGAAGATCGTATATATTTAAAAGAAGTGGTGACTGCTGATGGAAAATAGTCGATCTTTGTGCTTTCCATTCGCGATGAAGAGTGAAACTGTTTACATTCAAAAAATGCACACGAAGAGCTACGTTTTTTGAAAAAACTACCCTTAATTCAGGATCGAAGGGTTTAAAATTTTCGACTGCACGCGTGAAAACGAGGCGGATGGACGAGCAAGACCCTCGATCGTGACGCGAACGACTCAACGGACTCGACTGGCCGCATAAATAATCGTGCGAAAAAAATCTGAGCCCGGAGGGGTTGGTGAGGTGCCTCCGAGTCGAAGTTCCAGCGTAACGTTGCGACTAGCATTTCCTGTTTCGAACCCCTTAACCAACGATGGGTATAACTAATTACTTTCACGTCTCTCTCGCCGTTGCCCCGCGCGCGCCATTATTTATGCCCTCGAAACGTTGCGCTAATAAATCCGCGGAGGGTGGGGGTAGCATGCGCGAAAGATAATTTCTATCGAAGAAGGGTGGACAGTAAAATACGAGGGTCGTTCGACGGCTAACGGCGAATTTGTTCCAAAATTTTTTATCGCCTCGTTAGCAACGATCATTACGTTTTCACTCGTTGCTCGGTTAGCGTACTCCGCCACCTTTTCACGCGCACCTTATTTATCAAGTACGTCACGCATCCTTTCGCTTTCGCATCTTGATCCTCAACTCTACCGCGAACTCGAATATACATATATCTTCGCCGTGCGTGCATCGGCGCTTCCGAGCACAATTGAAAGATATTTACGCAGAGAAGTGCAGGGAAAACGTCGCAAGGTCAGAATTTTATTCGACGGAACAGTTGAATTTGCACCGAAAAATAAATTACGGACGCGACGATGGGTGTGAATTGTAATCGTTGCGATAGAATTTGAAAAATGTTGCTTAACGAGAAGAGCGCTGAAACAAAATCTCTGTCGCCTCTTTTTAAAACGAAACAACGTCGAACGTAAATTCGCTATCGATCCCCCGTGACAGAATTTATGCAACATTTTGATCCGATTCCGACGTTCGTATCGACACCCTTAAATTTCGCGCGTTCTTTGCGACCGGACGTTTTTCCGCGGCGATGAGAGAATTAATCGCGCTTTATTTTCAACGACGGGAAAAGAGAGAGCAAAAATTCATCGCGTAAATATAACGCGTACGCCGATCGTTGCGAAACTCGCGCGTATAAGAGATCGCGATCGCCAATGGATTCACCTACCTTGCCATCGAGCATGCGAACCGACGAAAATCTCGTCTCGAATCGTCCGGTTCCCGAAACCGCTTCTGACCTGACGATGTAGAACGCGATACGACTTTTTTATTTTACTTTAAAAACACCCTTAAAATTACGCGAACGCGCCATATCACCGCTCCTTGCAGACAAGAATTTGCAACGCGACTGAAAATCGGGACACAGAGTACTCGATGATTAAGAAATTGAAAATAATATAGGAATTTTTCTAAATTCTATAATTGGGAATGCGAGTCGAGAAAATTGAGAAAAGTTGAACGTTTCAAAATTCTCGTAGAATAAATTATTTTCAATTTTTGGCCAAATCGAGACGCAAAGTCGAAACTTGGCTCGAATTGATCTTTTTTGGGTAAACTATCGAATGACCTATCGCGAGTTGAATTTGGTGTACAGACACCTTTGACCTCCTTATTTTGGCTATATTCTTTGCTCCGAAATCGAGCTCAAGGATCTATAACTTGATTTATTCTAACCTCGAAAGACAAATTTTCGAGGAATGCTGTATTCAAAACCACAAAATTTTCTGGATCAGTCTCGTACGCAACGTCACGTGCTTTGATCTTCTACCTGACTATGTTCAAGTACCATTAGGTACCAAATTATTGTACTTTCAAAAGCGATGTCTCTTTTCTGTATACTATATGTAATATACTATAGAATAAAATACAACTTCATATGTACTTCGAACCTTGTTTTAATAAACAGTGCTGCTGAGTCTCGCCTTTTAGATAATTCTATGCATTTTTTTGTTATGACATAATCAAAACATTGTTATTACTGTTGAAAGTATAACTTAACGTTCCATAACAATGGTTGTTTAACGCCTCCTGTATACCCCGTATTAAAAATTACCTTAATAAATAGAAATAAAGTTGAGTGCTGAAATATGTACCTTGTTTAATAACCCTGCTGGATAATCGTTAAATATTATTAATATTATAGGGTTCTGTTTCGTAATTGCGGACGAAGTGGTAAGCATACCGGACTTAAAGTCGAGTTATGTCTTCCTTTATCGATATAGAAATCTTCTATCTGGCACGTTTTTATACCATTACGCACGTTTGCTTATATATCCGAGTACCATTCGATTCTGCAGATTCTCTAAAAAATGTATTATTCCAGCAATTACCAGTGGGACGAACCCGATCTTGATTTGCAATTTAAATTTTTGCGTCGGTGTTTTCTCATATCTTTCTGCCACTTTTTACAATTTATTGGTATAATTTGGAATCGATACATCCGATCTCTTGTTTCCGAATGTTATATCGTTTCTATTGACCGTAGTTGTTTCGTCGCTTTTATACCTGTACTCTCGATAAACTTTTTATTCTTCCTATCCGAAGCATTTTCTAGCACCTTTTCCAGTTCTTCACGCACGGTGTTAAATTGTTCGAGAAAAAGCAAATCGAAAAGAAACAATAGAATGTTTTCCTACGAATGGCGTTCGAGTTGGACATTGACGTAAGTATAAACGGTAGTGTGGTGGTCAGACGCGCCAGCTAAATCGTACACGTACGCGACAAACTTTCAAATTCAATTATGCCTCGAAAACGAAGCATTAGGGGACAAAATTTTCTTTCACATTTTCAATTTAATTTATTTTGATTTTTAATTACACCACTCATACTCAAACATTTTCTTTCGATACGATAAATAACCAACGCTTCGTACAAAAGCTTTAAAACATTTTCTGGAACACCGTACACAAGGATAATCGAGAGGGTTCCTATCAAACGCGAAATTTCGATCTCCATCGAGGTCACTCGAATTCGTCCATTGTCTCGGGGCAGGGAGGGGGGAATAAGGTCACGGGTGCAATTACGTAACCACGAGACGCTGTGCGTTTGCTAAAAAGTGGACGAAAGATCGACGACGGAGAGGCAAGGAAGAAAGGATCGACCGGCGTCGCGACAAGGCCACGCGTCGATCGCCGCAATGTGAATTAATTTAACGCCCGGTATATTATAGCATAGAGCAAAGGCGTGCAACGCAACACGATAGCGATTATCAGAGAGCCTCGTGGTGGGGGAATCGGAGGCGGAGGGGAGGCGGATAGAGAAGAGACAAAATCGCAGCGCGTGCACCAAAACGAGACAACCAATACGAACGGAGGGGGGGAGGGAAGTGTGGTCGGAGAGAGGGGAGCACGATGAGCAAATTTACAATCGTAAAGCGTAAGGCACGCCGGGTGTACTTCGGTACGTCGTTGGTCAGCATTAACGGCCAAGATTATGTTCGTTGTTCATTCATTTTTATGTTGAAGGCGCTGGGTAACGCACGCTAACCGCCCCCCCCCTCATTCCTCCTCATCACGCATCCACCATTTTACTCCACGCAGAGACGCGGCCAGAGAGAGTATATCTTTCTGTCCTGAAAGTCGATTCGCGGCGAGCGAAAATTGGCCGGCCTCTCGCACCTGCTGTCGAAGTTTACGGCCAGGATAATGGAGATTTTCACTCGAACGGTCCGGGGCGGTGCGCTTTTACATGCCCGGGCCCTCGTTACGAAAACTGGAACGTCGTTACGGGACAGAACGCGTGTCAATTCCTCGCGCTCCAAATAACTTTTCGTCTTAACGTACCGCCACCTGTATTTCTTTTTTCTCTCTTTCGTTACCGACGCCCTGCTCCCGATTCGGGCCGTGTCAAAGGCTCGCCCGAAATTTGTATCTAAGGTACACACGTTGCCCCAAACGTGGGGACACCGCCTTACGAAACTGGGAGTTGCGAAAGACTAGCAAAAAAAAAACATGGGAAAGAATTTGAGGCTCTGGAAGAACAGCACGCGCGCCAAAATTTAAATACAGCGGCGAAGATCGAATTTTGACTGAGAAAAGTTGAGAAATAATCGTGTAAAATTGATACGCGTATCAACGAACGATAAGTTTCTTTCGAACGTATCCGAATGGAAATTAATTAATATCGAGTTAAAGATTCCAAACAAATACTTTAATCGGTTTTAACGAAAACAAGTTCTGCTTAAACAGAATGATTCCTCGAGCGATATCCAATCTGATATAATTAGAAATGTTTAATTATAAAGTTTAAGACATCACCGAACTTCGTCGGTTGTATGAAATTTTCGATTGGAGGGTCGAAACAACCCCTCGAGGATCGAATAATTGTTCTTCGATAAACGATGAAGTTTACCTTTATAAACATCAAACACTCCTGGAGTGGGTATATTGCGGTAGAAACGTCGTTTCTAAAGCGAACCAATTAACTCCACAATTAACAGATGGGTGGGAAGGGGGAGCGGAGCAGACCCAGAGAGGTAGAAACGGTTGTTTCGTTGAAGCATCCGTTTTTAGCATATTCATAAATACAATGGAGTAGATATTGTAATATTTTATTCATTTATATTCGCTGGGAAGAAACGACATTCGCGAAGGAAGTGATTTAAGTAAATGACTTTCGCGACGAGACTGCTTACCGTTGCATGTTTGAGGACGAGTTATTTATTAAATTCCCTCAAGAACAAAATACCTACGTTTATTTAAACGTTCGAAACTCTCGATTTACTCGTAACTTTATCAAAAGGTTGTTTTTCACCTTTCGAGTATAAGATCGAACACGGTAAAACAATTCCGTAATATCCTTCAGATTCCAGACATTAACGGCAAACATCAAGAAGACGAACAATCAATTCTGGATACTTAGATAATGGTTCCAGGGGCAGGAAGTATTACGTGGAATTTTATTTTTAAGGAAATCAGGGCGAAAGCTCCATTAAGAATAATTAGCAACTTTTCTCTATTCGGACCAAAGCTGCAACGACGCCTCAAAGTTTTCTGGGAGACTTTGCAACTTTGCTACGGGAGGAGAAAGCCAAGATGCATTTTGAATTATTTAGCGTGCTCAAGAAACGTTCAATTCCAGTTTAAAAGATACTTTCCTCTTCGCGGTGGGACCAAGAAGATAATTATCTGGAAACTTTTACACGCCATTGTATACATATTCCAAAGTTCAGACGTGCGTCTCGACGTCGCTTTGACTCGAAAAAGAGTTCGAGAAACTAGCAAAATGCATTTCGAAAGATGATTTTCAGCGAAAAAATAACGTTGTGAATTAAATCTGAATACTATCTGAATTTTCATCGTCGTCGTCGACTCTGGTTATGAAAAATTTGATATTTTAATTTCTAGGGTTTCTTTTCCCTTGGACTTCTTCTGAAAGTTAGTTCAGAGATAGGCAAAATGATTTATTCGGTGCTCGTTAAATAAGAGTAAAAATTTTAATCGTGGAATGAAATATTTCTCAACGAGGAAATAAAAATTCGACTGTTCGAATAGACGACTGAAATAAATTTTGCTCATCTCTTACTCGAGGTTTTCTCCAAGAGAAAAAAAAATGCACCGAATATTTAAACAAGTGGACGAGGTAAACGTTCCGCGTACAATTCATTTACTTTTTACATCGTTCTCCCGGCGATGTAGGGTCTGGCGTGGTCGTAGGGGAGAATGACACCGACGTGTATTGATCAACATAGTTCGTTCCTCATGCTCGCGAGCCAATTTGCGATGTGTATATACGAACTGTCGTAAAATTATACGATTTATTAAACTGCTATGCAAGTTTAATTAAAATCCGAGTTTAACGCACAGTATGAACGCTCTATGTTTAATTATTTATAGCCCCGTGCGGCATTACGTACGCAAAATACTGCAATCAAAATATATGGTCGAAGAAGTTTCAAGCGAACATCATGGGTTCCGGAGATATAGGAAATTATGCAGATTAATTCAAACGCGGCGTGACGATAGATTATATCGCTTGACAGTTTCCGCAACACTGTAAGTGTACGACGGATCGTGTATCGAGTTTAGGAACGTTCGTGTCAATGACCTCAATTTTCTGTGAATACCAACGACAACAGAAGCAAAGACTTAAAACGAAACCACCCTTAAATGTAAAAGAAATTAATTACGATTACTTTGTTATCCGATATTAAGACATCGTTTCCTCCAACACTATTTTTTCTTACGTTTTTATGTAATAATATAACAACTTTTGTACGTTTACTTTGCGAGAAACACTTTTTTTTTAATGCTAATTAAAACTGCTAGTACCTAGTCATAATTTTTATACAAAGAATTATAATTTAATTTTGAAAAAATGTTTAAAGAAATTCTATGCGTTTTGACTATTTTCTAGACAGTCGTGGATTCTGCCCTGTCGGCGAAGGAAGTCGAACGATGGTCGTTGGATTTGAAACGAGCGTATTCAACGATCCACGGTTACCAATGTAATCATTAGACGCGTCCGGTGCAACAGAGAGTTGAAGAAGTAATTGTAAAAAATGCTACAGCGTTAGAAAGTGCCGCGTGGGTGAGCGAATTCCGCGTCAAAACACGCGCGTTCGGCCCACGCCGCGTTTCGATGGAACTTTTGCGACATGGACGTTTAACGCGCTCGTCGAGGACGTGTCTCAAAGTGTATATGGTACGGATCCATTCATCGAAGACCGTGCCAAGGAAAAAACCGGGGCAAACCTTAAAATGCCAAAGCACCGCGAGGTGAAAGGTTCATCTAAATAAACGTACCCTTTTACTTTCCTCCACAAAAACCTTCTGGAAATCTGGGTCACCCATAAAACCGGATTCCGCGGTTGAAAACTGTAATCGTCCCTTCCGCGGACTCTTTGGATACGTTAAAAAAAAACAAAAACCTTCGCCTGGAAATAAACACCGTCTGAGAATGCATCCTAGAGAAAATATATATTATGCATAATTTATGAAGGATAAGGTAACCGATATCTCCTCCGCGAATAATACGAAAAATACGGCAGCCGGGTACGGTAGAAAAGCTTTTGTAGTCCTCGACTGTTTGCTAATATAAGCAATCAGACACAATGAATATGCAATTTAGCGAACAGTCTCTGCCATTATCTTGATTTTTCAAGCGACTGACTTGACTTGCTTCTTAAACACATTATTATTCCCTCGTTCAGGCCTTTTAAATACCTGTTTCTCTTTTTGCCTTCGCGCGCGGTTCGTTTCGCGTGCACAAAATTAAAAAAGAAAATGAAGTAACAGAGATTATGATTAAAAAAATGTCCCGCGAAAATCGGTACGAATGTCGATCCCGCCTCGTAACGTGCATATTTTATGGAGAGAAATCTCCCGATTTAAAATTTCGCAAATGCTTGTTAGATAACATGGCTATTCTACTTTTTTATGATTGGGAAATTCTCTCGTAATCCGTGGAGAAATGTCAAAGATTCGAATTGGACGAACACCTTTCGCGAAAATGAATTCATAGACGAATGAAAACGTTCACCCTCGTCATTTTCAGATCTACATCTTTCGATGGATTAAAAATTGATACGAAATTAATCGAATTACCAAATTTTACCCTGTTGTGGCGGAATGTTCGTTATCTTTGTGGAGCAACGTGCACCACGTCGTTCAGGTCGGATTCCCTAGAGAATCTCTAGAGTCCAGCGTCAGGTGGGCGCCAGACTTATCCTCGTTCGTTCGCCTCGCTAGCATACACGGTGCCATTAGGGTGCTTCGCGAAACGCGCCCGTGACGCTGTTATCGAACCAGCTCGCCAGGTATAGAAGCGTCAAGAATGTTCGACGACGACGTAACGCCGCGCGCGCGAGACCGGAGAGGCCACTTTCCTCGTCCGCTCCATCCCTCTTTTTCCCGAGCACCATCATTGTGACTCATCCAGAAGGCTGTAGGGAGAGGTTAGAACCAGTGCCTGAGAAACGACAGACTGCTAGAAACTCGTTTTCCCGCGGTTGGATCGATGCGCGAACAAACGGCCACGGGGAAATCTCGACGAGCCGCTTCGAGAGCTCGGATCGTTCCTTGGCGTTCAAACCTTGCTCCCTCCCGATGAAACAGAATGAAATATAGCTCCATCACCCCACTTTTCGCGGATAAAGAACTTTACCGAGCAATCGAGCCCTCTGTCTTTCGAATATTTACGCGAGGACCCTCGAATCCTCCGTTGCATCGATATCTCTTGGCTACTCGTAGCAGGGCATCCAATTATTTGGAAAATAATCGTCGATGGGTGATGCAACTTTTCACTCGGGAGCTAAAAAAGTTGATTCCTACTGATCTGAATAGAAGAAATTGTTTAATATTCATACACCAGAGCTTTGTGTCTTGCGGATATTTATGTGGAGACCCTTAGACCCTCTATTTGCACCATATGTCTTAAAAATCGTCTTTGGCTACTTATAGTAGGGCATCTAATTATTTGGAAAATAATCGTCGATAAATGATGGAACTTTTCACCAAGGAGCTAAAAACATTCCTACGATGATACGTTGGGGGAAATAAATCTGAATAAAGGAAATGTTTTTAATATTAATAGCCCAGATACAAAAGTATTGTATACGCGATGTGCTAACATTCTCGATGCAGTGTAATAAAAGAAATCAATGTTTCCCTGCTAACAATAATTCTTAAAATAAAACTATCAAGCAGGTCAGTTGATCGGACCATGCATTTGACATGACTGGTGTATAGGATGCAATTCCGGTCGGGCGATAAGTTTGTGCGACAACTTATCGGGAACGAAATTAACGGGTAATAATACCAAAATAACAGGAGTGGTATCTTCTCTAAATTCAGGCTAACGACTGGTCGTGCGAGCAAATTCTGTTTCTTTAATGAACATAACGATTTTAACATAAATTTCATGTATTTTCATATATCGAAAGAGGACGTAATAACCAGATTGAACGTTGATCGTACTGCGTGTACCAGGGACCAGTTTTCTTTGGAAATAAATGTACATTCTATTAAAAACTAAGTTGGTAATTAAGCGTTAGTCATTTTTGCCCCTTCTTAAAATTCTGACTACGCCCTTCACAAGTACTATAAAACAGAATGTTAAGACTGCATATCTTCATGCAAATTCATAGTTTCATTAATAGAATTAATGAAGAGATTTGTAGAGGGTTATCTCAACTCCTAAATATAATAAGTCACGTCTTACTTTAAATATTTCTTATACTTTTGCATATTAAGTGCATATTCTATAGTTTTCTGGGGTAGTCGAGTTATTTTCTAAAAATAATTTTATACGTGTCCATCAAATAGAATGATCGACTTGGAGGGGGAAGACACCTGGAGTTCGAGCTGGTTTCAACTATCGGGCAACGCTCGAAAAATCGAATTAATTATTCGCGTATATATAAGCGACACAGGGTCGAAACAATCTTACCAGCCCAACCCCTCGTCGTCGTCAACCCTAACCGACACGATCCCTCGCAGAACACGCACACTCGACACACGTGTCCGGTGTGCTTATCGATCACTCGCAGAAACGGCCATGGTTGTAATAGGGCCGACCGGTGTTACCAGTCCAAGGTATTGACCTAACGATGAATCATCCCGGGCGACTATACATCGCGATTGTTATACAATATGTCCAGTCGCGACGGTTTTTAACGCTGGTCTCGTCCGGACAGCTGAGAGAAGCCAGCTCGCGGCGAACAGATACGCGAAAAAATACACGCCGCGGGGGTCTCGAGAATCGATACTCGCTGGATATCGTTCGCGGAGGTTTCCTCCAACAGATTTTATTGGCCAACGAAACAGGGACGTGATTCTAATTTTTATATTATTTTTTTCCCCCCGACGCCTTTCGTGGACGACACGCAATAACGCGGCTCTCGACTTAATCTTAAATTATACGGGGAGAGATCTTCGAGTCGGGCTTGTAAAAAAAAAGTTATGGCACGCTCCGTCACAAGGTGCTTCGACAAACTAGATTACGGTACCAGAATATTATACTTTCGAAAATATTCGTTTAAAAACTTTTTTTATTGTTATGTGCTGTATAAACATATACCCGTGCAATGAATTACCATTATGGTTTCTAAGACTTCTTGTAGACACATCTTTTGTTTATTCAATGTTGTTCGATACTAGCCGCTTTCCGAATCAAATTTCTACCCAGTAGTAATAAAAAAAAAAATATAGTATGGTTATATTTTAGAGACGAGACACGCCCGGAGGTTCATAAACTTACCAGCGAAATAGAGATACGCGCATTCATGAGATTTCACAGCCCATCGATCAGCAAACAGCGCGTCGTTTAAAAAACACTGGCGCATTCTCCGAACTGCGCATTACTCGCAAATGCGATTAGGCGCGCGAATAAACACAAGCAACGAAATTCGTGTGTCCTGACCCAGCCACTACAGCCTGATTCCCACCAGCGCGAATAAAATGTTAATACGCTCAACGCCTTAAAAGAATTCAATAATAAGTTCCTCGAGTATAAATCCAACGAAAGAGAAACATTACATCCCAACCAGGCATCGAGTCTTCTCCGATAAAGATCAGTTTGAATTCCCATAAGTTTTTCACGTTTGCTACTAAAAAAAAAAGTTATTCGCTATGCGTGACGTTAATTTCTCGGGGGTGTCACAAATACGGAACGTGTGTTGACGATTGTGCGGACGTCGCCAAAAAAATTGATCGACGAGAACGGACGGAATCCGCGTTTTCGAACGTCGAAAACAATGGGCGCCGGAGGATACCCGAATAGCAGGCGCGATAATAAGCGAGTGTAATTGCGTCTGAATGATTAACGTTCCCTTACGACTCACGGTCAATAATTAATCGACGATTGTTTGCGCGCGGCCACGCAACGCAAAATCGCGCGCAACCGTGTCTCTTCGCACGAGTGCGAGTATCTCTCGTACGATAAGCGACGTGACGTAGTGTTTTCATTGTTCTTTCCATTCACTCGATCCATTATACGGCTCGGGGGAGATTGTCGCGACCGCGTGTACACGGTCATCGAGGGCGAACGTTGAATCGAATTTGACCAGGGCTATTGGTCGAGCATTTTTATTTTTCTTTCCTACGAAGATCCAACTATCTTCCCCTTGTTAACTACGAGTATCAAACGATATCAAACGAAACATGAAGTTTATTTATTTAGAAATTTATTTTTATCATTTTCCTTTCTCGACTGGTATCGAAGACGTATTGATTCGAGTCATTCTAAAAGCATTTCTTGGTGTTTTAGAGAGTTTTTAGAGAGATACCATTGTACTTTTGATAAAACTTTGTACGTATAAATGGTGTATTGTTTACCAAAAAATTAACTCACATTTTCCCAAATGGTTTTAACGATCAACCCTTTGCACCCCTAGAATTTATTCGATAGAAACGACTAGTCGTTCGCAAGCAATTTAGTGATACCGTTTTAGGGAATTAAAATTCCTTCCCAGAAAAATTTCTAAATGATTAAAATTGCAAAAATTCTGTGGCAAGAAAGTTTGCTATTTTTTCTCCCCTTCGTTTTGCTTGCTAATGTTCGTTACCGCTTTGGCGAGGAGCCTTCGAGCGCAATCTCGTGTGGGTGCGCCAACCTCGACATTTTCTAGACCGAGGGTCGCCTTTCTACAGTCATCGGTCTCTCTACACCCCATTAGCCACCCCCTGTTTCTTCGCTGTTCGAACACATGCGTGTCGATCGATATTCGGTGGTGCATGCTCGTGCCAGCGGCTCCAGAAAAGATTAGCGAACGACCACGCGCCGCTCGTTTCCATGGGAACTTCTTCGAGACATGGAAAGTCGACTCTATTGTCGAACGGGACGATGGAAAACGACAACGAAAGACGAAATTCGAAGGGTCGGGACAGGTCGTCTGGGGGTAGAGACTGAAGGTTAATAGTGATTGTTGCGGGAGCACGTGACTCGAAAAAGCATTGGGTTCGCGAATTACTGCCGCTGAACTACTCCAAATTCATTTTTTCTCTCGAAATCAAGCACCTCGACATTCAAACACATTGAATGTTCACGATAATATGATTTAAAAATATTAAATATAATTTCGAAACATTTCTTAAGGTTCGTGTTCATCTTTTCTACAAGATGCTTTCCACGAATTAATTAACAGCTTTCACATCTCGACAAAAATGTATTCTTATTGGTTGTTCAACCATGATACGTAACTGTGTTAATTGGATACCTGACCTGAACGATCGAGTCATTTAACTATCGTTTCGATAACGCTGGCTTTATTTCGGGGACTCTGGTGACTCCAGCGAAACGAACACGACATCCCGGTGATCGTTGCAACAAATTCGCGACATCTGCAAACATACACGACTCCTGCCAATCGTTAAATTAGTTAAGTGATATTAAACCGAGTTGAAAGCCTCGACGATACTCATAAGCCGTGGAATTCGCTCGGTCCAATGGACTGCTGGCGAATTCCAAGGGAACAGTTGTACGACAAAACTCCGGTGAGACCCAGCAACAACCCAATAATTCGATTATTGGATCGTCTCGGCCATTGTACCGTTTCAAACGATTTAAGGCAGCTTTCGAGCAGATTGCTCGTCTATGAAACCGGACGGAAACTTGAAAATATTAATCCTCTCGCTGTTCGACAACATGGTCGAACGTAGTCCATAAGATCGCAGCTTCGATCACAATTTCTTTTTAATTTACAAAAGAATTTAATCCAATACCGGCAACGAATAAGGCAGTTTCTAACGGCGGGCGATTTTATTTTCGCAAGCTGCGCCAGGCTCGAAATCCAAAAGCATTGCAGGGGACAAACGGTAAGTCCGTTTCGAGTCCACAAAAGCGTTACCGTTGCGCGCGGCGAAGGAGTCTCTTTGTCCCGGAATTTTTCTAAAGGCAGGGCACACACCGCACCGCGAGCCAAGGATAAATACCTGAAAAGAGAGACCTTCGTGGCCTCCAAGATCTCGGACTCAGGTTGGCCAATTTTCGTCAGTCAACGAGGCACAATTGAATCTCTCTACCTGAACCCGGGACAAAGGAGGGATCGGTCACGAATTATGGCCACCGCCACGAATCCCGACCCCCGGTTGGAAAAACCTATACTCCTTCACAAACAAACGTTACAATAAACACAGACCCGAGTTACTTATTTAACGATAGATTCAGGGAACTCGTCTACTCGACGAATTTCAGATTTCACGCTCCACCAAGTTACAGAAATCGTAAATAGTACTCTTCAACAATTGATGTTAAACGTAAAAAATGCGTTTTAATTAACACGACCATCTAAACTATACGTTACATGAAAAATTATCTATAAAAGTTACAGCTACAAACAACCGATCATCAAAACTTTAGTGTTTCTATCTTTATTTAGAATTTCTAGTAAAATTCTCGAGTTCTATAAATCTTGAATTCATTCGTCTTTTTCTTATCGTCGAACGCGGATAGAACTTGATATCCGTAGAACCGGAAGTCGCTCGATTACAAGGGGAAAACAAGAAAACGAGCGCGATCGGGCGCACGCCAGTAATTTTCTACGTCCACTTTGATTAAAGATCGTAAACGCGTCGCTTATACGCAAAGTAATCACAAACTGAAACTTTAAACGAGGACTCGTTCTTCGCGCAGGAAAACTTGAATTTCGATCGCGAGAAAAAACAAATGGACGCAACCTTCTCGACGACGAGACGCGTCTATTTCCAACGGAGAGCGGCTCGATTTAAATTAATCGAACCTCTGTCGTTCAAGACAACGAGATAGCGAAATTTTTCACGAAACTTTCCAAACAGATTGAAAAATATTGGACGCGCATATTTTTCGACAGAGTCGACTTTCGTTCGTTTTCATTCGTATAATATTTGAAAAAGACACGTTAAAGAATATAAATAGAATTCTTAAGATTCTCAAACTCG
Source organism: Colletes gigas (assembly GCF_013123115.1). Classification (NCBI taxonomy): domain Eukaryota; kingdom Metazoa; phylum Arthropoda; class Insecta; order Hymenoptera; family Colletidae; genus Colletes; species Colletes gigas. The sequence continues at coordinate 5,202,263 of NW_025106647.1, read as the reverse complement.
ATCGTTCCGTTCCGTGGAAGAAAACTGCAACGATAAACGTAATTTCTCTGCAAGATAGCAGCTTCCTCTGTGCGGAACGCGAAGAAAGCAAAGGCGTCGCGACGTTTCGTTGCGACGTTCGAAAATTTCATTCGTCGGTTTGGTTAAAATTAGGGATCCGTGGAAAAGAGACGGAAAGATTTTTTATAAACAGAGCGTTATTCTGTCCGATGTGAGAATTAAAACTTCGAGACCGCGGGACGATCGTTCCGCGAGCGGCGAATACTCGCATCGCTTTCGCGCGTAATTTTCGTCGCGATCCACGGTCTCGACACTCTGAATTGCAGCTGCAGACTGCACCGGATGTTTTGGCGATGACGGTTAGCTTCAACGATTTTCTCCTGCACGGGGCTACGCGACGTATGCGACGAGAGCCTCGCAAAAACTTTGCAACGCATTCTGCGGCGCGTGTACCATTCCCGACGACGATCGACGAATTAAAATTTATGAGAGATTTGACCGACCTAGAATTTAAATTTACACGCTGCTTCCAATAATGTTGCTTGTCTCGCGGTAACATACATGGACTCCGACTTACCGTTGAAGCTAGAAATTCGGTAGAACGGTCGATAGTTGTCCAAATTTGTGTTTCTTAAATCTTACTATATTCGAAGTTAATCAAGAACAGTTTTGAAATAGAATAGGAAGAATTTTATTCCTGGTCTTCGATTTATTTCCGATAGTTCTAGCTAGATAATTTTTTTTATAAATCGAACGCAAGAATGCGAACGCGAACGCTAGCCGGGGGACCGGGTAAAATCGCGCGAAATATAAAGCGTTCGTTAAAATGGTTGATTCAGGAATCTAATTTTATACCATCTCCCGTGTCAACGAGACGAAAAACAAAATCGAAGTTCTCCATTTGAATATACGTTATTCCCAGCGCGCAGCCGCATATACGGATCCTCGTTAAACCGTGCAACTCGTCGCGAGCGATGCAAGAACTGGAATAAAACGAGCACTCGGAGACCGGCAAGCTCGATCGCGGCATCAACCGAATAGATTCGCGAAAGGCAACCCGGGGCGACCGTCCTCGCGCGGACGAAGCCTTGAAGACGCTTATCCTTGAACACCTTGCGAAATACCGGCGTGTCTCGCGACGTTTTCAGCGACGTAAACATACGTGCACGCGACTGCTCCGCCGTTCGCGTCGAATCGATGCCTGAAAACGAATTCGTCTGGCCTACGCGTACGTGATCGCGCCAGGTACCGAACTTTCCACCCCTAAAACGTATGGACACCCTCCTTTTACACGGCAGTTCTCTTACTGGGTTTTTTGATACAGTATACGCGACATAGATCTTTTTAATGTATCGCTAGCAACACTTCAAAGGGACTCTATTCAAAGGAATAATACATGTCGGTTATTTTTGCATTTACGTGTCTGTTCTAGCGGTATAAATTTGTAAAAAGGGGCATCGGGCAAGAATAATAACATGGGAAGGTGTTTTTTCGCCATGAGATTAAAACAATTCTCAAATTGAAATGTTAAAGGAATTTGAATAGGATCCGTGAATTTTATCGAGGTTATCGAAAATAAATATTAAGAGAAATTTGAAGCGTAGTTTGGTATTTTTGAACAGAAGCAAAATAATCGTTTCTCTCCGTACCGATACTGAAGTATATACAGTATCGATAGCTTTTTATCGACATTCTAACCTCACGAACGAAATCGAGTGAACTTTGTTTGTGGAATGAAATGGACTTTAAATATATATTCCGAATAACTTTGCGATTCCGCGTAACTTTCTAGGATTCTATAAAATTCAAAATAAATATTTCGGATTTCAATCACGTTTTTCTCGTCGAATGCATACAATGCTCGACAATTCGCTCGGCCAGACGTATGCGTCGTGCGTTGCGTGTGCTAAAAAAAGCATGCTAAATATAGTTGAACAATATTTTCATTAGTTTGCGCTAGAACCTAGTGGACAGTGAATAATAAAAAAAAACTATCGAATGAATTTTATCGCGAAGCGAATAACGATGCGATATAATCGCTCGACGGAAATTTTATAAATGCTTTGTTAAGAAATTGTATACAAAATGTGTTTCGTATATAAAACATATTGAAACGTTTTAAGATTTTTCATTGCTAAGTTAAAAAAATTAAAATAAATCCAGGTAGGACTCTCGAATTTTAACGAGGATGTAAAAATAATTTCTACCACAAACTGTGATTAGTTCCCAGTTGTCCAATTAATTATTATTTAGAATCACGATGGTAAAATCGCGTATCGAATTGACTCTTTGAACCCGGAGACACATATTCTTGAACTCTGTTTCCATTCGTATTTATGCCGTGAAGTATTGATTCCGAGGTCGCGCCAAGAGTTGTTATGCGTTCGCGTAAAAACCGACGATCGATGGTTCATCCGCGAGGACAACCGCAACGCGTACGCGAGACTGCTCCAAATTCGAGACGATGGTCGACCCATACTTTCTAAAAATTTCCGACCGATCTTTTCGACTTGTTGCCGCGAGAAACATTTCGAGGAGCGTTCGCCAGGATTCTGATCGCCATTGATGAGAAAAATAATTTTGAAAGAAGGAATCTCTCTATAATAACTCTATTGTTATCAACGCGATAATTGTTGTGATTGTTTGTGGGATTTGGCTTTTCTAGAATGTCTCGTTGCATTTGAAAACAAACGATTAAAGTAGATTTGATAAATATTTTAATAATTAAGATGCTTGTCGAGAAAAAGGCCTCTATAAAAATATGTTTTTTCGGCTCTCGAGAGATATTTTCGAAAGGCTGGTTCTTGGAAGCTGCGGGTCAGGTAAACGAAGGCAGCATCGATCTTCGAACGGGCCTCCGTCGGGAATACGATTTTGACAAAGTAGTCGAGACGCCTCCCGGACAGCCTCGGCCATGCGGGAAGCGAACGGATCTCGTCCAAGAATACCAAACAGGGAGGAGTCTCGGAAGTGTCGTAACCTCCCGCGAAATTCGTTGCGTCTGCTGCAGTTCCGTTCGAGAAAACCGATGAATTTTTTCTCCCTGGTGCAGCAGCCGCCGTTCGAGTCTCTCTGGCCCCGACGTTTGCGCAATCGGAACGCTAATGGCACGGATTGATGCATGGAAATCGCGTGTCTCTCGTCCTGCGAATTGATTTCACCGGGCGAAGCAATGACACAGATACCTTCGACGCGAGTTCCACGAAACGTATCTCTTAAAAAAAAAGAAACACACTCGTCGATACGCCGAGGCTTCATTCATCCGCGCGCTTTCGGATCCAATAAATCTATTCGTCTCGAAACGCTTACAGACTATCGATCGAAGCTGCTGAACGAGGATCACGTCTGTTAATATTTTTCGACGATCGGTGTTTGTTCCCTCTTTAGAATTTTTATCGATTACTCGTTGAAAATTCGTGGAATTTTAATATTAGTAACGCTATTTCTTAACCGCCAGATTTACGAGCATATGGAATCCAATATGAATTGCCGAGAAATAATATTTCTGGATACGTTATTTAAAAATGTACGAGTACTGAAAAGTAAACCAGTATATCCAGGATATTTAAAGTTTATCTGGCATAGGGGTCCAAGGCGAGCGCGGTTGGTTTCAAATACCGACAAATTAAAACTGATCGAACGATAGAAAGAAAATTCGTTGTCGAAGGGTCGTCGAGTGGCCGAAATTCCGGATCGAACTCGCGGGGATGGGCGCGCGATGGTCGTCCGTGAGATTCCCCGAATTTCTTGGCTCGGAACTAGCGCAGCTACGGAGGCCAGGCCACCGGATAATCTCGCAAATTTCATTCCTAAAATGGGCGCGGACAAAGAACGACGGGGGAAAGAGGCTGGTGCGTGGCGACGAACGAACGTACTGGAATCCGAAGAGACACGACGAGTTAACGAACACAAAGCCACTGGGCGAGCAGAGCCTGCCTTGGTCGTTGGCGATGGGGGCGACAGCGCCACCGGAAAAACCAGAACGACCCACGCGTAAAGTCCCTAGATCGGACAAATTTCTACTCGAAGAGTAGATAACGCGATCGTGTTCAACGGTTTAAGTAATCGAGGAAAACTGATAAGATTTTGCTGTGCACTGTCCTGTTCGAACTGGGGCGGAATGTGTTCCAATATTAATAAGAACAGTAATGAGATAGTTAGAATAACAATAAGAAAAATAAATACGCAGAACTTAATTTAAATCTATTACGATATTAGATTTATGTAATTACATGTTTGATGAAAGACGTAGTTACATAAATCTCCAAATGTTATACGGATATTCGATAATTCAAAGAGCATGTTTCCCACAAAACATTTTCTTTTTTTACCCGAGATACGAGAAAACCATTCGAAGGTGGATTATTGTCTGAACTCAATGTGGATTCCAGTTGTCGGTATTTTATATATTCAGGTTTTCGTGGTTTTGCGAACCGCGGCAGACTATATAATGCGCACGATTCTTCGGACGTCATTATAATTTCACAACGGCTGCGGTGTTGATCGTTTAATGAATAACGCGATGGGTACTTTTACTAGCCTATCGTCAAGCCACGCAATCGCCAAGGGTTGTAAAATCGATATGCTGCAACGATTAGACCGATACGCAACGAATATCAGTCTAAGGGTTATTTTTCTCAGCACATTTTTTCAAAACTGACGAAAGAATAAACCTCCCTTTAAAACGAAAATAAATTTCTTATCGATTTACGAGTCTCGTATCTAAACAGAGTTCTTTCCAGCATATTTAATTGCGTGGGAAATACACTTTTCTTCGATTATCGAAATCCGTTGTTTCACAGATCGTTGATTGTTCCAATAATAATAAACTGTCATCGGAATCAGTTTTTACGAAACATCAATTTCCTTTCCTCGAAAAAATATTTTAGAAATTTCTTATATAAATATCAGGCCTTTGGTGTACAACGTTCGAACAGAGTGGACAAAAATATTCCTCGTAACGAAGTAATACGATGCACGAGATGATATTTATATAGCGTAGAGAAACAGTCAACTAAAAACGTAAATTTAGCGGGAAGAGGACGTACAAAACGCGCGCTGTGAGCCAACGATAGGATCGCGCGGCGAGGGTGGTAGAACTCCGTTCTTAAAAGTCCGAAAGAACTCGTTCCGAGAACCTAACACGCTGCACGCGTCCCGCAAGTTCCGATTCCAGCTTAGGCCAGAGACAGCGACTGCAAGAATGCTCGTTGGGCTTTTTGCGAACGCGACTGCTCCGCAACAGACTGCGCCGTCGCGGGTCAAAGACGCGGCGATCCGTGAATTCGAGAAACCGAGCTTCGTCTGGCGGCCCAATGACGGCGAAACGCGTCGACAAAGGCCACCAGACGACAACGAAACAACCCTACAAAGCGAATCAATTTATCCCAAACACCGTCTCGTATCTTGCACGTTCGAGTTTCGTGGCAAACGATCGAACGCGCGCTTTTCGTCTCGTTTGTCTTTCGTTGAACCGGAGTCTGGGTCCACTTTGACCCGTGCAAACTATTAGCTTTGGAGGGATGGGAATCCTTGTACTGGATTGAAAAATAATAAAATTCAGGCTTGGGTCAAAATGAACCCTTGATCCGTCGTTCAAGGGTTGAAAGAATTGTTAAACATTTTTAAGACTGAAAACACTGATTTGAATGACTCGACAAATCATAATATAGAAAAAGAGACAAGGACGTTTTTAAACGAGAGGGTTATAAGTACCCTCAAACCAAATTAATTTGTATCAGTACTCGTTTAAGAGACAACATGGCAAAATTTGTTCGTACTCGATATTTTCAATGATCAATTTTTTCCTTGTAACTCCGATTCCTCCATCGAAAGTTCAGTTGCGGCAGTAGAGACGACTCGCAAGATATTCACCGATGCTCGATAAGACCTTGAATCTATTTAAACCCCAGGTTGTCCAAGCGTTTTCTAGTTACAAATTGATATTGTTCCCGGATCGTGGACAAAATCGCAAACCCTTGCTCGTCGTTCGAGATCAACGCTTGTAAAATATTAAATTCTACGCTAATCCGTGGTTGTTATCGGCGTCGCGTTATTCTCCGAGGCAACGAAGGCTGCGAAAGAAGAGGACGACGGAAGGCGTGTGTGTTGCACAGGAGAGAGGATTCCAGTCGAAGAAGGGCCGTTCTGCCCCGCACATCCCACCCGTGGTTTCCGCCGGCCTTGGAGCCACTGAACCACTCCGTGGTTCAACGATTCGACGGCCCAGTGGTGCTCAACCGACCGATCCTTTCGGACGAGTTGCTCCTTTCTTCTCCGTTTGCCACGTAGCGGCGGTGAAAAACCGAGCAAAAGGGAAAAGAGGACAAGCAACCGCGGTGCTAGGCGATACCGTGAAGACGGAAAGGGCTCCCCGATAGCGGGATTGTTGGAAGAAGATAAGAGTCCCCCCGGATAAAGCCGGCTAGGTCTGGATTCTCCGGCTTGCTTTCTTTTCAGCTCGGTCCGTTTCGTACCACCTACGCCCTCCACGGAGCCTTCGGTATAGAGATAGGGATCATAATTTCAGCTTGGGAAGGCGTGCTTGGCCTACGTTTGTTCAGTCACGTTTTTCGCACGGTGCGTCCGAGAAACGCGCGCGAGCAACTCTGTATTCTCCGATCCGCGGCTCTGGTGAAAGAAACGGGACTTCGATGATTCTAATAACGTTATCGCGCCAGGCAAACATCCCTCGTGTGCGTGTACGAGGTCTTGCGCGGCGATAGAGGCTCGAATATCAACGCCACGCTCGCAGGACTTTTCACCGAGAAGCTACGGTAAAAATATTCTTTCGAACAGGCGTTCGGGAAAAATCAGCCTGGACGTGAGCTAAATTTAAATTCATTTGTCTGACAATCGACACGATATTATATATATGTTTTGTACTCGATTAATACTTTCGTAATGGATCCCTGGGTTGGTATGTTCATCGTAATAACGTACTAAAAGCTGTAAATAAAATTTACGTAGAAATATTAAGATAAGAAAATGAAATTTTAGTAAAGAATCTCGTGTCTGAGAACTGTTCCTTTGCAACGAAAACACACATTTGCATTGAAATACAATGCAATTTTACGAATTCACCATAAATTGCTAATAAAATCTCGCGAACTGTCGATCATATTTCCCATAAAAACCGCGTATCGATATTTCGATCCCTATCGTCGCGCAGAAGTCTCGATCGCCCGATCGGAACGTTCCGCGTCGTCGCTCCGGTTTTCCCGGGACGAACGATAAAAGGCATCGGAGTCGTTAATCGCGTCCACGCTCGGGAAATTAATCGACGGCCGTGTAACGTTGAATTAAAGTCACCGCGGAATTATATATGTGTTCATTATCGATCGCGTATCGGCCTTCTTCACCGGAGAATATAGAGATCCACCTCTCCGTCGCAAAGAACGGGTTTAGATTAACGCGTTGTTAAGTGACCGGATAACGAGCAACGCTGAAACGTACTCCTTGTAAATCAGCCGGAGGTTCTCAGAAATCGGGGCCCGAACACGGCCGGGGGAACAGCGACAGAGACACGATCCCCGCGAGCTTTCGAATTCAACGCACGATCCGGACACCTTCCGTTCCTTCGTCCTGACGTCGTTTCTCTTTATATATCTATCTCTTTCTCTCTCTCGATCAGCCAATGACCGCCAGGCGAATACGCCACCTAATTTTTTTCTCGCTTTCCAGGCGTCTTTCAGTCCCCGGGCAGGAAGTGGCATACACAGGGTCCCGACGAGCGCCTACCCGAGAGACTTAGCGGAGGATTTTACTTTACCCCGGCGGTGCACGCGCGCGTACGTGTTGTTGCCCGTGGAATTCAACTTCCACGGAACTGCTCGGGACGATGTTGGCGCTAAGCCTCGCGACGACCGCGTACGACGCGCAACTCGACGCCAACTCTTGCCAAATGACCGGCCAAGTGACGATTAACCGTTCCCAGTTAGAGTTTCTTGCTCGATTGTTCCCATCGTTCACCGTTACCATTTGCGAGACTCGTTCGACCCGGGTCACTTTCGACCCGTGGTGCAACTTCCCTCGCACGGGTTGCAAACTATATTTTTACGCGAGATCATTTTTTTTTATCGCCTCGATATACAAGGCCTTAATAATCAAATAAATAATGGGACTATATGAGAACAAAATTTGTTTTGTCATTAGTAAATTGTTTACTAGGCACCAAACTTTTACTTTTTTAGACTTACTATGGGAAATTCTTCGCAAACCCGTCATCATCAAACGATGAAAATTGATTTCCTTCAGGCGTATGTAACAATGTATTGAATTAAAATTAAATATACATATATATGTATAAGAAGTTGCTATACAATATTTAAAGTATTTGTAATATGTACACTGTCTCATAGTCGTGCAATAAACACACTGTAATAACAAAGAATGTTCATCTTGCATCGTGCAGCCCTTTTACGGTACAGTCAAGTTTCAGAAGAGTAGCGTGCTTATAAATACCCAATCAATCAGTCACTAAGATTCAAAAGAACATTGTTGATCGTCTTGACCCTACTCCGCCCAGTTATGGAATATCTCTCTTCTTTATCTGACAAAATCACCAATTCAAATTCCGGAAGCTCTACCAAAGGAACAGCTCGTTACACGATTTCATCTACTCGGACGACCAGTGATTTAATCATTTTTAAACATTGTATAATCCGTAGGCCATTTACATATATACCGTCCGTTCGAATTTGTTTTCCGTTCGTGAAACGCGATTGTATATTCTACGATGCTTTCGCGTCTAGGGTATGGTCGCTGGGCCGCCAGGGTCGACCATTTTCGCCGCCTCCAGGTAAACGATTCGCAAAGCAAACACAGGTATACCCCGAAGGATTGGGCCACCATCGACTACCCTCGTCACGGAATAATCCCATAAATTTCCCTTCCCGTTAAAGAACAGCCGCCCCGCACACCATGGAGAACTCTATAAACGAAAGAAACCGCGCGCCTGCCGTCTCGCCTAACCGCGCCGATTTGTCGCTTTCTCTTTCGAACATTTTGTAACGCCGAGGAGCCGCGCGATTCCCTCGAGATCTCTTCATCGAGCCAAGAACCGATGATCCAGCGTTATCCGGCGCGCGGTGTCGCGATCGATGCCGAAGAAAAACGCTTCCGGCGCGATGAAATCGTCGATTCGAGCACGACGCTGCTTCGCGCCTGGATGTGAATTATGTTACAAATCATTAAACGTAAAAAACAATTTCAAATGGAGTTCCAGCGTGTATCGTAAGCTGTAAATAGAATTCAGAACCGCGTCATTTTTCAACGACCAAAAATTTCAGTGGGGCCCATTGTGCGCGAGGGTCCCGAAGCTAGAGCTTAGTTAGTTTCACGATGCACCCTCGTGCGCGGTGGTTACGGGTTAATTACACGGGAACACCTGTCCAGCGGAGGTGTGGACGTGAGTCGGGCCCATTCCCCTTGGTTCCAATTAACTAGAATTTTGATCGCAGCGGGAGGACGCACGAATCATCCGCGCGGTGACGTTGACAAAAGATCGGACAACGCCGCGTGTCGCAGGTGCGTGTTCGAGCAAAGTCCGAATGGGCCCGCGAGTGATGCACCTGCGCGGGGCCCGGTGTGTGCGCGGGAGGTTCGGGCGAGAGGCCGACGACTCTCGGCCGCGAACCGTCACGGCCAGGGAGGGACGAAGACGGGGGAAATAAAAAGCAGGAGGACGCAGACACAAATAGATTGCAAAAACATAATAATAGAGACAGAGAAAGAGTGAGAGCAATGTGTGTATGTGTGTGTTTGGAAGGGGGGAGTGTTCGAGACGGGAGGGGAAGATGGGAGCGCTGCACGAGAGACGCTTCCACACCGCACGCTTTGTCTCAAGGCGAGCTGTTCTCCTTCGCGGCGGCTCCTCAAAAGACCGGACACAAAGGATCGAAAACGCTCCGGAGCGTCCGTGGGCCCATCTTCTCGCGACCGCTTTGAGAACCCCTGTCGCTCGTCCGCGACCTCTTTGTCTACGGAGATCGCAAAGGGGCCCACGGTGATCTCGGAGCCTATTAGGAGCCGTTATCATTTCGCTTCTCGCTGCGAAACGACGGCGCCCGGGTCGGGCCTTTGCGCGGGGAAACGGGGCCCCGCGTGAAATTTCGACACGGAGCGCGCGCTCCCGCCCGCCGCGCCCTCCGACGCCTTTTTGGTACCGAAACGATGTCTTGTGATTTACAAAAGAGGCCCCCGGAGAAAGATTCTTGAACCTTCGGCGTTTCGTGAAACGAACAACGTTCCTGGAACCCGCACCGAGTACCGGGGAGCGGAGGGTGGCTGGTAGAGAGGGGGATTATTTGTGTTAATTTCGGAATTCGCTGGAAGCCACGTGCACGCTTGGACTTTTTCCAACATTTTGAAATACCTCGGAGACGGTTTCGAATTATACGGGGAGACCTAGACGTCATTAATTCAGTGTATGTAAATTCCGGATGTGAATCGTATAAATTTCCCTCGACGTAGATAGTGTAACGCCGCCGATACGGTATCAGCGTGTCCTTAGACCCAGGGTCGCGTTAACACGCTCGCAGAGGCGAGAATACGAGAAACGTTCTCTGAGTTCCTTTAACCCCTCGGGTACAAGGGTACCCTAGTGGGGTTAATTTTTTTGTAGAAAATATTTCGTAATCCATCTATAATCATCTTACAAACACGATTAATCGTTTACGATTTCACATAAGGCAAATTTATCTCTAAAAGACGAGTGAGAGTTTCATTCGCACTAATTACAGTAAATTTGACGTCTACATTTTTCTACCGCACAGTTAATATGGACCAAAAGTGACATAAATAAGTGGATAAAACTATTTTCGTAAGCTCCAAAAGTTTCTTAAACCCTTTGGCACAATGCCTATTGTGCTTAATAAATCCGCGCTCGTTTAAATCCTCAAAGCCCGCTGCCTTGGCAGCGAGAAACACCTCAACTATTTTGTAAAAGGATATAAGGCTTACGCTCGTAAGCTTCGACGAGTATTAAACGCGAAACCCAGGATCGGCAGGAGTTTCCATAAGTATTAAATATAAGAATACGTGGGAAGTTTCCGACGATCTTAAGAACGAGCGTGGTTTTGGTGTATATTGTCGCAGAAGTCGAATCACGTGGCGCAACGACGCCCGTGCTTTAACGTTGTTAGTGTCTCGCTAACAATTAACGATGAATCGAGGTTGCGCCGTCTCCTTTTATATCCTCGCCTCTTTCGAACTCGTTAGTGAGCCACGATATAGGCGACGTCGTTAGGAACGTTTAGCGTAATCTGATTTCCAAGCCGAATAAAATCAGTATTTAGTCTGGTAAGGTCTCGGGACGAAACCAAAAAATGCTTGATTATAGAGAAATACATTTCGTATGGCACACGCCATTTTTTCCAGATCAAAGTGAAAATTATTTATTCGTAAAAGTGAACGTTGCCGCTGGTAAAGTAAAAATTATGTATCGTCTAATTCGTCGCGAATTTATATCGAATTAATACATTCGCCAATAAGTTGTTTCGCTTAAATAATTACTATCTTCGATCGAAATGGCACCGAAACGATGGAAAGTGTCGTGACGTATTCCACGCCGTTAATTTATTTCAGCCGTTACGAAGGTGTACTGTCAATCAGCCTAACTTGTTTATCTAGAAGGCCTGTTTCTAGCGATACCTATCTTTCGATTGAAATAAGATTTTGCAACGTTTCTGTTCCTACATAACCTTAAAAGCGTATATTATGAGCGTGTTAACTGATCATTAAATTGCTACGTATACTTTTCCCACAAAAAATTCACAACCTTTTCCTTCGACCTCCACGGTGATGTAACCCCCTTAAAATTCTCGCAGGTATTAGCATGAGTCGTGTAACATGCAGACGTGGCTCGAGATGAGACGATCTCTGTTTTATAATGTAACCGTTCACAAAAAAAAAGCACCACGCTTATGTTCCACGGACGTATAGCCAGTTTCTGCACGATTGGTTCTACTAAAAACTGTCCTTTAACCGAAACGAACGTTTTCTTTTAAAGATTCCATATTTAAAATTGCAGAACGCGCAAATATTATTTGGTAAAGACTCAGGCTGAATTTGATCGATGCAGATACATAAATACATATTCTAATTCAAAGAGGAACGGAATTTTTACGCAAGTATCAACATAACAAGATTCGCTAAAAATACGTGCGATCGATGATTCGTGAATATAATTTTAATTTTAAAAATCGCGTGTCTCGGTTACACGGTCGTTGTTATCGATGCATTTTTCCTCGGTCTCGCGGCAGGAAAAACAGAGACGGGGCAACGCGTCGATTGCACAACGCGAAGAAAGTTATCTGGAGCAACGGTGAAACACTCGAGAGGAAAAGACGTTGGGATCGACGCGATCCTTTCTGCCTCCTTGCCGCGATCCACCTTACCGCGCCCACTAATTATCGCGCGTGCCAAACAAAGGACGTTCCGTGCGTTTATATTCCGAAAGAGAAGACGGCGTTAAGCACACAGGAAGTAGGTCAGTGCCGCGATCAGTCTTCCCCGCGTGTTCTCTCTTCCTCGCGTATCTTTCGAATTAGCTCGTTAGAGAGACCAGAATGCTGTCACCGCTTTCCCTTTCCGCGACTTTTGCAATTGCGTAACAACTGCGGACCCCTTGATACGTTGCGCGTCGCCATAGAACTCTGTTCCTCGTCGCGCGGGCAAAATAAATAAATAAAACGCTACAATACGATTTGGGAATAGCAAGGGCTGGAAAAAAGCAGAAAATATTATATTTATAAAGGGACTGCTGATTATATATAAACAGAGACTATCTCTGAATTCGACAGAAACAGAAGAAAGTGAATTTTGACCAAAACCGCGAACTCGTTGGGACTCCCCGCCAGAGTCCCATCGTCAAAAACATCGAGAAAGAGACAGGTTCGCGTCCCGATGACACACTACCAAAAAGAACCACGCGTCGTAACGCGACGCGCATAAAACTGGCCCGTCGACGGTGCTCGGGGGCCCGATGCACCGCGGAACGAAGAGCTTTCGGGGGCAGCGATCCTCGAACGCGAGGACGAGAGAGACCGAAGATTTCGATCTCGCGGTCCGTATAATTTCATTAAACTGGCACGAAGCAAAAAACTTTGGGACACGATTTGCCTCTTCGAGATCGAGAGTGGACTGACGAGGGAACGGACAGCGGGCGTTGTTGAACAAAGAGGAACGGGACAGCGGGAGGAAGCGAGGGAGAAAGAAGAAAGAAAACCCGGCGAACGAGCAAGAGCAAGGTACTCGCGGACGCAAGTCATCGGCAGAGGTGGGTATATTTTATTCACGATAAAGAATAAATTACAGCATCTGTTCATCGGTACAAAACAACGATTTTAGTCGTTGAAAAGTTATTCCTTGTCCGCTGGCAAACACCAGCATTCTTTGGAGCATATTTATTGGAACGACTCTATGTATGCCCAATTTCAAATTATTCTCCGTTCGATGAAAATTTTTCGAATACGCAACGCGGAAGTAATAATAATTTCCAATTTCAAATAATAATGAAATTGTTAAACGAGTCGAAAAGAAAGGATGAAACTTTTTCGCGCGAGGCCTCGTTTTCGAGAAAATCGAGTTCGAAGGAGTCGGACATCGGCGTAAATAAAATCGGTGCTCAAGCTACCTTTTTAAATGGCATTATCTCGAGAATGACACATTGTATGAAAAACTTTTATTCTACGTGTTCGACTTATTTTACTACAAGTTGTCAATTAAGAAATATTAATTCGTGCAACCACTATGCCTAAACTTCCAAGAAACATAATCTCGTGTATACGTTTAACCTATAAAAGAAAAATATTAAATTCAAGACTTCGATGTAAGAGTGGCAGATAAGAATTGTATACACCCGAGGGGCCGAATATCTGAGATTAAATGGTACCGCGTGGAATTTTGGAGATACGTGGGACGAATGTATGCTGTACGTATGAATTCTGCGATAGGATAATCGGGTCTGCCCACAAAACAAATGAAATAGCCACAGTGATATAACATTTTCCGTCGCGTACGTATTTAGGTAGCGAAACTATACAAAATTCTCGCGGAAATTCGCGTCTCCCAATTCCCTTCCTCTTTGAATTTTGTCTTCGCGGGCCTGTCGGGGCCCGGTGCGCGCGCACGTGCTGGACGCGCGAGGGCCACCGAGGCCCGTCTCGCTGCACGCGCGCAAACGAAGGCGAAAGGATGAAGCCCAGGCCACGGCTAGAAAGAAACGGCGCCGCGCAGAGCAGTAGACACGGTCTTGAATCTTGACCTAGGACACGCACCGCCGACTACGTCACAGTTCGACGTACTACGGAGGCTCTCTTACGCGCCGCCGCCGTCGCTGCCACGCTCGACATTCACACGGTTCGCCCAGGATGGAAAGGTCGGACCGCAGAGCGAGGTCGGGGTTTTTCCTTGAACGGCACCCGAGAAAATTCATTCGCCGCGTGAGAGATACGCGCGCGCCGTTTCTGCGGACCTTTTTGCATACGACGTCGCCCCGGTCGCGTCCAGCGTCGGGACGTTGCTACCACGGGCGACTTTGTATCGCTGACACGTTCGCGGTTCGGATCGATTGACCCTTTCATGCTCGTTGCAGCCGTACGACCACATTCAGAATTATGAAAGGAAGTATTATCGCCGTGGCTTAAACCGGATGTCGCTACCCCACACTGATCGCGTTAAAATTTAACGGAGTAGAAATTTTTAAAAATATGGTTTCGTTATCTTTGACAGAGAATATTTTATCTATGCGTACGAAATTATGAGAGATATAATTATCATTGAGTTTACGGTGAAGAGTTAACCCAGAACTTGAATCGAAGTTGAAATGAACTTTCGATCCCAAATTAATTCGGAACCCTTTCGATCCAGAATTAAAAATTCGATGTAAATCGAAACGACTGTCACCGATTAGATTCGACGACTGCACACAGTCGAATTATCTCTTTAATTACGCTTCTCGAAAGATGATAAAAAGGTAGATACTCCTCATTGATAATAACGCGAAGAAATCAAGACCTTCTCGTTCGACTGATTATGTAACGGAAGGTCAGCAGAGTGAAGACGTTCCAATGAACTCCAAGGGAAATCAGTCGAGTGTATAGTATCGATGCCAACCTTCCACCGACACTTTTCTAGCCTCTGATGTCTAAATCGATAACACTTTTAATTCGAAGCTTTGTAGACCGTGACAATAGCATTTAGTAGCTTCCGTCTTTACGCATGAATATACACATATTCTAGGTTGCGCTCAGTAACACGAACCCGAGCATTTATACCACTTCGAATTAACACGACGCAATGAATAGGTTATTAACTAATTAATTGAACGATTGCGCGTCGTTTGATGTCTCTTCCATTCTCGTCCAGCGCAGTGACCGTTCCGAGCAAATTTTGAACAAGGAATTAAGACGGAATGGCATAAAATTATTATTCTTATATAAATTAACTGCCTGAAGTTCGAAATATTCTCTATTATTTTCCACAGATTTCTCTGCATAATCTAATTTTAGTCGTAATTTTATTCGTTTTCATTCTGTACTCCAAACATACCCTCCTTTACCCACTTGGAAAAATTTTGCATTTTCTCGAAAATTTAGAAACAACCGCGAGTTTGAGAAACTTTTAATCTAAAATTATGCGTTTCATTGACAAATGTTCGAGACAAAAAAGACTGGGTAAAGTTGGATCTCCAGTTTATCCAATGAACAACAAAGTGGGTTTCCTTGAAAAAAATTTCACGAAAACACAAAGACGTAGATTTTCAATGGAATTCTGAAAAATACGAGCAGAACTCGAATCGTTCGAACGTGCCCCATGGCCCCAAAGACGCACCCGGTCGAATTCCACCGTGGCGTCGATGGGAGAGCGACGACGACGTTTTCCTCGTCCGGACGGAAGTGCCACGTCGGGTGCATTGTTGCGAGCCGAGTGCACGAGACACGCGGATTGGCCAAATAGAGCGAGAGAGACTCGTGAGTACGGGCTGGCTGTGCTCGTGAACACGCCGGTATGTACGTACAAGTACGAAGCACGGTGTGGGGGAGTGTAGGTGGTTCGGTTGCGAACCACTTCCTCCCGGGACGTGTGCGGTCTTCGAATAATCGGATACTCGTGCGTGCTGCATCGGGGAAAGGATGTGCACCGTTGTAAAGAGAGGCACAAAAATTAAAAAAATAAAAAATAAAAAAGAAGAAATACACGGTGGAAGACAAGGGGAGAAAGAGATAAAAAGAGAAGAGTCGCTTGATGCTCGAATAACACTTCTTTGTACTCTTTTCATAAAGCGTCGGCGGTCCCCGTGGCCGCTTTTACGCATGAAATAATACGCGCGTGGAAACTCGATAATACGGAGGCGGGCACGTTTAATCGCGAGACACGAAACACGGTACGCCTCGCGACGATCGGTATCGACGAGGGGCGACGAACCGAACTAGACGTGTCCTCGCCGAGGGGAGGTCAGGATTCTGGAGTACAACCTAGCCTTGGAATATTTCGACTCTCAGCTATTTTTATAAAAAATAGTAGGAAGGAACTCGTATCAAACACGTGGATACTTAATGGAGGCCCTCGAGGAGAAGAGTCATGTTCTAACGCAATAAATTTTTACAAACGTAAATAGTAATCTAATTGAAGCAAATCAAATAAAAAACAAAAGGTTTCATGGCACTTCGGAACAAGGTGCTATTCGTCCATTTTGTTCAAACTAGAACTTAATCTGTTTCTGTTGTAAGAGCTTACTAGAAAACGCTCGTCTCTGTTCAGATTTTTTTTTAATTGGGGGGGAAAAAGGTACCAAGATGCACGCGTCGATCGTCGAGGATCGCACGCAGAAGCGTTTTGCAAGGGAATCGTTCGCTCACGAGCACTGAGAAAACGTTAGCGCGCGACACGCGCGATGCTCTATCGTGTCGTGTGGAATTTCGCCAAGCCCGAGTACGTAGAGGAGAGAGCCGGTGTTCGTGGCCGCTACTATACGTCTCGGGGGATAAAGAGAGGAAAAGGAAGGAGACGGGACAAAGGTCTGACAAAGGAGAAGGAGAAGGAGGAGTAGGCGATGGCGAAGGAGACGGAAGGCCACCGCGCCGGAGGGAAGAAAAGCGACGAGCACGAGGTTAGGTGAACCCTCGTCGACCGCTCGTGTGCACGTCGTTCGGTGGATATTCGATATCCCACGTGCATCCCCGAGTATTGGGTCCCCGTCCTGCTGGTGCACGACAAACAAAGACATTTTCCACTTCCGATGAGGCCCGCCGAGCTCGAAACCTCCCTACCGCCGCGAAACTCTATCTTATCCTGTCTCCGGGGATC
The DNA here is from genome assembly GCF_013123115.1 of Colletes gigas. Lineage (NCBI taxonomy): Eukaryota > Metazoa > Arthropoda > Insecta > Hymenoptera > Colletidae > Colletes > Colletes gigas. The sequence goes on along the minus strand of NW_025106647.1, from coordinate 5,184,953 downwards.
GACGAGACTCGCTGCGCGCGGAACCATGATGAATCGATGGATCAGTTATCGATCGACCGACACGTTCCACGGGGAAATCCGTTTCGCTGGCGGAAAATTTTAAATTCTTAACGATGCTTCCTCGATATATTGAAAAACGTCGATTTCACATATCCTAAATAGTCAGTTACTTCGATACTGGGGTGAAAGATTTTATTTAAACACGCAAAATTAATAAAGACACTATAGTACACTATTTTATACTGTCAGGAGTAACAAGACAATAATCGTAAATCTCATTTGGGTCGAAAAGTAGAGCAGGTAATCGATTGCCACCTGATGCAATGTAACAAGCTTTGTACAGCTAATTAGTTTTCTCATTGCTTGTTAAAACTAAAATATAATTAAAAAATACATTGTGCAGTAAAACCTCGACATATACATATTTATATATTTAATTGCAAATAAACTTCGAGTTCTTATCTGCGTATGCGTTTCGATGTTCGAAGAAACGCACGACCTCGCTGTATCGCGATGGCTACCGTTGCTCGTGGCGATCGACTAAGCCAATATAACGATTAATCTATTCGTCGACAAGTTACGATCCCTGCATACGCATCGTCGAGGCTCCAGAAGGTTCGTCCATTTTCCACGAACGAACTCTGAATTCGTAACAAAGAGCAGAGTCGGGATGGGTCCGATACGCTCGCACGAGTTTACATAGACGCGACACGATGCACGCCTGACCTACGGTCAGGTTTAACGTCCCTATTAACGGATGTCATTTGAATGGGAATGTAATAAAAGTCGCGTGCAGCATAATTTAATTCAAGGTCGTGCACACTCGCGTCCTGGCAGATACAGAAGAACGCGATTAACCAACGTCGTGAGCGCGCGTACAATCGCGCGTACGTAATCGCACACGCGGCTTTTTTATCCGAGGAATAATATTTCGTGGACCTCCGTCACCGAAAGAATCCACCACCGACCGCCCATCACGCACGATTACGCGATACGCATAATTGCGTTCAATGAGAAATTCGCGTTTTTCGCCTCGATTCTCCCCTCCCACCGATCGCCTCGTTCTGCCATTCCAGCGATCAACTTTCGAGACCTCGGGTACGATTGACTCGCATTCGCGTCGGAACGACGATAAATTTCGGGATCAGTCGGCGGGAATTATAACTCGGCGAGTTTAATAAGAGCATTTTTGCATTGGGAACAGGATTTCGCCTCGCAGGCTACGGTCAACAAATTCCGGGACCGCGTAGAGGATGTTTCATAACGACTGCCACTTTGGCGAAAAGAGTTCGTACAAAGATATTTATCTGCCAGGTATAGCCGTCTCGATACTCTGATAATTCTTGACCACCTAGACGAAGACATTTTTATTTTTGAAATCTTTGTGGATCTAATAAATTTTGACGAGGATTTCGGAGGTGCAATATGTTATAAAATGTTTCACCGATACAACCTATATATTGAAATATAACAGCGACTTCGAGATAGTAACTTAAGCTTAGATAAGCGAGTAGCAGGGATGCGACCAAGCTATCACCTAGATTTATACTCCAGTTAACGATTGTATGATAATGTTTAAAATAACCGAGACTATGGAAGCATGCCAAGGTCCAACATCCGACCAAATGCAGGAGTCTCGCTTGAGCTGTGCTGTAACGTTTGCTGCTACAACTTCGAACAGATTCAACAAAAAACATAGTTTGATGTTTGTCATATGGTAAGTTAAAAACCCTAACGTTGATCCTAGCCACTGTAATTAATTAATGTTTGAAACGAGTAAAACAATGGAAGGTGGACGAGAGACCCGACGTCGAAAGAAGTACAAGGATTTTATTTGGCTCGTTGATCTGAACGCGTTCGAAGGTTTTTCGAGGGCCGTAGGACACGGTCCGAAAGGAAGAAACAGGCCTCGACGAGATACCGGAGGGCGGTTCGGAAGGCGAGCGACCTCTGGTCGAGGGTAGTCGGTGCACATGGCAGACAGAATAAATAAAAAACGAGAGAAACCGCTCATTTCAGCCAACGCGCTGTAAACATCTGCTAGGCGGGGGCACGTTGGCCTGCCAGTGACTCTCAACCGACGTCGGCACAAACAGCAAAAGAATGTTCGAATCTGGTGGGCAGATTCTCCTCCACCCAATAATTACCGCATTAATCTTTTTTTTCAAAACTAACGCATATCCTCTTATAATGTATTCAGAATAAATATGCGTTGGCCATCGCGAGAAATTGCCACTATGCGTGCATATGTAATTTTAAGCAAGATTTGACAAAACGAGTAACATTAATCGAAAAAAGTTATTAAATTTTATACGCGTGGATAATGAAAATATAAAAATGACCACGCGAGATTATTCAAGTGATTTAAGGTGAATGCGTAATATTTTTCATTATCAGTAAAAAATATTTGTTCTGAACGTGGAATATGGAATAACGGACAAGTTTATGTGTTCCAAATACATCGAGAGAGCCATTTTTCTAGAAAACGGGTTTTTCAAGACGGTACTCGAGATTTCTCGGAAACTATTAGCCCAATCAGCCTTAGTCTCTGCATGCACACGAAACACATATCCCTTTTGGAGCGAAGCTAGGAGGATCGTAAAACCACGAGAGCCTTCTTTAATATTATAAACATAAGCCTCGGGAAACATGGAAATCCCTAATTCGTTTCGTGTGTTTTCTCTCGACTGCTGAAAAATTTATATTTAAAACTAAAACTCGCACGAAGCTACCCTACAAATTTTAATAATGTGGGTTTAATAGTTTCGATCGTAATAAATCCCAAATATTGATTGATTATGTAGAATAGGAAATACCAAAATTTCCCGTAAACATAAACTACTAATTACCAGTCTCGTTCGATCACACGTCGATTATTCTTCATTCTTTTTTAACGATGTTGCAACACTAATAATTGAAGGGGCATATTTCTTAATATAGGTTAAGTATGAAATGACTCTTCGTAAAGAGCAAGAGAAGGCTCTTTGGAAAGTTATCGTTTCCAAATATAAGTAATGGCCACTCTGATAGGATGACTGACAAATTAGGCTCCGCAACGTCGTACACGAACCTTTAAGAAGTCTTTTATGGCAACTTCTGCTTATCTCTGAATTTCTCTCCACCCCCAGATCTCGTTTCACCCTCAACTTATACGCCATATTAACGTACGCTCCAATTTACTTTGAATCACGCTATGTTTCCTTTTACTCCTATCAGTTCGTTCCACTTAAAATAAACTAAAATAATTTAAATAAATATTAATCAATCGTACGAGAACGAATCTGTCTCGGATATCTGTTTTCTAATCGAGGTACGAAAAATTCTCCTTTAATCGTATCATCGTATATTCGACATCGTTGAATATTATCATCCCAGGCCAATAAACGTGCACCTCCTTAAGGTTCTCTCCCTCGTCTGCGATATTCGGCTACCTTGGCATCGTCTCTGCCTCTTCCTCCGGTTCTCTTTTCCTCTCCCGCGAGGGTTAAGTGTCGATCGAGTTTCAAGCATGAGAACGGAAAGGCCCGGTGTGGGTCGGCAGCTGCTTCGGAGGCCAACAAAGGCAACAACCACCGCCACCGTTCGCGTCACGGGTTCCTATGCTATTCCTCCACCGTCTATTGGCCTCCGGTTATTGCCACTGATTTTTCTTTCTCTCGTTCGGGATCGTCTGTGCCCGAGAGACACAGAACGAACCCCGAAAGCACGCCTTTATTTCGCCGTTTCTCGAGGTCGACGAAGGGTCTCTGGTCGGTACGGAGAAAGCACGGGAAGTTTCGACAACGTCGACCGCAAATTGAACCCGTGGAGGGACGGGTTGGCCTCGCGAACGAAAACAGAATCGGAGTGCGTGACAAAGTATGTCGTTAACAACGAGAGAATGATATTTCGCTGGCGTTCGCCGGTGTAAAGTTCCACTTGCGACGGAAGCTCTTAATTTTGCGGCCGACTTTGCGACGGAAAGAAAAGGGACGGACTTTCTGAAAACAACAATGACCAGAAGTCCCGGTTCGTCTCAAGCTCTTGACCGTATCCGTTCGTCCGAGCCTCCAAAACTGTTTTCGACGTAATTGCCGTTTTCCTCTTCTCTGGGACTTATGGCCGTCGATTCGACGCGTAGAACCACAAAACTCGGTCGTCGCGGTGCCCCATAATTACTCCGAAACGGACGGGGGACTTTCTAGGTTCTAACGTTATTTATTATTTAAAGTTAAACGAACGATCGAGGCATTTGCAATACCACTGAAACACTTGGTTCCTTAAACTCGATAATTACTCAAGTAATAAAATGTTTACTATGATTTGGACGATCGAGTTAAGTGTTACTCGATTTAAACGGAAATACCAGCGAGCAATTTCGACGAAACGACTCCATTAGAAAATATTTTGATAGGTTAAAGTCAACATTATTACGCCTACGCCGATAATCGAATTTAGGGAAGTCAGTCTGTAATTTCGGAGCGTCGTTGCAGCTATTTTATTGCTTTGTACGGAGATTTCCATTATCCGAGAAATGTTATGCTCCGCGAGTAACGTGTACAAAAGAAGCGGCACAATATGAGCTCGCAGTTGTAAATTCGTCAAGAGCAAATAAAGATCTTATATACTAACATTCGGAATTCCCCCCCATCCGTTGTATCTCCGAAGTTTGACCACACCGAGCGAGCGAGCGAGTCGTAAAATCCCCGGAAAAGATTCCTCCCGTCTGCTCGGTGCTTTTTACGAAGACGCGTGAACAGCGACGGGGTCCGTGCGGGTCTATTAACACGGTTTCATCCTCGACACAAATCTTCCATTTCGGTGGAAAAAGTAGTGTGACCTGGGCGGGCAACGGGCACGTGCTAGCACGCGATAGAAAAACGAATTCCTAGACCATAGCCTGTACTATTTAGAAACGAAACTTTGTACGTTTTACAGGAGCCAAAAGCATCGTTGTTCGTTGTTTACGGACTTATCGTTCGTAAAATGCAGATGATAGAATTTAAGAAAAATATTTAAACGAAACAAGCTGTTTCGAAAATTGCATCTAATCTGTGGTGCACGCGTGTGCGTGGAAGGCACGTCCACGTTTCCTTCGTTACAGTTGCTCTACAAATAACAAATACGCGGGCTCGGGACGTTTATCTCGGCTGCCGGCTACACACAAACGAGCTCGATAACCACGTTCGCCTATTTCGCTAAACAAACACAACTGTCCTACAGCAGTTGGCACGCGTTCCCGTCTTTACACACCGCTTACGGAGAAAGTTTTGCGCCTATTGCAACCTATAACCGGCGAAACGAGAGCCACGTAGAAGGCTCCTCTTCGCGTTTCGAGTGCGTGTCACAGTTAACAGAATCGGGGGACGGTTAATAACGACGCCTTTTCCTTCCCTTTTGCTAGCGGGTTGCTCGCGGTGGGAGTCGTTCGACGCTAACGACCTGGATAACCAGCCGTGATGTTTCCAAAGTAACGTCATCGTTCGCCGCGATGCGACACGAGGCGACGAGTCTGGCGACGGAGTCGCTCATTACAACTTCCGGTCCAGGAGAGCGAGCCAGAAAGAGCGCGGTGGGCGAGACAAGGACCGTGAGACGCGAATCGTGGACCGTGGACGTGGGAGGGGTAGGAGAGAGAAGAGAATCAGCAGCACGACGGACCCGAACAGCTGGAGAGAACGAGACGGAGAGGGCTAGCGAGAGGGAAAGAGAATCGAGCGAAAATGCTCAACAAATAGCCACATCCTCATAATGGAACGGCGTATCAAACTCATTAGACGTCGTTATTGAATCGACACGATTACGTTCCGCAGAAAGATACGATCTTCCCGTTAAAACCGAACGATCGACCGCGCGGACGGTGGTCGCCCGAGACTACGGAGTTTATTACCACGAATTCTCTCCAAGTGTCGCTGGCTACCGTGACACTATCAAAGAGACCCACGATCGTCCAAACTCGTGTAATTGCATTTCACCGATTCTATCCCACCACCTATTCTATTCCCAATAAAATCGAGTCCTGTTTCGGTATTCTTATCAAAAAGAAACGCACGTAAATTGCATAGAACCGTGATCCCCAACGGGATTATTTCGAATTTGATATTTTCGGGAAACAGTTGACAGCTAATGACTTAATCGGACACCGAGTAAAATTTCGTCATCCTTATCTCCCCTCGAGGCTCGTTCGTTTTTCTCTACGGTAAAGTTAACTCTCGGTTGACGAACCTAGGTCACTTTTGATCCAGCACGTAAAACTGTTCCTTACGGACTTTAATCAAACTTCGACAGACATTTATCGTAGACGTTATCGAACTGAAACGACCGGATTATGTACGGAAAGGAAATTTTCTTGAGTACTCGGAATTTCCCCACAATCAACGAGCAGCAAATTAAGTATTTAATCACGGAAAATATGTGCAACGGTCCGAGTTACTGATACTTCGACGATAATATGAAAGATATAAATAAATTTCAATTTCTCGGATCGGTAACTCATTAGTAACCTGAGTCACTGTCGGTCATATGTCGAATCGTACCGGCCAGGCTTCGAGCCAGCAGTTCCAGGAAGCGGTGGGGACAACTTTGTGACATTACGGGAGGAAAAAATCGCGACACATCGAAAGGATTCACTGTATAGGTGCACGCGTGCCACGTAGCTGCAACGTAGAGGCAAAGGCTCGCGCGGTGCGTGTTACACGCGTTAGAGAGATTTAGGCATGCGAGATACGGGAACTCGGGTCGCGTTATAGCAATGATTCATGCTCGGGTACGTTAAACTGGTTTCGAGGCGGGCTGCAGCCGCTGGAGAAAGAAAAAAATCATGTCCCGATCTACGAGACACAATGCAACGTTAGAGAGAAAACAGGGCCCCCCTGGACTTATGTAGATCCGCAACCCCGGCTAGGCTTTCAGCGGTCGCAGGGTGTACTGTCTGGGAAAGCAGGAAGCGAGTATTTTATGTAAGAACGGAAAACTGTAGTTCACCGACCGTCGTGTGGTTCCCGCTCAAAGAAAATGTTCGAAAATGTCCGGCGAGTAATGCGAGATTTGTATTACGCTCGCTGTTATCTCGAGCGTTATGTTTCATGCTCGCCCGATGGTAGTGCTTCGAGAACGAATTCTACAAAATATTCTATTACATAAACAGACTCGTCCAGAAGAGAAAATGGACTGCAGTTTATTATTAAATACCATTTAAAATTCAAATACGAATAAAATTACAAAATTTCCGGGGGACTTGTCACGAGGCTATCCACGCTATTTCATAAAACTTCCTGTATCGTACTAATCGTATTTCACTCGCTCTTACTGTTCTTTTTTTTTCAAATAAAATTTAATCAAATATACATATATCGTCTCTCGATGAGGAAAGGTTGCACGAAAATGTTTCGTTCGATACGAAGAACCTTCTTCTGAGTTACGTAATAGCTGGGACACCTTTTATAGAAGTGTTACTCGAACCCGTAACTATATTTAAACTTGAACAAATGTATAATCGAATGTTTCTCGACCAGAATGACGCGAAAGTTTGATCGATAATTGGAGATAAATGAAAATTGTTTCAACGATAACGTCGCTCCGTGCGTCGAGTGTACTCGCTTCTACGCGCGTTTTGGTCGCACGACACCATGCCAGCGGTTCTCAAACCGCGCGACACGGCCCCACAGAGGATGCGAGAAAGCCCAGGCGAACGGAAGGGACGATAAGCACGTACGGAAATCCGTCGCGGGTTCTGAATTTAAAACACGGATAGTCTTGACACCGTTCTAGGTGTCCGTCTAATGTTATTGGACGGTCAATATTAGTGCGTCTCGCGTGATGACCGCAGACCTCGTACGGCTTCCTTTTATACGCCATCGTTTTCTCTTACGTCGAGGGTAGAGTCAATTATAAACAGTGAACGAATAAATTCGTTGGTTTAGGTTACTCTACCTTGGACAATATCCATTTTAAAAGTTGTAATAACAAATAGTAGATTAATAATAATCTAAACGTCAGAAAAAGATAATAAAATAAGTAATAAATTCGATTTTACCAAATAATGAACTTAAATTGACACTAATCACCCAGAATTAAAAGAAATAAATTGCTGCAAAGAAACTTTGAAAGGAGAATCGCATCTACGTGAAACGATAAGTGTTGCAAAAAGGTGAGACAGATGAAAATTATATATACGGCGTGTTGTATATGCGATAGCGAGGTGTTGAAGGAACGATTTTGGCATCGGAGGAGCGATGCGCCGTTGTCAGGTACTGTTATTCAGATATAATAAAACGCTATCGATCAGATACCGGGGACCAACGTTGCTCTAGCGCGACGTGGAAAATGATATCGATGCAATAAAGCACGCGAGACATTGAACTCGACCGAAAAAGAGGGACTCTACGTCATCCTACCGCATTATTTTCTAGCTGTATTCTTAACGGTACCGCTACGATAAGAGAAATTAGAGGCAAATAAAATGATTTCTCTTATTGGTTTGTTCAATTTACGCCTCTCCGATTTGCCTTCGTGTACCAAAATATTTTGTTTAAATCATTCCGTTGACCTCTTATCATACTTCTAATTTCACGCTACCTTCTTATGTATCTGCCAACTATTTCATACGTATCTCGGTCAACTCGTAATTTTATCACTTAGAATTTCCCACAACTTTGTATTTTCATACGTTGAAATATGTTACGTACAGAATTAAAAGAAGATATATCGAATGCGCATATGCGTGGCAAGTAGACGTGAAAATTTCGTATTTTAATCGTGAGTTTGTAATTTTCTTCCAGTTCGTGACGAACAAAGTAAATAACGTGAATAAGATTTCGACTGAAAAGAATGCAGAAGAGCGCGCGCGATTTTTATCGATTTCTAATTCAACGTACGTACGCAAGATATGCCAAGTTGTTCGGGCAACCGTCCAATTTCGACTTTGCAAAATTTGTATCGAGCGGGGTAAATTGCGCACGCGTTTCTACGTGACGCAGATGCGCCGATGGCCAAGAGCGAGGCGTAGATGATCGATCGACGGCACGTGCTATCATCGATAGCCGTCCCTTCCGCGTGTATTTACAAGCGTTCTATATTCCACTAAACTTTCCCTTCGACGTATCGAGTGACAGCACGCGAAACGCGGTGAAAAAAAAAATATTGGTATTACTCCGACAATGCGTCAACTTCTATCGCGATCGACCAACGGGAAAAACAATCCGATAAAAATTGCAAACGGCACGATCGAATGATTTCAAACAAAAAGAGTGCCGTTTTCGCTATCTTCGAGAACTATCGGTAAAAGCGCGAATCTCACGACCGTAGACACGGGGAGAGGCCGCAAAAGACTCGGTATTGATCGCAGCGATCAGGCTTGCGAGATTATTTATCGTGCGCGCGATCTCTGACAGCCTTAAGATTTAAATGGCAAGCCACGTGGCGCCGCGTCGCGGTCAATCGGGTTTTCTCAATTTCGAAACGCATTACGGAACGAACGAATCGCGTCCCACATAGAGGTGTGACTATCGATTATCGATAAGTTATCGATATATCGATGAAATATTGTTAAACCGAACGCGAGTGACGCGGGGAAAATGTGACGTATCAATTAGGAGCGATTCTCATAAAATTTGTGGCCCCTCGCGCGTTCCGCCGTGACATTTTTTGAGAATAGAAGAACATTATTCATTATGTTTTTTTAGAGATTGTAAAGGAACACGCTCGGAATGGAAATTCAATGGAAAGATTATCTTTTCACAGCGCGTTTCTAAGGCATCGCCACGTTTTCTACCTCGAGACGTCTCGCGTCTCGCGTGCTCGATAAAACGCTACGAACGAAAATTGTTTTTTCATCGTCGGGGAACGTCCTGAATATAGAATAAAATTACTGGACACGACTTATTGGTTGCTGCGTGCGTAAAAAGATCGGAAGTAGCAGCGCAGCGACCAAGTCACGTACGCGTCCGTTACTTTTGTATCTGGCCGTTGCTTTAACATTTGGAAGGACGAACGGGCTCGTAAAACTCTCCACCCTAATATTTTGTTTGAAATTCTCCAAGTTTAACGGTCGTTGACGTTTCGTGCCCTCTGGTGAGCAGCCGACTGGCAGCTAGCGTAAACACAGCTTAATCTTGACAGTACGAGATAATAACTAACTACAATCTCCGCGTTTCGTGAATCGTCTGGCGCACCATTATCGATAAAATTACGCAGACATTACCCGTTTTAATTGCATCTCGTCGACCCGTTACGATCGATAAAACGTATACACGTGCTTTCACAATTATGTGAAACGTTTCTGCCCGCCATGATGAATTCTAATAACTCGCTTCGCGGGAAACATTGGAGCAGAGTATGGTCTCCATTTCTGACACCTTTTTTGGAAACCAACGGTAGAGAAAAAACTGCCCGAGGACGACGATATCGGCACGGATAAAAGAACGGGCGAGAGAGTTCCGAGAAACGGTCGATAGCTAGATCGAAGGTTACAAAAAAGTTATCGAAATACTTTATTTATGCATCGTATACATATGTATGCCGTTTGGATCACGATCGTAACGCGAACTGCTTTTCTATACTTTTCTTTTTACCGTATTCGAGAAACTAAGTTAAACGTTGGCCTCCGCGTCGCGAAGGTAGTTCGACGAGCGACCACGACCTACGACAGAGTTCACTGTACGACGATCCCGCCGTGCTTCCAAATAAATTTGCTTTTCGGAGTTAGATTGGTTTAATTGCACCATTACTTGATACCGCGTTTCTCGCAGCGTTTACGCTCACGCCCGTGCCAATGAACTGTCTGTCGGCTGCGCTATACACGACAAATTCCGGTAACGAGTAATGCAAACTAAAGTACCGGCGAATTCGACTTACGTAAACGCGACGCTGTTCGAAACGTATCTCGATGTCGTTCGTGGATTTCTTAATCGTCTATTATTCGACGCAAAAATATGTATTAAATCGACCAACGTTGGTCGAGCATTACACGCATGAAAAAAAGCTTTCGACATTCGCAGGTCATATCAGCAAGAGAGTACAACGAATATCTTTGTTGACGCGCAGTCGTACGATTCGTGTCATTCTGGAGCTAGCTAAGCCTCGTACATACAATCACGATTTATCGAGTCACGACTTCAAGTTTACTTTTCGACTATAAAATTTATCGTCGCCCGATAAATCGTTATCGATTTAAAAAAAAAACTCGTAACCATTTGGTCGCTGCATATGAAATGTCGTTTCAGGTCAAGTTTAAACAATACGACACTCTATTATCTATATGTGTCACATTTATGGAAACGAAACGTGTTACAACATTAAATTTTCGAATAATTTCGTAATATACAATTTATACCGGAAATGTTTGAACAACTTTTTCTTACAAATTTATATCGCACAGTAATAATGGAGAACATAGATTCAACTGTTACATCGACTTAAGAAGCGTTCAAGTTGAGGTTGGAAATTCAAAGCTGTTGGAGGCATTGAACATCGAACCGCGAGGTTGACCGAAAGTGATTGTAAACAAGGAAATTTTGAAACAGATCACTGAGAACACAGTCAATCTACGATCGTTCGTCACTTTGCAAAGATTGCTGAAGTAAAGAAGTTGGATAAATCGTACGAGCCGATAGAGGTTGCAAAAACTCGCGCGATCAAATTAAGAACAATCGACAAAATGGCTGGTCACGAAATAAAAAAATAATGCTTATGCGACGATCAAAATTTTACCACACTGTCCTAATCTACAACTTGAAAGTTTTCTTTTCGTCGAGCGGTTGCTATAGAAAATTTTCGTTCCATCGCAACGTAGAATCTATAAAAGTAGCGTCGACGAGTTTACGACCTTCGGAACTTCTGATATTTATTGAACTGGAATAACGAAGCTGTTCGATCGTTGGAAGAAGTCACATGGAAACCGCGTCGGTTAAATGTACGATGATTTTAAAAGTGATTTGACGCTTTTCAGATACGAGTGACAAATAAATGACATTTCATGTGCATCAACGCAATATTTATACGTTTCGCCATCGGTGTGTTACACACGCGATAGGCGAGCCCGTATTTCGCGAAGTCGCCGAGAGTCCAAGTTATGTTCGCGCTTACCTTGTCGGCCGACGATCTCCGCCACGTGCTCGCTGCTAGGCACCGGCACGCACTCGGTCATGTTCTGGCTCTTCTTAGAACGTGCCTCCTCGAATACGCCCGCTGGTGTCGTTTGCAGAGGATCCGGATCGTTGGCTGTTCCGGTGCCGGTACCTGTGCCGGTTCCTGGGCATCCAGGAGATCCCTCGAGACCGAGCATAGATAATTCTAATGCCAATTGCAGGGCTCGTTGGTCCTCGAGGGAAGTGGCCGCACCGCCATTCGCTCCGCGATCCATTTCGCTGAACAAACTCGGCATGTTGGCTCAACTAAATATCGCGTTTTATCGCAGTGACAAAGTCAGTAGTACTTATGCACGTGTGTATCGTACAGGGCGTAAATCACAGTTTCTCACTATATTTTTTTCTCTCTTGACCGTAATCTCGCTTGTCTTCACAACCTGTGTCGTCTTTTTTGTTAGCTGTAGTTTCGCTCGTGGCTGAATCGTTGGCCGTTCAGAGGTGTCCACGTTAAACAGAGTCTTTAATTCGAAATGATCGGAAAAAACAATGAAAACACACGCGTGAGCGAGCGCGTGAACACACCGCACACACGATTATTTAGGACGAGGGACTAGAGTGCCGCCTCACACCAAGAAACTGTGCGTGGTCACGAGTAAATGTATTTAGGAAAAACAACGATGCACCGTACAAAAATAAAATCGTTGACTCGCCGGTGATCGCTCTCCGCCTTGCTCCTTTTTCGTCCGTTCCTCGGCGACGTGCGTGTATTCGAACGCACCGCGTGAGTGTTGTTCGCACACTGGAAACGTGTGGGCTACTCGTCCGTAATCTCGTGTCTCGTCCACGATCGCGCTTCCTTCTCTCGGCGATCGGTCTCTCACTCGCGCGCTTTCTTTCGCCGCGTGTAAAGCCAGCGACGAAAATGGCCTTCTCGATATTTGCACTGGTCGGAACAGTTCGTAGAGGTTCGTGTTTAAAGAGCACGACTTGCAACCATCAAAGTCGTCGCTCCCGATGCTCGTGTTGTTATGATTATTATTGTTAGCCTGTCCCTTTTAACCGATATACGTGTATATAATTCGTTCGTTCGTCCTCTCTCCTGTTTCTCTCCGTCTCGTTCGCTCTCGTTTTCCCTTCGACGGGACGACGTAACGTAACGTAACGTAACGTAACGTAACGTAACGGCGCGTGATCACGTTTGGGAGCTTCGTCACCGACCGACTGACTAAAGCGTCCGAGAGCGTCGTCGCGCGACTGAAGCACTGAAAACGGAGGCAAGGGGCGCCGCGCTCTCTCTTTCGTTCCTTCTTTCTCTCTTTACCTCTCCCTCACCGCGATCTTTCCTTTCGAAGGCAGGCGCGTGCAACTACCCTCTCGCTCGTGTTACCACTGCGACTGACTGCGACGTACTGCGACTGCGGGTGCTACAGCCGGCGCGCCGCCATGTGCCGGACGCCGGCTATGCGTCCCGTTGATTGGTCGCTCCGGTCACGTGGCACCGTACCACCCCTCCCCACCACTCTCTGGCCAACCGGCGCACAAAGTGCGAGCGCACCTACCGGCCGAAAGCGCCGCACTTCGTTCGCCTCCGGATACGGGCGCGTGCACTCGTCTCTACTGGCTTGCAACCCCCTCCGTGTTACCGCTCGTGCTCGAGCCTTCGCGAAGTTTCCCTATGGATCCGCGCTAGAACGTCAGCTGCACCACCGATTTTCCACGGCGGTGATTCCTAGCCCGGGACTGGCCGGGATCGTAGCTCCATCTCTTCGCGATGCCACGAGATGCCTGGATCGAGGGATGCAGTTTAATTCTGTCGGTGTTGGCTCCCGCAATTTAATTATTCACCGCCAGTATCCTTGGTACACTTATTTAAGTGCAATTTTAATCAAGGATTCGAGCGCCATTCTTCCAAGAAATTGCATAGAAAATAAATTTTTTACTTTATCCTTGTTTTTCTTTTACTTTTATCGACGCTTCGAGTTCGTGTATTTATTTTTACCGAGGGACACGACTGTAAAATTTACATTTTAATACCTTCGACGACCACGAATAAGATATCTTTCTTCGCGATTCGATTTATTATCCCTAGTGGCTCGTTTTATCACAACGCGATGACGATACTGCATTTTCCGAGAATGTTCGTTCCATGCGTCGTATCGGTCGCGGTGAACCTCGCGATGCAACACCCTTTTCTCGCCGCAGACCCGTCAACGACCTCTGCGTGCATATAGGGTGCCTAGCAAAACCCGCTCGCCGGTACTTTTTCGAGGCGCGTGCAGTCATTGCGGCACATCCGCGCAAGGGAAATGCAACAGGAAGGAAATTTACGGCTCTCGAGAAATAATAGCAAGGCATCGTTCGAGTCGTAAACCGTAGTTGGATCGTTTGAGACTCCTATCACGCCGTAAATTAGACACGACGTCAAGAGTATTTCAAAGGAAAATCTCAACTGCGCCACGTATCGATACGAAACGTACCATCCACTGTCCAAGACTGCAACTTTGTACGATTTAATTACGCCTTGCTCCGCTTGTTACATGTTTACGATCCAGCCGGTTATCCGGACAACTTTTTACCTTTCTTTATTATTAATCGTCTTAAAACGACGTATATTCAGAATTAGACAAACGATCGACTAGCACTCGATAGAACTAGTTAGAAATTCCTATTAAATTATAATAAGAAAAGTATTTGAGTAGTGGAATACGTTCGACCGACACTGTACATCTTATGTAATTAACGCGTAGACTGCTACGATGGTCACTGGTGACTGGCATTTTCAAATTCAAAATTTTGAAGTCTTCTAAATTTGTCAATATCCACTGCCCTGAATACCACGGTATGATCAACGTTTAATCTATCTGTAGGTTATCGGAAGGTTTTACCTGGAACTCCAACTATTATATGGAAATACGCAAAATCCGGTATTTCATATGCATCAACCTAGTACCTACGTTGACACCTATCTCTGGAGTGAGTTGCATACTTTAGTTACGGTTGACTAAAGAATGCAAATGTGTAAATGTCATGATTTTGTATGGGATACGTACAGGGATTAAAATGAGACGCAATAATAATCGGAACATTGTAGAAATTAGAATTAGCAAGGTGTATGGAATTCGCGGTAAAACAAATATAAACGTACAAAACGAACAGAGTCAATCTTGTTTTTAGAGAAACATTTCGACTTGTTCGTTTCGTTGTCGCAGCCGTGTTCTGTAGCAACGTTGGTTAACTTTCCGAAATCGAGGCATGTATCAGGAATATCTTCGCTCCGAATCAGTTAAGCTAGGTAAAGCTTCTCCGATCCGTCGTCCTTGAACTCGGTCGGCGACGATTCCACGGTCTCTACAGGACTGTTGTAACCGATTCGTCGATATTTGCAATTTTCCCCGCAGCTTTGCAATTAACATAAGGCACGCATCTCGGAAATCAACGATCGGGGCCGTTAATTCTTGCAGAAAAAGCCATTAAAATTCCATTCTCATCGAGGCAATGCAAGAAATGTAGCCGTTACGTGTGTTGAGGAGCACATCGTTAATAAAAGGACCGACCGGGCCCTCGGTTCGCTTTCAAGTTCGCGCTGCGATAAATTTTTAAAAGGAACCAGTTCAGAAGCGCGTATAAAACCGAACGACGTAAGAACCGGCCCTCCTCCTTTCTTCTAATTGTCGAAAGTGTCCGATATGACTGACTCGGGGAAGTAATTGCCCCTGCGGGTACCTGTAACCTCTTAATCTGCAAATCACGGCCGCGTAGACCGTGCACCTGCGCGACTAGCGGTTCCGACGAGAGTGAAAAGGGGAATTCGGTCTAAACCGATCTAAATGCACCAAGGGACCTTGAACCAAGATGCAACCGTACTCCATTGTTCTCTGCCGACGACCCTTCGTTTTCTCCCCCGGCAGCCGAGCGATTGCTCGATTTTTAGTCGGGCCTACACGATCGGGACCGTGTCTTCCATTCTCGAGGACAGCCCGAGAGACGCTCCAGAATAATTCTGGAATATCTGAAACTTTTATTACCTGCGCCCTGGTATCTGCTATACGAATATAATATATTTACGTTTATGGACAAACCCGAGCGAAAATTTGAACGCTTTTAACGTCCCGTTGTCGTAAACTTTATTCCGTTGGTGGTTCTTAACATAAAAAAAATGTAGTGTACGTTTGATTGGTCGACGCAAAAATATCTGTCGGGTCTTTTGCATTGATTATTCGATCCGCCTATATACCGTTGATCTCAAAAGTGTCCGGCTATCGAGCAATTATTTATAGACTTCGATGATTTACTTCTAATTTGTACCGCGTTATGCGCGTACTAACCATTAACCGCGGCCGAAGTCGTTTCTGTCGACAGTCTCATCTGTATATCGAAAATTTATATACGATAAAAAATTGTTTTTAAATTTAATTTCCAACGAATTATGTCGTTAATGATTTTAATGCGAAAACATGTATAAGCGAGACGTTATGTACTTTATAGTTGATGCATTTTAAGTTAGGCTACTTTAGATATATAATAATAAAGTTTAAGAATAATATTTTGTTTGCTATATTGTATTTTTAGTTACTGTATTTCCAAGCGTCGAATTACTCTTTCGTTTAAAATTTATGTTATTACACGTTTCAATTTATGGATCAATGTTTCCACTCATATAATAAGATGTTAGTAGATACGTAATTTGCATATAAAGATATGTTCTGTGGGTTATATCGAATATTTAAAATTATTTATAAATCTGACAGTTTTTACCATTTGAAAGTCTCCTTGACTTTTTTTTAAACGGAACATGTTTTTTTCATATATGTACTCTAGTAGCTGATCAACGACGGATTTAAGGATCTGCAGTGTCATAACCTTAAGAATGTGTCACATTCAACGGAACATATTTTTCCCGAGATATTTTTTTGCGATATCAGAAATATGCGTGTACTTTAAAATGTTGAATTACAGCGGCTCTTAGACAGATCCGTAAAGAAACGATTTTTTCATTAAAATGGATAAAATTGTAACGAAGCATAACGAATTGCCTGTATAGTTAAAACAATTGCACGATACAAAAGAACAACCATATCTTTGTCTGTCTAAATAATCAAGTTCGCGTTGGGTATTTATTTATAAAAGTACATGCTCGTAAACGTTTCTAGAATTTTATTGTAAATATATTTTTTAAGATTTCATAACTCTTGGGAAGGGGGGACGATCGAACGATCTCTCCCCTGAATCCGCTAAAAATCGTATATTTATGGTCGAACCGTTTCTTGATTATACGATTTCATTCGATTACACAATTTTACAGATCCACGATTAAGAGTGGCCAGAGTCGCCAGAGTTTTGTAAAAGTTTATGTAAATCTAGTTCCTAGACTATCGAAATTTCATTAAAACCAATTGTAACTTATCTATAAAATATGACTATAAAAAATAAAATTATTTTCTCCTGTATGAGTTTCATTTATTATATAACATGCCACTGCCTAATTTTTTACTTTTACCTCTTCTTGCTAGCAAAACCCAGTTACGGCCAAAAACAATAGGAATGATCCTAAAAGAAAAAAGATTGACAAATAAGAACGAACGCAAAATTAACCCCGTTAGTACGTCGTGCATTTGCACCATTGCGGGGGCACCGAAGTACCGGTCCGCCCCATAATTTATCAGAAACCAGTGCACCATTCTACTTTTACAACACCTTGCAAGTTTCAGGCGGAAACTCTCGAAGGAACGTGGAAAATACATCCATGGATTTCGCGCTCGGAGCGAAAGCATAAAAATGCTCGCCGGTCGAAATCGATCGAACTTTTCCATTTACCTGGACCGTGTCGCAAAAACGTATAACAAATTACACGGTCGCGGGGGAATCTATTAAACGACACCGAGAAAAATTCCGTAAACCAGCCGGGTTGTCGGCGCCACGGCCAGTCATTCGACGAATTACCTTCGGCCGTCGTGAAAGAACAAAGGTATAATCCGGTCGTGGTCAGAAACTTTCTCGCGAACGGGATCTACGCGGTCTCGATCGGCCAAAAGCCGACTAATTTTGTTTCTCATCGTTCGACGAAAGCAACGACCCGTGCACGGTTTCTCAAGGCTGTCTCGCGGACGGCCACCTTTTAGCCACCGGAGCAGCACCTGCCGGCTTCTGGCCGAGCTCGTGCTCCCGACTCGCTCGTAAATACCTCGGCGTAATCGTGTACAGTGGTTTCCGAAACTATACTCGCGGTCGTTTCTTTTTTATCGCTGCGCCGATTAACGAGGCGACCACGGCCCCGAGACTATGGCCGATTTACACAGCGGCTGGCAGCGCCTCGTGCACCCCGTGGCGGGGTTGGTTTCTCGTCGACATGTGTACCACCGTTCGCTCGAAACCCGAGTGTGAAAATAACGTGTGCGCGCACGTGCGTGTCCGACGCTTACTCATCGATCTAATTGCCCCCGGTAATCACCGTGTAATCAGCCGATAATCGATGACGGCAATAATTCCGGTTTAATTGAGGCCGTGAGTGCCGAACGCTTTGCGTACGCTCGCGTCGGAATCACGGTGGGCTTCGCGCACGTAATCCTCTTGGACGACGTTCGACGAAAATTCAATCGAACGTTTTGCAGTAAGGATACTGAGGATTTTCAGACACGCGGCAACTTTGGATCTCCGTGCAGTAATCTCCACTCTACGGGGTGTTACATCTGGGACAAATTTTAATGGGAGATCCTAGAGGCCAAAGTAAGATGAAAATCAAGAATTACGAATAATTCTTCTCAAGAAAATCAAAATAAGAAGAATATCGAGAATTCGTGGCCCAATCTGACTGAAATACCGACCGGAAAATTGTTCGGAGAAATTAAAAAATTTCAAATCGATCTGAAAAAATTATTTTCACTTGCAGGGGTCAGTTACAATCACTTTTGGTCAATAGACATACCCTGGAAATTCTAACCATTTTCGAGAAAAAAATTCGAGCAGGTGGACAAGTTTTTCGATAAAATTAACAAATTTCAAATCGTTGTGGAAAAATTATTTTTGGTTGCGGTTTGTTTATTTTCGCCTCTAGAATCTCTCATTAAAATTTTTCCTAAGGGTGGCCGAACATCCTGTATATTCCCCCTCGACTCTCAGAGTAACTTAACGCGTTGTTGACTACAGAACCAAAACTTCGATTTTAGCATTTATTTCCATGACCTCGCTAAAATTCACGAATCCTATTCAAATTCGTTTTATGTAACGTTTCAACTGGAGAATCGATTGTTTCAATCCTACGGGCGAAAAGTCCTGTCACCCATCTACGGACGACGTAGCAGTAAAAGTGTTACAGTTTACGACGATAAAAGCCGCCTCGGAGCACGACAGGGAAGGAACAGCGTCCTTTAAAAAGGAACTCGTGCCACCTAGCGTTTCGTGTTACACGTTTCAGCGGATTCGACGCGGTCTGGTTGCGCGAAAAAAATTGCAACCCCCAAGGACAAAGATGTTGCAACGTAATACTGTTCGACCACGAATAAACACGCCGGGGCCACGCGGCGCGCACTCTCGGCTTATTACGAGCAATAACGATCCAGTCTATGGTACGTTTGTATCTTATCAGGGCCTGATGTTATACATTACCCCGTATAATGGCATGCTTTAAAAACGTGTTTCTTTATGCGCCTCAGCGACGAGAGCAAGCGCATCCTTGGATCCTCCGTTGCAGCCGAGAGCCACCGCGTAGATTACAGGCGTTCCTGAAACGCGGCGCGATCGAGTTCGACGGATTTCCATCTCGCGCGCGCGCCGGTCAATAATTACGATAACGAATAACAGTCCCGGGCAGCGCGGCGAAACGCAGCGGGGATGGACGGAGGGGCCAGACTCCCTGCGCTCCCGGTAATGTGTCCTCGGGCCCGTGTAAGGACCCCTCCAGACGGCCAGGCATACGAGTCGATCCCAAGGGGGCGACGCTCGTCGCTGGCACGCGCATAGTCCGACTCAGGGGCCAGGCGCCAGCAGCCCCCGTCCACAGTGCTGGATTAACAACTTTTAGGCCCGATTCTAGGGACCTACCCAAGCTCCCCTCAACGCTTTCACTGATCTTCCACTACGAAACTAGACAAATTAATCCTTAAGTTCAAGGAGATCAATTTGGATAAGATTTATGAATTTTAACAAGGCCACCAAAAAAACTGAAAGAAACTTTGGGTTACGTAGTTTACGATAGTCTGTCTCAACGATTGTCTCTATCAATTTTCTCTGTCATTCCGCGGCGTTTGGGGAGCTGTAAATTCCAGTGTCCCACGTCACGTGCAGTTGCCTTAATAATAGTAATAATAATTAACTAACTCCTCTTTGGCGTTCCGCGTCGTTCGTCGTATTTTTAGCGCGTGCAACCGGTTGCCTTCCACGACGATCATTGTAGTTGCTTTGGCGAAACCGCTGCAACTCCTGCTGAGCCTCCCTCCACTCCTTACACAGCTCGCGATCAAGGGCGGATCTACCATGAATCTAACGAAGCTTCAGCTTCGGAGAACGGCGTAGAAATCAAAACTTGTCAATTTTTTAATTTTAACTACCATTCGAAAGACTGAAGCTACCGTTTCCTTCTCGAAAAACGATGCGGTTTATGCATTGGGTCGTCCCATAAATCCCCACCGAATTCCGTACTAGAACTTGAAGCAATGTTTTAAATATGCATTGTGCATTGCTTATAGCATTGAACTTGTAACTGCATGTTTAAAAAATAATTTACTAATAGTAATATTTAACGTTCGCGATATCCAGAAGACGCGATGGTCGCAGAAAATTGCGCTTCATTTACAAGCTAAAGTTAAGTGCAAATTGAGCACAGCATGAGTTCCGACTAGCGTAACACGGCATACTTCGCATTGCACATCGCATATCGAAGCACTGTTTTTGCTTTATTCGTCACTTCGTACAAATTTCATTCCTTGTAAGTGCCTTTCTATTCGATTCATTGGCGTGGCCGACAAATTCGTGCGGATTTAAAACCACATGGTTGTTCGATAATTAACATTCAACCGTATATTGCAAAGTTCGATTCGTTTTATAATTTTAGCAAAAGATATATTTTGTAAAGAAATGTCAAAAGTGGACTTTTTCACTCTCGATTCCTGAGAGGCCATTAAATTGATTAGCTCTTTTACGGGAAAACAGGAATTGTTATAAATGAGGCCAACTTAATATCGTCAGGTGAAATTGAAATTGAACTACGTTCGTTTGAAAATAAACTTCTTTTTCATGCATAGGAATGTTTCACAAAGTTTAAGTCAATTGTATACAGAAATAGCTTTATATGCCAACAAACTTACTAGCCTTTAACGCGATATCAAAACTGCACCTACGAAATCCCTCGACTCGAGGCTCCATGAGGCGCGTCGGATGCAGAAAATTGTGCCTCGTTTACAACCTAAGACTAAGTGCACATCGAGCGCAGCGTGAGTTTCGACTAACGCATCAAATCGTGCATTGCATTGTTGCACACCGCGCGTTGAGTCGCAGTTTTTGCTTCGAAGAAATTTCATTGCTTTTCAATATTACAGAACAATATAATCCCAGACTCGTTTAATACTTTTTTACGAATGCTATCGATCAGCGGAACGATTATCGATAAATTTTATCGCGCTGATAAAAATCTTTGACCGCTGGTATTCCACGTGCAAGCGTCCCCCGTCTCGTAAGAAAGTTTACCGTTACCGTAATTTCATTCACGCTTCGTTAATGATTACCCTAAAAACAATGCATGCGATCCAGAGAGAGTGTGTACGATCTTTGCCCTGCGCGAACATTTTTCGTCCCGAATACGATCACTGTTTTTAATATTGTCGTCTCTGCGGAGCGGTGAGCGATGCAAAAACTGCTTCGACGCGCTGTGTGCAACAATGCGATGCATGCTACGCTAGTCGGAGCTCACGCTGCGCTCGATGCGCGCTTAGGCTGGTGCACGGCTTATGCTCGCGCGCAACGAGTCGTCAAATACGCGCGTAAATACCAGATCGTGTGTACACGTACGTGTCCGGAGGCTGCATGTAGAAATACTCGCGAGACGTACGCGTGTATGAGATACGAGCGAGCCAAGCGGAGAGAGAATATTTCGTTCGATTTCGATCGCCGGGGTGCAACGGGGGAGAACCGCATTGCTGGCCTCTGAGTCGACCGCGACTACGAAGACGACGACGACGACGACGACGACGACGACGGCGACGGTGGAGGCGACGCGCGCCTTGTCGCTGAAGAACGTGTCTGAAGACCAGGGCCGTGTCGCAGCTGGCTAACACCCGTTCGACGCGATTCAGCGATGCTCAGAAATTCTTATTCGATTAGAAACTGTAATGAGCTCGTACAGTTACTTTTTTAATGGGTTTTTCCTTGATAAAAGATTCGGTTGACTCGAGAGTCGAAACTTCCTGACTATCGTTTGATGATTGTGATTCTGATTTTGCCGAAAATTAAGCTCACTTTTGGATGGTTGGCTTTGTCGATATTTTGGAGGGATGATAATTCCTAGTCAATGGTCGAGCAATTCATGACAAGAAGTCATTGGTCCTTATTTTGTTCAAAATAAAAGCTGTGTAAATTTTCAATTTCCAATACCTTGGTCCTATCGATCATCTATCGATCGAATAAAATTTTGCTCGTTTCTCTTCACGCGTGTTTCGAGTGTCGTTAAGAAACGTTTGCGTTTTAATGCGATGCTAGGCGTGAAAGAAGGTATATACGCGAGGGTAAATGAGAAAGGGGAGATGTGTCAAGGCGCATCCTTGTAACAGTTTGAAATTTCATTTAAAAATTCTTAGAGAAATCTTCACGATAGAGGGAAACGAGGGATTGTAAACTTTATACGTTCGTATATGGAATTATCCTTCTTTTTTTAATTACAGATACTACGAACCAGACCTTGTCTGGCCACATGGGTTCAATCTACTAATTATGGCTTCCAGATTTGTTTACTTGTACTATACGTGTAGACTTCTACTGTGTTCTATGTATTTATACTTCTAGACAAGGTGGTAAAGGATCCTGAAATCAATTCTTTCGATGTGAAATTCACCGTTGGTACTTATGAGCACTTAAAATTGCATATCGAGATTCGCTGGAATCTTTTTCCAAATTTAAAATAGAGATTAATGCATGGGACCGTCATTGCGAATAACCACGGATTAAGAACCACTGATGCAGCCTCTTAATTGCCTGGAGAACGAGCATTAGATAATCGTGGCTGGCTACTTAGGCGAGCAGCTTTCGCGCGGTGCCATAATTCACGTGAACGTTGGTCGCGGCCGAGAGTCGAGCAATCGTGGTGTCGATAATATTGATCGATTATCGCCCAATATCTGGTTAGCCGCGAGATCGCGAGACCGCCCACGCAATGGCGCCCGCGGAGGAGCGCCGGAACGGCTAGTGGCCGTAAGACCGTTGCACAACGCCGAAAACGCATAAATAGCACGGTAAATGATGATAGCGCGGATAAACTGCGGCCTTTCTATATATATCGCGCTCGGTCCATTCGCGGAATGCGCTTCCGACCGCAGCCATAACACGCCCGTCACCCAGCCGCGTGTTATCCCATAGACGAAAAAGACATCTGTCTAAAATCCTCCATCAAACGCTCTAAAATCAATGTTTCGACAATTTATCGCCTCTGTTTCTATTTATACACAGGTCGTATCTGAAAGATAAGGGATGAAAATCATCAATCACTAACGATTCTTAAAACGAACTCCAAACGTCATTCAACCCTTAGACTCCAACGAACTGAAATTTAAAGACCACAAGCTTATTTATTCCAGAAAGATATTCCAAAAAATAATTTAATAACATAATAGTATACGATGAAAATAAATAATTACGATCGAGGATACCAGCGACTGAGATATTTTATTGTTCCAACGAACAACAGAAAATTTAAAAAAATAAGTAAATGAAAAGAATGAAAGAAACGTTAGTCCAGATTTTCAGGTGATCGAGAAGAAGGCTAGGAAACGAGAGGAAAATTAAAGTTGAAATCGATAACCACTACCGGAAACGTATAAACAACTCGAAAGAATCGCATACGAAAATAGTTCCGCGCGATTTCTCGCGCAAACGCCGTTCGACGAAGGTTCAAGAAAAATTTATCGATGCGCGAGGAAGCCCAGCAGGTTGCTGAGCGAGCTTCGGAACAGTAAAAGTTTCAATTCCTGGACAGCGATAATTCGAGGACATCGCTGGCCGAAGCCAAAAAGTTTTCCGGAGTCTCGATATCTTCCATTCAAAAAGGAAGAATTTTATGCAAACTCGGCGAAATCTTTCTCCTGGCAAGAACTTCGGCCGTAATACTTCGCCATCGTCACTTTTCCACTCCGGACGCGGTATTTCCGTGCGGAAATTTCAAGAGGATTAGAAATGCATTCTTCGAGCGTCGTTCGCCCACGAGGCGGCCTCGAATTCGATGGAAGATTTATTTGCTGGCAGGTGTGATTGCAGAATGGCGGTGCCCTTCGTGTTTATGGCCGATGCTTTCGAACGGTTGAAAAATGGAAAATGCACGAGGATCGGTTTGCAGGATGCGCCTGTACCGAGAATTCGAAGTACCCTTCCGCGTAGCCACGGTTCACGCTCAACGATTCTCCGAGTGCATTTTTTACACGGTACCGAGGCACGCAACGAAAATCGTAATAATTCTTGGAAAATAAATGTTACTTGACCCCCCGATAATTATACGTCTTATTAATTCCCTGAAATATTACTTCGCCGCAACAATTTCGCGGGATCTTATTTAACGAAGAGAAAAAGTGTTCTCTACCTCAAAACGGTACTTAGACGTTGAAATTGCTCGCGGCTAACTCGATCGAGAAACGCGGGACAGATAATTTATCAACCACGTGTTGTCTTATCCGTGACAATATCGCTGTTTTAACTAGTTCTAGAATCTCGCTACGCCCCCGACGAATTTAAAGCTCTCGTGCAACGAGAGGGAGAGTCGAATCGGCAGGGGGGCCAGATCGAGACGCGGGAGAGAGATCGAAGAGGGGGCAAATTCGAAAGCGTCGGGAGAAAGAGGCAAACAGGAGGACGAAGAAGGACGTAGAAAAGGGAGCAAACAGCGAAGGAGAAGAAAAGGCTCGCTTTTCAGACGGTTCAATAGATTTCGATCTGAGCGACTTTTTTCTGGGCTCGGAGCGAAACGAACAATGGGGCCAGACGGAAACCGTGGCCGAACTTTAAGGCCTCTCGTGCGTACGAGCGTATGCATGCGCATCTGGACCTACGGGGGCAGGGAAGTTTAATGACTTTTAGCGTCGGCGAAAATCAGGATCAGCCAGCGATTCGCGCGGAACGCGCTTTGTTGCCCGATTACGTTAAAGAAACTCTCGACCCTCGCTTACTTTGTTCTTGTTTTTATTTATCGTATTTATCGCGCGACGAAGAAAAAGTACGGAAACTAGTGTGAAAAAGTTTGCGAATACACGCCTATTTTTTAGAGTTACGAGCTACAACGATCTTTAAAATCGAAAACGTTTAATTGCTTGTTAAAAGCTTTTGAAAATCACTTTGTGGAAATTTTATTCTGCGTCTCGTGGATATAATTATCTAGATAATTATCTCGATATTACCACCTTGGCTCTGTGAAGATTAATATTTTTAATATCAGTCTTTCAACTCTTGCCTTAAACCTCTTTAGATTAATCAGAAATACAAACTAAATTTAACGACACAACTTCTATTAATATCGAAGTACAAATTCTTGAAAATAAAATTTGTGCAATTCATATTGAAAATAACTTAATATTATCTATATCCATGCGTTTCATTTCATGCATTTAAACAGAGTTTTTTGTTAACGAGGGATCCGGCAGGATTCACCAGGCTCCGAAAAGGGTCCAAGGCACAAGTTTAAGAACCCCTGATTCGAGCCCTTCTTCCCATGAACGCTTCGATGATTTGCGATAAAAAAATTTTTAACGCCCGTATCCGTACCTTTTCAGGCACATGCCGTATGTACTTGATAATTTTACAGCACTCCCGCCACTTTCTACCTCATGAATTATCTCGAGTTTTGTTCCTCTAGTTAGCAACACACGTTTCCGCTTCGATGCCACTGCTTCGTGTGGAACGCACACGGTGAAAACTTCGTAAGAAATTTTTACGATCAAAATCAGTTTCGATCGCCAAAGAGTCTTCCAGTAAAAGAAGGAACGCGTAGAGCAGTACAATATTTCTGTACATTTATACAGGATGATTCTAGTAACTGAGACAAACTGTTTTCCAAGCAGAAGATATCAAAAATTCAGAGAAGAAGTTGAATCGTGAGACAATAATATAGAGTTTAGATAGTTCCATAATTTTATCAGCGATAGGTGCGTTATTTTATTTATAAAAATTGTTCCTTGTGCAATTTGTAAAGCATATGGTAACGAGACTATGATTGTTCCAGCACTTATCTAACAATGGAGCATTCGAATTTACTCTATCGTCGTATTTTTCGAGAACATCTTGTTCATAATCCCGTAGTAACCGACGATTACGAATTTATGTTTGGCTTACACGTGCTTGGAAACGCATCAAGTCGAGAGCGAACAGAGATTTCTGGAGAGAACGATCAACCTACAAATCGGCGAACACTGTGTTCTCTCCTATCCGTTCGTCTCGTCTGGCGGGCCCACGAGAGAGAAAGTCAGTCGACATCGATTACGTATATAGCAGTTGGGAGTCGAAGGTCCCACAGCTGTTCCTCAGCGGAGACCGATGGACCAACGCCTCCTTTCAAAGGCCTTTTGCAAGCTGATGATGTTTATCCGCTGGATCTCGCCGAAATTGATTGTTTCCTTTCGTTCGCCTGAAATATAAAATGTTCTTGCGCCGTTGATGCAAGAAAACCATATTCGGATATTGAGTCATTAATTAATTCTCATTCGCAGCATGCTATTTATACGCGAACGATCACGAGATCCGTAGAAAAATCGGTCGTTCGATGAAACTCAATATTTACTCGCAAATATCGATCAATACCCGATGATCGTGTCGTTGGGACTGATTAATACTCGCGAAAAAGAAATTGAGTTGCGTTCGAGACAGCCTGGGAGGCTGAAAATGCTTTAATAAAAGTACACGATAAGTAGTCTGCCCTTGTTATGAGCATTCTCGTCCTCTAAATCGTAAACGAAACGCGTACCATGTAAGTTGTACAACTTACTAATAGTTACGAGTGTTTCTAGAAGCAACAGCAATTTCGAACAGTAAATATTACTCAAATGAGCAGATTAGATAAATATCGTCGACATGTTCTACATCGTAACGCGTCGATAAAACAAGCAAAGAAACAAGCCTGTTACTGCTTTCATCGCGGTTAACGCTTTTCTTTTCGCAAATTTTTCACGTGTCATTCTTCGACGTGCGTTTACGTAACATTTTCTCTTGTTTCTAGTAGAACGTATCGGGCACAGTTAGTTTAATTTAGGACGATTCTGCTGCGTCATTATTTCCCTTCGTTGGGCACAATAACGATTCGCTGATTGGCACGTAAAATAATAAAATAATTGCTACGATACGGTCGTAAAATTTTCCTCGAACACCGTAACTCCCGAGCCTGCCCGTGAATGTTTTTGAACCGTTTGGGGGACGGGTTTCGAAATTTTATTATTCTACGGCCCTCCCAGGCTACCCTATTATGCATCCATTCGGGATGGCTATTTCGTCTTCGGTACTTTCACGGGTCAACGGTTAATCCGTCTTTTGTGATTCAACTGACCGTCGATCACGAACAATTTGCCATACGTTTCGGCGTGCATTTAATACTTGCGGCTCCTTCGAAATTCCCAAACGCTTTTCAGTCAATAACTCCTGCTGGAAGGCCGGCCAGCGCGGTGCGGTCAACCCGGCCATCCTCGGTCGAACCCCCGCTCAAAAGATCGATAACAGGACATAGTAGCGTTCCTATTTATACGCGAGTGCGGTTCGACATAACCGGAGATACAATCTGCGATACGTGCCAGATAGAATCTTCCTATCCAATTTTAGTCCGCGGAACTGCAGAGATTCGCGATATACATTCGGGTTCTCGCGGAAGAGCCGCTCGATAACGCTTTCCTCCGATGGGGCGGGAGATGTAACGTTAAACTTTCATCGACCGGTCGCTTTAACCAATTTTTCAATTGATTAACAACTCGACGACCCACAAAATATGTTCGAGATAATAGGAATCAACGAAACCGACCACAAAATTAAGTATTCATTTCTCTACGCGATCGCCATTTTGTAATTTCCACAAATATTGGAAAAAAGCTTCGGTTACATCAAAATAAGATCGAAAAGAAAATCTTGTGCGTTTGTAAGATAACGTGCTTCTTCCCAGTGCCCAAAGTCGACATTGATTTAATGAGAACAATATCCTTTAAATTGGCCCACTCGACTCGAATACAATTGAGATTTATGGGGAATATTGGTTCAACGATTTATTGCTAGTAATCGTCAGTTCGAAAGCGTGAAAAAATTAAAAGTTATACTTATCGAAGCCTGGAACAGCGACGATCCTGTGAATTATCGAACGTGGCTTGAACCAAACAAGTAACGCAAATAAAGTACATTTTGTTCGAAATGTGGCCACCTATGAAAGATTCAACTTTTTTTCCTCTATAAATTTTTTGTACTTGCTTAGAAAGACCACTTATCCCAGTTTCTAAAATCACCCTGTATAAGAAAAGGAGGCTATTTAAACGTTAAAGGGACCAGGACCGGTAGATGCGACTGTCTGCCTTTGACGATCGGCTTTAAAGAATTCACGAGTTCCATTTTGTTTCCGTTATACTCTACGGTGGTATCAGAAATTAGGCCAGGCTGGAGCCCTTTCCTAACGAGAAGAGGCCCGGAAGTGGATATGCGCTTCTTTAACGAGTCATGCCTTCTTATATTGTACACCTCGAGGAGTTGTTTAAGGAACACTCCCCTTTCGACCGTACACAGCCACACTTTTCTGAGATGAATGGGGTTAAAGATCTAAGTCTCGGGCTCTGAGACCCCTATGTTGGCCTAAAGATCTCGACGTAACAACTAAAAGAGCTCTACCGTTCCTCCGTGAAATTAATATTTATAGTCAACGATGCAATTATTCGAAAGAAAGATGCAAGAAATTGTTGCCTTCCTCGCGTTGTTAGCTAATTATAAGCCAATATAAGTTTTCGATCGATATAGGAATCTCAAAAGTTTGACCTTTAATCTCATTTATCTCGAAACCGGGTGGCCAAGCGCGCGCAAAAGGTGTTCCTTAAATAGCACGTCGAAGCCTACGATTTAAGGTACTCATTAAAAGGGTCGTACCCTCCCTGTATGTGAGAATAGGGGGTTAAGTTGTAAAACAACATTTGCCGAGTCCCGCCCATTCACCGTGGCGTAGCCGATACTTATATTTTCTTTTCTCTTTTATGGATATATTTCCAAAAATTTACGCACAACCTTTACCTGCAGGAAATTAACGGCTGGCATTTATAGAGGCATCGTTCGCGTTCCTCGTTCGTCGCACCGATTCTAAATGCAAACCTTTCAGGTACCGTGTACGAGTTGCAGTTTTCTAATCGGTGTGTTTACGCCAATTGCGTCGTGAAAACAACAGAATCTAATCCCACGGGGAGTCGCGAATTCGATCGGCTCGCGAGGAACGTTACCTGAGGCCACGTGTAGTCTCGTACGAATTCCAGAGAGACGACCGAGGGGAATAAAACGCCACCGGAGATCTCTTCGCCTCGGATTACAGCTTCTACGCCGTTTAACCGCGAACGCGTATATTCTATCAACCGCAACGGCATTTAAGCGAGGATTAAGTTTTATCAGGGACCAACTGCGACTACGTGTAATGAATACAGTTTAATGCGTTCGATTCTTCGCGGACCTTCCATCGATTTGTCGTTGGGAATTCTTGCGGATTTCGCGGTGATCGTCGCACTCGTGCGATTCAGTAATCATGTATCGACTAACGTCGATTGACGCGCGATTTGTTTCTATAAATGCAGCAGCATCTATAATGCATCGGGGCATTTAATTGTAGTCAGGTTCGTCGCTGGAAATAACCGAATTTAACCACGCAGCTGGCGAGGTAATAAATTGCACTTATACGGGATTAAATAGCTGGCCAAAGATATCCCTCGACAGAAAAATTGGATTCCTCTTAGTGACGGTAACGTCTTTCGAATTTTCTGAAGGGAGATTATTTCGCGAATGAAGCGAGTTGTAAGGTAGGTGAGACTTGACAATAATGCCAGTATGAACCCCAAAATAAAATTTAAAACTATACGAATAGAATAGAATTCACATGAGAAGAGCTGGTGCATGTTGTTCGTTCGATGCAGGGTTGATCTTGAATTTCTGGAGAAATACCATTTTCACTGCGTCTGAAAAATAAAAAAAAAATATATTAGAAAACTTTATACTCGAGTTTTTAATTGTAGGAGATGGTCTAAGATTATCAAGATAAAAATCTAATTATTGAAAAACATAATATAATTTTACAAACAATAAGCAATAAAATACTTAATTTCAATTTTATTTATTTTTAAGATCAGATATATTAATCGCTATCGACATTGAAATAGGGAGTATGGAGATTACAATGTATAGTTTCTAGCATAGTATAACCTGAAATGAGACTTAACGTCTAAAATAACGAATAGGATTTGTTAAATACATCTACGAAAACTTTTCGAACATTTTTTTCACGTAGAATATAATATTTTCGAATTTTACGCTTCAGACCTGTCCAGGTCCTGGTGTGCTTAAAATTGTTATCTTATATAAACACAAAATTGTCTCTGATGCCCATTTTTGCTGCACTAGAGATAAGATAGGACTTTAAAATGTCTATGTACATCTGGTGATTTATTGTTCTATCGATGAAGTGTAATATTTAAACACTGAATGTACACGTACAGCTTTAAATAAGTATTATACTTTGGTAGTAGGGTCTGTATTTTGGTACCTTTACCATAAGATTATTATTATACTGCGTTATACTTACGTCATAACACATCAGGCCTCATGGGCCTCAGTGTGCTATAAGAAATATCCCAGTCAGAATGTGTTTTTGCTCTCATCTGTAAAAATTACTCGTTTCCAAAACTTCATTACTATATTTACATAACCCATCCCAAATTCCAGTAATTTCTTCTTAATAATAATTAAATCGATACGTCCTAAATATGGTCTCAAATATTATAAACTACTAAACCTGTATATTTCAAGAATAAAGAATACGTTGACTTACTTTTTGCATGGAAAAATTAATATTGCTAGTAAAAAAAAACTTGAATATCGCGTTAAATGGTTCTGTTTGGAATATCGTAATTTTAATCAAAACCAGTTTTCATAAAAATAAATATTTATAGTACGGGTAGTTCCAGTTACCACTTTATAATATCACCGTATACAATGTACTGTGACATTCTATACTAGTACACATTCTAGTGCAAGTTACTGTGCTATTATTCCTTATACGTAATAGTATAATCTGCTGGAACGTGGTCAAACAGTATCTTTGTAATAACCGTGAGGATAAAACGTGGAAGTATATAGGAATATAAATATTTACTTATAAGCTACGAAGTAACCGAGACAGTGTAACGAAACATCCTCAAGAATTCCTGCAGCAAACAGATAATATTCCCCGATAAGAAATAGAAGACATTCGTACAAAATGTCCGCTTATGTGGAACGGAATATTCACAATACGTTCGCGACCCTTCCGATTACAGTTTGAATCTGGGCGTCCAATTTCTAGATCTATTCGTTCAATTTTGTATTCATATCGAACATTTAAAAAATTAACTCTCTGTGGTCGCTGATGCTTTTTAAGACGAACGTTAAATAAATAAACGAAAAGAAACTTTATAGCACGTTGTTCCCGAGAGAAAAGATCGTACCATGAAAGTTTGCCTCAGCAACTCAATGGCCAATGCCGCGTGACTTCGATGGCCACGTTAAAAAGTCGTATTAAACGAACGTATCCTTGACAATGTGTACTGAATATTCGGGTCACATCCTCAATCAGACTTCCTCCGCCGGTGTCACGCGCACGTTCAACGTTACCCGCTCAAAGAGGAGACACGTAAGGCCGATTAGACAGGATCTACAAACGTGTTCGACGAATTATAACGATTTCAAGTGGGACATTTGCCTGTGCCGAGGGGGCTAGGACGACTGTTTCTCTCTCTCTCTCTCTCTCTCTTGCTCTGTTTCCAGGGCCAGTTGACAATAAGGGAGAACGACCCTTCGCGAACAGGGAAACAGCTGTTCAGCGACGATGAGAAAAGGACGGAGGTCGGGATTTGGAGAATGGCAGGGGAGAGGGCAGACGGAGTGAAAAAAGAGGTTACCACCTGGCTTACCTGGCTTGTGCTTACCTGAAAACCGACATCCGTATACCTGCCTGAGCATTCTTTTGTGCCGGGCCCGGGGCACGCACCCATTCCCAGACGACCGTGTTCTCATCGTACAAAACTGCGCGACGCGAAGCTACTGTCGTACGTTGAGAAAAATGTTTCGGGAATGTACTCGTCACGAACTGGAGGTTGTCCTCGCTAACAACCGCGGTTATCGTTGCACTGGGTAACACCGGTTAGTATCTAGTCCTGTGGGACTCTCGCGCAAGGTTGCAGTTTCGTCGACCCCGCGCCATTTCAAGCAGAAACACGTTATTGTCGCGTCGTGTGCATCGATGCAAGTTTGAGAATGTTTTTAAAGCCCCACTACTATCTTCTAACTTGACAAATGTCGGACAATCATCAAAATTTTATTTCTATTTCTATCTAGAAATGTGATTCTTTAAATCTCGAATCTTCGTTAACCCCACTTCTTTTTGAGCTTCTCTAGACCAATACAGTATGAAAATTCGAAATTATAGAGATCAGATAGCAGAGAGTTGATAATGAGAAGTAATGTGACATCACACGTACAAACCGAACAATAATGTGTATTCTATGACGCCACGTGTCAATAATATGTTTCTGTCTTTAACCGACCAACTGGAACCGATTTAAAACCACGGTTGTCTTTTCTTTCAAAGAGATTAAGCAGTATGACTTACAAGAAATCGTTTCCGCTGCAAATGAATACTAACCTTTCGTAATTCATCGTTGAAACGAGATCAGAAAATATATGCAGGATGTTCGGCCACCCCTGGGAAAAATTTTAATGGGAGATTCTAGAAGTCAAAGTAAGACGAAAATCAAGAATATCAATTTCTTGACTGAGACTTCGTTAAATAGTTATTAAAAAATTTCAAATCATTCTGGAAAAATTATTTTTGGATGCAGGGGTCAATTACAATCATTGTTGGTAAATACACATACCCCCGAAATCCTACCCACTTTCGAGAAAGAAATTCGAGTAGATACTGAAATTTTTAAACGAAATTAAAAAATTTTAAATCATATTTAAAAAATTATATTTAGTTACAGGGGTCAATTACAATCATTTTTGGTGAATAGACATACCCCCGAAATCCTACCCACTTTCGAGAAAAAAATTCGAGTAGATACTGAAATTTTTAAACGAAATTAAAAAATTTTAAATCATATTAAAAAAATTATATTTAGTTACAGGAGTCAATTACAATCATTTTTGGTGAATAGACATACCCCCGAAATCCTGCGCATTTTCGAGAAAAAAATTCAGTACGGGTGGAACTTTAAACGTTAATAACTTTTTAACCAAGCCTCCATCAACTAATTGGTATTCTTCATTTTCGTACTATTTTGGTCTCTAGAATCTCCTATTAAAATTTTTCCCATGGGTTGCCGAACATTCTATATGTACAGATACATGTAAATTGAACAAAGTTTCTTATTTTCCTTTGGTTAGTAGGGAAATACACCATAAATTAGAACTGTTTATTATTTATACCGAACTAACATTGCAAGAACTAATTTAATTTTTGATTCACAACGTTTGGTGTTTCTCTTCAAATGTAAATTTTCCTAACCCAGACAAAAAGTATTTCATGTCATACACACCTCTATGTTGATCCTGCATCGTACCTCATCAACGATCAAGACACAGAATTATTATAGCGTCGCCTAAAGTTGAAAGTTTTCATCGATTTTTATGAAAATTACTTTTGTAAATATATTTTTAATACTACATCAAGTACACAACCTTACTTCGTAATTGCGAAGTGATCAGGTATTGCATACCTGACCTAGATGGCTTTACACTAACCGATCTTGGCTAGTCGAACGAGGACAGTGTGGACGAGGGGAACGACAAAATTTTCCCATAGATCTTTTTTATAGAATATGTTGATAAAGTTTGACCAAGCAATTTAGGAACATCCTGTCCAATTGAAAACGTATCTTTCGCATGACTGCGAAACGATTTAAAACTATCAGATCGGCGGACGTAATTAATATAACGCGACCGCATATGGTCCGATTGCACGCGCGTTTCTACTTTTTCTCGCGCGGAACATTTCGCTTCAGGGATCATTTCCGTGCGGCCTCGTTTCCGGTTCGTGCGAAGCCAGATGCGACTCCCTTCCAGTTATCCATGTTTAACCACGATCCGAAGAATTCCCAATTTCTAGCGACCGACACGACCCGGGACCCTTCTCAACTTTGTGTATACATACACCGAAAATCCGGGCAGATGGTGAGTAGCCACTATGTTCTACCGTCAAAATTATCAGTAGCTCGTAACGAAAAGCGAAATTGGATTTTACGGCCACGCAGCTGACCTCCTCGAACCCTTCTCTTTTCTCATCGAACTCGATTTTATCACGATGTTGAAACCGTTTCCCGGAACAAACGAATAACCTCGTGAATCTACCGGTTGTTAGCTGTTGCAATTTTCTGCACCACGCGTTGTAGGTGTATTGCAATAATGAGAAATAGTTTAATCCGTGAAATACGAATAATTCGAAACAATTTATAAGTTCACGAACTTACATCGTAAGTCGCAAAACCGTAGCGTATGGCGGTGATTTTTACTTCTTTACGAAACATTTATTATCAAAATTGATATGACATAATTTATAAGGAACTTAAGGTTAGGGATGAGCGAATGAAAATACAGCTAACAAAATTGTACAATTTATGTAGGAACCCCCCGCAGCGCGTCTTGTAACTTTTTTCTCGCCAGAGCGACTCGGTCTTCTTGTCTCTTGATATCTTCGTCCGCTATCGAAACGGCCTGAAACAAAAATTAACTTTGTTCGTTATTTGCAACGATAATTACTGTCGCCGTGATACAATTACGTTTGTTACTGTGTTTCTGTTGCTATACCCTTTCAAACCTCCAGTACATAATTATTTACGTTACATAGGGTGTGCAATATACGTTTAAGTGTATTTAACACACAAAATGTATTCTAAGAGTTAACTTGAATTAAAAATAGCACCCTATATAGTATCCAAATATCTATTCTACCTGTACAAGGGGTTGATCAGGATTAAGAAATACCCCGGGATTCTTCTCTAAAGCTGTTTTTGAACCAGTTTGTCCCGTGACTGGTTGAGATGAAACATGTAGAGCCGTAGCAACACTTTGTAATAAAGTTTCGTCCGTAATATACGGTCCCACTGGTTTTAAACTTTTTGGTAAATCCATTGCATCAAATTCAAAACCATCTGGATCGCATGCCCTTAAACCCTCCAAACGTTTTTCCCAAAATAACTGTAAGGTTTAGATATATTAATTGTACGTGGTAACCATAGATTCTGTATATAAGACAATAATATTGTATGTAGAATAATAATGCTTAACACGCACAAGAACAATCTAATTACAAAAGCAAGATATATTCGCTTCATATTACAAGCAGAATTATAATATACAGTTAAATGTTGTCAATTTCTTAATGATTGCCACGAATGTTATATTTAGAATAACAAAGAGTCGATGATAGATGACAGAGAAAAACTTAAAATACCACGAAAGTTTATACGCGTTGCACGAAAAAAATATATTTCGTAAAATTTTGAATGCTGTGAAATTTTTATGTAATTCGGAATTTCGTAAAGATACATGCACTACACGATTGTTTCTACAATGACTGAAGATGGTAGTTACTGGACATCAACATTTTATATAGAATATTATGAATTTATTAACAGAAAGAAACAAACACATAATCAGTAACGATTCCATAAGCACATCGAACAATGTTACCTGCTTAGGCTTATCTTGGGAGCCATATTTGCCATCAGTTTTATCGGCTCCTTCCTAAACGAATGATTCGATGATTGTACCATGAGAATTTATACAAGGAACAACGTTAAATGACACAATAAACTAAATCATAAGTTCTAATGATTTTATATTTAGGATGATAACATAAATATATAAGGTATTATTTTTACACGTGAAAGGGCTATGATACAATTATTACCAGATAATGATACAATGTTTTATACATTATAATTTTTAATAAATAACATAACAAACAAGGTACAGAATTTCATAAGGTATTGTTTAGAAATGTTTCTTCTTGAACTAAAAAATATTAACACTGGGAAACATCAACAAAACTTATTTCAACATTTTAATAATTCAATGTGTACACATATATAAGTTTAGAACATATATAGACAAGTACTAAGCAACAAATACAAACCTGTTTTGGTTTTTCTTGATTTCCAAGCTTGATGTCTTTTACTTTTCCCTCTTGCGTTTTATAAATGGTCACTGGTTGTTTGAAAATGGATGCCGTTTGTCTTATCGGTGGTACTAACGATGCGTCGTTTCTTACTCCACGACTGGATAAAAAATGTACGATATCCTTATATATACATAATTGAGGTTAGAATTAATGACACTAAACATTCCTGCACCGATTACGATTGGTTTAATACCCAGTGCACGCTACTGTCAATTTCTACACGCAATGTGCAATCAGTTTCCATCATCAATATTTTAATAACAAATTTCAGAATGCAAAACTCACCTATAATAGAAAACGTCAACCTTTCCCGTGGTTGACAATTGGTTTTGACTTTTTCTAGTGGTTTCCTCTCTCGTCGGCCAATTTGTTGGTAACGCCGACGGGTACTTCTTTTTCTCCACTGACATATTCATTTTGTTAAAGTGTTTAACGTGTTTAAAAACGACTTAAATAATCAGCAAACAAACACCCTAGTCAACTACCGACGGCCATATTGACGCGTCATACGCTCCGCAGTTCCTTTATATGTCAATACAGTTGTGGTTTCGAGTTTCGTCTATTTATCTGTATGATGGCGACACTATCCACAGCGTTATCGAACTTCCAACAGCAATGTTTATTTAGACCGATATAAATTTTAGGTACGTATCAATAATAAATAATAATAAATCAATAATAATAAATAATTGTGTAAACAGAATGATTAGTAATGTAAATTTCGCACACACAAAAACAGATTTAATTGAACAATCGTTAGAAAGTCTAAAACTATCCTTGCAACGTATTGTAAATTAATTTATTCTTGTTACGTTCACTAAGCGATAATGTTTGATTATGTAAAATCCACATCTGTAGTTCCTTAGATATTACATCGTTGTACTAAAGGGTTTAATTACCCGTTAATAAATGAATAATAATAATAAAGTAAGAATGTCATAACGAATATCGGTAAACTACTAGTGAAACGTATAACGTCATAAGAACGTTTCCATCTTTTCATTTCTGTGTATAATGATTGCAAAGAAGTAGTCGAAAATATCTGTATAACATCACCATTTTCCATTAAGTTCCTCATATATGTGAATGGAAAACTATTTCTTTAAAAATATAAAAGGACGAATGAGGTAATGTTGATATAGGATCAATCAAATATTGAAAACGAGTAAGTTAAAATTACTAATCGGGTATGAAATTCACTTTTACAAAGAGGGAGAGGAAAGGAGTTCTATGACAGTTAATAAAACCAACCGTGTATATAGATATAGATGATTTAATTGTCGAAAGAAACAATTTTCGCGTAGCTATAGGAACAACATGAACTGTGCTTGGAAAGGATTAACACTTGTCTGTCTTTTTTCTCTGCTAGAAACGCATTCGTTTTACTTTCGTACACACGGAGTGCAAATTGCGGAGATACAATTCAGTGACTGCGGGACACAATTAATGAATTATTGCGGGGTGACGAGTCGCGATTTCGCTGTCTTATTTTTCTCTTCGCTGTTGTTTTCCCTAGTGCGTCTGTACGTGTATGTGTTATGTGTGTTTACGTGTGTCTATGCATTTGCGTGGGTATGCGTATTATTCACTGTAAAAGAATATCGATTCTGTACAAGTTAATTCGTAAGAGATAATTAACTATTGAGTCTTCTTGAGGTATCGTTGTTTCTATTGGTCTATCGTCGGAGCTGTGTTCGTCGAAAATCTATCTGCATTTTCTCGTTTCTCGTTTTTCTTTCCTACTTCCTTTCGTGTCATAATTCGTATTACGTCTCGTCAACGTTAATGTTTGCGCGGCAGTATACAGCGTCGATTCTACGACGATCACAGCGAATGTAAACGTGTGTCATCCTGTAACAAAATAGAAATCTCCTTTATGCATCCCCTGCTTTCACCGTATTCAGATCCGAATGATAACGCACTACCTAGTACCCTACAAATTTCATACGCCGTCTCGCAGGCACGAAGAAAATCGTCAATGTACTGAAATGCGTCAATTTGATCCTGTTGATATAAATTCAATTACGATTACGACGGTATTTCGTCGACCGGGTCGTTCGGTTGAATCTAGGGCCATCGTGGACAGTCAGAAAAATATTTCGCTGAATATCTTGTAAAGAACGTGTCTATGAGCGTAGCCCGTGTGTTATCTTTTTACTCGTGTGTAAGAGTTCGATGCCTCGAACGGCAGTAATCGCGAGCATCCGTAGGCGTCCGCCTAAGTTCATGTGTATCATCTCCATCGAGTACGATTGGGTTTCGTTAGATGCGGATAGGAGCGAAATTGTTGCCCCCCTCGCGGCGGCACAACTCGTAAAGTATATCGTGCCACGGTTCGCCGACGAAGAATGTCAAAAACCGTTAGGGCGATTTCGTCGCAAAAAGATTGGCGGGCGTGAAAATATATTCGATAAATACCCTTCGAGTTTTCGTACGAAAGTCAGGTTTCGAGATTCGTCGCGAACGAGCCACGATGTACCGGAAAAGCTTGCGCCGCGCGAGAGACGCGGGATTTCTTTCGGCGATACCGATTACGGCACGACAGAAAAAGCATCGGCGTCTCTTTCGTCCGTACATATACACAGATATTTGCTATAGAAAATGTCAAGAGATCGAACGCACTTTTTTTGTTCTGCCTTATCCTTCCGTGCCTTTCACAAAATTTCCATAGTTACCGAACGTAGTCAGTTAGTAGTAGCGACACAGAGAATAGCAACGAAAGAACAAGGTTTTTAACTGAGGCTTACGTACGAGTACAAATCATTAATTACTCTTCGTGAATGGAAATATCAAGGTTCGCGCAACATCTCGGCTTCGTTTTACGCATCCCTCAGCACGATCGAAAACTACATCAGTTCATAGCCCTATATCCGCTATACACCATAGACGCTCTTCCTCTCTACACGTGTGCTCGATATATTATGTAGAAATCTGCAACACGCGACACACATTCCTACGTTGACGGGTCCTACATGCTAGATCTCTGTGCTCCGTACACGTCTTACTCAGGCATCCGTTCGTTCGTCGTCGATAGCGAAGCACGAGGACATCGCGCGCCCGGTGAAAATGCCGAAGCAAACTAATTCACCGTGCAAACTCTCACAGTCACGCGTATGATACTTAATCGTAAAATTCTATATTACATTAGTAACATATTACACAAGCGACTTCCTCTTGCTCGAAGTCGAACGATCCCGCGGCACCACGTAATCATCGGGGAGAACATCACACGCATAGTCTCATTCGAAATCGTTTTCAGCCTATTTATAATTATGCGTTCTATACAATCTTAAATAGCTAAAACGTTCTGCCACCTTTATATATATTTATATATATATATATATACCGTAACTTCAGTGTTCTTCGCAGCCTTGCCTGTATTGTCCATTCACGCCGGTAGCTACA
Organism: Colletes gigas; assembly: GCF_013123115.1. Classification (NCBI taxonomy): domain Eukaryota; kingdom Metazoa; phylum Arthropoda; class Insecta; order Hymenoptera; family Colletidae; genus Colletes; species Colletes gigas. Next base: position 5,144,876 of record NW_025106647.1, on the reverse strand, counting down.
AGTGATCCAAATTTAACAAATATAACACACGCCGACGTATCGCTCGATTCACAAATAAACGACAGTCTCCTCTTGGTACAGGGCGGAGCGTAACATCCGCGCTCCTTCGATTAATCCCAGCTTCAGTACGCGTTCTCAGAACGGACTTCCCTCTACTTGCCCATAAACCGAAGCCTGTTATTCGCTTTTTCTGTGCACGAGTACTACAAAAGCCTAGTCCGTTCAACAGTAACCAGTATTCGAGAGGGTCGTCGAGTCGACTGTTCAGTATATCACTTCGTAGACGGTAGCTTTCTTGTCACCCGATCCCGTCACGATGTACTTGTCGTCCGTAGAGATATCGCAGCTCAGCACCGACGAGGACTCCTTCGACTGTAACGCGATAAAAATCATTCGATTAAACGTTTTGCCAATTGTTTCATATTCGTGGATAGAATGTTAACTAGGACCGCTCGTATTTACCTGGAATATTGAGGCACCGTAAGGTGTGCGCCACGCGTTCAGCAAATTGTCTTTGCCAGTGGAGACAAACCACTTGCCACAGGTAGCGAAACGCAACGAGAGCACACACGATTCGTGTAAATGAAGCTGATATTTGTCCGGTTTGGTGGCGTGTAGAACCTCGACGTTCGAGTTCTCCATGCCAACAGCCAGCCATTCCCCAGTCGGGCAATAGCCGAGGGAGAATATTTGAGACGTGAAGTCGTGTTGCTGAAGCTGCCTGCCCTCTCGAAGGTCCCACGAGCGCACCGTGTTGTCCAGACCGCCTGTCCAGAGTTTCGACCCGTCGGCGGAGATGTCGATGCACGACGCGCCGTCCGTGTGACCCTGGAACTGTCTGACCAACGACTGATTCTGCAGATCCCAGACGGCAATGTTTCCGTCGCTGCAGCAGCTGAAGCAGACCTTCGAGTCCGGTGAGATGGCCAGAGCGTAACACGCTGGCGCGTTCGAGGTCAGTTCCGCCTTGATTCTTGGCGTCGGACTCGCTAGATCCCAGATGCTCAGATTACTCGCCTCACCTCCCACTATTAGGGTTCTGCCGTCTGGTAACAGTTTCACTGATCTGTTTAATAAAAGAAAGAAGTATTTCAGTTTGTCAGGTATACGATGACAATGCTCCAGCCACTTATCGTTAGTATGGTTTTCTTTAAGTCGATTGTATTGTAATTATCAACGCAAATCAATGCACAGATTAAAACGTGTTGCTCGGTAAATCTACATCGCCGCACTTTTTGCACGTATTTTCACGTGCATTCGATTACCTTGCACTCTGTTGTTCTACGCAGTGTAACGGTTTGATTCAATGTTTTTAATTACTTTGTACGGAAAAATGTTCAATATTTTTAATTATTTTATATCGAGAAATGTCCAATATTGTAAATTATTTTGTATCGAAAAATGTTTGTCATTCCCCGTTGCTGTTTAAATTCTCATTACGTTGATCGTAAACGGAGTTGTTTACTCCAAAGTATGTTTAAAACGCAAATGAAAACGATAAGTCTTGTTGACAGTTCCAGTCGTTTCGAGCACTTTACTATGAACGCGTGACATTATCGACTTCAGGATTCCGTGCAACCTCGGTTCGTTTGATAAGATACAAAGTATACTTCCAAGTTCTACTTATTCTAAACATAGTCCTTTTTAAATGTCATCGAGTGTAATTGGAATTCTAGAATAGAGAATGCTAAATTGGACCGAGAGGAACAAGATTTTTTCTCAACGCTAGTATCAGCCAACATTATTTTCGCAAGACTAATTAGTTTCCTTATTAGTAACCATGGCATTTCCCGCGGTATCGTAATTATTTCGCAGGACGCGGCACGTATCGTTAAATGCGACCGCAACAGCGGCACAGTGGGCGCTAATCAGAATTTATTCAGGACCGAATCGCGTTTGCTACACGAAGTGGAAAGTTAATGTGTCATGTGCCGTAACGTGTAACCAACCTGATGTAGTTGTCTCGTTGCAAGCAATCAAGTTGCGAAACGTGTTTCGCGCTACCGCTGCCGCCCTGATTGATGTCCCAGACCTTGACACATCCTTTGCCGCCGGTGTAAACGTATTTAGTCGGATTTGAGATCGTTACGGCGCACACCACCTCGCCATGCGTGAGGGTATTTATCTGGCGCGCATGACGCGGTATTCCTTGTCCAATTAGAGCATCAGGTGGAAAGGGCACTGGCTGCATCTGGCCTTCGCTCGATACGTGGAAACTGTACGCTCTGCGAATCAAAAAAAAATCCCATGGTTTTTGTTAGGGCCGCAACAATCCTCCTCGAGTTTCTCTCTCGCGCGAAGAACCGGACGATAACTTTTATTAGAAAATAAAATATTGCAGAGATTCTAGGATCTTAGCTTTTTTTTATTCTTAACCCTGGAACGTTTAAGGTCTTGAAAGGTTTAGGGTCAACTTAAGAGTGTATTCTAGTCTAGATGATGAAAAGAAAATTCGAGGTTTTTGCTAATATCCTCAAGTTATCCCGTAATCGTGATTTAATTTTCACTTTACAAATGATCGCTCATCGGAGTACTTACCGTGGCCATAGCAGCTTAACTTTGACGATCAAACGAAAACCGGTGCGTTTCGAGCGGCTCAGCCGCCGGTAAAATAATTAATAAGTTGTATGGTATCAAAGAGGACACCATGCGAAGGACAACTTGGAAAGTTTAATTAGTTTAAAAACGAGAGTTGCTTTCCCTGCAGTGGTCCCGGGGATAAGTGGTTAGAACTTTGGCTAACGCTTGCTTCAAAGGTTCTGAGCTAGCTAAATTTAACTTTATCAATAACTTCTTTTTTCGAGGAGGCATGTATTTCCCAAAACCACCGGCGAAAGGTACGCGTTGATTGCTTTCGTTGGTTATTCGTGTATTTTGACAGAGACTTTGAAAAAGCAAGTTATCAAAACATTAAAATTAACCACTCTATCGTCCTTGCAATGGTTGAAAATGTACTATAGCGATTATATCTGTATCGCCATACAAAATACACCGTGCAACTGAAACGAATATGTATAGTATCGTACACTTTGTGTGTTTTCCTATCCCCGCGAGTTCTTATTTGAACGTTCGTTTCGAGTTCCTCGTCCACTCGTGAAACATGTTTTACCCGCGTCCCATAATTTAAAATCAACGCGCAAAGTGACAAAGGAAAGACGAGAACCATCGTTGCCATGAAAGGAACCCATCAAGCCAGAAGTAAAGCACTTACGGTTTGCCACCGGGCACGCCGAAAGGTCCGAGTGGTGCCCTCATGGTTCCGTGAGGGTCGTACAGTTGCTGAAGAGGTGGTCTTGTGGGATATCCATTCAGGGCTGCCGGAGGATAACCCAACATGTCCGCATGAGGTCCTGCGGGTGGATGATGTGGCGGCGGATAGTGTGGCGGATAAGGGCCGACCGCCGAAGCCGAGACCAGCGGTTTGCTGGAACTCGACGGTTTCAGACCACCGGAGCCGGAGCTGCTACCACCTGTCGACCAGACATTTATCGTCAGGCGTGCTGAGTATTTTTCATCTTCTTGATTAATGCGAACACGACGTTAAGTAATCGACTGGACCGCGCAACTACGATTCTCTTAAGATGAGAAGCAATAACAAGGAAAGGAAATTGATGGGTTCGCGTGGAGTTTGTTGAATCGTACGGTTGATACTGTCAGTTGATCGATTACGAATCTAAATTGATCAATGATCCGTGACGGGAACGTGGCTACATTAAATAGACGATAACCACGAGACGCGAAAATGTATTAGTGGCTCGTCCGGTTATCTGATGAAACTTACACCTGGAAGTCTCGAATAGCATCACGTATCTGGGATACGTGAAAGTTTCAAATATCAAACGTTGCGAAACCTTAGCAGAATGCATGGTAATTATGATAATACAGCTGTTGAAAATATCCTTGAGACGCGCAAGATATTGGCTGTCGAACAATTAATACTCGTAACTCTTTTACGTGATTCGTTAGAGGCACGGATTCTCATCGATAAGAATGGTCTTCTCAGGATGTCTTTTAGGAATCTTTTTTACCGAGTTCCCCGTTGGAAACATTGTGCAACGAAGGATCAACGGTGCTCCAAACTCGATTACTATTTCAACGAGAAAAAGAGAAGGCAGAACGAACCCGCTGACGTAGGTGTGACAGGTTTTGAGATCGGAGTGGTCGGTTTCTCCCGTTCCTCCATCTTCTTGGCCGACGGCGTGCTAGCGTTGCTGCTGGTACCGCTTCTCGGCGAGGGTGGCGGCACTTCTTTCTTCACCTGGCTGCTCAAAGGCACCGAGGACGGACCCAGCTTGTCGAGGCCGTTCTCCCTCGGCGATGAGGTGCCATTCGCCGCGGGACTCGCTGGCCCCTCGCTGGCGTCGTCCACCACCAAGTCCTGGTCGCTCTTTTCACCATCGCTCTGCTGTCGGGGAAAGCGTGTACGGCTTTATTAAGATACGCCACCGTTGCTCGAACATGGAGAACCATCGTAGATACTTACATGGCCTATGTCCTTGTCCTGTTCCTTCTTCATTTTCTTGAGGTGCATGTGCTCGTGGTGCTGGGGGTCCGGCGTACTTCGCGGCCTGCTGTATTTCTCGCGCTCGGCCGGCGATATCGAATTCCTCTGGAACAACGCGAGCAAAATCAAGTTAAAATAATGTTTATAACGTGAAACTTTCTTGTATTTGTCATATTATATCGTATCCAAATAAAGAATATAGCGGATATCCACAGTTACGTCATTAATCTTGCCCAAATAGGGATAGATGAAAATACGAATGAACACAGAATTGTATTTAACTTTCGTTAAACGATATTATTGTACGGTTAAATTATACAGGATGAACCACAAGAATTTGTTACCAAAGGTACCATTTTCCATATTTCATTTAAAAAATTTTAATACAAAAATTCTTCGGCTACGACTATGTATGCGCAGCCTTCGCAAATGGTAGTTAGTTTTTAGTTAATAGAGTCGATACGCAAGAGCTGCTTAGAGGATGGAAATAACAATTCTTCGTACAGCACATAATTTACAAGCTATTCGATACGTGTGTGTCCTCAGATTGTATACACAAGTACGTGACCACAGAGTCGTCACGGGGTTACAGAGGGTTAAGCCGAGAGACAAGCAGACAGTCGTAAAAGTCCAGATTCTCTGCTGACATGATTTATAGTTGGGGCAATGGCCTTGACCGACCACTTGATTTTCTCATGACCATAGTAGATGTTCGAACATGAAAATTTATCGCTACTCGTAACAGCTGAATTATTATAACGGGGAATTTTATACGGAATTAAAAAAGTCAGAGAAAAGTATCTACTACCTAGTTTCTGTTCCACCATCGAAAGTCATACTCTTTTACTTTTCCTGTAACCAGCAGTATTTACTGTCAATTACAAAGCCCGCTTTATCGTTGCATCGCGAGCAAAGAGAGGAAATATCCACGAACGCCGCTTTGTCGGATCTCGACAGAACCGATCCCTTATCGGAGACGGTAAACACCGTCGGATAAAGGTAATCGTTGTCAGGTTATATAGATGTTCGACGATGCGCGTATCAGGCGGAAGGTTCCACGAAGAAGGGAACCGTAAAACCAGCGTTAAGGTTTATCACGCGGAATCTTATCCTAGACCCTGTGCAAGCCCACTTTCGCCTCGCTTAACGCGATCCTGCCGATTTCATCGAAGCTTTTTACGGTCAACGATTCTTCGTTCCCGAGCGAGGCGACGATGTCGAGAGCGAAAGTAACGAAACTATCCGCGGTGGAAACACCGGGGTTTCCGACTTCTTCCCCGTCTTGCGATGAAATAAAATATTTGTCCGTCGATGTTCCCGGGGAGCAATTAAATTACGGACGGCCCTCCTTCGATTCCGACGTCGTCCCCGACGAGAAAAAGCGGGAAAGTAAATAACATAGAAAATCGTCGAGTCGGTTAAAAGGTGCCAGACGTAAAAATCAAGGCGACCTTTTTTTATTTGCTTCGCAGTTACCGACGCTTCCTCCTTCCCCAACGAAGAAAACATACTTTCAGTCAGGAATTTTATTCCGAGAGATGAGTTTGCAACTCCCCCGTTGATCGATACGTTCTCAAACGAAGTCTAAATAAATTTTCATCGCGATAAAAACGAAATGTAAAATAAAAAAACGAATAAAAATATCCGATAGTTTTCTAAATTAAATAAGGAAAAGAATATCAGTATATTTTTAAACAGTCACATTTATCCCATACTCTGGTTATCGGCCTTGGTTTCCAGAAACTATCTACCCCCTCGTGTTTCTCATATAGAGACGATAACCGCGGAGGGTTGGTTAGGGCTCGACGAAACGTCCTACCGAAAACGTTGCTGCCAATATCGTAGGAGACACGAAGGCCCTAGCGTCGAAGATATTATCGACAGGAAGTTTTACGAGCGACAGTTTTGTCGTCGATACGGCAAAATTGTGTCTCTCTCTCCTCTTCATCCACATAAACGCGCGAGCGCTTTTCCTGTCCCCGATAACTGCGCCCCCATCCGGAGCAACATCGTAAACTACCCTCTCGCAGCCTCTCTCGACCCCCAAGTAAATCTCCTCTTCTCAATTACCCTTCGTCTCTCATCCACTGGCACCTCTGGCTCGGTCCATTACCCCGACGCCTCGGTATCATCCCTTCCAGCGGTTCAGTCGCGTCTGGAGGACCGTTGCGTCGGGCGAAAGGAAATGAAATAGGGTAACCTGTGATTTAGAAAGCCGTTGAGACGAGTATCCTTTTGTAAGCCCGGCTCGGCTAATCGTTAGAGGGAACTGTTGCGAAAACGCGATGGGGTCTCGTGTATTTAATATTCATGGGGAATTTCTTCGCAGGAATGTCTCGATGGAATTGTCTCGGGAACCTGTAGTCGTTTTTATCCTACGTACGATTTAATTGCATACAAACCGAAACATAATTGACCGCTTGTTACGCGTACACTCTCGTCCATAAGTAACTGGACTTATATTTTAAAGGATAACTCGTATCGTGTGTCATGAATTTTACCAAAACGTTAACGATGTTTAAATTTTTAGTAATTTTTTTTGTTAACGTCCAACCTTTTTGTAATATTCGGTAATTTCTCGCGAGTCCTTCGGCTTTGAACGTTCTCGAAACGGATTCGACGAGATTACAGCGGCGTAATAACGTTTCAATTCCGTTCCCGGCTCACGTTTCATAGCCCCGGCGCAAAGAAATAAAGAGACACCGCATAAAACTCCCGACGTCGGAACAAACGTATTCCCGAAGCAAACGTAACGGTAGCAGCTTTTCCAGAAGCTTGCTCGGTGGAGACCGGTGGCATAAAAATTCTACGACACGTCGAAACTTTGGCAACAGCGATTCATACGGTTCCCTTTTATCCGCGCTAGCCCGGCTACGCCGATTCCACGAAACTTATCTCCCGTTAAGCATCTTCGGTTCCGACATAAATCCAAGATCATCGAGATTCCCCGCATTTTTATGATAATGCCTCCGACTTTCTGTATTCCTCTCGCGACGCGCCTCTTCCGTTCTTCCGATGGATGGATCGTTCTCGGAACTATCCGCTTGTACTTGTCATCTTACCCCTTATTTCTTTCTTCCTACGTCGTGTTTTCTTTTACCGTCGATTTATCCTCGGAGGAGATGTACACCTTCTGCGCTCGTCAGGCTTTCCTTTCCAGGAAGACGACAGTCGTAACCGGAGGCTGACTCCCGGTGGCTTTCGCCTGGATAAATAGCGACTGGCCATTACAGGGTAACGAGAGACAGGGGGTCGGTTCTTCGTCCCGCCTGGCGAGAAGGAAACGGATCTCTCTTCGAGCCTTTTCGTTTCTAGAAAAGTCGAACGAGGCACGTAATACGGCTCCTCCGGGGATTCCTTCCTTTGAGAAGTCGTTCGACGCGAACGTGTGTGCGTGTTTTCTTGCGTCTGTTCCTAGGGGAATTCGCCCCGTTCTCTCCTTTTTATCGGCTGAACTGACTCGTCCCGCGCGGAGACGACGAGCCTGCACGCCCGAGTGCCGGACGAGCTGAATTTTTCGATGTCGTCGGATTGTCTTCGCCGCGTGCCTTTGTCGCACCTCGCGCCTCGCGCCGATGATATCTGAAATGCTTTCGTCTGATCGCCGTGTGGGCGTTCTTTTCCCCCACGTCGAAACCGATCTCTGTGCATCGCGAACTTTGGAAACTGTCGTATCGTAAGTTCGACGAGGAGACGATTCGTAACGTAAAACAAGAGCGCGATAAAAGCCTCTTCTCGATGAACCGGAATCTTTGAATAATAGAAACGTGGGCCTAACCGTCGCAAATAAAATATAACTGTTAAAATCTAATTAGGTGTCTAAATTTTTTGACGAAAAAAAAAATTTCAAATCGTTCTGGAAAAATTATTGTCGGTTACGGGGGTCAATTACAATCATTTTTGGTGAATAGACATACTCCCGAAATCCTACCTATTTTCTAGAAAAACATTCGAGAAGGTGTACAATTTTTCGACAAAATTAAAAAATTTCAAATCGTTTTCGAAAAATTATTTTCGGTTACGGGGATCAATTACAATCGTTTCTGGTGAATATACATACCCTCGAAATCCTTGCGGATTTTCAAAAAAAATTAATAACAAATTGATATTCTTGATTTTCGTCTTATATTGACCTCTAGAATCTCCCATTAAAATTTTTGCCAGGGGTAGCCGAACACCCTGTATACGCTCGTCAAAACAGCAAGAAAACAACGCGAGACATTTAAATGACATACACAAACTGTACCACGCGTACGTTCGGCTTGACGTACCAGTTATTTTGTTGAATTATATTTACCAGCTCATCAACGTGCCAACATTCGATCCATATATTGGCTGAGGCCTGTATCAACAACTTGACATAGACAAATCGATTTGTATAACATTGCGAGAGTACATAACCGAAATTCACAACCTCGCAAAATTTGTTTCCAATTGCGGTGTACGGTACAGCTATGCGTGATTATTCTGCGTGGAACGCATATTATCGAATCCAGAGAACTTTCGTTGATCTTAGATTGTTGTAACTTGAGGCACGATATTTTTGAAAACTTTTAGTTCAAAAGATTGCTTCACTAATCGTACGTTCATTTCCAATCGCGTGGAATATGTTTTTCTTGGGAAACGAAGTATTTATAGTGATACAAAATTTTAGTACGAATTAAATCTAACATATCAACAACCTGAAAGTCTACTATCGCAAGAACAGAAATAATATCCAGCTTCTTTTCTTAACTTCTTGTGTCAACGGTTCATTTATCACAAGACGCAACCATAAATTGTCTGACAATGACATAATGCTGTGCTATCTGTCTTCGAAACGTTATGAAAACCACGCTGACAGTACCAAAATAATTAAGTACGATGTAATGTAAGGCAAAGCCCAAGGCGGGCTAAAGTAAATACATACTGGCGGTAGGCGTGAGGTACTATAAATAAAGGCGCTAAAACAGTGCAGAATAAACAAATCCCGGAACAAATAACACACTGCACACGACTAATGATATCCTTTGAACGTGTATGCAGAGACTCGTGTTTCGTACATTCGTGAGCTACGTTACGAGGTATAATTAACCCTGAGCTATGAGTCTCGCCACTATGAAATTAAGTGGTTTGAAAAAGCTCTCTTATTTCTAAAGCGTAGTAAATTAAAAAAGAAGATATATTTGCTATCTATTTCGAAAGAAAGTTTGTTTGAGTTAATGGTAGGTGGTCGAAGAGAAGTCTCCGAGTGAAAAGTATTGGAAATATTTATCTATATTCCTTCATGCGAACGAAAAATACTCCGTAGCCCCAGATATCCATTTGTGAGCTAGCCAGGCGACCATGCGACTGGTCAAGACTGCGAATGGATCTAATTATTTACGGACCGCAAGCTCATCTCCGTCGATTCGATCGTTTCCGTTTGCGCCTATACCTGTCCCGTTTACACAGATCACGTAACGTCCCCTAGTCAACCGGTTACCAGACATCCTCCATGTTCCCGGACGTTTTTTTCTTCCGCACAATGCGTTCGATCCCCGGCCGGTGTATTCAGAAGCCTTATCTACCCCGGCGCAAACGCATCGTTTTCCTTCTCGGCATTGAAACACCGAAAGCACTCGATGTTGTCGCGAGAGGGAGACGTTCCCCCCGGCCCCCTGTGTGTTTCTCACCTTCCCCGTTTTCCGGGCGTGTATACTCGCTCTCTCGTCCCGTTATCCGTGAACCGAGGATACGTACACGTAGTTACGGGGGTTGCATACGTATGCGGTCCGACCTTCATTCGCGTAAGTTTACTTACACCTAGCGGCCCCGTCGGGATCGGCACGGCAGCAGCCTTTCCAGCAAAGAGGGTTCGCGCCACGATCAATATGGGGGTCGGTACCTCTCAAAGGGGTGGCCTGAAAAGGAGCGAGAGGCAGAAAGGCGGGGTGGGCCGTTGGGTACACCGTGGATATATAGACTTTGTAGTGTTAGGGACGACTTGGTCTGCCGGCAGGCAGGCAGGCAGGCAAGCAACTTGGCAAGCAACGGCGGGCACCGAGGTGCAGGCAAGAGATGGTGGCGGCGGTTGTCGAGAGGACGGAGCGACGCGGGAAGGGAAAGAGGAAGGTGGTCGGTGGTGTGCGTGGTATTGGGGTTGGTGGTCGGAGCCATGAGGGTGGTAAGTGAGTGAGCGACTCCTTCACCGCGGCGCCTCGTCTCAACCCAACTACCGTTACCCACACCACCGAACCAGCCCCGACCTTACGGATATATCCCGAGCCACCGACTACCCCATTCTCCCACGCCTACTCTTTCTTCCTCCTTCCTTTCCAACCCTCCCTCCACTCAGCAAGTAGTCTCCTTACCACTCACCCCACGGTATTCCACCTCAACCAACCCACGCCGCCTGTTTCCCTATTCCTCACTCCACTCTCGTCGTAGCCAGGACCCCGAGAGAGGAGGTTACGAACCGGAGTCGCGTCTCCCAAGACCTCGCAAACCCCAGTTGGTACAAGATTGCACCCAGAGGTTCTCAACCGGAATTTGACGACGGCCGGGAAGGAAATTGTTCGTCCCCGTGAAATTCAGATTCGTTGATCCTGCCGCTGAAGCGCGACGAGAGCGGATGGCTTTGCCGGTGAATCGGAATACGGGTCTTTATTTTTTCTTTTTTCCACTTTTTCGTCGAAATGTTCAACCCTTTGCACTCGACACCCGTAGCGGCGCCATTGAGACTTTCTCGCGAACCTCGAGAGGTTCTATGGCGGCCCGTGTTATCATCCGTTACGTAAAATACATTCTCGCGAAAGTACAGGCTTTGTCCCGGTAGCAGGAGCAAAGAGGACAATGTAGAAAATGTGTTCATCGCGCCATCGGTTATAATAATAGTTCGCACAGGTTATGCCTATGACAATTTTATTCCCCATCGTAATGTCGTAACGCAAAATAAACGACAAATTCAATTTTATCGACACGTTTATTACCCATTTGCATGGCCCATATTTGACAGGATTTTTTTGGATCACAATTGTTAATATGAACGAAGTGATCCAAGCAATTAATTTGGGTTTCAAGATACTACAAACGACTGGTATTGTTCAGTTGCAATATTAAACGATCGTTTCGTTTGTGTTGCGTTTCATACATCGTAGTTGCTGATATTTTCTACTCTTTTCTACGAGAATACCCTTTTACTCGAATGCTTTATTAAAAATCCAGGAGTCCGTGAAAGTGGTTGTTCGAACGTCCTCCGGTATTCAGCCCTCATAATTCGTAATAAACATTTGTCTAGGTGGTTGCATTCCGTCTTCTACCCTCCGGTCACTATTTACTTATTTATCGGAATCACGACCGCAACGTGGTACGAGAAGATTCATCGGGAAGTTGACACGCAAGCGTAATTCCGCCGGTTCTCTCATGACTACATTGGACGGCGACCTCACTCGAGGATGCATGGAATTTTTAATGGCCCCACAGGGTATACCGGCAACCGATTTCTAGAATCAACCACGTGTCACTGGGTCACTGCGCGCATCCATCATCGCGGCAATTAGTGAACGCGAACTTTTATTTCCGGCGCGTTGCAGTGGTTTCGACTGCTGCCCTCGGTCGAGACGAATCTATTTTTTTTTTTTTTTTTTTCGCCTTGTTTACCAGCCGTGAGAATCGCACAGCTGATAGCGGGAAAACGAACCGCGCAATTGGTTTCCACTTTGTCGGAATAAAACAAAAAAAGTCTTGCAGCGTCGCGTCGGTTCGAGGAATTGGAATCGTTTGTGAAAAGAAAATCGCGCAGAAAATACAAAATTGGAAATCTCGTTTGCTTGTATTTTCAAGATTTTACGTTGTTAGCTTCCAAGGATTTTCTATTAATTCTCTGCAACTGGAATTTCAAGGGAATGGAAAAGTAGCTGTAATAATCAAGCTCGTACCGAAGGTTGAAGACAAAAGTCGAGGGAACGTAATTCCGCTCTGTACTTATATCAACCTGATTATTTACGAAATGAACTGTTTTAAGACGCGTAAAAACAGTCGCGAGGTATTTTCGTAAGTTTTTCGCTAAAGCCTATTAACGTAAAAATACTCTGTTAAGAGGATTCAAAATAGCGCGACGCGTCGAAGTAGACGAAGACGATAGCTAGTCAGGCAGCGGTAGTCGGACCAACGCCGTGCACAGACTACGCTCGCCTGCAGCGTAAAATTGAACGATAAGGATATTATCTCCCCTGCTACGAGTCCTGCTCGACGAACGTTCGTTAATCAATATTCATATCGAGTGGAAAAATAAGTAATATCGCGTAATGTTTAAATAAACACGAAAGCTAAATATTTCTCTTAGTTAGATAACGTAGTTAGATAATTCGTTGCATAAATAATAGAGAACAGTGGATTTTTGAAAACACGGTTACACGTGGAAATAATTGGACACAGTTCCCGTTTTATTTTCAAGTTTCTTGTATTCGTTCTAATTAATTTGTGTTGCTTAATGAAATTTATGCGGACACGCGTAAGGAAGACGTTTAATAATAATAATGTTTTAATTCGAGGTACAGTTTGCGGATTATCGGACGGAGCACGAACGTCGCCCTCCCACCGCGGTAATGTGGTTTTGACGAAGTAACGAAGGTACGTTTAGTATATCTGAGAACGTTAATCTCCTACAGCCCCATCTGCGACGATATAATGCGACTCCACCGTATTTACTTTACCATAGTTAAAACGAAGCTATACGAACTTGGATTTTAAATTTCATATCAAAATAGAGCTTCGCAGCAGATAAAGTGCACCGGTACAGGGACCAGAATCTTTCGCTCGAAAGTAGCCCGCTTTATAGTTAATATTTCCGCAAATCGAGTAGTCTATACATTCGATCAAAAATAGCGGGAGTTATAGACGGATCACAAATCCACAGATCCCGAATTTTTTATTAATAATCAAAGCTCGGGTGTACGCGAAACGTACAACGACCGAATTAACCCTGTCGCACGGAGTCTATCGGTTGGCAAAAAACTTCCCAGCGTTCCCGGTGCGTCGCGACGCTCTCTTCTCCCCGTTACACGCGACGAACGGTGTCGCGAATCGTACAAAAATTCACGGACGAGATGATTTATAGATACACCGTAAATAGCGAACGCGTTACCCCGTCCCACAGTGTCGCGCGTTGTTTTCTCTCTGTTTCCTCCGCGTCGCGGTACCCTCTTTTTCTCGTTCCTCCGTCCCTGGCTCGGTGTTTCTCCGCCTCCTCTCCCCCGTGCCACCCCGACGACCGGGGCCAGGAGCTCTGCGGTAGAATTTGCATTTTTAAATTAACTCGCCTCTGTTTGCAGCTATCTCGGCTCGGTGCCGCCACCGTCGGTCCGGGCTTTACAATTTTATGCAACAACGCGCTCCGAGTGCTTCGCCACCACCGCCATCACCACCCCCGGACAGCTTTACTCATCCCCCTTTCAACCGTGTACACTATCCACCCCCTTCTGCCGTCGCGTACACACGCATACACACACACACACACACACACACACACACCGTAGCGTCCGTCCGTCGTCCCTTGCCCTTGCCGCAAAACTCGTCCCCCGGGTGATCGATATTATTGTTATCGTTATCGTCCGACCGACCTCGAAGCGGCTGCGTTTCCCATCGACGTTACCGTTGCGGCCAATTACTTCTAACCACGACAGCGACGGTTTTACGGCTGCTCTTCGCGCACACGCGGACACGGTGGTATCGCTATTGCGAAACGTCGACCGACAGCGCAATATGCATCGAATCGCCGATCCCTTTTCCACTTTTTCGTTTCGTTTCTTCGCCAGAGTTTCGCGGCGGGCTATCTACGGTCTTCTTCATTTTTTGTCCCCCGTGCGCGTTCGATACAACCCCCGGAGGGTAGCTCGGTCGCTCTATCTCGGGGCTTTATTGAATACAGAAACCGCGACGATTGCTTTTTCTTTTTCCATTAGGCGATGCCGATGGCCCGGCGCAACGATGCATCGCGGAAATTGCTCGTAACCGACCGCGAACCGGGACGATCCGGGCTGTTGCAACTGCCGGGGTCCGGCGACTCGTTATTTTTCCGGAGATTGAATTTGCTCCGCCCCGTCGACGCCCGTTTTGTAAGCTTTTTCGGGTTACGTGTTCCGCTAGGCGACCGCCGAAAACCGCGCGTCTTTCCATTCGATGACTGTCGCGTCCTGACTGTACAGGGACTTTCCAATAACACCGAACTTTCGATTGTCGTGGCCGGTTAACATAATAGCGAAGTACACTCCGAAGCGGCTAGAGTCAAACCAGGGGATGAAAATAGTTGTACAGCGATAGAACTTTGAACTGCGACCGCTTAACGTAACAATGTAGTGTTTCAAGTGTACTCTGATGCAGCTGGAGCAAAACCAGGGGATGAAAACAGTTACAAGAATAGCCGCCACGGGTTCTCGTCGAAATGAATCAAGTTTGCACTTGTTTCACGGCAAGAGTGTTCGCGTTTGGAGGAAGAAATCTCGCGTCCAATCACAATATATCGCGAGGAATACGAGCATCCGTCGCGGAGAAGCGTCGAGAAATCGAGACGGTTGGATTTTCAGCGATTTCTCGGGTCTTTCGGCGAGCCGGTCTTTGCAAGAACGAGCTGCTCGTCGAGGATACGCCGTGTCGGAGGGCAAAAGAGTGCTCGTTGCCCGATCGGGAAGGAAGGAGAAAAAGCTGGAACGGGGCGGGGAATAAAAGGAGCGTTGCTCGGGACGATAGAGACCGAAAGAGAGAGAAAGGGAACACGGCGAAAGAAACGACAACGAAATAAGGAGCAAACAGAATAGCCTGCCATAGAGTACCTTTAGAATATCCACCGTAGCAAGGGGGTTGGGGAATGGAGGAAACATTTTTATCGCTCCGTCAAACGGCGGATAAGGGGGCCGCAGATAGCGGGGGAAGAGAACGCGTCGGAAGGAGGCGGCGGCAAAGTGGAAGCGAGCTGGCTGGAGAAACGGGAAGGAAGGGGACGAACAAGAGGAGGAGAAAGGGAAGAGTTCCGGTAATTGAAAAGCCCGTGGTGGATTACGATCGTCGCTTTATTTCGCGTGCTCGACGGTGCCGGGCTTCTCCCCTATTATCTCGCCCGTTTCTTCAGCTGCTCCTCCCTTTACCACCGGCTCCTTGGAACAAGAAAAACGAGAGGGAACGAGGAGAAAGAGGGTGTGGAACGCCGGGCAGAGAGAAACCGGGCCCGAGCGGTTCACGAGGGAGATCGAAGCTAGAAACAAGGCGGACGAACAGGGACGAAACCAAGAGGACTCGGGAGGGAAAAAAGGAACTGGTCGAGAGAGAGAGAGAGAGAGAGAGAGAGAGAGAGAGAGAGAGAGGAAAAAGGTCCTACGCAACAATGCCCGCGGAGGGGCGCATTCTCGCGCGATTACCGACGCGCGCTACGGCCCTAACGAATGGCTTCGTAAACCGTGGGCGCTTTAAGGTCATTACACGACGCAAAAAAGGCAGTTAATGGGCGTCCTGGTGGCACGGCATCGGCCGGGGCAAGGATTGAGGGAGCCGGGAGAAAGAAGAGGATCGACCGGCCGGCTGCCCGTCGCCGATCGAACCGCTGATTTATGGCGGCAGTATATTCCCCAGGAAAGACGGCCGAGGAGACTCGTCGAGATCCTGCTATCGCGAGCGTTAAATGCCGTATCCTTGCGGGACACATACGGGCTAACCCCTTACCCCAGTGTCTCCCAACCTTCCTTCGATCTGTCACACACGCGTTACTCTAAAATTGTGTCGATCGCGATAATTATCCCTCCCAAATCCGTAGAGAAAAATAGACGAGAATCGGGCAGTCTTCGCGGTCCATAAAAGATGGGCAAAAATCGCGTCTATAATAAATAAACGGTGTCTCAACATTCACGTAAGAAGTAATTTTGATAGAATACAAATTGTAAATTTTTTATTGATTCATGCAGTTGTTCTATTCGTACTCCGTGTTTAATAATCCCGAACTGTTACCTATCACGCTGTTTTTTTTTTTTTAAATTGCCAACGCATTAATGGCACAAAATTCAAGTTTTGGGGTACTCTTTACAAATTTTTATCGACGAATAAAAGATAAACTATATTCGTTATTCTTCATAGAATAATTAAAAGAAAAATTGACTATCCAATCTAATAAGCACCGCACATAAATGTGTTCGATTTCATTCACCATCCGTTGCAGTCGGTGGGCCATAGGGCAGGATTGGGAACCCCTGGCCTACCCCAAACGGGTCTCGGGACGAGATCGCGTGTAGGAATTGTTAACCGAGCGTCGGCTAGACCTCTGATCCTGTCTACTTTCGATCTTACACGTGTTACCGATGTAGTCGGGGCATCGGTAATAGGTGAATTACGGTCGGGGCGAAAAGGCGCGCGGACTATTTTCGAGCGTGCAAGATCGGCTTCCAGACAACCACGACCATCGCAACGGACGAATTCTGTATGACGAGCGGGGAATGTGTCGTGTAGCGTGTCGAGCATAGTAGCCACGGATTAATGTTACGTCTTGCGTGATGAACGGTGTTGTAGCTGCAAGACGGAGAATATAATTCGCGAATCGGTGCATAAATGCAGGAGTATCGCGAAGCACGCTCGAGGGACGTTTTAAAAACTAGCCCGGTCGTTCTTTAATTTATGCGGATAATAAAACAGCAAGGGTAGGTGTTTTTGTTTTATTCAGTTTTTACGTCATATTTTTACACGGATTTTCTTGAAATAGTTTCTTAACACGCGTTTAATACTGTATAATCAACTGTATAAAAGAAGAACAATTACAATGAGATGCTTTTTATTTTTCGAACAATATATTTTGGGGTATTCGAGCATCCCGCTAGTACGGGTTAAAGCATAAATAGGCGAAGCAACGGGTGTCAGGAGGAGTGGAAACGGACGTGGGACGGCATCATAAACCGAGAATAGATTGTCACGCTGCGATTTCCAGTCGCGGAAGGCAATATTCGGGGAGCGTGTACGAATACGCCTCTGGAGACCCGGAGGCAGCGTCGACGGCCATTATTTCTCGTCGAGCCACGGGTTTTAATAACAAATTCCCGCGGGTTAGTCCCATCGAGCTTCTTTCTCGTACCCTCCGCATCGTCGACAGCGTCCCTTTTCGCGAATCCGGTCGCCAAAACGTTCGCGGAGCCTTCGTCGTTGCTTCCGGCTACGGAAAGGTCCAGAAAACGCGTCCAGAGACGGGATGATTATATTGTGAAATATATACGGAGAAGTAATTACGGGGTGGTCGGGTCGGTCCTCCGGTGGCCCCGGGCAGAGTTTTACGGCTGCCTCATTAAATTACGAACTAATTACCGGTCGGCGAATTATTAAAAAGCTTAGTTGGCCGTTAAACGTGCCGCGAGTCGTAAAAGAGAGACTGCCACGGATAGCGTGCGTGCGTGTATGTGTTAACCAAGGCTATCCTTTAACCCGTCGGGAATGGTAAAATTAATTTTTTTGCTAAACGGCGCGGTTGGTGCTACGTGTTTAAATTTTCGCTTTCGAGGAGGACCCACTTTCGGCAGAGGATCCACTTATGACGTATCGTCGTTTATATCTGTTGCGGTCGATCGTAATTCCTGGCAAAAGAATGTAAAAGCATTAACGACGCCAGGGACTTGTTATTAATAGACGACGAAGCCGTTTACTTTTTTCTATCGCGAAAAATTACAATCGCGTTAATCTCCGTACAGCCTTGGGCGGGCTTATTTATTCAAAAAACGTCTAGAGCGTTACGTCTCACTTCCCAAACGTGTTTTCTCGATTTTCAACATCAATTCTATTTCTACAAGTACTATTCTCTACTTCGACTGTAAAAATAAAACTAAAAATCCAATTCCCTTCTAGTTTCTGCACTAAACTAATCCCGCACGACCAGCGGATCGAGAGGTAATAAATTTGTGCTCGCTGTAAAAAACGTTTGAACCATTTTAGCGAAACGCGGAGGGAACGTTCCCGATCGTGTTTCTCCGTATCCATGGTTATTCGTTTACTCGGCGCGTCGGGCTGAAAGTTACGAAGACTAAATATTAACATTGGTACGCGCTGAAAGTCTCGCTCGAATCGACACGGTCCTCGCGCCGACGCGATTACGGTTCTCGTTGCGTTCCGGGACCGCTCGAAACTTCTCGGTACTCGGAATTATTGCGTTTGAACGCGAAACGAATCGCGGATTATTCAACGCCGTCAGCAGAGCGACGATCCCGCGAACACGCGTTTCTTGCTTTGGAATTAAATTAATGCCTCCCGTCAGGCGAACCGTGGCGAACCGCTAGCCGAACGAATCGATCGCAAAAGAGCGAAACGAAGCGATTGAAATCGTCCCCTCGACCTAGCCCCTGGCCTCCGCTAGTAATAATTCTGCGGCTGGTGAACGCTCCACTCGGCTGCAACCTTTCCCTTTCGCGAGGTACACTTCCACAGTGCAATCGATCTCGATTCTATTATTACCGCTATTATTTCCGACTCACTTTCCCCGAGCATTGTCGAACCTGTTGTTTCGCACGGCCGGGGGTCACGTTTAACGTGGACGATACCGGTCCGGTTGTTCGTTTTCTTGTCAACCTCTGGCCGGACGCTCGGAGTTGACCCAAACCCGTCTACGCGCGCGTTGCAACGAAAATTAAACGCCAAAGCGGAGCAAACTTATAAAATAAAATTCTATTCCATCCCGTGCAGACTTCCTCCAGCGAAATAAGGCGAATTTGCGTATTCATCCGTTTAGGGCTACCCCTATTAAATTCATTGCGGCTCGTTACGGGCTCTCGAGGACAGCGGTGCTCGATGGAGCGTCGAACGGAGGATCCTCGATTGTTTATACAGAACTAACAACCTACCCCCCGAAGAGTTTCGTAAAAACGAGTACCGTTGTTTATTCGGATTCTGCGGTTAACGAGAAAAGTGGCCATTAGCGAGGAGGGGTCGCGTTCGTAGGTGGCGGCATTATACGCAATTTCCATAACAAATGTTCGCGCAGAAGGAGACGGATCGGCGCGAATGGCGGCAGTCGACGGCCCTCCCCGAAGAGGGCGCCGGAAGACGGAGGAACGAACGAGGGACAGGGAATGTCATTAAGGCGGCGTGATGTTTTTAATTAATTAATTCGCGGGAGCTACGGATTTACCTTCTCATAAATTCGAGCGCGCTGCGTTGGCCACGGGAACGAGAATGGGGTTCGAAATCATCCCCCGTTGTCGAGGGACGATATAATGAGGGAGACGAGACGGAAGGAAAAAGGACAAAAGGCAGACGGAGAGGAGGGCGTGCTGCGAAGTATTTAAAAACATTAAGTACCCCCGACGGAGACGGATATTAAGACAGGGCGAGATCGGCGCAGGGACGAACGAAAGAGGGTTGGAGGCAACGACAAACGCCGGGGCGGAGGATGGCGGCAGAGTTATGGGATTGAAGCGGCAGGAAGCACGAGGGAGGGTCGAGCGGTTACGGGAGAGGAGTACGGGGGAGGTAGGCGGTAGGGGAACGTTTCAATTAGTAATTAAAACGTGCCGTGGCACCCCTAACCCTCCTATCCCGACTTTACACAGTGGCTGGTGCCTCTCTTATGCTGTCGTCGTCATCGTTCCTGCCGCCGCCATCTTGTAAATTAATTAATGCGTCCCTAACGAGATCAGAGGTGTCGGTAAGGCAGCGGGGATCGGTAGTTCTCTACCCTGTCCGCCGAGAGGAAGAACAACCCCCACGGTGTCGAGCGTCTCAGGCTCGTGAGTAGCGTCCCGAGAACCACTTGTGCTCTCTCGCATCGGTACACGCGCCTCTGAACGCCATTCTTCGCGCCACCTTTCCGCGAGACAAATTCCCCACCCTACGGCGAGCAACTCGACGTCTACCCTGTAGTTCTCACGCAATTATTCGCGTCGATCCGGATTTAGGGGTTAACGTGCTCTAGCTATCTTCCTTCGAGTTGGCTCTTACTTTTGTCGATCGAAACCATCCTGAAAGCAACTCTTTTAAACTGTTATTTGTTTAAACGTCGCGGCAGTTTTCTCAAAATTTGTTCAAATTACGGCGTAACAAATAGAAATATTCGGTAGTTCGATGCAATGCTTATTACTTCGTAGCTCTGCGTTCAGAAATAGAATATTCGCGAAAAAGAAACCTGTGCAAAGACCCTCGAACCCACCCTTTCCGACGGTAATCAGCAAATGACACGCGCCGGAAGTAGCCAACCGGAAATTACCGAAAGTAGACAAACACGACTGTCTTTTCAAACATTCAATCGGGTCTGGCCTGGGCCAGCAGCGAATTAGTCTGTTCCAGGGATCACTGTGAAGGGGCGTCGGGCAGCGGGGGGCAATGTTGGTCGGGACTCCGGTGTCAGGATCTTTCGACCCTTTCAAACCCTTTCATCGACGCTTCGCCCGCTTACATAATGCAGCCACTCTAATTAAAATAAATTACACTCTCGCGTCGGTACGCTCTTTTATCCGGCGCGGCCCCCTCCGCCGCGAGGCTTGGACGTTTTTTCCACCCTCGTCCGATCGTTTTTTTGCACCGCACTTTCGACCACCAGCCACTAGGCTGCGCGACACCGGGTAACCCCGCCGGTTCGCCAACCCTCTCCCCCGTCACTCGTTTATTTGCACTTTATTCGAGATTTAATTTACCGACCTCCGGACGACAGGGTCGTTGGTGTGCGCTCGACTCCGTGATGGGATTAAAAAAAAAAAAGATGAGAAAAAGGTAGGACCACCGGTTCAAGAGGGGTGTTGGACGGGCGCAAAGGGGAGAAAGGAAAAGTTGGAAAAAGAGGGAGGCGAACGACGCCCGGAAAAATGGCCACACCAAGAAAAATGCCACAGAAGGAACGCTCCCGGGGTGGCGGAGAACAATCGATACCCCCAGCGTCTCTATTCGCGACCGATTTTCTAACGCGCGACGCAAAGCCAGAGAAATCGAGACGGCTCCTTTCAACCCTTTGCACTCCCGGTGTAGTTGTGTACTCGGCATCGTGTTTCGCTCCATCCGCGACGAACTCGAGCTCGGATCGACACGGAGCTTCACGACCATTATGCACACATTGTATCGTTCTCAGATACGTTTCTCGTGCGTCAGTTTTGTTTACGGACTGTTTTCGAAACGATGACGACGAATCAATTTTAGCGCAATGCAACGCGCTCGCTGTTTCTGGGGATATATCGACTATTGGTAATTAAATTGTTACGTTTTTCACTCCTTTTCAGGTCCTCGTAAAATGATCCATGTTTATTTTATTGAGCAGAGAGATATTTTAGGACAAATGTACAAAAAGTAACAACGATAGTAATAATAATTATTATCAGTTTGTGCGTATAACAAAACCAAATTGGAAAATGGAAATCAACTTTCTTTTAAAGCATTTAATAAATAGTGAACTAACGGAGAATTACATACATTTTCAAATAAATTACATTGAATGTATATTAAATAATTATTAGTTTAAACTTGCGGAGGACTACAGCGCCCTCAATAATTCACTTAAGGTTTGAAAAACATAAAGTATCTAAGAAAAATAAGCAATTTTCTAATTTCTATAAAGTTTCAACGATGTTGTTTCCTTTTGGTAAAATCTTTTCAATATTCTACGAAGTCGTAGGGTCGAAATGAAAGGAAAGTCGCGGCGGTATAAAGAGTCGAGCCTTTAATCGGAATTCCCATACTACTGCCGCGGCTTTGCGAACGAACAAATCGATAATTGGACCACATGCATTGTTTCGACAATCGTAACGATCTACTGAAATCCCCGATTGCACCGCACCTTGACCCTTTCATTTCGAACGTCGTTGTTCCGCTAATTAACGCTGCGAAAACTCTACGATTGTGCGAGAAACAAAAGCATCGCTGGAGCTTGATGAAATATCGAATAATCGTGGCTAACTCGCGGACGTCGAAAGCTGGATCCTTAGATCGACGATCACAAAGTGTCTCAAATGTTCTATCAGTAACTTGAATACTTTCAGTGTTAATTCTTCAAAAAATGCTTTCTATTAATCTCGTGGACGACATCTGTTACCCCTATAGTTTTCTTCGTAATTCCAAAGCGGTTTGAGTTAGCCTTCGACTTTGGTAACCCAACAGTGTACGAGAAAACATTTTGTACCGTTCTCCGTAAGCAAACGTGTTTAGTTTTCCAGCATTTACGTAAAAGTTTTTCTGAATGACGACAGTCTTTGTTGTTGAAAAACTTGTACGCCCACTCGAAGCTATTTAGAATAGGGTCACGAGGAAAATATCAGGGAATTCTGTTCTGAAACGTGGAAAACAGATACATACGTGTCGATCGTTTAGGAGAAATCTGCTGAAATTTCTGTGAAGTGTTTCAGATCGTTCAAAAATAATGTTCCATACGATGCCAATTCGAAACATTAAAAGTTACAAATAAAATCAAGTAAAAAACCCGACGTTTCCCACGTGATTAATTCTCTCGTTCACGTGACTACAGATTATACAGGGTCGCGAAAAAAAATAATAAACGTGAAAAATGTTCAAACCGATCACAATTTTCGTCGTATACTATCAGTTTCTTTGTGTCTCGAGGTTGACGGGCACGTCGACAGCGGTAGAGAAATACAGAAAATTAATATTTTCAGGAAAACATCGCTGTAATCTTCGACGAGGACTCGGTGCGTCGGTTCTCGAGGAACGATTCGCTGTCAGCCCCGTCGTCGGTTCGGTCCGCGAACGAATTAATGCGGCGCCGCTTCTCGAGCACTTTTCTCATTGCCATCGAGGGCCACTCGCTTTCGCGACAATTTGCCGCGAGCTACTCGGATCGGGCGTAAGTATCGTGAAATTCAATTAAGTTCGTGCTCGTGCAACTCGAGGGAGTCTCTCTCTTTCTCTCTCCCTCCACGTTAGCCACCCTCGCGCCGTCTCGTTCCTCGCTCGAGCAGTTTAAGCCCATTCCTTCGCAGCTTGGAAAAAAACGTCTGCCCCGTTGGCGTCGTGACGGGCGATAAATAAATATTCCGCGGTCGTTCCCGCTTTTTTCCTCCCCCTTCCCCTAACACCGGAGAACAGTCGTCGTTTCTCGGTGTTTCATGAATTGGTTATGAGTCGACACCTCCACGGAGACGCCGAGAAAGTAACAGACATTCCACCCTTGGTTTTTTCTCTCTTTCTACTCGTCCCGTGTCTCTTTGTCCCCTCGCGTGCGAGCTTCGAAAGAAGCTCCGCGCGGAGAAATATTTTTCCGGATCGCGGAAGACCCGGGATAGGGGAACGCCGTCAGCCAGAGGTGGAGTCGAGTGCCAGGGAAGAAAAGCTTCTTCTGGGAACGGGAAGACGGAGCTTACCGGTGCGCGAATAATAACGACTCGCGTTCTCTTCCGGCCGTCGTCGGTTTTCGATTTGAGATACGGAGTTTGCCCCGTTCCCCTTTCCAACCTTCGCCTGCCTCTTTCCGGCTTCTCCTGATTTCTTTCCGCGACGATTCCGCCATGCTCGATCCCGGGGATCGGATCACCCGGGGGCGTGCGCGACAAAAAGGGATCGTGGACGGCCAAAAGGGCACGAGAATGCAGTTGGATAACGAGCCTCCAGAGCGGAACGGAAGTTTTATCGCGCGACACGCGACCAGCTTTAACCCTCCGGACGCTGCACGCGAGGTGTCCGGTAATCGGTAGCACAAGCGGAATTGGATCGGACGTTGCTACTTTTCATCCAAACGAGTCCTCGAAAGATTGGTTTTCAAACGTTTGAAACGTCGATAGTAAAGATTTACTTAAGATGAACATCGCTTGACTTGAAATTTTGTGATTTTCAAACTCAGCGGTCTTTTCATGATTTCAGCGCATATGCTGGGCTCGCTAACTGCTTTGATTTATACCTAAATGCCGAACGAATGGAAATAAACGTTTGTTCGTAGCAATTATCCAAATAAACATATTGTATTTGAATTAAGGTATCGAGATAGTAATTAATTCCAATTCGTAATAAATTATGCTATCATTATCCCGGTAATATTTTGAGAATTATTGAAATACTGTTTCGAACGAGTATCGAATCGCTGATAACTGTCCATTATCTCGTGCGCGTAATTCGGCTAAATTTTTATCGCTCGCGAAAAATCGTACCCGCGAAACACGATCGTCGAATAAACGAATTCGGTTATACCAGTTTGTCGAGATACCAGCCGAAACGCAAAAGTGACAGTAATTCGCGAACAAGATGAAACGGGACATACGTTCGCGCAAACTGCTTTTCCACCGTTTTTGCGTCCCGAGTCCGTTTCTAAAGTGGCTCTCCGCGTGTTACGATACACACGCATACACACCATTCCCCCACGAGCCGTTCTGACGTTTTTAAAACGCTCTTCCCCGTGTGTTTACAGACTCTTCGCGGCGCGCCTTCCACGCTACCGTTTCCCCGGGCTAATTTTAAATTGCACCGCGTCGCCTTGTAATCCAGCCTCTCTTGCTCGACGGTTCCATTTTGCCCGTGCAAACCTTCGCTCTCTCACTCGCGCGCGCGCGTGTTATCGGAAAATCCACCCAGGCAAACAAACAAATATAAATTTTTGTCTCGTCGGCTCCCCGAATGAAATATTGCGCGCTGCTGGTACGTATAGTTACACAAATTTAAAACAAAGGATCGTACGACAAAGTTTATACCATATTTTCGACATCATTTTCTCCTATAGAGCCGCCCCTTTTCAAGTTGACGATTACCAGGACACTCTGTTAAGGAAAAAGTAGCAAAAGAATTAAATGTCGTCTTTCACGCTTCACTGTCTCCAAAGGGAATGGAAACGTTCGATTTACGAATCACGTCTGGTGTTCGTTCTGAGAATCATTGTTGAACATTCGAAGCAAACGTGGTTCCCGTGTTCTTCGCGCTCGGTCCCCCGAATAGAATGGAACACCAGGCTCGAAAACTACCATTATTTGGAGTTCCAATTACGCTATGCACGAGCAAACCGATGCGCGGGGACACGGAACACGCGTCAGCCTCTTCCCAGCATCCAAAGCTGTGGAGCAACAGAAGGGAGCCAACGGTGGGAAGGGTAAAAGACCGACGTACCAGCAATCAGTAACATTATACGACGCGACACGAGCCAACCACCCTATTAGCATTCATATTTCAATTTCATAGCCCTCGGGCTCACGGTGGGTAGGGAATCCTGTAAGGCTGCCACGGAACGGAGATAAATAGAAGTTCGATGGAAGGAAGACCGTGAAAGGGAAAACGGAGGTGCGAGAGAGACGGAGGTAAAGAGAATGAAAGAGAATTATGTAGGGGAAACGAACAAGATAGAGAGCAGTTTGACAGAGACGTAAAGACGATGAAAGTGTGGAAGCGAGAAGCAGAGTAGCGATGGATACGATACCCACGCAAGCTGTCCCGTTGGTAACCCTGGAAAAACATAATTTTCGTTTTCTCGCGAGAAACTTATCAATTATTCCGTCGGTGGTATTATTCCTGCACGAGTTCGTTTACAAACACTTGCGGTAATGTATCGCATAATTTGCACGCAACAATATTTCTCGACCCATTAATTTCCAAAAATTAGCTTGATGATCAATAGCCTGTGCTTGAATATTGCATTTCGGAAAGTCGATTAATAACCCACGCCGTGAGCTTTCGTATTCCCGTAATTGATATTTATTTACAGCCCCCCCCCCCACCTCCCGGGGGAAAATGCTCGCGCGGCACTCGGTACGTGGAATATTTTTAGAAATTGCACTCTCTTGATATTCGGATAGACGATGCAGCCTTGCTGCGAAAAATGTAAGAAAATAGAGAAGGTTATGAATCACTATCAACACTGCCAGCTTTCCAAGTTTAACGAGCGATCTTTCAACGTAGGAAGTCTTCCACAGAAGCTCTGTGTATTTTTTATCAGTAATTTATCTCCACCTTCAATACGAAGATGTTCGTTACGTGTTTCATTTCCCACGTGTGTTCTTGAAAAGAACTACATTGTATACTGTCCAATCCATTTTGATTCTATCGGATTATGCATCTTTTTATTTTCAGCGATAACAATGATAGTATGCCTTCATTAGACACATATGCACACCGGTAACGAGAGAAAGTAAGTGAGAAAAACAATGTGCAAATTAGCGTTAACTATACGGTAGAACCTCGATAATTGCATAATAGACTTGTTCGTTGCTTCGACAAGTGAAAGGAGCCATAATAACAATACTATTAGCTATTAATTTATATGTGAATATTTTTTTTTTTTAAATTCTGATCACTGCATTTGTATTCCATCCAAGGGCATCGTCCTAGTTTTCCAGTAAAAAGATCACGAGCAGAACTTATTCGATGGTACACCTCGTTTATTACAGTAAGTTTTCGTGCAGTAATCGAGGTTCTACTGCACGAAAATTATCCAAAGCGTTGCTATCGACGAAATCGATTTTTCAGGCAACCGAGCTTGCACAGAATTTCCCCGTGCACGTTCAACATCGGCGAAAGTATATACCCTGGCACGATCAGACAAAGGGTTAATTTCGAACTAGCTTCTCTTCGATGCGAGCCCGCTATCCTTGCGTCGATTGAAAATTTTGAAAACGACTATCGAATTAGTCCCATCGCTAGCCGGCGGGTACACATTATGAAAGCAGATCGAGCCAATGAGATCGCGCGCAACAGAGGCACAGCGCAAAAGTTGGAGAGAGACGGGGTTACAGGGCGGGTCGTAACAAGTGAGAAACACGAATGGAGAGAGGGCTAATACCGATGGAAACCTATTACCATCTATCTCAATGGCGGGGTGTAATGGATGCGCAGTCCCGATTATCAATCCGTAATAATTGTGCATATTAAACGGACGCTAATTATCGGTCCGGCCGCGGGCCACGGGCACCGCCAGCAAATTGCGCAAGTTATGCTGGGTGTGTGCGCTGTTAAAACATGGCCCATAATGACGGCGCGGAAAAGAGGTATGGCGAAAAGATAATTACGCTGGAAATCACTCTGCCCGAATATAACGCGACGGCTGCACAGCCATCGCCACCGCGTCCCTCTCGGTACACTGGTTCGAGTCAATCCCGGTCCAGTTTTATAAAACGCTCAACGAATTAATTAATGATCGTTATCGACCGTCCCGACGCCGGGGGAATTTTATTCGTGCGATTGAATAACGCGTCACGCGATTAATAACACGAACATTATTATTTCACTGAAACGTCTCGTTCGAGGGGATTTCTCTTCAAATCCACCAATCGGTGGCGATTCTTAAAACGAATATCGCCCTGGAGCTGGCACGTTCATCTTTCGTACAACGGGGACGAAATTCAACACCAGTGGATTTTTATACGTTTTTTTAAATGTTGTCTTGCGTGCTTCGCTCACTCTGAGGGGGATAGAGATGATGTTCAACTTACGAATCGCGTGTTCATTTTAAGAATCATTATTGTACACGGATCATCAACCTTCTGCCAACTCTGAGTCGGTCTTTAAATTTGTAAATAGTATTTGAAATAGGTATTTGAATAATAAAATATGTAAACACTATTTTAAAATAAGGATTGTATTCAAATTTAATCAGTATATTATGCATTTGTAAAATTTGTATACTTTGTTGCTATGTATTATACATGTCAAGAACAGTGATTATGTAATTTTATAAAGTCTAACTTAAAAAATATATTCTACCAAGCGTTATTTTCAGTCTCGCGTATGCTACGCAATGGAACTACACGACAAGAAATTGGGAACGACGATAACTTAATTTATCCGCGACATTAATTAAAGCGAAAAATAAATATTTCGTCGGAACTAAATTAAAGAGCAAATATTGAATATTAACCTGTCCGTTGTACGGACACGAGGCGAAATATTTCCTCGAACGAGGGGCTCGGTTGGAAACGGGCGAATGCCACATGTATGTATTTCAATTTCGATCGTTTTGCTTTATTAGTCTCCTTCTATAAACTTGGTTTCATTCCAACGCTTATTATTGTGAAATCAGGTATTAGTCATTGGATGGAATACAGAAATTAGCTGAAAAGGGGAACGTGCTCGATCTCGTTATACTCGTAAGGCTTACAGACTTTAATGCAAATTACTCCCTCTTGTATATTTATTTCATTATGATGTGCTGGCGGCAAAGAGGAACGGGAACGCGAAAATATAAACGAAGAATTTATTGGTTAATGCGAATGCCAGACCAAACCCCACAAAAATCGATCACGGATACGATACTTTGTTTTTAGAGAACTGAAAACTAGCATACACACAATTTGTCGTAGAATTTATTTTGACAGAAGCAAGATTTATTTCCTTTAACGTCTAATCTTGTAGCTCTATAATTATGATATCGAGCACCCGGGCATATCGTATTTTCTACTATTTCCATAAAATTCATTTGAAATTTGTCCCAGCGGGCGAGAGTACCGCGAAATTAGCGAATTACTCGACTACGAGCCAATTATCGTTCCCGAAGAAGGAGCTCGTTAATTGGACGTCAAAAATTCCCGATCCCCTGTATATCCGGTTTCGGGCGAAAATTCCCCGGCGATTCCGCTTTTCTTCCATTCCCGCTGTCAAAAGATTGTCGATGTTGCGCGAATCGACCAGAACGACCCCCGACCTCGCCGCCCTTCTCTCTCGCCACCCCATTGTCGTACCGCGGCACGTCGATCCGGACAGCGCGATAGTTCCAAAATCGATTTATCCCCGGCGCAACGAACTTCTTCCCCGCGATCGATCGCGGAACGATCCTGCGGGCCACTCGAGATCACAAGCAACGCGGGAACACTGGCCCGAGCGGTCTCTCGAGCCTTTTTTTGCCTGCCCGAAGCGCTTTTAATAAACGCGCGCCGCGCCCAGCAGCCGCTTTATGCTATCAAAGGTGGGGTAAAGGGCGCGAGCGAAAGGGAAAAAAGAGGGCGGGACAGAGAGGGGCAGACACGTTGGCAGGGGATAACGGCGGAGAAGAACAGGGGTGCATTTGACGACGAGCTTTTTACGGCCCTGTGTTCCGGTGTTCGAGCTTTTACGTCCATTTCAGGTTTCCTCCTCTTCCACCGGCTGATCCGCGGCGTCCATCCTCCTCTCTTTCTTCGCTCTTTCCCCTTTTGTACGCTGAACCCTTTTCTATCTTTCGCCCACTTCACCCTGTTTTTTTTTCCTCACTCTCTGTCTCGTTCCTTCGAGCCTCGATCGAACGGAACGTTCCGTTTTATTCGTTCCTGGCCCCCGATATTCTCTAGCGCGAAAGCCACACACGGGCGACGCTCTAATTTCTTTTACGAGACGAAACCGAGTCGTTCCTCGGGTCGGTGCTCGTCGTCCCGATTCCGTCGCTCGATCCCGCTGATCCGGAGGCGAGAGAGATCTTTTCGAGAGTCACGTGACCCATAAAGCCCGGGAAACGCTACGATTTTACGACCGATCCACGGCGTGTATCCTCCGCGATGGACGACGGCGTCCATTTTGGTACTCGATCGCGAAATTTAGCCAACGACCTCCTTGCGTGTTCTCTGCAGATTGGGACTCTTTCTCTTTCCCTTTCCCCTTTTTCATTATTACCGAGAGTCTGAAATATTAGTAGTTTCGCTACGCTATTATGCAGTTTTATTTGTTCCCATCCTTTGGTATTCAACGGGAGCACGCATAATTAACAAGGTTCAAACTTCAATCGCGTTTTTCTCGGAACGGAGCTAAGTATACCTGGGACACTAATAGTCCTATTGATTACATCTTTGAACTTTTCTTTATAGCGTGTCTATAGCCGGAACTAGAACCATACTTTTATCTTTACCACTGTTTTATGCTCGGGCAGAGTTATTTTTCTATCACAGCTGTTCAATTTCCCTTCAAGACGATTTTCACATCATAAAGAATCATCTAAAAAACTGTATCGAGTACAGAATTTTAATTTGGCACCTTTTAGAAATTTTCTAAAAATGGTGGCCCTAACAGTAGGATAAAGCGAGTAGATCCGACAAGAAGGAACCAAACGAAAAATCCCTTTTGTTCACGAGCCCCGGTCAAACTTGTGTATACGCCGTCGAGCTTAAATTTCAAAAAGAGTACCCCTTTTATCGATAATTCTTTGATCGTTTTCAAATACAATGGGATTAAATGTCCCCTTGTTCGATCCTTTGAATGTCGAGGCAGTTCCTGCCAGAGGAAGTTAGCAAGACCTGCCAAACGGATGCCGATACGAGCGAACTTTGATGCAGACGCTCGATATTCCATCAAGGACGGAACAAATTTGCCAAAAGAAAAACACGATTGCCAATACAGGAAAATTACATTCGACGCTGTTTCCATGTGACGTGCTTTTCTAAAACTTGGTGAAACGTCAATGTCCTGAATATCCTTTGAATTCCAGGGATAAAGAATCCATCCATCCATTATCCAGAATATTCAGATAGCATTAAAATAGCAAAGAATAAAGCAATTGAAAAATGTAAACGAAGCGTGGAGAAAGGGCAGAGCATAGCTGGGATATTGAATATATCCGCTTTTCCAACGTATCGAGTTGAGCATTATCTGTTCTCACATTTTATCGATAAAGATCATCCGATTAATAAAATAAAAGTTTCTGCCGTCTCTTTTATAGTTATCGATGAAAAAAAAGTCCAAACACGGCACGAATTGTATTTATACAATGAAGTCTCCGGTGTCCATGCTTTTGAAATATGAGAAATCCGGTTACGGGTACAAAGGTTAAATAATAAATTCTAATGGTTCATCCTGTGCAAGTTACCGTACTATAATATCGCGTAAAGAAAGTTAAATGCAATTCTGTTTACGTTTATATTTTCACCTGTTCGCGCAAAGTTAAAACGACCCCGTTAAAGCGCTTTTAAGTTCCATAAACGCACCGTACGGAACATTAATCGAGGTTTTATCGTACATACGAGATCTTCTTCGAGTCGTTCTCTGCGGTTAGTCGACGCGCGAAATGTCGTAACAGAGATCAATCGAATCGTTTGTCGGCAGGTTTATTGAAAACTTTGCGAAAGAGGATTTAGCGTATCACGCGAGGATAGACGAGTGGATTAAGCCGTGAACGCGGAGCGGAAATCGAGGTAGCTGGATAATATTCCAGATTAAGCATCATCCTGCGCGCGCGTTCCATGTATCTACGCATCCGGCAGCTTCCCTGGAAGCAAATCTCCGGCGAGAAGGAGTTCGCCGGAATCTCGATGCGCTTCCCATTCGGTGTCGAAATTCGTCGTTTTCGCGTCGGATCGTGGCAATTCTGTATCTCGCGTGCAACTATATCGCCTTTTAACACGCGAACGCCCTGTTGCGACAATAGCATCCATTGTTAATAGACTGTTATCGATTGTCGACTGGCGAAACCGCGATTGTACATCTATTATCTAATGGTTAAATTGTTTGATACTCACATGCCTCTCCTCGGCGGGATTCAGACCTGCAACAATACGAAATAAAGTCAGTTTCGAGCGTTGATCCGTGGCTGCAAACATAGTCATATTTCAGATTTAATTCTAAGTAACTTAGCGAGGGATTACTGTACGCTTTTGTCAGAGGCTATTAACACGTTGACTGCCAGTCTAAAATCCTAAAATTGTTTACGGGACCGAAACTTTCATTTTAGGCAATTGTAAACTTAAAAGTTGACGTAGTAGTTGCTTTCGTAACCTCATTAAAATTTACAAAGCCTATTAAAATTTATTTTCTTTAACATTTCACCTTGAGAATTCATTATTACAGTTCTGTCACCCATATATGGGTGACGTGGCAGTCAAAGTGTAAAAGGAGATAGAAATATTACATTTCGGTATTGGATGACACATTTCGTGCACGTTATTGCCATGCTGAAGCGAAACTGAGAATCAAGAATATAAAGAACGCAAAGAACCTGTACGCGGAAGAAGGGAGTCGGATAGTAACACGAAGAACCAACGAAAAGAAGAGGTTATCGAGTTCCAATAAAAGTAAGTCGTACGGTACGAGTTCAATTTTTAGGAAACTCCTGGAAGTCGCGTTAATTGTCACGATCGGGCAGACTCGGTCGACAAATCGCCGCATTCACGGTACGAATGTTTTCTTCGAGGTACTCGGAGCGACGCTGCCTCACGCAGAGGACACCGTATTTCCCGGCAAATTGAACCTTCACAATGTTTTTCATGATTATTGCGGAACTAACTCGAACGGAGTCAGCGGCATGCCGGCGGAATCTTTTCCGCGCGGGGAACGAGATAAAACGGAGAAAAAACGTCGGAGGTTGGAAAGGGGGATGGTCGGAAGAAGAGCTAGACTTCCCGAGGATTTCCAAGAAGGGACGGTGAATGAAAGGAAAAAGGGTAGGAGGAGGTCGGAGAAGATCCTGAACGAGAAGCTTTGTCCTCGAGAAGCCGGGTTCATAGTTTTCCCTCGCTCGATTTCCCCCGATCTCCTCCTTTCCCGACCTTTTGTCGGTACACTTTGTCTCGTAGGAAATATCCTAACGATATCTTCTTCCTCCTGTTATTACCCGACCTACGTAAGAGCTACACGAGTCATTTCTGATCTCCCGAACGCGTAAACCGCACCACTGCTGATCGCATTCTTACCGCTGGATTAACTATTAGAACCGACGAAACGGTGCGCTACACGGTAGTAAACACGGTAGAACACTTTTATAATAGGCAAACAACCTGCTATATGTTCGATTTAATAATTGTCAACTATCGACCCGTAAAGCTTCTGCGTTGCTAACGTTTATTCTCGGTTCCTTTCGATCCCTAACGCTGGCCATTGTCGTCAGACTGCTTCTATAGCCGTGTGTCTTGCCAGTTTCTGCTTTCAATTACAGTTCCTCCGATGAGTAGACTCATTCAGGAGTATTGGATTATTTGATAACACGATATCGAAGAACTTTCATTAATACAGGAAATTCTTCGTGCTCTTATTACGAGGTTATACGAGTTCTTCTTAAAACAAGTCTTAATATATTTGTGGGAACAGATGTAAAAAGGAATAGATCGATCTAGAAGTTTCGCAATCGTTATCGTAACGCGAGAAGGAGTGTTTCTCTTGAATGTTACGTCGTTGTTTAAATTAACTTTCCGATCGTACATTTACAATTTCTGTCGACGAAACCGTACCTAAATCCCAGTTAATGGTTGAGAAATAATTAAGATCCAACGTGACGATTCGACCGCTCGAACGTTCACAGCGATGAATTAACGCAGCTCCCCGGGGAGTATTTAACCCCGTCGCGCAACGAGAAATCCTCGAGCGCGCGCGCGAAAGCCCGAGAAGCCAGCCACAGTCCCCGATTATGCAGCGAGAAAAAAGAAATTCATCGCCCGTAAACCTTGCCGCCGTAGCGCCATTTACAAACGAAGTAATTCCTGGAGCACGCGCGATTTAGACGGCCGCGATGAAACATATCCTACGGGCAGGGGTGACTCGCACGGTTGTTTTATGGTTCGCCAAATTAAGGAAAAGCTCGTCGAGCATGGCCAAAAGGAACTCCGTCGAGCCATTACCGGCTGGGTTTGTCGTGGGGTGGCGGCGCGCGAACAGAAGGGTCGTGAATTTTCTGCCGCGGACCGTATCCGGTACTCGTCTTGCTCTCGCCAAGCTCGCTAATATTCGTCCTTCTCGCCTCTATTCTTCTCAGGGAACGGTTCTAACCTCTCCCCTCCGCGCGCAGCAACTTCCTGCTCCGGCTCGTAAACGGACGCGGAAGAGCGCGCATAATTTCCTACTAAAATGCAAAGAGCTCGTTTGCCGCGCAGGAGGACGGGACGCGTCCTGCATCCTCGACGAGACGCCTTCGACGAGCTCGCGATCATTAAGACGAGACCAGAAAACCCCGACAAAAACCGACGATTAAGACGACCACTTGTATTCGTACCCTATGGTGATTCGTGATAAATGAGAAAAAGCTGACGTTGTCTTACAATAAATTAAAAACGGTGTAACGAAGTTAATTCCGAAAGTTTCGATACCAGATATCCAAAGTATCGAATTCTAAATAAAACTGGTGATATGCGAGACTAGATTATACTCATAAAAACAATAAAAAAGTTCACATAAACATACGTCCTATTCAACTATGTTGTCAAGCGATGATGAGTCGTATGTTAGTATAATTATTCCGGAAATGATCTTAAATACGGCGTGTTAAAGAAGCAACTCGCCATAACTCGAAAACAATGATTTTTGAAATTTTCAAGCGTAGAATGTAGTCCTGAAGTGGGTCCCATATGCTACGGGACACCCTGTATTTAATCAACGACTCGAAACAGAACGGACGTCCGTCGTGCCCGATTTTTCGTCATCGAGCGAGGGACTACTGCACCGCGGTGGAAAGGTTGGCGACGAGGTCCAGGATCGACGAAACGAAATTCAATTTGCGCGCATCCGACCGGATCCCGGGGCCGGCCATTGTCCCGTCGAATTATGCGCCGATTACGTATATGTAGTTTATCGTCGTTCGAGTGGACGGTCGCGGAACGCTTCCGGAATACAGAGGAGCGAAGGAGCGTGAACGATGCGGCGATCGTGGAATAAGTTACGCTCGGTTTAATGACCCGATAGCCGGGAAAGCAAACTCGCTTCCTTGCCTCGGACGTCGTAAAAGAAACGAGAACGAACGACGGAGAGGAAGAATATAAGAAAACAACAACAACGAGTACAATATCCGAGAGAATTACGAGAAGCGTACACGCTCGAGAGAGTCGCGATCGTCCCGGGGGACCATTGCTCGCGCGAGCATCCACGATGAAATGGTAATGCGAGCGATACCGGTTTCTAATCGTCTGTAAAAGAGACCGCGTCTCCGACTTACTTCGGGGGCCCCGGCGAATCGTTTCGAGAACGAGTGGAAAAGGAAGCGTCGCGGGGGCAGATATTACGTCCGACGGGGGTGAATCCGTCCGAGTAAATCCTGGGAGGAGAGTCAAACGATAACGGCCACGCTTGGAAACAATTCGCCGGGGGCAATGTTCCGGAAAGGAGGGAAGAAGTTCCAGTCGCCGCGACAGAAATAGTGGCCCGTTACGGCTCCTTGCCCCCCGCGTTTCGAAAGGGTGTCGACGAGGTTCCCCGGGTTGTTCCGAGGGGTTGAAAACGCTAGACTGCCTCGAACCGGTGATCTCGGATGTCGCGCGGTCGTTCGCGAATTTGCGGTCGGAGATCATCCGGCGAACCGGGGTCTCGTCGAACGGAAGAATTGTTTGCGAAAGAGACGCGAGTCTATTGAAAGGATTTACCACAGTGATACTAGAAAAATTAATTCTCGAGTTAAGACGCCGAGGGAATTAAATTTGAATAGAATTTGTGAATTATTAACGAGGTTACAAAAATAAGTACTGAAACGAATTTTAGGTTACGTAGATTACTAAAATAAAAATTTTACTTTTGCAAAACACTGTACTGTTTTGATTTGGCAATGAGTGGTTTAAGGGGGATTCTTGGATCAGTGGACTAATAAAGTTGTAAACAATAGAGATATTTATTTAAGTCTTGAAAAAATAATTTTAAACTCCACGTATATTACAATTGCACAGCAGGCTCGAAGAGATTCGTATCGCTTTTAACGACCGTAGATCATAATTAGGGCTGCGTTCCACTCGTTCCCTAATAATGTATAGTTTTAGCAAACGTGCATAAAAGCATCTGTCCAATCGGTGAAACGTGGCTGCCTTAAAAAGAAAACCCGTTGCCTGGATAAATTCCCAACGTCGCAATTAAAAGGCTGCTAACTCGGATCAGTAGCCTGCTCGTTCACACACGAATTCCAGCCGAGCACGTTGGCGAGCGAGTCGAGTAAAAAAGTTGCGTCGATCGCGCTGTTAACAAGTCAGGAAATTAAGGGACTAATTTGGTACCGTGGATCGGAAATACAGAGTTGTTCGTCGTTTACTTTTTCTCGACGAAGAACTGGGAAACACGAACGTCAGTAGCCGTACGCGATGTGTAACGTAGCTTAATAAAGTGTGCACCAATGTCCATAAATCGCGGTCTTGGAAAATGCAAATTAAGGTACAGGTACAATTTTTAAGTCACTTTGACTTTTCTATAAATTTTACAACGCTCGTATGGAATTGAAATAAACGTGCTACAAGTAAAATTGTACAGCAAATTTTAGATCTTACAAAAAGGTTGGAATGGTTAATTAATTAATGAAAAAAAAAAATTTGTGATACAATCCACGACACGCGATACGAGTTTTCATAGCTTCGCGATGTTAATTCGTGGACGGGGGTGTACGCATCGACGGATCTCGGATTGCAAAGGGTGAAATCGAAGAGACAAATGCCATAGAGCTCTCCGAGTGGTCGAGGACGTTCCACGATCGACGGGGGCGGAATTTTAAAAGGGGCCTAGGCGACGAAAAGTCGAGGCACTCTGGCGCGAGGAAGAATTGAGAGGTCTGGGTTGTTGGGTAGCGAAGATCGGTCGGTATTTCATTAGGGGGAGCCCGGGGAACGCTCGGAAAACGCGGAACAACGTGGAACAACTGGCCGGAGGTTATACTCGGCCCGCGGTAACATAGTTAGGCGAGAGTGCAGCTCGAGATATTGCGCGAGCACGACACTGAGCGGAAGCGGAACGTAAGAGGGAAAGAAGAGAGTAAGACGAAACGACGAGGGAGGTAGAGAGAGACGGAGGGTACGGAGAATAGGACGGGAGGTACAAGCCGAGGGGCGCGAAGGTTTAGAAGAGCCACCTAGAGGTGGATGGAACGAAAGGGGGGTAGAGTCGGAAGTACTCTCGTGTCAAGAGGAGATTCTGAGTGCTCTCCTGAGAGACGACCATGCACGCCAGAGAGGAAGGGAAGCGAGAGGGAGCGAGACAGATTGCACTGTAGACGCGAAGCAGAGCGAGACCGTTCGCCGAAACGGCGAGGGATGAGACGATGAACGGGACCGTGTATACGTGTGTACGTGTGCGAGATAGGAGAGTCACTTGAAGCCCTCGCGACTTTGTCAGCGCTACATGGAGCCTAAGTGCGAACGTTCTTGCACTCGTATGTCGTACCAAGGAGAGGGACGAGGACGCGCCGGTGCAGAAGTGGATCTTCGAGGTCAAGATCGAGGGTTCTGGGAGTTTCAGGCTTAAGCACGATCGTTTGCGTCACCGTCGTACTGCGGGGCGGTTGAAATATCCCCATGGCGATGGTTCCCTGCACCCTGACCCTCAACGCCTTCCGCGTTGCACCCGATATTCTTCCTACCTTTCGCCGGAACGGCTCGACGGACCCTTCTCAACGGGAATCTTCTTTATTAGTTCTTTTAACGCTCCATTGTTTCCCACCCGGCGACATTAATCTCTGCGCTTTGTTACGCTAATTGGAGACTCTAGCCACCGTCGAATCAATTTCCATTATTTAGAGATCACACGGTCCTTCGGTGTAGAGAAATTCGAGTGTCTAAATAGAACCAGGTGGGCTTTAACATTTCGAAAATCTCTTTTTTTACGGTTTCTTGTAAACTACGTTTACCTTAACATCATCTTCGATACTTGAACACCTAGCGACCTCTCATCTACTGTGCGTCCGCGAGAAGTTGGCTAGCGAGACGGCAGAGGGCGTGGCGAAACTCTAAACTAGAGTGGGGAACCAATCAGACTCGCTAGCCACCTTCTCGCGAACCCACAGTAGCAATACGATCGCGCGAAAACTATCGCATTTACGACATTTATTTGATTATTATCGAGCACGAAAGAATATCCGACTTATTAATAAAAAATGCGTAGCGTCTTAACGTGTCGTCTTTCGATCGACGTCCTGCCGCCACGTCGGAGGATCGTCGACGAGCGAGCGTCGGAACGCTTGCCCAGCGATTTTGTTGTTCGACTTCGCCGTAACGAGTTTGCTGAACGCGCTGTTCGTTTGCGAGGAATCGAATGGAATACAAGGTAACGCCTAGCGAATCGTCTCATGGGGATCCGATTGCAACAGCTTCCCATAGCGACCAGATAAGACCGTAGGAAAACAAGCGACCGGGTTGCAGGAAACGCGATCGACGGAATGGGCGACACACGCTTCTACGAACTAGAAGCTGTTCGGTTCGCCCGATACGCGAAATATTCGCGAACGAGATGCTGATGGCGCGAAAACGGCACGAGACACGAGATCAGCGACTTTTGTAAATCGAATCCCTCGTCGTTCGGTAAGAGAGGCAGTATCACGGTACAGAGTACGGTGTCACGGTTCTTCTGGTATCGGTGTCGAAGCAGGTGGGATTTCGCGGTTCTCGTTACCGTTTCCAGAGGTATTTGCCAGCGACTAACGTCGACCGCCGTTTCCCACTACGCGTTACTTGTTCCAAGTCGCCGAATAGTTCTGCATTCTACATTTTTAATTAACTGTTTTCTATATTTTTTTCTCGAAGAAAGGTGTACACGAAGCAAATTGGAAATTGAACTCGAACCTTTGCTTAAAAATATTTCAAATATCATCGATTCTTTATATTCCAACTTCGACCAGTTGTCGAAGCAAGTTGGAAATTTCTGAATTAAAAATTGGTACTTTTCGCATTTATTATAGGTAAGCATGCTTCACAAGCTATTGGACTACCAACACAGTTTACAATAATTTTTAACGATTACGATATATTGAAAATTAATACCGAACGAATTGTTGATGGTAAGCTAACAGATTTCTATCAAAAGGGTGTCGATAAATCAATCTAGAGATAGATATTTATACATAGATATTTATTGGTCTGGGACAATATCCCTTAAGGACACAAAAATAGTTTCAGTATACAATAATAACAGTGAAGACCAGTGGTTCCCAAACTTTCTCGATCTACCGTCCCCTTGGTTTCATAAATTGATCCCCAGTGCACACCAATCTATAAAAACAATATTACGATGCATTGAAAAGATAATATTGTAAATATAAAAAACCCACGATTCCCCATTAAAAATAAATACGGTAATAAATTTCGTCCCACCCACACCAAATGCGAATTCGCCCAGTTTGGGAATCACTGGTTTAGAGAGTAATAGTACCATTCCAAATGTGATAAAATAATTCCAGACAAGGTAACAATATAAATGCTAATATCAATACCAATAATAATACTGATATTAACAGTAATACTATCAACGATACTAAATAACGAGACAGGAAATGGCCATACTGTAGGTACGTAATGACTTCGTCGTTTTCACGATCACGGATACATATTTTATTAACAAAAAAAAAAAAAAAAAGAAAAAAAGACAGAAAGACTTGTGAAACGATCTGATACAAATTGACAGAAAGTCAAAAGCACGACTTACCACCGTTCGGCTTCAAGTCGTCCGGCTGACCCCGATGATGGTCTGGCTTGGTCAACATTGGGAGAGGGTGAGCAGCCGTGCCTCCGGCGGTGGCAGCCGCGCCCGGTGGAATACCTAATCCAAGAAGAGCTGCAGAGGCTGAGGTAGGAAGTCCAGGTCCAGGAAGTGCCGGAATACCTGGATGAGGACCTATCGCGGCACCTGGTGGTAGAGCGTGCATCTGTTGGAGAAGCCTCGGCAAGTCTGGCCTCTGTTGCTGCAACAAATCATGATAATCAACTATTACCGCTTCACAAAGCATCCCCTAAACTGTGAGCAAGGAAAGCTTGTGCTTCGCGTCAGGAAGAACGTTTATAGACGCAGAGATCATAAGTTCCTCGCGAATAAAGTTATCAGATTATGTCTTTACTGGCTAAGTGGATCACTAATAGATACGCGAGTCGATCGCTAAGAATCTAAACGAGATTAGAAATTCGCTCGCCTCCGCGTTGAAAAGTTTTGCGGGTACGCGGCAACTAGCTTCTATTCGACGAGCGTACCGAGATTTCAATGTAATCGAGTACGTCCAGAAATCCAATCGTAACGACAACCGACAACACGTCGGATAAGTCTCCGTGGCGAGATTATATCGAAGAGCAAGTGACATTGGACAACGATGAGACACGCCCCCGCAAACCGCTGTTATCGTAATCGTTGGATAAACTGATCATGAACTGGCCGATATCGATAAAATTGGCTCCGTTCCTCGGCGAGTAGGTGATAAAAATAGTTGACGATTGGACGAGGGGTTTCGATAGGACAATTTCAAAGTAATTTTCACACACCGTGAATAAATAATTCCGTGGCTCTGCCCGCGATGTGACAAATATAAACGTTATTTCCACTCGTTAGACGATTAATCGTTTCCGTTTAAACGACGGGTCTATTGTCCGTTGAATCTAATGATACAGTGGATGTGCATGATACTGCCCGCGGGATCGTCACATGACTAAAATTCTATCCGTTTGCTGCGTCCGAGCGCCATTTTGATCAGGGATGTATTGTATTCCAGGCAAAGTGGGTCGGAAGGGAAAATAATTTTACGAATCTCTGGAAACCAGACGATTTCGTTAAAATATTGTTACAAACGGACTGTATTTTGCCACGTTTTTAAATAAATAATCTTCAGAGATTTAACTTGACCATGTGATTCCGAAGACACATATTCATTATTTACATTTCTGAAGTTCGTGATCTTTGCTTCGAAATCTCCGTTACCTAGCGACGATTCTCGTGCTCGTCGACAGAGGGCTACGCTCAATCCTTCTCTCTCGCAAGCACTCGACCGACCATCGACGATTAGAAACGAAAACATTACTTATCGCGCGAACAAAATGGAAGAAACGATGCAAGATTGGAGAAGGGTAGTCACTTGGGGGTATATGACTATTCCGAAAGGAACGTGTCCGCCTCCCCATCATTCGTTACGTGGGACGCAATTTTCCGCGGGCAAAGCATACAAATCACGGGGTAAACTTCCGGGCCGCGCTTAAACAACCCTCTACGCTCCGTTGGCGGAGGTAAATCCGAAAGTACGAAACAAGTGGCGGGACTCACGCGGCCTTTCCGGCGCAGAGAGTACCCGGGTAAAAGTTTAGGGGAAACCTTAAACGAGTACACCCTCCTCTCGTCGGCAGTAGTTTCCTCGTTAGTTGGCCCAGACCAGGGGTGTCGGTCGAGTTTCAGCTGCCAGACAAATTGTAGACCCGTGCAGCGAGCATTTTAACGCTCGGCGGATCACGAGACGCGAGCACGCCGAGGAACAGGAACAGGAATAGGAATAGGAACAGAAGGCGAGGGCAACGTCGAGAGACAGGGAACATCCGGCAAAGAAAATGAGAAGACGGGATAGAAAGGGGAAAGAAGAAAGAGGGGGTGGGAGTCGGTGGAAGTGTTCCGTCGGAAGACACGGAAGGGACGAAAGGAGGAAAAGCAGAGCCGTGCTATCGCCTCCTCGGAACCGGTGTACACTCGTTAAGAACCGTTCCCGGAATATTCCGCGGAGCAGTTTGCCGAGATAATTAAATGGTTTAACGATATAATAACCCTGCGTCGAGCGACTGTCTGAGCCACCCACAAAACACACAAACAGAGGGATCGCGAGCGCTCGCCCGTGTGTGCCGAAATGAAATGTGCTCGAGTCTCCGTTTCTCGTGGATTCGAGGTGGCTGCGGAAGCACCCAGGTAACGATAATAATCCTGACCTCGGGCTGCCGTCGTGACCCGTTCACGAATATCATTTTCGTATTTGCGACCGAGCTTCTGCCGATGATCGAGATGAATTTGTTCTCCCCGGCAGGTGGTGACTCCATTCGTCCACCTAACGCGGAACATCGTTCGCACGAATTCGCAGACAAATTACAGCGAGTCCTCCATTTACGCGGTTAATTCGTTCCCGGGAACGCTTCGCGGGATCATTTGTTACACGAAGATTCATGCAATTCGAACGCTACGTTGGACAGGGTTCTGTTTTTATTTTCGCTATTACGCTATTGCTCGTTCCGCCTCGTGAATATTTATGGAATAAAACGAGAATAATGCGTTCGAACTTCTTACCTGCCACGGAACCGACAAGTCGAGAAAATTGTTTCGTGTGAATGCAGAGATTTCAAAATATGCGCGCAAGAAACGCGTCAGAGGGATTTACGTAACGCGTCAACCGCGATGTTTACATCCGAAGTTGACGTCGAAAAAAGATCTTTCCTGCTTTCTTGAACGCGAACGAATTTGTAAGTCAAAACGCGTAACTCGCGGATTCTAAAAACGCTCCGAACCATTCTATTTATAAAGTTACAAGCGATACGTGGATGCGTTTTCGCCATGAATCGCGTCGATGTTGCTGACGTTCGTAATCTCTTACACGAACGGCCCAGCCGACGACGCTTTTCAGGCGTCAACGACGTGTGATATAGAAGAAGGTTAAGACGATCTCCCTCGGATCTTTTAGCGGCACTATCTTCACGGCTGGTTGAGTCAGCAAGTAGCGACGCCAGTGAAAACTGCTGAGAGGCAAGTCCCTGCCTGCTGGTGGATGCAGGTGCAGTAAGATGGCTCGCGCGAAGATGAAGGGGACCGTAATGACTTCCTCTTTGTCGCTACTCACAAAAGATTCTCCGTTCCGGAGTGGAAAAATTTCAGAGATTGAAATAACCCCGGGTTCGGTCGCTTAATCTTCGTTCCGAGTCTCTGGTGAATTATCTTCAGGGTGAAACTGAAATCAGTCTCGCGATGATTCCTCGTTAAACATTTCCTTTGAACGCACGGACTCGTTATATTCTTCCTCGCGTAATCTTTCGTACGAGACCGTGCCTCGTTACACATTAATACCTTCAAAACCATTCTTTGTCCTGACGTTAAGCTGCTCGGAATTTCCAAATTCTCCAGACAAAAATTAGACGAAACCGTTTGATTGCTAAGTTTACAGAATTCATGAAACATTTTGTGATTTTAAATTATTTAAATTGTATGCTGCATAGTTTTTTTTTTATATGAAAACAAAACCCTGTACAAACACTGTCTGCCACGTATTAGGGTAGTCCAGGAAGTATGACGCATTTTGGTTGCTTCTGTTTCCTACCTAAAATATATCTTACGTTCCTTCTGTTCTCATTGTTCGTTTCGTTTATTAGCACGCGAATATCAACAAAAGCCTGCGTACCTGTGGCAGATGGCAGCCACAGAAAGCCACACGTGACACCACTGACACGAACGATTCGGGAACCTGCACTTTGGAGATACAGACACGCCTTTGAAGTATCAGAAATACGCTCACGTAGCGACAGAACCGAAACGTGTTTTGATACCATCGATAAATTTACGTTTGAAATTATTATTCCTGCATCGACGCTTTCTAAGAAACGTCTTCAAACTGTTTTGGAACTTATTGAAATGCAAGACCATCGTACCGATACCGATCGATTCTATTAAGTTTCGTATCCATTTTCACATGCATGACTCGTCGGAATTAAAGCGAACCACGGTAATGCCGGACGATTAATCTTGACGTCAAATACGATTAATTATTTTTCAAGATTGGAATCTGATGAATTTTTCATGCTGAATCTGTTAAACGTAACAGGGAATTTGTATCATTTAACATTTCAAAATAGAATTAACACAATG
Source organism: Colletes gigas (assembly GCF_013123115.1). NCBI lineage: Eukaryota > Metazoa > Arthropoda > Insecta > Hymenoptera > Colletidae > Colletes > Colletes gigas. The sequence continues at coordinate 5,101,069 of NW_025106647.1, read as the reverse complement.
TATTTCTATCTTTACGTATGATTAAACCATATTATTTTTTAATGTTTAGGAATAAAATTTTTTACTATAATTATTAATGAAATTCCCATGGATTGTGTAAATGAGTATATCGTTAAATTAACCTCATCGCTAGCAGAGAACAATTTTAATCTTGCTGATATAATTTTAAGTGGGATTGATGAAGCTTGACTGTGTTTGACACGAGTGTTCATGGTTTTAAATTACTTAAATTCTTTTCTAATGTTTTCCTGGAGACAGCAATTTTGAATGTTGACGTTTTCATTGAATTTGAAATAACATCGTTGAAGAAGATTTCCTCAAAGTTTGATAACATTTGACTCGAGTATGCTTCCCTAATGTAGTAGACTGACATTTGTAGCAATTGTGTCGATAATCGTAAAACACTTAGAGAGTAAAGAATATTTAAACAAAGATATAAGTAGCCTTCATTCTCTACGAAGTTTGACAGCGTTTGATACAAGTGTTCATGGTTTTAAATTACTCAAATTTTTTTCTAATGTTTCCCCGAAGACAGCAATTTTGAACTTTGACGTTGTGGATGTAGTTTGAAATAACATCGTTGAAGAAGATTTCCTCAAAGTTTGATAACATTTGACTCGAGTATGCTTCCCTAATGTAGTAGACTGACATTTGTAGCAATTGTGTCGATAATCGTAAAACACTTAGGCAGTAAAGAACATATGAACAAAGATATAAGAAGCCTTCGTTCCGAAAGAGTCGCGCGTCAAACATTCTCAAACACACCGACGACAGGCGATATACAAAATTTCTAGTAAACCAGCTACATCGTCTCGTCGTGGCCTCGACGATGCTCGACGTTTGAATAGCGTGTACACTGGAGGAAGTATAACGAAATACATGCATCTTACCGATACCAGTGACAACTTACTCCGATACCCGTCGGATAGTTCGACACAAGGCTCGATAATTGACGCGTATCGATATTAACGAGCATCGGATTGATACTGTCGGCGGTATCGGGTCCCGGATCACGAAGTATCGAACTCCGGGGCGACAAGAAGCGGAGGATACTCGGGGTCGCGACAGCCGATTTCGCGTCTCCGATCGGCGGTTGTTCGCGCGAAACAACGTCGGCGAAGTTCGCGGTGGGGGAGAGTGGAGGAGGAGGTGGAGAACGGTTCGTGTTTTTCTTTCGATCCCCCAGCGGTGACTGAAAGGATTTAAGATCACCGAGGAAAGACAGCGAGAGACGGAAGTGGGTTGGGAAGCCCGGGGAGCGATTTAAAGCGCGCGGAATCCGGGGATTCTGCTAAGGATTTGCCGCACGTAGCCCGACAACGCCGCGGATCCGTGGAAGTTTCTATGGTCGGGGGGTTGAGGCGGAGCGCCGAGCAAGCGAAAGGGTAGGTGGAGTGAGGGGGGCGGGGGTTCGAAGGGAGGGAATCGAGGGGGTGACCGGGGGTGAAGGAGGTCGAAGGCAGTTGGGTAGCAGGAATGCTGATTAGTCGGTGCTCGTGCGCCGTAACACTATAACCTATCCGGCTTGGAAACTGGGCAGGAAGACTCGGGATAAGATTCAACGAGGGAGGTTAGTCGTGGGTGGGGGGGAGGGTGATCGTTGGGAAGGGGTTGCAGATCAGGGAGGCGGGGTGGATGAGCGCGATGGGAAGAGGAAGAGAGAGCCGGGAGAGAAGCCGGCGGCTTAATAGGGAGGAAATTGAGTGCTCGAGCAATATTGAGGAGGATTCGGGATTCGCCAGGATCGTATCCATCCGTCCGCTTTCGGATTCCTCGGGCGTGCATCGGCTTCCTCCTACCACCGCGCAGGGATTCTCATTCGCCGCGAATGCGTTTCACGCCGGACTGAACGCGAATCAGCCCCCGGACGTATTCCGTCGGCCATTCTCCGCCGAAGCTGAACCGGGGCTAGCCCGTAAATTTTCGACGAAAAGGTTTTGCGGCCGGGACCGCGAGGAGAATTGAATTTTTTTTCCTCCTCGTTCTCCCACACCCCTCTCTGCGGATAAAGGAAGGGTCGGTGAAGTTAGGAGAGCGCTCGGAGCACGCAGAAACGGATCAAAAAATGCCCCGGTAAACGTTCCGGAGATACAGACAATTTACAATTTTTTTTTTTTTTTTTTTTTTGTGAAACCCAAAATATACCAAATGTTTTACGATGCATGTGCAGGGAGAACGTAAGGTGCATGGCAAAATTAAACATAACTTTGTGTAATTCTGTTCGTTCATGCATCCAAAGAGCGTCCCTCTTTTATTGCGGGATCGCTGTAAAATTTTTTTGTTGAACTTACCTTGTTAAACCACTCCCTCGTAACGAGGTACAGATTCGTTCTCCGATTATTCTTCGAGTTTGAAAATTTATCCGTTCGATCGATTCGATAACGCCGGGCGCGAGAAACGTAACAACCGTTCGAAAAATAGAGAGAGAGAGAAGAGAAACAAAAAAAAATAGAAAAAACACCCCGTGTCCTCGGTATTCACAAATCACTTCCGCGCCATATCGATTCGTGCCGGTGCGCGCGATAACGGAAATTGATTTCGTATTAGAAAGCGGGATAGTTCAATTTCGGTCGCGCGACGAGAGCGAATCCCCGTCGTCCCCGGGCGTTATTTGTTTTTTGTGCGCGGTAACTGGGTTTAATATTTAATTTACTGTTTAATGTTACTCCGATAATGGCCCTCCGGACAGTTTCGACGGCAAACACACGCGTCACGGTGCGCGTTATATACGCGCGTGTACGTCGCAGAGAGTAATTTATCTTCCATTGGCGTGCACTCACCCCGATAATGGCGTTGAGTTCGGTCATGGTCACTTGTTTGGCTCTGTCAACAGCAGTAGCGACTTGTTGTTGATGTTCCTGGGAGAGAAACGGCAGGATCTGAGCAATTATGGCGTTTAATCTCTTCGCTATCTCTGTCTGAAAGCAGAAAGGAGAACGATCCTTATTAAACGGTAAATCGCTTTATGCCCGATCGGCGATCCGTGCTCGCGTAATTGAACGGGGATAACGATTGTCCTACCCATTCCCCATCCACCCCTACCTCTACCCTCTTTCGATGTATTCGAGGAATATCATTCATCGAGCATGACACGAGTCGCATCGAATGCGCGTCACTTAATTCAAGTTTTATCGAGACCACTGTCTCCCTCTATCGCGCTATCCATTACCGGTACGCGACTCGATCGTCGATTGGCGATTCAAATTCCAATTTCCATTTAAATCGCCCGATAGACTGATTAATACCGATAATGAGCTTTAATAATCTCGTCGCTTATGCATAATAGGATATTTAGCCGGATTCGACGGGTAGCGAGGAATTCTGTCACGCCTCGCATGTTTTACATGCAAGTAAGTACCACGGGTCTCGTACACGGCCGTAAACTCGTTATGTGGAAATTGCTATTTCGGCAAAAACGCCCCAATACGCGTTTCGTTCCTTTCCCGCCAATTACAAATATACTTTCGCGCGCCTACCGTCCAAGCAACGCTATATCGGGTCGTTTCGTAAGCTCTTAATAAAAACTCGAACCAATATTTTAAATAAACTACGAAGTTTTATGAAAAACAGTAAACGCCTTTATCGACTCAAAACTTTTTAAATTTTTCATTAAAATGTTATTCGACGCTGTTCTTCGGTACGTTGACATTCTAGAATTACTTGCCCGTTAAAAAGCTCGGAGATTGTTGTATGAAATTCATTTTTCCTCTCTTATTATGTAGTTTGAGCAAGTTTCGGTTTTCAGAAAATAATGAAAGAACGTTTGAACTGTGTTGGAAGATAATGCGGCAAATTTTGTTTGCTCCTGCTAAGTTACGAAGTTTATTCTCGTAAATTATGGGACGAATGTTTACTTCGAATCACGAGAAAATAGCTATTACGAGTATGCTTTCTCCTGATGTATCTAATAAGAATGTTGGTATTGTTTGGCGCTTCTCATTTAATACAATTGAAAATTGTATCCTTCGGAAATCGGTGTTAATTTTGACCGAAAACCACGGGATCTCCGAACGAGAGAAAAAAAGTGGATTATCCGAGGCCCGTGGCTCATTATAAAATTGGAATGACCAAGTCGTTCGAATAAACCTAGTCTGTATCGAATGAGAAAGGCGAAACGCGCGTCCCTCTGTCCGCGAAACACGCTCCGGGTAGTTCTAAGTCGGATCGTTAAATAATGTAAGGGCTGGCTGAACGCACCCTTAAAAGGGAAACGAGTGCAGATGCAGGTGCGGCATAACCGGTCGAGGGTGTTTACGACGCCCCTCGGGCTAGGACAGACTGACGGGGATTAAATTAAATCCGCGCTGAATTGGCGGTAACGTGGCCTCTCTTTCTCCAGGCTCGGCTCAATTTTCGTCCCGAGCGGTGCCGACGGGCATTACCTGTATCTGCTGCCACCTCGGCCGGAAATTAAGCTCCCTCTACGAGCAAGAAGTCGACTCACCCATGGCTCCCCCGGAAAACCGCCAACTGTTCCGGACAAGTGACGAACGACGAGTCTCGATCGTTGGCCCGGAGCCCCGGATCCCCTTTCGCCCCTATCCGCTCACGAATATAAGGTACGGTTACCTAACTTCAACAGTTTTTTAAATTGCACGGTCATACCCCGAATTTACCTACCGATCGCTTACAAAATAGCCCACGTAAATCGAGCCAAACATAATCCACGCGTGTACATACCGATATATGCTCGTATTCGTATACTGTAATAAGCTATTTGCTATAAAAGACTTGTTTCTAATGAATTGCATTTTTAAAACTGGTGTAAGTCCATTTCTTTATACACTGAGATATTTAAAAAACAAAACTTGTCAACGGTACAACAAAAGTAATTCTGAAAGTTTCGATACCAGATATTTAAAGTGTCGAATTCTATATAAAGACTCCAAATAAAATCCTTTACGATCGACGTCTAGCGAACCAGATTTTTCGTCATCAAGCGAGGGACTACTGTACCCCGATAGAAAGGTTAGAAACAGCGTTCGATACACGTGACATCGAGTTGGCTAAAATGTACTGATCACAAGTCCAAGAACAATTGTAATGTTTAATCGTCCCACATAGCCTGCAACTGTTTTCGTACGACCAAGTTTGTACGCGTTATCCTGGCGAAAAGCAACACCTTCGCGATTCATCAATCCCGTACGCTTCTCTTTGATGGCATCGCTTAATTTACTCGGTCGACGACAGTACACGTCCTAGTTAATGGTCTCGTTTCTTGGAAGCAATTCAAAGTACACAATTCCTTTGAAACCCCACCAGACCGACAACGTAACCTTCTTTTGGCGAATAACTGCTTTCGAAGTGCTTTGAACAGATTCGGTACGCTCGCTCCGCGATCTCCTCCGTTACGATGTTGTTGCAGACGATTCATTTTTCGTCGCTTGTTACCGTACGTTACAGAAACGGATCGTCTTTTCGCGTTTCGAGAGAAAGTCGCAAACGTCAACGCGCTTAACGAGACGAATTCCTTTGAGGTACCCAAAGATACAGCTCACCAACGTATCCGAGTTGTTTCGAACCGTTCTCGATTCGATTTCGATCGATGACTGCATTATGTGAACTCTGAGAACGCTAAACAATGTGTTTCCGGACTACATTTAAATACTTGATGCATCTATCCGTGTCTCTTGCACGTCAAATTGTACTAAATTTTACACGAACGGAGCTCGCGTTCCATCTGGATTACGAATTTTGATCGACTCCAACTTTAACGAGGCCGTCGTATAATCGGGAATAATAATTCCGTTAATGCATAATCGAACGCGTACCCGGCTGGGGTTGGTTAATTTGCGTTAACGACGCGATAAATCCGTTTTAGGGAATCGGCGGTATCGGCGATTCGACGATTTTATTGTCGTTACGAGATGTTCCGTTAATTGAAGTGTCCGATCGTAGAGCGGAGTCTATTCGTGATCGACGCGAAAGCTTTCGACTGTCTGGAATCCTTAACTAACGTTACAGAAACCATGCGCTCATGATTGATTTACTTATTCGATAATTTAAACGACAGAATTACTTGGCTCCAACTACCGCGAGTAACGTTCGTTATTTCGAGGCTGAACTTCTTGCGAGGAGAATCCGGACCATCGGGAACCAAATTTGTTATCATTGATAAGTTTTCCTGTCTAAGAAACGCAATTCTGGACTTAGACGACTGCCAACTTGCCAGCTACGCGCAGTACGTACAATAGTCCCTCCCTAAATGGCCATGCATCTTGTCTACCCTTATTTAATTATGGCGGGAAGTTCGTAGAAGACGTAAAGTCTACTTTAAACTCGTTTACATTAATCTAAACGATATTTAATACGACAGTGTCCATTTATAAGAAACCATATTGTGCCTGGTTTCCATATATCCGAACAGGGCAGTGCTGTTTTCCATTTCGAACTAAGACTGAATCTTGTAAGATTATACCAAGGATGAATACGATAACTATGGTTCAAGGAAATTATAATATTCTCTATCGACACAACCATCAAGAAACATAATACTCGAAGCATCCTCTTTACTAACCTTTTCTCTGTACTTGACCCTCGAAAGTTGATCTCTGGACCAACAGAAGACCATTTTGAACAGAAGAAGCTAGTTTTTCACGACGTACAATACCAAGTTCTTTGTTTCGTATAACCTAACTACCTCGAGAGCATCGTTTTTCTCACGTATTGTAGGACACGGACTGTCGGTTGGCCCATGGTAGAGAAAGAGGATCACGGAAACGGAAGAACCCGATTCTTCGGTGCAATAGGAAGCAAAGTACCGGGGGGTGAGGAAGGTGTCCAACGTTGAAAACGGCTAAACCGGGGTACGCGTTCCGCGTGACTCATAAACGCGGGCTGTATAAACTCGCCGGGCTGCAGACGATGTAAACGCAACTCCCGTTTCTCCTCTGGCGGCAGCTCCTCCGGGCTGTTGCTGTAACGCCAACACAAGCGCGCCCGGCCTGGCACCAGCCGTTTTCACTGCCGCTTAAACGAGCCTCGGATGCTAATTGAAATATCGCGGCTACTAAAATTCTTGGCAAGTTTCCCTCTCTGGGGCGCTCGCTGACGAACGAGCGGAGAACGAGGGCCCGGAAAGAAGGAGGGCGCGAGGAAGAGGAAAGAGACCCAGCAGCGCGCGGGGAGAGTTGTTTTAATTACCCGTCGCCCTTACGAGTGCTAGTCATTAGACCACTAATTATAACGTACGGGAAAATGAGTCGAGCCATCCACGGAATGTGAGCTGCACCGGAGAGACAGGAAGAGAGGGAGGGAAACATGTCGCGGTTCGCGTTGTTTGCTCGAACCACGTATGCACGGATTGCGCCGATGGCGATCGAGCTTGCAAACGAGACGACGTCTCTGCACCCTTTTCGCGTTTTCAACGCGTTCGAATCGTCATATTGTTCGCGCGTTACTCGAGGTTCGTGGAGACCTCCGCTAGATGGCGGTGCTCCTGACTCGCAAGATGGCCGCTCGAAAGATTTGGAAGCCAGTTGGAAACTGGAGATAGTTAACGGTAGATTATCCGGTGCAGTAAATGTTTTATCGCCGTCGAATCCAATTAATCGAATCGTCTTTTCTCCCCTCTGACGCGGTCCTTTCCGCGAAACTACCAAAACTTGGATCGAATAAAATTTTACAGGGACCCCGAGAAGCGAGAAGCGGTCGACTCCCCGTTATCCTGTTCCCCGATCGGCGCAAACTTCTCCCTAAATACCTCCTATTTACGTTTAGAGCGATACCGTTTCCCGGACACCAAGGGAGGACCGTTCCACATTGTTCGCCATAAGTTTTCCGTCGTTATCGCGTCCCCGAATAACCGACCGAATTACGTTCACGAAGTTCGTCGCGCGCTAAATTTGCCTTTTAAATCGCAACGGCGGACGATAAGGAAACAAGAACTTTCGCGTTAATTTCCAGCGGCGCTTACACAATTTCGTCGCGTCGTCGGGGCGCATGGTATTTCACGGGGCGACGAGATAAGAGAGACGCGAGTGGCTCGGGAGTGCGAAAGGGGGAGGGAAAAATTTGCGCGAAAAAGGACGACAACGGGAAGGGACGAAAGAGAGAGAGACCCGGTTGCAAACGTAATTGCGTTGCCAAGAAGTTTTCTCCGGCTGGAGAGGTAACCAAGGAAATAATGAATGGCTTGGATGCTTTACCACCGGATGGAAGAAAAGGGGTGAAGGGGCTAAAAGAGAAATAGAGAAGCGAAGCGACGAGGAAGGTGAGTTTTGGCGCTGTGAATTCTCATTGTCCTGGATTTCACACTGGAGAGATGAAAACCTTGCCCGGAATGAATTTTTCCCCGCCGAGCCAAATTGGACCGCGAAGATTGCCAGTATGGCCGGGTATACGTGTCCGTTTTTTCCACCCTCTCATTCTTGGAAAAGACGATTGACTCGAAATTATGAACGGATTCTTCCTCGTGGAATATCTTCGCCCGTCGAACGATTGCGACGCGACGCGAGAGCAATTCGGGCGAAACGTATCGAGAAGCCGGGATGCGTCAAGTATTTTAATTGCATTCTCTCGGAATGCAACGGGTTTCCCTTCCCGTAATGGAATGTTTAATTGCTTCGCGATGCGTGTTCGCACCGATGAAAAGGTTTTAAAAACCAGTTCAAACTTGAACACACTATCCGCTAATGAAAACCTATTCGTCGTGTGCACACGGGGGCTACATATTACAGGTTTCCATTAAAAATTACACGCTCGCGGAATAGCGAGCCGAAGCTGACAATATGTTCTTTTTCCTCGAAAGAATATATTTCCATTCGACGGGGCAAATCGAGAAACGCGGTCTTTTTCATTATGTTAATAAACAGCCTGCAACGCGAGTTTCCGAATACCGAGCTCGGTTGCGGTATGAGCAAGTTTATCCAACGATTTCGGTGCAATTTAATTAATTTGATATCGTGTATGCTGCTTATATCGTCGTGCAACGGTAATGTAATGCGAATCACGTAATTAAAGTAAGTAGGAATTTATCAACGCGTGATATACATTAATCGAAGAGTAGGCATAGAAAACGCTGCAAGTGTCAACTTCTACTTCTATTCTATATCGAAGCAATCGTCAAGCCTTAACTGTTCTACACGCGATCTGTGGAGTTTCGTGGCGACAGTTCTCGCGCTCGCCAGCAGAGGGCTACGCTATCGTCTCTCTCACAAGTACACGACATACTTAATAATAAATCACACTACGGTAGAAAATCCCGGGTGAGAATCCTCGAAGACGATGTCGACGATCGTGTTTCAGTAAGACAGAGCTACGTGTAACAATTCCCCGTATTACCCCGTCGACTGTTTTTCATTTTTCTTGCGTCGACGTTCTGTTACATAGCACGGAGGGTCGCGATGGCATGCCGAGACGAAAACGCGGATACCGTGGATCGTAATATCGCGAAAGCCGCAAGAAGCTTTAGCGAAGTGCCTCCTGAAACGGCTGGTACACGTACACGATTCGCGTATCCCCGTCGGGACGTGTGCATGCGTGCCTGCGTGTGTGTGTGTGTGTGTGTGTGTGTGCGCGCGTGTGTGTGTGTGGTATGTGCAGGTTCGTGGCTCAAGATACGCGCGAGCACGCGAAATAGGCGTTCTCGGAGCACTTCCTACCACACGTGGCCCGCGCATTGTGTGGCATATTCCTAAAAGCTGGCAGCAACATTCGCGGCATAAAAATGCAAAGCGACAAAGTGCCGCCGATAAAATTCTGTTGCCTGTGAAACGGTGACGTGAACCGAATGCTCTCCCGCCACCTCCATATTTCCATTCCGTCTTCCCTCACGTGCCCGCGATACGTACACACCCGAATAATCTAATACCAAGAGACGGGGGAACATATCCAGAAATCCTCCGATGGGTTTCGTCGACGACGGGAAGACGATCCTGAGTGCCGACTAAACGCTGATTCCTGTCAATACATTTTCAACGTTCTCGCGAATTTGTATCAAATTTAACAGATGAACCGAGGAATGTCCCAGAGTCAGCCTCGATCCGTAGGAACCCTAATCGCAACGTCTCGTTACTTGATGCAAGCAGTATGATAGACAGATTCTAATCGGTCCAACCCACCAAAAAAGTTCTAAATCCAACATGATCGGGGAATATCAAGTTTTGTTTTTGTGTGTTTGTCTCTCGAGAATACACGTTTTTCGCGTGTTAGCCGATTTTGTTTCGCTCGCTATTCCATCGTGTAAATATAGACCATGCGTCCGTTTAAACAAAAGGCAACGAGCAGGAAAGCTAACTTTTGTTTAAAATGTTTCGATGAAATCCAATGAAAGAGAAATATGCAGCCGGGATAACCGACGCGCTGAAATTGCCGCGCTTAGCGTCGCTAATTAAGCATTGTATTCCGGGAAAACCGTTTCAATCGAAAAAGCAACGAAACAATCGGCGTCGAGCAAGAACTGAAACTCGAACGAAGTATGTATTGTTATATTTGCGTTTTGTTGGTCCTCGTTCTTCGTGCTCACGTAAGCTTGTTATCGTTAAACCGTACTCTGTTATTTTCCCCCAATGAATAGTTTACTCGTAACTAGTCAGTTCTTTACATTCTCCCACGTTTCGAAACTGTGCATCATTACAGCCCACGAGAACCCGTAGCATGAATTATAAATAGGAGTCTTTATCCTGTAACTTGTAAAGAATGCAAACTACGACGCTTCGATACAAAGGGAGACTATGTTTCGATTTACTTGAGCATCAAAGGGGACTAATGCAAACAGAATTCCCGATTGCCTACTTTTGAATCGCGCGACACTGTTTCGAGCGTCGAAAGATAATCCCGTGTCACGTAGAAACTCTGGCGGCTCGCTTTCCTTTCTCGCCCACGCAACTTTTATATCGCCGAACCGTACTCCGCTATTGTCTTCGATAAGTAATTTACTCGTGTATTCTTCGCTTTCTTGTTTCTCCGCGCATCGAAATTATGTATTATTTGAACCCATCGAACGGTATAATGGAAAATGGAGAACCTTTAACTTTTAAACAATACGAACCAGCCAGAATATTTTAATACAACATCGTAATGTCAGTGTAATATTTCATTATTAAAGGTTAAATTATACTAGAAAAACAGATTAAACAGTTTTATATTTGTAAGACATGAAACGTGTCTCAAGTAGAAGAGCATAGTGCCAAAATGGAATACCTGGCGTGATTCACGGTATGATAAGTAACCTTGACGAGCCAATAAATTTGATTTCAACCTTAGCCACGACGCTCTGTATAACTGTTTTGATAATAAAATGAATGCCAGTCACAATGTATAGAAGGCAACTCTTTACTTTCGAGAGAGACTTACGGCAACGAGCTACGTTTAAAGTAATTTTCATGCGTCAGCGATGAAGATGAAACTGTAATCATTTCGTCCGATTGAGCAAATAAGAAAACAAACCAAGCAGATTCAATGTAGCTCATGGGCGTCGATAAACGATTTTCGCAAATTATCGCTCGCTCATCGAGGGCGTAAATATACGCTGTTCGCGAGTAATCGCCCACCTATCGAGGGCGTAGACCAGAGATCGACAAACTTTTTCCGTGAAGTAATAAAAATATTGGACTTTCGCGGACCAGTAATATCGGAGAAATTATCTGTATACTTGTACAGGGTGCGGCCACATAATTGGACCGAGTTATGTCAATAATTTGATAAAAGATAAAAAGAGAACTTTGCGACTTTACCTTCCTTTTGGAAATGCAATGACGTATCCAAAAAATGCAACAATATTTGCTTTTTAAACGAAACAGCATATTATTTTTTACTAATACTTTTATAACATCATAATCAATGTTTAGTGAACATGACGGAGAAAAGTCTGAACTATACATTGTGCGAGTTATAATTTAATTTATATAGAGTTATAATTTCGGTCCCTGTAATGGCGCGAAAACTGTAAAACTTTGGTCATTACGAAATTAATTTGAGAGCAAACAAGAAACACGATAAAAACGCGAACAACTGCAATGTATATTTTCTCATATTACTACTATATTTCATTTCGATAGACGGTTTAAAAATAACAGGAAGCAACAGTGACCAAAAATGCGCAATATTTTCTGGGACACCTATATACAGGTAATTGGTAAATATTGAAATTAATCCAAATAAATGCGTCCACGAAAAATACACAAACGGAATTGGTATGGATGATTCGCTGGGAACACTACTCTGGATATTGAAACAGCAATTTCGTAACTCTACCGTGCAATTTAATCCGAAATCTATATCAAGCTAATGAAAACAAATATTTATTTAAACGTTTCCATCAGAGATTTAGTCCCCGTCGACAATAAACTATGTTAAAAAGAAAATGCTAAATAGGAAATATATAGTAAAGATGAAAGAAGAGAATCTTCAGTTTCCACTGTCTGAGGACAGTCTAACAATGCGTATTAAAAATAGTAAAGCTTTATACACGTACAGTTCCAAAACTACTAGTGTTTTATTAACAATTGAGTCACTGTTAGGTGCGGCGAAGCTTCCTCTTTGAAATGATTTTTGATTTTTATCGATCCGATTTTCCGTTTTAATAAAGGGATAATTTTTTTTAATTCGACTATCTCTGTCACCGTCTGACGAGTGGCCCAGTGACCTAGTGCACTACGAGCACGTGCAGTCAACGACCTTGACAAGGCCGTAGTAAGAAAGTTCATTGATCTCGCGACGTAAACAAACGCTTCGGTCTCATTCGATCGACTTGAAACTAAAATCGCTATATCTCCGGAACTAATAAAGCTATCGACTTGTACGAACGCTCATTTTAAAGGGCATTTCATCCCCTATCCGATGAACATATCGACTGTTATTAATTATGCTGTTTTCTATGTTTATTTTTAAATTTAATTTGACAATATGCACCCAAAGAAGTTTCAACAATTCCTATTGACTATACGACTAGTTTGCGATAAAATGAGATTATAAATTGTTTACTTAATTGAAAACGATTATAAGATTCCACTGGTTTAACTAACTGATTTCACTGGTATAACCACACATCGAATGGGATAAAATACACCTTTCTAAAAGTTAAAAATAAAGCAAGTAAACTTGGAAGGTACTCGTAGCAAAATAACCAATTCTGCGAGCATTTCGATCTAGAATTAAACAGCTCGTTTTTTTTTTTTTTTTTTTTTTTATTGAATGCTGTGTAACCCTCTACAGGATTATTAGCAACGCATATAAATGCGTAATACAATTAGGATATATACCTACATTAAGATTACCTGAATACACTTATCGATAGAAAATTATAAATTACAGAAAATCAGCAGAGGATTTAGATTAAATATATATACAATGCTTCTCTAGGAATTTGAAAATAACCATTAGCGAGGAGATACTTGGTCGAAAAAGAAAAGTGTTAACCGTGTAAGGGGGGGAAAAATTTAATGAACATAGTTTAGCAATCATTTCGCTTCTGCCAACCTCAAACTGTGGGCATTGCCAGATAATATGATTAGGCTCTTGTTCAGGATAGCCGCAGCCACATTTGGGATCAGAGGCAAGGTTGATTTTATAAAGAGAGGAGGCCAAGTGGATATGATTAGCACGCAATCTGTTAACAAAGGTAATAAATTTTCTGGGAAGCGATTTGTGTGTGAACCATGGGACAGACAGAGAATTATAATACCTTTCGAAATATTGTGAGCCTTTGTAAGTGGCCTGTAAAACACACACAGCTCGTTTAGTTGTTCCGTTATTTTGTCGTAAATAAAATTGACTCCCAGCAGTGGATCTCTATTTACGTTTTGAAATTCTATTAAATCCGCAAACAAGGTACGCGAATTCTCTCACTCTCTGCATTTTGACCAGTTTTAGCGGCCTCCTGGGTCTATCGTGCGCCGTCGAAACGGCAAAACATAATCACGCGGCGCTACGGAGATAAGACGCGACGCACTTCCGAATGTTTAATTGAAGAGTCGGGGGCGGTTATAAGCTGGCGGAAAGTTTGCAGGAACGGTGGCACGTTTAGCCCGATGCCTGGGAGTTGGCAGAACCGGAGCGCGCCGGTAAAACGGCCCGTTGCTCGCACTAACGAGTAAACCAGCAGTTGCTCGTCGGACTTTGGCGGTATTATGCTACACGAGCAAATAAACCGGCGTGTTCGGGTAACTCCCTGGTTTCTGGTAAGCCCCTATACACTGGCTGCACTCGCTGTAAAGCCCGGCTAACGTCCGCGTGATTGCAATATTCCGCGGGTTGTGGAGTGCGCCGGATGTACGAGCGTTCGCGCTTGTGTTTTCCGCGTCGGTGTGCTCCGACCAGCGTTTGTACGCGTTAAGGCACCCGACGCACGATGCACTGAAAACTCATTGTCCGTTATATTCGTCCGCCGTGGCGAAAGTTAAATTTAATCAAGTCGCCGTTGTGCACCGCTAACGCCCGAATGTTATCCAATTTGGGTACCCAGCAAAAATAATAACGTAGTTACCATGGAACGCGTTTACATGGTCGAATCGAGAACGTTGCCTAAAGGGGTCATTCCTTCAAAAAATCAAGCTACGGATACAATTTTATGCAATTTCAAATAAATATGAAACAAGGAAAATTGTACGAGGATGCAAATTTTGAATACAAACGCTTTTAAAAACGAAGAACTCGTGGACAATGTTGCAGAAAGGTTGGAATGAAATTGTGGCGACAGTTCCCGCGCTCGCCAGAAGAGGACTACGCTCTCTCACAAGGCCTTTCCGTTTCTTTTCTCCTACCACAGTATTAATGAATTCTATCGTTAATTCGAACGATCGTTTTCAAACGAAACAGAGACGAATATTAATTGTTATAAAATGGGATAATAAATAAGTAATCGTCCCGAGGTGACCACCGCGTTAACATGCCAACGCAGAAGGGAAAGTTGCGTCGTGCAGCCATTCGCCGTAAAACGCGAATATTCGAAACACCGACGCGACGTCCGGGAACAATGATTGTGTTACATTTTTATCGGGAAACACGGGCGACTTTCGCAGGGGAAATTTTAAATTGGAACGGAAATGATAAAGTGAATACCGGCGGGTGGCACGCGCGAATGCACAGTTGCGAAACGGGTTTACGATAAAACGGGGATACAGGATCCGTTGAAAACTCATCGTCCATTGTGCTCGTCTGCCGCACCGAAAGTTAAGTTTAATCAATTCTGTAACCAATGCTCGTTCTGCTGCAAACTTCTGCGCCTACAGCGTGCCCGCGTATCGAAAAGGACAATTGTTGGTACGGTTCAGGACTCTTGTTCGACTCGTTACGCCGATAGAAAATAAAGGAACGGAGCGAGCAACAGTTTTCAAAAGCCCCGTAAACCCGATCTTGTTTTCACAGCGGACGGTATTTTAAGACAGACCTTCGTGCAAAAGATCCAGGAAAATTGTACACGATTCTGCTCGTCGGTCACGCACGCGATACTCATTACTCATTACATGCATACGTTTCCCGTACGGGAAGCGGAATTTAATCAACTCGCTGATCAATTTATTCTTAGGTCTCATCGAGCGGGGAAATAGCAACCAATTGGACCGTGAAGCGAATGATTAATGCGCTATCCGTCGTCCGGCTCGTTAGGTAGCAAACACATGAAAATTGATAGAAAGTCGGCACCCGACGAACCTGGCAAAGGAATTTTAGTAGAAAAATGATGAAAGCATCAAACTCTCTCGGCGTAAAATTTTCACTTTTCAGAAGATACCGACGTCACGTGTTAACTGACCCATAATTTTTCGATTACCGTCGTTCCGTGCAAAACCTTCCATTTTCATGATTGTTCAAAATCAACGGACTTTCTCGCGCGGAACGGAACAATCCCCGTCATTATATATAAAAATATAAAATATAAAAAAATAAAAATATTGCGTTTGTTCCGTATTCGGTTTTCTTTTTAAGCAAAATTCGCATAAGAGATAGTAATTTAATTCATTTCGTTAGCTCTTATCGATCATCGTGTACAAAGAGTGTACTTTCGTTACGAAACAATCTAACATCCCGAAACATTCTAATTTATAATAATGTAGAATATTTACCCACTTGTTAGAACACGCAATGATCCTTTTAGACCCTTTTAAAATGCAAATCAAACACAGTCACAGAGTGCATAACGAATATCAGTACGGTTAACGTTTTAAAAATAAGTGTCGTCTGGGTCCAAAAAGATCCACCGACAGGGGAATCGTTATTTCCAATTGTTTCCTAGAAGAACGCAGTCACTGTCACGGCGAGCGGCAACAAATTAAAAGTAAAAAAAATTTAAAAGAAAATATAGAAAACCGTTTTGGCGACGCTGTCATGCGTGACGAATATACACGGGCAGGATTTATGGAGGGAGTCGCGGTGCAGGCTGCAGCGGCTAGTCGCGTCGAAAATTGCTCGTATAAATATTAGAACTCGCTATTGTCATTCGGTTAATTTTCCGCGGTGTTGGTTGTACTACGCCCGCCAGGACGGGGCAGGGAGAGGGCGGCGATATAACGGAGGGAAAAACACAGATATCCCCCGACCCCTCCCACCCTCGATGAAATTTTATGCGTTTCGTGCTCTCTCGGTGCTGCTGCGCACACGTGACCGCGAGCTGCATTTTCGTTTCGCCCCCAACCCCCATCCGTTTCACCCTTACGCGTCACCTCGACGCGACGGTGCGCTACCATTCAGGCCAACGCGAGCGAAAAAAAAAAAAAAATAGAGGGAGGGAGAAATAACGCCGCGCGACCAGCGATTCGCGTAACATCGGCTCTGCCCCGACGAATAATGTCGCTGGTAAACGAGTTATCGGGACAAAAGTTACAACTGTTACGAACGCGAGCCGAACCGCGACAATGGATCCGAGCTGGCAACGCGAGTTTCGCGGCAAAATAATTGCGTGCCGCCCACTCCCATCCTCCCACCCTTCCACACCAGCCCCGGGGCTCCGTATAACTCTCAGAATTTATAAAACGATCGGGACCCGTGGATCGGGAACGCGTCATTTTCGAGCCGCGGAATCCGCGTGGGAATTCAATTAAAAGTATTGAGATAACAAAGTATCGACCCGATCCCCGTTTACCCGCGCGTCCGATTCGCGCGGTATAAATCAGCCTTCGTTATCCGGCGGAATCGTTAACGAACTCCTCCGCGACGTTAATGTCTGCGGCTGAATTCGAAGCGCGAAAAGCCCGGGTAATTTCCCGATGAGGAGGGCGGAGTGTGTCGAGAACCGAGTAAACGAAGTATACGCGACCTTTACAGCGTTTAGCGAAATTGCTGCGTGGAATTAGCGTCGAAAGCTGTTTTAGCGAATAATGCATTAGTATAACCGGGGAATAGCTGTAATATGCTTGGAAATTTCGCTTAAATTGCGTCTTAATCTTTTAACTGCCGCGCTTTGTGAATACTCGAGCGCGGATGATAATATCGTTCCTGATGCTCGAGTTAAAAAGGAGTATTAGGTATCCGTGAACTGTTTAGCTCTCGCGGATAGGTCTGTGCAATTTTTTTTACGTAGATAGTGAAACAAATATCTTGCCTCATATCGTACGTAACTCGTATATAGTAAAATATTACTTTGTGGACGGCCATTTTGTAGCACGAGCGTCAAACAGGACGGATTTCAGAGCAGATGTACCATTTTACGCGTCCATTAAGGAAATCAAATCGTCGTTAGTATCGCGAGCGTTTCGAGTAACGAATAAAAATTTTGCAAATAATAAAACGGTGCTGAATATTTATGCGCGACTGAAGTGCGCGACAGCGACGCTGCAGTGTATTTCCATTAATAAACAGGATGCCATTGAGGAAGCCTGGGGGTACGCGTCCTCGTCGGCCATTGCATAAATTGACAGTCTCCGTCGGTGGCGGCGTTGAACGAAAGAAGAGAAAAGGGAAAAAAATGATTACGAGTTGTTATACCCCCGTCGAAAAACGGGAAGATCGATGACTGATCACGCGCACGGTTCGAGAACAGTCTGAGAGGTTAAGCTTTGAAGACAGAGGGTAATCGACAACGTCGAGAGGAGGACCGGCCATTATGTGTGAATGTTCGAGGGTAAACAGGCTGCAATCAATTCAGTGGTTCATCGTGTGCTGCTCGACGAGGGGGAGGAACGACTTCGAGTGGTCGCTGCGCAGAGAATGCTCGTGGTGCATGTCTCTGTCCCTCTATCTCTACCCCATTCGTGTGTCTTTGTATATACATCTGAATCCGGGGGATCCGACCAGAGAACGAGAGAGAGAGAGAGAGAGAGAGAGAGAGAGAGAGAGAGAGAGAGAGAAAGGGAGAGACGGGGAGAGAATACTCATTGTTACCTGCACCAGCCAGCATTGGCATCAGTCAGCGACATCGGCGCGCTGCTATTACCAATGGAAAGGGGGGAGACGAAGAGGCACGGAGGGATGGAGGAGGACGTGAAGTGGGCTCGGTACGAGATCGGGAAAGGAGATGGAGAAAGCGTCGACGGAGGAGAATAAGTGGCACTCGAGCTCCAATGGGGGTGGAAGAGAGGGCCTGACAGACGGCGAAAGATCGGGATGTTTGGATGTTTGAACGTCAAAGTGCTGCCTCAGCACTCCAGCTTTCCACCCTTTTCCTCTTCGTCTTCGAGTGTTCAACCCCCGGCGTTGTACTTCGATACACCGGGTGTCCATTGTTTCCCAACTTCTGGTCCGACGTTTCGCGACAGCTGACGCCCGGGCAATAAACTTAATCGACGTCTGTTACGTCAGTTAGAGAAACGAATAGAACGGGCGTCGATCCGGACGAAATTCCGGCGAAAAAGTATTGTTGTATTATCGCGTCTCGGTTGCATAAACAAACCGGATAAGACGCTCGCGACAGGAACGTATACAGGAAATATCGATACCTTCGGATACCGGACACCGACGTGCATTACTCACCCTCGTCCGACTGTAACAAAAGATAAAGAAGACCGAGCACCCAATAAATTGACAACGACAGGTCATTCTTTCGGTTCGCAGCCATGAGTAATTACGATCCGCTGGATGTATCGATATTGCTACACGATAAAAAGAAGCTCCGTAACCGGGGATGCATCGATCATACCGGCCAAGAGGAATGCATCGTTCCGTGTCTTGGACCACGCGGTCAACATCCCTCGCGTGTATCGAAACATTTTTCTCCAAAAGGGAAAGGTTTCTATCCCTTCCAACTTATGAGATCCCTCTTGAAACACAACGCTTCATGAAAAGCACCTAACTAGCATTTAAAGGCCACAGCTTGTTAACTCTAGAAAGATATTCCTAAAACTGTACTACTTACCACGTTGAATTATTTAATAATTTAATAGCATAATAGTATATGGTGAATGTGTATCGTCGAATGCATTAAATTCTAACTAAATTAAGATAAATACAAAGTCGAAAGCAAAAAAGGAACGCACACGAGTTCGTGTCGAGAGGAAAATGATGAGTCAAAGGTGACTCCGGCAGAGTATTCGGAGGGTTAGCAGTTTCGTTGAATCAACAGATAAAAACGACTCTGAGGCTCGACGATATCACTCTGTACAAACGTCCGCTGGTGTCGAATATCGCCATAGACGAGATATGCAACGAAATGACCACAAAACAGAAAATGAAATTACACAAATTCTATTGTTTCTTAACAGAATGAAAGCTGTACATACGTGTTGTATCCATTTTGAAACATTAAAATCCTCCAATCCGTTCAGGCGTTATGATATTTTAAACATACGCATAAGATTTCAGTAGAACATGACATCTGATCAGACATTATGTTTTCGGTAAGGAATTTTTTTCTCGAAAGTGGTATCGGAAGAGGATGCTAAAATCACATTAGTCAGATTGAGCACCGAAAGTTCATAAGGTGTATGGTCTACTCTTATATACCTCCGCTGTATGCAAAACAATGTTCTTTTTAAGAATCGTCGCTGTATCCGTAACGACTACGAGGCTCGCGACGATCGGAAGGATACTTCGCGTAAATCGATCTCGAGCGAAGTTAACACTGTGCAATCTGCGCATCATCGTCGAGATCACCGGCGTAGGCGGTTACGCGAGTACCCCGATTACCCTCGAGTACCTAATTACCCATCTCCATGTCCCTAACTCGCACGATTCGCAATCTCTCTCTACCCCCGTTGCGTTTCCGTCTTTCGTAGACTTCGTGTCCCAAGAGACGCGTCGAAACAGACCGGCTGAGCCCTGGAGCGTCGTAGCACATTGATCGATTAGCGTGTCAGTGGGTTACGGTGGGCAAATTAGCGGCACTCAGGATATTAGACGACCAGGAAACCCGGCTCTAGACGGGGGCCGCGAAAGTGCCGGCAGTAGTCAATAACAACGGCGGAGCTCGGCCGAGCTATTAAGAGGGATGGCACCCGGCAGGTATTAGAGGAAACTGGAGGCTGTTGCCAGGAGATTGCCGCCTCCAAATGGCTTCCCGACGAGAAAATCGTGTTATCGTAATCGGGGATACTCCTAATAAATTACGGTCTCCGATTTGTCGTAAATAATCGATTACCCGTGCGTTTCCACCGAACCCCCCGATGCGCCAAAACGATTGTACCCTGGGCCCCCAAGCCGCGATTCTTTACAAACCTACCGACCTCGTAAATCTTTTCGCCTTATTTCGCTGCGTTTTTTCCTTTTTCTATCAACCGTTCGAGCGTTGGCAAATTGTGCCAATATAATTTTACAAGTCTTTATGTTGGGTTTCTAAATAAACAGAGAGTTGATTGAACTCTTTAGAGCCAAGTGGTAATTTAAAGAAGGTGGAAATCCCTCAGTGGAGTTTTACGGAAGCTTTCCCTTATTAACCATGATTGTCACAGTGATGAATTCTTTTCCACCAGACGCAACAACGACCGATCGTACACCATTTCTCATACACTCAAATATCACGGTTCTTTTTCTGCTTGCTACTATAACTCATTCCCCCTCGTGATTTGCTCCCTACACCGACCTTTAACTCCTTCAAATGCGCTACTACAGCTTTTATCGCTGAGCATTATCAGTGACAAGTATACTTACTTTACCGCGTTGACAGATTAGAAGAATACCTTTTGATTTAATTTTAGATACTTACAAATTAAAATTCCAGACAATACTCGAGGTGAAAATTATCCTCAACCTCGCGATAGTATTTATTTGAAATATTTTATAAACGTTCAAACTCCCGTAACTAAATTATAGGTAGAGTTACCGTGATCGTCCAGATTGATTTTACAATATTTTTCGAACAGTACGTTTCTGCCAACTGAAAATTTAAACAACGCATAAATTCGTTGGAATTGTATCAATTAAAACGAGTTTAAACTTCGAGCACAAACTCGATTGTATTGTTATCAGTTAAATAAAAATAAATTCGTATCCTTTTGATCTTTGAAACCTTAACAATTTTTAAATTTAATTCAAAAGTATCTCGAGTTTTGTTATAACGTTTTGCTTGGATAATTAATCAACTCGACCGAGCAAAGATAAAATTTTAATGTTTTGCGAAAGCATGCCAAAAGTTTTTTTTTTATATTCATTAACCGTTACAGTTTGCGTCCGGTTCCGCTCGAAACGCGCTTTGGGGAACGCTGTTTTAAATTCTCAATTTAGGATGCAAAGATACCGTTCGTCGTCGATAAAGATCCTCTTACAATGATCGCGGACAGCCGCAATCTTGGACGATTTCGCCGTGAAAGGATCGGACTTATCTTCGCGAAGAATCTAATCTGAAACGGCTAACAGTCTTTCCAGCCGTGACTTCGATTAATCGATCACTACCGTCGAATCCCGATCGGCGATCATCCAATTACAATCACCGCTTCATCGTC
Source organism: Colletes gigas (assembly GCF_013123115.1). Taxonomy (NCBI): domain Eukaryota; kingdom Metazoa; phylum Arthropoda; class Insecta; order Hymenoptera; family Colletidae; genus Colletes; species Colletes gigas. The sequence goes on along the minus strand of NW_025106647.1, from coordinate 5,079,323 downwards.
GTCAAGTAAAGACCCGTTTCAATCTCGTGCTACGATCGTTATTCCGTCGAAGCAAGGATCAGGGTTAGGGGCACATTCGAATACATTCGAAAATACTAAAAATATAATAAGAAAAAAAGTTGAGATCAATCTATATCGCTTTTTGCTTGAACATTTTTCTTTTTTTACAATTCGAAACTCGTTTCAATATTTTGGCCCGACAACCAGAAGCGACAACGAGAAACGTATTAATAATTTTGCGGTAGCCGTACAGTTCGGGTATTTTTTTAGATCTGGATACGATAATTGGACACATTAGCTTATCTAGTAGATCCTGCTTGTTACGCTATTAATCATTCGAACAGTCTCCAATTACTCGGTACTTTATTAGAATATAATCAGTCCGAACGGACCGTTCGATCGATTAATAACGTCGCGCCTAAGGCGGGGTATGCTAAATGAGCCTTATCGTCGAGCTTGAGTAATATATCCGGGACGAAACGCAACGATACTGTTCTTTGCATCAAAAACATTACTATCGCTATATTATGAACCCATCGCAACAGTATAATAATCTATGGTGTAGTTCCCGTAAGCGTAAATCCTGCTGACTACTTGAAACCGAAAGTAAGCGACACTTATAGACGAGAGGAACTGAAATCTGATCAGGAACCGTTCAAACAATGTTTATATTACAGAAGAGAGTGAAATATAGTGAGATTGAAAGCGACATATTGCTAACTTTAGGTAACCTAGTGTGACGTCGCCTCCCGTACTCGCCACCAGAGGGCTACGCTCTTGTCTCTCTCGCAAGCGCTCGACTATTCAATGCCGTGGCGTCTAAGGCAGGGCCTGCTGCTAAGATTGCCTTATTAACTTAATGAGTCCACTAGCAGGCCCCCTCTCCTTTCCTCTTCTGCCTTCCTACGTTCTTTCTCGACTACGCAACACTTGTAAACGAGGGTAACTGAAATTTGTTCGCTCTTCCCTCGATACAGGACTCGCTCAAACTACTCGTTCCTGTTACAAAGAACTGTAATAGCAAGCGACAGTTACGGGAACAGATTTTGCGACACTCGTAGACGCGCCTACGAACTGAATGAAAATTGCTGAAGTATTCGTGCGTGGAGTACTCGTTAAAATACGTTTCACCCTGACAAGGATAATCGAGAGGCAGAGGGGAGGGAGATCGCGATGTCCTTCGGTCGCGTGAGGCACTTGGCCGCATTTCTGACCGCATGCGAGTCCGGTGGCCGCGTCCGTTCCGTGAAGCGGAAAGGGCGAATCCACCGATCGTGGGAGAGCCACGGAAACACGGAGAGAGACGAATAGAGATGCTAGCCGGCGCGAACACGCGTACGTGTGCGCAGACAGAGCGTGAATATCATAGGGGGAAAGGCGGACGAGGATATGGGCAACGATAGGGTAGGAAAGAGAAGGAGAGAGCCTGGTCAATTCGCGATGCTGGCCACAGACGCGAGTTACAGAGAGTGTGCTCGTACGTGCGCGCGTCTATTCCTCGTTTGTGTGCGTGTACAGTGGTCACTCTCTGGTCGAAGCGATGCCGAGCCAGCAGAGACCGCTAAGCCCACCTGATATGTTCAACCCTCTTGTTCTCCATCCCTTCCTCCGTCCCTCTGTCCCTCTTTATCTCGTCCACGATAGCCTATCTCGCTCTGTTGCTCCCTGTTTCACACATACACGCGTATATACACTGACCCTTTCCTTTGCACCGTGGGGCAGCCCGCTTTCGAACCGCAAGCCGCAACGGGCTACTGCCTTGATTAAACGCGCCATAGACCGCCATTATCGCTGATTGCGCTAAACATTAACGGCCCGGCCGCTGAGGCTGACCTCCTCTCCGTCCATCCGCCTCGGCGCGAGCGAGCCAGAGAACGATCTCTATCCTCTCGATTTCGAGTCAGGGTGTGGTATTCTGTAGCCGGCTGCGATTATTGGGCCGACATGTTAGAATACGTTGGCTGTGGATTACCGCCCGGCGATGGGATTTCGACTATTCTCCAGCACCGAAGTGATTCGCTGCCAGCCGCGTTTGACGTTACGCTGTCCATCGCGATTACATTCAGAAAACACTTTGACGGGTCCTCTTTCTATCGGGACTCGTTGGCTTTGCGAGAGTCTTTTGCTCTGTGGACCAATCGCTTTCAATAAGCCGAATATCGCGAAACGAAAGTCATGGTTCTGGTTTAAAATGATAACGAGTCGTAGTTTTTTTTTCTTTTAGAAAATCGCGAAAGAGATAATAATTTGTGGAACAAAAATTTTCCTTTGCATATTAGTGGATCGAATATGACATTTATTAACCTCTGAATGACGGAACATTTTCATCGACGCGTTGCGAACTAATATCAAATATTTGCTCAAAATTCCTGGCGAAAAATGGTACTTCCGTTTGCTGAATATGTGCCGCGCGTAAACGCGTGTTTGTTCGGTAATATAAATATTTTCGAACGTTGTTAGATTCGAAAAGATCGCCGTTTATCGACCTCAAATACTACGACGCGATTCATAAAATATTCTAACTTGTTTTATAACAATTCTTACCAATCCTTGCCAATTTTTTAACATCTTTTTCCATGTTTTAAAAAAGAGGAAAACTCGCGCGATATTTTCGCGATGTATCGTCGAGGAGGCTTCCTCTCGGAGAAAAAGGGAACGGACACGCGTAACCGGCTACCATTACGAGACCTTCTTGCCGACGCCATTGTTAGGGGCGCACAAAACAACCGGGGGGCTCGCCCCTCGCGCGTGGAACTCGTTTCTATCTTAGCCGGTGTAAATACGACCGCGGTAATTAACGCGGAGGTGGTGAAAACGCGACGGAATGATATCCGATGTGGCGCGTAGCGGGCAAATTAGTGTCACGGCACCGAGCAGGAACACCCTTTTCTGGATGTTCTCGTTAAGGCACTCTCTTCTCACTCCCCCGCCCTCGGGTTGCTCGTTCTCGTTCTCGCTCCCGCTATCGTCCCCCTTTTTGCTGCTGCATCCTACGGAGTTGATGGTTCTTCCTCGAGTCGCCTCCGGCGCGACTAGCTGCGCCCAAACGACGTCGTCGACGCGACGAGAATTCGCATTGTGAACGCGGCTTTACGGCCGTCCCGGCACACCCACCCGAAACACCAAGGAATTATTGTTGCCAACCGACCCTCGTAATTCCGGGATGAACACCGAGGAAAACAAGACCTTCGGGCCTGGCTGATAGGACCTACAATTAACTTGGCGCTGATTATGCAACGACCGAAGATCAACAGGGAGGAAGATCTTCCGGTGGACTTTCGGGGGGGATCGATCGAGGGGACATTGTTCGTGTCAATTAAACCGTCTGCTCCTTACCTGGCTCTCCCACCCTCGGCGTTTCAATTTATATCGTTTTTATTAGCTCGTTTTATTGGCCACGGTATTACCAGTGGTAATAACAATCGCGAAAGGTTTAGAGATTTTAAGGATTCAAAAATCCTACCACCCACAGAAATATTATAATTTTCATGATATCTGCCGACGAAACTAATTCCTCGAATTTTTCTTCTGCTAACAGAACAAATTCTATACATATTGTTCGAACTTAAAAGAACTAAACCAAATGATCTAATGACTGGCCAATAACCTGCACAAGGAAATCAACGGAGAAAGAAAGGAGACTCTGCTGAGAGTTTTACCTGTTCACGACTGTTGAACGTCGTAGATGATCGTTCGGTCAGTGTATCACGGATACACTGACTATAAGATACAGCTAGTCGGTATTTTGTGAGGAGTGTTTTTTCTAAGGTTTCGGTATTCGATGTTTGGAACGAACTAAATGGGATGACTATTTTTTCTGAACGTTACAGGTCGGAGGAGTTCCGGTTGGTGTAGGAAATTTTGAGTGATGGAAAGACGTGGGAGGATACAGTTTTGTAATTGGATGTTGGAGAAGAAAGTGGGTGGAAAGTGGAAAGACGATCGGGACAAAGGGGTGGTCTCGAAAAAGGAAAGTCGAGGTCGTTGCAAGGGACGACGGTGCTTATGCACTGGTTACAGGGTTTTCCTTTGCCCTGGGTCTAAATTGTTACGGCCTTCAAGCTGCAATACGATGCGACGTGACAACGACATTATCTCATTTATCAAAATTACCGGAAGGCTCCCTCTAAGCCTGTTGTAGTTGTAAAGAAAAAATAAATAAAATATTGTTCGACGAATACACGAGGTTCGCCTCTAGGAACCGTGCAATTTCGAGGTTTGTCGAAAGAAAAAGAGGACGTGTTTCGCGCCTTCGAGTTCGTTATGGCACGGTCGTGTTTAACTAACACTGGTCGGTTGTTCTCGAACGGGTAATCCGATCGTGGATTAACAGGGGACGGCCGTTATATACGAAGGGGATGGAAAGTTCGGTCGAGATTTCGCGACGCCGGCGGGGGCTGATTCTTTCCGCGCGGAGATAAAATTAATTCCGACCGTAGAATCGACCCGGCGCAGCGACGTCGGATTTAAACGCGATCCACCGCTTTTCCTTTTTTCGTCGTTCCATCCCACCTCTCTTTTAAACGTTCCCGGCATTCGATGGGTACGAGAGGTTGCTGCGAAGTGGGAACAACGAATGGCGAGGATGTAGGGGGTGTGGGGGGAAAAAAGAAACGGCAAAAAGAAGGCGCTCGACGTAGCACGGAGGGGTTGAAAAAGAAAACGGGGCGTGGAAAACGCAACGGGGGCGACCTCTTAACGACTCCCAGGGCACGAGAGGGCCGAAGGGTGTTCGTTCTACCCTCCGTCGTTGATAGCCGGCATAATGCTAACACCCTGGCATCGATAAAAGTGCGAAACGTCGAGCATAAAGCCGGGAAAAGGAGGGTCCGGAGACTGCCTCGTAGCCGGCGCGAGTACATAAATATGCCCACAGGGTGTCTCGAAAGTACAGGCTAAAGGTCCCCCGAGATTAATTAAATGCAAATACAGCCGGCTTAGGTGTAGCTTATCGCTCATGATTTAGAATATAGTCGAGCCCCGTAAAAACCGAGTTCACGACGGTGGGAACAAATTACCACTGTTATTTCACGACGATCGATATCGTTCGTCTTCAAGGGGGGGCGGAGGCGGGGCACAGTGAAATCACCGACAAACAATTCGACGATGTTTTTGTCGATGCGGGCTTTTTTAGGGTTGGTGATGCTGAACGTGTGTGCTTGTTGCCTTGAACAAGAGACAAATGTAATCGATTGATATTGGGTTTGGAGAACGAGTCAGATTTTTGTAAAAGAAATTCGATTTAATAGCAAACTGCATTAAATACGACCAATATTTACATATTTTTTCGTGCTACGCGAAATGGGAAAATTCTATTCAATTCGATAAATAACGAATAAAAAATATATGTCAATCAATTCCCGAGTTACCTTTAATGTTCTACTATGCTAGAAGTACCTAGAATGATGGGCTACTGATTTCCTAATTTGGTGACAAACAGTTAGCGATTATAGGAATGTACAATTACGTAAATTTAAACAGACTTGCCTGGTTACTCACAGTATCAGCTTTTAATCACACTATTATTCCAAGGTAAATAAGTTAATCTTTACATTCTTAAGCGGTTTATTTCTTTCGTACTATTCCTGTCACTGATAATATTTTGTACTGATATTGGTTCATGATCATACAGGATATTATTAAGCCAATAAGTATCTTATAAATCAAGGTTAGATTAACAACAATATGTACTGTGCAGCCATGAGAATTTGGCTAGCTGGTCTGAGTGAGTTATGGTATAATCTCCTTTCTATAAATCCAGGAACGTTGTCTGTATCATAATTAATCAGAATTACTAGCCAACTTCTCATTTCTAGAATACCTATATCTCGCCTTTGTGCCTAAAGTATGCTTAGTGTTCATTGTTTCCTACCATTGCTGTTATTATCTATTTATTTATTTATATTTGTGTATCCATCTATTTTGTCTATACCGTCGTTTTATTCACCTATTCATGCAAAGTTCAGTATCAGCCTGAAATAAAAAAATATCAAACCCCTTTGATAATTAAACAGAAGTGGGTCTAACATGCAATCTTTTGCATAATAATTTTCTCAAGCAGGAAAGTGGTACCTCGCAACTCATAAATTTTCAATTATCAGATTACAAAGCAATTATATAGAAACTATGGTAGATTATTATCAGAAAGCGTTACAAATCGTTGTTCACAAATTATCTACCAGGCAGCAGATCCATAAATTAAAGAAGTATGGCGGTTTGCTGCATGGAGGAAGCGAGTAAGACTGCAGGAGGAAAGAAAAAAAAAACCACGGAGCACCGGAGGAAAAACTTTCAAAAACCTATTATACGGAAGTTCAATGGTCGGTCGGGAAGTGTATATGCATATAGGAATAGATGGTCGCTCGTGTACTTGCGAGAGAGCATATCCTTCTGCTGAAGACTGCGGAAAATGTCGCCACAATAACAACAAACGTTCATATACTTAAAAAATCTGTATTAATTCCCTCTTTTCTCACACAAGTATTCCGAACATCTAACAAACTATCCAAATAAACGAAATTCCATGAAATAAGCTTGTATTTCGCCATCGTTCTTTTACGAATCCAACACACACGTTATCATATTCGCCAACTAGTCAACAGGCCGAAACCAATCTCATTTGGTTTTCCTCGACTCCGAAGCTTCCCAACAAACGCGCGTGAAAATCGCGATGCACGCTTGGAATTCAGCTTGCAATCAGATTGGACGTTGTCCCATCGAGTTACGACTTTCAAAGAAAAATTACACCCCGTGGAGGCGACGTCTAAACGAACATCGATCGATACCAAAGATATACAACGTAATCTAGTTTCCTTTTGCCAACCACCCGCTACGTCGCATCTGCATGCCAAGCGTCGCGATGCTCCGAACGCGGGACGGCACGCGTAACAGTTTTATCGTTTCGTAGTTCGTGGCCACTCCCCCTGGAACACCGAAGAACGCGAAAAACAAAGGATAAAAAGGATCAGAGGGGAACGAAGGAGCCGGGTGCCCTCGTCTCGAACTCGAGGCGAGTAGCTGCAGGTCGTGCCGGAAAGGGTGGAACGACTCATAAAAGTGCTACGACTGATAAAAGCTATTCCAACGTTGGCAACGACGTCAGGGTCGGTGGCTACGTGCTGGACGTGGCCGCGGGTGTATCCTCGCGGTACTTAAATCCCTGAGAGCGGCACCGGGGAGAAACGCCTTCGTGTCAGTGCCTCTCAAACTTCGTCCTCCAACGAATCCTCCTCGATAAAGGGAACATTTTTCACGGACCATCCACTGTAGAATTTCTTTTTTCATCCTTTCGATACTAACTGGAAAGTTAACAGGTTAGCAAATGTCTTTTGGCCCTCGCCTTGGCTACCATTTCTATATTTTTTCACCGTTCTATGATCCCCATTTCTTGCTCTAATACACATTTATCTGTAATTCATTATTCGAAAAAATGTAGATATGAGACTGTGGCGTCACTTCCCGTACTCGCCACCAGAGGGCTACGCTCTTATCTCTCTCGCAAGCGCTCGACCGACCCCTTCGTTGCTGCATTGGGTTATTCAAATTGAGTGTCACATCTTTCAACCGATGGGACTGCTGAACAGTTTGATTGGTCTTTGTTATATTTCACACACATCATTACTAAACATAAACAAATCGTCATGGAACGCTACAGTGTGCAACAACGTGTACAAATTGTTGAAAACTATTAGAAACTGCCTCTCTTCTTTCCTTTCCTGCTTTCCTATTATAATTCTCGTTACTTCCATCAGCAAAGCAACGCCACAAGAGTCTTTCCAGGGATCCTGGTTTGAGAACGCCGCGTTAGAGCAGCTAGAGTTAACGACTGTTCCATCGAGGGGTGGGTTTTAGTGCGTGAAATTTAAGTGGCCGTTCGATGGCACGAGAATTAAGCGGCCCTCGGCGGGTTTCGGCCCGGTCGCGGAAGCCCGGAACTTCCGGAATCTTAAGAGCGGCGTAAAAGCGAAACGACGACCGATAAAAATTCATGGCCGCGCGAAGTTGCCCTCCTATCCAGCTCGCGATCGAAGATACTCGCGTGTTAATGACTCCCAGGGTTATCCGGCGTACGTTGTAGCGTTAAATCATCGACGGTAATTCTCGCTTTGCCGGCGGCGAGCCGCGGCTGGCACCCGAGTACGTTACCCTCGTGGAAAACTGCCAACTCGTTCTTCTTAATTATAGTCTGTTCGCGCGCGTTTTGGAAGCGTACGCGAATACGCGCGTCAAACGATTCTACGTGTCTTTGGTAAACGATATCTTAACGCTGTGAATCTCTGTGAGTCTCTGATCCTTCGGCGACGAGGACTACAGTGGGTTATAAAGGACAATGTTCATAATGTTCTTGATACCCATTTGAAAATTAAAAATTCAGAACCTTTGAATATGAAAGAATCAATGACAAAATCGGCTCGTAAATCAAGCGAATTATAATAGAAAATATGTGCTCCTGTTTCCAAGACTTGGCTATTTCTCCTAAGGAATCGTGAACCCTAACTATGTACGAGCGGAGAAGACATTTCGGAGGGGTCGATGAAAGGAAACGTCCAAACGACCCGGTGGCGAGTATCATAGCGTCTCTTTACCGTCGGATCCACTCGATCTGATTACACCGGGACCCGACAAAACCCAAAAGTAAGTACAGAAAATTCGTAATACATCCTGTATAGGGAGTCGTAGCGCGGAGCCACCGAAGAAAGAAATCCTCTTTTCGTTCCGAGTCGAAAACAGAATAGGCGATGACGTTCCGTTCGTGAAGCAAGGGTGGAAGGAAAGAGCATCGAAGGAAGAAGGGGAGTCGGCTCGATTCGTGCGGTATTTCCAGCCGGGCAAACCGAAGTTGCTCCGGATAAAACCTTCCTCTTCGGTCGCGTCGTCTCCGAGTAACGTCCTTCCTATACCGCGAGCAAAAAAGGGGAAGAGCACGGGGCGTAGGTACAGGGTACACGTACGAGAAGAGGGGGGCAACGGTGGGGTGGGGGGAGGGGGGGACGAGAGAAAAGGGATCGAAGCCGGTGCCGGTTGAAAGGACTTATCGTGTTGAGAGATCGCGAGCATGGAGGACGTGTATTGGATACATGGAACCCCATCGGTATTGCAGATCCCCGCGCTGAAAGAGCATAGGCGGAGGCGCGACGGGGGCGCCCGTATAGGTATGCCATAATGCTCGTCGCAGCGTCTCGATCGAGGGCGCCCGCGGGCGATCGAGGCGACCGCCAAGGGGACGGAGAAAAAGGATGCAGACGTACTACGTAGCTGGTAGACATTTCTGTGTATATTTTATCGTGCACATATTGCGAGTCGTTCTACCGCGGCCGTGCCAAGCCACACAACGCACACGTCTCTCTACGTGTACTGCCCGGCCGCGGAGCCGGGGGGGGGGCGACGCGGTGGACGGGGGAAGGGGGACGCGGGAGAAGGAAGATACATGGGATCGAAGTTACACGGATGCAGCGTTGGGCGAGGCGGTTCGCGGCGAGAGCGAGAGGAGTAGAAGGGAACGAAAAGGAGAAAAGATGCGGTACGGGGAGGGCGGGAGAATACAACAAGGGGGCCAACATGTGTGCGTGGAGAGGTCGGCGCGGTGGCACGAAGAGCTCGATTTTTCCGATAACGAATTTTGCTTTTCGTTTTTTCCCCGACCGTCGTTCCCGGTTACCATCTCTGAAGCGTCCCGTCTCGCTCCGTCTCACGGCCGATTCACCCTCTCTCGTCGACCCTGCCGACGTGCACCACGTTTTCCCCGGCGTACCATTCGTTCCTCCGACCGTACGTCCCTCCCCGACCAGCACCCTCATTTTTTCTCCCTTTCTCTCTCAATATCCATCTGCTGCTCCGCCTCCGCGGCCCTGGCGACCAAACCAGTGGCGCTGCAGACACAATAAAAAGTGGAAAAAGCGATGGCCAACGTACACGCAGACGGACGTGCGCGGAGAGAGAAAGACCGAGGGACCGGCGACCGTGCGACCGTGTATTAGGTTACCCTTACACAGGGAAAGAGAAAGAGGTGTATGTATGTAGAGAGTGGGGAGAAATCGCGCTGCTGGACGGTTTTGAGAGGTTATTCATGAAGCACCTGACGAGATTCCACGACTATAATTTTTTTTTTATTACTATTTTTCTTTCCTTTTTTCGACGGAACGGGGTAGCGCGGAGGACAACTGGTGCCGGTGAAAGGATGAATCCTAGATTTATGGACATCGGAGGGACCATTCGGAACAGCCGTAATCGCGCTCGAGATCGATCGGAAACACGATAGGATTCTCCGTCTTCGTATCTCTCGTTATCCCCCGTGAATCAAGAGTCATTCCGTTTCAAGGCACGACGACACTGTAGTATTCCTCTTACTCGCCAACGGAGAGGGCTACCGGACCCTCTTCCCTCTCAAAGACCCGATCGCAAATCGATTTGTACGTGTACAGGCTAGCCGCGAGGCGAACGATCGAATTCTGCTAAGCTGTTTCGTGCACAACGATATAATAAGAGAACAGGTTCGTTTAAAAATTGGTCCTGCTTACTATTTCGAATTTTTAATCGCCTGAGTGACTTTATTGTCAATCTCATCAAACCACTAAATGTCTATCTACGATGCAATAAAAGTCACGAGATAATTTCTAGGGACCATAACCGACGCGACTGTTTCGACGATAATCGTGAACCCGTGGCCGTGCAGCGTACAGTTGTAAAGATCCTTCAGTACTCCAGCTATTTTTCCTTACGGTCGAACGTTCCACTCCCCGGAGAGATTGACAAACACGTATATTTGTAGAAGGCCTACGGTAAAACGTACTCCGTTTTACAAGACCCGCGGATTCGGTGCTCGATCAGAGTCGCGATTTCATCGTCGAAGCGTATTTCGAACGTCGAGGGCCGCGGAGGGACGGGGGAGGAGGCGGAGAGGCATTAAACTGCGAAAAATCGCGACACGCGGAATCATAGCGTAACGTGCGCAATCCGAACAGGAAGGAAATTGGTAGAGGAAATACTGGAGGGCGGACGCACGCGAGCGGTATCGACCCGTCCCTGGGTATTTTGCAACGCTTTTTCGCGGATGTACTCGTTAAACCGATAAATGAATAATGAGCAGACTATACGGGGTCGAACACGGCGCGAGCCGCGAGGGTGAGGGGTGATCCAGAGGGGCGGAGGGAGGAAATGGTGGACGAGGAGGGGGGAGAAAAGCAACGAGTCGAGCGCAAAACAACGAAATCGAATCACTCTCGGTGGCCGCCGGTACTTTTCATGCGTGAATTTTCCGACTGCTCGACACGTATTGCAGCTGCGGAATCGCCGGTAATAGCTTTAGCAAAATCGAGAGTAATGCCTGAAAACATTTACAATATGCATCGCTTGCTGCGAATAAAAACGCGCGATCGTTTAACGATAGTACGGTAACGCGCGACGCGTATGATGCTAACCGTTTCGTAGGAAATTATTGTTCCCGTCGCGCCATTGTTGGAAGAGAATCAAACGTTGCCCCGACGAGGGCTTCATAACCCTACCCCAAACGTTTTTGTATATTTTAAAACGCCCGTGGCTTCGGCTTTTTGCGTTCAGCGTACGTAACGGTGTTTCCTTTTTTCTTGGATTTTACAATCCCTGGACAATCGATTCTTCTCGGGAATATGGACTAATTGTATTCAATTTTAGTATAAACTTGTCTACGCGTACCCGGATGCGGTGGCTGTCATATTTTAAGGATAAATATGTGCTGTCTGAACGGTGACTGAAGCACTGTAGTCTTCGTTCTACCGTGAGAGTGGAAAGTTTCCAGCTGTGGCACCAATTAATACTTTTCTCTTTTAAGTGGGCGTCTTAATTGGTATCAAAGACGGTGACTCTTCTCATGGAACGAAGCCAATAGTACTGGAATCGTCGCTCAGGTGGCGCGTATGGCGTATTCTCAAAGATGGCCGTCACCGATCCCGATAGAACCTCTTTAGGTTAGAAAACGTAAGCCACACAACGCATCCAAGTGTACAGAGATATGTTTGCTATTGTTATTATGGGATTAAAAACTCCCTGGTTTTGTACCGTATCCCATAACAAAGTCTTGCCCGAACCTCTCTAATTGACATCTGGCGGTCCCGATACGGTTGCAAGAAACGAGGCAGCACCGTGTATCGAAAGCGGTGGAAGCAATTTCGAACGTCCGGTTAATTTCGCCCGGACTATATATAGGCGGCTTTCCAAACAAAAATGCAATATCTATTCTCGAGCCGTTCCCCCTTCTCGCGATCTTCTCCAGCGCCGGAATTTTCCATTCATTTATTCCTTTATAAACCGACCGACCATAAATTTAATCGTGTCTCGAATAGGCTACCATCACGCAAACGCGTCTAGGTAAAATAACAATGAATGCGATAAAAAGCAAGAGAGAGGGAGAGAGGGATGATCGAATGAAGAATCAATCGGCTCGATCAACAGGAACGATAACGATACGCCGTTAAAAGGCTGCTTCGCGGAATAACACGAGCATCGGAGGCGTTCTAAAAGCGTTCAAACAAATTTCCCGCGATTGAAGCGGTCGATCGCGCACACCGGACGATCTACGGTCCGTTTTAACGAGCGTGTTATACCCGCGGCTCGCTAGCGCGCGCGAAACGATGCATCGATGCGAAACCAGTGATTCGAGACGACAATTATCGTGCAGGTATAACAGGAAAACGTAACAGGTCGACTGCGGTCTGATGGATGATGATGATGACGGTAATTGTCGGGAATTACCCGACGTTAATTACATCCACGCGAAATCGAGCGCGTTTACACCGCCATTCGCAGACACTTACCAGACTGACCGACCGACCGACCGCGTTAATACACGCCCGATAAATTCGATTCGAAATGTCCGCGCGCGTTTCCCGGCCCCGATATTTTGCCCACCCGCGTCGTCGGATCTGTTACTCATCTAGCTGGCTCCCTGGATCGCCTCGTTTCCGCTGCCAATTTTTCCATCGTGTTGTTCCCTTTTTCGTTTTCCCCGCCTCTCTTTCCCTCACCGTTTTTCCCCCAGTTTTTATTTCCACGCGAACGACAACACGCCGGGCTCGTCATAAACGCGCCACGATTAATCGCCCTGGCGAATTTCGCGGTGGCGGAGGGTGGAAACAACCCACTCCCGGTGGCTGGCTCCGCTTTTATAAACGCGATCAGGCACGAAATTGTGCCGCAGAAATACGATCGTGTAAACAGCTTCTGACACGTCCGCTATCGAAATTTTACCATGGACGCCTGGCCCCCGCGCGTCCGCGTTTCTCGTAACTCGTTGCGTGCGCGCGTGGAAATGCGCGATTCCGCGCCGGATATCGCCGCGAGTCTGTCCAACCACCCCTCCGTGTTCAACCCCCTGCTTCGCCAACTCGTTCGATGGAAATTCGTTCGTTCGCGTTAATAACGATTCTTATTATTTATCGCGGTGCCGTTTAAATGCATCGCCATGCACTTTCGTTTACATTGCCCGTGTAAATCTTTCGCGGCAACGAATGGACGCGCGAGCACGCTCCACGCGATGAAATAATTTTCTCGAATAAAACGCGAAATTATTTCGCGAGCTATTTTTCCAACACCCCCTCCGCGCTTTTGTGCGCGGAATGATAAATAGAATCGATTCGCGGAAAACGTGTATAATTGCATTTTAAATGTTTCCAGCGAATACGGAAACACCTCTATTTACGCCTATTTGTTTCGAATTAATATGTTTGCTCGTTTTTATGAAATTCTCTTGTTAATTTTATATTTTCAATAATGCGTTGGAACAAATTTTTTGGACGAAAGCGCTTTGCAAATTCGGACGCCGATAACAGGGATCGTAAAGTGCAACGAGCGTTGCAGGTGCACGATTTTATTTACGAAAAGAGTCTCGTCGTAAAAAAGATAGACCTTGTTCTATTTAGTCAACGTCTTTCTCCGTGGCTTTTTCCGCGCTCCGACAAAACGGACGATACGACTCGACCCAATTACGTGACACACTCTGTACCCGCTTCCGAGGCTCTTGGAAATCAGCCCGGGACGACTAATTGTTGCAATAACCTATGGTCGTGGCCAGACGCGCGAGGACAGCTGTCCGAGAGTCTTGGCTCGTATCCTCGTCGGCAAAAAATGATCTTCTAAACGCTCGTTCTCGCTAGAATCCGTGGAATGCGATGCTCGAGCGATACTCCCGCTCGACAGGAAAAATTATTACATTGTTTCGAACGCAAGCATCCACGACGGAGGACACGTTACGCGGTTCACTGCGCGCAATCTTTCGCGACGATCCTCGAGCGTCGTTGAGCACGAGAACTGTGTCTGTGCCATACTAATTTCCATCGAACATTTTCCGTGCACTTTACAATTTATAATTTTTTCGATCCAATTTTATTTTATTTATAAAAATCTACTCGACCGATTGGCTTAAAATTGTAGGTGCGCGTTCGATATACGTACGACTATGATAGAATTATTTTCATTTTTCATATTTCTTTAGACCCCTGAAATAAAAAAAAAAAAAGAATTGATAATCAAACTTAAAAGCGTCGCTATTTTTTTAATTATCGACTTTTTTGTTCTGCTACCGGTTATGGCCAAAGTTGTACTAATTAAGAATCATTCACGTTTTTATCATTTCAAAGAGTGAATCGTAGACGACCTTTTTGAAAAGCAACTATGTTCGATTGTGTTTGAGGGGGCGCAGTGCCACTGATTTTAACTTTTTTTCGAACAGAAAAAATTGTAAAATGTCACTGAAACACGTATCAATAAACCTTGTACATTTGACTTGCAAAAGGTGTTACAGTTCATTAGCAAAAAATTCCCCGAGGAAGTGTGAAAGCGATTAACACTTTTACTGCCACGTCAGTCATATATGAGTGTCAGGACTTTTCATTGACGAACTGAAAGAATAAATTCTCAAGTTAAAGGTTTGATATTTCCTATACAGGGTGAGGCACGAACTAGTTCACGATTTTTCAGTCCCCTTCGATAGTCTGAGAAAAAAATGTTTCCTATCGAAATTAATCAGTATTTAACCGACAAGAAATTGCAGTTACTTTAATATTGCGAAAGCTTCAGAGATAATAGATTGTTTTATTACGCTAAAAAAAATTCCCAAGTCTAAAGGTATATATCCCCCCTTAAGACGCCACGATTCGCGTCGAAAATAACGCTCGAAGCGTGTGTCCCCGCGTAAATCTCGCGAGGATTTATCGAACGTGTAACACGGCGATGAAGAAAAAGAAATGGCCGCGCCTCCTGTCTTTTCCCGCGCGTCCGCGTGTTCCTCGGCGCAAAACTCGGTGGGCTCGTTCCATTCTGGACGCGCTCAGCCGTCGGCTAATTTATGAATCGTCCCGCGCGGCGTTTCAACTCCGCCTCTGGCCGTCTGTCTGCCGAGGGTTTCCCCGGCGAAGCCCGATTTACGATTTGAGGGGTGCATCCGACCGGAACGGCGCGCGAGAAGAGGCGGCAAAAGGATGAAAAAAGGTGTAGGGGGTGGAGAAGGGTGGAGGAGGGGGCCGACGGAAGAGGAGGAAATAACGGGGCCCGGCTGCTAAATATTCAATAAACGCGAACATTATTCCCGTCACGTCGACGTCGGAAGCCCGGCTTCGCGGAAGAACGCGGCCGAAGGAGCCAAGGAGGATAAAAGTCGTAAAGGAGCTAACGGAGAGAGGAGGGGGGAATAAGGGTTCTGACGAGAGAGAAAAGTGGTAGAATGATGCCCCGGAGTAAGAAGGAAAAAGCTGGCAATTTATCCCGTCGAGTCGTGAGAATTCGCGATCGAGATTCCGGGATGGGATGATAGGGTTCTGGCCGTGTCGGGCTTCCACTACTTTTCCGTTTTATTCGCCATATCTGGCCGGAACTGTCTATAACCGGGGCCGCGAGGCGAGGACCGTAAGAAAACCGTACGGGCTACGCGCAAGAACCGATGTCTGTTAAAAGATCAACGCGAAGGCGCAAGACATAAAGCGTTTCCGAACGGTTACGCCGCGTCGTTCCAGCGACTCGATAAATTTTCATGATCGGGTACGACCCCCGTAAATGAATCGCGCCGGGCAAAAACCGACGAAGACGTGCACGGTAATTGACGACGTTAATGTCCGGAATGTCGTAAAGGCGAGCGCGAAATGAAATACGACGTTTCCCTTCTGGTTTCGAGCGGTTCCGCTTTTGGTCCGCCTCGCCGCCAACAAATTATACCCCCCTCCGATCGGACCGCGCGCTGTTTTTCATTCCGCCTCACTGTCCCCCGTTTTTCTGCCCGACGGCCGTGGAGAAAAATCGGTATTTACAACGACAGCGATCGAAAGCGGACAAGCGACGAGAAAACCGAAAAATTCAAATTCGAACCGATTCGAACCGGATGAATATGGATGGTTACGCGAGAGGAAAAAAAAATACGCGTCCGACGGCGACGCGATCTTTGCGATGCTAATTCCGCGGCGATCATTGTTTTTATTAATATCGAGGTTCATTTTCGATTCGCGGTATCAAAGGACCCGTCCACCGATTCTATTTCTGTACGGATCGCCCCGGACCATTAAGGGAAGAAGCATTACCCGGGAATGCATCGGCAACTTTACGCCATTTTTCTCTCGGCTCGCGCGACAAATCCTGTTAAAATATAGCGAGCAATAGGGAACGAGGGGCCGCGATGTAATTCACTCGCCTCGAAGAGCTCGAGAATTTCGGTTCAACAATCCCTATCGACTCGTTTAATGTATCGGTGCGTAGATGTACAGCCACGTTTCGATGAAATTTGGCACACTCGTGATGCGATCAAAAATTACTGTCCGCGTTGAAGGGATGAAATTGATCCCTTGAAGCGGGGGCGAATATCTCGCAAACTATTAGAAATATAGGAAACGGATGGATTTTGTATTCTTTTATGACAAATTGTTAAAAAATTTGTTTAACTTACAGAGGGACAAACGAGTTTGAGAAGGATAGGTTCTAGTAGAAAACTCGGGACGGCCTAATATTTTCGACAGAACATCTAACTGTAGAGGATGACCCTGTGATTCGGGGAAGCAATAAAATAAACGATAGCCACAGGTTAACGATAATAAACGTATTTAGACGTTACTGGTTCGGTGACCCTTCTCTCGTGTCCTCTCCAGGGAGTCTTCTACTGTAAACTGCCAAAAAATTCGACATTTTTTTTTTGCATTTTCTTAAAAAATATAGTCTTAGACATATATGTGCAAAAGTATCAAAATGCTGCCATTTTTTTCTGTTCTCTTAGTACCGGAAATCTTTCTCATTTTTTTGACTTATTACGTTGTAATGAATTTTGTGCTTTATATTTGTGCATTTTAATAAACAAATTTGCAAAAAGTTTCGCCGACAGAGAAGAAACTAGTTTTTGCGAACCGTGCGGACGCAAAAGTGTTAAGAGACTGAATGTCATTTCATATTGAAATTAAGAAACCCTTCGGTTCCGGGTGTCATCCGATCTCACGCGACCGTCGAAGCGCCCGAAATACGCTGAATAATTCCTAATAAGAGCCTCTCGTCCCCGTTGCGATTGCTGATTCTCTATCCGAAAGACGGCGGGAAGAAGTTCGGGGACCTCCCTACCGTGCAATTTGCATGTTATTACCTTGTTTACATATTTATTCAATAGCCAGGGATCCCCCAACGCGGGAATGGCCTCCCTAATCCCGGGCCGCCTCCCTTTAATTTCAAATTAAGGGCCACGCGCGAAACCAGCCGGTCGAGCGATTAGTAAGTCGCCGCACGGATATTGCTCGCGCGCCGTCGCGTCATGAATGAAAACATAAATTCCAACGGACACGTCGGGGGTTATCGCGCGTTAAGTCAACGAAGTAATTGCTATACCGGTGCGCTCGAACTACCGGTACACGTGCGCGCGCACAATGCTCGCTGCAACACGCGTACCAACTTCCATCGTCGCGCTCTTCGTTCGATGATGTTCATTTGAATTTCAAATTAACGTAAAAGGCTTACCTGTTTATGCATTTCCACGTTCAGGCCGTAGGACATCTCGTAATACTGCGAGCATGAAAAAAGAAAGAAGAACGATATATTAGACGGGGGAGACATAAAATGCCGCGCAAGGATATATAAAGAAGCGTGCTGGCGCACAACCGTTAACGCGACGATGCTTGCGTAATACCCGATCGAAGTTACAACCCGTGCGTATACGCGATCTGTCTCGTAATACACCGACAATTATGCGACGTTTTGCCCAAAAATGCAACTCGAGACAAACATAGACTTTTGAACGTCCATTGATACTGGGTTTATGTTAATTTCACGGGTTTCGGACTCAACATTACGGAACTTATAAACATTATTTGTTAGAAATTTATGTTGAATTTGAAAGAAAAACTACATTTTAATGCAATCGTCGACGCACTGATTCGAGGTGATTATTATTAAATTATTACGATATTAAAAGTTATTAAAATCAGGATCGTAAAATGTTCGAGGATGTAACCAACGAGAAATCAGGGTTACTATGTTTAACACTAAACCTACGATGACCGGTCAAGTGACATTTTTATTTTTTACATTTACATCTTTTTGTAAAAAAAAAAAAAAAAAAACGGATAAAATTTGGTATCAAACTTTGATTAGCTTCCGATGTAAATAGGAAATATACATATAGCAAAAATGAAAGGAGAGAATCTTGAGCTTCCACTGTCTTGGAACAGTTTAACAACGCGTATTGAAAGTACTAAAACTTTAGACGCGCGTAATTCCGAAGATATTAGTGTTTTATCCATAACTGAACCACTGTTACACGCGGTAAAGCTTCCCCTTTAAAATGGGTTTTGGTTTTTGGCGATCTGACTTCCGGTTTTCGAGATATCATAATTTATATAAAGGGGTAATTTTTCTAATTCGACTATCTCTGTCTCCGTCTGACGCGTCGCGCCGAACCTCTTTTTCTCGTACGTGACTCGTGGCCGAGTGACCTAATTACTACGAACACGTGCCGGTCAACGACCTTCACACGGTCGTAGTAAAACAGTAAACAAACGCTTCGGACCCTTATATCTTCGGAACTAGCCACCGCATCGACTTGAAACTAAAATCCTCATATCTCCGGAACTAATAAAGCTATCGACTTGTTCGAACGCTCATTTTAAAGGGCATTTCATCCTCTATCCAATGACTGTACCAGCTACTATAATTCTTGCTGTCTTTTATGTTTATTTTCACATTTACTTTGACACTATGCATCCAAAGAAGTTTCAGTAATTTCTATTGACTATACGACCGGTGTGCGATAAACTTCGATTACAAATTGTTCATTTAATTGAAAATAAATTTAAATTCGATATACGCGAGGTGTCGGTAGGTTTAGCGTAAAGATTGATTCAAGTTCGCGTTGTAGGGACGGGAGTCCGTTCGTCACGGTACAAGTGGAGATCAACCATAATCGACCGCAGAAAGAAACGGTTTTCAACCTCGGACACCGGCAGCCGAGAGCAGCAGTCTTGTTCTCTCCTCCTTTTTGTCCCGTCGCTTACCGTTTCGGTCGGCTGTAATTGAATTTACCGACGACATCGATCTCGGACCCGGGGTACGTTTGCATGCGGCGCAAAGAGACCCCGGTGATTGAGACGATCGAGATAAACCGAATTTGTGCCAAGAGTGGGACGATAAATTATTTCGGGCGCGCGCAACAGCCCGAGCCCCGATCGGGAGGGAACAGATAAGCTTGCTCGAATGTACTCAGGTGCAACTTATTATGCAACGCGCGATTCGATTGCACCTGACCGCTCGAATCGCCCGGGGAGTCGCGGTCGGCGATCCCCGACGATCGATTCTCTCCCGGATAATCAAACACGAGCCGCATTAACGCCGACCATTATATAAGTAATACGCCTGCTATGCGCCACGTAACTTCAAATTTCATCGTACACGCCAGACATTTTCCACGATCGCAGTAATTCGCGAGGCGTGTTTGCAAACGATCATTCTATCTTAGATCCACAGGAAATAGCATCGATGCGCTATCTAAACCAGAATAATTGGATAAACGTTTCAATTTTTCTTCTTTTCGGTAGAAAGATTTTTCATGCCACTGTGTAATTGTAAATGTCTATATTTGGTTTTTTTCAAATAATTCTTTAACCAGTTAACTGTGATTGACGAGTATACTCGTCAATACACAAAATCGTGCCACTTCTCCATGCGTATAAAGTAGTTACCATTGGCTATTTAAATTGTAATTTTTCAGAAAAACAAAACATATTTTCAAATTTCAAGATGTTAGAATATTTTGAGGCCATGGCGGAATAAAACAAACTAATAAAAAATATAAATAATTTGAGATGAACTCATGCGTCCCCGTATGCACCGGCTGAAACAGCTTACCAGTTCGCAAAACGAATTTATTTATGTGCAATGATAACGTTTTTTAGATGTTAGCCTAAAAGGGGCAAAGGCAAAAGTCAGAAAGTTGATTTATAATAGGGTTCCTTCAGGTATGGTCAGTCATGGGACAAATGCGTGACGTCGACCAGGCGCTGAGCGGTTCTTAGACATTATTTGTCTGAATGCATTTATATTATATAACAAAAATAATGGAACATTATCGCGAATCAACTACTTGCTAGAATTTATTGCAGACACTCTTGCGACGTATCCAATTCAAAGAGAAAAATCGACACAAACTCGGCCATTTAGCCCTAATGATAAGCCAATTAGGCGGGAATCATGTTCCGAATTATATACCCGGAACTTCAAAAACAAACAACCCTACGCGAAGGTGTTCACACTGCTATAAACGTAAGATCAGGAAGAAATCGCGTTACTGATGTTCCATTTGTAAAGTCCCATTGTGTATAGTACCCTGTTTCGCTGAATACCATTCCACAGCAAGAATTTAAATTCTTGCTTTTATATGTATAATATTTAGTTTTTATTGCGTTTTTAGTTTAATATGTATGTAATATATGTGTATGTTAACCAAATAAGTAAATATTAGTAATAACATTATCTATTTTATAAAATAAACCCATCCTTTTGATCCAATATCTTACCAGTGCAACTTACTCTCTGATTGACGAGTATACTCGTCATGGCTCGATTCTGGCGATACAAAACGGTGCGCGCTCTCAAACGAGCGTGCCACAGTTAACTGGTTAAACGTATACTGTTTAATTTTGTTTAAATTTGTTCGTAGAAGGAATGGCCACGAAAAAGAATAGAAAATGTGTAATATGTAAGGCTCGATGACGACTGAATAGCATCACGATTGTGAAACTTGACATCAAGAATTTGTGTCAGGCTCGTTATTGTACGACAAAGGGTTAAACTTCGTTTGCTTTTCATTTTTATGTCTTTAAATTGATCGATTTCAATTCTTTTGTACGGATACCCAGAATTTATTTGCACGGAAACCGTAGCGGAAGGATTCCCACCGCAGACCGCAGAGGATGAAATAATGGAGAAATAGATTTTTCGTACCGCATAAAATCGACTACCCCCGTTCAACGTCCGATACGTCTGGAAAAAGGGAGATCGTAGGCAGTCGGTTAAGCCGAGCAGAAAGGCTCCCAAGGGCTAATCGAATTATCGAGTTACCTAAACCGAGATGCCGCTCGAATTCGTAATAACGTCTAAAAGAACCCTTCGGAGAGGGTCTTTAGGGGCCCCGGTACACGGCTGCCGAGAGCCGAGATTACATCGATCGAACGAGATTACGAAAACCGGGCCAAATTGAGCCGTAATGCGAGATCTCGGCCAAGGAGGAGGATAAACGCCCGAAGAAAATGAGAAAAACGAAAAGGCAATCGCTCTACCCTCCACGCGTTCCGTTCGATCCACGAGTGTAAGAACGGTCGTGTGTGCCGTGCGTGTACGCGACGTCCAAGACCGGTTTCTCGTAACATCGTTTCTACATCGTGTGTACAAGATCCCGTCCCGAGTATGCTTTAACTAATTCACCTACCGAACAATGGTTCTCAACTGCCGTTTCGACACCGACCAGCAAAACGAACATCAAAATAATAATAACAAATTTATTTATTCACGTAGCTTCCCTTTCGGGGAAAATCGATTTTGAAAATATCCGAATCACAATTGACTTAGTTAAAACTAAATGCTCCGCTTACACTTGCAGATAAATAGTTTCCGCTAGCTATTAAATAAAGAAAAAATAATTCGGGTATTGTACTCGAGTTGGAAATACGAGCTTGTCTACTTAAGAGTTTGACTACTCGATCCGCCGTACGAGGGGATCGGAGAACGCCATATAAGCGACGGGGTGCAAACAATGCTTCCTTTGCAGAATCGCGAGCCTTCAAAGTCGCGTCTACGGAGAAAAATTCTTCGAGTGTTTGGAATCGTGGGAATCGCGGAGATTTTGCAGACTGGCGACTGGATCTTCTATAAAAGGAACTCTTCGAGCATATTCGAGGAACGAAAAACTTCAGACGCCCGAGATCCGCAGAACATACAAGGAAGCTAGTTCAAAAGCCCCTGTATGCAACTTTCAAGGATTTAGGTTGCAAGGAAGAAAGAGCCGGTTGGGAATATACGTTTTTCAATCCTTTCAGTGACCAGAACACCCTTCGAGCTCGGTCAAGTATTTTAAAAGCGTCCTATAAAAGATTTACTCCGGACCTCTTGACTCGTCGATATCCATCTCGCGACGTTCGACGCAATATTTATGGAACACTTTCACCCTCTTCGATAGAATCAACGCGTTCTAATAATGTTTACGTCTTTCGACACTCGTACAGTTTTCGATTGTCGATTTTCAAACGATTCGTGGAAATTTGTACGCGTGCAATAATTGGACCGTTTATTTTGAAAGTGGTGTAAGCCCATTTTCTCTTGTTTCGAGAAAATTAAAGGTTAACATATCTGTTAATTAAAAAATTTAGGCAAATTATATGAAGTCTGGCAATGTTTCTATTGTTTTATCAATATGTAATTTGGTTATATAAATTTGTTTTAGGCGTATTTTACTAAACTGATGTATATTTACGGGCTGCAAATGGACTTACACCACTTTCAAAATTAGACAATTGTAAAAGTTGTTTAATTTCAATTTTTAATAATCAAATATCACTTAAAATATACTTCATATTGATCCAATTTTGTTTTCAAATAATGACACGACATAAAATAGAAGTAGTATTTTTAATTTTAGATGCTAATTACATTGTTAAAATTACAAGATATTGATAGTATTTACTTATGCTCTGCATGTGGCAGTGTTTCGAAATATGCATGATGCACCGGAGGTATATAAGGTAATAACTGCTTGATGTCTTTATATTTTTCATAAGTTATAGGCCTGGCATCATGGTACAAAGGCGCCAGGGCGATTTTTTCAAATTTTAGCGGTCTTAAATGACGTGTAGGTAATAAATTTATAGTTTTAAATTCTTTGTCCTTCATCGATGTTTTATATAAAATAGTGTATGATGCACTTTTGAGAAATCTCATCCAACATATTTGCAACCAATTTACCTGTTCTTCATTAGTGTTTTTTCTTATCTGTTTTTTAATCGCATTTTGAAGATTTTTTATTAAAACGAAATTCTCACGTTTCATTTCATGTAAAATGAATTTATCATGTTTTCTACATTGTGTTATTACATCATAATAACCATCGGCAACCATCTGCAAAGCCACCTACCTCTGTCAATTGGACTTACACCACTTTCATAATCGATGATTATGCAATTTCATTTACCAACCAATTTTAAATTGTACAAAACATGGGAATTTTTTAAGAAATTAAACACGGACTAGTTATACATAAAAAATTTACATTAAATTAAGCATGAATTACGTGATATCTCATTTTTTTCAAAAATGGACTTACACCACTTTCAAAATAAACGGTCCAATTAACAAACGGATATTTTCAATGTGCATTAACGGGAATAAAATAAGAAAATATTAAAACGAGATTCGACCGTTGGTCTCGCGCCATCGTTAAAACTTTGAAATTATTGATTACACAAAGGAGGAACGTAGGCAGAAAATTAATTCATGTTTGCTCGTTAAAAGCATATTCTGCGTTATTTTATTTTTGCACGCGAGTGCAAATCAGTCGAAGTTTAAGTTTAAACATAGCCCCGGGCCGTGCCTCGTCTTGAGGCAACACTGTACCACTCGGTGCACGGTAATAATTTATCAATCGACGAGTTTTCGAAAGCAGAACTGATTTCAATCTGAAAGGACATCGATACGTTGATGCAAAGACAGGAGTCTCGAAGCGACCCGATTCCGTCTTGCAACATTATTTCGTTCGATCGTTGCTCGATGTTACAACCTGTTTCCAATGTTTTACAAGCTCGCGCGTTCAAGTTGAAAAATTACAGCCTCGAAGGGAACGTGTGGTTAAAATCTCAAATTAATTTTACCGACGTCGAAGGCGGAACCTTCGGTTTCCGGGTTCGCTTTCGCAGAAACGAGAGCCACTCGGCTTCCCAACCCCTCGATTATGACTCATCCCGCTACTCCATGCTCATGACTCATCGTAAACGACCCCGACAACACTTTCGACCGGCGGAAGAACGTCAACGAGACGTGCACGGAGAACATAAAGAACGAACTCCGTTCCGTCGTTCGGGGATGGTGAACGACAGGAAAAAATTCGACGATAACAACGTACGGCTGGCGCAAGGCTAACGGCTAGAAGAAAAAAAAAAAAAAAAAAAATGCGTGACTCGCGATGGGCTTGACGGAAAAAGAAGAATACTCCGCTATTTTAACGAGCATCCGGGACACGGAGAAGTTGCTACATTATTCTTCGTACCGAGAAAAACGACCGCCGTGAAAACGGTCTTTATTGCTCGTCGATCGTAAAACTGCGTTTTAATATATCAGCGCGGTCGTCGTTCCTTTACCGAAAGAGGACCATAAAATTTCGAGCCGAAACCAAGTTGCGTCGCAAATTTGAACGCTTCGTTTCCGAGAAAATTTTGTAAAATGTTCGGTCGATCTGCAGCGAGCAAAACAATAAGAAAAATCGAACAACGAGACGGAAGCGAGGTTCGTACCGGGCCTGGTATTGCGGACGTAAGACGGAAGTGGCAAAGAGACCGGTAAAAGCGCCTCGAGTACTGTTGCATGAACGATGTCGTCCTACGGGAATTCGAGTGGCCAGAAATCGCGGCGAAGAAAAAGGACGACCATGAAGGAGAGCAAGAAGCTCTCCCGGTGGCGTGGGCGGGCCTGGGATCGTCTCTGGTTGCGGCTCGACGAAGTAATTAGCCTTTCATTAATAGACTTCGCTCCCGGGAGCCTGCGGAGAGCGGAGGTCAGGATCTTAATTACACCGAGGCTGGAAACGTTGCTTGCGGTCGACACGTTTAATACGGGAAGCGTTCTGTCGCGAAGAACAGGGCCGTACTGGATCCGTGCGCGACGATAAAACCCGGGACGGGAATAAACGTTGTTCAGCCATTAAACCAGGAAACCTGGAAAACTTCTTTTCTCCCTCTCTCGTTTGCATTCTCAAATTGCAAACGCGATACTCGAACGAATTTCTTTTATTCGAAAAATCGCGGAACCGAAGCGTGAAAACCCTGTGTGTCTCACACAGGGCCCTGGTGTGTCTCGTCATCGACCCTCGGAATCGAAACGAGTCCGGGTGCTTTCATTCTCGAATAAACGACCGATATCGATCGCGATCGGTATCCGCGCCGTGACGAGATACGCAAGACTAATGGACCCTCGCTCTCTCCGCCGTCTCTCGTCCCTTTCACGAGCCCTTATCCCCCTTTCTATCTTCCCCCGATGGATCACGACGACCCCCGTTGCGAACACACCCTTACAGAAACGTATCCCCCCCCCACTCCTAGTCGCGTACGACTTGCAAATTTTGACCTCGATACGGTCCCGGGGCCTCGCGATCGGCATCTTCCTGATTTAATCGACGAAAACACACTCCAAACTAGACCGATTCGTTGTGTTCTTACTTCTGTAATTGTTGTTCTTTGACCCTTTGCAGCACTCGCATTTCTATAGTATAATATTGGAGGCGCGAATCGGTAGACATGAAGTTAGCGACGAGCGGCCATTGTCCATTACGGCGAATTCAGATTTCGCGAGTGTGAAATGAATGTGCGCGAGATAAGTGAGTCGTACCTGAGCCGTGAACGACAAAGGACAGTCAGAGAGTGTGCGTATGTACGATTTCCTAGCCACGAGGAACTGTGGGTTTTATTTCAATATTTCCGTGTTATAACTGCGAAAAGATTATTATTTTTCTTTTTTTTTTCCTTTGTTTCATTTTACATTTTTCTTCAAATATATATTTATATCTAAAATTAATCAAACACGTGTTGGTCATTCAAATCCGACTTCGAAGCTGCCGCTTACAATATGGTGACTCACAATAAGTGGAAGAGGAAACTTTTATTTTTTTTTCTTCTTTTTCTTATTATTTAATATTAAAGGGGCAAGTAATGCCCAATTACAGAATCAATGAAGAGGTATAGATAATATAAACAGTACATAAAATCACCAATATGTGTTTTTCCCCCAAACGGTAATCCATCCTGTGCTACACTTTGGTGATCGGTCGGGAAGCCATTTTCCATTTTAAATAACATTTATTAGACATTACACTTGGTAACAAAATACAATAACATAATTACACTAGCGTAGACGTTGGATATATTCAATATTTTACAGAAGTTCCTGCTTATTTAGTCCAACCTTTACCTTCAATTTTCATTATACTACGTATTCGAACATCGCTTGTTTATTATATCAAAAATAATGGTAGTTCGGATATTACAAAAGTATTTGTTCGCAGTATTTGCAGAAAACCTGCTTACGAGTAGAACAAGAAGCAATGTTTTCAAGCGTGGCACGACCGTTGGCAAATTCCATTTGTAATTTGACTTACAGCAGGCACAATTTTTTTTTTTCATTTACGTACAGGATCGGGCGTAACTGCACACAATTTATAAAATATAGGATAAAATCTACGATCGCAATTGTACAGCACCCGTAAAACGCAAGTACAAAGAAGAGAAACGTGCGAAAGAAAGCCTGCGACGGATAGTGTCTCGGAGAGATATCACACGATGATTAACTTTAAATTGTAAATCATGGTTCTCGTCGTACAATAAGGAAAGATGAGGTTGGATCTGCCGGAACGTTAAACATAAAATAGTAACAATACCGGAAACGGAGGACTTCGAACAAATATTATGACGGACGACGCGCGATTTCCTAACCGAGGCAACTTTTTCTACGAAATAAAAAAAACTGTACGCAGAAGCTTGTTCCCTCGTGAAAAAAACCGCATTATCCACGGATGCTGACTTAATACTTTTAATCGCGGGTAGAAATAATTGCGCGATTCCCGGCGAACGCTAATTTCGCCCGCGGTAAAGACTGCCGGGGGTCGTATAACTACCGCTGGAATCTCCAGCGTGGTAATCACGATCGTACAATTAAATTTGTACCCGTGTTTTCGTTCACCGGTTTGCGGGAACATCTCCGTGCTCGCGCTGGAAACTACGTGTTCGCGTGGAGGTGCACGCTAACGACCGACACGTTCGCGGCCGGCTTTTAGGCCAAACTTCGCCCGTTCCAAAGGGCCTGTAACGCGTGTACACCCGGCGAACGTAGACGGGCCAATTTGAGGCCGGAAGGTGCAACGCTCGCGTGTTGCAACGATTGCATAAATTCGTGGCACTAGACGCTGGACACGGCGTTAGCGGTGTTAACGATCGGAACTGTGGCCGTTCACGGCGCACGATTTTATTAACTCATCGTCGCATCCTGCCGCGGAATTTACCGTCGCTACACCCCGACGCCTGCTACCCACCCACTATCCGAATATAATCCAATAACTGTACGCGTGCGACCGTAAAAATCTTGTAAAATGATTTCGCGTACATTCGGGCCCATTACGCGATTCTTATAAAAATTAGCAACCCGTTTCGGTGGCCCTTTAATCTTGCAAATGGCACACTTCTGGCAAGCCCTCGAGTTTTATCTTTGCAGATTTGTCTAATTTAAAGATAGAGGGGAAGTGATTTCTTTTCTGTTTAAGTATCGTTATAAAATCAGCAGATTGTAACGTGGATGTATGGTTATAAATTGTGGCTATGTAATGTTGCAGAGGATAATGACATATTTCTGTCAAAGTTATCTCCCTTCAAGAAATTTATCGAAAAATGCAGATTTCTAGCAGTGTGAAAAAAGTGATTTCTTCTCTGTTTATGTATCGTTCAAATTCGAATTCTTGAGAAACTGATTACGATTATAAATTGTGGGAACGATCCGTGACGAATTTTCAGAAATACAAAGACATTAAGAATATGCAGGGATTGTCAACGACAGGGCATAATGACAGTTATTTTAAAAGCATATTTAATATAAAAAAAAAATAAAACAGTTTTATTCTCACAGTTTTCTCGCACGTCTTTCGTCTTCACTCTCTCAATATTCCCACGCAACTGACTCGCTTTTCTTCCACCCTCACGGCACTCTTGCTTTCCTAAAACTCACTCATACACGATCACATTCTATCATCGATTCGTACACACATGCATTCTTATTTCGAAGAACTGTCGCACGGTTCAAACACTCTTTATTCACACCTCACTCGATCCGACTTTTGTACTGCCCAAACACCCTTATTTCACACCGCACAAATATTTTAAACACGAGTGTAAACAATGAAGACTCAAAGAAGAATAATTCTAGTAATTCCAGTATCGAAATGCGGTCGCAAATGTTTCTGTTTACAAATACACCATAAAATCCCTGTTCCGCGGATGGGGACGACTGTTTTGGCGTTCGACAGGAACCGCAACGATTCGGGAACATCAAAAATCGCCCGAAAGAGAGAGGGAAGGATGGATATAGAGTCCGTGCACCGAGGAAACTCGAACCACGTCGAACGATGGGCTTCGAGGCGATCTCTTCCGCGCGGTTTGCGCTCGTAAAAGTTCACGAGCTCGACAATTACATGAAAGAGTCGTAAAAGCGTAATGCCCCGTGGCCGAGCTATATCATCGTATAACGACGTCGTAGGAGCGTCTCTCGGCAGGAACACGGGACGCGCCACCCATCGGAAGCGAATCCGCGAACAGAAATCGCGTTCGACTGGCCGATTTTCCACGCGGAAAAATCGCCGTCCGCTTCGAAACGCGAAAACCCCCGTTTATGTACTCCCGGGACATAAAGTACGCCCGGGCACTTGCTTGCGGTACGCGAACGCGAAAACATTTAAACCGACTGCGAAACGCGCCGAGCTGCACAATGAAGTTAATTCCCCGACAGAGATTTAGAATTTCGAAACGATCGATCTCTTTTCTCCCTCTTTCGATCCTCTCCGAGCCTTCTTTTTCTCTGTATTATTCTTTAACATAGTCTCGAACGATAACAGTATCAATTAAATAAATAGTTTCGTCGAACATTTCGCATCTGGGGTTTTTCTAACTTTACGGTGTTAAGAAACAACTTTTCCAATATTCTTAGAATTTCTACATATTGTTGACTAAAATACGCGTTGTTTGCATTTCGAAACATTAAAATCGTCCAAACCGTTCAGGAGTTATGACTTTTTAAACGTACGTATGAAATTTCAGGGAAACATGTCAATGCATGGTCAGACATTGTATTTTCGGTAGGGAATTTTTTTCACGAAAGTGCGTAGGATTTCGGAGGTACGTCCATTCACCAAAAATGATTACAATGGATCTCCGCAACTGAAAACAATTTTTTTAGAACGATTTGAAATTTTTTATTTTCGCCGAAAAATTTAGGCACTTTCTGAATTTTTTTCTCGAAAATGCGTAGGAATTCGGGGGTACGTCTATTCACCAAAAATGATTGTAATTAACCTCCGCAATCAAAAATAATTTTTTCAGAATGATTTGAAATTTTTTAATTTTGCTGAAAAATTTTCCGGTCGGTATGGAACTTTAAACGTTAATAACTTTTTAACGAAACCTCAATCAACAAATTGGTATTCTTGATTTTCGTCTTATTTTCGCCTCTAGAATCTCCCATTAAAAATTTTTCCCAGAGGTGGTCAAACACACCTGTATACGGATATTTGCAAAGCATTTGAGACACCGTCACTCGCAATATTTTAATAAACAAATTATCTTCCTTTGGTGTATAAATAAATAAATTTGCATCGACGACCAGACCAGATTTTCGATGACAGTGTAAAAATTAAATGCGTTCACTTTCCATAGAAACGAATGCTTCCGTGGACTCTAAACAATTGCGTTTACCTCTAATAAATGCGCGCATGTGCGGTTCTTTTCCAATTTCATGTAGGAACGCGCGACATTGTAATTGCAGATCGGTTCTTTGGAATATAGAGAGCCTCGTGTGTCGTTTCCGGGGTCAATACAGACGGGAAATGCAATTCAAGCGCGAACTGTAATTTCCTCCATGCATAGTCATGCGCATCTTGACCCGACGAAGGATACACAATCGGTACCGTGGTATTCGAAAAGGGGACAGAAGTGTGGCAACTTTCTACCAGAAACCTTCCACGGATAAAAAGTCACGACATGTGTTCCCGGTCTTCGTGCGACACGAACTAGAGCAAGTGGCCTCTCGCCGATTATGCTCGTTCACGACTTCTTAATCTTGAAACACGAGGGATCGTTAATCTACGATGTTCCGGCGAGACTTGCTACGACTTTGTCTTTTTCTCGCGCACATACGAGCGTGACCGGTGGTTACAATGATCGTTGCGTCTAAAAAAAAATGTTCAAATCGATTACGGTTTCCTCGATAAAAAATTCAACGAATATCAGTTGCTGTTGGAGCTGTCACGCAAGAATGCCCCGCTTAAGCAACGTATTTACGGGTCGAGTTTCTTTGCTTTTCTGGCCGCGGTGCCACCGAGAGAGTATCGATTCGATCCAGGTAGTTAATTAAGTTTACACGACCGAAGGAAGAGCGCGTCAACGGCAGACAAGCGGTTTCTTTTGTCGTTGGAAAGCCTCGAGAATCGTGGACGAGAGAAGAGCGGCAGAGGAAACGGCGTTTTTCTTCCGCGAGATGCAACGCCGCGATAATGAATCGGCTCGAGCGTTCAGAGCTGAATCATTCCAATTACGTTTGCGTGCGAATCGGCGTCGATTCATTAGGACGGCGTTTACGAGTCATTCGATACGTCAGAACCGAGAGCGGACGCGTATGTTCGACAAGCGTACCTGTTGCTACGCGGATCGAAGCCAATACAATAAATTCTTGTTGCGCCGATGATTAATCATGAGTGACAAAACGATGTAATACGACGCGCGGTTCGGGTAATAATAAATGACCGCGGCCAGGGAACGACGCAAATCCAGTTTCACGGGCGCGCGAGCGCATTTTTCTCGCGACTCATCGGTCCGCCGCTCACAAGAGAAACTCCACGCTTCCATCGATTTCTATGAAATTCTGCGATGGTAATTCTAGCTTATTCGTTAGTATTAGTTACGAGCCACGAGTACTCTGAACTCTATTGAGAATTTTTCTACTTTGAGCGGTGAAACAACAAAAATTCGAAGATAATTGCATGCATAATATTTAATTTTATATTAATTTGAACAAGATTCGCGTGTATTTTAATACCTTTAAATCGAAGATGATTGTGTATGCAATATTTAATTTGAGAATTATTTAAGGTGGTAACATCCACGCTGTCTCCGAGTACCAAAAATGGCCTGTTTCAGGGATCGTTCTTCTAGAATACGCAACACGGTTGGAGGTTCATGGAAAACGACAGATGGACGGATGCGAGGCCGGGTGCGTGCCGCTGTAAATTGAAATGCCACATGGGATATCGCGCGCGGATCGTGCGAGGAATCGGGGAGAAAAAAAATATGATCGCCTCGAGGAAGAAGAAGATCGATCAATCGTTCGAGGGACCGTCGACCGTACGCGCGTTCGTACACGGTCGTCGCGATCGCGCGATTAATCTTCGTGGTGCGTGAATCGACGGAAGTGCCACGTCCACGCAACCAGCCAGCGCGCATTTTATATGAAGTCATTTGCATCGAACGCGGCCACGAAGTGTGGCCTATAAATTACCGCGTGTCCACGATAACCGCAACGCAGGCGAAAGACAATAAACTTGGACGACGCGCAGGCTTCTGTTTGTCCTCTTTTTTTTTCTTTTTTTTTTTACAGCCATATTTATGATCGAATCTATATGGCTGTTTCGTAAGATGAATTTCAATTTCGACGATCGAATTCAGCGAATCGAGCGATAAAATAAGAATGCAATTTTTTGCATTGCTTTCGAACATCATCCTGTTAGGACATGTTCGCTATAAATGTTTTTACATTGAGATATTTAATGGTTTGCGTTCGAGTAAATTAAAAATAAAGCTTGTCGATCGCCAAAGATGCGTTCACGGTCAAAGGAACAGCCTCGAACGGATAATTGCATCCGATCCGATTATGGAACATATAACTCATATTTACATAGAACGCTTAAGATGTCATACAGATATATGATCTTGACGATTATTTGTGTATAATCTTATAACGTTCCCATGAATCATTTTAATCCATTCTCTGGGATACATCAGCGGAATCGACCATTTCTGGTAGCTCGTATAATAAAATAAAAACGTGACAAGTATTTATGAAAATTCTTTATTATTATTGAAAATATTCTCGTACTTAACGAACCACGCCGTGTACAGTGGTTATGACGCGGCACAGAATTCATAAGCCTGCATACGGATGGCTTTATATATCTTTCCAGAAGTTGTGTCAGACATTTTAAATTTCCTCGACTCGCGTACACGACCAAAGAAACCTGTGTCGTTAAAGAAACGTTACTTTCGGTTTACGACTTGGAACCGAATAAGCTTGTCAGTTTATGAGAAGTCATAAACACTCTCGTGACAGTTTTGTCATCGCGCTGGAAAGCTATTGGCCAACTAGCATACGCCTTTTAACTGCACGAACTCTTTGAAGATAAAGTAACCGAGCAGAAAATTGAGCAATACGAATTTGCGACCACATTTTCCATAACGCCTCTTCTTTGGAATATATTTCGACCGTTCGTTGAGCAAAATGTATGTTTTCTGTGCTAGAAATTTAATATACAGGATAAACAATTTCTTTTCCAGTCATTTGAAATTCACTAAATGGTAGCACGTTCAATCAATTTTTCCGAATGGGTGAATAAATATCTAAATTTTATATAGCTCTAAAAATGAATAATATTCCGCGTTCCAGATTCAAAATTATTTCATTAAATATTCAAAACGGTGTCAGCGTGCCAGCAAACGTTTATATTTCTAGTTATTAGTACACGGGAAAACCCAAAAAATATTATTCGAGAATACAAGAATTAACGTGTCGTTCTTCTGAAAGAAAATGAAGAATTTTCACCCTTTGATGGCTATTAGTGAAAAAGTAAATCGTAAACGTAGAATTAATTTTTTTATACGAGGTTTCCCATTCAAGGAAAACAATTTTCTCGATCGAGCGCAACTTGGCTGACGTGTCTGTCTATTACTCACTATTTCTACTTGCGTTCGTTCTTGTAAACATTGACGATGGCATTATCTGTTTTCCGTCAACGTTCCTCATTCCTAACTAACTAGAACCGATTAAAACAGATAACACCACGCTATAGGCAATGTTTACCAACACCGAGTTCAAGTCAATGACTAATGAACAATTAGCAAAGTAACAATCGATCGTATGCAATTTTCAGAATCGGAATCGATCGAACCAACTTCCGCAGATTTTAGGATATTAAGCATACGCCTAGAAAGTTTCAGCGGTCTCCAAAATACCGGAACGAAATTCCGTTTGTGCGT
This sequence comes from Colletes gigas, assembly GCF_013123115.1. Classification (NCBI taxonomy): domain Eukaryota; kingdom Metazoa; phylum Arthropoda; class Insecta; order Hymenoptera; family Colletidae; genus Colletes; species Colletes gigas. Next base: position 5,045,583 of record NW_025106647.1, on the reverse strand, counting down.
CGAACGATCCACGGGAAAATAGCCCGTAACGCTTTAGGCTACCCACCCTGTAGAACGTCCGATCGAAACCGCAAACAAGAATACAAAGCTCACACCGAATGAAAACAAACGATAAACGAGCTCCTCGCAATTGGCCAACTCCAAATCAACCATCCACGTCCCATTCAGCGCCGGATTGAAAGCATTTCTGAAACAGGGGTTCCCAATCCTGGACCACCTTTCTCCATGTTTTCCAGAAACGATTCTTCTTTTTTTTTTCTTGGCAACACGCAAGACCACGTTTCTAGTTGTATCTGAGAAAACTGACGGCGATTTCCCAGGGTCTAATCGTTCCTCATGGCGATAGCTTTTTTTTTCATACACCATTTTTTTTTACAAGAGATCCTAAGATTGGGAAACTCTAAGACCGTAAGATCGTCAATATTATCTAATTTGAAGTGTTCCATTATTTCGTGAGAAAGTGTGTCGCTAAATTTTCGTTCGTGTCGCGGTTTTCTGCATCGTCTTCGACGACCCGCGACCTTCTCCGTAGGAGTCGACTCCGTATATACAGCGCGGCGTTGTATCTTCTGCTAATGAAGACGCATACACCGGTGACGTTGCACCGCAATAATGAAGATCTACGGGCGAAAGTAAGCCGCGACATGGCTGCCAGGCGTATCCACAACACCTGCGTGCGCCAGCCGCGACCGACTGAAAAAGGAGATGGTAGCGCGACGACGAAGAAATACGCGAGAAGAACCCGCTCGGCGGGTCGGCTGAATGGCTGATGAGGCAGTGGAGGTCGGGTCGTCGGTTTTATTAAAAGATTGTCGCCTAGATCGACCGGTTCTCACGCGTCGTGCTTAACAAGATTTATGAATTCCTACTCGCCGGCGCGGCGGTGTTTTTAAATATGCAAGCCGGCTTCTTCGTCGCCTATCGATGGATTAAGAATTAATTAAACGCAAACACGAAGCTACTGTATTTAAATCAACCGGGCTGTTTAAGGAGCCCCTGATGCGCCGGCAGCCGGAAGAAGGTCAGTTCTCGATCGCTTCGGATGCCCATACGAGGAACGAACGTCGTGCGTTCGCGAGAAGTTGGCCAGCGACAGAAATGCGGCTCCGATTGGTGCTTCGTTCATCCCCACTCTGGTTTACAGTTTGGCGAGCCCAATTACGCATGCGTCGTACGACGAGAGTGGGAATGGGCGGAGCAAGCACTAGCCAACTTCTCGAGAATGCACAGTAGATGCATCAGATGTTGGCATTTGACTGACGGAAAAGAGTAATTTCCCCAATTGTGCTCATCGATTGAAATACACTGCTTGCTTATGGAACTAGCGATCGGTGTTATTTGAAAGTATTATTTTTGATTGTAACATAACGGTGTCAAAATCAGAATTTCTTGCGGGAGAGAACGAACGATCCCCCTTTTCCATGCGCCATTTCAACACGGTGGTGGTGTGTCAACATTTAGTACGTCCATAGTACTCGAACCCGCTCGATCAGTCGATCGCGTCGCGTTTTATCTGCTTTATTGATTGGAGCGAATTTTTATTTTCCATTCCCGGGCGACAGATGTTCGAAAGCAATTAGAAGCACAGATAAATCGTGACAAATATGGCAAACAAAATGATATCTTGTTTCCGTTCTATCGGATGGGAGGGAAACAGCATTTCCAAACAGAAATATCGCGTAGTTAGATATCAAAAGTTCTTTAACCGATAAACACCTTTATCGGTGTTTAACTTTTCAACGGGCCCGTAAGTGCAAATTTTACGACGGTTATTCATAATCATTTTTTTTTTATTTGAACAGCCAGTCCGGGCTTATCTTTTACTTTTATTCCTAGAACGAGCATTTCTTCGTCAAGAAAAATCGAAATAGTCAAACAGTTCCGTGGACGGTCACTGGAGCGAGCTTGCAATTTGTACAAAAATTTCAACGTTTACTGATAATGTAATTAACAATTGGAATCCCTTAGAACAAGAATAGAAGCTGTTGTAAAGGTTACCGCGTAATGAGATTGTAACGACGTCCTTAATAATCAAATGCTTTCTAAGGGTGAATTGTTTCGTACGAAGATTGTTTACAACCAATAACATTTCAAATTCCTACTTAACCAACGTTGGATACCAGTCGAGAGACCGATCAATTACGTGCAACTTGTACGGTACAAGCTTTTATCAGAAAGATCACTCGAGTTTTCAGGTCGCCACAATTATTTCAAACAGATCGCTTCAGATCGCAGTCAGATTTCAATAAACATCGTTAACCAAGAAACCCGCTTTCTTTCATTCGTTTCTAACTATGTAGTTTGCATCGTCTTAACGCGGCAGTATCCCATTTAATTGCGATGGAGATAGCGTAGCCGTGAAAGCACAGTTTTCCTCTCTGTGCACGACACATAATGCACTCTTTCATCACCGCGAATGGTCGTTGCGTTGGTTTCCTCGTATACGTTCGTATAAATTTTACTACCTACCACCCGTCCAAAACACCGGATATATCTTTAGATCTTCGAACGAAAATGTTCGATTCGCGTTGCTACCGACTCATGGCACAAATTCGGATTTATTATCCCGATAGAATACCGTGTCTTTCGAGAAACGAAACAACAGCGGATACGTAAGAGTCGCGCGATTTTTATCTCGATACATATTGGTTTCAGACTCACCATGACGTAGTGGCGCTGCATCTCCGTCTTCTCCTGGGCGAGTTTCTCCAGCTCCAACTTAATACTGTACAGAACAAGCAGGAAAACGCACATGTAAGCAAAAACATTAGTCAACGCAGGCGGCGTACAAAAGCTCTGGGGAGGGCCACGGGACGATTTTTATAAAACGATTACAAAACTTGAGACGCGTAACAAAATTGGCGGATGTTTGATTATTATTAAAATTAGTAATCGGTTTCGATCACTATGGTGTGTGGCTTCCTTCAGAATTACGAAACCGTAAATTTAAATATAGCGTGTATAGTTCGACAACTTGTATAGTACGGTCCCACCTAAAAACCTAACTTTATGATTTCTTAAACACTGTTGTTTTTAGGCTCTTCGTTCTGATTTCTGTCTGAGATCGAGACACCCGGAACGCGATCGCGTGTGAAACGGTTTGGTAACATCGTTAACGTCCGCGAACTATCGATATTTAACTCTTTCCGGCGGTTTCTTTTTTCTCTGTCTCTCGCGGGAACCAATTTTCCGCTCCAATCGTGTCCCTTGATCGAGGATATCGAGGGGCACGATGCAGCGCAGCCAAGCTATTAAAAACACACAATTAGTTGCAGCCGCAACAAACATCAATAATAGTTGTTACACGGTGAAAATCGTGTGTATAGACGCGTTTCCTCTTTTTGGCTGTCCGGTCTGTCTGTTTGTCTGTCTGTCCTGTGCTAGTCCGATCGGCGCCCAGGCACTGCTCTAAATGGCGTATCAAAACTGTCGGAAACGGTGCAATTGGCCGAATATTCTGCGAAATCGCAGAGAAGGAATTTATATCGTTTGACTGGACACGGTGGAACGCGAAAATCCGATGCGCCCGGTGACGCGTGTTTGCCAAGAATTACACGGGCCAATACCGACGTTCGTGGATCGAGCCGTTTCGAATAATAAAATAGCGCGGCTAATGGCAACGAATCGATCCGATCGAGGCGAAAAAATCCATCCCGACGCGCGTGCTACGAGGCAAGAAACGTACGTGGAACCTGAGATGGGATATCAGAATTTTCACTGGAATTTTCGCCGAAAATTAGCGCCTCGCGTGAAAACGTTCCCGGTTCGTAGGGAATATCGAAGCGTCGCTAATTGGAAGGAAACTGATGCGATTCAAAAAAATATCTACAGCAGAGAGAAAAAATAGTTTTTTTTTTACCAATATCTGGATTGGGTGCTCTTTTAGAGATCCGAATAAAAATTTCAAACATCTATTTTATACGATGGTACTTCGTCGAGCAACTTTGTTGAACGAATCAAATGTCTCTTCAAATCGTAAGACAATAATTCTAAAATATACGTGCTTGTTTATATATCCGCTATTTTAATAGCTTCGAATTGACCGGAATGTATACACACAGCGTGTATAACTAATAATCTAATGCGTATACCTAGTAATTTGGCCACCCACTGTACATATGAATATTGTGTGTTTCATGAATATTGCTCGTCGATCTCGAAATCGTCCAAATATCCTCGTAATTATGGTTGGTATAATTTTCGTCCTAAGAACCCCGTCGATAATTTGTTTCGTAACGATCGATTCTCAACGGCGGGCAATATTTTGTTCGAAAATGTCCACTCTAGGTCTAAATGAAATAACAAATTAAGAATATAAGTCACGCTGAGTACACCAATGACCAATGTCCCATTCCTGTTGAGCCTAACTGTACAAAATTCATAGAGTTTCATTTCTCGCGAGACTGTACTATACAGTCCCGCGTATGTTTCTTGTCGATCGTTATCGCTTTATCATCGAACTTTAATGCGGCGCGTTATTATTGCGCTCGACCGAAATAATAGGGCGTTATAAATGGAAAATTAATTCCCATTGATCCGACGACATAACAATTTCCCGCGAAACGACCGCGCGATCGACCGCGCACGAGACCACTTTTATGGCTGCAGTAATTTTTTATCGACAACAGGACCGCGTCATATTTTTGTTTACCATCGTGACAGCGAAATAGGCTCGGGGCCGTGGCGTTCCTGCAAAATTGCAACCCCCCTTCCGTTCCTATAATAAATATGTGCCCGTAATGGTTGAGCGCGCTGCGTACCACCGTATGCAAAACGGAACTCGCGTGTTGGTGCGCGCGCACCGATATCCGCGCTTTTGTACGCGCGTGTACACGTTTTCACCCGTGATTTTACGAATAGCATTTTACGAACGTCCAGAAACGACTCCAACGTCCAGATAATTCTTTCCGGTTTTTCCCTTGCGCTTATAATGCCAATTACGCGAGAATTATGTTTCGCAACCTTTTTTTTTCCTTCTTCCCGCGATGGTTTAATAGCTTTGGATCCGACGGCCTGTTCGCGATACGGCTGGTTCTTATCGCGGAAGGAAATCTAACGAGCTGTATCATGACACACAGGATGTTTAGAAATCCGTGTTGCAAATATTGCAGCCGTGCACCGCTCGTCGAAATCAAATAAGCGTCGCGAGATATTGATGCAACCGTCTTCGAATTCTAAAGACGAATTTTATTATTCCATGCAATGTATCAACGTACGCTTTCGTTATTCGTAGTAATAAAAATAATATTATTATTGTATGTATTACAAGGAAGTAAAAAAATAAGACGTCCATGAGTCTTCCCATGTTTGAACTCGTCTTTCTCAACTATTTTCAACGATAAACCGGTTATTAAAAAATATCATCCCTTCCCTGAAATGTCCTCTACCCGAATGTGTATTTCAAATAATTGGGAAAGCTTAGAGAACACGCAAGAGAAAAATAAAACTTGCGGGTTGCCTCATTCGCAGAGCCTAGAGTCTCCGGTATTAAAACTCGTCTTTTTGAATTGTTCTCAACAACGAACCGCTTAAAAAGAAAATATCGTCATACGGAACGAGTGTTTCAAACGAATGGACCAAGTAAGAAAGCACCTAGAAAAAATAGTTAACTTTCTCTCCTCGGAGCTTGACTTTGTTCATTATTCTCAACGAAGCGCTGCTTTAAAAAAATATCGCCCTATTCCGGCGATCTTACCCTAGAAAATGTTGTTTAAAAACAGAGCTACTCGGCAGAAGGTTTGAGAAAAATATAAAGTTACATGGCTTGCGCATTCAAAGTGGCCTGGAGCTTTTTTACTCGTTTCTACTCTTTTAAAACGCACGCGTTTAACGCGCCAGGGCACGAAGAATGGGATAATCTTGATTTAACACGGACATCCTACGAAATCCACATTTTCGCGCGACCGTCACGAGGGAGACGCCGGGAATCAACCGTGAATTGATATTTCATTCTGTAAACACCAAAGATTGAAATAACCCGGACCAGGAATGAGCTCGTTGAGCAAACGCGAGTTTAAATGGAATTTATTTCGATCGGTCGATACACGTCGTGTACGTTCATCGAGTCGTAGCAAATTTGTTACGCGATATGGAATTAATTTTAACGTCAATTAATAAATATTAATCGAAACTTGAATCGGTTCGTAATCCGGGAACAACGGACGAACGATATGTCGCGTGAAAAACAAAAGGAAAACATCCCTTCGCCAGTTTTCTGTGTGCTTTATTTCCTTCCAGGCTCGCCGTCGCGTAAATCTCCGACGTCCCTATTTTTTCCGCCGTCCAGTTTCTCGCACTCCGATTCGAGTCTGTATAAGGAGAACCAGAACGCAGCATTAATATCCGCCAGCCCTCGAGAACGCGGAGGCTTTGTTTGCCGTCGTCGTTAAATTAAAACGCGCGCGTTCGCGGTGCACGTGAGCGGAACTAACAGGAAAAACTGTAGCGTCCGAAGGCAACTGAAAAAAAAAAAAGACAAAATACGCGGCTAATTTGCGACAAAGAACGGAACGACGTTCCCACGGCGCGTCGAACGGAGAATAATCACGCGATAATCATCGTTGAGATAAAAACGCGCTTCCGTTTTCGGTGTCGTAACGCGCACAGGGCGCGAAGAAACGATAATACTTGTCGCGATCTTCGTTCTACGCGGCCGAATTTGCATCTGAATACCGTGCAATTATTGCGCGGATCAAAGTGTGGGTGAATCTAAATACATAAAAGTGAAAAATGTTCGGTCGTTCGCAAGTTTTCCAGGATTCGATTTCTTTAGAAACTGTTTATAATAGGGTGAATTGCCCTGGTATGAAATTCTTTCTTTTATACACATGTTTCACTTGCTTGCAGAACTTTTATAAAATGTTATGCTCTTTTGAGTGGTAACAGTCAAATTTAAAATATAAAAGCAGTTTATGAAATGTTTACTTTTTTTACTGGGGTCCTCATTTTCTATATTAGGGCTCGTAGTTTTCGTAAAATGCAATACTATATTTATATGTATATTAATGATAAGATCACCTTGCAAAACTCAAACACATGTTGCTTTGGAAATTGGGCTAGTTACAACAAATGACATTCGTAATCATTCATCGCCAATAGATGATGAAATCACAATTCTACAATATTGCGGTGTTCCAAATTAGTTGTACTATGAGTACAGTGGTGATTCTTAAAATGAACACCCGTGATTCGTAAGTGCAACGTTTTTATCCCACCCACTCGAGTGAATTAAATTTCGCTGCACGAAAGATGAACCAACTCCGGAGCGATGCTCATTTTAAGAATCGTTAAATTCAATTCAGCCTCCTGAATCGGCACCCACTACCGGATTTTTTCTACGGGCGCACAGTGTGTCCAGCAATGGACAAAAATCAAAAAACTAAAGTCTATGTTTTATAAATTCATATATCCCAAAATGTTAACAAAGGAACGTAGATTTTAACACTATCCATAACTTTTACTGAATTTACCAATTTGTTGTAGAAAATGATGCCAGAAATTTATTGCAATTTTCGGTGCATTTTCTTAAACATGTGCCATTTACCGAAAATTTGTGTTTTTAATTTGATTTTTGGAAGGTACTATTGTAGTACCTTCCAAACTGCTAAACAATCTTTTTACAATATTAACAATTGGTCCCAATTTTTTATGTTAAATGTTTATCAACTTTGAATTAAGTTTAAAAAAAAAATACCAAAAATACCAAAAAATACCTCCATGATTTTTTGCATATTAATTTAGGGCACATTAAACTTTAATTCAACGCCAATTTTAGCTGCCCGAATTTGCTCGAAACGGAGAAAATGATCAAAATCATTATTGCAATTACTGATACCTGCTCCGAATTAGAATCGGAATTAATCCAATAAAAATGTTCTTTTATTTATTTACAAGATAAGAAATTGTATCTGTATCTATTTTATATTTTAATTAAAAAGGAATAAAGGAAAAACATTAGGCAGATGCAAAGGTATGATTTCCTTCCCGAACACCCATATAGTCGAAACGATCGCTACGATATTTCAGACACTTCCTCTAAGCTAATCAAAAAACTTTTCGAACAAAAGTTACACAGCAATCGCTTGACAAGAAATTCCAATAGTAGAAATTAGCAAAACAATTTTTATGCAACAAAAAATCAAGGTCGATTCAATTTTTTTTTAACAAAAATGTATAATTTTTGTGCATCACTCGATGCATCTTTGTATTTTCTTTAAAAAAGTGTAAGAGGAGTTAGGTTGAAAATTGACTAGTTCAGAAGCTATGATTTTTGTTCTGAATTCCCATTTACGCGACACACTGTGGGTCGTCTAGACGCTCGTAGCCGTAAATAAAAGCTGATGCGCGAACAAGTCAGAAATTTTTGTACGCGAATAAAAATTGCACGATGCAATGGATTAATGCTTGTTCTCGAGCGGCGCTTTGCCCGTCGTTTTTTTCCTCGCTCGAACTTTTCCGCCGCTAAATGCGTCGAGTTCCTAATTATCAATCGCAGGGAACGGTCGGCGCAGCAATTTCCATTCGTTATCGTAATTGGACGGGAATCCGAAAGAAGGAGAGAACGCTAAGGCGATTAACTAATCTCGCAGTCGCATCGACCGTGCGAAATCGAGTGGCTCGCGCGCTAGCTGCAGCCGGGGCCCGGTCGATGGAAATTGATAGGCAATTATTGTTCCCCGTTCTGTTCTGGAATCGCGGAAGCGAAAGTCCAGGCCGTGTTTCGAACCGTGGCCGGTGCCTATCGCGGTGGCACGGAGCGTCGCCGCCATTGTGACGCGATCCGCCGTGATCGACAGCATCGCGTGTACGGGACAGTCGCGCGTAAAGTAGCCTCTGGTGCGTTGTCGATCGCGATCTCTAAAACCAGATATCGGTAACGAGACGCCTCTTTTTTTCTTCCTTTATTTTTATTTCGTCTCTCCTTCTCACTCGTCGAGCCGCCTTTAAAAGGATAGCTGAATTATTCAGTCAATCGTTAGCGGATTTCAGTGGCCGTGTATGGAGAGACGCAGAAATCGTTCGCCGGGCCGAGCGAACGCTCGGATCGCCGCTTCGCCACGATAAATTAGTACGATATTAACGATCCGTCGAGCGATAATTCAGGTTGCGCAAGCGATCGGAGCAGTCCATTAATTATTTCAGATTGACGCGCAGCAACGATTTACAAGGCGCTCTGCCCGACCACCTCTTCTCGTTCCACGGTGAACGTTTCCGAGACGTAAACACGCGGAAACGCGCACCTGTTCCACGTTTTGCGCAGCCGCGAAAATTCTACGCGACTCCGGGGCGCACTCAATTTGTAAGCGGCGAAATTTATGGCCCCCACCCCTCCTCCTCCCGCCCCCAACGTCGCCTTCCTACGACCGAGCTCGCGAGAGCATTTATCCGAGCGTGCCTCGTCTGATAATAAAACTAACACCGCTCTGCCACTTTCCGCATCATCGACCGTATAATACAGACATAAAATGAATTATTCCGCGGGACTACGGCCGCTCTGTTTGCGCGAAATACTCCGCCGTGCTTATGCAATCCTTCTTCCCGCGGAATTCTCGCGCCCCGCGATCCACGAGCAACGTGCCCGTAATCAAAACGGACGACGATAAATCGTGGAAAACCGTGAGCAATGCTTGCGTTCGCTTTACGATCTATCAAAACGGAATTGTCATCGTGAACCATTTCGAAAACACGCTCTTTACGTGCCGGAACACGATGATCGAGAGGCGGAAACACAACCTCGCAATGATCGCCTATTATTTATTCTGATTTATAATTAAATTATCTGTCGATAGCAATACTGTTTATCTCTACATTGTTATCGTTATATTTTCTCTTGTACGCTATTGTAATTGGGTGAAAAAGAAGTACTCTTTATAAGTAAAAGTGAAACTTTATTATATGGTTTGGAAGGACGTCTTTACTCTGTTAAAACTAAACAAATGAGGCGACGCTTAGATCCCATAAAGGAAAATCTGGCGTCCACTTAAAACGGAAAGAAACCAGTGCCCCTGCATCATGTTTATTTCCCTGGCCCTCGACGACAAAGACAGACCCAGGCCCCTAGGGTTATTTATTAATAATCCAACATACGCTAATGGATTTTTACGTGTATAATAAATAATACAGACTACACGAAGAAGATAGAAATTTTTAGACGACGGTCAACTCTTTAAATTAGATCTGTCAAGCTTGATGCAAAACTAAGTAAATTTAAAAATCCAGTAGATTCTGCTATTTCCCAGTATTTACACATTATTACGAAAGAAATTAGAAAAGATCACAATCCACGATGGTGTAGCTTTTCGACGAGTTCACGAATCGAATACAGTAGTGATTCTTAAAGTGAACACCGTGACTTGTAAGTTGAACGTTTCGAAAGACGACATTTAACCCTTTGCACTCGTATGTCACCACACAGTCGCCAACCTACACTTTATTATTATAGATATGTTTACATTAGTTTTCTTTTAGTTTCTGCTTAAATGTGTGTGTATATATATTTCTCCTTTTTTTCATGACTAATTGATTTTGTTCTTGAAATCACTGTTCAAGAGGGGGTGAGATGTAAATTAAATTTTGTATTTTCCTAATTTTTCTACTAAACCGACAAGTTAAATTGCAATATGTTCCCATAAAAATTTTTTCATTTTGATCGAATATAAAAAAAAATTCCGAATCGGTAGCCTTCTCAAATACAAGTACGAGTGCAATTTCGCTTCGATCTCGATGTTCATCTTAAGGGGCCTTTCTACCTTGTGGGATTAAAAAAATCGATATTTTTTTTTTTTGCATTTTCCTTTAGTATGTTGTCTCGAAAATATATCTACCAAATATTAAATTGAAATTTGAAAAACTAACGAAGTTATAACCTGCTGAAATGTACCGCGCGCAGGTATAACAACTGGACGTGAAACTTTAAAGCTGTTTTTCTCGAAACTACATTTTTCGGCACTGCGTGCGTGATAACTAAAAAACTATTCAAGATATCAACATCAAATTTATACAGGATCTTCAGAACTGGTCTCCCTATAGCATGAACTAGGATAATTGCGATATATGCAATACTTTTTCTTTTATTAACAAAAAAGCACCCAAATATATGAAAATATTCAGTATTTTTTCGTAAAATAGCTGCCATTTTGCCATTTTTTGTTTTTTTGAAAAGATCCTAGTTCATGCTATAACCACACTCATCTATATTAAGAATATCGTTGGTTTTAGGATTTCGAATGACTTGTTCGCAATATATCACGTACGCAGTCGGGTGCCGTTCGTAAAAACTGTTGTTTGATGATCAATAAAAACAGCGTAATCAATAGATATTATGCGTTGCAAAAATTCGTAAATATAGCTAAATATATAATAAATGTATCTACAAAATCCGGAATTAATCGCTCTTTAATAACCCGCAAAAAAAAATCACAAAGAAACACGTATTTTTCATGCCTACAAGGTAGAATGGCCCCTTAAAGGCGTGATTCCACTGAGGCAACATGTAGCATGCGGCAATGACGCATGCAACATGAAATCGACGTTATGTAGACACTTGACATGTGTATTTGCTACACATTCATTTGTTTCCTTTCCGAAATAAAGAAATGCGGGATTATTTGATATTGTTTTGTCGAATCGACAAGATTGAACATGTCGAGCAATGTCGTCAGTTAATGACAAGTAGCATACTACAGGTCGCATAGTGTTACCGAACGACATGTGGCATGTTACAAGTCGCATAGTGTTGCCTCAGTGGAATCATACCTTAAGAATCGCCAGATTAAGTCGACGACGGAAGCTCGATTCACGGTGCAACGAGTAGAGTTTATCTCCAGCTTTGGCCATCGCGTTGAAAAAGAATCCGTTAACTAGTCGTAATACGCGAATCGAACACGAACGGAAGTCGTTTTGCCAATAAATTCGAAACTTTTATCCGGCACGCGTGCAAAGTTCTAACGTGGTTCCACTTTCCATTGAAAAAGAGAGCCTTTTATCAGAAATACCGGCATGGCTGGTTCCCCGACCGTCAGATAACCCGAACAATCGACCAGCATAAAATTGTACCGCTTTCAAAAGTTACACGTCCAAGATACGAAACCTATCCCGACGCAATGCAAACAATGCGCCTGGCTACAAAGGGCTACACGCTCGTGCGCGCTATCAAACAGTTCCAGCGAAAAGCGTTACGATCATTAGTCACGACAGCGCGTTCCCGCGGCAAACAATTTAATTCCCGCCTACCGCGAGCAAAACCCTGACAGTTCGGGGGGAGAGGGGGGCGTGGCGAAGGAAAAACCAAGCAACTCCAACGAAAGAGTCGCCGTGCACGGTGTACGAAATCGTCCACTTTCTGGCTGTTCCCGTATAAAACGGCCAGTCCCGTCGAAATGTTGCACGCCGTGCACGTTCGTCTCGCACATATTTATGCATGTATGCACACAGCCCCGAGGGCTCTGGGTCTCTCTTTCTCTGTCCGTCGCACTGCTCCCCGTCCCTCCAGCGTGTCCCGTGTCGCAGCGACACGAAACAGCAATTTAAGTTTCCGTCGACGGTGGAAATCGTGCGGCACGTGACGTCGCGAATTAACACGTTAAAGGGCCAGGGGACATAAATTAACGTGTCGAGCCCGCCGATAGGGACAGTCGGACGAACGATGTAAACCGACGACGTACGAAGAAAGTTTTCTTATCGGGCTACTTTTCCCCGTCCATCGCGTGAGAGATCGTATCGCTCGATTACCGCCCCTCCTCTCGTATTCCCATACTTGTTACGTTTTTATGACGGTTATATATTTCCAACGGCTCGACGCCTCGGAACATAACCGCAGAAGCTCGTCGAAATTGCCGATTATTCGTTTCGTGTTTTTCGAGACTCGATAGCGAGAATCGGGACCGCCGAGGATAAAGCGTTTTATTCGATACGTCGCCATTTTTCTCTGTTGCGTTCGTTGGGCGATCGTTTCACGACTCGTGTAAAGACGGCACCGAACTACCGTGTATAGATCGTAAGTTGCCATCGAGTCAGAAATAAGAATTTCTGCTATTACCACGTCTCATTGGGCACTCCGGACAATACCTACTGATCCATATTTCTCAAAAACAATGCTGCTGAATATTTATTTGCTAAATAAATACGACAGAGTTTCGACCTGAGTATGTATTTAATTGATGTAGTTTTACAAAACGAAAATGCTGTTCTTAGCTTGACGGTTTTCTGCTAACTGAGCTTGGGGCTCGGGGGAAAAAAACGAGACGCTAATAGGGTGAAATAAACGAGTGTCCTCGTCAGTTAGTACTGACCTTTGCAAGGGAGGGGACTGTACCAATGGATACAAATTTTCATTAAAAATACATGCATGAAATGCTTATTCTCAACAAATGCACTACACAAACATTTTGTATCTCTTCTTTAGTGAATCTAGATCTGCTTCTACGTCACGGTGTGTCATTAAGAGGCAAAATAATGGCGGCTAGGTAGACGCTTTGTACAGTAACTTGCTACGTTTTAATCTCTCCACAGCTACGTTGCTATCAATATCAATTAATGACATTTCCTTTTCTCTAACTTTCACTGTGAAAAGGTACTAATAGTATAGTGTACCAGAACGTTGACCAACAGTAGACCGCTATAATTTAATTTTTAGAGAAAAAATGGACTCGGTGTTGTTTTTATCTGTATCCGAATGTTGCGCAACGGCGAAGGAAACGCTACGTTATAACCGCGGTGAAGAAAAGTTGCGGAATGGCTCGCGAAGAAGCTGAATGGCTCGCGGACGCGTAACACGCGTGCATAGAATTCGAACCGCGAGGCCTCCTCGTCCTCCGAGCTATGTGCATACTTGAGTGTGTATAGCTTCCGCTTGGACAAACAATTCTCTGCCTATATCTGTCGATTTGTCTGCTCGGTACGCCTACGCGCCTACACGACGTTTGCGCAAACGTTTCCTAGACAAGATCCCGCGTACATCTAGGCGTATCAACTGCAGTCGATTAATTAACAAAGAACAATATCCCCCTTGCTCGCAACGTTGCAAAAAAAAATATAAGAATGTAAACAACTACGTTCACAAGATAAGATAACCGGTCGAAGGCAAATGGAAAATAGAACAATAAACGTGGAATAATTACGTTTTATTGCGATATTCGAAGGCCTTTCTATTATTATTATTGTTCGATAACAAACATTCATTTTACATCTATGGTATAGTTCTCGCTAAACACGGCGATCGTGATTTATTTATATATTCTGAATACATACGTGTATAATTTATCCCGAAAGCGTGCGTTTTAATTACAGATCGCTATAAATATTCGGACTGGATTTCTTCAGAGTCGTTTAATATTCATATTTCTTCGACGTCAAAAAAAGCAATTTCCTCCGTTTTTCTTTCATTTCATTTGCGTCGGTTAACGTATCGTTTCTATTTATATTCTGTCGAGCAAACATCGTAACGCCGAACAGCGCAAGACGAATGTATTTACGTCGCAAATACAATGTTTCGCGTTTTTACCAGCGGTTAAACGCGAATAATTGCGAGCAGTACCGTGAATTTATAACGATTCGAAATTACTGAAAATTGAGTCAATGAAGACGGAATCAAACGTTGGTTTTCACTCCCGGCGATGATCGCGTGCACGTTCCTGAACGGACGACAACATTTTAACCAACGCGACAGTTATTAAATATAATTTTCCAACACGAATCGATCTCGAAGTTATTACACTCTTTCGAGTAATGAGAGTGCGCCTCGAGAGGGTGGGGTTGATTTATGGCTGTTGAAAATAGAGGTCTACCTGTGATACTGTGTCTGAAGAAAGTTGAAGTCCTCCTTGATACGATCGCACAGCTCGCCGATCGAGAATTTATATTGCTGGCCGGGCTGCGGCGGACCCTGAAACACAAAAATAAAACGATAAGGTCAGTTCGACCGGTCATCCAACAGTTTTTCGCTCGTCGGGACATGTTGCGCCATTCTCTCTCGCAAAAACAGTCCCCGTCGACGAGACCAAATTTTCACACGCGAAACTTCTTTGTCCCTCGATTCGTTCTCGAGATACGAACGCTATCATCCCATCTCGAGACAATCGACTTTATTCGCTTTATTTTTACGTTACGGAATACTGCAAGCAGCGAGAGTGTCGAATTAAACATTTTCAGGAGCAGTCAGAGGCCCCTTAGTATGGAATACTATTCCCAGCATTGTCCAAAATTTTTCCTACCAAATTTAAATCGCTTTTGATAAATGAAAATTGCATTACAGTTAATATCTTTTTATGGATGTGTCCTTCGTAGCAACCCATTAAAAGACGCTAAAAATTTTTTTTTTTTTAAATAAAACTTCGATCTTCTACCACGATATGTTCTCGAAATACGTTAGGTCGTTTAACGAGGTCGTGGGATTATCGATTATCGGCGAATTTACTGATGCAAGTCGACGCTGACATTTCGAAATGAGAATGTATCATAGCAATTGGAAACTGCAATTAAATGAAATTAATGGAGAGGATATTTAGAGTAACGTCTCCTCAAATAGGACAGAAGTGATTATTATAAAAACTTCGTTGTTAATACAACTAATAGCGCGTCGTAAATATGTGCCGTTGCAACAAACTGACGAGTTTCCTTTTACGACTTAAACGAGAAAATAAAGGAATAAACACATTTTGTTTGCCCATACGGTGCACAAATTCTTAATAAATTTACAAAGGAAAGCAGACGCTGACGCGTTTCAAGCAGGAGTAGAAAAAAAAAAACCGTCTAGAGGGTATAATTAGAAAAATTAATAAAAAGAGCGTTTAAAGCGGCTTGTACCGTGATAAAAGAAAAATTATTCCAAGAACAGAACTCGTTAGCGTAATGGGAATAACGCGCGGACGTTAACGAAATATGTAGTCGTACGTCATAATTATGTAAGCATAGTAAACTCGACGAAAAAATCGACTCGTCCGATGGGAGACGTTCCAGGAACGACAACCTCCGCACTCTCTATCTTCCCACTACCATCTCGAGCACTTACAGCCAGGCATTAGAAACATTTTACGACTTCATCGTTGTCAAACAACGTTGTCAGTTACATCATCAATTACATACTGCTTCAACTGCCTGTTGACATTAAAACTACCTCGTCGTACGCGACCTTTAAAAACGCAACTCATATCCGTAATCATCGTGTACGAACATTAATGTCGATCTACACTGCTACACGGTTACGAGTAATTTTTAATTCACCGTATTTTATGTATATTGGTAATGAAACTTTAATCCGGATACATTTTTCACGGTTGCAAATTTTTTTACGCTACCTGCGTCGTTCTAGTTATTTTTATCTTTACATATTTGTTTTGGTTCGAACGATGTAAATATTTCTAGATCCTAGGTTTGATCATTTAAGATGGAATCGAGTTTGAAAATTCATCGTGGGTGCAGCGGAGTACGATTTGGAATTCAGTAGAAGTAGAATCAGTGGGTCTGTGGACAGACAAACCAGTGCTCGTTCAATATACGCACGGGCTCGCGATGAATTTTCAGATTCAATTATCTCGGTACAAAATTTTATTTTCCATTTTCGATTTGTTCTTTTTTATGTTGAGAACACCTGTATAAAAATTATACTATGGAGGAACTTTAACTTCGTAACTGTTTGAACAACATATCGCAACAATTTTCACGATCTAGATGCTCTCGAAAGTAAAGCATCAAAAGATACTAAATTTTATTCTCTATTTTCGATTTGTTTTTTTTATGTTGTAAACCCATACGATAGAAAAACTTTAACTTACATAGATACAGTCAAAAATTTAGATTCTTCGTAACTGAAGAACATATCGCAACAATTATCATTATTCTCTATTTTCGATTTGTTCTTGTTAGAATACATTTCAGGATATTCAGCCGGAATCAGAAACAGTCTTATGAAGCTATACAGACTTGTATTTAAATATTACACTGTTTATTAATAAAAACGCACGCTTCTACATTTGATACAGAAAAGTATATATGA
Organism: Colletes gigas; assembly: GCF_013123115.1. NCBI lineage: Eukaryota > Metazoa > Arthropoda > Insecta > Hymenoptera > Colletidae > Colletes > Colletes gigas. The sequence continues at coordinate 5,028,593 of NW_025106647.1, read as the reverse complement.
GCCGTTTATTTTGAAAGTAGCGTAAGTCCATTTTCCAAAAAAATCGAGTTAGCTACCTTAATAGTTACATTTTTACATGATCTTTTCATTCTGAAGCAACTTGTTACTAATATATTTAAAATCATTAAGATTTTGTAACACGAAAATTTGCTGGTTAATGAAGTGATGAAAAAGCTTATTTTGAATAAGCTAAATAAGCTAAATAAAAAATAAAATAAAATTTTATGGGATCCCAGCTTTTTTATTTTGTTGCATAGTATTATCAAAGTACCAGTTGAATTATCAATGTGAAATGAAAAAATACTGACGGTGAAAGAGTACATTGGTTTAAGATATGTTGGATGAAATTTTTGAGAAACGAACGACAACAAACGAGGATGCACTATTCAAAACATTGGATTTACTACCGTAACGAGGAAGACCGAAAAACTTTAATAATATCAAGTTGGCATCACTACACAAAACAACGAGATCACTCACAAACCTAAAATACAAGGACTTAATGGATTTATTACATTATATACCACCTGCATACCAAACTTGAGAAGATTGTATAATAATTAATGAAACAATATTAATTTTAATGTCAAAATTATTTAACAGAGAATAAAAGTTGAATATTTTTTTAATTTTATAACATAAAAGTGTATACATTTATTTTGATTTCAAGGGACTTTTCCCATGGACTTGTGCTTTCTTAAGAATTGAAAATGTCAATTCATTGATTTTGAAAGTGCCGAAAGTCTAATCATAGCCATCAAAAACATATTATTTCTTAGATAATGTTAATTATGCTAATTAGGATGATAAATTTGACACCCTTAGAAACCCAAAAACATTATTCTACTAACACATCACTCAATAAGTCTCCGGTCTAACTAAGAAAAACAAATTTTTTTTTAGGAATTCCACTTTATTCATCAACATACTCTCCTTCAAGAGTGATACATTCATTCCAACGCTCCTCTAACTTTTCGATGCCCTTTGTGTAAAACGATTTGTCTTTGCTCTCAAAATAAGCCTCAGTTTCGGCAATCACATCTTCATTTGAGCGAAATTTCTTTCCCTGGAGCATCTTTTTCATCTCTGCAAAAAGCCAGTAGTCGCTGGGGGCCAAATCAGGAGAATAAGGTGGGTGGGGAAGCAATTCAAAGCGTAATTCGTTCAATTTAACCATTGTTTTCATCGACTTGTGACACGGGGCATTGTCCTGGTGAAACAGCACTTTTTTCTTTTGCATGTGGGGCCGTTTTTTCTTAATTTCTGCACTCAATCGATCCAATAATGCCATGTAATATTCACTGTTGATAGTTTTGCCTTTCTGAAGATAGTCGATGAATAAAATTCCATGCGCGTCCCAAAATACGGATGCCATAATCTTGCCAGCCGACTTTTGAGTTTTTGGTCGCTTTGGACGACTTTCACCGGCTGCTGTCCACTCAGCTGACGATCTTTTTGATTCAGGCGTGTAATGGTGGATCCATGTTTCATCCATTGTCACATACCGACGCAAGAAATCCTTTTTATTTCGTTTGAACAGCTCCAAACAGCGCTCGGAATCGTTGACGCGTTGTTGTTTCTGGTCCGGTGTGAGCAAACGCGGCACCCACCTCGAAAGCAGCTTGCGCATGCCCAAATTTTCATGTAAAATTGTAAAGACACTACCTTCTGATATCTTCAAGGTGTCAGCTATCTCCCGCAACTTCATTTTACGGTCTTTTAAAACTATTTTGTGGACATTTTTTATATTTTCCGGAACAACTGCCGATTTTGGGTGACTAGACCGTTCAGCATCATCGGTGCTTGTACGACCGCGTTTAAAATCAGCATACCAGTCAATAATAGTTGATTTCCCTGGTGCAGAGTCCCCATAATGCTTATCAAGCCACTGTTTGGCTCCAACAGTATTTTTCCCCATCAAAAAACAGTGTTTAGTCAACACACGAAATTCCTTTCTATCCATTGTCTTGAAAATGACAAAACTGGGATCACTAAAACGACTGCAACCTCTAAACTAACGGTCAGAATGCCACGAAATTTGGACACGTACTGTTTGAAGGTTCATACTACCCGGACATCACGTAGGTTTGTCAACAATGTTGCCATATATGCGCCAGACCGGGGACTTATTGAGTGATATGATATGTCATCTGTTATCCATATTTTTAAATTTAATCCAACGCAAACCCTTCAATATCTCGATTTGAACATAAATGGACTTACGCCATTTTCAAAACAAACGGCTCATATATAGCACATAAAAAAGAATAGAATAGAAAGAGGGGCGCGCGGACTGTTGAGTGTACGGGGTGAATTTAAACATAGAATTTACTTCTAATAGTTCTTTTATGTTGTATCGTAGCTATACACGCGATTTACGGAGTTCATACAACACCGAAATGTACAAAAACGTTCGACCGCGCAGAAATCGCCCCTGTCCGCATAACGATCGCGTAAATTCACAACTCGAGGGGTTAAACGACTGCCGTTCGCGTCCTGGAGGGTCGAGAAAATATTTTCCGCCGGTTTGTTGGATTCTTGGCTCGCGAGGCTGGCAAATAGACGCGCTTAAACGTCGTCGAGCGGATCAACAGAAAACGTTTAGCGGCCGATTTCGTTTCGCAGTGGAAGACACGAACCGACGCGACGCCGATATCCTTCGACCGGTTTCGACGTTTAGCAAATAGGTTTGTCTAAGAGGGGTCTCTCTCCCCGTCGTCGAGTGTTTTCCAAGAGTAATCGGACGTCGTGATTGCGTACGGAACGAACGGTAATCCTTCGATGTGCCGGATGCACTTGTCACGGCCCACGTAAGCAGTCGCCTCTAGGCTTACACGTGAACGCACGACGGAAATCGTGCCGCTGGTTCGAGCTTCCGTTCGCTGATTACGCCTCCAGTTTAAACCTGCGCGTACCGGCGGCTCTCTCGCTCCTCGTCGACCAATTTCAACTCGTAAAAGCTCCGAGGCGCGAGCGCGACGAGAGGGGGGAGGGGAGAAAAAAGAACCCCAGTCAGGAAACACTTTACATGGAAATCGACTCTGGCGCGCGAGAAACATTGTTTCCTACCCTGGCAAATATTCTCCGCGGATTGGAGGGGTGTTTCGAGAAAAGTTTCCCCGTAAGTACAGTGTTGCGATATTGCCTCGCGGACCGTAACGATACTGCGACCCGCCGCCTATCGTCGCCGCGGATAATCGACTCTGGCTGCACGGATCGTCGAGTAATCGCGGTTAATTATTGCCGCTGAAGCGTGATCTCTCGTCCGTTATTAATTACCGCGGCGGCGTCTTTCATGAGGGAATAAGACGCCACCGAAGCGAACCTGGAAGTCCTCGGTGCTTCCTCTTTCCCTCGCTTCGATGCCGGGACGACGAGGATCCTGAACGCGTTCACGTCGTAAAATAAGTCTTACAATTTCCGCGCGAGAGTTTACGGAACGAGATACTATCGAAAATTTATGAGCCACCAAAAAAACGTATATTAATGGAAATGAAATTTTATTTGTATTTAATCTGAAGTGCTCGAAAAGGTCGTTACCCTAAACGAATCATAGCTATTCAAAAGGATTTTGTTTACCATAAATGCGCTCTAAAAAGTCAGCTAGCGAACAAGTGGTATTACCTAGAAAAACGGGACCCGATTTCTAACGTAGATCTCCGCGATTTCTGACAGCTCTTCGAATTGAAAAATCCTTTAAAAGGAGAAAAGATTCGAGGACGCGGAGGACCTAAAACGGGAACGCGACGAGGCAGCTGTTGGGCTATTCTGAAAGCTGACTTTAAGGAATCCTTCCCGAAAGTGGGAGGATCGTTGGAAGAAGGTTATGGCTCCCAAAGGGGAGTACTTCAAAGGGGGCATCATCACTATTGATCACTACTGAACTCGTTCTCCTGGTACGACACACGTTCGGATACTTCCCGAACACGTTGAGTTTTATTTCCTATTCGAAACTAGCGCAGGATATGAGATTGATAAAATAAAAATAATGGAAATGTTCTACGACTGGATTAATCGTTTTATAAGACGAAACAATCAATTTCTTATTATTTATAATCTCAAGAATGTTGGAAGGATCAATAAAGTTTACAGACAATGGCTTTTTATGGCTGATCGTTACTGAAACATTAAAGCCATTTCTCTGGAAGCTACATTAAATCTTAAAAACTGATAAAGCTTTCATCGGTGGCAGAGTTACAACAATATCTGTCTTTCCTCGGAGACAGATGTTTTCTCAATTAAAATTTAATTCAGTCGGGTTCTGAAGAAAAATGGGTCTCGAAAAGGTTAGGTAATAAACGTAAAGCGGTCGAGATAATAAAGGTCGTTCTGAGATCTTTCGCGTTAAAAGGGGTCAACAAAAAATGATTTTAAAAATAGCAGTGGTCAACGAGGACAGTCACCGTAAAAATGTAATTCTCTTGTAAAATTGTCACTTACACGAGCCACCGTGCTCGGACATATTTTTATTTTATCATGCCGCGAAGAGCTAAAGCAGCCATAATCTCGGAATATCATTTTATCCCCCAGCGTAGTCGTAATATAGGACTCTTAAACAGAAGTGTCAGAGCTCTGTAATCTGGTCTTGCTCAAAGTGCGATTCGCGGTCCACTGGCGGACCACGTGAATTTCTCAGTGGGTCAGCGCGCCAAACCGACGCGATCGAGCAATCGTGCTCCATATCCTCAAGAAACGTGCACGATATATAATCGATCGATTCCGATACGTATCGTCTTTTGTTTCGTTTCAATCGTTTGGAAGACACCCGCCGCGCTACTTCGAACATCGTAACATGGCGTTTACACCGGGTAGCAACTTTTCAGCTTCCCGCTATAGCGTCTAACACGGACCTACGACGCACGATCTGGAAATATCGAGTAGGTTTTCGAGACAGTTGGATAACGAATTCTTTCGTACGCTCGAAAGGTCTTATCCAAGGGGTCTTTGGTAAGCGTTCCGGATCGATAGAGCCCTACTACGCGTCCAACGTCCAGCAGCTTTTATTCTCGGCGACACAACGTGCGCGAGAGCGGCAGGAACGACGGAAATAGTGGCGCAAATTCGGTTGCTGCTACGGCATTTGAGAGCCCGATGGAAACCCACGCTTACCGACTTCGGCGGCAGCTGTACTAGCGCCCACGACCGTAAAAGCCACATTATTACCGGTAGTACCGCTGCTACCCACCTCCGTATACCTGTCGGTAATAACGTTACGAGCGTGTTATCGATCGTTTTGCACGTCGTACCCCGCAAAACGGATACGCCACGACGGCCTCGTAAAAGCTGAAATAGTTTTCTCCCTCCTCTGCGGCCCCCGCCCCCGCCCCCCAATCCTCGTCCCGTTGCTCTTTCACCTATCCTCATCGCTCCACGTCCTTTCCACGACAACGGAGGGAACTATACACGGTGTCCCACGAAACTGGGCCATTCGACACCGAATCAAACGCTACGAGACAGACGCAAATTTCCTCGGAACAAATTAAACGGATATTTTTGTACCTGCAACGTTTGAGAAATAAACCAACGGTCAAATTGTGAAAATGTATGCGATAGAGCAGCTTCAAACCTCAAAAACTGCACGAGTTTCTTTGAAAACAACATATGTACTTCGAATCAACGTCCGGGATGATAAACAGTATTTGACCGATTAATTTAAAACTTGATATTTGTGTCCGGTACAGTGAAATGTCCTGTACACTCGTACGCGTTATTTCGTGCAAGCTGCGCGCTCCGTGTCTCGTGGGTTTTAATAAAATGGCTCAAAATGTAAAAGTTGATTGTGAAACACCGCGCACGGAGAGAGAAATATGAAATGTGTTTTTATTGTCCGCGCGCAACGAGGAAATTAACGTCCCGGTACATCGTCGAGCAATTCGGGAATGCGTTTGGGATTTAGTACGTTTTAAAAATATTACATTTCTGGCCGTGGCGGTATTGTCTTTGTTCCCGCGTACATTTGCAAGACAAATCTTACCGTTTGATTACTTTTCAACGACGTTAACGTCGCGGCAAATAGTATGAAATTATAATATCGCCGTCAAAGAAATAAACATGTGCCGTGTTTGCTGCCACGATTCCGAGCTACATTGGTGCTAATTCTATTTAATGCACGCTTTAACGAATCTTTCGAATGTGCGATGTCTGCCGCGAAACACGTAACACTGGTTCGTAGCTTCGTTTCCTCGTACGAATAAAAAATAGACGATCGTGACGTTAGTTCTCGCGAAGAGAGCTGCGGTAGCAAACGTGTTAAGCATATTTTAAGAATAATTTAATAACCTGTCCGTAGAGAAATTTAATCCCGCAGCAAGAAGAGTTACGAAAGTTCAAGATAAATAATTTTGCCGGCCTAGTAACAACGGCTGTGTCGCGAAACGTGTCTAAAAATGTTTAAATTCAAATTCGGTGAAGCGACTTCCTTTGCTCGTTTTAAAACGGACGCTCGCATAAATATTACAATGTATTTCAAATGAGCTACACTAGCAAAACATTGTTGGCATTCCGAGACGATTTAATTAATTATAATCTTGTTGCATCGCATTGCATAGTGCAAACGGTATCGAATCCGGAAAAAACAATGTTACAAACGTCCGTCATCAGAGTTATTATACCGATACATATTTACTTTGAAACGAGTTCGATTTCTATTATAAGTGCTGCCGTGCATTCGTTTCCTCGATTCGAATACATGAATCGAAGTGTGAAACTATACACGCAAATTAGACTTTCCATTATGACAAAGTAGTTTCGTATCAAACAATTTATTTACCAAAGTAAATCAGAGATTCACGAATTTAGGTGCAACGTTGGGAATAAACATTTTTGCGAAGAATTTATCGTTCTACGGTGAGAAAATAGCACATTCGCGGGCGGATCGCGAGCGGGGCAGTTTAATAAAACCTACCCTGACGACGTTACTCGAATCGATACCGTGCTTATCAGGTTAGCGTAATATTTGCCAGCGCCAAACACGATGGGCGTCGCAAAGCCGTCAAAGACGACAACAACGTATCTTATTCGTCGCGTGTTGGAGCGTATCAACGCCGTCGATGAACAGTCCAACACAGAATGTGACGAAAGGATTGCCCATCTAAACACAGTCTTTATTAATTTTAATCGACATCGAAAGTGAAATTCCTGCTCTCGCGGATAAATCCAAAAATCATACGATATCTCTACTAGTCGTATATTCTTGTTAGGAAAATCTTGACCCTTGAATGTCAAACCAAGCCCCTCAAATTGTCCACGAAAACGAAACTTTCAGATAATCGAAAACTAGCCTATCCACGATTTGTCACGCAACTTTTGTAATCTCGTTAAGGTCGAGGAGCGTTAGATTCATTTTGTTTGCTCGGTGAAAAGTTACGTTTACGTTTGTGCGACGGATCGTGTAACGAGGCAATGGCTCGCGTGCGCGCGTTTTTAAACGATATCGAACACGTGTAAACGCATCAGAATACCCGACATCCGGTTAACGGGCTCGCCTTAAAGTCCGAGCGAACGAGTGAACGCGAGGCTTGCAAGAATCGACGGAGCCACGCGCTCTGCTGATCGGCAGAATCGTTGATCCCATTTGTCCGCGCAAAGCCACCCGCGGTCAATCCAATTAATTTATTGGCTTTCGCAGCGGAGCACCCGTACCACCGTCTCCCTCTGGCTCATGGCGATGCTATACTTAACGGCACGAGCTTCTATCGGGCCGTACCGCGGTAGGTAATACGCATCATGGGAGAGGAAAGCTCGAATCCAACGACCGATTACCGATCCAACCGATCCTTTCGTGAAAACCAAAACCGCGAGAATCCGGAGCTTTTTGCGCTAATACCAGTATTTTATACGAACAGAAATAATAAAGTGTTTGATACACGAATATTGGCGGAAGTGAAAACAGCGAGTAATGGCCAGACCGGTGAAAAATATTCAAATATATTTGTCTCGACTACGGAGCGTTGTATTAAAAAATTTTATTCCATTTTTTCAACTTGTATTTCTACGAGGAATCTCACCCCTGATTATACGAAACACGATTTCGAAAAATTCGGTTTTCCTGTTCTAAAAGAAAAAGTTTACTTTCCGTGATAAAAACCATCGACGCGTATGTTGCGTTTCGCGTTTTGAGATACAAGTCAAGAGGGTGCAGCTGTGTCACTTCCTTGGCTTGTTTAGACAAAGTATAGGACCGATTGGGTCTGAGGGTACGGGACGAATTTTTCGTCACTGACCTTTTCTTTCTGTATGTTTCTTTCAAACCGTACAGACGTGCCTTCCAAGTGTTTCTAATAAAGCTTACAAGTTAAAAGTTATATCGTCCAAATTGACTTTTTGGTCCACCACCAATTTGAGAAATTTAAGCAATTTATAATTTTCGTTATTCCCTTTTTACTTTATACATCGTATTCGAGTAGTATAAAAAAAAATGATCGGTAAAGCTTTCTGTCTATTTGAAATATAGCACATATTCTCTGGTGCACTTTTACCATTAATATTCGTTCCATAGAATATGTTTTAATTACTCGGTCTGTGTTATGCAAGCTACATTTTTCCGCTTTAAGCATTCCATGCTCTTCATTATTTCGCTAGTATATGTACCGGTACACGTAGCTACGTTATGATTGCCACTTTGAGCGAAACCAGACCCTCCATAAATATTCCCATTCCGCGATATTCGCTCTTTTGAAATGCAGCGTACAATTTCTACGGAAGTATTTCTGCACAACTCGGAACGCGCGGAATGCTTGATCCTTACAAAAGATCAGATTGGTCAGGGGGTCGAGTGAAAGTTTTCGCGATATCGATCGACGAATCGGTTAAACGTTGTATTCGCCTAAGACAACCTTTCTTCGAGCCGATATTCAGGATACGTTGCACAAAATTCCAACGTAACTCGAGAACTGAATTCACCAGGTTAAAATACCGAAGAAGAATTTTAATACACCCAGACATTTTTGTTTAACGTTTCAAAACCATTAAATTTACGTTTAGTTATTAATACTAGTTCCAGAACTAAATCGAGCAACGAATTATATTTTAACGGTACAAGCGTTAACTATCGTCGCGTTCGTACGAATCGTTTAAAACGTTTTTTTCCCCCGATGAATACGTGCCCCCAAAGTCGTGAACGCTTTTTGCACGCTGCCGTGTGCCGGCATTTCGACTTTAACTACGCGCGATACGCGAAAACATTACAAATTAACACTCGTCTTCTCCATTTTCGCCGCGTTTCGCCCTCGTTTTCGGAAAAATCGCGTCCGCCCCGTTCGTTTTCTATATATATCGGTTTATTTAAATTTTATTCCCGTCGTTCCTATGAAACGCGATTAAAAACCAACCCGGAACGACGCGCGAGTCCGGGCAAAGATTAAATTCAGATTTTTCGATTTAATGTTATTAGCTTAACGGACGCGCCGGGATCCAATATCGCTCGGGATGATTGGCGCGATCAAATAAAGGCGTAATAAATAAGTGTCGTCGCTATAAAATCAAATTAAAACACGACGAAAAAAATATTCCCATATCCGTGGAACATTGTTTGCCGCTCGCTCGTGTCAATAATAAACCGTTGCCGCCTTGTTCCGCTGATTTTCAAACGGAAAATTTCCGAGGGACGTGGCCGCGACCGCGACCGCGGCGGAAAATTCATTTTTCGTCGCGGTTTAAAATATTCATCGTTTTACATCGAATAAAACCAGGGACAGAAATGAAAAGAGAGAAAAGAAGGGTTTTTATACGCGTTGCGACCTAGTGGGGAGGGGTGGAATGGCGAGACCGTCGGAAAACGCAGTTAGCTTCCGTCGAAAAGCGAAACGCGAATTATGTCGTTTCGACGAATAATGATGAGAGAACGCGGCCGCCACCCGTCAATCAGTGTCCTTTATGTCCTGCAGCCGATTTAATTATCCGATAGCTCCAACCGAACCCACCTCCCCTCGACATTTCCCGTCGCCCCTCCTCTCTTTTCCCTCTCCGTCTATCTTTTCCGTCGATCGAGAGCAATCATAATAACGCGGCTCCGGTATTCAAATAACGCGCGGTTCGAAAGCTGCCGTGAAAATCGGCGCCCGTCGCGGGACAACCGGAAACAGAATTAATACCGGGGGTCGTGGTAAATTGAAATGATCGTGGTTCGACGAGAAGTTGCACGTATATTTTTTTTTTCCCGCGACGCGTTCACCCGGGACGCAAACCCTGTCAGCCAATCACGAATATCACCCGTCATCTCCGACCACTGCATTTCACCAGAAGTCGAATTTTCCACTCATTTTTCCCCGCGTCGAATCGACCAAGTTAGCTCGACTGTATCCGGCAAACATGTGGCCCGGATTCTCGCCGACCGTCGTATCAATAATAAAACTGATACGTAAACGTCGATTTCAACTCACTTTTTAAATTTATCCAATCCAAGAGTTACTTCGTATTTTGCCGCTGCTACCCCCTTTCGACCCTTAAACAAACTCGCGGGGGTCTAGCGAATGATGTTGCTCCGTTGCATGATTCGAGCTATTTATAAATTAAATTACGAAACGAATTTATTAATAATTTTGCCAATGAAATTGGGCGTGTACGTTACTGCTTATGCGTGACAACTTATCGATCAAATTTTCTGAAGAATTTCAAAATCATGAAAAAAGATACTTTATACTTTATACTTTGATCGAAGACCAAATATCACCGTAAAGAGATCATTGAAACAACTTGTTGATGAAAATTAGCTCGAGTTTGCTCTTTGAAAAATGTTGAGAGCTTCTCGGGGGACCGTATCGTGTAATAAAATTTCGTTCTTTTTCCCCTTGGCACGTATCGCGAGAAGAACTCGACCTTTAAAGCAGTATTATAAGCTCTCTAAGCAGCTTAAAGTTCAGCGTGGTCGTTCGAAATTCGACGCGTTCGTTGGTACGCAAAGGGTTAATGAAACGAATTCCAAGAAGGAGCCCGGTGTCTTGGCCTCCATCCTTCGTCGGTAACGCGTTTGACAACGATCCCAATAACTCGGGCGCCGCACAAAGTGCATTACCTATGCATCAGAGGGAACGGCGCGAGCGTGTCGTGGTGCGCATTACGACGGATAGTGGCAACAGAACCAATCAGTTGCGTTTGCAGCCACTCAAATACGCTTAAGTGGCGCATATCGCCGCGCCTAATTACGTTAGTTCCATCGATCCTGACCATCCACTAAAGACCCGATTATCAGCATGCATTATCAGCCGAGTTAAGGGCTCTCTATAGTGTCCTCGGCTGCGCCTCTTCCCGTGAAAGCGAACACACGCGTCAAACCGTCGAAGATACATTAATCATTTCGTGGATCGATCCACGGTATGAACCGTCTCGCTGCGAGCGAAACCTTTATACCAGGGATCCTCAATTTGGACGAATCTGGTCGACGAAAGAATTTTCTTCCACTCGTTAGGAGCTTCAAAGTCTATCAAAAACTAAATCAAATGTAACTTTACTGGAATATTTACGTTTAATTTACGATATTGAATGTCATAACGTTTATTATCAGATCTTCCGTGGACGAGATTTGGAGCACAAAGCAAGGGGGGAAAAAATAATACATACAATAATTTTCAACGCAAAGATCTACCTTTCCAGGAAATTATGAGAGAACGACGTCATTTAGACGTGCAACGAAATGGGTGCAAACGGCGAGGAAGGTTGAGAGTCGCTGCTCGATACATATTAACGGAACGACGCGAACCGCGGCCGGAGAGAAAGCGTAGCAGAGCTCGTGGTCCCGTCCAGCCGAGTTAATTACCATAATTGCCGAGTAATAATTAAACAAAAAGTTAAAAGCTTTCGTAATTGCGGCGCGCGGATCTTCCCTCGACTCGTTTTGGAACATCGTCGCGTAGACTGCGAGAGAATCAATCCAATCCGTGGAGGCGGATAAATTCGCGGGAACGCTTCTTCCGTGCGGCGCAAATTGCAAACTTCGCGAAGAACCGTCTAGGACGGTCGACGCGGAGGAAGACGGGAGAAGTACCGGGAACCACGTTTGAAAAGGTCGAGGATTACGTGGTCCCACGCGCGAAACTTCTTCGACCATCGATCTAACGATATAACCGCTTGGCGACGCGAAGAACTTCACGAGAGAGACTATCGTGGTACTCGAGAAAAACGACGATCGAGTTAAGACAACGATCTGTCGTTCTCGCGTAAGTTGCATAATTAAACGCCTGTCGATGCGCCAACCGTTTTCTGTAAAGGATTCTGTGCGAACAATGAGCTACCAGGAAACCAGGTTTCTTCAGATATCAGAATGATTACATTGGTTAGGGACTGTGTAATACAATCAAGTTAATGTACAGGTAAAATCTGTGACAATTCGTGCGTTCGCCTTTTCAAGGGGTGGCGAAGGTTATTTTTGAAAAATGTCGCTTTAATATCTTTTAAAATATTAAAAGTCACTATATGGCGTAAGGTTGACTTTAACAAACGTACAAGTGACAAATTGCAAACGTGCGAAGTAAAATACATTGAGAGGGACAGTTAAATATTTGTATGCGCGTATGAAATACGCTTGTAGAATACGCTACAAAATTATTAAATTTACATTGACTTTAAGATTCGAACGAAGGTTCGAAGATCGGTGAATAGGAGTGCACGAAGCAAGGGTCGAAATAAAATGCACGAAACGCGGGTTTTGGGGGTTGAAATTCGCGTACGAGTTTCGAAGACCTTGACCAGTGGCGGGTATTCGAACAACGGAGGTGTAAGTCGGTCCAGTTATAGGGCGAATGCGGTCGGCTTTGGTCGTCGGGTGGTTTCGGAATCTGCACCACGTGTTGGTGGTTTTGCGGTACGAGGAAAACCGCCAGCCCTCGGAGCTCTTCTCTGTCATTTCCCGTTCGCTTGGTCCTTCTGTAACATCTTCTGGAGTTTCGCTCCGATTTTCTCGCAAACTTTCTACCCGCCTCGACGGTTCTCCGGTCTTGTAATCTTCACGCTTCGTAATATTCTGTATAGTCGAAAGGTGTTCCTATGAACTCATCTCTAAGATTTATTGGATAGACTTCTCTTCGTAGACCGGCATACTATTACAAGAACAAAGGAAGATTAATCCTGCAGTCAGTTCTCGTGATACTTGCGATTAACCACTGTTGTGTTTTCGATGAGAATAAAGTAATATATTTAATACGCTTTACACTATTTACTGTGTGTTTACCTCTAGGCAGACGAAACGAAAGTAAAGTACATCGAGTTTACATATTTGACCAAAATATGTCACGATTAGTCTGATTTACAACAATCCCTAACCCCTTTCTCAAATTTCTATTTAATTTACTTCAAGTTAGTTCGAATTCAAACATAAATATTCATTTTATGGCGTAGTTGCACGATTGTGTAGAACAAAAAGTCTTTGCTAAAATCTCGGAGACTATTAACCCCTTAGCTTACAACGACGTCTCGAAGACGTGAAAAGTCTACCGGGCCAAACCTTGGTGCCGCTTTTGGCACGCACAGTTAGAAATTAAATCGTAAGGCAAGGGGTTAAATATCCGAAGCTGAAATTTTACGATTAATATCTATACACCCTCTCGTCCTTCTTCCTAAAATTTGGTGCCTGTCGCCCGCAGGTGCTTTCCGGAAGTACGCCCGAATTTAATTGCAACGTCTCGCAACGGGACCACGGGGTTTCCACACCTGTGAAAGTAGCGGTCCCCGGTACGGGGGCAGGACGCGTCCGCCTCGACGCTCGCGAACACAAACGGATTACCAGGGTCTGGCTCGACGCGAACCCGAGAGAGCACCGGCGAACACGGAAATTATGCAACGCGATAACAGTTCCCCCTAATATCGTCAGACAATGCGCCTTAAGATTTACACGACGCGGGGGTGGGGTCGGAGCGGAGAAAGAGAGACCTGGAAGGGTTAGGATGGCTGACGCGCGCGCGCTCGCGCCCTCGCGAACAGTGGCGTGGAAAGCGACGCTGGCAAAACGCGAACGACAGAGAACGATAGACGTGGAAACGATGCACGCCTCGTCGACAGCGGTGTATCTTATTGATCATTATGATTATTCCCCGAAGCAGACTGCGAATTCATCCCGGGACCACGGTGCGCGACCGACATTTGCATAAGCAATGCATTTTGATTCGCAGACCCACATTGTGAGCGGAACACGGAATGACATAAATAATGCATGGCGTAATGATCGCGCGCCAGCACGTTCGCGCACGTTCCGCGGGTCCCGGGGTTTATACACATCGCGAAACCAGAACGATTCTCGCGCTCATAATTCTTTGGTATGCAAGCCTGTGCACCGGCCGCCACCGAGATTCGTTCTACTCTCGTTAGCGATAATCGAGGGATTTTATTCGTCCATCGATCCGACTACGATACACATGGACGGACCCGCGTTTTACGAGCCTGCGTCGTTTCCTTAGGAAACACTCGATCGAGAGCCTCTCTTTTTAATTTTCCTGCAAGAAACACGGCGGTCGAGAAACTAGTCAAACGGCTCGATCAAGGCCCGTCGCGTTGAGGGCTGCTTAAATTTCTGGACGTGTTTTACCAGGCATTTCGAACGCCTCGCGAATGATTCGATCACGCGAAAGCAGACTGGTGCTATAAAATCGATCGTGTATGGATTACTTCCAGTGGATAACGGTCCAAAACAGGGAAACAAGAAAACTACGTGTCTTCGATGGGAACTGTACAAGCTTTTATAGAGCAAAACCTACTAGGAAACCGATTTTTTACGATGAAACGATCGATGCTTCAAATTCGCCAGATACAGCGGCCTCTTCTTGCTCCTAACGCCGAAGAACTTGTAAAGAAGTCGAAGCGATGTCGGGTTATAACTTGTTCTATAAACTGGTTGGGGATTTAACGCGTTATTAGGTATTCCTGTAATAGTGTTTTTATATGCTCTTTAACGGAATATAATCTTTAAGGTTAGCGACTCCAAGGATCGTTGAAGAGTTTGAGTCGAGTCTATCCTTGATACGAATCTGTTATGACATTTTGCTTACCATTACTAGCCACGGTTGAGAGACAGACGAGTCAATGGATTTCGGTGTAACAATCGGATCGGCTATGCTCTTTGTACGCATGCAACGGCGCAAGAATCATGGCTTTCATAAATCATGCTACCGGGAACGGAGTTGACGTTGGGTATACCCAACTTAAGCATTAGTTTCTAAGTCTGTACACCTACCCTAATCGAAACACGTATCCGCTCGTATTATAATCGACCGATACAACTTCATTTGAAAAAGTATTCCGACACTTTTCGAAAATCGATGTTTTCTGTTTCCTAGAAATTCTTTATTGTATTAGAATCTAACTCGAACATAAAACGAGCTGTAAGTTCGAAGCAGGTGGGAGAGAGCAGACGCGTAGGAAAAGGAGGATCGAAATTTAGTAGCGCGTCGAACAGCTATAGATTTAGATGGTATCCGATGATTGGAGAGTAGTAAATTAAGCAGGTAAATCGCCGACTCGGGGCAAGTATACGAACGCCATAATCGGGACATAATCAACCGAGTGTACAGGGCTACTTCTTCGACGGTAAATCACGCCAGACGTTGCTCCAAGTTTTACGCCGCGCCAATTTGCCGGCGTTCGAACGACAGAGAGCGTGTGCCGGTAGATTTAGGTGAAGAGTCGAGAGATAAAGGCGCTAGGTTGCCAAACGATACGGTGGGAATACCCCTTCGGCGGCTTTGAACGGCCAATTGATTTTGTTTCGATTTAGTTAATGCCGTTACATGTCCGGGACCGCTACAAAAGGGGATACGGCGCTTCGAGGCGGGCAAAACCGCACAAAGAGCCCCACCTGTGACAGAACTCGACCAATATCAAAGAATCGATGGCTATCCGGGAACTTACAAGGATAAAGATTGTATTGGAAAGCCGTTTGCCAACCGGTCGTTGAAACTTTAGTGGATACCTTCATATGTTCCATACTTCTCTGCACTATTCGACTGTTTTCCCACGCGTCTTGTTTTTTGTTGTTACTCAATTATTTTAGCCCAAGATACATAGTTTGCTGCAATCTGACGAATGTACTGTTCGGAGCTGAAATGGAGACGAGACTACACTAATGATTCTTAAAATGAACCCTACACGTGATTCATAAGTTGAATATTTCTATCTCTCCGCGATATCGCTGTGTATGAGCACCTGCTGGTGTCGAATTTCGAACTTCGTCTCCCCTGTACGAAAGATGATCGTTCATTTTAGGAATCATTGCTGTGTCTACCAATCGCGTCATCTGGCAGGGAACCGAGGAGATAAAAGGTCAAAAGATCTCTCTCCAGCTCCGAATGGTACACGATGGAGCTCGGATTTAAACTGAGGGAACTCGATGATACGTACAATGTACAGAGTTATTTAAGGTGCTTCTCAAGTTTCGAAGGTACACGAAAGATTTTGGATCCGTCGGTGAATAAGCGTTCAATTAAGTGGGAATTAAAATGCATCCTTTCGTTGGTAGTAAAGGAATCTTATCGAGGCTGCAACGGAGCGCATCCGAAAATCAAAGAGAAACGCTTGCAACGCGTATGTAAATACACGTCGGCACATATCCGTGGGTTCCTTTTATTTCCCGGGTCCCGGGCTAGCAGCTCCGTTCCAAGTGATGTGAACCGAGCTACAAACACCTGACACACTCAGGCACACATGCATATCGCACAACAGACCCTTTCTCCGTCTCTCTCTCCTTTTCCCTTTGACTATCTCGCTCGTTCCGGCGGGCACTCGTGCAGATTCGTCGATAAGAGGCGGCCGCGGCAGTTTAACCCGCCGAGCAATTAAGGCGATACGATCGGTGCTCTCGTGAAATAACGTCACACTGCAGAGCTGGATACGTGGATAAGTGCTACCCTCTGTGTGCCTCGTCCGTCCTGTTCCCTCCCACTCGTTCTCTCTGTCTCGATCCTTTCCCGTCTCTGTTCGTTCCGTGTCTCGTGTGCCTTCTCGTCGCGTGTTACGTCTCTCTCTCGTCGTTTCGTCGTTCGTGCTTTCTCTACCGCCCTTTATCTATTATGCTTCCAACTCGCGCCGATGCACGCGTACACACAGCGTGGGGCTCCCTGCATGTGTGTTTACACGCATGCTTTGCATCCCGTTTTCACGTGCGCGCACCGTAACGATTACGACCGCGAGACACCACACGACCATGACGACGACGACGACGACGACGTCGCCCGGCGACGACAACGACGACCAGCTGTGCCAGGATGCTTCGGGCAGGATCGGTGCACGGCCGACTTAATAACACGCCATCGTCGACGTGCATGCATTCGGTGTTGCCCGAGTAAATGTACCGTGGCGACCAGGCCCCCGTAAAGGTCTCGAGTTTTTCCCCTCCGCGTGGCTAATTAAACTTAAACACAAATTACAGCCGGTCAGAATCGTTTCCGTGGCGCGGCGTTGCGTGCCCGTAAAGCCTGATCCGCTCGGAACCGTAAGCACCGCGAGCCTTGTATTCCCATTGATTGTTCCGTGAGCGGTACACGAACGCCTGGTGAATAGCGTTTCCGAAGGAATTGTCGGCAATTGTTGTTTCGTTTTTCTCCTATTTTTTTTTTTTTCGTCGGTCCCCGGACCCTTTCGAACGATCCTTTTGTCCGGGGCGCCGTGTCATTGCAATTTCTGCAAAGGCGCGCCGAACATGGCGCGTAATTCGCGGCGCGGCAGCTGAAAAACGAACGATAACTTCCCGGAAAAATGTACCGAAATGCACGAAATGAAATTTTTTCCTGGCAAGCTTTCTCGTTTTTTTCTTTTTCTTTCTTTTTCATCCGGCGATTTTTAATTATAAAATTCAAATCCCTGTTCCGGGCTTCCGTCGGTACCTGCGCACGTGCGGGTGTATTTTTCGAAATTAACAACAGCGGCGATACGCTGTGCATTTATATTTGTTTTTGATCCTAATAATTTGCAATTTTAGTACCCTCGTAGGTTCAAACACGAACCGACGTTCAATAAGTTTCACGATTTTATATTCGTTTATTCTTTCCGAGTAATGTTTGCTTTATTCTTCGTAACGTGTGTTTATCTTGAGTCGTTCTTTGAAATAGTCGATTACATTGTAATGGTAACTCGATAAAATCTAGAGGTATTAAGATTGCAAGGACCGATACACGGTAAATTGTTCCAATGTCAGTACTTATGAACGCGAATAGGAGTAATGAGTTCTGCACAGATGCATTATAGTCGCATCAAACTCAATTGGCTGCTCAAGGCCACTTCCTCTGTGAGTCACGCTCGACTCGACTCCTTTTCTATTCATGATATGAAAATGACCGACTATAGACAAGACAAAGTCGTAAACGCATGTGAAATAGTCAATTCTCTAGGGTTGAGAGCTGCCTATACCCCGATAAAATTGTTACGGATAATTATATTAACGTATTATAAACAACGAGTCCATTTTCTACGAAGTTGAGAATGGGGAATTAACGTCACCGTAATTTCGCAGTGATAAGCGAGAAAGATTCCCAAAGGCAACATTGTCAGCTCGAAACGGAACGAAAGAAATGGACACCCTCTTCTGACCATTAAACAAAAGATAACAACCAGAGCGGAAAAGGGGAGAGTTTGAAAAAAAAAAAAAAAAACACGGAACGAAGATTAAATGAACAGAAGCCAGAGGCGAACAAAGGACCAAAAGCAACACGGTTCGTCTGCTCTGAGTGAACCAGGTAATTACTGGTCGAATTTCCTCTGTCTTTCCCCACCTCTGACGCCTATCTTTTCCAGCCCCCGTCGTCCTGTTCCCGTTGAGAGTTGCCGCGAAAAAGCAGCAAAAGATAAAAGCGCCACGAGAAAACTCCGGGTCCGTGCTACGCCAATGGGGCGCGGTACTTTAGCGACACAAAGGAAGCTCAAATATCGGCCAACTGTCGTAGCCCGGTGCCACCCAACCCCTCAAACGACCCTCTCTCTTTCACTGTCCGTTTCATACCTTTTCTTGCTCCAACAAGGGTGAAAGGGAGAAACGGAGAGGGAAAGAGGGAGAAGGAGAGAGAGTGACGAGGCGTTTCAACAAAAGCACGGCACTACAAAAGCTCTACGATAATAGGAAGCACGGCAAGAACCACCCTGGTAGTTCGGCCACCTAATCTGTTACAGTCATAAACCCCATTTTGGCCCCTCCATCGCCGTCCTTTTACGAGCACCCAAAACCACCCCTACGTTACAATACCTACACGTACAGGCTGGCGCGCGTTCCGACGCACACACGCGCACCAGTTATCCTTCCGTGAAGTCGAATTTTTTCCGAGATTGCTTCTACCGGCACCCATGTCAATCACCCTCCTTTAACAAAGAGATTATACGACCATTCCTTTTTTTTCCTTTTTTCTTTCAACGAAATGTTTCACGCGTGATATTTTACGTCTTGAATATTCATTAACCCTTTGCACCCCACTGGCGCCGCTACGCCGATGTGTATACAATATGCACCGCAACATAAGCATTTATGCATTTTTGCCTGGACAGAACGCGTTTCATTTTCAAAAGCAAATCCACAAAATTGCGCTCACTGAATATAGAACAGTTCGGTTCAAGACTAGGAGATTATCTCCGTTCGGCTACCTCGCCACTCTATTTCACAGTTATTCGCTCAACGTGCAAGCAACCTCTGTTCTCAAACAGAGATGCAAGCCCGTAAAAGGAAACGCGGGTCTGACACGATTTACAGACGGGGCTGTGGCCTTGAGCAGCCAGCCAATCGAGTTAAATCCGACTCTGCGACCAAACGCTAACGATAGGACACGTACAGTACGCGATTCGTAAGTTGAACGTTTCTATCCCACTCAACTGGGACGTTTTGCATTGGAGCCAGCAAGAAATAAGATAAGAATCTAGTTCGAAATAAAAACAAATATCGCTACTTTGGAGCAACTAAAAAAGTACGAACAAAGACGTCCCAACGTCTCGTTTTTGCTTCTTGACTTTTCCCTTCTTCCCATGGCGGCGTAACACGATCGCGGCTGGTTTCATCTTGGAGACCTTTAAGAGCAAACACAATGTTCCGAGGCAACTTTGCATAAGGGTTGACTGCGCGAGGGGTGAATATGTTACAATTACTGGCAAACCGAACGACCATGGGAGGGACTTTGAATGGGCCAGGGTTGCCCTTCGATCCTCGACACTTACGAACAATGTCACCCTTCCTGATCTCCCGGGGCTGATAGCGCTTTCTTTTCTTTCTTTTTCGTCAACTCGGGACGAGGCGGGGGGTAAGGGGGGCGACAGAAAGGACGGTCACGTCGAAATGAAATTTTTCGAGCAGGATGGCCGCCGCACAGCTCTTACCGCCACTTCCTTGCTCGGTTCACGATAATCTCGTTATCTGACATTATAGGGTGGAACCGTGCGCGCTACCCACCACCTCCCCCAACTTTTCGTCCCCTTTGGTTGCGAGGGTGCGCACGGGCAATGAAATTCGAGCACGCGGCGAAATCACTCGAGAGCATCTAAATTGCGATTCTAATCGGGCGAGCGACACGTGTGTGCGTACGTGTGTGCCCAACGATCTGTTTCGCCAGCCGTAAATGTGGGATTTATGCGAATCACCGGGCACGATTTGTCAAGGAGCAACGACGGCTGGCTACAAAACAACTCTTTTTCACGGAGCTACTCGACCGTCGAAAATAATCGCCCCCCTCCCCCCCATAATGTACTCGTTCGATGGTACCGGGTCCTTTCGACGTCCATTTCGATCGCTCACAATACTCGTTGTACGAACTTTGTACGGTGAAACAGAGGGGAATTAAAATTTCACGCCTTAAAGTTTCTACGAATGGGAGTTTCTATCGAGTCGTCCGTTAAAGAGAAAAAGTCAGAAAAATTCCGTGTATCCGTGAAAATATACCGAACGTCCATAGTCAGAGACACGTTGCTACACGCTGGACATAAAAAAAAAAAAAAAAAAAAGAGAACACGGAACGAACTGAATTTATGCAAGTTCCCATTCCCGTTGTAAGAAGGAAGTAAAATCGCCTTTAATTGTTTTTCTATGTCCCGGACCAGCCGTTAACCTGTTCCTCGGGGCTATGATTGTTACGGGTCGAACGGAACGAGATAAATGTAGAAGCGTGACAAGGAAGATAGGGAGAAAAGTCTTTCGTGTCTCCTGAATGTCGGCCATTATCGGAGCTATCTCTCGACAACGGTCGACCGAGGGTTTTTAAGAGCGTAGCTGCCTTTATCTGCGAACAAGCTGCAGCTAATGTAGCTACGCGCCGAGGTCTCGACGACCCGACTACTTTTTCTTTTTTTCTTTTTTCTTATTATCTCCGGAGTTGACTTCGTAGTCCCTCGAGGCAACGCGAAGTGTCCAAGAAAGGAGACGAGAAAAAAAAAAAAGGAGACACCAGATACATCTTGTAGCGATGGTGTGGACAACGAGGAACGGGAAGTTTAGGATCGACAGAAAAACACGAGGCAACCATATATCGGGGGTTTCCATTGTATACGGCGCTCGTTGCTCGTCCTTCCACCCGTCTCGAAATTGTTATCCGTTTATTTGAATGTCGTATGATTTTTTAAACACGACGTTCCGCAACTTGAATAAAGCACAATGTAATTTTATTACAATCAGATTTTTCGCGTGAATACCAAAGGTCTTGTATTCAACATTAATTTTCTTGGCACATTTAGACTGAAATATTCTCACACATTAAGTCGCGTGTTAAATTTAAAAAAATCGGTCGCTTAACGCGTGGATCGAAATAATAGTATTTTGATTAAAGGATTCCCATGCTCGATACTTGTTACGTGACAGACGCAATTAGGTATCGATAGCTATTAGAGGTGCTTGGAGAGAGAACAAAGTTCAAGCGGCACGTAAATGTTCATGTAAGCCAGTTCAACGCGTGTAATATTTTAAGTAAAACGCAGTGCGTCAGCAACTTGTAGCTCAAGGCAACGTTGTGCGATATGCGTGTGCTTTTAATTAAGTTCGACATGCAACACCGCGATAGCGCCGTGATTCTGGTTTTTTTTTTCCTCGCAAATGAATGCATTTAAAGGTAGTTAAGCAAGTCAACCTGATCGTGCCGTGGAATCGAAAACTTCGCTCGCGAACACGATCGCGTATTTTTTCTCGAGTTTTCTCGTTCGCCTTCGTGCAGTAACAAGCCCCGCCACGTACTAAATATTATCTGAAACCTCGCGTTGTATTCTATTTGTACCAAAGGGTAATTTCGTTATTCGTAAATAAATAATGCAAAGGATCGAATAAGAAACCCCAGAGACGAAACAGACAATGACGGAGATTTCAATGCATGGAGGGATCGACGTACAAAGTACATATTATACGAAACGCGGTGCTCGGTGACGTTTAAAAGCGACTCGTGCGTGACGTTATGCGTCGTTTGTTTCGCGTTCCCGATATCTTATCGATAACCGTAGAGCATCCGTGGACGTAACACAGTGTCCAGGGTAACGCAACGAGCAAACGGAGATACATAAAAGGGATATCTCCGCTTGTAACAGACTCGCTCGACTTCGTTGATACATGGTGCTCGTATTTCTGCAACGGAATTCTCGGTGCACAGTTCCTGTACCCGCCCCTGTGTTCCCCCTGCCCCCCCCCCGGCCTCCTGGTGCAACCACTCCGTGCGTTCTGTTCTTCGAAAAGTCAGCGGAGCGTGCGCAGTCCTCCTACAACGCCGGTAGCGAATAGCGATATTCGCTCGAGCGACTATGAAACTGGCTGCGGAATCGTATTGTGTCAGCGCAATCTTCCCTTCTTCGGGGCGAGTACGTACGCGGCGGGAATCACTTCATTCACCACGCATAAAGCGCGTTACCATCGCGCTACGGTCTGTATACAACTAGCGTGTACTTACACGCTCGCGATGAGACTACTCGGCATTAATCGGCGCGGTGCGCTTCGCTCTCGCTCGTGGTATCTTTCGCGAGGCGACGAGTGAATCGCTAACGGTAATTGTGTTTCTCCTTGCAAACTACGATGGCTCTTCGCTGATTCCGGCACGCTTGGGAATTCTGTTTGTAACAATTAGCTCTGTAGCCGGAGTATTCAAACTCCTGGACCGGTTCACTAACTGTTTAAGTCGAATTTACACTATCCGGTTCGCCCGAAACGATCCAGCGGACGACTCCGTTCGAATAATAGATAAGATAGGCGATTACATTCTTATCCATTCAAAAGAGAATTTTGTTTCGAATCGAGGGCAGCGACAGAGTCGGGTATCATCGACGCAAGCAAACTTCTTACAGATAAAATAATTTTGGCGACCCACCTCACCGATTTCTGCGACATTGAAAAGCGCGATAACCGTATATTAGCATCGTTTTGTATGTTTCGAAGAGTTAGGGAACTTGTTCGCGTTTCGAGATCTAACATAAACAAAGACTGTCGCCTGTCGGTCGCCATTCGAATCGCTGCATAAAACCAAGTGGCGACCGACAGTCGCCTACAAAGAGAGAGTACAAGGGGCTAATACCCGTTCTTCATCTAGGTAATTATCTAGGGAAAACTGTTTTGTCTGGGTAAATTATCCGGGTTATATACACATAAATTTATGAATTTGAACATTAAAAATTCTGAATTTTGATACGAGTTTTATTTGTACAGGAACATGCTAACCGAAACGTCTAAATATAATTGTTTCATTTCTAAGACTCGTTATTAAGTGAACAAAAAAATTACCCGTTATATCGGCAAGAAAAAACGATAAAACAATATCAAAAGATTCGATGAATCGTCAAGTACGTATAAGAAACATTATCGAGACCGAACACCTGCAATTAGATAGCTCGTAACGATAAAGAAGACATTACTAATTTACAATTAGTATCGACATAATTGCATGTCGTTGTATGAACGCTAAAATGGAAGATAATTGTTTCATTTATGCGCGAGCAAATAAAAATAGCGTTGTTCGATCAAGACGGTCATCTGTGTCATAAATTCAACAGCGCATAAACAAAAAGTACTATCGATCCAGGTGTACAACTTCGAGTGATTGGAT
Source organism: Colletes gigas (assembly GCF_013123115.1). Classification (NCBI taxonomy): domain Eukaryota; kingdom Metazoa; phylum Arthropoda; class Insecta; order Hymenoptera; family Colletidae; genus Colletes; species Colletes gigas. The sequence continues at coordinate 5,004,639 of NW_025106647.1, read as the reverse complement.
CTGATAAAAGAACAACGTATGTATATAGGACCACGTTTACATATTGTTTAGTCATCGTTACGACGAATAAAACACGCTTTTATAGTCTGATGTTCCTTTCGATGAATATTCCGCGCAAAAAGAGAACGAATCGTTTCGCAGGATTCGTGCTAAAATTTTTCCTTTACGAAACGACTGGTATTTCCAATCGGGTTATACAAACGTAGACGTTTATCGAATTTGCCTTTTGTATGTTTCGCAATATTGTGTAAAATATTCTGGAAGAAGTATCGTTCGCTCGTGTATAGGTTCCCGAAGTAGAAGTGAACGCGTTTGGCTCATTTTAAGAATCGTGTTCAACTTACGGAACACACTTGGGATTCATTTTAAGAATCATTACTGTAATTGGCAGGTGTACCAAATGTAAAATAGAAATGCTTATTTTTGCAATCGTAAAGATTACTATTCAAAGGAACGCGTCTGGTTCACTTTAAGAACCGTGTTCAACTTACGAATCACGCTTGGGGTTTGTTTTAAGAATCATTACTGTAATCGACAGCTGTACCAAATGTAAAAAGAAAACACTTATTTGTTGAATCGTAAAGATTAGTATTCAAGGGAACCGCAGCATCGAGTGATACATCAAGAGCGAGATTGCGCATAATGCGCTATCCGGATCGTGTTAACATATAAGAGCGCGTACACCTTGTCCATGTACGTAGATAAACACAGAATGGAAATACATGCGCATTGTTGAATCGCAAAGAGCGAAAGAAGCGTGAAACGACAAGAAGGAAACGCTCGTGAGCGAGAGAGAGACGGTTGGAACGGTGACGGTGAAGAAACGAGAGGGAGACAAGGTAGCCACAGATGGGATCGAGCCGGTAGTATACGGTAGCCCCCATGTATATCATTAACCTCATCCTCGTTTTTCGCCTCCACCTCGTATACCCTGTCCCATCGCCGCCACCTTCTCCGCCTCCATGGCGAGCGTAGGTCTCAACGGTCCAATGAAACAGGAATGCTCCGTCTCGCTCTTTCGCTCGTCGGCTTCTCGATGTCCCTCTTGAACGACCTTTCCCTCTCATTCCGGATCCCATGGCTGCTCCATCCAGCTCGCTCGACCGACGATTCGCGTCTCTCGGTCTTTCGTTCCCTCCACTCCGGGCTGATCTCATTCCCGCGGCGCATAAATCCGTTCTGCTCCCACCGGCGTCGCTCACCGATTTTCCGTCCCTTTCTGTCTCCCTCCTGGTAGCGCGCGGTCCGACCCAGCGTGCACAAACGAGTAATTAACTATCTCCGTGTGGGACACGTGTTCCCACCAATGCTCCCTCCGTTCCACCATCCAACTATCCGGGGCTTCATCCCGGTCTCTGCTCTCCGCGTCCCCAGACCAGGCCTGGCGTACGTCTATCTTTCGTTCCCTCCTGCTCTCGGACACGCTGCCCCGTGTCCCCCCTCCCCCCTCGTCGAAGCCGTTCTGTTTGCACACACGCTCTTATGTTAATTCGGCTTAACGCCCCAAAGCCCTCGAGGGTCGCAGCTCGCTTCCAAAAATTACGACCGATCACGAAGAGGGACCCCCCCGGAGGTGGTCACGGACGACCTCGTGGAAAATAATAGGGACCCCTCTTGTGTTGTTTGAAGGGGGAGAGAGATGTACACGAGGGTCGCTTACCGGTTAGGGCTCCCAACGATTGTCGTTTCGAATACTTGATGAGTGGTACCCGAAGACTGGATTAGCCTGGCCGTTCGGGGTTTTACGTGTGACTTGACACGACGAACAGTAAACAGGAATTTGATAATCCGATAGCCGGAGGCCGTTCGAGCGGTCCAGACCTCGTGTTTTCCTGCATTTTCTTTTTCGAACCGAGTGGACCAAAATGGCGGAAGAATAACGGCTTGTTAATCTCGACGGTTCCTTTCGGGAATCGTTTCACATTCGTTGTACATTCGGTTTTCAATATAGTTTATTATCACTAAAATCAGAGAACTCGCGTATCTGGTTAGACGATTGGTATAATCTTTGTTTGGTATCGAACGGATAAAAAAGAAACCTTCGTTCGCAGGATTAAAGACTCCTCTACTAATACTACAGCAAAGGTTATCGTCCATCGATGTCTAGCACGGCTGACATCATCGTTGCACAAGTACTTATTATAGCATAAATTATTTAATCTTGTTCCCGAGTTACATCCATTTTTCTACTCAAGTAATGCGTAGTTGCTTGGCTTTGCAGGTAGCACTCGGAATTACTACCTTCGAACCGTATACAAGTCTGCAGACATCCTGTAATAAGGATTTCTCAGCCTTTGAAATATTCCAGGTGTTTTATCAGATTCGTTGGACACGTTGAACGAAGAAATGTTTTTAGAATGGCTTCAGGAATAAAATATCCCAGCAGATTTATGCGTGGGGAGAGAACAAGCCAAACAAAGCCCACGGTCCCTACAGAACCTACCCATCTGTTAGAAAATCGTTCGTACAGCAACTGTTTGGCTACTCGACTGCGACGAAACGATGCATGAATCAAATGCCTTGCATATCTAATGAGATTTCCAATAATTCATCAAAAATTCATGCGTCGTTAAAAATAGAATACACTGAGAATTCTACCATTCTCAAAAGTGAGTGAGTTCATCGACGTCAGACGATTCTAGTTAAACTTTAATATCTTTTCATTTGGAAATATGTAATTGATCGAATAAATATAAATTTTCTTTATTCCTTACACCTGTCCAACCACTGTTTCCATTTCTTATATTTGTATGGACAACGGGTGACTATTGACCCTACATTATGTTATTTTGGGAACAATTAAAAATTATGCTGTTCGAGGTCATAAAACTCTTTGAGGCAGTGAGGCAGTGCATCCAGTCTCCCATTAAGAAACACAAGGAATAATTATATCCCGTGTCGAAAATCTCATTTATTTAAACAACCTGAAACTATGTTGGAGGGCAAAGGTTATTGTGTAATCTATAGCGTGTCGTAGCTGAGGACGTTCTAATAAGGAGCACGAAGAAAATAATAAGCAATTACAACTTATTTTGAAATTAGAATTTTTTTATGCGTCGTTATTATCTTGGAAACAGAACCAGTCCGACGCAAGCATTAATTTTCGCTCAGGAACCTGATGAACCGTCCTCGTTAAGGAATGGTCTCGGGTTGGTCTGGTTTTGTTTTTAAGACAATATAAGATTCTAGAGCGGAAAGTAATGGTCTATGATGGTCTGGTTCTGTTTTCAAGACAATGGCAACGAATAAACAATTCTAACCGCCAATTATCTCTTGTTACAGGACACCCGATACTTTCCCCACCGCCAAGAATGTAATATGTATTTTGTGTTATTGTTGCTGAATCAGAGGACTGCATTTACATTTATCCATCCAAACAGATAGCTGTAGTGAAAATTAGTTTAATTAAAAACACTTTACTTTCGGGATTGTTGTAAACTGGTCTGGTGGTTGTAAACTGAGAAATCGTTATCGAGTTTTCATCTTGAAATAATAACGTGTAATCGAAAGTAGGAAAATAATTTAGCCGCGAATTTCTTTTCTTACGGTGCATTAACGGTACGGCTGTAAAAATGATCGGTGAAGCAAGAATCTCAATGAAATTAATAGTACGTTCGCGCGTTGCACGGACCATGACTATTTTACGTCCGTCCGCATTAACTAAATGCTTTTCCTTCTTACACGAGACGGAACACATGCCGCGGCGATTATTTCTAGAAACTCGAATCAACGAACCGGAACGCGATAATTTATTCGCAGCCAGTCACCGATTCTCCCGGCATAACGAGGAATTAACACGGAATACGATTCAATTATACGGTGAAAAGTAGCAGCGCGAGCTTGATCGATACTCTCGAACGAGAGATAGAACCGAGAGAACGACGAGGACGAAAATGGAAACGAGGATAAAAGACGAGAACGAAGGGAAAAGGCCGGTAATACATCCGATTGCTTTAATGCGATCCACGATAACGATCTAAAAGCTGAGCCATCCGAGGGTGAACGTATTTTTCCCTGTGCATCTCTCTATTAGCGGCGAGCTATTCCACGCCGTTTTCGTGCCAATTTTCCATTCTTACCAGTGGTGGTAAGATGATTGGTCGAGGGCAATGCCACTGGCGTCGCTCTGTCGCGACCTCTTTTTCTATACATTATTCTTACATACGTCGATGGTAAAAGAAGCGGATAAGAAGTCCCGAGCTAACTGCCAACGTACATGTTTTATTGCTCTTGATATTACATGCGATAGGTTGGGAACGCTCCACTTTATCGCGGCCAGAATCAATAGAATGCTGTCTGAACGAGAACCTTGAGGCTTCTGTGGCTCAAGTTTTTAAGGTTCGAACCCCCTGGATTCGTAGGTGCGAAATCGCGTATCCAGGGAGAACAAACAAGAGGAATTTCACGCTTTAACGTATCATACGTGAAATTCTGACAAATAAGAAATTGTGACTGAAGGTACACCTAACCTTGACCTATGCATGAAACACTTATGTCCATACCAATTTCAAGACTCTAAGAAAGTATAAATGGCTAAAGGATCTTACACTAGAATTTTAATGAAATTCTGCAAACGGTAAATCGCTGAATACTAGACTCGTGCTATATGTGTCGACACTTCGGTAGATATTTAATAACAACGATTATACCGACGCGTTACGTAACTTTGACTAAATACATTCGCGTTGAAATACCTTTGATAAATTCCGAGTGGGCAGTAAACTTTATATTCTTCGATCCCGTGTAGGCTATTTTTACGAGTCGCCTACTGTTCCCTGATAACTGTTCGACGGTGTTAAGCTTTAGACGGGACACTAGATTCATTACGATATCATGCATGAGCGAACAGGTGCAAACGCGTTAAGCAACGCACGGAGAACCAAACACGAAATTTAACATTTTCGCGTACACTTGTCCGGCATTTCTGTTCTATTTTTTCTTAATTAATAAATACACGAGTACAACGCATCAAGCCGCCACGCCGCATTCCATGGTATAAATACGAATACGATTTACAGTCCCATGCGTGTTTCCAGCCGCCTCACAAAGCCGACAACGATATTCCGAATGTTGTCTAGCGAGTTTCAGGCTTGGCAGTGTCACTGTCCTGCGCCAAAAAGAAACTGATTAGTGTCCGCGCGCTAGTCGAAGCCAAATATTTGGACGTTTCTTTCCTTTTTCCTTGGTTTCTTTGCCCGTGTAGACGATGGTATCCATGACGACGCCTGCCTAAGAGAATACCAGGGAGAACTACGACCGGAGGAGACGCAGAAGGTGCACACCGAGCCCCGACGAACGTCCAGCAAATATTTGCATAGCGCGGCGGGTTTGCGGAAAACCAGTGTGCCGCCGACCAGCCGGGCAGACGTATTCAGAAAGAATCTCTCTGTGTGTATACGTGTACACAGAAGCCTAGGAGCGTTGGAAATTCGCAAGTGTGTTGTCCAGGACCTCTCGAAAAACGGCTCAACCTTTTTCCATCGGACGGAAGACTCCCCGGGTCCGTCAAAGAAGAAAATCTCTCGAGCAGCCCCTGCAGGCTCTCTTAGTTTCTTTTTCTCTCGTCGAATAAAATACTCTTTGTAAGCTGCTAATATAATAGCAATATGTCCGATTAGACGACGGGGGGATGCGTCAGTACCAATAGTACAACACTATATACGATAATGTTAATAGTATATCTATATTTTCTTTGTAGCTTTTCTTAGTATGGTAGACTTTGGTAAATCTTTGGGATTTCTCTTTGATGATGTTTGAGATCTTTGGTGGATCATGGTAAGTACACCTTGCTGAGAGGATCCAATACTTCGAATGATTTTAAATATGCATTTGTGTGTTAATTCTGAAGCGATTAACACTTTCGGTACTATCGAAATCGATGAAAAAATCGAACCTGCGCCCTTCAAATTACTGGACAGTCGTCCTTCTCATTGAACCAACAGCTACTTTCTTGACGTTAATGATTTCTTTTATCTTACGATCGCATAGTGCGTAAGACGTATTCGTAAAACATATCTTTGCGAATACAATCATTTAAGTATGTGTAGGTGTTTTATTTTTAACTTTCTTACTGCCAGATAGTTTCTTGGAAGTTTGGAAGAAAATCTTTGAATTTATAGTCGTTTAGTCGTTGATATAATATCATAAGTGTACTGCATTCATTTTTTGTATAGCACAGACGTACACGCGCGAAGGAATCTGTGAGCGTTTGAAATTCGCGAGCGTATCGTTCAGAATGTCTCGAAAAACGGTTGAACCTTTTTCCATCGGAAGACTTCTGATCCCGAAGCGGCCCGCGGAAGAAGAAAACCCCTCGAGTGTTCCCAGTAGACTCTCCGCGGGAATTATCGGCCGTAAAAAGATTTCTACTCGCGGCATTAGCTTCGCGATGAAATCTACTTCGCGCTACGCCGCTATAACTACCGAACCATTATCCGTTTCTTCGCAATCGCGGTTTTCTGTTTACACGTACAGCGGTGTCCGGCTTTAACACTGAATTATTTCTCGGAGTATTCAGGATATACCTACGCAAGAACGTTGCCAGGTCTGCGAAGGGAAAGTCAATAGCGAAATCGAGTGTATTTGAGATCGCCAAGTGCTAACTACTTTGAAGAAATAATCGAATACTGGAAAGTTCGTGGCAATAATTCCAATATGTAATTGGCAAACTCGTTGTAGGTGGTATGTGAAAATTAAAAATTGTACGTGGTTTGGTATCCCTTCTCCGAAGCTATTCATGAAGCTTCGCGTTGCTTATTTTTCGTGTCGTTAATGAAAAGAATAATTAAGCCAACCTTGTACGTTCTTCGCTGCATCGTCTTTGTTATGCGTTCCAAGGCGTTTGCAACAAGCCGAATGCATGTGTTTTTGGTCGATCCGCTACTACGGGATGCCAGTAGATTGCCATTGGCAATAAATTAGAAACGGCTTTCTGCTTCGGTTAATGATTCTCACCCGTTGTCCCTCGTTGCGTTCCGACGCAAAATGCAAACGCGATACGGAATCACCGATTGAGCGTCGCTGCTTTACGCTGAAACCGGTGGTGAATTTATCGCCAATATTCCTGGCGATATCTCGTAAACGGTGGATCAAAACTGTATGTTATTGGTCTGCGGCGTCGTCTCTCGTGCCTGCCGTCAGAGGGCCACGAGCAGTAATGGGATCCTCGCAAGTTCTCAACCGGCGCTGTATAAATTCCTACGATCAGAAAATCCTTTCAGCCGTCTATCGAACGTTCATAACAGTCTGCCAGGTAATCCTTGCTGATAAATCCCGCAGATAAATTTGATAAAATTAACTCTTGTACCGTCTGCTTGCATCGTTTGATGCACCAAGACGTCGTAACGTAATTCAAATACGTCAGGGATGACGCACAGTATATTCATCAATAAGATCTAATTCGTTGTATATTCTTTTGGAGCTAATGCTCTGTATTCAATTTACTCCCTTCCAGGTTATAAATTTGTAAACTAATTTTAACCTAACTTATTTCCACTCCCCTAATGCATTGCTCGCGCTCCCCTCGCGTTCGCTCTTCTCGCCACCCTTTTATCCTGACGCCTCCGTTATTCTTTCCTTATCCTGCTCCAAGGTCCTCCGACTCTTTCATCCAGCAAACAATTCTCCAAGTCCTTACCCGCTGTCTACCGTGTGCTACCATATTTCTCCCGGTCACAAACTCTATATAACTTCCTATTTTCCTCCAATCGGTCCTAATCTCCTTATCGTTTTCTGTATATAGAATGTAACAAGTATTTACCTTTTATAGAACCTGATAGAGACTACGTACAATTTATCCCAGTTTACCAGTAATTTTCTTGGAGATTCTATTACCCTAAAAAGCGCTTAGTTATCAATCAACTCTGGTAAATACGAACGCAACGTATCAAGGACACGATGTTTCCGCATCCCTCAGCCTCTTTCGAGCGAAGGAACAAGAAACCAGTCACTGTCGGATAAAAACGATCGAATTAAGATGGTTGCACCTTAACGATCATAAAAAGAATTCAATTCTCCCCGGTCGCGGTGCACGGCTCCAATCGACCAAATTTCTTCCGGTTCGAGAGTTTCGGGGAATCGTGTTCCCGAATCGCCATTTTTCGTGGCGTCGATGTCCGCGTGGGATAATAACCCGCCACCCCTTGGCTCTCGCGGTGAGAAATTACCGAGTCCCAAAGCGCCCGGGATTAAAGGACAAAAGAGGCGAACAGACGCGAGAGCGTGGACGGCGATCGAGGATACTCGTTAAGTGTATATCCAGCGTGCGTGCTGCCAGCAGCGATAAGTAATACCGCGATTGTGAGTCTTGGCCCGAGGGCAATTTTACGGGGACGTGGAAGGGAGAAGAGAGAAATGTTCGCAGTCACGGAAGAGGAGTCATGGAAACGAAATACTCCGGTGTGCGGCCGTGATGTAGGAGCAGGAGCACAGCGCACAGACCAAAGAGGGGGGAACACGACAAACTGCCAAGCCTAATGCCAATTAGTGCCATTCTCCTGTACGAGCAGGTCCGAGGGGACTTCAAGAGGCTTCCTCGGACTTTCTTTTTCCCCTCTTGCCACCTTCCACCCGAGGTTTACAAAGCGGTTAGGCGTATTTATCGCGCTATATACATGCATACGTATATGCGCGCGCGTGTGCGCGAGCGTACGTGTACACCCATACGACGGGGTACCTTCTTGCCAAGTGCCTTCACGCATTATTCGAGGCGAACGTGCACGAAATACTTATGTACTCGCACATTCCGCACGGAAGGAGCTCGCACACGCTCGCCGTGTGTATGGCTATGCGGGTACCGCGCACACAAACCGCCAGCTTTCCTCCTTTTTTTTCTTACGAGTTCGATTTATAAAGCCATGACTAACGAGCCGTGAAAATCGTGAACGCGGTCCACCGTCGTATCGGTCCCCGACGTGTTCCTCGACTTCTTTTTCTCTCGACGTCGCTTTCTCGGACCCGGCGCAAAAGAAGTTATCGCCAACGCGAATCCACTTAATTGCACGTGTAATCTACGCTTCGGGCAATTATCGTAACCATAAATGATGCGAATAATTAAGATCGCGGATAAAGCACGAGCCCAACGTGTCCCCCACCGTTCGAGAATTCGTAAACTCGAAACTCTCGTTTAACCCCTTCTAATATCGAGTCGCGACGCGTTAGGCTGCGAACTAAATTTCACCGTGGTACGTAACCCTGGAAGCTTAAATGGACTGCAAACATCGGAGTACCTTTAATGAATAAAACAAGAACCAAGAGCAGCGATTTGTAATACGCGAAACGTTTTTCTTTCGACGTTCCAAACCCGGAACTTGTTATTATTGAAATTTATCGAAGACACTACTATTAAAAATTCTGGGGACGCGGTAGTGTTTTCGATGAATCATAATGCTCCTGTATAAACCGTTCTTTCGGTTTGCGTTTCGTTTAAATTGTTCACGGTAGTTTCGATGCTCTGTACGATATTTAGGAAATGGAGTTTCCACGAGTGGGAATTCGGCAATTGTCGCGGCACGAGTTTTTAAAAGGTGTAAACGGTGAAAAAGCCGCCGTGAATATTAACGATGCTTATGGACCCAACACCGTCAACATGCGTGTAGCATTTGAATGGTGCTCGAGACCCGAGAGTGGAAATTTGACAGTCGATGATCATCAACTGTGTGCCAGGCCACGATCCGTCGATCTGGGAGTGTCGTCAACGTCATCAAAGATGATCCGACTGTGAAAGACCATACGTGGCTCGTTGAAACAGCAAAGAAATTTGACCTCGAATAGTAAAGCCAGGAGTTAAAGTCTTTTCTTCGAACAGAATTTTTCAACAGTATTTTGCACCTAGTCCCGTGCAGAAACTCGACAAACTAACGAACCGACCGCAGTTTTATCGTCGTTCATTGATCAAAGTCGAGAAACCTTATCGCTCAACAAATTTAACCTCATAGGTGGATTATGTGTATCGTGCTAAGTACAACAAAACGTGGTTACAAAATGTACCGCTACGTTACGCGAGGATGAACTCCAATTTTTAGCTCCTCGTTCAAGATATGTCTGTCCACAACCCACTGTTTCTACTTACGCTGAACTCGCAACGAATCTTTAAATTTGATTTTCTGGAAAACGTATCCTTGAACGAAAGAATCTTATTCTTTACATTCGGTTTGTTCTCTCCGAGCAAAAATATGAAAAATCTGAGCCTCGATGGTAATAATTTAATTACGACGTAAACATTACCCAAACAAAAGAAACTCCAACCTCCCCCTGATCCTGGAGCTCCGTAGTCGTGTAACCCCTTAACGAGTCTTCAAAGTGCCGCGTACGGAATCGCCTTTCCGCCGCTTCATTGTGAGGTTAATACTAGAAGCAATTCGGGCTCACGAGCGGTGGATTAACCGACGGGAGAAACGATCGGGGAATAACTGCTGGAACGAGATTGCCGGGGCCACGTACGTAAAGGAGACGGGATCCTTTCGAAGGAGTTAAAAGGAGGAACGAGAGACGACAGAGGTAATTTGAGAGTTATTTAAACAAGGATCTCGACGAACCAGAGGGGGCGACGAGAGAGGAGCTCGTGGAAGCCGGAGTTCCATTCCACTTGGAAACGCATGCAGACGTAAACATAATCGCCCCTGCACAATGGATTATGTTCCGAACACTCGAGGACCCCCTTGTACCTTGCTGAAAACGGACAGTCCCTGAGAAATCTCCAGGCGAACGAAACGAAAACGTGCTCGACGAGCTATCTATAGACGGTGCTGTCAAAAGATAAATAATTCGTCCGAAAAGCGTCTCGCGAAACGCGAGCGACAACAGAGAACTACTACTATCGGTGCAACGACACCGTAAAAACAAATTTCCACGACGGGGAATATTTATTGGTCGCGGGGTACGAGAGATATTTCACGATGTCTCCCGCACTTCGAGAAACATGGACTTTTCAGTGGATATTTTACGAGCAAGTAGTTTGCTATACGCGACACGTCATGCAATTGGAACGGGTTATATCACGAATTTGGTAAGAGATATTCATGCTCTGTGTAGTAACGCTAAGAGTATCGAAACGCGTTTCCTGCAACCTCCAGATACGAAGATCACGAATACCACCCCCTGGCGACGCTAAGGAATTTTGCTACCAGATTTTGAGAACAAACGGTTAATAGTTTGTGTTTATCAAAATCAACGATATATACGCCTGTACAATAAAATTAATCGCTTATGAAAAAATTCAGACACGTGTACGTTAATTCCTCCGGTATTTGCGAACGATTTCCCACCGAGAGGATTTTTCAACATACGCAATAAATAAAAATTCATCGTTAAACACACACGGGGTAGCGCGTTATCACGTTGAAAAATAACTCTTTCCCTAAACAGCCATTTTATTTCGACGGTTGCTTTTAATTTATCCATTTGCGAACCGTGCGTTATTGCTCGTCCAGTTGTACTGGAATACTTTGGAACCAAGTACATATTAGGCAAAGTACCGTCTTAATTAAACGCACGAATTTAACTGCTCGAAATTTTACCCAAACGAAACGCGTTATTATGTCCGGTAGAGATAACTGTACGAAAACAAATACCGTATCCAGAGATTACAAATCCGGCAAATTAACTTCAGGATTACGAGGAGCGACGAGTGTACGCGATGCTCGAAACGGAGTGGAAACAAACAAATAGGTACGGAATAATTGAAAAGCAATATAAGCATGGCAAGGGAGGGAGGAGGGTTGGAGAAAAAACGAACTCGTCGTGGGATTTCGATTAGGATGTTCCTTGTTGGAACGGAAGACAGAACAGAGGGGTGGCAAAGTAACCGCGAGGGTCCACGGTTAAAGCACTCCACACAACCCTGCCTCCTTTGCTCTCCCAGTGGACCAATTTACGGCACCCTGAGGACTCGGGGTATTACGCTTCACGCTGGGGGGTTCGTTTCTGGCCATTGTTGCGCCAGTCAGGGGATTATTTCGGCAAGAGAATGGAAGGGGGAGATAGACGAGGGGCAGTCGTTCGCCTCTTTCGCTCAGCTATCCCCGGATTATACGTTTCCCCGAGCACCTGCAGCTAAACTGCGCGTCTCGCCTGATCTTTTTTTCGAAAGTGAGAAAGTAAGAGGCGAGTGAAGCCAGATGAGGGGTATGGGGGTTAGGTATCCCCGTCAGGCGATCGCTTCTGATTAATTCGCGTCGATATCGGAGGAAAACCGTTTAAACGTAATAAGCTACTGCCGAGAGCTCGGACCTCCGTATTCTCCGGCTATTGTCGATCGAGTATCGGGACCCATTAGGAACTCCTACAAATGGCAATTATAAACGGGAAGCCGTCGATAAAGACCACCGTTCGGTCGATTTAATTATCCTCGCTTTATTGACAAAGAAAACTAGGCAAGCGTGCAACGAGTAAATCGAACGTCTTATCGGTAGCCATTTCGAGGGCCAAAGACATCGCGCGACCCTGCATCGGAGAAAGAGAATCGTCTTTTCATGCTCCCGGAAAGTTCTTATCGAGAATGAGCCGTCTACGTTTTATCCTTCTTTTTTTTTTATTTTATATACGGCAGCCCCGATGATAGAACGTTCCCTTTTTATCGGTTAGATTTTTACGGCCGCACGACGGTACGTGCACAATAATACGCGAAGAGCGCCGTAAGTGAATCTCGAGGGCGCCGGTTCAGCGAGTAATTCAAGAGACAATATGTCGCGTCAACTAGGAAAGCAATTTGCACCCCAGTTGCCGGATAAACGTATAGGAAGATCAAATTTGGCCGTGCTCCATCGGTTCCGGGGCAGACGCTATCTCCCTCGTGCAACACACGTCGCGCGGAAACCATTTCTTCCGGTCGTCGTGTTCTTTTAGCCTGGCCAATTGCACCGGATTAAGTAATAAGTTCTCCCAGACGTCGCTGCAGTATCGGATGGGCGCGTAACTTTTCGCTGTTCGAAATTTTACTTTGATTCTTGCGACCGAGCGATAGAAAATCCCGAACGATGAAACATTTTACGAAGTACAAATGATATATTTTAAACAAAATAGTAATAAAACAGAATCGTTTACGAGTACAGAAGATCGATAGATACGATCACTATGTTGATTCCACGCTACGACTTTCACTTTTGCCGCTATTTACTTGCAATTTTATTGCGTTGTCGCGTATGAAATTACCGTGCTGCCAGTATCGATAAATTTAAACCGTACAGTTTACTGAAAATGGAAAATATAAAAAGAATACGCTCGACCGAGGCAGAGCGCTATACCATCGCTGAAAATATCAATCAAAAATCCTGACGCCACGGGGAGTTACATTTTGGTATTTTGTCGAGCCTCTTTCGATGAAAAAACTTGCTAAATAAACGGTGAAAACCTCGAGCCTTGGAACGAGTTCACCGAAAAATGTTTACTTTTCGAGAAAGAACCGGTTACTTCGTTAGGGGAAAAAAATGACAAATAAAAGCCGAATACGAGTAGAAAACGGTAATGCACCAATGGGGAGTAACGTAGAAATTAAAACAATTGGTTCCCCTCGCGTTCCTTTTCTCTTTCGCCGGTGAACGAGAAGCAGCAGCGTGTAATTACCGCGGAGCGGGAGCGCGGGAATCGCGATTCCACTCGGCCAGGAAACGTATAATGGGAGTATAATGCGTGAAATTTACCGGGCGCATCAGCATAATGGACGACGTGACGCTCAAGATATCACTGTGATTCTGTATTTCCGTGCCGACAGCGCGACTCGATTTGCCTCGTCTCGCCGCGTGCCGCCCCGCTCGCATGCTTCAACAACGCATTTACCGTGCGCGTTGCGTCAGACGGATTCGAAGCTTAAAATCGACCGATTATCCTACCACACCTATCCTCGAAAACGTTTTCACTGTCACGCTCGGGGTTCTTCTTCTGCTGGAATTCGCCGAATTCGTTCGCTCGCGCGATTCGTAGAACCGTGAAAAAAGAAAGAAAAAAAAAAAAAAAAAAAACAAAAACGAAACGTCCTAATCGGGGTAGACGGCGGACGTTCGATATCGAATCAAGATTTCCAAAGTTTTTTCAGCTGTGCACACGGAAAACTGCATTTACGCGAAGCATTGAGGCAAACGGACCGATTAAACGTATCAATATTTGCAGAATCGGAGCTCGACGCGAACGTTACCCGCCACGGTTCGGAGGAGAAAGGTTATGCTCGCCTATTCCAGGCGACGGACGTGCATATTTTCTTCACCGGATAACGATTTCGAACATCGAACAACGGATAAACAGTTTTTGACGAGTTGTACGAATGATAGTTACGATCGAAATCGGATCATGAAGTTGGAGTTTTCACCTTGAACGGATAGAAGCTACTTCAACGAGGGTTCAGCGAATTAAACGTTCGGAATAAATTGCTGTATAATGATTTCATGTGTCTATTATTTGAATACAATGCCACGTGTATCTGATCTAATAAGGAGTCTCCTCGACAGTAGAGTCAACTTTCTGTAAATTCACGTGGGTCTATCGATTGTTTAACAAGGTTTTCGAATTTTTAAAATGGCGCCATTTGAAGGGAAAGGTTTAAGTCTTACAATTTCTCTTTTACAAATTCAGTAACCCTCTAAAAAGTACTTTAGCAGAATGGTTTTACATCGTAAAAAAGTAATCCCTGTAAAATTTGAATTAATCGGTTCGAGGGATGACGTACCCCAAAGCTCTCGAAGTTTAACATGCAAAATTCATAAGCGTGAGTCCGCCGCAGCTCCAAATGATATACCACAGTTGTCTACCTACCTGCAATTATTTTTCTTCCTTATACCTACTCGAGCAGTAACGATTTTTCAATACCCATAGGCTGTTGGAATATGTGAAATTCTGAATTATTTTTCACAAATTTATACAGGGTGTTCGGCCACCCCTGGAAAAAATTTTAATGGGAGATTCTAGTGGCCAAAATAAGACGAAAATCAAGGATACTAATTTGTTGATTGAGGCTTCGTTAAACAGTCATAGAAACATTTCCGGCCACACAGTATATTTTCAATAAAGAATTTTTTTCTCGAAAGTACGTAGGATTTCGGGGGTGTGCATATTCACCAAAACTGATTGTAATTGACCTCCCGCAACCAAAAATAATTTTTCCGTGAACGGTTTGAAATTTTTTAATTTAATCTTTTAATAACTTTTTAACGAAGACTCAATCAACAAATTGATATTCTCGATTTTCGTGTTATTTTGGCCTATAGAATCACCCATTAAAAATTTTTCCAGGGGCGGCCAAACACCCTGCATATGGAACTTCGAGGTAGCCAGAGGGCAACGCTTACTCCAAATTAAGGAAAACCAGTACTATTCCAAGACCTCGTAACCCAGATATAACAGAACTGAAAAAAATGGGGCAAGATATGGATCACTGTCGAAAGAAAAAAAAAAATTCACAGTATAATACTAGATTTTCGTCAACCGATGCCCCGCTGCGACATGAATCAACCAGAAAAACAATGATGGCCCGATTATGAATTCGTCGTTCCAAAACTACTATCTTATGACGAAAATACATTCTCCTCGTTGCAATTATTGCAAAATTTCGGAGTATACATCGATACAGCATGGCCTGATTATAAATCCGCGAATAATTGTAATTAAATGTATTTCGCGTCAAAACGGACAAATTTGGTACACCATTTGGAGCACGTTATTCCACCGAGTCCAAATGTTACAGAAATTCTAGAAAAGAAAAAGAAACAATGACTATCCATAGCCGATATTGTTCATAAAAACGGTTACTGCTAAAACCGTGATAATTCAATTACTCCAGAAGGTACAGTTACTCACAAAATTGAGCGTACACCTATGTAGTTAATAAAAACTTGTGGGAAAATGAACATAAACAGACATATTTAAAAGTAAAAACGCATTATACATTTTACTTGTACATTTCAGCAGATAATGCGTGAAGAAATTTTTAAACAATATTGATTGTTCATCTATGTTTAACAAAAACTGTAAAAGTATGCTTATTTTATCGTCACAAAATTGAGCGTACAGTTTATTAGTAACTAGAAAACTAACTTTTGTAAAACTTCTCATGGTTTACAATTCATTCGATTGTATCTAATAACATAGTTCCGTTGCTATGATACGTTTGATTTTCATTTGTCATTGTTTATTAGCGAAAATTTGCACTATGGCTTCACAAAGATCAGAAACTGATATTTCTGTGCGAAAATTAGTTGTCAAATTGTATTGTCAAGGTAAATCTCTAAGGCAAATTGGAAAAACAATAGGTAGAGCCCACTCTACTGTACAAAAAATTATTAACAATTACAAATACAATGGTACACTGCATAATCAGCCAGGACGCTGAAGGAAAAAAATTCTGACTGGAACTGACGAACGGTACATAATACGACAAATTAAAATTAATTCAAAAAGTAGTGTACCAAAATTAACAACAGATGTTTCATCGAGGATTAGAAAATCGATATCGACAGAAACTGTTCGTAGGGTGCTATGCGATAAAGACTATCACGGTGGGGTAGCAAGGAAGAAGCCTTATATTTCTAAGGTGAATAGAATCAAGCGTTTGGAATTTGCAAAAAAATATGTGTGCAAAGTTGTGATATAAATTTTTGAAAGAACGTAATATTTTCCGACGAAGTTAAAATTAATTTATTTAATTCGGATGGAAAAATAATAGTATGGAGACAATCGAATTCCGAGTTCAATCAAAAGAATACGGTTCCTACTGTAAAACACGGCGGAGGTTCAATAATGCTGTGGGGATGTATGGCAGCAAGTGGAGTCGGTAATAGCGAATTTATTGAAACAACTATGGACAAACTACAATATCTTGATATTTAGAAAAAAAATTTGAAATCGTCAGCTCTAAAATTAAACATCCCAGCCATATATTATTTCCAACAGGACAATAATCCTAAACATACATCGAATATTGTTAAAGAGGATTAATCCCATTGAGAATTTGTGACGAGAATTAAAATTACAATTAAATAAATGTAGTTATAGTAATAAAACAGATGTTAAACGCAAAATTGTAGAAATATGGAATAGTATTCCGTGTTCGACTACAGAAACGTTAGTCGAGTCTATGCCAAAACGTTTGAGAACAGTTATAGATGCAAAAGGATTTGCAACAAAATATTAAAATGAAATCTGTTAGTTATTTTTGTTTAATTTGATCTGCTGTATGCTCAATTATGTGACACTAAAACAAGAACAGTTTTGTTGCTTTTGCTAAATAGAAATGAATAATTAATTTTATTTAACACTTTTTCCACTAATTGTCCGTCAAAATATATGAATAAAATAAATATTATATTTTTACTTTTAAATATGTCCGTTTATGTTCATTTTCTCACCAGTTTTTATTAACTACATAGGTGTACGCTCAATCTTGTGAGTAACTGTGTATCTTGCAGTTCTCGTTAGTTTTCAATCACGAAAATCCTTGGGATCGTAAAGAACAAAAATGGGCAAGAATTTTGTCTGGGTACCTAGACGATATACGCGTGTTTTGCCAGCGGTGATGGACCGTCGAGTAAGCGAGGCAGCGACTTCGTTGGAACAGCTTTCCATCCTCATCTGTCCCCCGTCACTCTTCGCGGCACTCGACGGAGCCACCCTTTTCCACAACATTGTCACCGCCTTTCGAGGGGGATACAGAGCCTCGACTCTTTCGCCAGTGAGTTTTTTTTTTGTGTGTTCCTCCATCTCGTTTCTGTTCGCCCTGTTTCTCGCTCTCCTTTCTCCCCGCTGCTCACCACGTGCTACAATATCGCCGGGCCGGATACGGTGTAACGCCTGTTATTAGGGATGGGCCAGATGAAGCTTTGATTATTCTATCCGAGGGTCCCTTTCACCCGACAACACACCGTTATAACAGAGCGTAATGGGTGCTTTTTTGCTTTCATATCTAATTATTATTATTATCGGGACGAGATGGATATAATGGCAACGGGAATAATGTAATTCTTCCCATGAACGCTGCCTTCACCATTCAACGTCGTCTTAAACACGAAAACACGGCGCACGGTATTAATACGCGCTTCAACGCATTACCCGTGCGCCCCGCATTAGAATAAATATGTTCTATGCATTTGACGCGGTGAATACACTGGTGTTCCCTGTTCATCGAACCTAGCGGGATTCAACATACATACTTGGAACGTGCTGTAAAACTATGCTCCAAACAGTAATCGAAGATAACAGGCTCGCTGTTTGCTCTCGTTTGTTTACTGATTGTTTCCTTTAACCATTTAATTGGTATCAATCCGTAAGTGCAATTTATTCTTATAATTTAACTAATAAGCCAACAAAGAAGGCCCACAATCGGTTCGTGGCGTCAAAAAAGAATAAGTTCTTCCTTCCTTTGCACCTGTTCAACCACTACAACTCCCCCATTGTAATATTAGGACTGCAGGTGGCTACCTAGAATTTATTAACAATTTTTCATGTACATAACGTACAATCTACAGAGTATCCAAGATGAGCGTGTTAGATTAGATATCTCACCCTGTACATAAATAATTTAGGATTATTTTCACTTTACAAAATTTATATCTTAATCGAACTACAACACGTAACTAATTTTATTTGTATTAATTGAATTTCTGTAAATATTTGAGTGTTAAGTAAATTTGTTCAACTTTGATCTGAAAATCATTCCATGGTTACACAACGATCGAGACGACTTAAGGTCGTGGCGGCCGTTAAAGACCAAATATGAAATCCGTGGCCCGAAGCGGAGGACATACAACAGCAAAAAATGAAGGTATTCACGGCTCATCTTCTACGATTCACGGATCAATAGGTTCGCCGCGACCGAGACGAAGTGCCTTTTGCACGGTCCAGAACTAACCTCGAATTCGTGACGGGTTAGCGAGCGCGACGCGACGATTTGGCGCGCCTCGATATCTCGAAATCTCGAAACGAGTCGAGGTACACGTATGCGCGCACGGTGCCAGAGGCACGTGTATCCGACACGTATACACAGACCGTGCATGTAACCTACGCGCGAACCATGATAAATGTGTGTACCGCGACGCACGTGACCGCATTAACAGCAAACCGAGGAGGGCACGAAGAAACCGCCGTCCGTATTATTATCACATTCGGTAACCGTCTGTGTACTCCGAGTCGCTATTTTGATCGAATGTTTTGACGTGCGTTCCATCGACAAGGGTAAAACACTCGCGATCTTGTTTCACGCGGGTCGTGCGTATCGAGAAATTCTACGAGAAGTAATCCGATAGACGATCGAAAGGTGTTACACACTGGCTTCTACGCCATTGAACGTGATCAGAATTGCGAGCATATGTGAGAGAGTCCGTACACGTTGAAACTCGAGCCAACTCTAGCTCCGGGTGAGATCGCCTTACGAGGTACAAATCGCTCAAACCGCGTAACAAAGACGTAATACATCGAGAATTGCACGTTGAACGATAAAACGTTGCCCCGAAATATATAAACGCAACAGTTACAATTTCTGTAGCATCGACCACCGCTGATTCAACATTTTCAAGAGCGCATCGACAATAACGAAACCAATAAATCTAGTTTGCAGCGTACAGTGGACAAAAGTATAAAAAAACTGCAGGTAGAGAAAGTAGAGAAAAACTTGTGACGAATAGGTTTACTCACCGGATGTCTGGCAGCGGCGGCAGCCACAGCAGCGGCATTGATTCCGGCGCTGGGATACATGACTCCTCTGTTTTCGAACTAATAAAAAATAGAAACACTGTCGTATGCGTACTCAAATCACGCGAACGATACACTTCATGTCACGCGGCACACCAACGACAACAAATAACAACACAACGATAAACAAAACACAGATTCAAATCGCCCGCGTGGGCTACGAGAACGACCGACCCTTCCGACGGCTCTGTCTGCGATTCTGTCGACGCGATTCGATCGAGAAGGTCCCCGCCTCGGATGCACGACGATGATCCATCGGTATGTTTGCCATCCGCCACTACCGCATTCTCATCGAAAATAATATCACCGTCTCGATCGATAAAACTTGTATCACCACTTATTTCTATCGCTGGCTACGTTCATCGAGGTTATATATGACACCGACGCTAGCCACGAAGAATTCCCGTTGGGCACCAAGAGTGTGGCGTGCCCTTTTTACGGTCGGTAAAACAGAGCGATAACCACCGCGTTAAAAATTCGACACGAAGACTCGTTTTCTTCGCGTTAAACCAAAGAAACGAACTCTCCTCCTTCTTCCTCAACGTGGACACACCATTACACAGAGACACTGCACTTAGTTGTTTACTACCGAAACGGTGGCCCGCCGCCACTTTGAGGTTAAGTTTACCAACACTAGCACCGCACACGTCTTTACCGTTGGTACGCGAGAGCTACTCTGGCATCAAAGGACGCGCATTCAAGAATCGAAACGCGCGAGCACCGATCCAAAGAAACCGGCGAACGTAAACGCGAAAGCGAGCTCGAAACGTTAAGCACGCGGACGAACGGCAAGAACAATCCTCTCTCTCGAACGGCCTCGGAGCGACTGATGGACGAGTAAGTGGTGGGGATGGTATCCCCTCCAAAGTAATCTTTCTATTCCCCCACTCTAACAGGCCGTTACTCCACAGTTAAACCCGCCAAGCACCCCCTCGAATGTCTCTCCTCGTTCCCGACGCTCGTATTAACCGGCGCGATAGCTCCTTCACAATTAAGTCGCGTTACGTAAGGGTCTCGAAAAGGCGAGCACGAAAATCACGGCTCGTTAAAACGTCGGTACGTCCTTCCTCTTCCTCCCTCCTTGTTTTTTCTCGCTTTTTGCTTTCTGGCACTCTCTATTTCATAGCACCTGTCGTCCTATCGTATACTTGATCTGCTTTATCGACTAGCGATGAGGCTTGGATACGTCCATCGTGATTTCGGCACGCCGTTGACACGCCGAGTGACCGGAGCATGCCTTCAGGGCCGTTTTAGTTGAACGTAATTAATCGGGTTTGAAATGAACGGTTATATTCGCGTTAAGCATGGCGCAATCAAACGATACATCGATTCTATTATATACGAGACCTGGACGGTATGTTTACTATTCCGCTCTCGCTCGTCCCTCGCTTCCCCCCGACGTCCGTATACATTATTTTATTGACAATTTTTTCTTTACTCTGTATTGACGTTGCAAAATTTTCTGACGGTGAACATTATTTCTGTATTAACGGCAGATGACTCAACAGGCTCATTTATCAACGTTGATTGCGTCCGTTTTTTCCATTATTTCAAAGCTATTATCGCTGATACCACAGTTAATGAGTGTGTGCAAATAATGTTCCTTGACTACATTGAACTACCTTTGGAATCTAGACGATTCAAAGTATCAATCTCGAGAAACAACCCAGTGACTAAGGGAACGGTTCTTGGAATATTTTTTTCGTGCTGCCCCATTATCTCTCCGTTGGTATTTCGCTTTAGCAGATACGATTGAGAGAGATACATCGTTACCCCTGGGCGATATCGTAACGCGAATCGTGTATTCCACGAGTGTATACGTCCGGTGATTTTTGCAAGTTGGAGCACGAAGACTCCGAGTCCCGAAACTTTTCGGTCCCGCAGATACGGTCGAATAAACGAGAGGACAACACGGCGTGCCATGCATACGCGTAGGTATTAGTTGCTTCTCCCGGTTCGCTCAACGTGTGCAAACAAATCGAAAGTTTTTCGCAAAATGGCCGTCACCGGGCTGACACGGATGTCCGCATAAACTCTCTCTCTCTCTCTCTCTCTCTCTCTCTCTCTCTCTCTCTCTCTCTCTCTCTCTCTCTCTCTCTCTCTCTCTCTCTCTCTCTCTCTCTCTCTTCTCTTCTCTTCTCTTCTCTTTTCTCGTTCCCTCCCAAACGCCCGACGACTGGCTGCCTCTCTCGCCACTCGTGATTTCCCTCACTTCCCATACCACCACAAATATGGCGCCTCCACCCGTTTTCCCAACCCCTACAACGTGCCTGTATAAAGCGAGAGCGAGAGAGAACGCGAGTTGTGGATGGAATACGTACACGCGCAACCAGCGCGATTGTGTCCGAGTATCCGTGTGTAGCGAGTACGATCCTATGCGTGTGGCAAGGGGGTGCCCCTATGTGAATATCGCGCAGCACACAGTCCCAAGCAGTTTCCTACTTGATTGCCGCTATCGTCCGCTCGCTTCGTAAAGGAACTGCTCCGCGCGGATTGTCGCTGCCGCCTCGACCAACCGAAATGTTCCTAGTCACGACTTCGCCAATCGGTGAGCGCGTAGCCCCACCACCGACTCCAACCGCCGCAAAGAGTCGAATGAAAGCACGACCTCAGCCAATGAGAGCGATACTTTTTGAGCTGACGCACGAACGTCGAGTCCGCGCGGATCGTCGTTCGAGCCCCACGGATGTTCCTATACGGAATGAAGGTGCTACGCGAAGCCGCAGCGAAACATGAAAAATAGGGGGCTACATGAGGAAAAACACGGACCGGGTAGGAAGGAGGAGGGCTCTGCGGGATGGATCCTACGAACCGAGACACCAAAGGCTGGCGCAGTCGTGGTTGTGTGGGGCATCCAAGAGGGAGGGATGGTGAGGATAGAGGCCGAGGATGAGAATGGAAAAGTAACATAACGAAACGTCGATCCCATTACCTGGAGCTCTCTCGCCCTGCCGCCACCGTGCACCGAGCCCTGCTTTCGACCCTTAATCCAAAGGAGGATTAGAAAACCCCATTGTCATGCTTCGCGGAACGCGGGATGGGATATATACATACATATGTACAGAAAAGCACTCCGTACAATTTCTCCCCTCCTTTTGCCTCGGCAGCTTTCGCTCGCACAACGGAGGCGGCGGTGCAGGACCCTCCTAATGAAATAAATACGTGACGCGCGGTAGTGACGATGCGATGGTAGTTCTGTTTATCGCCAACCATGAACTTTTTGTACGATGCACAGAGACGCACCAGCCCCTCTTACCCCGTTCGTGCTTCGACCCGACCTCCTCACTCGTTTCATCGTTTTCCTTCCTTCTTCCGTCCCATTCTAACTCGTTCCGTCTGGTTCGTCCGCTCTTTATCTTGTTCCACGGGGCGAAGAAGGAATATAAGGCACTGCCGTGGAGTGTTGGCGAAGCTGTCGGTCGCGCTTGGTCGGCTGCGGTTTATGCGGAGCCGCCTTGCCTGCCGCCTGCCGCAGCCGGTTTGCGTGTTCGCCCGTGTTCGCTCGGTGGATACGTGTCCTCGGTGCGGCTCGGTGCTCACCGAACGACCATGGACGCTGAGCTACGGAGAGTAAAGAGGAGAGATCGAGGGAGAAAGGGCGAAGCAGGACGGAGATAAAATGCACAAGGAACGAGAGAGAGGCGCGTACACCGTGAAAAGCGAGGATGAGGGAGACGCCGGCAGGCGGCAGAACCAGTCGCTGCGGTCGCCGCGGCTAACCACGCCGGTGCTCTCAACCCACGGCGACCTCGACGACCGCACGTAGAATACGACCTCTTCCACGATGCTCTGCCAAGCTCTATCGCCGACTCCGGAGAAGCTTGCTTGTTTCTTTAATCCAGTCCACGCGCGAAAATTGTGTTTATCGTCGAAAATAGGAAAAAAACATCTCTATCCTCTTCTTTACATTTATACGCGCTTGTGTACTTGTCATAGACGTTTCTTTCCTAATTCCGTATAATCTTTTTCCTTAATACGTTCTGTATTCATTATTAAATACGAAGTTATTGTTTCTTCAAGATTAATGTTTACTTTATATGTATATTATATTAAAAAATATCTTTGTTAACCTGTTAACAGGGCACGACAATAAACATAAGTTTTTACTCTTATTATGTTTCAATCATTTCTAGAGATATGTTTAATACTTTCATGTATTAATTTTTATCGTTATAGGGCAGTGTTTTAATTACAGAAAGTATACCTTATTATGTATTTAGAACATATTCTGTTGGGATAATGGAACGTTTGAGTAATGAAGCGCTCGGATGGTTGATAATTTGGATAATGAAAATTGGTATGATAAAAGTTGCCTCTAATAATATCGATAGACTTGTACAACATGTAAACAGTGTAAAACAATAAACGGTACTAATGAATTTCACACCATTTGTTTTTGCAAATAATCATAATAATGTAAGATAGAATTAATTTTTAGTAGTTTTTATTTTCCTTTTGCTCGTGTAAATACAAAGGATAATTTTAGTAGAGGAATTATATACAGCATATACAGGTTATACATATACAGCAAATACTGTATAAATTAATTGAATTTTTTTTTGTACCGAGCAAACAATAGGTATACAATTGCCCTGCTAGAATTCCAAATTGTATGAATATTCCAGACTAAAAAGACCAAGAAAATTATTCTCGAATATATTTTTTCATTCGTAATATATTACAGAAAAGGTAAAAAAAATTACAACCCACTTATTCAAGTCTCAATTTCATATTTTAAAAATCACATGATATTCAAATAAATTTCATTAACGGCCAAAAAATATTCCCTAGATAAGATATTCATCGGGAGTTTCCTTATGCATTGAGCCGAAAAAATGAGCAACTTTTGGGAGTTTTTTCTGGAAGAAAGGTACGCGATATATTAAACTAAAATGTTATTCCACAAATTAACGTACTCAGGAAGAGATTACATGATCCATTTTCTGCAATTTGCTCTAATTAATAATACTTCGATGCTGTATTAATAATTTCATCATAATTGGCCATGATGATTACGTTCCATCCAATCATTGGAAATAAAAAATACAAACAAATTATTACTCTATAAAGGTATAGCTATCGTTTGAATTCAAAGAAATCGACTAACGGTAGATCAGGCTTTAAAATATCATGTTCATCATTAAGAAACTCTAAGCTTTAGGAAGACGTATAAAATAAATCAATTTTATTCAATCGAGATACGGGGGAATCCCTATAACGAGTTAATCGATGATCTGCAACAGCGATCATTGAATCACCGTAATAAAAATGATTCGCTGCAATGTAAATATTACTTCGGTCACCGTTGCAATGGACTCTTCACTTCAGTTTGTAGCCATTGTGCCCAAGAATTTCCTGGCCGGAAAATCGCCGTGGAAAACGTCGAGGAGCTCGTTTAATTAATTATAATTGGCTGAGTGCATTGGGCAACCGCCTCTTCTAGACCAACGTCCACTTCATCCGCCGCACGAGAGGGAAAGATCTAAGAGCTTGACTTTTGCTTGAATGGGCAGTATGTACGTATATACTGTCTCGTCGGCTTGAAGAGGATCCGCGAGGATGATCGAGCGTTGCGGGCTGGCCATTAATACATTCGGTAGAGGCGTGTTCGAAACGAATCCTCGAAATAACCAAACACCGAATCGCCGCTAATAACGTGCCACTTATATATCGAGCAAACATCGATCAAACCAAATCGCAGACAAATAAAACAGCGATTAAAAATTGCTATTACTTGCTCGGAGAAAAGTTGAACAATCGACGAACAAACCTTGCGTTTGAATTTAAATTTTTCACCGTTGCCGGTATTAAATTCGTTTCGATTCGAAACGAAGACAAAATCGATAAACGATGTTACTTTTCGAGATTATTATTGTAAGTGACACGATATACTGGATCGCAAACAATCGCGTTCAAAGGTCGATGGTTCTAGGAATCCATTCCACTTCTCCAACGCATTGTTCAGGTTGGGTATAATGCCCACGTATCGAATTTCTAAACGAACCTCGAACGTTGGACGAGGATCTCGGTTTTGGGCCCAACGATCGTTTCAAGGAACAACAGGGTTGCATACTTGGCCAGAAAAGAAAAACGAGTTTCCAAAACGACCGATCGACTAGGACCGTTTGCTCGCGATTATAAGCAACTAAATTCGCTGATCGTAAAAGGATTGGGGTCCATATTATCGAATTTCTATTAACTACATACATTGTTTAAATCCAGTCGAGTAGCGTCTACGATATTGTCTCGATAAATAATACATTTTTATATAAATACGTTTCGCTCCGAATTTGATTGTTGGATTGATCGGTAAAGATTATCTAATAGATCTTGCCTTAGACACCATGCTATTGACCGTTTGAATATTCTGTTCAAGCTAATTATGTACTAGAAAACTGTTGAGTGATTGGAGACTGTTTAAGAAACAATTAATAGCGTCGCGTCCAAGATAGGATCTGCTAAATGATCTCATCGATGAATTCAACTAGCAGACTCGAGGTGAAACGCGTTGATATTACTCCTTGAAACAAAAGTGTTACTCGTTGCATTTTTCTTTTTAATATAACGGAATCCCTAAAGGGGAAGCAGTCTCTTTCAATCTCTGAGAGGTCCATTTGTGGTCTAATTTACCGAGAAAAAGAAGAGAACAATGGAGAAGTGCGATACTGTATTCGTTCTATATTCATATTCACTGAAACACTAAAGAAAGAAAAGTTTCATTACACTACGAATTATTAAACTATCCACGAGAATTCTTTTCTTGCCGCAAAAGCTCGAAAAGACTTTTACTTTATATTTATTATTACGAATAGTGGTAAATCCATTATTCGTTACAAGTATCTCGTAAACCTTGAATCAGTTTTGATAAATTTTCTTATAGATATTTAGGGTCGCTTACATCGATTTTGTTCGCAAACTTGGAAAACGTTAGGGTTTTAAATTCACGGAACGGAGTTCTTGTTTAAAGTGCCGTTTACCCGTAGAGCGCGTTTAGCCTGAGCGAAGTTGAAAGAGTACGAGGATCGGCAGGATCGAGTGGCGGAATGGTCGCAGCAGGTAGTTAGAAAAACCCGGGAGACAAAAAAGGACCGGAATCCCCCGGCAAAGGGACGAAGTTCTCCGGCGAGATATCGCGTCGCTGGGGTTTCGCCTCGAAACGAATCTAGCAGGCGCACTCACGGCTGACAAATGCCTTCCGCGGTTCTGGCAGCGGCGTACCGTTATCCAAATTACAAATAACACACCGCCGTCGACGTCTTATCCAACGCCCGGAGACAAATTGCCCCCGACTTCGGGATGAGTTGGCTCAAAATTATCCCCACCGTTCGGTGTAACCGCGCGTCGTGGACTTCGTTAATACCGGTAGTGGCTCGGCCCCTTGCTCGGCACACGGAATTAACACGGCGAAGTGTATTTATGGATCCGGCCCCGGCCAGGTAACCCGAGAAAGACCCTGCAGAGTCCTGCTTCTTCCCCATTCTCGCTTGGTTCTTTCTCCCTCTCCCTCATTCGCTCGGTTCCGACCCTTCTCTCCTTTTTCTTTCTCCTTTTTTCCACGAAGGAGGATTAATTAATGAGCCCGGTCCAAGCATTACCCGCTTTACAGACCCGGTCCGTGGCCTTCGAACCGCACTGGCGTGGGAATATCCCCTCGCAATTTCAATTTCGTTAATTATCGCAAAATCCGCTTTTATTCGATATAACGATCCCGGTCGCCGACGCGAAACACCGTATTTGGCATCGGCAATAACTTAACCATTAAATCACGCTCGCCTGTTTGCGTGCGTACGTGCCTCGTATGACGGGTAGTGAATATTTTTCTTCCTTTGCTCTTTTGTCTCTTGCTCTCGTTCGAAACTGTAGCGGTTTATCTTTCGTTTCGAGAAACTCATTTCGCGTATCGTGCACCTTTTCTTCGTAACCCGACCGGTGAAAGAGAGAAAGAGGCGACTGTCTTATTTACCGTTTTATTCGTTTTGATCGGCAAATAAATCCTTACGCGGCAGGTTTAAAAGTTTCTGCCGTAGCGGTTTTGGCTGGTCGTCATTTGGCGTGGCTTTTGTCGTGCCGGTGAGTTATTGCCACGGATACGGTAATCGAATAACGTCACCCCCTGCGCTCCACGCCATTGGCCTATATCCGCGGGAACGCGGGACACGATACACGTGTAGTCGCCGCGTGTAAACGCGTGCTCGGGCACAGTGTTCCTCTCTCGGTGTGCAACAGTGCGTTTTGCCGTGGCGCGTTGCTCGCAGTGTGCCGTATAATGCACATTTGTAAAGTTACACGGTCGTCGCGCGGCCCGTTGGGCATTTTTCACCGTCCGCGGCGGGTTCCTTAATTGAAACCTTTTGTCGGGGAAATAAAGTGTATCCTTGGTACTGTTACGAATCAACAAAAAGGCTGCGAAACAAAGGTGGGAAAGGGGATCGTAAAAAAAGGCGCGCCAAAAAGTGAGAACAAGAATAAAAAAAAAAAAAGAAAAAAAAAATAAAGAAAAGAGAGAAATGGCAGTCCGGAAGGGGGAAAAATTACGCTGCAATTTCAGCTCCGACAATGCCGAGAGAACGAGAAATTACGGTTTAAATGGCGGAGTAAGACGCGGTGTTATTAAGAACGACACGCAGAGCGGCGGCGGTTCATTATTCCGCCAGGAATGGCAGCGAAAATTTTGCACGACCCATTTAGCTTATTACTCGTTATTATGCACCGTCGGGGAAACGGTGCATGCGAAATAAAACGTAATACGATTCCGGCCGTGTGTTCGGTATTGTCTCTTAGACTGTCACTGTCTAGGAACCCGTGCTGCGACGACCTCGGAGACAGGAACGCCAAAAATGGCTCTGCACGACGTGTGTGTCCAACTCTTTCATACCACGTATTTTATTTAGTCAGAAATATTTTAAGAATTATTTTTGAGACGTACTAGTAGAAACAGACATTTGCCTCCAATATATAATTATAAAGTTACCAGGTTTAGAGCATCCTATGCCAGTGGCGCCCGTCCTGCATCGAATCGTTCGCGCCAACTATCCTATCGTAGTGGCTCCCGGTGTTAGCCATACATCGGTTCGTTCACGACAAACCAAAATCCTCCTAGCGGCTCCCGATGTTAGCCTTACATCGGTTCGTCTACGACAAAACAAAACCTATCCCAGTGGTTCCCGGTGTTGTCCATACACCGGTTCGTCCACGACAATCCTGCCGATTATCCACCTAGCGGCTCCCGGTGTTACCCACACATCGGTTCGTCCATTCACCCTGATTTCCTCCTAGTAACAACGATCCCGGGGCGTAACATCGTTTTCAATTAAGAACAGATTTTTTACGAAATTGGATAAATTTTTAAAAACGCATTCACTCAAACACGTAGAAAGGTCGAATTTAGAAAATATGCCAAGCTTCTTAAAGCGAACGAAGTTCCTAATTTTCGTAGCCCGCGTCGACACCCTCTGTTCCCTTTCGAATTTGTATTCAGATCCGAACGTTTCCATCTGCGGTCGATCGAAGCTCGGTCAGAATCGTAACAAGAGAAACCCGCGAGGGAAGAAAGAAGAACGATCCGCGTCGAGCGTGAAATCTACGAGCGTGCATTGAAAATTCCCCGGTTCGAGGGTCTTGGCGGAAAACACTCCTTTCGCGCGTGGAACGGAAGTCGGGGCGCTCGGGCAGGAAAACGTATGGGTAGGTCGTGGCGTTCGTAGCCGTTTGCCCGAGCAAAAAGGAAAGACCGGCCGTGTCATGGGCAGAGTCGGCGCGGAAAGAGGCACGACCCTGGCGACGAAGGGAATTTCGTCACGGTCGTCACGGTTCGCGCGAGGAAACGACTAACAGAATTACACTCGGGGGCCATGGAAGATTTTTAACGGTCGATTTGCCGCGCGACGACCCCACCCCGGTGTATCCCGCGCCCATGACAGCAGTCAGGAGCAGGAACAGCAACACAACGGTTCACCCTTCGGCCAGTTAGTGTCCTTAAACTATCCTTGCAGCTACGTCCTATCCTGGCGTTCGCTGTTTCGTCACGCCGGGGGGTCAAAACTGGCCGCAGATGTCGGCCATAAACCTCCCGGTACGGGAACGACCCTGATGCCCGACTCCCCTCTCGTCCTCCTTCGCTCCGAGGTCGTTTCGCCATTGTATCTCCTGCTGAATACACGCCCTTAAATAAATCCATCCACGGAGCCGTCTCGGTGAAGCCACCCCTGACGCTGTTGCTGCTGCTGCTGTCTGGCTGGGCTTGGCTGACTGCTGCCTTTGCCGCTCTCCCGTTTGCCAGATTAGGTTCCTGATCTTTGTTGCGAGGGGTTCTCTTCCTGCTACCAGTGAATACACACCGGGGAGAGGTTGCTTGCGATCGCCTCGCCGACACGCGGCCCCCGAAACGAAGATGGCCTACAGGGACGACCGGGAGAGTGCGAAACGATATTCGAGGACCATAATAACGCCAGGGGTAATAATGGGGGATTGTGGTTTTTTTTTTTTAAATAACTCTTCGGTTGTCTGCCGTACCCGGACAGAGCAATCGCTAATATCTGTTCTTCGCTCGAGCGATTCACTTGTGTAATACAGAGGAGCCACATACCAGTTTTATCATAAATACCTAGGCAATAACCCTCCGAGTACGGGACTTCGAGTTCTGAGCCTGGGTCCTTGCAGACCCCACACCGATAGTTCACTAATACATATTCACGATGGCTTGAGACCCTCAACGATACTGTACTCAGGTAGGGACGGTCGCTCGAGCTCGAGATCCTCGCCGAAATACTATGCAAAGTGGTGGAAGGGGTTTCGGATTACGTTTGGATATTTGGTGTACTTATACGAAACAATAATAGGGTTGCGATTTGTGAATTATAAAAAAATTATGTTTATTCAACATTTATATTACCTACTACATGTATTACATAAAAGTGTGCGGTTTTCGGTAAAGTGGTTTTTACAAACATGTTTTTTACAGGAATCGCATACAGTGTGATATTTGTTGTTGTTCCCTATACAGAAACAACATCTACCACGTTTGTGAATCGCTATTCGAAGCACTTCTACCATCCGATGACTGTTCGCAGTTGTGAACGTCTTCGTCGTCTTCCGCAAAAAGAGATTGCTCGTCGTTTGGTAGTAGAGACATTATATCAATTCAAACAAAACGACACCACTACGATAACACTAATAACAATGATAATAATAAAAACAACAAAGCTAACAAAAATCCTAGGAAAAAACACGAGAAAGCAGCGAAGCGTCGTTGTCGGCTATACATTCGCGAATGCCCCAAGGCAACGCAGTCGCTTCGAGCTTCCGACTCTTTAGGCCCTGGGAAACTCCGGTGTATGACACCCCCAAGCGCGAGGCCCTCCTTGAGGACAACCAAATGCCCGCTTGGCTGCGAATAATATTAACATCTCTGTCACTGTGAGCGTGAGCGCTCTAAAACGGTGGGTCAAAATTGACTCAGGCTCCGGATACGGAGGGTTAAAATTGACTAAGCTATCCCAAAATGAAATTGGAAATATTTATTTCTACGCATAGAAATAATTACGATTAATGAAGCGAACGAGAGGCTGATGAGAATCTGACTAAAGGCTAACTATTGGTGAAATCACTCTGTATTATTTTTGAAGCCTTGAACTTTATCTTCGAAGGAATGCTGTTCGCGTGGCAATTCCCTCAGTGCATTGTTTACTATTCCCAGGTAAGTTGTCGCGTAGCGTGGATGTGATTTGAATAATCTGTACTTTTAATCCATTTTGGTAATCCTATGAGCAGGATTAACGCTACGGTGACAGTAATCAAACACAATGAGGAACGATATTATAAAGGTATTACTTTATTTAACGAGATAAATTAACTCGCGTCGTGACGATCGACAAAATATTGACTTTTCCGTCAGACTGTTAATAGATTGGCTGTCGATCATCGCAAACAATTCGTTGATAACGCAACGGCTTTGCTCGTTACTCGCTTCTAAACATTTCATTTAAGAATTTAGTTACGATACGTATTAATATCGTTGCTAGAAAATAATATTTACGAATTTGAAATCTCAAAGATAGGTCGATAGATATCGAGAACAGAATGATCCTTGTTGCAGAGGGGGTTTATTCCCGCGAACACAGACCGGGGAGAGTTTGTAATCGGCTCTCCGACACGCGGCCCCCAAAACGAAGATGACCCACATGGACGAACAGGGAGATAAGGAGTGCGAAACGATATTCGCCCGGTATAATGACGCGGGTAGGGAGCAATAATGCGAATTGTGGGCGAGACACGAGGCAGATTTATAACGGGGCTTCGCTCGGAGAGTGGTTAATTTAATCGCGGCGCACGCAGTTTATCGCGTAATACGTTTTCCGCCGTAGTAACGCGCGAACATGCGTTCAATTTTCGTGATTTTTCTTCCTCCTTCCTCGACGCTTTTTCTTCCATTCCGGTTCGCGTAATGCGCGCGCACACGACGTTTACGATATTTGCGAGCCGACACGAGAGGAAGCAATAAAATCAATAACGCTTATCTCTGGATCATGGCTCAAAGCTCCGGCGAGAGGTAGCATCGAGACGTTTGATATTCCGCGCGTTTAAACGACTCGACATTGATCGACGCTGCAAGGTTACTCCAATATTGTACCGCGAACGCGCGTAATTAGTAATGTAATTGCATTTAACGAGGGCATGTTTGCGCACCTCGCGCTAATCCTAATAACGTTCTCGACCCGTCGAATTACCACCCAAGAGGTCTTGCAACTGGAGTTTCTCTGATTATACGGAAAGATAGCGCGCAGCATCTTCCCGACGTTCCAGTCGTTGGACACGCGACGATCGAGAACGAGATTTCGACGATCGAACCGCTCGCGAAATCGGTTGACCTGATTTCTCTGGATCCGCGTAAATATCGATGTGTCACGATCGAGAACGGTTAATAGGTTCGTCTAGTTCTGGAGTGAAAGGAAATTGATTAAACATTTTCCTCCCGTTTCTTCGGGTTTACACTTTTAACTATATCGTTGGAACGCAATACGGAGAATTTTGGGAAATGAACAAAAGTTATATCTATTGTCGTATATCGTAGGGCATAATTACGAAAACTGTAGAACTACAAAAATTGGTGGCTAAATGGATACGTAAAGTTGCACTCACGCGAATATCGTGTTGCCTATTGTTAGGAGCTTTCGAAACAGGAGGAAAGCGTGTAGAAAATAGCAAAGTCCCCTAAGAATGTACGCTCAAACCGTGGTGAATAGAATACGATACAAACGAAAGAAATTCGATCTTGATTTTTGAGGTCAACGTCAATTTTGCAACTTTCTTTTTAACAAATCTCCACCGATCCAAAGGTGTAGAATTCCTCTATAATGGCCGTGACACACAATCTCCTTGCACCCTGAACGCTTTCTTTGGGCGTTGAGTGTGAAACGCAATATCGCTAGAGCACGTTGCGTTTGAATCTGCCAAGGGGAAACCGTGAATTGTGGTACGCGATTTTTTAAGTATAGAGGAGAATATCCAAAACAATCTTAGAAAGTAGCAAGGCGTTACTCCTGTTGAAATGATGTTACCATGTCGTTTATAGATAATTTAAAACTTTATTAATTATCGGACATTCCTTACAATCATACCACTGAGAACATGTACGCTAGCCATGGAAGAAAAGACCAGACCGTCAATTGTTTTATCGATTATGTCCTGCGTCGTTCGCGGGACATCTCACAAATTTAATTTACTCTCATTTCATCAATTCCCTTCCGTTTTTCAAGATATAAATTTTTAATGTTGGGGAAACTGTTGGGCACCTATTGTTAATCTCGAATGTTAGAAAGAGCTTCTCTAAGAAAATTTTATACAATATCAAATGACATCGCGACGTATCTGCGTGCGTTAATTTTCAATAACACCTATCTAAATTTCTGGATTTCGTGTGTTCGTGTATGCGTGGCCCAGTCTGTGTCGGCGCGGGACTCGTCGTTTCATCCCGAAGGCGGGTCTTCGATCGATCGATCTCGCAGCGTAACAGCCGTGACACGCTTCGAAATTCCACGATCTTTTACGACGAGGCGCGGCGTATCGTTAACGATCGCTCGTCGACGTTTAATTAGTCGGGGCTCGCGATTACGAGCCGCATCGCGCAACAGGCCCGCGGCGCAATTGCGACCGTAACGATCTCGGGCTTCGAGGCCCGTAAAAGGCTGCAGCGACGAACAGGATCGGCCTTTGCCTCGTCTTCGGTCCAAGCTCCTTCCACGATCCGTTCCCTTCCCTGCGCCCTTCTACAGGGAGTCGCAAAACTACCGACGCGATCGACGAATCGAAAAAGTGCGATGTAACAATTTTAATACGTTCCTATTCCTGCATAGATTTCGTCATGGGATCTCGTATTTAAAAAAAAAAATCGAAACTGAGGTCAATTTTGATGTCAAATTCGTGTCTAGAAGTGTTCTTAATATTTACTCTCAATAACGCTATTTAAAAATTTTGTAAGCAATACAGTTCGTTTCAAGCGTTCGAAAGATACCGGTGTTAAAAGTAAGCATCCCGATCTCGCGTATCGCTGTCAACCGTTCGTCTGTGCCGATAATTTTGTGATTTACTGTACGCCTTTTCTCCTCGCGGCACGATCAACCCTCGGCTACGCGGCACGCACGAGGCGAATCGGCGAATTACGACGATTGAAATTCAATTCCGCGCGCGGCCGAGCGGCTAATTAGACGCAGTCGCTGTGCCCGCGACACCGCCGCGCGGCCGTTGCACGGCACACGGACTGCAAACTGCAACTCCTCCGCGTCGGCTCGCCCCACGTGTTGCACCTCGTGCAATTGCGCGTACGGACGTAAATGCCCGTGTCGGTTTGCTCGTTTCTCCGCCGCCGCGCCGGTACGCGCGCATCCTTCCCATCCACGATATTTCTCTTCTTCTTATTCCTCCTCCTCCTCCTCCTTCTCCTCTTCTTCTTCTTCCGTTCGCCAAGCACTCTACCTTGCGTGCTAGAGGCCCGAGTACATTAAAGTCAATGAGCAGGATGTAGAATCTCAGAAACGCGGGGGATTTTATTGGTGTTACCTCGGTGTAACATTTCGACCCGTAGTTCCTGATTGTTTTATGGCGGCCTAACGGCCCGGACCCTCGGAACTACGGTTCACCATTACTCGTACACCTCATACATCTGGCCACCGCAGAGCGCAGCTTCAACCCTCGGGAGACGGATGTGCACGGAAGTGACGCGACGGCCGAACGCCGTAGTCGCTTTATCCAAAGCACGAAATTACACTTAATACAACGATGGAACGATACCGTGGGCCCCGTGCTGGCTTTGATTGAACCTCACGAGCACACTCGTTACGAAGAAACGGCAATCTTTTTCTCTACCAGCTTCCGGATTGACGTCCAAGTTCAGCGAGTCGTTTCTCGAACGTCTCAGTTCGATTTTTCATCACTATTTGCTTTAGTTTATGACAGTTTATCACAGCGATGTTAACGAGTTTGCGTTTCGAATTCAAGGGATAGATGTAAACAAGGCCTTGCATCGGTATTTTACTGTTATTTTTAGGTTAGACCGTATTTAACTTCTCTATTTCTCAGATAGAGACCTCAAATAAAAATAGTTGTCATCGATTGGTACTATTTTTCGACGAAGCATTGTATTTTATAACGTTTCCACTTTTAGTTTACCGAATGCAATTGGGATGGTTAAAACGATCCTGCGGACGATGAAATGAGACAGCAGACTCCGTGATAAAGAGAACGTGGAAAGTCTCGGTTCAAATATTTGATAGCGGTAGCACAGACGAGGTGTGTGTGAGTAGACCTTACATCCAATGTATTTTTTCGGCCCATTTTTCTGGTGCTCCAGAGACCTATTACCATTTTCGTGTCACTCGCAACATGACTAACAGCTTGCACAAATGAACACAAGAGGAAGTGAGACAGTAAATGGCATTACAGAAACATTCCTGGGCTACGCATTATATTTTGGTAACGAATTTTTTTCTCAAAAGTGTATAAAATTTCGGG
The DNA here is from genome assembly GCF_013123115.1 of Colletes gigas. Classification (NCBI taxonomy): domain Eukaryota; kingdom Metazoa; phylum Arthropoda; class Insecta; order Hymenoptera; family Colletidae; genus Colletes; species Colletes gigas. The sequence goes on along the minus strand of NW_025106647.1, from coordinate 4,968,966 downwards.
GGTATGTATATTCACCAAAAATGTTTGTAATTGACCCCCGCAACCAAAAATAATTTTCTTAGAACGATTTGAAATTTTTCAATTTCGACGAAAAATTTGTCCACCTTCCTGAATTTTTTTCTCGAAAATGCGTAGGATTTCGGGAATATGCCTATTCACCAAAAATGATTATAATTGACCCTTGCAACTGAAAATAATTTTTTTTGGAACGATTTCAATTCCTTTTTTTCGTCGAAAAATTTAGGCACCTGTCGATTTTTCTTAAAAATTCGTTTTCGATTTTTAGTAATTTTGTTTGACTCGCTACGGAAATTTTGTCTAATACTTTTTTGTAGGTATTCAAGAGCTCTACTTTAGAAATAAAGTTCAATGAAATACATTCACTATTGTAGGAGTTATGGTCGTTTGAATATTGCGTTTTTTAGTCCCTACAGCTGTCTGCCCATCAATACTAATTCAGTGAACAGTTTCTCAGCTGACCGCCATCTGTGAAAAGGGGACGCTAAAATCACCTCCGAATTTTCAGGTAGATATGGCAGTCAGATTGGGCCACGAAAGTTCATAAGGTGAAAGGTCTACTCGTATACCTCGTCTGTGGTGGTAGCTCCTAATTTCTCATCGTCCAGTCGTGAGATTCCGAAGTCATGATCGCGGAAACGTTTCTCGATCGTTCGTCGAATCTCCGACCAGTGGTGATATAATTGTTCGACACTTTGGCGAACATAATTCACGGCTATAACGGCGTACCCTTCGCGGCTCTGAACATCGCGAACCCCCATCCGTTGCGACTTGGCCTCGCCGTGCATCGCGGATCGGCGCTCGATCGCGAGATCGTAATCCGCTTCTCCTTTGATCGGAGAGCCAGCGACAGCGTCTGATCCGATGCTTTTCGAATAGTCGTGCGCAACGGCGAAGATCATAAACCGTGAGCATCGAGCCGCGGGTGGTAAACGATCCGACGCGATTAACGTGCTTCGAACCTGCCTGCCGAATAATTACTCATTTGCCGTGTCTACCACGGCCGCGACACGAAAGTCTCCAACACGAGTCAACCACGACGATCGTTTATTGATCGACCGACTCTCGTTAACACTTCGCGATCGGTGCAAATCTAATAGAGTCTGCCTACCCGATTGGCATAAAAGACGCCCGTAAAAGTTAGCAAAATCAGTGAATGTTCTCCTAACACATTGACTGCCGTGAACTCGAGTAATCGTAAAATTCTTAACAACGTTACTGTTATTAGGAATATTTCTATGAATTTTTACGTGGTTGACGCATTTGTCTTTCGCACGATATCGTTGTGTAGTTGTCACATTGTAATTTGAACGAACGTCGAGAACATTATGAAATATGACACGACAGATCATGATGTTAATAAGGAATTAACTGATCGAAGGAATATAAATGATGTTATTTAAAAGAGTTTCGCGAATCTAGCTACGACGATTGAAAGTTGTATCGGTCTCGGTGGAAAACCGTACGCTGCGTGCTAATTTCGGCAACCGGTAATAATTTCCTGGTCAGCGTGGCTCGGTTACATCGACCTGCTCGTAATCGAGGGCAATTAGAGGCGCGTGCACACGTTTCCCGACGGAACTCGTTCGACTCGCCGATTTTCCGCCGCGTTTCATTTTCAGCGTGCGCGGCGGGGCCCCCGCGAGCCGGCTAACCTATCCATTTACGATTATTTGAATACGTAGAAAGCGTTCGCAGTCCAATTACACGACGCGGGCATTTCGTATCTCGGACAATGCCGGCCGCGCGCGGTGTATCATTACGTCTATATAATAAGTTCCTCGAGCCGCGAGTCACGCTGCTCACCATGCAAATCCGGTCCCCGTTAGAGCCTTCGAATCGTGAGAAAAATACCACGCTAGGTGCCTGCGTGGATTTACCTACGAGCAGAGGCGGGCCGCGGAACGAGCGGGTAATAGACGTCCGCGGAGAAAAGCGCCGACTGCTCCGGCCACCTTCCGCGAACCCACGGCGAAATCCATTTCGCGGTAACCGAGCGAGGTTGGCAATTAGTACTCGTAAAATTACAGTCGCCACGAAACGCCTCGGGACCCGCAGAATTGAAGGAAAGAAGCTTCCGCGCTTCTCGATGATCGCCGTTCTGCACGGAGTTCGATCGAGCGCCAAGTATCGACTCTAACAAGTAACACTACCCAACTGATACACACTGATTTGAATGAAATTTAACGTAGTTATTAAACACCGAAAAATATTAAATACGTGTTTTTTTGTCTCAGCTCGATACGCTTTTTAGGGGTAGACAGCACCCCTCAACCTCTGGAGATGGAAACGTTTGCGGCTAATTATTTCTTAAAGGATACAGTTTCTGAAAAAAGTACTAGATCCAGTGTTGTACAGTTCAGAGTGATGCACTTGTGATGGCGTTCTTGAAATCGACCTTCATGTCGATTTTCAAGGTCAATTAAATTTGGAAATAATAACCGGAGTGGCCGGATTTAGCAGTTGCCGGATCTTGAGCGCATCCGGTATTTATAATCAGTAATTTTATGCGATGACTCTAATCTATTTTCAGAATTGATTTGTTGCGTTATTTTCCCAAAAAAAGGAAAAATCAGACGTTATGGGAAAATAGGCTCAAATTTATAAAAAAATATGAAGGAGAAAAAAGTTTTGTAAGTAACTTCGGAATAGAAGTAAAGATAAGAAAGCATGAAATGTCACTCTAATTGTAAATTGAACGTTACATTCATGCTATATTAGAAACTTTCATTTTTTTTTAACCGACTTCGAAAAGGAGGAGGTTACTCAATTCGACATGTATACATATATAAATATAATATATGTATATATTTTTTTTTTTATGTATGCATGTACATATGTATGTATGTCCGGCGGTTACGGCGAAACGGCTGGACCGATCGGAAGGAAACGCATCAATTTTCATCACCCCGATTCCAAAACATGATTAAATATGCCTGGTGGAAAAGTGGATATATTGAAGAAAAACCAGATAGATGTGAAAGAATTGCGGTACAGTCTGCAAAATCTGCAATAAGATTGCAGTAATAAATTGTGCGTGGTGTACTAACTCTTTGTGTATGGAGAATTTTTTTGCGATAGAAGATAAAGCTTTTCCTCATTATTGTCATGAATATAAAGAATAATGCCATTTACCATGGAATTTATATTCATAGACATATGTGAAAAGAAATTATGAAATCTTGCCTTCACTGGCTGGATCTCGATCACACATCTTACCTTATTTGTATGAATAAGTAACTTTTAATTTCTTTATTGATCGAATTATTGACTGATCTTGCCTTAATTGGTTGAATCAATAAACAATTTTAAATTGCAGAAGCTTGTTTCTTCGCTCTATCGATTCTCGGGGGTGAAAAGCAAAATACTCCCTTTGATAAACATGAAATGATTTTCAAATGACCTTGAAAATCGACCTCAAGGTCGATTTCAAGGACGCCATCAAATACATCACTCTGAACTGCACAACTCTGGATCTAGTACTTCTTTCAGAAACTGTATCCTTTAAGAAATAATTAGCCACAAACGTTTCCATCTCCAGAGGTTGAGGGGTGCTTTCTACCCCTAAAAAGCGTATTGAGCCGAAACAAAAAAACACGTATTTAATATTTTTCGGTGTTTAATAAGTACGTTAAATTTCATTCAAATCAGTGAGTATCAGTTGGGTAGTGTTACTTGTAAGTTTAGAGTCTAAGAGTTACGTTAACAACAAAAATATGAAACTGAATAATTGAATTGAATAATTCAACAATAAGTGGATGGGCTCGATCAGAAATGTGACTTTACGTGAAATAGTTTTAGTAGTGATTAAGCAATACGAATAAATAGGAAACATTTGAAGCCACGTTCTCAGTTATGTGTTGTATTCCTCTAACAAAATAATTATTCCTCAGATACATTGCATAACATTGCAGAACCATACACCTCAGTATATTAATAGTTCCCCTTACGAACATTAACTACAAGTTTACAAAAATGAAGACCTGTCACAGTAGGGCTGATCCAGCACACTTTGCTTTAGGCGCAAGTAGGTTTTGCAAACTGTTATTACGCGAAAACTTGCACGCCCCTGTTAGTGCGAGTTGTCGAACTAAAGACACTATAATCAAAGTAAAATGAATTGCCTATTCGAGGGTACTTCGCCAACTGCGAATCACGCTTAGCAAGATTGCTACTTTCGCGTTGTGCCAGTCTTTTTATTTGAGAAACGGAGAAAGTATGTTCATAGATTTACGCAATGAGAATGGCGAGGGTGGCGAAACGATACAGTGGAGATAGCTTCTTTGACCGGTTAACTGATTTTGCTACGACCGAAGGAGTAATCGCAATAATTACACTCGGGACAACGACAGAATGAAATATGAAAGCTAACCCGCGCTTGAAAAATTAAACTCCGTACGATATATGTATATTTCGAGACTTTTCTCAATGCATAGCCTTACTAAATAATTCACGCGTTGCCAGCAATATTTCTGTCCTTTTCCGCAGCGTAAAACGCGAATAGACTGTTTCAATAATACTATCGTTTAAAAATATAAATTTCCGAAAGCGGTCATCGTCGAGCTGGATACGTCAAAGAACGTTAATTAGATTTATTCTTTTTAAGCACGTTTCCGGGCAATTTCGCGGTTTTAATCATTCAAAGCATCCATTGATCAAAATAATTACGGATTGATCCATTAAATAAATTTATTCCTCCAACGTGATATTCGATGCAAAGCTTCCGCTTCCTCCATTCCAGCATGCTATATATAAACTATTATTCGATAAAACCGTTGCTATATTAAATACACAATATTTGGTCCATTTCCCTGAATGGTTTATCAACGAGATCACCGAGTTGTTTCGTTGCGCGGCGTATGAAATATCACCGGAAATTCGAAATCCTGTATCGTCGGTGCTTATTGTCAACGTTATTGTTAACGAGCACCTCCAACGGTGAAACGTTCCCTTCCTATCTTCGATTTTTCGATGCCGCCGGTGTCGTGACATTTAATTGGTAAACAACCCCGGTCAAGACTCGACTTTGTTCCTTCCCCCGTCTCGGAGACTCCTTTGCAGCCGTCGTCAACCCCTAGGCCTATTCTCTCCGGCGTCACCTTTTTTTTCTCTCCCTCGCTTTCCCATCGTCTATTGTGTTATTATTATCCCAGTCTGCGTCGCGGTCTTGGGTCCACGGTGTTATTATTATCCACGAGCGCAGGAGGTCGTCCGTAACTATCGACGACGGACGGTGACTTAATAATACTTCGCTACGTTAGCCTAATGGGAGCTGCCGAGCATGTAAGCCCACTAATTTACCGTCCTCTTTCTCTCGATCCTTCTCTCCTTTTCTCTTATTGTCCGACCCGTCCACCCCTCCCTCCTCCACGCTTTCGCCCTTTGCTCGCCGCGCGTATACGACCACCCTTTCCATTTTTTCCCCCCCGGGTTTTTCTCTCTTCGCCATCACCGTTCGTTCCTTTTTTTTTTTTTTGCTCTCCTCCGTCTCTCATTCACCGACGAGCCGAACGAACGGGGCACGGCGCCCGCACCAGCCGCTACCGGTTCATAAAAGGCGCGTTAAGCAAATAAATAAATTCCACGGCGGATGACGGCCGCCCCGACGCCGGTCCACGAAGGGGGATGGAGAACAACACGCTCGGCGATGGAAGGGCCAGCATTTTCCCTAACATCGGCCTCCATCGGGAATTTATAACGCGGCTGCTGCTTTCGTCGTAATCGGATTTACGCGATCCCGGGGCGAGTATTCATCGTTCTTCGGCCCCGAGCGCCAGTAGAGGGTGGATATTCCTATTCTTGCGATTGATCCTGCTTTTTAAAGCTGTTTACGCTGTCGTCGTTGATAAATTCCGCGACGCCGACGGAGGAGGGAAACGACGGTGACGTCGCGTCGACGTGATCCCCCACCGAGCGTCGCGCCACGAGGCACCGAGTATTTTAAAACTATAAATCAACCTGTAAGCGTATAATTCATCGAAGAAAGGTGTATTATTAATTATTACGACGCTGTAATTCTATTTACTTTATAAATTTCAGGCGTTTCTAACAAGAAATTGAATCATTATCTTATTAATTTAACAACGAACGCCAAAAACGCAATGTATAACATTGTTACGTAGAAGAAAACTGATTTTTGGAAGTTTGGGCCGAGAAAATATCAGCACCAAGGGTTTAAAGAAGGTTACCCCCATCGTTTCCGTGTCTCTCCAATCCCCTCCAAGTCTTTGATCTGTTCTTACACCGGAATATTATTCCAAGAAGATATATCAACCGTCCAAGTATCGTTCTACACAATAACATTCGAATTGATTCGACTTAATTCGAGGGCATCAGGAGCTCAAGGGAGCTCCGGAAGGTTTGAGAAATTCCACAAGTATCAAGGGTCTGTAGCGTTTCGAAAGTATTGGCTCGTTTGGAGGGTTCCATAGGGACAGGGAGATCTGGTGGGATCCAGAAGGCCTGAAAAGTTTCGGGCGTACTAAATAGCGCTCTGTGAAATTCTGAGGGTCCAAATGGTTCTGGGAAGCTCGCTATCTATACCATAAAATATATATTAGGGTCGCCCATAAACTATGTCGTTTTTGGTGAGTAACGCGATACACGAATTCCTTTTCTAGTCGCTCGTTCGAGCTGATAAAAATAATTTTTGTAGATTATTCAAATAATTTACAATCCTTCTGTGTATCGTCTAGACGTGGTAATAAAATAATCGGATCACTTTTGGCAAAGATCGTGAAACCGATTGGGTACCGAAAGGTTCGAAGCATTTGTATCGCAATGTACGAAAACTTCGACCCGCTGTAAATGCGACGTTATGTCATTGTTGGAACGAAAGTTTGTTTAACAGGATGAAACAGAACTTATGTTTGAATGCGCGTGGTGTGCTGCTCAATGTGCGATGCAGCCTTATCGGTCGTCGCACGGGTGTACGTAGCATGCAGAAACGCGTGCAAACACGCTTTCAGACAGTTTGTCTGCCGCGACCGCGACGATCGCGAAATGGAGAGAAAGAAAGGAAAAAAATAACTAAAACGGTTGTACCGATAATTGCCGATCAAAGAACGGTCTTTGTTGACTCTGGGCGGCGTCCGTCGCCGGTATCGAAGCCCGATAAGAACGACGAGGGGGAAGGGAGGCGGAGTAACGCGAAGAAACGGTGAAAAAGACCAGAAGCTACGGGCCGGATAACGGCGAGAAAGGTAACGGTGAACGCGTGTCAAAGTCTGCGAACGGCAGAGATAAGCGCATTATAAACGCGTTCGATGGAAGATTTTGTCATCGCCGCGATAGATAGAAGCGTATCGGTTCGTACGCGAGAGGTTCGCGTTTGTCCGCGCGCTCGCTCCCCGTGGTAACTACTTAACGCTTTATCGAGCACGACGAAACGGTGCTACTCAGTTTCGAAAGTTCCGAGCACGGGAGGATCCCGATAACGATCGTAAAATTTCCGTTCTCGTCGCGACAATGCGCCCAACCCCCCGTGTGTTCCCGTCTCTCTATCGCTCTCTGGCTCTTTCCGTTTTCACCGCGCGTCGCGGCCTCTCTTTGTCTACCTTTCGACCCGCTCGGAATAATAACGGAGCCCCGGGTAGGTTGTGGTGTGCATGCACGGCGTAGGCATACACGGGACCGCGTACACTGCCGACGGAGAAGTCTTTCGAGCAAGCATAATGGCCTCAACACACACCTACGCCACGATATCTGCATACGGGGCGCGCCGCAAGAACGCGATCGTTGCCTCCTTCGACGAGTGCAGCAACGTGGCCAGCGAACGATTCTCCTAGTCGGCCGAGCACCGAGACAATACGCCGTTTATCTTCGATCTGCGGGTAGGGAGGCACGGAAAGAGTGGTCCTGGGCTCGTACATCACGCGGCGCTATGGGAGCCGATAAATTACTGTTAGGAAACCTGGTAAACCGGCAACGAGTGTACTCGCTTTTCAGATCGCTATTACGCGGGTAATGCCTCTCTGCCTCTCCCCGGTGACAGGGATAGAAGGGGGAGTGTGTGTTCCTTTCCTGCCGCGGGATAAACGCATTGAAATCCGTCCGGTCGGGGTATATGATTATTTTGTTCGACGTGCACGACGATTGAATCTTCGAAGGGACAGGCTGCCTCCGTTCACCGTTTCACCGTCTCTGAACCCGTTCCTGACAGAATAATTGCACGTTTTTGTGCGTCGATCCGAGTTCGCCCGGGACTACTCGAATACACTCCCAAACAAAACGATACACCGCTGGACCAAACTACTACAACGCCCACATTTAGGATTTTTCGCGCATCGAACGTTAAGATGTCTCTAGTGAGGGGGAGGTCTTCATATTTACAATAAATTCGTTACAGTAATGATTCTTAACTCTCGCTTAACTCTCCAGAATTGGTCTGTTCATCTTTCGATGTCTTTGAGGGATAGAAATGTTCAATTACTGTACAAATACGTAGGAAAGACACTTACGACACTGGGTACTTACATAGCTTGGTCAGGACAAGACACAAGAATAGATGTAGGTATTAGCGAACGTTACTCCATTGTTTCAAATTTCGACGACGAAAAGTAAATATTCGTGTGTAAAAAAAGAAAATCGGAGTTCATGAGAAAAGCGAAAGAAGAAGAACATCGGTATCTTGTTCGATTTCTTTCAAAGGACACCACTAATTTCTCCGATAACTTTCATTCCTGTAATGTCGAGCTATTAACTCTATAGCAATAAAATACAATAAGCTGGGAAATATAAGAGGAAGTTCGATAGAAAATCGTATTACAAAACTTGTGAATAAGGGGGACAGAACGTTCTTTTTGTGCGTCCGGTTGCCTCGCAAAATGGTTGAATACGCCACTGCAGATTCCGGCTGCATTGTCTGGTCGGATCTGATTTAATTTTACATCTACGCCAGAGCCAGTCGAGAAGCTTTCGGAGCTTTTCGTGGGTTGTTCTCTTTTCTCCGTTTCGTTCTTTCCGCGGACCCCTCTGCTCGAGAAACTCCAGGGAGTAGCCGAATCGGATGACAGTAAATAACGAGAGGTCCTCGAGAAACTCGAACCACCGAGTTCGAGTGCCCGAGCGTGTACGCAATCGACCAGTGAAATCGAAATTCGATGCCACAACGTACACACGCCCTCGTGTTTAGGGGCTGTTTTCAAGCTGAGGTGGAAGAAGGAGTAGGGTTAAACTCAACAGAGAACGGAGCGGATAACGGACCCCTCTCGAGTTTCCACGTACGACAAATCGCTGAATTCTCGTTCCTACCTTCGATGGGTATACGTCGATAGATCGATTACCCGAGTAGAGAGGAAATATTTCACGAACAACCGGAGACTTTTCTTCGGCGAAGAATCCAGAAAAATTTACATCGATATTAAAGCACTCTTATATTTCGATGGTTATTCGCTCGAGTGTAATCCAAGAAATATATAAAGAAACCATCCAAATTGGACGTCTAAAATTAAATCATAAATTGCGCGTTGCGTGGAAACATTGTTGCAACGAGGGCCCATCGAAATAAAATATCGACTGTTCCATTTAAATCCCAGAGAGTGGCCTCTCCCGTTTCAATAAAGAATTAAGTCTCGAAGAAATTACACGTTGTTACCATGACAAGCGATGACTGATTTTTACATTTTTCATCCCACTTTTGGTCCATCGTTTCGCTTACAAAAAGAAAAAAAAAATGAATCCGCGTAAAGATTTCGAACCGTTCGATTTTATCTTGTACGACCTGTTTCTGGCCCTAACCGATATAAGTAGACCCAATCGCGTGGCTCGTTCTGTACAACGTGAAAGAACGTTACTATTTGTAAAGAAATTGCAGCCGCTATTTGCCATGTAATTAGTCCGGTTCTTCTTTCCTTGCAACTCTTTCAGGATAAATATAGCAACGCATGTTCCTCGTACATTAGCCATAATTTATTTACGCCCTGTACCCGTACGTTGTTATTATATCGCCGACTAGAAAATAGAGGAAAAAGGTTGCCGGTAGACGCAAGAAGCGAATCTAATTCCACGAGTTCCTCGATCAGGAACCGCCTCCATCTCGTTTCTCAATTATTCACGCATCGATTACGATTACTCGAGGCGGCCTGGAGGGAAGCTTAGCCCCCGCCTAGGGCGATCTATTTTCCTACTCACGGAGCTGTTACTTATACCTGAATTACATCTACTTTATTTCGTCGGTAATTACCCATTCCACGGAGATCCGTAACTGGCTCCGGCGGAATCACGCCGGTAACCGCCGCCGTCGCGCTTGTCCGCTTAACATAATAACAACGTAATCGTCTGTTAAAGGGCGCCTTCTAATTAGCGATGGGATCAAGTATCTCTCAAGCACGCTCGAACTTTGACACGGCTACGGTCGAACCAGAAATTGAAAACAGATGTACGCTCTCGGTTTCTCGAAACGTTTACTCTGAACAACCGTTACGTGGAAACGATATTTACAATTTTACAAGTGTTAAGGGTACTCGCAATGCCGGCCACCGGTCACCACCGTGAATAGTTTCGAGTCAGTTATCGAGGATTCCGTCGAACGAAGAAGGTATCCTATGTTCCAGGATTCTGGGTGCCCGGGACGATGCGTGTCGTGTTGCCCAGACCAGAAAGACTAGCATTTACATAATGTATCTATTCCCGGGTTCGAGAATTATTAGAGACGCCCGGAGAGAGCGAACGGGAGAAGAGCAGAGAAACAGAGGACGATGTAGGTACTACGCGAGCATTGATACCCCCGCTTCTGCGGTTATGTAGTACATCCATTAAAGCCATATGCACGTGCGAAGGTACCGACGATGGCGAGGGCAAGTTTGTACGTACCTGACGCTAATACGTTCCGGCTCGCATCTGCATAAGGCAACACGAGCCAAGAAGGAACGACGAGAGAGACGCGGAAACCGTGAGAGAGAGAAAGATCTACGCAGGACCGAGAGAGACCGTTCAGACCGGTACTAATTATTTCGCGTTTCTTACACGCTCGTTAAGATGTTTTTATATTAACCGCACGCCGGGACGCAGAGAGAAAGATTTCGTCGTGGAATCGATCGATTTCTTGCCGCTGATCAGAAGCCGCCAGTCCGGTCTTTTTTACCGGGAACTCGTTAAAAACCCGCGCAACACTTCGCCGGGCTATTAATCTTTCGCAATCGATAACGATCTACGAAGAGCGTAACCAGCGCCGCGCGACTCTTCGTTCTATTTACTTTGAGCCCATCGATCAGCGTATGCGCGCGTTTCGCTTCTCTTTCTATCGATGGGGCAAAAAATTGAAATTCTTTTCGCCGAGATCAACCTTCCAGGAACAAAGGAGGCAAATTTCACGGCCTTAAATAGGAAATACTTTGAAAAATCTCCATAAACGGGACTAACGCCATTTTGGTTCCACGTATTATTTACCGAAATCTCGTTATAAGGTTTGGTTCGCGGTAATTAAATTCGTGAAAATGCCATCTGTATTCCGTAATACTTAAAATGAACATCGATATCGTTGAGGGATTGAAATATTCAATTTACGAATCACGTTCATTTTCTACTCGTTCCCAAGCAATAAACACTTTTGTACTTCGGCGATTTTTAATCGATCGAGCTGGTGTAATTGGTTCTATTAAGCTGTTTGTGTATTATACTCGATAACACTTTGTTTCCCTTAACGGTAGATAAACGGGCGATTCTTATGCGAATGTATTGAATAATCAATTACATAAATTACTGTAAGAAGTTCCATTAGATGTATTTACGTCTCGCGTGATTTATGCATGACTGTGCGCCGTTCCATTTCAATCGTGTAGTCGGACTGTTCTTGAACGAACGATTTCTTAACAGATGGATAGCTTGTGCCCGTTTCTCGTATTTAAATCCGTTGCATTTGTATTTTTGGGTTGCTAGAAAACATTTATTTATTCGACTCCGTTTCGCTTGCGTTGAAACGAATGCGTGATAGATTGAAAAACACTGTGACGGGACATCTGCAGACTTGTATTTCAAGCAGTTGCATGTACATTATTGAAGCACAAAAACGACGCAAGTTGCAAAGCAACTCTTGCTATTAAGGAAAAAGGGATGATACAATATTAATTTAAATCACGATAATGTAAGCGAAGCGTGAAAATTTTGTTTCATGGAATATAATACAACGAACACCAGACTAGCTTTTGTAATTTTGATTCTCGTTGTAAAAGTCTATATTTCAGTGAACGTTTACAAAATTCGTTACGCGTTTGAAACGCGGGCGAAACGAAAAAAAGCAGCGCGCGATTCTATGGTCGAACCTTCGAATTCCCATACAACTAAAAAACCCGGCGCGTTTTTCGTTTCTCCCTGGTTATCGTCGGTGATTTTCATCGATTTCGATCGATTCCACCGGCGGTAACGTCGAGTCGTAGATCGTGAGAAACGCGATCGAACACGGGCCGTGACTCGATCGCGGCGTCCTGCTCGCTCGCGTGTTCGCGCCTCTCTTTTTCCCGCGACGCGGCGGTAATTAAGGGAAGAGAAAGAAGGTTATTAACGAGATCGAGCGATAAGAGTGGACGGTTCGATCGAATTAACGATGTTACACCGGCTCGACCGTAAACGTACACGCCAGAGTATCGTGGGGCCACGGAAGAGGGGGTGGTGGAGGGTAGAAAAGAGAGAGAGAAAGAGCGGAGAGGACGAAGAACGAGAACAGAGTTACGAGGGTGTTCGTGCACACGTACGGGACCACCTACGTGTTAAACTTTCCTCCCGTGCAAAAGTCGACACGAATCGGTTTACACGCACGGTATCGCGGCCGGTATTAATGCTTGCGTATGCTCGGTGTGCACGGTGCACCGGGCTCGTTATCTGGCGCATAACGCCGCCGGTTCGCATGCAAATCGCAATGTGTGCGGCGAGAGTAGCGCAGGATATGGCGCGGTGGCACTCATCGCGCAGGAAAATATAGTAATCCAGTCCCGGGCTGATAAATTGCGGCACGAAGGCAACGCCGTAATCGTCGTAGGTTGACGCTGGAGACCAGGAGGAACTCGCGACGGCGGGGCCAGGGGTTGCCGGAGAAAATAATTAATGCGGATACTTAGAAGGAAAAGCAAATACGAGCGGAACAGTCGTCGACGAGAGGAAAACGCAGCCGAAAATTTATTTCGATCCAAGACGAGCAAAATTCATTCATTTTTTTTATGTATCGTCTTGACCGCCCTTGAGAATATTGTTCGAAACAACGTCCTTCGAACGTATTTAAAAATCGTAATAATCGTCGAGGGGCCAATTCGCGGTCGTTCGAAATGGACCGAGGATTGTTTTAAGCGAACGGCGTTTTAAAAGTAAACGATCGAAAAAATGTATAAATTTCGCGGCAACCGCGCGACGCGTCCATGCGAAAAGATGGGACACGATACGAATTAACGCGTTCGTCATGGAGTCGAGCGTTTTAAAAAGCTGTCGCGGATCCGTGGAAAATGAAGTAGGTAATCAAGGGGCGTTCTTTTTCATTCTTTTAAGCCTCTTTTTTTGCGGTAATGAGGTGGTAGGTAAAACGTCCACGCAACCGTTGTTACGTATTCCCTGGGATATTATCGCGTACTTTTTTGCTCGTGTTTTAATGGAAGAAGTTGGTTTTCCCTTTTCCTTCGTTTTTTCGCATCCATGGCCAATAAACGACGCTCAGAGTTATTTCTCGCAGTCGTGCTGGATGAGTTCCAGTTCCGTCGGGTTCTGGCTAATTTTCGATCCGTTTAATCCCCCGCGGATTCGAGTTTAATCGACTCCGGACAAACGACGAGTACCGTGTGGATTTTCCAATAGCAAAGGAGATCTGTAACGAGGGTAATAACGTACCGCAAGCGATGGGCTTTATTCCATCTTACGCGTCGTTTGCAAGAAAAATACATTATTTACGGTAAACAGTGTGGAATTAAAAAACGAAACTCTAGCGAGCAAATTACTTGGAACGGATTACTCCGAAATAATTTATGCGGCAACAAAATCTGACACCGTGATCTTAATGGCATTGTACCCATAAAACTCTGTCTCCTTATTTTATCGCTGTTATTAATAGTAAATAAAGTATTAACGTTTAATTTGCCTGGCATACTCATTATCGCTAGAACGACGAGGGTAGATTAAAAATAATTCTTAATCGTCTTCGTGTCCAGGAAAAAGAACTGTATCTACTAATTTCTATTCTCTAATTAATATTTTAAAATCTCTAAATATTTATTATATCTACTGCACGAGCACGTATAATTTTGTAATTGCTAGTTCCTTTATTATTTATTTCGATTCCAATTTGTGTTTGTATGATATCGTTATTTTTCACGAAAATTTATACGAACCGAAAGCTTGATTCTACTGTACTATAATGTTTATTATATTAAATATATAAATCTATTAATTCTGAGATCTATATACATCTATTAAAATATATTAAGAGTCTAATAATAGATAATTATCTATGAATTTATCGAATATATAATTTATATATTAACATATAATTCACAATTTATGTACAATAAATTTGATATCTATAAAAAGAATAAGAGCCATTCGAAGTCACCATTCCAGGGAATACGAATACTTCTGTGACTCACAGTATATGATTTGCGGTTCTTTACGGTTATTTTGTACAATGTTCAAGTAATTTACTGTACGATAGAAAGCAAGGAAGTATTCAGTTCAGCGCGCTATATCGCAGAAACTGTTCAGCGTATGGCGTACGCGAACCATTGAAAATTAACGGACGCTAACACAGCCGTTCGATTCCACAGACTGCCGCGTTTGAAAATCACACAGAAGACGTCGTTACAAGAAGTTCTTACTTTACTCGCAGAAAGCTGACTGGGACTTAAGAAGGTACAGAAAAGTACAGCTCGTTAAGGTTAAACGATATCAAGGAGGCCGAGAAAAAAAAACCAATAACACAGTGCCTGGGATCGCAGGACTACAGAAGTTAATATTTCTAAATAAACGAATATAACAAAATAAGCTAACGAGATCGCTCTAGAAAATTGTACATTTGAATTTGCATTTTTCGAATCGAATGTACACAGTTTGATATACCAAACTAATTATTGTTACTATATTATTATTTAGCAGTTAGTTCTATGTTTGAGAGTGTTTCGATAGATGACACGACAAAATAATGAAGCAAATATTATTCATCAATTAGTGTATCTAAAAAAGAAAATAACATCAGATTATGTCGTCCTCGGAACGATTCAATTCCGGGCCGAATCATTTTTTATACCGCGCGTGGTGTACGAGTAATTCGCATTTACAGATTAAAATCAAACACCCTGCATACGCGATTAAGCTACCAACTAGGTACATAAATAATAAAATTAGCACGTTTAATAAATCATTTCGCTGGAACAGGTCTCGACAGCGGGCCTGGAAAACCAGTCGAAAATGTCCCGTAAAAACAACTATCCATAAAAAATTATACTTCGTCCCATTAAGAAGCTACGAGGCGCGATAAGAACGTACCGAGGTAGTCGGTCTCGTTTTGTCGTTTCTTCGATACCGGGACTCATTTTGCTTCCATGCATCGTTCCAGCAATCGGGAACGGAGCGCAGACACTCCCGTAATGAATTCCACAGTGGCAGAGCGTTAAGAAACAGGTCGGAAAAACGTTCGTCGAGCGGCGCACGCGACGAAAGAGGGCCGGGGGACAGTGAGGGATGGGGTGAGAAAAAGTCGTGTCGCCTCGGTGGAAATGAATTTTTCATTTCGCGCTAAACTCACGAAACGGTTCGTGGCTTAAAGCAAAGATTAAAGGGCGCCAGCGCGAGCTTCTCCTTTTCCTACTTCATAAAGTATAAGAGAAAACGACGGGGGCTGTGCCGCCCCATTATTTTTCATTTGCTCGCGAGCACGATCCTTTTCCATTTTCCCTCCGTTCCTTCCTATTTCCTTCTATTCTTCCTTCCTTCCTTCCTTCCCTTTCATACGCCGCCCGCGAACCGCCTCGTTTCCCGCTTTCCGCGACTTCTTTGAGCAGTTGCTGGCTGGCGTTTCCTTAAATTTGTATTACCGACTGAGTTACGAGGAACGAAGCTGCTGCGAAGGAACACAATCCTCGTGGATTATTCAATTGGACCGCGCAATTTGTTTCGCTGACTCGACCTCCGTCGTTCCGGTCCGCTGTGCCGTGGGTCTTTGCGTGTTTGCGCGCCGGGGGCCATTGTGCCAAGTGCAGCGGAAAACGTGGCGAATCGCTGCGCCGTGTAACCTTTATGGGGCGGGAAAATACCGTGGATTCGATAAACATCGGAGAAAAGGAGGGTACGAACGACTGTTTCTCGCTGGCGGTCGCGTTACGCCCGATGGCCGTTTAAAGTATTATTCAGGTCGGCACGGTTTCTGACGCAGACCCGACCGCGCTAAAAGGACACGCAGTCCTCCGTGCACAATGCGAGAAAACCGCGGATAAATGCGCCAACCGAGCATTGTTGAGCGAAAGGCTAGAAGTAAAACAGCCGGAGCAACGCCGAGCGCGGAAAATTGTTTCCATTCGCCGCGACGCGTTCCTTTTTTTTTGTTCGAAGACGTTGCTCGATACGTTTAAAACAGCTATTTGTTCCAAACAATTTCAAAGGTGCCCTCTATAAACAGAAAAAAGGAAACTTTCGTGCGAAACGTTTGTAAATAAAACATTTTCGTTACGTATATTTTAATTAATGTTGTTTCTACCGTTATTGGTCGATTGAAATTTGTCCTCGTTAAATGTAAAGAAAGCACCTGGCTAAATTAAATACTTGCAAAATGTTCGAACCGGTAAATGCGTTATATTCACATGCTGTGCACAACGCGCGATAACAATCGTGGCGTAAACAATAATATTTCGTCGAGCACGCGTGTATTTAACTATGGTTCCGTAGACAATTTTTATGTTTGCTTGCGCGTATAACTTTGTAATTGGTGAAAATAATTACAAGATACGAATAAAAATGTTGGAGAACTTATTCGACAATTTAAATGAAACATTTCAAGGGTTGAAAGTTCAAGCGATATTAAAGTCTATGCATCAGCATTTCGAAGACCATCGGTCGTGTGTACGGTAAAGGGGGATTATTTGCGGTAGTTTTCCATTCGATAAATTAATCAGAACCGGTACGTAGGTTGTTCCAAATAATAATAAGAGAAATGCTAACAGAAAAGTCTAAAAAATAAACACGGAAGCTCGATGGATATTGAATAGCTTTCAAATTAAAATAACCTGAATTTGTTCAGTCGAAAAATGGAATTTAGGCCTCGAAATGACGCTTTGCATACTGCTGCGGAGTCAAAGGCTAGATAATAAATTTGCAAATCATAAATATGTATATATTTTTCTCCGTTCAGCGCAATGGACAGCGTGAAAGACGCTCGTCTAACTCACCACCCTATTTGTAAAGCATACGGGGACACCGCAGTCATTGTGAGAAACGCATTCAAACGCCGTACCCATTTAGAATACAGAACAGGTTCGATTCAAGCCACATGCGAGCTAATAAATGCTCTTTGGTGGCCATTCCGGGTGACGACAACTTACTACCCCCCACGACACGCCATCACTACCAGGGAATTTGCTAAATTATCTGACACCTTCGAACTGAAATTCATAGTAGGCGGAGAACGGAATCTAGACTCGTTACTCCGAGAGGCAACGACCTACTCAAAGTCACCTCGCAAAGTAAATTCCATCATCGATCAACAGGCGGACTCACGTATTGATCTACGGATCCTAATAAAATCGCCGACTTATTAGATTCCTCCATTACAAATAGTATCATCTACTCTGACGGACTGATGGGCAGGCCTATCGTCAGACTAAAAATGCAAACTATACTCGACCCTCAAGCAATGAAAATTGTTTTTGATTAATTACATCGATCCACTGTTGACCAGAAGTCTTATTTGTATTGTACACTGTGTACTTTTTCAATAAATAGAGAAAAGAAAATGTTAAATATATTCGGAAGTTCTCATCGTTTTTATTTGTTAATATGTTATAAACTGTATAATATTTTTATACAACTGCATCAAGACTTCCCATTATAGCGCAGCACTATAGCGCAGCAAAATTACTTTGTTTCGTTTTATCGCGAATTTCAGCCGTTTTTCCATCAATTTTTTATTTAATTTTTGACGTTGGCTATAAAGAGCTGCTGCGACATTTTGCCCCGAATTTAACAACTCATAGTATAGAACACAATGGATGTCCCACTAAATACACAGCAACGGCTTTCTGACCATGGATGTTTCGCTTTGGCTGCTCAGAGCGTTTTCAGTCCGATAGAGTTTTAAAAACGTGATTATTCAAATGGTAATGCTTTAATATGTCATGTTTCTTTTATAGAGGTTGAAAATAATAAGCTGGGATAAATTCTTAGCACAACTAGAAAGCAATCCGGTCCTGAAATTTGAACTAAAACGCAAACACGACCTAGATGGAGCAGTGGAATTATTCACACATTTGCTCCAAGAAATTGCTCGGAGCTCGACTCCTCGTCAGAGCCAAGCCACCCCAAACATCAACAACATTCCTAGCCACATACGTGAACTGGTTGCAGACAAACGGCGCGCAAGAACAAAGTGGTAAATATCGCGAAACCCAATAGACAAACGCCACTTCAAACGATTAAACCGCAGAGTACAAAACTTGCTGCAAGAAACCTAAAATGCAGCGTTCGATGAATGGCTTGGCCAACTACCCAAAGACGATCGTTCCCAAGCGAGAAGTTACGAGAAAAAAAAACAAGTTCTAAAGACCGCAACAAACGTTACCGACGCTGCGTAAAACGCGCGTTGGCTGGGTTAGATCAGATGTGGAAAAAGCAGACCTACTTGCCCGCCGTCTCGTGCGTGTAATCAAACCGTTTCCGGAGGCTGTAAATACTGATGAACATGATATACAAGGCTGTTTCTACCGCGTAGATAAAATTTGAAATCCATAAACCGAAGCCAAATAAAGCCCCAGGATACGATCCGATCGCAGGCAAATTTCTTAAGCAACTATCACGTAAAGCTGTGATGTTTCTGACTGATGTTTACAGTAGTATTAGGTATTAGATCATCCCATAAATTCCAACCGAATTTTCTACTAAAACTTGAAGGAATATTTTAAACGTACCAATGGATTTTATGAAAACTTATAACTCCTTGTTAGACAACTCTCATGTTTAAATTTGATCACTAGCAAAATGGTCTGCCAATGGGAGTGTCATCGAGGAATGACTTCCTTCGGATAGAGCGAGTCACCCAATTTAATTGTAGTTTGCAGATTCCTAATGATTAGGCTTAATCGATGAAAAAGAACGAGGAGCTAACTGATGGGCTTGAGAGGGGTAAACACCGGGGGTCGAACGATCGCTAATTGAAATACTCGCCGGTTTGGCCGTTTATATCGGACGGCGCTCCGACCGCTATCGAGCGTATCCATAACCATGGAATTACGGTGTTGTATTTCTCTGGAACTGTCCTCGCGCACGTCCTTTCGCCAGATGCCGTCTTCTCCCCCATCACTTTGACCGGAGTTATTACTTATACCACGAGGGTATCGGCGGTTTATTTTGTCGACGACGTAAGAGACGTCGGCGGCTGCGGTGGGCAAAAGGAACGACGGAAAGAGACTAGCAGCGCGGAGGCACCGGGGTAGGGCGAAAGGATCTCTCCGCAGATTAGAGCGCGAATCAATATTGGGCAGCGAGGCGAGGCTTTTATCGGCGCTGAAAGAAATCCCCTTGCTTCCTTCTTCGAATGGGCACCGACTTGGAATGGAAACCAGCAGCATAGACGGGGCAAGGAGGAACGAAGAAGACGCGAGAGGGACCGCTAGCACGAATAGAGGGACACGTAAGTAGGAATGCAAGTGGAACCGAGACGGAACGAGGAGTCGGAATAGTGAGTCGAGACGGAAAGAGACACGAATGATGAAGAGGGGAGCAACGATGGAGACGACGGATAAGCACGATGGGTATGAGGAGGGCTGAAGAGCCGTGGAAGGAGGAACGACGAGAGGAAGGGGAGAAGTAAGAGGACGAGGATTCCGTTCGAGCAACTTACCGGACTTCTACGTTCTCTCCACGGTCGAGGATTTACAGATTACGCGCTGGTAGACCGAGCTCCTGAGTGCGACCAAGAGAGAGGAACCGTCGAGAGTGCCGAAGCACGAACGAGCGACAGAGAAAACGCGAGCGAGAGGGACGCTATAAAGGAATGACACGGAGAGGGAGTCAAGGACCATCCGTCGCGATGAGTGCGACGAAAACGGAGCTATAGAGTCCGCGCGGATTCTAGCGGCTGCCGCGGACCGACCAATCGTGAACAACCGACCGGCCGCCGCGTCCAATCGGCTCGCGCCGAGAGCGTTACACGTTTATTATCGCGCGGGAAAAAGAAATGACTGTTTATAAATAATTAGAGAGGTTTTAATTAACCCTCGGGACGCGCTCGGACCACTGGTATCCATCGCTGTTTTAATCGCTCGGTCGGTTTTACCATGAACTATGCCACCGCCGCCGTCTGTACAATCTAACCCCTACCCAGAACCAATCCGCGTTATATTTGTAAAACTAAACCATCGATCGGCATCGGTCATTAAAGGCGACCCTTGTTCTCGTTTTCTCCGACCGCCAGACGTTTTGCGTCAAGGTGTCTCGCTTTCGCGTACGTGCGTGTGTACCTACCAGGGCATAGAGCATATTTGCCCACACGATTTTACTTCTTTTTTTTCTCTCCGCGACAAGGGTATTTGCTTTTTTCTCCCCCGACTTCCACCCTTGCCGTGCGCAGCCGTGTCTTCCTGCGCCGCAATGTCGAAGCGTAGAGGCACGGGCGCGCACGTATTATTAGTGTCCCGGGACGAACCCGCGTGTACACGCTGCCTCGTGAATACGTATCCACTATTTTCCCGTCAAAAATTCATCTCCGCGCCTTTGACTCACTCGCGTATCCGACAGGCAATTGCCTTCCGTCGGATGGAATCACGGGGTCTAAAACCTTTTTCCAAAGGCCTCCAACGGCGCGGACACGACAAAAGGGAAATCAAAGCGTCGTCGAGGAGTTTTTACGATCAGGCGCCCCGGTTTCGTGGCAAGGAGCTTCTTCGCTACTTTTGGCAGCCACGCTCGCTTCGAACGTTTTATCACTCGCTATCTCGCTCGCTCCTCGTATCTTTTCCATCGTCGGGAAGAGAAAAAAAGATGCTCCGGGAGATTCTCCGGTTGGACGGGCACACGAGTAAACTTATGCGTCCCCTCCTGCCGTTACGGAATTTATCGCGGGGAAAGTTCCCGCGACAAAGGGGTAAATGACTTTCGAATATCTCGACTTTTCGAACGCGTCAGCTGCGGAGCCGGGGATTTCGAGCGTGGACCACTCGTCGCTGCTCCGACCCCCCACGCTTATAAACCACAGCGCCGGCAACTATTTGCTGAATTTTTTCTGTATTCCAGTATTCGAACGCTTCGACGGTTCAAATATTTGTCGAATATTATTCTAGTACTATTTGAATATTTGATTATACCGTTCAAATATTTAAATATTCGAATATTTTGCGCACTCATCAAGTATCTGGACGTTCGTAGCATTTAAATAACGCGATGCGTACTAGAAATCGAATTTATTAAGTCCGTCGTTCTGTTTAAAATATTCGTTTTTCATTTATGATGTGCTATTTTATACGTTTCTAGTTTTTGCAAATTGAAACTAATCATTTTATATGCTCCTTCGAAAATGTAAACGTTCAGAAAAGTAAGTATAATCGAACGAAATAATTTTGGAAGAAAAGGATTTCTAAATTTGCGATGGTAGCCGGGCGGTGAGTACCATAGGGACGCTCCTGATAAAGTCTGTCCTATTTTGAAACTGGTCTCCCGGACGTCGACGAGGAACAGAGAGCACGGCATCCGGGGCGAGATTTTCATTCAGAAGGCGTCACGTAATCCACACACGGTCTCGTCGACTCCACGAAATCGTCCAAGTTCCCTGGTATTTCCGGGGTGAATTTGACGACGACGCATCGGGGAGCTCGTGTATGCACCACGACCCGCTCGTATTACTAAGGAGGTCGCCGCGAAAACTCTTGGATCTTTCTCCGGAAACTTTTCCAATACCCCCCCGATGGGAAAAAGAAACGCAAAAACCGTCCGTGTCGTCTGAAAAATATATTCGGAATTTTTCCTGGAGCGAGCCGCGCGCGTTGTCCGATAATCGGAATTTTCGGGATGATCGTCGCGCTCCAGTAACACTGTTGCTTTTAATCCGGGATTTATAACTGAAATCGCTTCGGTTTTGGTCCTTTTTTAATGAAATTATATAAAAACGTTTATAATATCGAAATTAATACTTTTGCTCTCAGTCCTTATCCATTACTGGTGTATATAAATCCGCCATATGTAAAATCAGTAACTTAGAACAAGGGAAACGCTTTTAATGTATCTTCTTAAAACGTACGTATGATACATACAATACGAATGCAAAGTTCTAACCTAAAGTGATCAAACGTCCTGATTTTAACGAAACGGTTCTGTTCTTCCACAATATGTCAAAGTTGTTGATTGTCGCGAATTTTATCAGTTTTATTTTCAATAAATCTAATATTGAACTGTTTGTGCCATGTAAATAAAACAAATATTCGTGATACTGTAACATACACTGATACCGTTACGAAATTGAAACTGCAGTAAATGTAAAGGAATTTTTTAATATTTGTTTTTATCGTGAAAATCAATGTTTTTTTTGCTACCTGCGTTTCTGCTTATTTTTGAAACTTTATTGTTTTCAAATTTACGTCGAATTTAATAACCTTTTAGTGGTTTGTTTTTATTACAAACATGTAGAACAGCTACACCGAAAAAAGTACTTATATCTCCATAAGGATTTTGAGCAATCTATTATTTACTATTGTTTAATTAATCCTATGGTGGAATAATACGATCACATTAATACATGAGAAGATAAATCAGAATATATGCCGATAAATAATGATACATACGTCGATATTTTCATAACTGCACATCTATTAGAATTTTCCAAACGTAACGAGAAAATATCGGTCCAGTATCGTCACTTTATGTTTCAATACAACTACCTGCTTTTAATTAGCCACGAAACGATTGCAATATAGACACAAACCTCATTGTCGTACGTACAATTAGCATTATATTATGAGATACTCGCGAACTACTGCGCGTTAGCATTGTTTAACCGACATCGTTTGCAGAGCGACCTTGGTTAATACAATTTCTAATTTCCCGGTATCATAGTTACCGCGGGACACGAAACCACACTTCACAACGTTTCACTAACCGCTGAACAAAGCGTCGTTCACCGTTAATTGCTCCTTAAGCAATCGATCCTAAGTTAACAGTAGACCCGAAACAATCGTTCTAAAATTAAAGTTTCAAACGAAACTGAACCGTACAAATAGTTTTCTACCGAGAATCAACGTCCATCGCGTACACGTTGGCGCGAAGCGTTTCGAAACGTAACTTCCGGCGTGATGTTCCAGACCAAAGGTCAGCAAACTTTTAGTGGAAGTCGTCGTACAACAAAAATATTGGGCTTTGCGTACATCTTTATTTGAGTTTTAACGAATAGTGTTTTTTAATTGTGACTGTGCATCGAAAATTTCTATCTAAATGGAAAGTAAATAGGACAGTTGCACCACCTCCTTGAAATCGAGAGACTTTTGTATCGAAAGCTTCTCTCAAAAATGCATTGTTTTCGAAACATATCGACCGTTACTTTTCGGAACAGTTTGCGTATGAGGGGAAAATACCGATGGTTTAATAAAAATCGTTTTAGTAGATCGTGTAACCTAACTCGGAAAAATTCGGGTCGAATACTCTGCAAACTACACGTCAATTTCATTTATACGGTATATTTTCGGGGCAAGAGCAAAAAACTGATTACTTTCTGCCGGACTACACGTTCGTTACAATATTTATTTTGCGTGTGACAAACAGCGTTGCATACGCATACGTTTCAATCGATCCTCGCGTCGCTGATATTTTTTATTAACTTTCGATACACGGTCACGAAGGGGTTCGCCACCCCGGACCTGTAACGTTCGACAAATTCGTGGCGTGTCTCCGCGCGGAACCGCGGCCGAAGAGGCCATCGCCGATCGAAGTCGCCGGCGATCGTTTCCCGACGATGACAGGGACGAACGGAGCGTACAAAATCCGTTTCCGGTCGAACGGTTCCGCGAAATGATTTATTATGCTGTCGAGCGTGCACAGAGAGCGAGAGAGACCAACAGTTAGAGCGACAAAGGTGGGAGAGGAACCGAACGAAACGTGACCTGCGGTGAGTGTATTACAGACACCGTGAATCGGCACCGAGAAGAATATGAACCGACCCCACGGGCCCTCAAGGAAAGCCCCCATTGTTTTCTTTATTGGAACACCCCGGTTGAATAGGGTCGAGGAACGCGCGGGGGCCCGGGCCGATGGACCATAGAATAGGAGGTAATTATATGGGCGCCACTCGGCGCACCAGCAATCACGCGATCGTAATCCATCCTTTCAAATAGAGGCGAGGCCGATGCGCCCGGTATATTGTGGCTCCAGATGCGCATCGCTCGCAGTGCGTTTTTTATGCGGCCTCGTTGTAGATGGTATTTACACGCCGATCTCCAGAGATCGACCGGTCCGCCGGGGAGATAATTGAACACGATGTTAAATAGATCGTCCAACGGATTGCTTTCTGGATCATCTTGTCAACGCGTCTCGAGAACCGGGACGCGGGACCGGACGGTCTCGGGAAAACGCAGAGGAGATCACCTTGGTAAAGGATGTCGCGGTTGATCGTATTTATTTTTTGCGTTCGATCGCGGTGTATACGAGAAAAATAATCGAAATAGGTTTGGAAGTAATTCTACCGCGTTTACGTGACAGCCGGGATCCGTTAGACCATTTACGCCGTTCTTTCACTTAAGGGGGTATTCTAGTGTGAAAATCTTGTTGTTTTTATTTGATCGTATTGAATAACACGTTTCCGAAGAACGTATGCGCCAAAGCCTATGTTCGTATTCTTAAAAATACGGAGATAATACACTCGATACTTAGCGACCGAGTTTTGAAGTTGTTAAACTTATTTATGGGAGCTGATTTCGATTTATTAATCTTAATGATACAATGAATTTACGAATTTAAATAGAGAAGACCAACAACTTTTATAGGAAACGAATCCCTCGGCTGCCAGGAAGATAATAAAAGATCGTTGATCAAATTGGAAAATACGTGATCGATTTAATTAATGTTTAACTGTACAAACAAATGGTTGTATAAACGATTAAAAAACGGGATGGACTCGCGTTGCTATCCAATATCATTTTTTCCAAGAACCTTTTCAGTTTCCAACGGTACGTCTCCCCTTACTGTAGCTCTACGTGCTTCCGTATTTGAGACACAGAGGGTGTGCTTGCAGGTTTGCGCGAGAAAACGAGAAACGGTAAACGGTACAGTGAAATAACTCTTTAATGATCTTGAAGGATCGACTCTGTAACTCTGGCCACTTCGTTCGATGCAAGTACACGTGTCTACCTTAACTCGAAATTTTCCCTGCTTTCTACGTTGTAGCTTTTTACACTCAACCCTTCTTCGATAACTTTGGAAACCGTAAACGGGGCGACTGTACCAATAATTAAACAGTTAAGAAATAATAAAATGTCCTCTAAAAATTACTTAAAATCGACCGTAGTCAAAGGGTTAATTAGACTACAGATTATCGGTGACTGAGTAAATCTTCTATCAGTAAGGTACAGTGCGAAGGTCAAAATTAATGACAGCACTGTGACTGTCTTTCGTTCGAAACTGATGATTTCTTCCTTTTCGTATATCGCATCAAAGATTATCGAATAAATCAAACGACAAGAACGTTGGACCTTAACCCTTTCACTACGAAAGACGTAAATATACGTCCTGAGAAGTCTATCGATATACACGAAAGACGTAAATATACGTCCTGAGAAGTCTATCGATATATACGAGAAACGTAAATATGCGACATCTGTATTTTTATACTGTGAGATGTAAGTATTTGGAACTCATACGTATTATATAAATGCAAATCAGGTAAAGAGTTATCGTTCGCGAAATTTCATTTATTACTAATAACAGAAATATTTAGTAAATATCTACGAACACCAAGTGCATATCAAGGCAATAGAAACACTGATAGCCCATTACGTCTTATTGAAAGGCATTTTCCCAGCAAATATTTTAATCCGTCTTCCAAAAAAAAAAATCCTGCTCGA
This sequence comes from Colletes gigas, assembly GCF_013123115.1. Lineage (NCBI taxonomy): Eukaryota > Metazoa > Arthropoda > Insecta > Hymenoptera > Colletidae > Colletes > Colletes gigas. The sequence continues at coordinate 4,942,732 of NW_025106647.1, read as the reverse complement.
AGATGTACAGTATGTGCTAAACACGATATTCGTCGAGAAACTAGGTATGAATGTAGAGAATGTGATGTAGGTTTATGTGTTGATCCATGCTTTAGGATATACCACACAGAAATGGATTATTAAATTTTTACTATTATATTTTTATTATCTTTATTCGTTCATAATGTAAAATTGTTTGTCATTCTTTTTTCCTTTATATTTTCTACTTTATATTTAATTAGCCACTCTTATTGAAAAAATCTGGAAGTTGAGTTATATAAATTAAAATAGCATAAAAGGCTACTCAAAATAAATAAGTAATGGATATTTTTAAATTATTTACAACGATTGCTTTTTAAGTCCTACAAATGATATCAAATCTCCGGGTACTGTTTTGGTAACTGATCTGCGCACCGCAGCGACCGACGTAAGTATGTATAACGCGCAGTCCCTGTTAATGGATTATTCTGAGATCGCGCCGCAGTGAAAGGGTTAAAGTAGAAAAAAGTGACTTTTGTCCGCGTTCTTGGGATTTCCGGGGACAGAGGGGGACTGTGATTTTCGACCAGACCGTGCACACGTCGCAGTATCAACAAGCGTACAGCCGGACGGGTTTTTTTGGCCACGCCGCCATCGACGCCCTCGCTTATTTTAATGTTTGTCCGTCCCGGACGGCGGGACGCGCTCAACGAAGTCGTTTCCGGTCGCATGCGCCTTTTTCCCCTCCGGTCGTGTCGCGCTAACGAAGCGTCGAAAATCGGTTTAAGCCGGTCCGCGTTCGCGCCGGGGACCGATGCGTCAGCGCGAAGTCGTCGTTATTAGCAGCGACGAGGAACGGTGTCGGGCGAGTACTCGCACGCGCGTACAAACGAACGCTCCCGGAACATCCCGGGTTAAATAAGAGAGGCACAACGACAGGGGATGGGGCGGGGTCACGTTGACGTTCCGGGGTGGCAACAGCAGCAGCGGCGACGACGGCGGCGGCGGCAGACTTCTCAATGAGTTCCTAAATCGAAAGAGCTTTCGCCCCTCGTTCGTTCACCCTCTGCGGCTCGGGATGGCACCCTCGTATAGATGGAAGAGACCCGGCGTGTTTGGAGAGCCGAGGGGCGGCGGTGGTAAAGAGGGGAAGAAAATAACAGATTTCCCAGACGCGCTTCATTCGAACCCCCTCACCGCGTATCCCCGCGCGCGCTCCGGCGAGATGTACCGAAGGGCTAGGAGAAGAAGGACGACGGAATTTTTTTTAACAACGACCTTCTTTCGTCCTCTTTTCGCGTCCCCTCTGACCCTCCGCTCCGCAGATACGGTTCCTAACGAGAGGCAAGAAAGTTCCTGCCGACGATATCCACCTTCTTTTCGCTCTCAGCCTCTTCCACCTCCAGGGGCTCCGTCTTTCCCGCTCTTCTTGCCTTCCGCGTCCTGCTCCTTTGTCGTATGTATATAAGGGAACGATGGAAGTTCCTCCTCCGCGGGCAGCCGATTGCGCCGGGGAGAGGACCCTTCAACCCCGGGCTCTGCTGCTGATTAAGGCATAAAAGGCAGGGGCGGGGGTTATATACAGGACCGACGAGCCCAAGGGGAAAAGAAATTTGTTCGGGGGGATGGGTGGAGAGGGCCGCTCGGAGCGGCGAAGCAAATACAACGGGAGAAGGGATACCTAATTGTAAGTACATTATACCATCGGACCGCGCTGGATTATACAGCTGCTTCTTTATTGCTGACAGTGGCGTCTTTTATCCGTAATCCCGCTGGTTCGTTCCGATTATAGCCTCGGAATTCGCCCCCTCCCCCTTTATCCGTTCGCTCGACTCGTGAAAAACTGTCTCCTCTGTTTTTCATCGGGAACCGCATAAATCGCCGATCCCGTGGATGCTGGCTATTGCGGTCGAACGTATGCTCGAGACCTTTTTGCACGACTACGAGGCTGACTTGGTATTTTTACGGAACATCAGCCACCGAGTCTCCGTAAACAGTTCGGACGTTTAACGATAAAAACTAGGTGCCACGAAGGGATACGCTTCGTCGATGAGCGCAAATACTTGCGGTATTATCCGACGGATAACACTGGTCAACAAATTTTCAGCAATGATTTGTACCTTTTCTAATTAAGCTCTTATCCCATTTATTTATACTGGGACAATAAATACATACAGGTTTGTTCGTGACATAATGGCGTCGACGTGCCTGAGAGATGACGTTAAAAATACATTCGACCGTCGTGAAATAATCGTAGACATCGTACCGAAGTATCTTCGAATTGAACCTCGGGACAAGATGAGTTTTACTGTCTTAAATCATTCGGGGGCCCCGTGCACGTCGTGCGTCCCTCTTGTAAACAGCGCGTCCCGTTCCCTTTTTCCGGTCGAGAAAGTAAGACGTCGATTCGCCGCGGACACCCGTTCGAAATCGAACGAGCAGAGCGATCGACGCGCGAAAAAAGATTCGAAGGCGACGTGCAGGTTCGTACGCCATCGCGAAACGACTGAGTCGCTTTAAACGCGAATCGATACACGTCGACGCGTCGAACCTCCGCGTGGAACGAATAAGGGAAAATACCACGCAAGAGGGTTCGAGGGGAACCCTGTGAAAACGATACGCGCGACCCTTTTTATTTCACGATGAAATTCGATCGCGGGACCAATCTGATCGAAACCTCGAAATTTATCCGGAAAAGTATAGGGACCCGAAGAACCGACGATAGCACGATATCGTGTTTCGTCTGCTTTCAATTGGACGATAATTGACATACCCGTCGATGGCCGAGCAATGTACAGGAACTCACAAAATTACTTGAAGCATCTCTCTGAATCCGATTTGTCGCTCTCGACCGGTCTCGTACAAATCTGAACGGATCTTTTTCGTGACCAGCAAACGAAAACTGCGATAACCGGATGCGCCGTGCAATTGGGACGGGTTATATCTGGAATCTCGCGGGATATTGAAAAAATTGTAGTGGGAAAAGTTAAACGGTTTGGTATAGTTTATTTTTCTACGATTTTACTTTGTCACGAGTGTGAACAATATAAATGCAATTTTTTTGTCAATGGAACTTTATAGAGGTTGATTACCACACTTGGTATACATATAACCCAGTTACACTCTATGATTACCTATTTTTCGAATAAAATTATGTCCAATTTTAAACTAGAGTTAAAAAAGCAATTTCCGATGTTGTGTTATTCTTATCGATTATTGAATCCTTAATCGTAAATACCGTTCACGGACGTTTGCCTACCGAGATCAAGATATAAATAAAGTGTTAACGTTACGATTAAAAAAAAGAGCGTAACGTTATATGGAAGATTGCTATTATTACACCGTTTGAAACACATCGAACAGAAAATGAGAAACGGAAGAAAAGAAAAAGGATTCGAACGTCTTCATCGCGTCGCGGCCTCCAAAGTCATTGACACTGAAGCAGCCCCGTGATTTCCGGTGGAACAAGCTCGAGGGAATCTCGTGTCTCGGCGGTCACGACCATCGAAGTCGATCCTCGAATTTGTTTTGTATCCTGGCGCCGCGCTTATCGCTGGTAACGCATCATGTACCGCCCAAGAGATAGAAGACGACTCCGGGACCGGATTTCGTCCGGTGAGGAACGGCTGCTGCTTCGGTTCCTCTCGGAGACGGGCAAAATTCTTATCTGGATAAAACTACAGCGGATAAAATGGCGAAATAAGTAGCGAAACACGCAACAACAACTTACGATCGACTGTTAATGCCAAATAGCTTGACCTCCCTCGTAAAACTGAATCTGCAAGATAACTCAAAATAAAGGATAGATATCCACAACCTTCTCGAGTCCAGCGTCGATTAAAGGTGAATTTTATGGAGAGAACCTGTTGTCGTTTATTCGATGTTAAGTAAAAATAATGCAACGCCTAAAATTACCGTAGACCACCTCCTCCTTTACAGCGACAAATTTTCTTTTGATAGAATATGCTTTAATACTACTTTTACTGGTACTTGAGATGTCGAGTGCTCTAAAATCAAAATTTTAGCCTTGTAGAATATTGTACGGTTTTGATCCGTCAGTGAATGCGATAACCAATGGAAGGGGTTCATCCTTAAACTCTTCGAGTACGACGTACCGTATCTACACCAATCCACGAAGTTCTTTGTTAAATATCGACGCTCGTATTTACTCTTGTTTTTGCCATCTTTCCCGTGACGCAAATCTTTCAAAAATCACTAAAACGTGAACGACAAGCTCGACCGTATCTCCCCGAGATTGGAAATCGCGTCCCAACCGGGGGATTAAAAATAACCCCGTGAAGATTGTTGGGCTTCTTGGAGTTCTAATAATCGAAAGATTAACATCGTTTCGGGCAAGTATCCTGATATTTATGAGCGGCATTGTACGTGTACGCGTCTATGGGCAGGACACCGCGACGAGATAGCGGCAAAGCCGAGCGTGTCGATCCGTTTATCGAGTCGTGTATTTACGCGCGGGCTGACTCGTAGACGCGAGTTCGCCAGATAACCGCGATAATATAGAAACGCCAATAATGAAATACGATAAGTGCGTAGAATTTGTTACGGCGGCTCGAGTTAAAGAGCTGTTACCGTAATCGGAACGACTCTATACGTCCGACGGTACAGCGCACGGGAGCAATTAGAAACGCTCGGTTCGTCGGGCCCCGGCGTGTAAGGCCCCGTCTCGCGATACAGCTCCGATCGCGATATCATACGCGTCGCTCGGCCCGATAAACCTTTCGCGCGTTCCCTTTCGTCTCGAATAAATTACACAGCGATAGGTTTGACATCGAAGAGAAGCACGGTAACACGCGTTCGCCTCTAACCGTGCCTCCACGTACGTTTCTTTTTCCTCCCTTTTCGAAATCGAAGATTCCAGTCACTTTCGCTCGACGCGGCTAATCGTCTCGTTTTACGGTACATCGTGCGCTTGTCGGCGTCCCGTCGTCTCCGTCTCTCTCTCTCTCTCTCCGAGACCCGTAACCCTCTTCCCTTTATCCTTTTCCAGCGGGACGGGAACACGCGTCGCGGCGGACCTCAGGTAGGGAGCAAAGTCAATTTCGAGGCGAGATGCTACGGGGTTAATGGGCCTCCTTTGTCGTAAATTCGGGCTTTAGTGTGAAAGCTGCCTAAACCTACCTCCTTTGCTCCTTCCACGCCACCACGGGTCTCTTCTCTTCGCTCTCCCCTGCCCTTGGGAGCCTTGTAACAAACAGGATACAGGTACTTCGGACCTTATATCTTTTTTTCCACCGTTCTCTTTTTCCCCCTTCTTCTTCTTCTTCCCTCGAACTCGTGCGTTCGTCTCGCTTCCCTTCGGGCTTCTTTTCTTTTTCTCCGCGTGTAACTTTTTTCCCGTTGCCTCCGCGGCTGCTGCTTTCTTTCATACACCGGCCCGTTCCCCCGCGATCTCTCTCTGCTCTGTCCTCGACAGTTTTCTCCTTGTCGCGCTTGCAACCTCCTTTTTTTTCTTCTGTTTTTCATCTATCCACCTACTCCTCTATCTCTTTCTCTCTCTCTCTCTCCATCTGTCGGCATCGCCTGCCTCCGCATCGTCGAGCGATTTATTATCCCGGACCATTTTACCTCGAGCAACGTTCTGCTTAGCCGGTGTTTTTTATCCCCGCGACAGGGGCTTGCGAATCGACCGGGTGTGCCGGAGGAAACCGGCGACTGGGAAACCGCGAGGGTAACCAGAGGGGGGCTGGGGGCGAGAACATGGAAAAGAAGATGAATCGCGACAGTTGCCAATCTAAGAAGTTTGATTATGTTAGCTCGAGCAGAGCCCCCGCTCGGTTGAATTTGTATTAAGCTCCACCGCCCCTGAGAATATGCTTTATAAGCGTATCACGCTCCTCGAAGGGTACGGGGTGCCCTGGCCGCGCGACAATAAGGGTGGAAATGGGACTTAAAGTACGTTCGCAGCGCGGTGGATTCGAAAACTGCTAATCTTTTTACACGGAAGAATTACTTCAGCCAGGGTCCATTTTTCTCCGCGTTCTTTCTTTTCCATGGAATCCCCTAGATTTGCGATTTCATTTATTTGTCGCACGGAAACAACGTTATATCTTGCATAGAGAAATTACAAATTTTCATCGTTCAAAAAATGCATTCGATGTATGATAGATTCGATCGCGATAGATTCGGATTCCAAGTCACCCCTGCCATTGGAGCTGACAATTTACTACAATGCGCGTAGTCACGCTACGTTTTAGCGTCGACGGATTATTTTCTAGAAAAGTATATTGTTCCGCGATTGCTAATTAGTGGAAAACCAGTTTCCTGAATACGACAAATTAGCAACCCAACGAACGGGAAAATACCGTGATCGGGTGTTTCCCGGAGATTGCTTTACAGAAATACTGGTAGCTGCCGAGAACTTGGGAGATTGAGATAATTTTATTATTGCTGGCCTCGCCAGCTGTACCATTAGTGGAGAATGTTAATGGACCGTTATATCGACCGAGCGGAACGAACGATTTCGCTCGACTAGGCGCGGTAAAAATTTTTAATGGACACGAGTTATGTGTGTTTCTCTGGTCTAATATGCTTTAATCGCGGCGATTAACGGGTCTCACCGATGCTGTCCGCGTCGGTCTCTTTTTTGGTTCCGCGGAATTGACGCCAGTTTCGCGCAAGGTGGGACTGAAATCGTGACACAAACGGAGAAAAGGTAATTCCCGTTAAAAAAAAAAACCATCTAACGCTTTTCGAATTATCATTTTTATATGAGTTTTTGCCTTAGCGAAATTTCACTTTGAAATTTTAATAGGACGCGTATCCTTGGTCGTTGAATATTTAAAATTCTAGAAATTAAATTTCCACCGAATTCTTTTATTAAACTTCAACCGTTAATTCGTGTCTCGTCGACTCGTTAATAATAAAAATAACGCGGCTGGACAAGTTACAGTCAGATCTTTACTGTTACTTTTTAAATCGTGCCTACGTTGGAATTTGTAACATTTCACTGACGAGTACCCAAATAAAAAAGTTTTGAAAATAAAGACATGCTCGTGCAAGCTACTAACATGTTTAATTTTATTCAACAGGTAAGCAATTACTCAAGTGCTTTTATCACGGAATCGTCCGTATAACGAAATTATTCGAGTTTCTACTATTTCGATTTTATCTAAATGCGTCAATCGAAAAGCTGCTTTCAAACTTCTGCACCGGTTAAACCGGATCGTATCGCCGAGTAAAGATAAAGCTAATTGGCATGACTTAACGTACATTATTTATCAAATTAATTACGAAATCTGTAATTTTATTTGCATTAGACGAAGTAAAAGAAATCTTGATACCAGAATGGAAGAACATAAAAATATAATTATAACTATCATGGATTTAAACGATATAGAGATATTCGAGTTTTGAACTAACTATTATAAAAGATTTATTTCATTGATGATGTATGATATATAAAACGTATCGACCTCAGTTCGCACTTTTAAATGTTCGCGCCAATAATGACGCCATTTGATAACAGATCTCTTTCTGTACCTTTTCTTTTTATCAAGATTCGATTAACTATTAATCCTTCCTATTGTTTTGACTCTTCGTTACATTATTATTTCTTCGAAACGTTTGAAAATGAACTTCTCGTTACACATTCTAACTTTCAGACGATTTTGTTGATTGTATCCTCGTAATTATGGGACGGTTTTCACTATAATTTCATTTGTTTTCCTTTCTCTTGGCCCGTGTAATTAATTCAATTTTCACGTTCCAACCACTAATGTTTGGTTCTCTTGTTCCACGTAGAGTTTGTATCTAACGAAGGCCAAGAATAATGGTCGAAACGCGGTACGTTAAATAAATGAACTTCAAAGCTAATGGGAGCCCTTGCTGAACGAATACAAAAAACATTCCGATAAAACCCCCGTGTATTAAAATATTTATTTTCTTCGGTTTACAGCGTCGAATACGAAAAAACGTAAACTATCTTTTTGTGCCGGGTAGTACGTATTGAATATTTTTCTTACGGGCGGTTCTCACAGAAATCGGTCGATTATTTTCGTCGCCCGACGAATGAATTCTGGCCCACTGCGTGGCGCGGGTCGCGCAAAAACAAATGATCCGTCGCTTCCAGCCGCGATGAAAAAAACCGGCGTCTGGATTAAACGTGCCTCTTGAATGGAGACGTTTTTCTGTAATGGAAGGTTGGCCGAGCCCGTGAAGAGAATTCAGGCACGGCCGATCGAGCACCTGCCTGCGCGCGAGAGGGCCCACAAAAGGGCTGGCCGGAACTTGTGAAAATAATTCCTGCCCTCCTCGAGGCCTGTGCACGTTCACGGCGCGCCCATTACAATGACGACGTTGTACGAGCCCCGTGCTCTCTCCAGGCTTTATGCGGCCCCTCGTTCGGTCTAAACGGGATCGGGCAGGTGTCTTTATTGTGAACGATCCTGTACGTCATCCAGCGGTAGTTGCCGTTTACGCGGGCACAAAAGCGGGCACACGGACTTAATTACCCGGTAATTATTTCTTGAGCGTTAAATCGAAGCGTGGAAGGTTCGCGGAATCCACGTCGTCGCGGACAAGTTGTTTGCGTTCTGTTTTCCTTCTTCATTCCTACATTTATTGAAATAATTATGGAACGAATGTTTGTAATTTACGACAGAGACGTCAACTTATTTTTACCCCTTATTTAGATATTTCTATAACTACAGTCATTTGTCTCTTCACTTATTGACACCATCCACTTTATTAATTAACACATTAATTAATTAATATTATGTGTATCATAAAGTATACCGAAGTTGCACAACGAAAAGCGTTTGTCCGAGTCGACGCGCCCTGCATATTAGGAATCCATCTTGTCCGACCATAGGCCGATGAAAAACTTATTTTTCTATTTTGTGCGAATGTTTCGTCTGATTGGACGATCGAACCATTCTTCGTGCATCATTCGGAGAATCCCAATGCGTTTAAAAATGTTAGGAAAAATGATCTTGGAGCTCTGTGGTGTTCCGACCGCAAGGTCAGAATGACGAGAAATCTGTTCTGCGAACGCATGATTGAGGCGTTTGGCCACACTGTTCAAGACTATCTTACGGAGAAGGATCTTCGACCGAAGGTTTTTTTAATCATGGATAATGCTCCAGCCCATCCTAATTTGATGGATGAATTACTACATGAATTTAGTTTCACGAGCGTTCCTTTCTTACTGGCACCGGTTCTACGATCCGTGGGTCGAGAAGTAATCGCAAATTTTTTAAAATTACTAAGGCACTATTCAGAAAATATTTCGAAATCGCTTCTTCCATTTCCAGAGCTTTGAGAGATTTTGTGGATTTCCAACAATTGGATGAACAGCCAATGAATTGCATGGGCTTGGAACTCTACGAAGAAAACGTGGAAGAATTGATGATGTCGCAGAGAGGAATTAACCAAGGACCTTAACGAACTATATTCGGGCTACAATAGATTACCCAATTTCATGAAAGATTGTTACTTTAATATTGGCGCTGTTGAAATAGACTTTAGCCATGTTTGGGAGTTCCGAAGCCTAGGCTGAAAGAGTCAATCTTGGATTCATTTTTCAAACAGTCTCCAGGAAAGGTATTTAAACCACCTTGACTGCGAGTACCATTGCCAAGTAAAGACGGTCTGGGGTCTTTTCTTTCTGCAATTGCGGTTCAAACAGACGTACCATAATTGTATGACTTATCGTACCATAAATAGTTTCGTCCCCGACCCCTGTACGCCGAGGGAAATGTTGCGTGCGATCGAGTTGGGGCACAGCCCGAAACGCTTAAACGCGTCTTCGAATTGACTGCACTTGATTTTGGAGTGGCTAACGAGTGCCTGTGGCTCACGGACGAAGAACGGCGTTCGTCGCGACGAGCCATTTGCGAATTATCGCCCCTCGGGCATCGAAACTGCTCTCTTGCACTCTTAACCGTAACGACGGACTCGCAATTCGTTCGTAATAGCGGGCTTCTATTAGACATAGTTCGAGTCTGTTTCGCTGGCAATTTGGACGTCAAACCGCGCGTGCGATTGTGGCGAGCTTTAGTGGATATTAAAGGTTTACGACAGGGTGACGTTTTCTTTCTCAGGTGCAGAGTTTTACGTCTATGCTGAAATATTATATCGACGACTTGGAGCACACGCGTTGCTCGAAAAGACATTCAATAATTAGATCATAGTCACGGACAGAAGTTGTCCTTCGAGACAACGTCGGAGAACAAAGCTCGAAGATCTTCCGATCACTGTGAGCCAGAACAAAAAGAAATTATCATATCAAACGAGTTCCAAAGGTACATTACAATACATAGCCTTGGATAATGTTCGTGCTGGTCACAATGACCGTCGCGCCTCGTTTCGCGGCGTCGCGAACAGCAGAACTTCCACGATGCTGATCCAGGTGAATTTCAGGCGACGCTTCCGTTAACAAAGACGCGTATCTCGCCCCGCGGTTGATTCAAACGTGACGAAACAATGCGAAAGCGCGGCCACGCGTATTTTCAAGCAATTCTTTTGTCGGTTAAAAGGCGAACGCGATAATGGGAATGGTTGCGTCTCGTACCGCGTGCAATTTGAATAGAATAACGCGTGATTTGAACGACGGGATCGTAAGGTTAATATTCGAGCGCTATGTATTATCCGACGTGCCTCCGAAGACATAAACGCACAAGTGCCTGGGCAATTGCTTCGTCGGTGTGAACATTATCATGGCAATCACGAGTTATAATTCTCGCGATGTCAGAGGTGGGCAAAGTTTCATTCGAACAATAGACGGCGAATAAAGTCGAGGCACTTGCCGCGAATTATTCGTGACGTTCGTTCGGTTAAATTTTTATTGAGGAATTATCATATTTTAATTCTCGTCGTACGATTCTATTTTATCTGAGTTCGGGTCGTCGTTCCAGATAATTTTTGGTCGTTGTCAGAAATTTTTTATCTAAAGTACGTAGGATTTCGGGGTAATGTGTATTCACCAAAAATGATTGTAATAGATCCCTGCAACTAAAAATAATTTTTTTAGAACGATTTTAAATTTTTTAATTTTGTCGAAAAATTTCACACCTACTCGAATTTTGTTCTCGAAAGTGGGTAGAATTTCGGTAGTATACCTATTGACCAAAGATTATTGTAATTAACCCCTGAAACCGAAAATAATTTTTCCAGAATGATTTAAAATTTTTTAATAACTTCTAAACGAAGCCACAACCAAGAAAGTGATATTCAAAAATATTGTAGTTCACGTACAATTTTTAAAATCGTCTTACGTCCGGCTTTTCGATGCAAATACCCCATTGCGCTACGTACACCGGTTAAGTTTTCTTGTCGCGCGCGAGTTACACATGTTCGTCAGCCGTAGTCGCTTCCGCGACCGCGACAAAAACGTTTCGCGTAGAGGAAGAGAGATCCACGGTTAATTAAAATCGTGCCAGGCGACGGCGCGTCTCGCTTGAAACGCCGCCGCGACTTTGCGGAGGAACCGCGGTCGCGGCCGTTGATGCGTTTACATTAAATGCGCCCGAGGAGCTCTCTGCTCGCTACGGGGGGTTCAGCGGGGCGGGGAGTATTCTGTTTTTAATTTCGTTAGTCACGGACGCCTGTGCTGCTTTGTAATTTCGAGAGCGCGACTCGCGCCGTTGGAATCGTAACGCGAGGCGCACTTTGTGCTTCGCCGGACGACGCGGCGGCGACGGCGCTCGCTTCTTGAACAGCACTTTCGTTAATGGAAACGCTTCTTTTCTTTTTTCTTTTTTTTTTTATTCTTTACGCGCGCTTAATAGCCGCGGAGGAATCGATATTTAATTTGTTGCGAAACGAGCGGGGAACCGCGGATAAAAATGAACCCGCGAACGACGCGCCCGGCGCATTAAACGTTCCTCGCGCCGTTCGGAACGCGAATAAATTAAAGTTTGCTCTGGCATTCGTCGCGTACGCGATTTGGATCCCGTTCGAAACGACTTTCGCGATTTGACGCGGCTCGAACGAGCATCGTTGTGTACACGGCGCTAGGTGTTCTTAAAACGGTTTATAATTGTTTCTTTCCGTTTATTCGGACCAAGAGGTTAATCGATCGTTTTAAAATCGTCTGGTAGTGTCCCGAATCGAGGCGCGCTAAAAGGTCGTAACGAATCGCGGTTGGAATTTTGATATATGCCCCCACTGTGCTACCGAGACGTCCGGAACGCGGTCGCTCTCGACGAAAGAAATATTTTCGACGCGCGGAACAACCGAGCGCCAAAGAGCGTTGCGTGTCCTCGGTAGAATCGCGATCCTTCGGTCGAACGGAGGAGGGAAAAGAAGAATCCCGTGGCTCTTTTATTTGGTATCTTCGTTAGCGTCGATTCATTTCGCGGGGCGCGTGAAAATTTCACGAGCGTCTCGATAATGCGATACCGTAAGAAAAGAAACACACGCGGAGCGTGACGGAAGGATAAACGAAAGCGTGTCGAGCCGGCGGAGGTTCGTAAAATTTATGCGACACGTTGAGCTCGTTATCGACGGGCAAACAAATGAAAATTGCCTTTACATCGGCCTCGCGGCAGCGTTCTCTGTATAGTATATCTCGACGGGCGAATCTCGCCTCCGCCGATCGGGAGAAACGCGATCCGTAAAGCGCGCCGCGACATAAATATTTGCCGACGATAATTCTTCATTCCAGCGTCCCTAATTACCACGGGCGTAATGCTTACACGTATGCCAGTCACGTAGCAGTTATAAACATCGTCTACGCCTGCAGGTGACTGTAACAGCGTAAGATAATCAATCCCTGAGCGGTGAACCGAGTGGCCCCTGCCCGCGTGCAAATATCTCGCGCATTAATGAGTCATTATCGCTGCACCGTTATGGTCTTCGTCCGTGCTCGCAGGCAATGCATTACGGCCGCGGAAAATCTTTTCATCGCCGTGTATCCACGGCTCGCGTTTGCCGCGCGCATTAATCCAGATCCAGAACGCTCGGTGGGAAAGAAAGCGTCGGAACGCTCGCCGCCGAGCGCGAACAGCCGCATTTATTGGGTGATCAAGATTAGAGATGGACTTAACCCTCCTGCGCCGTTCAAACAACGGCCACGTTTCAGTAAAATTAACTTCCATCGCGGAACTAGCGGTTACGATAACAAGTTATTACGAATATCTTGTTGCAAAACATATGTAGGATTAGGAATGTAAAAATCTAATCCTTTATTAGAAATGCGCGAACAAAAACGATTAAACATATAACTGAAACAATAACAAGGGACACACCGCAACTTTACATATAACTTTCCGTATTGTATTCGTTTCAAACAATAACAAGGGACACACCGCAACTTAACATATAACCTTCCGTATTAAATTTGTTTCGTATCGTACGTTCTTCGTCACAGATTTCGCCGAAAAGATCTCTCTCGTCTCCCGGATGCGTGCTTTTATTCACGCCGTTCTCGAACACTTGCCGGTTACACTTCCGGTAATGTTTCGAGAACGTTCTCGACCATTCATATTAATAACTCGTTACTATAGTACACGCACTCGTACATCCAATCATGCAATCATTTACGATCGGCACATTCATGTAATTCAATCATTCCAGAACGTTCTTGACGTTACGCATTTAATCCTTGTCAGTTCCTCATCCGGTGTCGTTTCCCGAATGTTCCTAACATTTGTAAACATACCGTCACTATGGCCATCGCACTCATACATTCAATTATTCAATCATTCAATTAGAGTCCACACATTCAGTTCACTCAGCTGTTCAATGCAATCAATACGAAGAACGCTCGATACGAATTACGCTCGTCTCCTACACATATTAATTTTTAAATGCGAACAACGTCGTTCGATGTTTATTTTGGAACTTTACAACAGTGAACCAATGGGATCTATCCATTATAGTTTTGTCTATCATTGCATTCGTTACTAAATAAATAAGGATCTTGGATAGAAAGAGGCCCAAATAACGCCTGAGGTTTAAGACCCACGACTACGGCACGTAAAATGGCGGAGTTTCCGAGTAACCACGCGCCCCTAGCGCCAGTCGATACAAAATATTCAGTTAACGGCCTAATATTCGGTACTCTGTCTGTAGGCCAAGTTTCATAAATGCGGTGGATTGTCGATCGAGTGTCGACCGTTACGCAGACCCTCTAAATTCAGTCCCAGCCGAGCGTGTCCGTAGTTTCGAACGCGACACGCGTTTCACAAACGTCCGGCTAAGCGAAACGTATAATTCGCACGCGTTACATCGTTTACGCCGATGATTAAAATGCCCGCCACGGATTCCCGTTTATTCCCTTATCCGTTTGCCTGATCGCGGGGCTTGTTGCTCGCGCGAATTAGCACTCGCCGATGTTTCTGCGATCTTGCAACCCTATCTGAGTTCTCGCAGTCTCGTTGATACGTTCGTGGTTCGTTGATGCATAAGTTAGAACAGCGTTTCCTAGCAAACTTGAGAAAATTACATTGCATTTATTTACTTTAAAATACCTGTCTGTATTATACATTCTCAGAGCTACGTTTGGAATTTTTGGTGAATATTACTTCGTTCCAACAATCCTTTAATGGAACTGCTCTGTCCTCTTATTGCATTAATTTGATCGTTTTAACGTTTTGTGCTGGAAGGTCCCCGTTACTTATTAACGAATAAACAAATTTGTCGTTTTCACGCGGCAACCTGTGTCGAAACCCCCGACATCCAATAAAATCACACTTCGCGTTGCGAAATAAATGATCACCGACATCCGAAACGTGGGTGTTCCACAAACAGCTCTTCAAGCCACATAATTTCAGCCGCGACTCATTAAAAAACTGTGTCTCCGCTCGCGGTTCTCTCCTCGTTAGCGAAAACGGTCGGGGTCGAGATCCTTGGCTGCGACATCTGCAAGCGGAGACAGACCGGATCCATGGAAATCGTTGACGCGTCCGTATTCCCGGATTCCGAAATAACATGCAAATCCTGCCGACGTGTAACCGGTATATAACGGGGTTACATATGCATGCCCTTTATCCGAGGCACGCACACGTGTCTGCGGCGGTGGTTGGCTGTATTAGAGCCAGCACGTGGTGCACCGAATCTTCGACGCGCGGAGGTCCGTTTCCTCGTGTATATGAATATTTCAATTCCTCGAGAATTCGGTGAACCTTGAAACTGATGCAACCGACCGCAGACCTTGAGAGAGGAAAGGAGATCTGATTATTCGAGCCAGAGATTATTATATATATATATTATACTAATCAATCTAGTCCTTAACCCGAGATTCCACTCGTGGATATTCGATAGACATCCAAATCTAGAAAATTTGATCGATATCTGATAGCTATTTGATAGTTCAAACGACACTCAAACTACCTACTGGATAATATTGTCAGAATTCGGTGTTTCTTTCATTTGTTACTGTTTTCATATCTTTATATTGACTTTTATTTAACGCAAAATTCGCAATTATTTATCAGTCTTCGCGAACGGAAGATCCATCTTCGTTTCGTGATAAACCAAGCCAGACATTTCTATAGAGAACAAAGACGTGATATTTATGTCTATCGAGTATGAATGTTGAACACCGTATAGAAGAGGCAAAACGAGAAGAAAGGCGAAGACTCTACACAATGTTATGGTAGTAAAAAAAGATTACGAGAGACTGGAAAATGGATAAAATGCGACAGTCGAATACTGTATACAAAGACTGAAATATACGGTACGATATTTCTAGGACAGCGATATGGTGATTAAAATTCCAAGTTGGTTCTAGACGGAGAAATCGATCCTTAGGGAGATTGAAAAGTTCCTAGATCGATCGACACCTTTTCGTGGTTGCATGCTTGCAACTGACACAGATTCGACGAAATCGAGGAGCAATAACGTATGTAAACGCAAAATGCCGGATGAATGCGTGTCACTGTTGGGGAATTCGAGTTGCCGGATTGTTAGAGGGTCGATTGGTGTGAAATTTTTGCGGTTTATTGAAATTCGATGGTTTCTGAGCAATGGATAATATGGGTAAATAGTTTTGGCGCATTGTGGATATTACACGATTTAGTATGTGAGGAATCTGTTAACAACCGTAGATACATTCATCATCTTCATCAATGACCTCGTTGATGCATTTAGCAAACCTTTCAAAGAAACGACGCGAAGGATCGTGAATTATTTTCCATATTAGGTAGATGATATCACTGTTTCTTATAATTCTTTGGTGCAAGGTGAACAAAACTAACTTGGAACTCGTTAAACACAAATATCAGTCAACGCGAAAGAAATATGGGTCGAATATTTTTTCAATACTCTATCTGCGAGCCAAGTGGCATAAAAATCGGAGATTGTCAATTCTGCGCTATTTCTTGCATATCATAACATATCCAAGCGCAATGTAACGAGGCTAACTCGGCACAATATTATACTTTCTTATATCCATATTGTCTTGATAAGTAGTATCTTATTTCTATTAATAGTGTCTGCGATCTTGGCGTTGCAACGATAATTTATCTTTCTCCAAGCATGTTACGAATATCGCGCAGCTAATATTAACGTCGTCGATTGCTTTTCCAAAAGTTGTACGAATTCACAAACTTATACTAAGTTCAGCGTTTTCGATTTTACAGTGCCCTGACAAGCATACCCTCGAGTTGCAGACAATTCGGTTCGGTTTTATTTACAGCATTATACATTATCGAGTCAGTTGCTCAGATTTGTTCGATCTGATAAATTTCAATATCCACCCCAGGATTTTCCGTAACAGAACTTTTTTCCCTGCGAGTAAATTTGAAACGAATCGTCGGTTTTCCGATTCTATGTACAGAATATGCAGTTATGCTAACATTTTATACGATCATATCGATTTTTTCTCGAACACGCCACGGAATTTCAGTCTCTATCGGAAATGATATTTCATCCTTCCAACTTACATGCACATCAATGTTTATTTGATTCTCTTATTGTCCTTTGTTCATTTATATATCTATATTTACTATTTGTAAAAATTTTAAAAGTTTTTTAAATAAATATATTCTTTATTTTCTCTAATAAAAAAAATTATGTTCCTTTTAAATAATTATTATCTCCAAATAGGATAACATTAAAGCGAAAGTATTGCAACGTATTCCGGTCTGTTAATTAAGTTTGTAGGTTTAATTTCTATAATTTCGAATATGTTTCGAAAAGGTTGAAGTCGTAGGATAACTGCTCGACCATGACCGTGAAATTTGCCTTCTTTTTCGAATATTATCGTCGTCTAATTCGGTTCAATGAGGACGTATCTGCCAGAAATGCGAACAACTTCCGCGGTCGTAATAAAATAGCTGATATTTATGTCACGCTGGCCATTACGCGCGCGAGAAAAAGATCAAATATCGCGGTCTCCTCGTGTCGTGGTTTATCGCCGGCCAAATGATCGAGGGCGGTGAACTGATACGCGTTCGATAGCAATTTGTAGCTACTGAGAGTTATTGCGCAGCGCGAGCGGTCGAATCGGTACGAAATTGATGTGCCTGCGTGCAATATGCTGCACTGTTTGTTTTTAATTTTTCCTCGAAACTCCAATCACGCGAGACATCATCTCCAGAAGTACAGCTTCCGAATATATTTTCGGCCACGACTCGTTGAACCTCTCGGCTGTTACATCCAGTTATAAATTTAAATTAAAAAAAGAACAGGATCGTCTAAATAAATATTTGAACAATAAGTCAACCGCCGTGCAGGATATTCAAGAATTGAATTGACAAACTTTGCATAGCATATTTGATAAGTTCTAAACGAATATCGGGCTTGGTTAAATTTTTCTTGTATCGTTTTAAACCTACCACTTACGGTGCAGAGATGAGAAGTTGGCTGAAGGATCTGATTCCTTATGGTATAATCTCCCTCCTATGAACTCAGCACGATGCCTCTATAGGAAGGAGATTATACCATACATAATCAGACTCGCTAGCCAAATTCCCGTTCCTGCACCGCGCAGTGACAAGCAAACCTGAATTGTACGAACGTTTATAAATGTGCTAACGTATCTCAGATTCTATTTAATACTCATTTCGATATATTCCATTTAACAAATATTTACAGTAGTAAATTAATTCAAATCATATAGAACTGTATATTTCGAATAGGAACGAAGTACTTAACACGTTGCACCCGAATATTTGTATATTATTTTGTTTCAAAATTATATCAAAATTGCTCGACTACGGTGGGTAACTAATTACCCAATTACACTTTTCGAAAATATTTTCACATCCAAAGTAGACTTAAAATGTGGTCGAAAACGTTGACGTCGCTCGATCGACGATCGTTAATTGTCAATTAATAATACGAAACGTCTGCATCGACCTTAATTTCTACGTTAATATAAAAATTCTGTCTAAGTTAAAGCGAGTTTCCCCAAATTCCATGGAAGGAAGTCGAGCAGAGAGAAGAGTGGAAGATCGGGAAGACGGTCGTTTTTGCGTAGATCGCGTCGCGAAATAATAGTCGGCGTCGCGTAAAAAACGGGAGCGCGACGATACGTTTTTCGAGTGGATCGCAGCCACTCGATGCGATACACGTTAGGAAGCAATGATTGCCGCTACTGCGAATCACCGCGGCTGCCATTGTCACGTTCTAGAGTCCTTTAACATCCTCTTCAGAGCGGAAGGGTGCTTGGCATTATGTGTAGGCAGTCGCGTCGAGTGCACTCGAGGATTCGTTTGCTCGGAAAAAATTCATTTGCGGCCGCGTCCCGCCCCGCCTCCTCCATCTGCCGCTTCGTCCTCAACTTCAACCCTTCACAAGTTTTCAAGCTCCGAACTCGTCAAGTTCGAGGACTCCCTGACTAAATGCGACTCCGCGACGTCGGCAAAGCTTGGAATATTAATAAAAAAAAAAAAGGAAAAAAAGAAGACAGAAGAAGAAGAGAGACAGAGGAACAATGGAAACATTGCGGAAACATGTCTTGCCTTCGGGAAAAAGCACTTTAATTGCTTTAAGGTACCCATTGTGCGCCGCTCGTCGTTATTATCGCAGGAATTTCGACGTTAATTTTCTGCGACTTTATCGTCAGGCTGTTTGATTCCAGAGTTTCTGTATAATTTTATAGTTTTTTTTACTTTTTTTACGGTGTACGTGTGTGGTTTAGGGCAGCGTGTCCTCCAACCGTGGACCCCTGGGGACCCGCGGATTCACGGAACGAGAGGAAAAGCATATTATACGGTGTGATTTTAAAAACTGGGACGCGCTGTTAGCTCTTTTGCTGGACGAAGAATTTTTAGAGAAACACGGTTGAATGCACAAATTATTTCTTGAAAATTCTGGATCTCTCTATTTATTCGTATAAACTATAATTTGCTTTATCTTGAATCGTTTTAGGTTTGTCGCTGTTTGTACAGAAATCCTCGGAACTGTGGATTTTTGGAATATATTTTTTTTTAACAAAAACTTCCACCGCAGAGTAGAAAATGTTTTCCCGCGGTAATCGTAAGCATAACAAAACTGTTATGTAATCCTGATAAGTTATGCGACAACGATACTAACATTCCAGTTTAGAAGATAGGTCTTATCTGTCTTTATGGCATTCGTGTCTTTAAATAGCTTGCTATTATTGCCACAACGCCGTAAAAAATGTCTACCGAACAAGATAACGACGACCCTGAAGTTTTCTAAATACTGTCGCGCGTTTGAAACGCTTAAACGATTTCTTAGTGGTAACGATCTAAAGAAGAGGTCGAGTAATTTAGGAGTATCTAGTCAAACGATGATTTGACACAGAAATTGACTTAGTTTTAAGAACAGTAGAGTCTGCTCCTGTTATTTACCATAGTAAACGACATTTGGACTCGGTATCGCTCTAAAAGCTAATTAAGTTAATTATCATTTAATTATATACTCGGCAAAACAATTTGCCTCAACCTTGCGTAATATAGAAATTTTAGGAAGCACATTTTGCGAATGATTTTCGAGACAACCTGCTGAGAACTCTGCTTTCCTATTTTGTTTACTGACGAGATCAGATTCGCTAGAAACGCGATAAGGAATTATCATAATGAACATGTTTGATAGAAGATAATCCACACGCAAGTTTGCAGTTAAGGCACTACCAACAGTTTTCTGTTAACGTCCGGTGAAGAATTATGGGAGACAGTCTGTCAGGACCATACTTTATACACTTAACACTATACTTTTAATTTATTTCAGAAGGCTCGTCTAACTGTATATAACCCTTTAATTAAATGCACTTGAAACGTTACTACTGAAAATGGATCTCGACGTTTCCAAAGTTTGAAAGATTGCTCGTCGAACGATAAGTCTCTTCGTTTGTTATCAAGTTTGCTCGCGTGCGGAGATTACATTACAAGCTGTAGATGGTATACGGATACAGTTCGCAGACGTAGCACGTAAGCAAAGGCATGTACAAGAGGATAGAGAGTGAGGGAGGAGGGGGAGGGGGATGAACAGTTTCTCCAGAAGGGTCGCTTAATTAGAATTTAGTTAGACAAGGGTGGTGCGCTCTCCCTGCGCTGGCGCCGCGTTAACTGTACAAGATTATTCCCGGATAAACTAATTAGGTATCCGAAATCTGCAGATTCGCGTACAGTCCGGCTAAGCAAGATAGACTTCTACGTCTCACCCTCGTTCCCCTTTCCCTTCGACGATTTCCTACAAAACCGGAACTCGTGTTTCCGATCACACGATACCGACTGATTATTCACCGACGTTTAATCTTCCCTTTACGCTCTTTTGACGCTTTTCGAGTAGATAACACGGAGCAATTAGCGCGAAAGCCGGTTCATTACGATTAATTATACCCTCGAAGAACCCGTCGTTCGTCATAATTGGAGATCGGGCGATCGTTGTCGAAAGGAAGAAGATCGGACAGGCGGAAGCGAGAGACGAACGAAAAGAGGGAACAAAGAAAAAAGTAAAAAAAAAAAGGATAAAAACACCGAGCCAGACCTCTTCGTACATTCCCGTCGCGATTGGATCTTCATCCGATTCGGTTCTCTTTCCCGCGGTCCCACTCATTTCAATTAGGTTAGCGGCAATAAAGAAGAACCCATTCTCTCCCCCTCTCGCCGCTTCCGTGTCCCCTGACCGGCCGCCATGGGATGAGAACGACGAGAGGCAGGGGCAGGCGGGAGGACAAAAATTTATCTCTCCCACCCTAATTTCTTTAATTAGTGCACGGGAAGTCGTGGCAGCCACCGTCGCGGTGAGATACGGCGTATCTAACTGAGCGAAACGTTTCCAACCCTCGACGAGCAAAGCCACCCTCGAGCCTTTCTTGCGACTCGCCCCTCCCCGTTCCTCTTCCATCGATCTTCTCACACCTACCCCTGCCCCTCTGTCCCATGGCTCTACCTCTTCCTGCCGCCAGCTTCCTCCTTCCACCTTGCTCCCCTGCGTCGTCGATCCGGTTTCTCGACACTTCATCCCCTCCGCGCGCCGACCCGACGTGACTGGAGGTATCAATCTCACCCCCGTTCTCGACCCCTGGAAACGCCGTGTTGCCACTTCATTACCTCGTGCACCATAGTGCCAAAGTGCGGAGCCCGAGGACGAGGGAAGGTACAGTCCGGACGGAAAATAAATCACAGGTAGAGACGGTGCCGGTGGGGTTGTTCTCTCTTTGAAATCCGGCCACCGACTGCGATTCACCCCCGGGGCTTTACGAGAGACAATTCGTCGTCGAAAGGGAGGAAGAGGAAGAGAGTTGTACGATACGAACGGTGAATTATTCAGAGGAATTTTCGTTCGATATGGTATCTCCGGCGATCGGAATGCCGCGCACGACGGATACTTGTCGCGATAAAACACGCGCGCCGGGAGGTATTGTAAAAGTAAATAGGGGGAACGGACGAACCGACGCGACGCGGCGGAAGTTGCTGCCTCGACGCTGTAACACGGGACACGCTGGAAAATTTCGCGGCGGGGTATCCACGCCAACGATTCCGGGGATTGTTTGCGATTTACGAAGCGTCTAGCGATTTTCCTTTTCTCCGTGGAGAAACGAGTTCTCGTGTCGTCAATACTTTTATGGGTGCATTTCTCCGTAGACGTCGAAAAATCGATTCTTTTCTCGAAAGTACAGAGAACGTTAAATTTTTAAAGGAAACTCTTGTCCTAAAACGTTTAAAAAGATTTGCAACTTCCGCGGTGTAACGACCCTTTAACCCTCTATAATTCACATTATGTTTGGCTTTTTAACTGCTGCGTCGCCCTTTGGGTGAGGACCTGATAAAATTAATTTTTCAGGGGGCGATGTTTTAATCCTTTTGACGCGGATTTCGACTATAGTATTCTCTCATACTGCGATACACTACTGGACAAATGTATTTTGACAGACACTTTCAATCGCGCAATTTCTATACGAAGAGATGAAACATATATTTTTATACCAGCCCTATAATGCACAGCATACGTTCATTCGTTTTAAAGCCTTTGCAAAGAATCGATAATCAGTAGTTCAAATATTCAGGAATTAGTTTACATTTTTTTTTTAATATCACAAAGATAGAACCATCGGTACGAGGAACAAAAATGAAAAATATATCAGTTGCTTTGTACAGAATAAACGGCTTTCAGAAAAGTGCAAAAAAGTATGGGTACTGAAGGGTCGGGGGGAAATGTCGTGCCACGTTTATGCAAACCTTTATTATTCAATATCTGTCTTTTTATTATACCCATGACCGTGTATTCTACCAAACAAAGGGAGCCTTTCGCGGTCGACGAACCTCGTTTTTTCACCGTTATCGGCGGAAAAAGCACGAGGATTCGCGGAAATCGATCGAATTAATTCAACCGGATCGAACGATTTCCATTAAATGCTAACGCGTGCGTGCACGCGCGAACTCGTAAAATTTAAAGACACGATTCGAAACGACCGAATTAGTCAATATTGTCGGAGCAAGGACCGAACAGTTTTATCGGATGGGGCGACGCAATAATACGCTCCGCGCAGTTTCGCGTAATAAAAAAAAAAAAGAGAGAGAGCAGGGGAAAACGAGCGAACGTCGTTAAATCGTTCAAGGTTGATCTATCGGCCAGCGTTTGTTCCGATATTTTATTATAAGTTCGTAATTCGCGTCGTTATTAAATTAACTTTTCGAAATTTGTTGGATCCAATTAAAATGTTGCAGCTAAGCGAAGACACGAATACTTTTATATAAAAAAATTGCGAATATTCTTCAAACATAGATTTAAATACATGTATTCAAACTCAAAAAATCTGTTCTAGAGTAGAATACCCCCGTTAAGAAGAGTTCTTAAGACAGTGTCCGCCACTGTATTTGAATTTGGACAAAATCTCTGACATCGGCCGCAGAAGTTGATCGATTTGGTTTGGTATGACCCCGTCGATAATTCCACGGCGATAATAGCCGTGCCGGCAATCTCAGCCGTAGAAATTACTGCGATACGTCCTCTCGGCGGATCCCCTTCCCGTTCGCAGTTTACTTTTTAATTAAAGTTCGCGTCGCTTATTAGCAGGGCCATGGGGTGAGATCGAGACCAGGCCGGGATCAACAAGGAACCGTTGCTTAATACCCCGTTCGGGAAAGTAATTTACCGTTAATTATCATTTGCTCGTGCCGGTTCGGA
Source organism: Colletes gigas (assembly GCF_013123115.1). NCBI lineage: Eukaryota > Metazoa > Arthropoda > Insecta > Hymenoptera > Colletidae > Colletes > Colletes gigas. Next base: position 4,919,269 of record NW_025106647.1, on the reverse strand, counting down.
GGGTGTCGCCGATTTCGAGGGTTCGTTGCCTCTCGTCCTGAGCCGTCGTGCCTCCCTGGTTTCCCACCCCTCCGTCACCTGCCCCCCATTCGCCTTCTCGAGACCGATTATGCCCGGGAGAAATTAATGAGTCGAAGCACGGAAAGGCCAACGAGCGCGAAAGCTTCTCTCTGTCTGCTCGGACCATCCCTCCCCTCGTGCGCGGAGGCCAATCGTCGGGCAATTTGTCGTGCGGCGGCCATTTCCGCTTTTCAGGGTTGACGTTCATCGAGCTCCCCCTCGCAGCGCCGGTCGGATACATATCTGCGGTCGGGCAGAAGGACGGGGTTGATGGTGTTGGGTACGATGCAATAAAATTCACGATATCGCGGAGGGGCTCGAGTACGTGCTCGAGCACGGACCGCGGCTCCCGGTTATTGTAATGTTTATATTTGATATTAATCTCGCCGATGTTTGTCGAATCACGCCCTTTTCCCGTCCGCTGCATTACTTTAATTAATTATTGTAATGGATTCACGATTAATGAGGTCCGCTGCGAGCGCGTGCACTCTATATTGCTCTAGAGTGCTTTTTTAAATTAATCCTGTCGGGCAGATCGATCGAGTTCTTTCTTTACGTACCATTCCTTTCTTATTTATGTGCCGACGGAGGTGTGCTCGAAACAAATACGGAAACTGAGTTACCTCTACGTGGTGGGAAATTAATCTGACCCTGGCCATCGATGATCCATTTTTCTAACTATGATCCTACGACTGACTATTATTTAAACCGATCCCTGGTCGATACATCGAGTAAACAAAATTGAAGAATATTTAACGATACTGATCTATTTTAAAATTCCTTTTCAGAGTCTCGTTTTCCATTTCGTCCCTTTCGACGCGCATACAATCTAGCGTATCTTTTATCGGATTAGGTGGTTCGTGATTCGGGAATACAGACCCGTATCAACATGTCAGAAGCTAGAACTAGATGAAAGAACTCATAATACGATGAATGAAACCGTCACGCTGTAAACACACGGGATTCGCAGTAGAATGAGGGGACAATGGCCGTATTAGCTTCCCCCATGGAGAACGCGGGGTACCCAGCTGGAAAGTTAATAACAAAACAGCTGAGTCTTACGCTACTTCGGGTAATAAAGACGCTGTTATTATTATTAATATCCGTGATACTAAATAAAGTATGCGGCACCCGCGAACGAAGACGGTATAAATACTGAACAAACCTCGTGGAAGGTCCTTCGCGACTACGAATGGATCTACTTTCGCCGAAAGTGGAACAATCGCATGCGTTCGCCGAACAGGCAAACGGTATTAATCTTTCCGAGACTGCAAATAGAACGGTCGCCATTGTTTCTGAGACGTACGGCCCGTCGTAGCCGCGGGGGCGACACGAGGTGCTCGAAAATGGGCCGATTCCGCGACGCGTGTTAATTATTCGCGGCACTTCGGTCGATCGAACTTTTATCGATTTACGGTGCACGTTCGCCTCGCCAACCCCACGGAGAAACGATCCCTCGGAGAGTCGGTGGCATCGAGAGAGGGGGAAAAAGAGCAAGTTTCGCCGGAGTCATCGTCCGTATAAAATAGAAAGTGAATCTCCGCCCGTTTCGACCACCCTTCCCGCGAGGGTAGAAGCCCCTTGAAAATCAAATGTATGGCACGACGAGTTCTCGTATCCATTACCTCCTTCAGCCCCTAGGCCGCATCCGCAAACACGTGGCCCCTCTCGATACACACCCTTCGCGCTCTCCCTACGTACCGTGTCCCTCCCCCTTAGACCTCGAGGCAATCGCATTAAACCGAATGAAGGGGTCGAGTCATGTTTTCTTAATTCCATAGTGACGCCGCGCGAGCCCCCAGGCGACGGTGCAGCACTTTCCGCGATCGAAATCGCCGACGACTTGCGTGTTCGAATGAATTTTTAATCCCAACCTGACGCTTTATCGTTGCATCGGTCTTTACGGCTACCGCTCGCCACCTATCGCAGATCATCATCCGTTTGCACGACACCGGCCAGTTTCAATTCCCCCCAACAACCCCCGATAGCGTGGATCGCGCTAGGTGACGCCCGTAAAAGAAACGTGGAATTTGTAATATCGTTAAATACCTTGCGAAGCTCTTTAAACCCTCTCGGGGTCTCCCGATTACTCCCTTATCGATGCCGGGTCTCGTGCTTGGCTAATGAAAAATACACGCTATTTGGAAAGAGAGACTCTAGAGGAAACGTTCTGGAAATCAAGGATTCTAACCCTAATTCGAACTTTGTTGGGGTATAGAGAAACGTAACAACGAGGATAAGAATACGGAGTCTTTTTGCTCGAATCTCCAGCTTAATTCTCTGGAGTGAAAGTTCACCATGATAGTTTTCATTAACAGTTTACCGAGACATCAGAAAGTCGGTGGAAACGATGCTTTTAGCGACCCAAAATACATTCAACGCTTTGCGGACGAAATTATTACGTTAATGAGTTTTATTTTCTGTTACTGTTCTTTCTTCTTGGAATGTCTGAATCTACGTAAAATTTCTATTTCTGCTGATTCGGCGTTTCCACTAACCAGAAATTGAATAATTATGCGTTGTACAACGGAAACATGAACACTTTGCTGGTTCGTTGTAACAGAAACTTAAACACCATTTGCAAAATTGTTGTAGGGAGTATAAGCACTCCACAAATAAATTCCTCGTATTATATGAACTTACAGATATAGTAAAAAGAAAAATCATAGCATGTAAAAATAAAAACGCTCCACGTAATGGGCAGTAAGAATTTAATTGTGTTTCATTGGAAACGTAAAGCGAAGTAAACTTTACTATCTTTATTTAAGTCCTTGCTATCTACCTATCTGCTCGTGTGTATATTTACTTATTATACTTTACTATCGCATTTGAAATAGATAAATAATGGAACATCGTGTTCAACAATCTTTACGGAACGAAACACTCCATTCCTCGTATCCAACCTACTTGTTACCAATATTATAAAATTACTATTAAAACACTTGTCACGCGTTAAAACCCTTTTTACAATCCTAATAAATAAAAATCTATAATTCATAAGTTTGGAGAGTACGAGGAACGGAGAAGTGGTTTCCAATTATGCATTGTTTAATTTTTTAAAGCTTCGAGCATTGCCATGATGGAAGAGAACTCCTTTCGGATTCATTAAAGTTGAACGTTTCTGTACTAATGGTGTATGTAATTTCTCTAATTATTCGTTAAATGTCCCCTGGTATGGCCTGATTTCGTTTCATAAATCTGAAATGGACTGTTACTCCACATTTCATCAAACGCACAATAATCTTAATGTAGAATGCCGAGTAAGGCATTATCTTCTTTATTGATTATCGCGTAGCACTAGCTTTTCATATTCAACGATAGCTCGGTCTAGAAACGGTCGATTAGCGCAGATGTTCCATTCCTTGAATGCGTTTCTCCATTGACAATTGGATTGGAATCCAATAGCCAAGTTTGGACACTTTCCCAATTCCTTAGTAAGTTACGGTGAGCCGTACCAATGGATCAATCCGATCCTTCTGCAATTTCATCTACTGTTAAATGCGGTTCTGCGTCGACTGGACTTTAAATGTGCTTGGACGTATATAGACAATTCTTTCAAATAGAATGTTATTTTTAAATTTTCTCGAAATAAATATCTGAATAGCTTTTGCGTTCTTTCGATATTTTATTTTCGTTATATTATACATTTGGTCGCCCTCTTTTTGCATAATTCGTATGAATAAATATATTATTCTGAAAAAATCTCGATTTCGATCGAAAACGTTAAACAATATTAACATACGCATTCCCCAAACAATTATATGTATTAATATTTTCCCTGAATTACCGATAAATTTAAATTCTAGTTAATTAATGCTCAAGCATTGTTCATGTTTTAATTTAAAGACTTTCGATTATGTATGGCAGCGATTCGAAATCATACGTATCGTTGTTACAGCCGCAGAGGAAACCAATTAAAAAGAAAAATTTGATGAACTGGACTCGGACCTATAATTTCGAGTACACGAACCCTAAATGTCTGGTTACTACGATTTTATTATTGAAGACGTATTTACGGAATTTCAAAGGCAAACGTTGCAAACATCTCTTCTCGCTCTCTTTTTCGTCAAATGCAATTGCTTACACCGGATTTGTCAGATTGCCAATTCATACTGTAATGGAACTGAGTTTTCCTGCGGTTCTCTGCCTGTATTTAAACGCTCCATACTGTGTGCCAAACATGTACCTACATATACTACATATGCATGTACAAACATATTACATGTATTCCTTTTTGGTTTCATCAGCTTCTATATAGGGTGTTCTAACTTGAACATCTTAAATATCTCGTTTATTTTTGGTGGTAAAATCTCTGCGACATGTTTCAGAATTTACAAAAACGAAGGAAATACTTTATAAACGTTGCTCAGGGAAATTGTAGAATGGTTCTCTACTTTAAAATTATTCAACGAGCGTTTATTTTAAAATGTATCTCTGCGGAACACTATATTACATCGAAATACAGCACAAGAATATTCGAAACCCGAACGAGAATTGAAATTTTATAAAGCAATGCAGATAAGGCGCGTATTAACGAATTTATAAGCAATTTCAACGGAAATAATACACGTTTGCTTATGCAAGCAAGATAAGAATCGACATTAAATATGAAATTACCTGATAAAGGCGTAAGCAGATAAATTATTTCCAGTTCGTGACACACATTGAATAAACGTTTTACAATATTTACAGTGGCTGACGAAAAGTATTCGAGCGTTTGTAATTCGATGTTTAATAAGCAAGATACGCGAGTTAAACTCGAAGGTTTTAAAATATCTCTATACGTGTAATTGTTACAAAATATGAAACGTAAAAGAAGACTTAACAAAATAATTATAAAAAATAAGTATATAAGTACGTAAGTATAATTTGTGTTGAACGTAGCTCGACTGGTTTATGAAAATCATAATTAATAACAATTACTCGTACAGTTTATGAACTGAAAACAGTGTTTCGCGACTGTTACACGTGTCGTCGGAGTTTCTTTAAATTTTGATAATATAATCGTAGTTGTGTCTCGTTGTAGCTATTAATATATTTCGAAAACGTTTTGTACATAGTTTTGTTACGAGGTTTCATTAATTTAAGGATAAAAATATTAACTCGTTGGTCCTAGAATTTAATCACAATTTCAAGTTCACAGTCCACAGATTGTAGAAAGGTGATCAGATACTTTCGTTACTGAAAATTTGGGTATAAAATATATCAATAATTATTGAGTCTGGCGTATCGTCGTGCATATATGTTACCGTCAAGTTCGTAGGGGTTGAACCCCTTTTATTAGATTCCCATTTTGCGCATTGCTATCGAATGTTTGCCTCTGCTAATGCCTCGCTGACGCGCTGTATACGCAAGGACAGAAACGCAGGGACGGATATCTAGGAGAATCCGCGTAACTCGAGGACACACGGTAATTACATTTTCAATCGCAAGTCCCCGAAAAGTTTCACGAGCGACTATAACCCCAATCGGTTCCACGGTGAGACCGACGACCCGTGCGACAGAGAGAGAGAGAGACCTCGTAAAGATTTAAAAGCCCCGGCTGGATACGTCACGACAAGGAAAGCCCAGCGACTTAGCGGAGCCATTACACTGTCCGGGGACGTATCTTGGAAACGGGGCCGATGTTCATTATCCACTCTCGGGCCGAGGTGGCGATCCTTCCCCGCGGAAGGCGGCCAGCTTGACAGTAATTAATAATCGTCGCGCGACGGAGTTGGTTTGCCGGTTGGCTGGCTGGCTGACTGTCGGCGTTCACGGAGGTTAAATTCCAGGGTCGAGGGTGGTGGAATAGTAGTAGGTGGCGGTCGAGAGTCGCGCTAGTTGCGCAGAGTAGGTTAGGGGTTGGCGGACGACGAGGATCGTGGTAGGGGGATGGCTGCCGGCACGGGGATGAGCCTGATGAGGCTGTTGATACAATCGCGTGGCCGCGGAGTGGGGTAACGTTGCTCGGCGTAGCAACGAGAAACCGTAAGCGTGGAACGGGTAGGGATGGCGGTGGCCTATTACCAACCCTTGCCAACATCCGGAAAGCCGACATTACCCCCGTCCGAGCCCGTCGAGCGCGGCGTTAACTGTGTGTATGTTCAACACGCGATCCCGTGTTACTCCCTTCCATCGACCACCCACCACCCCCCGCCTACACCCTGACGGACCACGCACACGCGGAGACCATCGAGCACACGAACGACCGGACGGACGGCCTCACGGAAACGCTGGCTGCACACGGTACCAGTACCACCCCCCGATCCCTGCGTCCCTCGCGTGAGAGCCCCGTTAGCTGGATCACCCCCGCGTAGGACTCGAACATGCTGTCACAGAGGCGTCGAGCACCTGTTTCCTCGAAATTGACACGTTGCCATCCCACGGCCGACACGCCCACCATCGACGTCCACGTCAGCCGAGTGAATCGCGATCATCCCCTGTCGACGATCCATCCTGCTCGTCGTCGTCCTCGTTGTCCTGCTCGTTGTTGTTGTCGTCGACCTCGTCGTCGGCGTCGTCCGTTCTTTGATCGTGTCCGCCGGTTACACCGCGGTTTCCACTGTCACGAATCTTTCCGAAAACATCCAAATAACTTTATCCGTTATTTTTTCACCTTTTACAGTTTCGGCTTCTTTCTTTACTCGCCAGAACTAGACGCTTCTGCTCGCAAACGTCGCGTCTTTAGGTATTTTTTAATAGGGCGATATTCTTGTTGGATGACCTGCTTTCTTTTCTTTTTAAAAGATGAGAATTTGTAGACTGTCACTGTTGTAGAATAACCGTCAATCTATTTGGATACTTCTTCTTTCATATCATTTAGAGGACAGAACGAGTTATGCAGGCGTTCTTCTATTTTGAAAGGAACATTGGCGCAAGCCTATATTCTTTAAATTCGATAATTATGAAAGAGGTGTGAGCTGGTTGTGGCAACGCCCATATTTTTTAACGATCGTCGAGGGGACATATAAAGAGCCAATTAGTACTTATCAACATTTTCGAGGCAATTAAGATGCAGAACCTTACGTATCTTGAAACAAAGATAAATGGAATTACACCCCTTTTATAATGAACATATAGTAATAGCATGCAATTTGAATCTTTTTACTCCACCACCCATACATCGTAATGCTCCTTATCGTCATTCATTCTTTAACAAATGTAGATGTTACGCGCATACGTACGGTTAGGACGCTGTTTGTGGTTTAATTACTGTTTCAAGTGCCAACGAGATAGTAGATTCACTATGTTAAACTGAAAGCATTTATTCTGACTTCTCGGTACCAAGTGAGACAAGACTCGGTGCTTTCTGTTTCTGAAAATTTTGCTTTTATAGTTCGAGTTTCACGAAAAACGACAAATTTTTCAGGAAACAACGGATTGTTAACGACGATACAACGATAAGTCCGCGGGGCCTGCAAACTATAATTACAAGCGACGATTGCCGCCTACCGTTTTAACGTTCAACCGCTCGATTCGACACGCGCGACAAATGAATACGTAATGGGTAAAACGCGGCGGCTGATGCTCGCGGTAATTATCACGATCCACGACCCTGTTTATCGCGACGAAGCTTCTTCGAAAATGAATTTCCGGGGCGTCGCGCATGGCCATTAATTCGACACAGGATATCGGCGGGTTCCTACGGGGCTGCGTAATTACGCAAATAAACGGAACACAGCCCTGCGATTGTTTCGTTCGAGATGAATTCGCGAATAAGCCCGGTGGAATGTTTAATTTATCGTTTTCGCCAGGAGTTTCTAGGATATTTCCCATCCCCATTCAGATCAAGAAGATCCTCGGTGCAAGAAAAGTGTCTCTGACCGTATTTCTCATACATAGTAAGACTGATTAAAAATTACATTTCTTATTACTGTACACCTTTTGCACCAAAAACAGTATGGCGTCTGGTTCAGGGGATGGTAAGCAGGACCTGGTCTGCTCGTTTAATAAATCTCCGATAAATAATGCGTTCGACCGATCGCGACTAATTTAATTTGCAAGATGTTTTTGCGTCCCATTAACGAGCTCGTCAAAATCGGAACAGTTTTAGACATCGCGTCGGGATCCGATAAAGAGCATTATTCTCGACGTCCTCCCTCGTCGCGGGTGTAATGGAAGTTGGAAGAACAGCCGCCCTCGCGGGATTTAACGATCGCGTTGAGGTCAGTCGATAAAAATAAAGCGTGTCGCCCCGGCTCTCTAAAATTAACGACGCGCGGACGCGGAATATGCCAACGGGCTATGAAACTTTTATGGGGGAATAAACCTGGATATTCGAGGCTCGGCACGAGAGCCGCGGATTGCCTGAAAGGAGGACACCGCGAGAGAGATAGGGGAACAGAGAATCGCGAAATCAACGGTCATTACGAGACACGCCGTTTCGATGTCCTTTCCCGTTCCCAGCGTCGACAGAATTAACGTTTTGCTTCGTGAATGCAGCCAAATAAACCCCCAAAAAACGCCACTTAAGGAATTATTCGTAAAATGAATACGTCAGAAACACTTAAAACGCTCTGTAATACGCTTTGTAATACGCTTTGAAACATTTTTTAGTTCGAGAACTTTGTTAATTTTCATTGAAAACTATTACAAGAGGAGAAAATTTGACTTTAAAATCATTAGATATAGTTTTCCAGTTCAAATCAACGATTGCGAAGTAATTTTAAACTATTTCTGTAAATAACCGTGATATTTTCATTTATACAAATTGTGTTTAAAAGTCGATACGTTTTATCTTCCGCATTCTCGATTTGAAGAATAAAATAGACACGACTATACCATCGGTGCGTTGAATATTCAAAAAGATTGAAGCCAGAGAAAAAGTTTGAAAAGAAACAAGATATTATTGTAGAGTCTAGACTCTGTGTATTTTACTCTACATCGTACACGGTAGAATTTTTATATGCAATATTTTTCTTTTAATTTATTTAATATTCTTTTTTTTTAACGATAGATTTTTCTCGCTGTTATTCCTCTTTTTCGATAAGAACTGCCAGAGCAATTTACGAAGAAACATAATGGGGCATTTCGTAGACACTTTTCACATTTTATCGGGCTGGCAAGGGGTTAATTTGTGGTGGAGATAATGTAGCTGCGGTATCGCAGTTACGCTGCAGTGTTGGTTGAAGCACGAGCTTCGATACAGTCAAACACGCTTTGACGTAGCGTGACTATCGAAAATTGGGCTGTTGTATCATTGTCGGGCAAGAATTTTGTCGTTAATGGAGTGTATGAACGTTAAAAAGAAAGCAACAAACTCGTAACGTCGGAGCAAGTAAAAAAAAACCGTTGAACAAATTCAATCGAATCGACAAATTCGAATAACCGATTCGTCTTCTGTCTAGGGAAACGTTTTTTAAAGGGTGTTCAGGTTTTCCACGTCGCTGTGCTTACCAGCAAAAGATTTGTAATCGCTACAGATCATGACGTGGTCGTGCAAACGAAGGGACAGATTCAACAGGGGTTACGTTATTTGTACTTGCTCCCCTTGCGGTCGCATAACAGATGTAGTTAATGCTGCGTGCAGTCATACAGGTTCCCTGCATGCTTTATCGAGGTTCAAGATGGCCAGAGATACTGCTGAGGATCTCAATAAGTTTCAAATTGTTACACAATATTGTGTAATTGTCGAAAAATAGGAATATGTGTTTTAAATTTTCTCTTTGATCGATCAAAATTATTAATATTAATTACGATTTAAAAACAAATGTTTTTCGAGCGATACCCAAACCATGACAGTGCGAACCTAACTTTATCTAGTCAAATCGATTGCACTTCATTTAATAACATCGATTCTGCCCGCGAACATGAATCAGTTCGTCGCGTGGACTATTAACACCGATCGCAAAAGTTGGTTAACTGCACGAAAGTTCCAAACAAAATGGAACAAATCTTCGCCGAGAAAGAACTTGTTCGTCGACACCCCGGATGCAATTTCCAAGAACGACTTGTCCAAACTCCCCCGCTGCGATATCACGATACTACCGTCTGATTCGCCGCGTATGAACGACCACTCAAAATAACCCAGATTCGGTGGAACGAGCGTGACGATCCCAACGGGACGCGAATAACTGCTTGCTGTCGAAACGGGACGCGAATCAAAATTCAAACCGTATTCCGGTCCGTGGCTACCAGCTCGTAAATCCCTCCAACCCCCCTTTAAATTCTTTCGGCTATCGAATTTTCCGGGACGTCGAATATTAGGGGGAGACGGGGGCTGAAAGTAACAGTGGTTGGTTGTAACGATACTCGTAACTCGTAAACCGACGACGATCGAAATAAACGTTCGAGATTTCGAAATCTGTGTACGTTAACTACTGCTCTTTGACACCAAATTATTTTTAAGATAGTTTTGATAAAACGAAAGGGTAAAACTAAAGCTAGAAGTTCAAAAACTCCTGCAACTCTAACAGGATACGTTTCATGTTACGACTAAATATTTAGCTTATCGTAGCTTGCTCGGTTGTCCTTGACAACATATGTGAAAGTCAAGGTCATCGGAGCTGAATCCCCTAATCTGTACAATTACTTACTTTTTTATTCGCCACGAAAATATAGACTAGAGAATTATTCGTGTTAAAATATCGTACGTTTGATTTTACTTTTTACTACGTCAGAATCTATAAAGCACGGTGCCCCTTTCCCCGCGGTTATAGTATGGCCAAGGACGTTTCTTCGGGTCGGTCCTTAAAGCGGAAACGAGTGGGACGCCTTTGGTACGCGGTCTGGTCCAACGAACGCGATAAATCAATCCAGCAGACCATAATCAACGTCGCCGGTGGGTTTGCTTTAATCGTTGATACACGATTATCCGACTCTCTGATTCACTCCTCTCCCTCTTTCTCTTTGTCCCATGTCGCTATATTATTGCTCCTCTGTCGCGTTTCATCGTTTCATTCTCTGTCTACCGCGCGCCATGCCCGCTTTCCACCATCCCGTATCCGTGCCCCTTGTCCAACCGTGTCTGGTTTTCTCACTCGCCGTTTGAGCCTGTGCGGGGCGAATTTACATGACACGCACGCGAGAATGTGAAGCGACCGGCGCCACTGATTGAGAATTAACATAACTGCAACAATTATTGGCAAATTGGTATAACTCGTTTGCGCCCGTGCAACGTATGCGAACGATTGTACGCGATCGACCGCGAGCTCTACAGAACGCTTCAAAAACTATGCACGACGATCCCTCGATAACGTTCGCGGACCCAAAACGGTGAACATTACTGTCGGAGGTCCTCTTATTTAATTGGAAGCTACCAATATGCATTCAAACCTTCACGTATCATTGCACTGTTTGCACCGAAATTGTGTTTAAAAGAACTTCTTTTCATTTGGTTCCACATTTAACTATTTTTCGTTGCTAGTTATGCAAGTTACAAATTCAAATTGAAATTTAACCCCTTACCGTACAATCACGATTCTGACTCGTTACGAGTTCTTGATGTCAATGAGGCTACTCGCTGTTCATCGAGTCTTATATATTAAAATCAACACATTTTTACATTCACGAGGTATTCGTAAAACAAATCTAAATCTTTTCGAGGCCATTCCTTGTACGAACAAATTTAAATAAAATTAAATAGTGTTGTATGTCAGGCAGGATATCAGTGGAAGGGGCCTGTGTGTGTCTGTGTGTGTGAGAGTGAGTGTCGCGAAGAAACGCGCGCAGCCAAGAGTCGAGTTGATGTACGAGGCCCGTGCGAAAAGGATCTGTGAATCGAGCCACTGTGTAATATTATAAAGAAAAAAACAAATTTATTGGTCTATCCTATAAAACGCATTCTTTTTCTTTTGTTCTATCCGGTATGCTACAATAGTATACGTTTGAAAAGTTATTTGAAATTAAATCGTACGTCAATGGGTTAAGAAAGGAATTGATTTTTCAGTCTTAAAAAAATAAGGAGTGTTGCCACCACTTTTTGGAGCTCCTTTTAAATTAAACTCAATTTTAACCGTACGTGAAGATTGTGCACTGTAGAAATTGACTTGAGGCTCTATGTTGATATTCGTTACTTTTGTGAAGTTTTCGACCCCTTTCTCTAACAGCCTGTGCAAGGGATGGTGATCGACGTAAAATGGAAAGGCTCGTTACCGGCGAGATTTAAGAGACACTGACAGAGGGTGCGTGACCCCCGACTTTTGACAGGAGCTGTACGGAGCACGCACGCCCGGCCGCAAGTGATTATGCCAACGCGCCCAGATCAGGCCGCACAAACTCACGCATCACGCGAGGCGGAAATGGAACATCATTGACGAGCAGTCAGCCGGAAAGTGTTATCGACAGGGCTGTCGCGATCTATAACCGTGGCCCCGGGGCGCTGAAAGACGGCACGAGCAGGCCACGATGAAGATAAGATGTATATCCCCTCGAAACGTTCGGCGTAGTCGGAGGAATAACGTCCTCGTAGATTGCCCATCGGAGAGAACAGTCGCGTGGGCGTCGGGCGCGCGAAATTTTTACGCTTTCGTCCGCCTCCCGAGCTATCCGGCCCCCCTCGCGTCGGAACGGCCCCGAGGGCGGCAAACAACTTTCGATATCGGCGTAACGAAGTGAAATAAATCGTGATTCGAAAAGCAATAAAAATCAAGGGAGAGTCGTTCGATCGGAGCTCCGTTCGCGAACGGGTCCATGATTTATCGGGGCGACGGAAACGAGGAAGGAAAAAAGGGGGGAGGGACGTATCTAACCCCCGAAGCGGCGACGAGGAGGGACGGGAGAAACGATCGAGAAAAGAGGATCACGACCGGTTGGGGTTCTTCGAAAGACGGGGCGCGAATAAAGCCGGGACGTTCTGAAAACTTAATTACCTGTGTAGGCTCTATCAATTAATTTTCCCCGATTTTCCTACCCCTCGAGCTTCGTCGATCCACCGACACAGACCACCGCCGCCAACACTGCCGACTCCCTTACCGGCCGTGTAATTCCGTCGGCATTATTCTCAGCACGTCTGCCGACGGCCGGGGTGTCTCTCTTTCTCCTCGCTCCCTGCTAAAACTTTTTCTCTCTTTCTATCCCGATCCCCCTCGTCCCGCCATTTTCCACCCCCCTCTGTGCTGGTCGCCAAAGGCGGGACCTTTGTTCCTCATTTACTTTTTATCACGGCGCCAGCAGGCAACCTCGGCCATTCCGCAATCCTCTCCCCTATGCTCCTCTCTAAACCAACGTTCCCTTTTTTCTCTCTCTCCAGCCTCTCCTCCGCCGCCGCCTCTTTTTAATCTCACACCACCTCGTCGCCGCTCACCCCCGGCTGCACGGTACCTTCTGATCTCGCCCCGACGAGGCTCCCAGGCACATGTTCTCTCGAACGTTGCCCGCGTAATCGCGTGGACGCTACAAACAGTCTGCATACTAAGGCTACGACTCCTCGTCGGGGTTGTTCTAAATTTTATTCGATCGAGATAAACAAAAGCGGGTGAGACTGCAGTGGAGCTTGACTCTATGTTAAAATCTTTTTGTAGTTCTCGACAAACAAAATCTATATATTCACTCTAGCTTTCTCAGGGAAGACTCTTAATGTTTTGCCTTGGCGAGATAATCGAAAATACCTGTTATCAATTTTAAAACGTGTTTTTAACGGGTGTAACTAAGAATTTGATCGCCTACGGTAAGTAATAAACACGGTATCGTAGTAATGAATAAATTATTCGAATAAACGTGGCCCTAGCTTGACGAACGTGTGTATTAGCGGCTTCATCACCATTCCACTCGTCCTTTTACCGAGACCGACCTTTATTTCGCTGAAATCTCCGGGGATTTCAAAGATCGCGGCTCTCTCCTTCGAGAATATTACGAGATTGCAAGAACCCGTCGCGTGCTACGGCAACATCTTTCCCGTCCCGTTTCGCTCCAAATCCTGGATCCCGCCCTCTTGACAGATCCTGCGAAAAATAACAAGGAAGGTCTCCCGTGTATTACGACCCGCTGGATGGGATCGTTCGGTGTGCTACAAACGACAGGATATCGAATCGCGCTTATCGAAATTCCGCGTGGATACGGGACACCAAAGAGGGGTGGGTAGATGGGGATGGCGATGGAAGCGGAGAAAAGAACTCGTCGACACGTGTTTTTCGATCCTGGCTTTGATGGGGTCGAGGGTTTGTTTGTCTGCTTTTCCTTCCTTTCCGTGAAAGTCAATCTCTGGTTAGTCGCGTATATTTATTCGAATATACGCAGTGGGCCATTCCAATGCGAACGTTCGACTTCGTGACCAGAATTTAACAACATCTTTTTAACTGTAACCGCTTTAGCATTTATGTAATTCTTTGCTTTATATTTTGTTTACTGCCGCTGAGAAGTTTTGAACCTTCGCACTTAACATAAATGTTAGTTTTACCGAATATACAAGAAAACTAACCCAGACCATCTAAACTATTTCCCTACTTTCGACGGTAGAAAAAGAAACAGCAAACCAGTCTCGGTTCGAAGGACCAAATATTATGGTACGCAAAAAATTTTCTCAAGGTTCCATTGTTCAAGATTTTAAGATAAAAAAAACATAGATCTCTAAATGTGTTGCCGCCTAGTTGTCAAATTAAAAATGTTACGATTAAATTTTTCAGGGCCAACGCTTTCTATACATGTATCGTTCTATCAGAAATCACTGCACGTTCTTATCGTTAGATTCAAAATACCGTGTAAAGCTTAACGTTGTTCTTTCGTTAATCCGGCAGATTTGTAGTCGTAGTCAGACTCGAGCAATTGTCTACACGAGGTACGAAATCCAAGGCATCATTCTCCGCGTAAAGATAATGGATATTTGACGACCATTTGAATCACATTTTCGTAATCGATGCACAAACGACTATTGTAACGTCGTTCAGCGCGCTTGTTACATGCGCTAATCACAACATCATCAATCTCAATCCCGTTTGAAATCATGCAAATCTTTCTGCACCAAGTGGCCCCACGCCGTGTAATATATTCCAAAACTTTTAGGAATCGATCTGATTACGGGCGCAGCGATTGTGACATTATTCTGAAATATGCTCTCTGGCTCGCTTGTATTTTCTCCCGCGAAAGGGAAAGTGACACGTTCTGCTTGCCAGATCCGTCTACCGTGATATTTTATCTAACAGACATTTATCATCGGGAATATACGTAGTATGCAGAACATAGGAACACGTTTATACACACGCCGGGGAAGCTAATATTAGTATATTACTGGTATAATTTTCACATAGCTGGAACTAGCTTGAAGTCGTGACTCCAATAATCCGAAAGTTAACCGTGCTATTTCATTTGTACGTATAAATTCCCTTAACACGGCTGATATAGACGTTATTTTATATCGCTTTCGCGTTTCCGGCTCACCTTTCCGCTGCGCTTGCAGCTCTGTCGCAATATTTCCACCCTACCCCCGCGAATGCAACCGTCTCGCATTGAAAGGCGAAGAGCCGTTTAAAAAAATGTCATCCCGGCCAAGCGTTTTATTGCACCTTCGTTTCGCTGAATTCAGGTTATACTATCGACATTGTCGATTCGCCGGGATAAACGTTCAATTATTATAGACACGATCCTCCGACGCGTACGAATGCAATTAAGCTCCTCAGCCTTGATTGTGCAACGTATGTGGATTTTAAGATTACTTTTTAAACCAGAATAATTAATTTTTTAGAGTAATAAACGTCATGTACTCGTAATCGATCTCTGTTTAACCCAAGGAACGTATAATTCCTCGATCATAAATGCCTGTGCAAGGTGGAACGAATTATTCGCGACTTCCAACAGTTACCTCCTATTTAAATTATCAAAATTTTGACGAGCTACTAAAAAACGATCTACAACGAAGGATCACAGCTCATGTACCATCTAATTCAGCTGCTTCGTGATTTCTGGACCCTATCCTATAAAGAAAACGCGAAAAAATAATCGCAACACTAAAAATAATCGCGATCGAGTTCATATTGCAACTTGCAACGCGATTAGTATTCGTATTTCGCAACGCTACTGCAAACCGAGATTAATGTTTACACGCAACGCTACTCTGAAAAGCAAACACGAAAAATCGTTCGCAACGCGAACTATACAATTGATGCAAGTCATTTGCAACTTTAACTAGATAAAGAAATAATTTGAACTTCGCAACGCTAATAGCAAAACCGTTATCAGTTCTTATTCGCGACCATACTCTGAAAGGAAACACGAAAAATATTTATTATTCGCAACTCCAATAGTTATCATGATACATTGATATTAGTTGCAACGCTATCCTAAAATCAAACGCGATTGATATTCATATTTCGCGACGCTAAATAAATCGCATATTAAATAATGCGCAACACTAATTTTACTAATGATCCCAGATGTCCACCTGAAAAACAATAACTGCTACAACAAATACTACTACTACAATTACAGGCGAATATAGTGACATTAGTAGTAATAAAGAATGACTCTCCACCCTCATCCGAAGATGAAGATGAACAGCCATTTGTTGCAGCCCACTCTTGCGACAGTTTGTCAGAGCCACTTCGACTCATCGAGTCATTTCTTTCTTCGGCGGTCTTGCAAAGCCTGAAACTTATATCTAGACTCGAAATTCCGTGCAATACACTGTCCTCCGACGATTCTAGGAATCGTTGTCAGAACAAGTGTGAAGAATCTCGAGCAGGACGAGCGTTTCGGGAACTTACCGCGAAATACGAGAAAATCCTAGCCTATATTTGTCAAAGACAACAAGTGTACAACAACAAAACTTATAAAACATTGTACGTGACTTACTAATCGCTGACTGTGATGGAGTAGTGCCGCCATGATAAGTTGACTACGAAGCTGTTGACCAATAGCAATCGTCGGTGAAGTCGTCTACATAGTTCTGCTGAAGTCGCATATCCAATTACGAGAGGTAGAGAAACTGTAAAAAAATTGAAAAAATTAGAAATTGTTATTAAAATTATAGACATTTCATAATTTAATGTAAAAGATTCTACCTTCAAAACTAATCACAGGTTTTTCATAATTTAGACAATTTTAAACTAATAGCAAAATTTGAAAATAAAATTTTTTTCTAAACGTGCATAGATAAATGTAGGATGTACTTACATTTTTTGCTCATGAAGCAGTGTTCATAAGTCATCTTAGTTGGTACACTGACTCTAACCTCGGCAACGAGCAATTCTAATGTTTAAACAATAATGACAACAGTACGTTAACGTGACCACAAATCAAAATCGGCGTACAAATAACTCTACTGTCGCGATTTATAAATTAACGAGAGCCACGATGCACTAAAAAGATTTACTAACACGTAATAGACACTGACCCGACTTCGCGTTTGCTTGAAATCGAAACGACAATCTACTAGAAGCCACAGTGCTTCGAAAAGCAATAAACTATTTACGAAGCAACCACTGATTCTACCGACCGCATTGCACGCGGTCATCGAAATGTCTGAAAGAAAACTTGAAATTAGTAATAAAGAACAATTAAGTAAATATGTTTTCCTGTTCTCTTTATTCTTATTACTTTTATGTTTCTCATAGAAAATACTGTGTTTCAATAAAAATAATTGTACAATTTGAAAGCATTATATTATAACCTTTAATTATTAATAAAATCAAATAAATATTCAATGTCCATAAATATGCAATCGCGAATATGCAGTCGTCATCTAACGGCGCCCTTTGCAATCGTCGAACAACCGAAATCACGTACGCGTCATAATTAAAAATCTATTTCACACTTATCTCAATACAAACCTGTCTAATTATCGATTTAAGACTACATTACATACTACTAAATCGACAAAATGACAACATTATATAATCATTTATAGGTACATACTCACCTCTCATAACAAAGTAGAGTTTACTGATATCGAACTGCAAATTCCTTCGAGCGAAATTTCTAGGCAAGATGGAGTCGTGTCGATGCTGTGCCGGTAGCGTTCCTTCCAGTCGAATTGCAGCAAAGACTGTAACACAAATAAAACACAAATTACGAACCAATGCATTCAAATATATGTACCTACATGTTAATTAAGCATTAAGTGGACCCGAGATATGGTCTATGAGTTGGTAATTACGTTTACAGACATCATAATTGACGACGGTTATATGGGAAGAGCACGTGCGAAAGAGGTTACACTTTTCTCGCGATTTCGTCTAAATTTACCATAGAAACGTAATAAACGTGACACAGAGTGACGAACAATAGTAGTAACGATTGAAAACGTTTAGACCACAATAATTAAGAAGGACGCACCTTATTAGACGTGAAGCCTGTCAACGTAACTCATCGCACCAGTTTCCACAGAAGGAATAACGAACAGGATCGGACACGTCTCCCGCGCGAGGAGTGGGGAGTGGGGTGAGTGAGTCACGTAGTCCGTCTCGACTCTCGATGTGTATCTCCGAAAGAAAGGTTAAACCTTATATCTCGAATAACTGAAAATAAATAAATAGAATATATAAAATAAGTATAATAAATGCAAAAAGATACCAGACAAACAATTACTTAATGATTTATTATCTTTATACCCTTGTGACGTCACGATGCGAAGCAACCAATCAGTGGCGCTGCTTGAACATCGAATATGGATATATTACGTGACACGTAAATAACTAGATCAATTGAAATACTTATATTAATTCTAACCATAGAAACATATAATGTGTAAATATTAACTTTCAATCTAAATTGCAATTAATTTCTCATATAAATGTTCCTTTTGTGTATAGTATATTTTCTAAATTTATTTACTTTAATCCTCATTAGATTTACATACAAATTTATCTTGATTCTGTATCGATAACATTGGGTATGACACAGTAATAGTTTCATAAAACAAATTTTATGAATGCATCAACACAGACGAAAGATATGTATAGAATACACAAAACAATTTTTCACTATATTTGTGCTTTACAGCGTAGGACATTCTGTTCTGTAGGACTAAATTCTGTTCTAGTTTATTACTCATTTATACCTATTTGTTATATATTTTACAATTTTCGTTAAAAATAATTTTATTCTTACCATTGCTAGCATTCGTAAGCCAGGGTCAGTAATCCGATACGTTTGCTGTGTTTCGAACGCGCCGTTAGGTTGTGTTTATATTCTCGGCCGCCAGTCGCTCGACTTCACCTTGCAGCTGGAATTACGAATTTCTTGTCCGTGAGACACGAAAAAACTCTTGCTTTTCACGTCTACATTATACAGAGTCTAAGTTTAAACTGTTTCGTACGTGCTCTTCCCATATAACCGTCGTCAATTATGATGTCTGTAAACGTAATTACCAACTCATAGACCATATCTCGGGTCCACTTAATGCTTAATTAACATGTAGGTACATATATTTGAATGCATTGGTTCGTAATTTGTGTTTTATTTGTGTTACAGTCTTTACTGCAATTCGACTGGAAGGAACGCTACCAGCACAGCATCGACACGACTCCATCTTGCCTAGAAATTTCGATCGAAGGAATTTGCAGTTCGATATCAGTAAACTCTACTTTGTTATGAGAGGTGAGTATGTACCTATAAATGATTATATAATGTTGTCATTTTGTCGATTTAGTAGTATGTAATGTAGTCTTAAATCGATAATTAGACAGGTTTGTATTGAGATAAGTGTGAAATAGATTTTTAATTATGACGCGTACGTGATTTCGGTTGTTCGACGATTGCAAAGGGCGCCGTTAGATGACGACTGCATATTCGCGATTGCATATTTATGGACATTGAATATTTATTTGATTTTATTAATAATTAAAGGTTATAATATAATGCTTTCAAATTGTACAATTATTTTTATTGAAACACAGTATTTTCTATGAGAAACATAAAAGTAATAAGAATAAAGAGAACAGGAAAACATATTTACTTAATTGTTCTTTATTTCTAATTTCAAGTTTTCTTTCAGACATTTCGATGACCGCGTGCAATGCGGTCGGTAGAATCAGTGGTTGCTTCGTAAATAGTTTATTGCTTTTCGAAGCACTGTGGCTTCTAGTAGATTGTCGTTTCGATTTCAAGCAAACGCGAAGTCGGGTCAGTGTCTATTACGTGTTAGTAAATCTTTTTAGAGCATCGTGGCTCTCGTTAATTTATAAATCGCGACAGTAGAGTTATTTGTACGCCGATTTTGATTTGTGGTCACGTTAACGTACTGTTGTCATTATTGTTTAAACATTAGAATTGCTCGTTGCCGAGGTTAGAGTCAGTGTACCAACTAAGATGACTTATGAACACTGCTTCATGAGCAAAAAACGTAAGTACATCCTTCATTTATCTATGCACGTTTAGAAAAAAATTTTATTTTCAAATTTTGCTATTAGTTTAAAATTGTCTAAATTATGAAAAACCTGTGATTAGTTTTGAAGGTAGAATCTTTTACATTAAATTATGAAATGTCTATAATTTTAATAACAATTTCTAATTTTTTCTATTTTTTTTACAGTTTCTCTACCTCTCGTAATTGGATTTACGACTTCAGCAGGACTATGTAGGCGACTTTACCGACGATTTCTATTGGTCAACAGCTTTGTTGTCAACATTTCCTGGCGGCATTACTTCATCGCAGTCAACGATTAGTGAGTCACATACAAAGTTTTGTAACTTTTGTTGTTGTTATACTGTTGTCTTTGACGAATATAATGTCCGCGGGTATTTTCCATACTTGTAGGTAGTAACATTTACTGTTGTATTTTTTTACTTCAGGTTAGAATTTTCTCGTACTTCGGATTTTGTTAATATCATTGTGGTGTCGACTCCTATGCTCGCCACCAGGGCGGTCGCGCTCTCCCAAGCGCTCGACCGACCCCTCGGCTGCTATACACTCCTCAAACGACTTCCCAATATCCCAGTAGTCTCAGGCAGCAGGGTCTGTTAGAAAGCCTTACTGATAAGTCCACTAGCAGGCCCGGACGAAACGCGCCCCCTCCTTTCCTTTTCTGTCCTCCTATGAATTTCTCGAGATTCTAAATCATAAATAAATATTTCACAGTGTGATAAATAATTTTTAATACGAATATTTATGATTTATGATATATTAAGTATTTGTGATATATGTAATGAAATCGAAATTTTTGGTTTTTCACAATTTTGTATTGTTTATGTCGTTAAACGAATTGACGCTAGTCACGTCGAATTATCCCACGGCTTCGTTTCTATTTCCGCGGCTATAAACGAGCTGCGAAACAGCTCCCGCCCGTCGATTAAACGGAGAACTCGCCTACTCGTTAATTACCGTCAAAATAATCTCTGTTATGATTAATTCCTTCCCACCTGCGCCACGGACAAAGGCCGTTGCCGGTTCATTTCGGTTTTCATCGGAACTTCTCCATTAGCCGCAATGAAGACGCGCGTGCAATAACTCATCGTCGCGCTTTACGAGGGGTGGCGCTGTGACATTGGCGCGCGTGAAGTACATCGACTCACAGCGCATTCGATTCGCGCATGACATCATGTATATTTCATAGCAATTCAAGTTGTACCTCTAACACAGCCAATCGCAAAACCTGTTATGAATTTATTTGTTCTTTTATCGGTTCTTATTTTTTGTCCGTAATAATCATTACTTGTTTCTTACTCGCTCCTCTATAAACATTTTCTGCTATTTTGAAGCCCCCATTAGTTAGAATTAATAATTAATTTGGATTAAATCCGGAACGCTCAGTAGCAGGATTAAATATTAAATTGCTAGCAGTTTTTTAAAATTTGTAATCCTCTCTACTTTGTTCTATTGTTTTCGATTTCGTTTTCTCTGTATTTATCTATAATGGTTTGATAGCAATTAATTATGATTTAATTATGATTACCTATTTTGAAGTTGATCGCAAATTAAAGGATCAAAAAGTAATGGGAGATTAATTAGAGTTGTCAAATCTGGCATTGTTTAGATATAACATTCTCAATAATTTTGACGAAGGTATCAAGAACGAGAATGGATCTATAGTTATTCATGAGCGATTTATCAACGGACTTGAATGTAGGGATAATTAGATTGAATTTCCAATGTGCGAGAGGGTAGACCACTATGCAGAGACTTGTTAAATGTAATCGAAACTACCGACGGATAATAAATTGACACCGAACGAGAATAGAACGGATACCATCATCACCGACAGTTTCAAAAACGTTTAACAACGCAATATATTTAAAAGAGCAAAAATAAAGAGTGTCACAAAACAGCTTCAGTGCGAAAGTTAATCTTTATTAACACTCACGATCAGATATGTACTTTGTTTCTCGTGAAATCTTTGTTTTATCGTCCTATAAAATTGTTGAGCCTCAGAGTGGTAAAATTAGAAAAGAGAATTTAAGGAAAACACTTCAACAGTGTGTATCAAGCGTTACAAAATTGCACGAATTTTATATATATTTCTCTCTTTGGCTTACTTCTCTAGTGTCAATTTGCCATCGTCATGATTCTAATCATGAAATTACTCGTTTCTCGTTTCGTCCCCATTTCCTTCGTTCGAGGTAAACAATTAAAAATCGAGAGAAACACACTGACAAATGGCCGTGGCGCGGATCGCTTATCCCTCGTCGCGATATCAAAATCACGGAAACGAGTCGCGCGAGTGCATCCCTCTGCGTTGCGTCCCAGGGGTGCCCAAGCTCTTGTCGTGAAAGCAGGGTCGTCGACGGTGTCCCAGCGACCCCTTGCACCCTATCGAGGGGTCCGACGTCCCTCTAAATATCAAATGATAATCGCTAATTCGATCAAAGCTGGCCGTCGGGTAGTGGGTTACGGATGTCGTTGGGTTCGCAGGGGTTCGAAATCGACGGGCAGGATCGTCGCGTCGACGGGCGCGGGACGAGGGCTCGAAGGAGGTTAAATACGAAAACAAGCGTATCCAGCCATAGGAGGGTGCTCCACGCTCTGGTGGTGGTCGCGCTCGCGCTAATACCCGGCTCTGTGTCACGGCGCGCTCGATGAGCGACGAGGAGGGTCGAGGCGTCGGTGTCAGGTTCGGTGTTGGTGGCGACGCGCAGCCAACTCGCGAGACCGTCGACGATGGTGTGCGCGTTCGTGCCGGTGCCGTATTACGCCGTTCTGTTCCCGTCTTGCTCGCTCATAGCCTGCTGAAACTTTCAGTAATTACTGTAATTAGTCCAATTAACAGACTCGCTTCGGTGGCCCCTCTGGCTCTCTTTGACCCCACCTTTCCTCATATCTTCTCCACCTATTCCACTGGAGAGCAACGCGCGAACGACAACCAAACCCCGGCACGACCCAACCTGGCTCCGGGGCTGTGTTTGCCCGACGATGCGGCTTTCGAGCAACCGCTCCGCGTTGCCGCGATACACCCACCCTGTCCGTGTGTGCACGTTCGAGCATGTTACAGAGACCTTTTGCACGGGCACACGCGCATTCCTCGCGAACCTCTGACTTCGACTCTGCGCGTGAACGCGGGGGTGGCTAACGTGATCCAACCAGCGACCCGCAACGAGAAACCCTGGATAGAGACCCGTTGTGCCTTTGTGGCATCGCGCGAATCGGGGTAACTGACACGATCTCTGTTGCAATTTTGAGCAGCCGGTGTCACGACGCTGTTCCACGATTCCGGGAGCCACGTAACCGAATGTCGGACGCGATACGTTCGTTTCAATGATGTATCACGAGCCATTGATCGATTTTGGTGCACGCACTACATTACTCGATGTGTTCGCGATGTTGTCGAAATCCCAAAGTTATCTTTTGAATTACTCTAAGCAGCGGTGGAAATTTTCTTTTGATTATAGTACCCTAGTAGCCAGTCTGTAGCTCAAAGTAACCTTGCTCTTGTATTATGAATTTAGCTGCAGTTGCAGAATGGTAAAATTCTTCGTGAGTATAAAAATATTTACCATCGTTTTAGAACTCGTATCTTACTATTTCATCAGCATCTGTCGATCATCAACTTGCTTATTTTAATAATTTGCATTCCCCAAGCGTCTTATGACTTTCTTCTTACGCTTGTCTCGCAAAGCGTACCGCAATCGCGACAAGACGTTATAGCGCCCCGCGGGGGTTAATCGATGAACGTCAATTTTGCAAGTGGCCGTTTCGATATTTACGATTTCAATAAGGATCGGCGTAATCCCGTCTCGTTGCACGGCGAGCGGACCGTGCGCGGATTATCGCGTACGCGCTCATTGAAATTTAATATCGGCCAGTTTGCACACGATGAAATCGATCGCGGTAACGCGATAGTTTGTCGCGAAATTGCGAAATCGCACGGCGGACACCCGGGACGGCGAGCGGCGAAAAAGCGAATATCCGGCCCCGTGTCCCGGCCAAACCCCGTAAAACGCGGCCGCGTAACGCGAGACGTGGACGTTGTGTAAAACCGAAAATCGCCGTTCATTGCACGCGAACGAAATGAGAGGGTTCGCAGCGGCTCTCTAATAAACGGCCGGTCCTCGCCGGGACCGGGTTTTCGGCGCGATCCAATCGCAAATATTGCCCGTTCGCGGGAGCGTCGTTCGATGTTGGAAATTGCAAACGCGATCGTAGACGCGGGTGTGGGTAATCGTCGAAGAATTTCTGGAAAATATCTGTTTACCGTTGCGCGACGTTTCGAATTTACCGATCGTAATATCGCGAGCCCGTAATTGCCGACTCTCTATCCCGAAAATTGCCGGTTAATTGCGTTATCACTTACGTAATTCTCATCGGGGGCGAGACGCGTCAAAGACTTTCCCGTTAATAACTGTTTCGCGGCGTGTTCCCGCGTTTCACTGCGAGCCATTTCATTAACAACGGCGAAACTGTACGCAATTGCGTTATTTACACTGGTAATACGATTACGCCCGCGGGTGCGTTACATACATATTTATAGCATTATCTCTATAGCCGGAGTCCCGCGAATCGATCCCCGGCTGCTCGATGCCGGCACAATCATTCGTAAACAAGCTACGATCGCGGTTTGAAAGGAAATATGTTTTCGAAATATCGGTGCTTCGGTATTTCCGATGCTGTATATTATTTTAATTTATAATAATTTCTGGTTAATACGAACCGATAATATTCCAAGAATTCTTCCTTCGTTCTTGATACGCGAAGGCAGCAAAATACCATAACGACGACCTTATGAATAAATTCTTCGTTCGATAATAAAGGTTTTATTGCCTTATTATATATCAAGTTACTTTGTACATTTTGTAATACATTTTATAATTGTTTGAGACGGATCCAAGATTAGGAAATTATTTCTTCGGCTACATAATTAATGATTTCGTCGGGTATCTCAGATTAGATTTCGATGAACATCGACTATCCGGGTTGAAAACCTTACTTATTCGATGA
Organism: Colletes gigas; assembly: GCF_013123115.1. NCBI lineage: Eukaryota > Metazoa > Arthropoda > Insecta > Hymenoptera > Colletidae > Colletes > Colletes gigas. The sequence goes on along the minus strand of NW_025106647.1, from coordinate 4,893,990 downwards.
CGTTTCCCGACAACCGTTCTAACAAATGGGATTACTCGTACGAAACGCAAATATATGTACGTAGATAATATTTGTTGCCGGAGTACGGATCGCGTGCGGCGTAGGTGGTAGAAGATTTATGTTTGAAAGTCTCTGCAGAATGTTTAGAACTATCTTGGAGTGGATCTATTGTTTGAAATGTCTTGGGTGGCCTTTTTGAATGTCTGGGCGTGTCTGGTAAACTCAACATCTGGAAATTGTGTTCCCCAGTCTTAAACACCCTCGCCTTGCGCGTCAACAACAGTCCTAGACCATGGTCTTTGATTTAGACAATCTTTCGCAACCCAGACTATATTTAAGTGGCCTTCTCGGGACGACTCCCCGAGCGTTCCGGAAACATCAATATCGCAGAAACGCGAGAGAACTGTTGCGTGGGTTTCGCTATATTGCCCTTTGTGGTTTCAAAAAATTACGTTAATTTTGCTGAGAATGATTTTTTTTGTGCCCAACCAAAACACACGGTACTCGAATTTCTTTGTTGTAGCAATGAAAATTGTCAAACATAATTTGATTCTAATTATATTACATTACAAATACCATTGAAATAATAAATCGAAACATTGCAATGTAGAAAAATCCCCGGTTAACGATTTCTCGCGAGTAATAAACGTCGAGTCGCTTAATTCGCGTCGCGACGCCTCTCCCATTCACGGGGGTTTCCGGGTTTTCGAGTCCGGTGTCTCCGGCGGGGGTGGTGAAATTGAAAAGAGAAACGGAACGAGCGTCGAGAAAGGAAAGAAGAAAGTAATACCGCGAGAAAACGAGCTCGCGAAGTGCCAAATTAACGGCGACTGTTTGTCGGAGGCGGCGGCCGTATCCGGTTAAAAATTCGCCCCGATTATTTCCCGAGCCACCCCGTAGCCGGTTGCAGCGGCTCGGTATTGTGCTCTCCCCGTGCGGAAACAGAGAGAGAGAGAGAGAGAGAGAGAGAGAGAGGCAGAAAAGGGAGCTGGATGTTTTTAGGGGAGGAGGATGGCGACGCGACGGAGGGAAGAAGAACGAGAGGGTGGTCCGTAGAAGTGGATGAGGTCGCGTTGCCATTAACACCTCCGCCGGTGGCGCAGTGTACTTCAAACAAATTAAGTGCGGCCGTAATTGCGTTACGGCCGCGACGCCGAGGAGTCTCTCTTTCGAGACTCGGCAACCGCCCCCACCTCCTCCTCCCCCCGATATGACGGCGGTGATAAACAAGGCCGCCTGCTCGAGAAAGGGAGGCGCCGCCAGCAAGGATGAAAGGTTGCACCAAGGTGGAATTTGTCGCGGTGCAAACCTTTGAATGTTGAAACGGCTCCGCGTCTATTTCTGTCGAGCGAACAGCCATCAACGATCTCCCTTGCTCCCTTTATTTTCTTTTTTATTTCTTTCTCCTCCCATTGACAGCCACACGATTCCCCATTCAGAATCGGTACGCTGCCTTGGAACGATCGTGTTCGCAACAGGGGTAACTATTGCCTTTCCTTTTTATTAAAAATACAATTTTTATTTTAGCGTGCATATCGAACGGTGACCGGAGAGGGTAGCAACGCTTTCGCTTCGGTATTACAATTTTAAAGCGTTTAGAAAAACTTACAAAATTTGGGTCACTGTCATATATTTTAAAATATTTACCATAGACGAGTATGGAAATTTCAACATTTTATTCGTTGTAATGCTATATTATTTATTTGTCTAAGTTTCCTCGTAATGTAGGGAATTCTCTTTGCGCTCCTTGTTTGTTTAATAAGTAAGTGAGTGCCTGCAATAAAAAACCGATGTTAAAATGCAATATGTCTGAATTTAAAATTTCGCAGACCGTCGAAAAAATATTTCACGAACGGATTCAGCTTCCAGGAGCCGATTTTTCGAAAATTTGCGATGACCATTATTTTCGTCCACTTACCTATTCCGCGTTCGTTTCTAAAAATCCATTCATGCCGCGCGGTTATTTATTTCTGGCCCGCTATAATAGTTTTTAATTCGGGAAAATCGACGGGACAGAGGAGGAGGGTTTCGAGGGAGCTCTGGACATCCGCGGCGATCGGTCGAACCGCTCTTTTGTGCGCATGTCGCTTTCACTCGGTTTCATTATCGCGCACGAGGTAGGAAGGCGGATTTAATAATCGGACGGTTTAATTTAAATTTAGAACGGAAGAGTTTGAAGGCTTAAGTGGCGCGCGAACGCCGGCCGACCCGGTGAATCGCTAATGCGACGCTTTAATTTGAATTTTCGAATTAAAAGTTCTCGCGGACCTTTGGAAAACGCCCGAACGAAGAACGACCGCGAGTGTTTTTAATTCGAAGTTGGGACGGAGGCTTATAAATGCGAGTTTTTTAAGAATACCTTTTCGCTGAACAAATTGCGAAACCAGCCACCGGGATTTGTACGGTTTTGTTTCGACGTTGGCTTTTCGGCCACTGAGAAATCTTTCGTGAATTTTAAATTTGTATTATATTCTGGAAGGAAAAGCAACACGGATGTTAATAATTTTATTTAATAAACGTTACATTAAAAAGTATGATGCAAACAAACAAAACACACGAATCCATTTATATTACTCAAAACCTGGGTAGCTTCTTGGAGAAATTTTTATGAAATTGACTTTTAAAGTACAGAATATTTATACTGTCGCAGAATGAAGATATTCTGAAATTTTTAAATATCTATTCCGGTTCAGTGAATAAATGTACATCGCTTATTTGCAATAGCTCGACCGAGATTTATCATTTTTAATCGTTTTTCTTTCCACCCTTTTCCCTTTGTCTTAGGCATTTTTATTCTTTTATTCTCTTCTGCCCTGCCTCCCGTATTAACATGTGTTCAAAGGTTTGCATCGTCTTTTTGTGATCTACTTAAAGGTTTCATTTACCTTTATAAATAAATTTCCTATACCCTGACGAGAATACGCGCCCTTTGAAAACGAAGGGGCACTCAAAGGCTTGCGATAACGTTCAAACTAATTTTTTTCATTCTGTACGTTCTTGGAAAAGGATCCACTGATCGAATTTTTATACCGTAATTTAGATAAAAACATAAGATCTATGCATAATAGAAATAATGTCAAGGGATACAAATGTGTACGTTCAGGTTCGACAAATTGTTACCGAAGAGGGTTGGAACAATGGATCGTAACGTTTAAGAAGTTAAACTCTGCTTCGACTGGTAGCGTTCAATTATTTGTTCCTTGCACAAATAACCGAGAGACAAACATTAATTGACCGTCGCTTGGCGAACTGAATGTTTCATTCGAGACGATGGAAATTGCTATCGAGCGTTAACCGTGCTTCCGTCTAATAAGAAATTCAATACGACTCGATCGTCGGCGATTTGCCTGTGATCGTGGATAAAAATACGGGCGAGAAACTTACGAGCCGCGAGGTACGATCAACGACGGAAATCGTCGAAGCACGAGCGAAACCGTAAAGCTGCCATCCGGTAACCCGCATCAAAACCGATTCTGTGCATCGTCGTTTAAAGTCGCGATTACGTACTAATATGCTTCAATGTTTACGAAGATAACTTTATAGCCGTGAACGATTCTCTCCGCTGGTTTCTGTGTTTTGAAAAGCTACCTCGCGCCACGAACATTAATATGTACTAAATCAGTGCACGGACGCGTAAAAATATACAAGCTGCGGAAGCGTTGCAATATCCGTGGACTGCCAATGAGAATGAAGAAAGGCGTAAATAAACTTCTTACAAAACTGTACACGGGAATTAGCGCGTTAACGATGTATTTCGTTTAAACGCGGAAGTTCGGGGGAAAAAAGGAACATTTACTTCCGTTCGGCGGACGCGTTTATTTATTTAGATAAGAAATTGAAAACAACTTGGAGTAATTGCCGATTTCCTTCATTATTTAGCTATTTATTTGTTTGTGTATATACTTTTTAGAAAAAGAATACAAAAACGGTGTTATTGGGCAAGCTAATAATCGGAAGTCCGAGTTTGGTCGTTTTGTTCCACGTATAAATTTGATATTTAAGTATGGTTAATTCCGAACATGTTCGCTGAAAATTCAACGGCCGGCTGAACACGGAGTACAAGATACTTGAGACAGATGACTAGGGCGAATAATCAGATACGATGTTTCGAGAGAACAATGTGGCTCATTTCGATTCCACCCCACAGGTGGAGGCTTAAAATCGGAATACGGTGGTCGTAACGTGTCGAGCTTTCGCGAGGACGGAACTTTTTGCAGAACGCGGTCGGAAAGCCGCTCGTCAACTTCGAGTGGCTCTTCGGAAAAAAAGTATCGCGAGCTAGTTTCGCGAAACAGCCCCCTCAAAAGTCGAACGGGGGAAAAAAGCGTTTCGGGTCATTCCACGCCGAATCGATCACTTTTTCCGCTCGATGGCAGAGACATTATTGAAATTGAAATACGATGTACAGCGGAGTCCATTTAAGAAATACAGTACGTTTGTATTTTACATTGCCAATGAGTTTTTTGGGACCGTCGGTTATTTTTCGTTTATCCTTTTCCGTACATTTTGATCGATTTTAATTTAATTGGTTGTATCCTATCGAAGGAAGCAACGTTTCCTTATTGCAGGGAAATCAAAGTTGTCACCGAGTAGACAATTCTTGTTATCAAGATTCTTCCAGGAGGACGTGATTCCTGTTTGGATCGAAGCACGTTCCGTTTCAATTGTTCCGTTATTTTCTTTGACAATTTATTCTCGCTTCAGAACTAGGAGAATAAATTCCTTGGGCTGATGTTACGATACTTCAATTATTAATCCGAGATGAGAACGTATCGATGATTATATAATTTTCGCAAATTCAAATTAATCCAGTAAATAATATATTAAATACTCGATGCAGCGATCTCTTCGCCGTTAAATGAATTCGAAACGATAATTCGTGCCGTTCCTAATCTGGCGCGGACAACATTATATTTCAATTTCGACAAAATCCCCGTGCCACGAAGGGTAAAAAGTGATCGATTTGTCGAGGAATATCCCTTTCATTAATGCTCGACCGGCGAAACAGTCGCGCGAGACGTCGATCGCGAGTTACGAGCTGTAAGTTCAGGCGGGGCGCGAATTTATCGCGAGCCATCGCCGCGCGACGCAAAACGACCCCGCGCCCGCCCCTAATAACGGGGGATACGAGCGTAAAATATACGCTCGGTCCAATTCCGCGCGCGTGAATTCGCGATGGCAGCTCATTTCGAATTCCCCGAATACGCAGGGGCATCCGAGGGGAAGCGAAAGAAAGGTCGGACGTAGACTTGGCGGGGGTGTAACAGGGAGAAGTGGGATGGGCAGAGAGAGGGGGTGAGACATAAGGATCCGAGGATATAAGAAGAAATCCGCGAGGCTCGCTCGTATATTTTAATCAGGGCCCTCTGGCTTCGCCGTCCTCCGGCCTCCCCCTCCCCCTCTTTTCTTTATCTCCGTCTCATCTCCCCCTGGTGCTCCCTCTGCTCCCTTTGTCGAATTGCTCCGCCCGTGGAGACTTATAAAGAGGGAGTGAAGAGTGGGAGGGGGTGGGGGCAGCGGTAGTAGCGAGGAAGAAAAAACGCGGGCTCACCGGCCGGATGAAAAGAGCTGAATAACTCCGGGATAAAAGCCGAATAAATCTTTTTATTATGCCCCGTACCCGTGTCTGTTCGAGCCTAACCCAACCATCTCGCCCGAGGCTCGTTCACACGTCTCTCTTTCCCTTTCTTTCGCTCTGTCCCGGCCACCGCTTCTTTTTCCCCCTATCTTGCTCCTTTCATGCCTCTAGCCTCCTCATATCCCTCGCCCCCTTCCTCCCCTCGACGATCGACCTACCCTTTCTTCTGACGCGGAGAGTCTCGCGTGCACTTTGCGCTCTTGTTGTCCTTTCGTCTTCGGGATCGTCCTTCCGCGACGCGCTCCAATCGCCGATGAATCCAGCTAACGAGAACACGCTGTTAGGAGGCGGGAACCCTTCAGTCAGTTCGCCTTTAAACGTTTATTTTTCGCTCCGAGAGTAATGGAACAGGGACAAAATCGAAGTGAGCTTTGTTGTCAGAAACCGGCGAGAAGTTTATCAGGGTTTCGACTACCCGACGATCAGCTGTCACCGTTCGAGGCCATTTAAAATCATTTTACATGCTATTTGCATGGTCAGATGATTTTATGATTAAACAAAATATAGCACACTTCTAAAATATTATATTTTATAAAATATTCTGCGCCAAGCGTCTTCGACGTCGCCATTTTGGTGGAATTGGGAAAACGATTTCTGTTCGGTATTCAAAGAGACATTATTCATTACATCGTCATTGTAGAATTTCATTAATATTTAGGCGAGCCCCGTGATTTCATTCCTGCTAATCCTATATTAACAACCGAGCGTACTGAATGTCAATGATTATTAATAATTCAATGTTGAATCGATATACCTTTAATGCACAGTAACTGTGTTCAACGATACGCATAATAATAAAGTAAATGGTAATTTTAAGATCAGTTATATTAATTTAACCATTTAAACTTAGCGGAATGAAATTAAACAAATCGAAAAGCGTTTATAAATTTTGCGATACTGTTTCTTAAATAATCCTATGATAATCCTATGACACACTTCCATGACACTACGCATGCTCTGTATACCGTATAAATGCATAATAAAAAGGCTTTGGACATCGATCGGGTACCGACTCAGCGAAAAACAAAGGTCATAAACCCAAAAACATGGCCGCTTATTGCAACGTGGCCTATTTCACGCTCAAGCGGGAAAACGCGGTGGAACGTGTTCTCGTTTGCATGCACAACACGAATCATTAGGGGACTTATATACCCGCTAATATTTGTCAATCCATTCGCCATACAGGGTGTTTTGATTTTCTCGACCACGCGAGATATATTCGTTATTTTCAATGGCACGCAAACATTTATGAAAAACGATATATTTTTCGAAGGAATATATACTATAATTACTAACGCTTTATTTACTTAACGTATAAACGAAATGTGTAATACACTGGTTATACCACGTCAAGGGGTCGAGATAGACTTTATTACCAATATAAAAACAGCTGTTTTACAGCAAAGGTTGCAATAAAATTTCATAATTTTTAGTTCAGGAAGCTGTACTAATTACGAGTATTAAAAAAATTCATTGGTCTTAAAATGTCGTAAAGTAAATTATTCCAGAATTATTGGTAATCGTGGAGTCCGAACACTTTCCTTGCATGGGTTTTCCGTGTCGTTAAAAGCAACGGAGATATTCCAGTCGGTCAAGATTATCGAAACACCCTGTATGTATATCAGCTTGCGTGATAAATCGTAAATCGTATTTAGGTAATACGAATATCTACGATGACATGGACATCCGCCAATTCGGATATTTGCCGATACGCGGCTAACCATATTATGAATATCCAGTGGTGTTATACGTATTCGGATAGTTGGCTGCATGTGCGCGCGTGCTTGCTTGTATGCGTGCACGTATTTAGATAGCTCTGCTCGATGTGAAACGCTTATACACTTTCGATCAGTCGATCCTGTGCATCGTGTGCACACGATGCGTGCATACACGGTGTGTCCATGATTATTTGACCTCTCGCGACGATTCGACGATAGGAAGTTTGCAGATAACCCCAAGTATAGGAGAGATTAAAAATTGAAAAAGAGAACTTCAAACTTTCTTTGGTAGCGAGATTCATTTTTTATCCGATCGAGGTATGCAAGAGACATTAGGTCGTCTATACGCTAGCTTTCTTTTTTTATGTATACCGTTCTACAAGGTCGCTTTAACTCTTTCGGGCTTGGCGGTAACATGTGTGCACGTGATATTTTAAAGTCGATAATGTCCCAATGTACGGTGCATAATGTCCCGAATTTCGAAAATTTCTTTCTTGCAAAAGAAAATCAAATTCGCCTAATTGAAATTTAAATAGAACTGAGTTTCCAATATATTGGTGTTACACGAGCCATCGAAGCAAATCCAATGGTAGCACGCAATATCGCGAAGAAACACTTCGAATCTTCGATTTTGATTTGTTGATAGTAAATTAATAAATCACTAGATATTCTAGCAATAAACTCGGTATATGATAGGTCAGTCAGCTCCCTTGTATTTGTTGTTGACGATATACCGGTTTAAAAGGAATTTACGAAGAAGAAAAATATTGTAATATATTTTTAGCTGCTTAACGAAAAGTCCTGTCGTTCTCTTAGGTTTTGTTTTCTACGCTGCACGTCGAAGGACAGATTGAACAACGATGTTCCAACAACGGTAGAAAATATGCGACAAAGAATCGTAGATGTATGCTCGACGTTAAATCGGGGATGCCGACATGATTGAACGGTGAATAAATTCATTCATTCGTCATCTGCCCAACTGTAGAAAAATTGGGGAGCGGCATTTTGATCACATACCGTGAATCAGTATGCTGGGAACGTAACGTTGGAGATATTACGTGTCACTTAGCTCGTAAAAATTCCATTTTTCCGATATTTTACCCCGGATAAAAACATTTTTCTATTAAGCTCGTCGAATACGTCATCGCCGCTCGCTGAATGATAGGTGAATGGAAACAACAGTGTAAATTAAAAGGGAATAAAAATGGTTGCTTAAGAAATGTATATTGGGAAGTTAGTTTTCACAAACTTAAACTTATATTGCACCAAGCAAAAGATGTAAAACTATTTACAGCGAGTAACGTCGAGTTAAAAAATCAGAGTCCCAAGTAGGAGGCTCGAAGTTCTACGCGATAATAAAAAGATTAAGTAAATTCGGATAAGGAGACCGTTTCAAGCGTATTTAAACTCCACCGATACATTTTATTCTCGAGGAACGCGGGTATAGGAAGATTCCTCTCGTGCATTTACGAAACAGACGCCAAGAGGGCGGAAAGGAGGATTGGCGGAAGCGCGTTTTGGGGAATATCCAGAGAGCGGATCGCGAAAGTTTGAAAAGTACATGCGCCCGCGCATACGAAAGAAATATCCTGGAAGGAAATTCAATCGCCGGATCCCGAGGACTTGGAGCGAACGAGAAAGGAACTTCCCCGAAGGGGAATCGACGCGAGAATACCGGCAGACGTATGGAAACGCGATTGCGGGTTCTGGAGAGAAACATCAAATTGAACTCCGCGGTAATAACAATTCCGTCGTCGTATTTCACCGCGAACGAAACGTTTCGCAAATAAAATGGACGTCGAGCGTGTGCGCGCGTTTGTGTTTTTTCGTTCTTTTTTTCCCCCCTCCCGGACCGTTGCAAATCTGTTGCCGGTTCGAATCAATTTGTTTTTCAATCGAAGCGTTAAGAGCGAGCGAATAATGCGACCGGGCGAAAATAATTTTCCATTTAATTACGAACGAATTTTATTATAAAACAAAAAAGGACGAGCCGAACGAACCGAAATCGCCTCGTTTCCGCGCTCAAGGATTCATCCGGGGCGAGAGAAGGGGAGGGGAGGGACGGAGGAAATGATAAATTCGTAAAATTTCAACTCCGCAAATTGTTCCCGTAACGAGGTACCGTGTAACGCGATAAAATGAGCGAAATCATTATGAGCCGAGGGTTGCCCGGTTCCGGGCGCGAGCGGCGAAATTATTTTGTAGATCGCGCGAATGATTCTCGGTGATCGTTCTCGTTGCGATTGAAATTAAAGCGGCCGTGAACGTTTCCGAAATTCCACGCGAAACCCACCTCTGAGGCTCGTCCGCGATCGTTTTAATGCCATTATCCTGCGCTGCGACTCCGTGCTTCCCGTCCACCTCCAGGGGTAGGGAGACCACGATATCCCCACGATAGGGGGTACTAATAATCGTACGATGTACGCGCGGCACGTTTCATTTAGCAAATTGCCAATAAATGGCGATGGCCATCGCGCGGAGCTCAACCCATAAACGCGATTTTACCCTATCTTTCTTCCCCTTTCACCCTAAATGTCCTCTGTCTTCTCCCCTTTTTTTACCCCGCCGCGTGTGGCTTCCATTCTATCCGTTCTTCTCGATCCTTTTCTTTTCGTCGCGCATCCTCTGTTCGCGCCATAGAGGATCTCTTTCTCCCTTCGAAGCTCACCCTGCCCCTGGTTCGCCCCACACCCCAACTTTCCCGGCGTCAACTCTCGACGAATTAAGTTCCAAGAGGGAGGTTTCGCAAAGAGTTTATGGGGTTAGGTTACCGTAGCCGATTTCCAACCCCTGCTACAGAGATTGGTATCTACACCTACGGTGGCAAAACCCTCGCCCTTCTCTCCGCCCGTTGGTATTGTACGATGCCATATGCGTGTGCACGGTCGTTTTTCGTGTGCGTGCATCGCGCGTAGCACGCGATCGTCAAACCCAAAGCCATAAACGTAAACAAGGGTTGTTAGGACTGCCTCCGGGCTAGAGACGGCACTTACAATCGGGACTAAATATTTTGCACCCTTCGACAAGCAGGAATCGCGACGATAGGGTCAATCGGCGAGCAAATTGATTTCACCATTCCCTGCGATATGGAATATTTCGCGACTCGAAAGCTCATTGTACGACGTATTTGTAACGCTGTTTAGATCAACCCTTAACTGATACTAATTTGTCGCTCGATTGGGGAGGGTCCGTACTATCGCAACTTTGTTTTTTATTTAAAGGGTAGAATTTTGTTCGACTTCGATTTCATCGAGTTTTTGGAAAATGATGAATATACTGGGTGTTCGGCCACCCCTGGGAAAAATTTTAATGGGAGATTCTAGAGGCAAAAATAAGACAAAAATCAAGAGTATCAATTTGTTAATGGAGGTTTCGTTAAAAAGTTATTAATAATTAAATTCAAAAATTTCAAATCGTTCTGGAAAAATTATTTTCGGTTGCGGGGGTTCAATTACAATCATTTTTGGTGAATAGACATACCCCCGAAATTCTACGTACTTTCGAGAAGAAAATTCTTTACCAAAACTATAATGTCTGACCAGAACAATTATTCTACTGAAAATTCATGCGTATCTTTAAAACATCATAACTCCTGAACGGATTGGAGGATTTTAATGATTCAAAATTCAAACAATGCGTATTAATGGAGCTTTAGAGCTCCATAAAAATGGGCTGAAAAAATACTTTGGATGTAACGACTACTCGCAGATTGCCGTTCTTCAGGCGAAACTTTAAACGTTAATAATTTTTTGACGAAGCCTCAATCAACAAATTAGTATTCTTAATTTTCGTCTTATTTTGACCTCCAGAATCTCCCATTAAAATTTTTCCCAAGGGTGGCCGAACACCCTGTATATTCGTTATTTTATCAATACGTTATTCGCATTAAAATCTTGTACTCTACATAATTTACCGACGAAACATTTGTTCGTAACAGACCCAACTACAACTTTCAACAAGCGTACGAGTAAACTTTATTTTTCAAAAGGAAATCGATTGTTCGAAGAACGAGGATCCAAAGTGATTTAGCGTCGCGAGGGCTAAGGCGGTTGGAAATTGGATAAAAAGTAAAATAATTTAGAATTGGAAAAAATCTCATTTCCCCCGAACTCTGGGCGAAGGGAAATTTCTCATCTTCGCGAGTCACGTAATCGGAATTAGCAATCGTTCCACATACTCTTTCGGGGAAATAAAACGCGAGAGCCCCCATCCGATTATTGCGATACGTATCATCGCTGAGCGGAGCGCGGGGATTCACGATCGCGCGAGATTAATTTTCGAACGGAGTTCCAGGGCAAGTGAAACGCACTGTAAATCGTGCCGCTCTTAATATTAAAGCGGTATTGATCGTCGATAATTAATTACCTCGTCGAGCCGGCAGTGATTCGTAATAGCGCAATCTGATACTGCGGCGGTTCCGTCGAGCGTTTGTCCGCTCAAAGGGAGAAAAAAAGCTGTTGATTTACGCGTCGGTTAAACCAACCAAATTACTTTGTACAATCAACACGGCGCGTATATACCGTTGGTGTAAAGCAAATTAGCTGCGCCGGAATATTGACATTTTTATCCGACTGGCATAGCTGTTGATTTCAGTCCGGCCGTTCATTACATTTTCGGACACCCGCGCGCCGCAAACCCCGCCGGGGACAAACGCCGATACGATTTTAAATCTGTCACGAAGCTTACGGCTCGAATGTACATCAAACCTCGAACGCGCATCGATATCGGTTACATCGCCTTTATATAACAGAGTTAATTGCGCTCTTTTTCCATTCGTTCGCTCGATGATTTTCGAGCGGCGCTCCCGCTCGCGACGCCAACGAATGTTCACATCGCTTTCGCGTTGTTTTTATTAATCAAACGATAGTAATCGTTCCTGTACACCGACCGACTAAATCTACTCTCTATAATAGCTTTTTCGTGTTCGTTGCGCGGAATCCAACAAAAACGTACAGCTACTTCTCCGATTGTGGCTCTTAATTTAAAAAGAGCACAGAATTTAATAAAAACAGTGTGCATTATACAGACCAGATTTTACTATTCAACCGTCCTAATATTATTGAAACGGGTAGCATTTAATTTGCACGGAGACAAATTTGTCTATGTACGACTGTAAGAAAACGCGTACGAGTTTCGAATGGTAAAAATCACGACAAATTAGAACGGAGTTAACGCGAAGAACACGTGGAATTTAATTTAATTCAATTTTATGTGACTCTCGTCAGCAAATAAACAAGGAATACTCTTCCGCGAAGAGTCATCCAGTACCGCATGTATCGATAAAACAAGAATATTCTTGTACGACTCGCCATAGAAAACGAGACACAGGAAAGTTTCACTACGGACAACGATGATTTATTAACTGCAATCTAACCGCACTACATAACATTAGGATTTCCGTGAGACGTTCAAATTACTCTGCTCATTATTAATACAACGCCGTGTATTTTTCCGGTACACCGCTTTCATTCCCCACTTTATATATCAACCACGCTCGACAGTCACAGACATTTTTCACCGTGCTTTCAATTACAGATAACGTTAACGCAGCGCGAGCGTATTATTTACATGCAGTCAGACCGGTACCGTTCACCGACTTAACGACCACACAACACGCGTGATGAATTGTTAACGAACACTAACAACGAAAATATATCTTACGTATACGGTACAAACTGTCTTTCAGAAAATGTCAAAAACTTCCAAACGTTTCAAACGGTATTATTACAACGCGTCTGCGGGAAAATTACCCTGATAATAAGAAATGGTGCATTCGCGTCAAAACAGTTCTACAAACCAACAAACATCCAACATTACGGTAGAACTCCATTTATCCGAATCCGACGTGAAAGAAACAATTCACATAACAGGAGTTTACTAATTTCCCCAACTATCTATCGATTTTTCGTTTAAATAACCAAAGTTCACGTACAGATACGTGGATTCGATCACACAGGAACTCGGTTAATCGAGCACTTCCGTTCCCATCAATGTGTAGTTCTACTCGGTGCCGATGGTACAACCGCGAAGGGGTTGATACCATTGTTTTAATAAATAAAACGATGGGTTCCATCGTAAAGAAACGTTTGAATCGCTCGAAGGATATCAGAGGATCGTAAAAGGAAATTATTGTAAAGGGGAACGACTTCGTATGCGACCTAATATTTTGTCGATTGCAAAGACGGAGCTTGGTCGATGAAAAAAAAAAAGAAAAACGTGCCACGCCTCGGCATTCATCCGGCGAAGCTTCTCTTCAGGGACGTGTCAGAAATTCATCGTGGCCCGGTGAGCTTCCTCTCGAGTCCTCCTCGGCGCGACAACGCCGCCGCAACAGCAAGAACGACAAGGCCGATGACTGCGCCGCGGGTGAGGATGGCTGGCGGGCGGTAACGGGTGAAGAGGGCTGAGGGTGCCATTACATTAATCCCGAAAGTCCCGACGAGCGCTCTCGGGTGCTCTTCGGGGCGTAAAGTGTCACGAAAGTGTCAGCTCCGACGCTCTCCGCAAGGTACACTACGCGCTCACGCCCCGTGCCCAGAACTCTACAGAGCGTTCCGGGACGCGTGGTACGAACAACAGAGGGGCGATTCTACGCTCAAAAATAACGGGTTTCTCGGTAAGAGTGTAAAAACTTTAAACCAAAATGAAAATTGCAATGGGATACTCGTTATTTTATTTTGTTGCACGTTTAAATGACCACCACGGTTACGTTAAATACGATAAATCAGACTGTATCTCACATATAACATAAATTATTGCGTTGAAACAATTGGTTTAACATGAAACATCCCACGAAAATTGATGACAATTGGTATTGCGCTCAAAACAGCCCTGGTAGAACAAAAAAAAATCTATTGGCTTCGAAATGAACCTTTTAATTCGACGACGTATGTAACAAAATTAAATATTTAATAATCCACGGGTTAAGGACCACCGGTCCGCATGAATTTTCCGCGCTTTCGATTTGTTTTTGCGCGTCGAATGATCCCCCCTGGTCGTTCGTACCACCTATATCGAAACACGCTGTACACGTATGGCGAACATACGGCTTCCAGCGACGCGGGGCGTCGAGGGTTCGGGACGGCCCCCCTTGGAAGATCAAAGGAACGACGCCGAGTGTGATTTGACGAAACAGACAGCCTGATGCGAAAGGGTGGAGGGGACCAGGCTGTCCTGGAATGGAGAACGCGCGACCACGGCAACGCACCCCCTAAAAAGGGGTTCGAAAGCAAATAGTGGCGCGGACGAAAAGTTCCCCGGGCTTGTCAAAACTGCGGTTAAGCGGTGGAGACGGTGCTCGACCGTGCCAACAGCAGCGGGGGAATACGTGCGTACGAATCTCCGTTCACGGGGAACTGCGATGATTAATGGGAAACGATCATGGAATTGTAATTAACGAAAATTCAGCGTACATCGAACGGTAAATAGAACGGAGCCACGATTATTGGTGGCAATTAGGGGTGCACCGATGCGTGTACAACTTTTCTGCGTCTCCTCTTCGCTTGGAAATACAATCGTGGCGCGTTCGCCGATGAGAGGGGGTCGGCGGGACGTGTAATTTTAATAGAGACAAATCGAACGCTGGTTATTTTAACGCAACGATTCGCGCTTAACGAATTTCTCTCCGCTCGGTGGCCCCCCTGTGGGCTAGTTTCAACGTGAATTGCATTAGGGTGTCTCGGGAAATATTGAGCATTAAAATCATGCTTCGTTAACCTTCGTGTCAATAATTAAAATACTGACGATCGTTTGCCCCGAGGGACCTCTTCGGGCAAGTTGGAAACGATAATTTTGCCCATATAATGACGTGATTATTCGAAGTCGTTTGAAAGTCAACGAGCGTGTGTGTTCCCAAAACGCGTGTAAGATGATTATAGTAAAGTACTATTTTCTTTTTCGTATAAGAAACGAGAAATCTCTTCTAATTATCTTTTGCAGTTACAACGCGAATAGTAATTTATTAATCGTTTATACAATAATGCTCGTGGAGCGTGATCGAATAATGCGCGTTTATTGCGTGCATAATTAAAAGTTTACGGAACGAGCGCATCGCGAGTCGAACCGTTTTTCCTCGGCGGTTTCGCGTCCTCGTATGGGAGCACGGACGGTATCGGTGTATTTCCATGAAAAATTCAGCAGAACGGAGTGCATAGGCCGGTGAATATTTTATCCCCCCTCCCGACACGACGGAAGATAAAGGTCGAGTAATTTTCTTGTATTATCGCCTGAATATTGCAAGACGCACGTGTTAAAGTGGTCGCGGGACGTCTGTAATTCAGCGACCAACGGGAAAATCCTCGGAATATCCGTCTTGGGTCTCGTTTTTTCTTTACGCCACCGGCTAGGTTCGCGAGGACGTGACACCAACGACCGCGGAGTCGTCGACGATCGGCCTCTGTGTGTAACTACCCTCGAGTAAACTACCCTCGGTGAAGCTCGAGGTCGTCCGTCTCCTGGTCGAACGAATCCTCGTCTACGTTCGAGCAGGGGAAACCTTCGAGGTCATTCCATGCCAAATCGATCACTTTTTGCGCTCGATGCCGGGGATTTTGTTTCTACGTTGAAATATAACGCGGGATAGTTTCGGTCATCGTTTCGCTGGTTTTGAATTTATTTAAAAAAATATAGAAATCTTCTTAAGAAATTTTTTGTTTTCACTTTACGAACGATACAAAACGTATAAAATGAGTAAGAATAAATAATTTACAAATATTATATCCTGACAGTAATAAGACAAAATACTAATATCGTACATTTAAATACAGGTTGTTGTTTTGTAAAATATATATTTTTCATTTTGGTAAAGTATGCAAGTACCCACGTGTATAATGTCGCTTGTTTTTGTATGAAGCACGAGCGAAACGATAAAAATAAATAAATGATAAGAAAAAAGATAAACATGCAAATGACATTCGTAGGTGATCGTTACAAAGTCTACGTC